>NC_136766.1:18500501-19962221 GCF_947034865.1 Barbatula barbatula | reverse complement strand
ATTTGGCTAACTCTATTTAAAAAGCACATACACCACTTACCTGGTTATTAGTTTTGTAATGCGAGCAAATAACTCGTGAATTTACAAGCCACCTTCAGCTAAATGGGTCTTGTGCTCAGTGAGTGGAACAAATTTTGTCCCAGAGTGCATTGGAGTGAGACCACAGCACACTGCACTTGCTCTGTGTGTGTGACATCACCTGACATGTGGCATCTGCTCTTTTAACTGTTGCCTTATACAGGGATAATAAAAGATGCCAAAATAAGCACTGATGGTATTGCTTTATTTGGTCAAAGTCTACTGATATGAACATTTAAGTAAGTTTTGAAATGTTGTGATACCTTATTGAATTATGTTCTCTCTATCTTCTGGTCTCCACATAGATTAACGGCACAGTTACGGAGAACCTGTCCTTAATAGATGCAAAGAAGCTGATCGAGCGATCGAAAGGCAAGCTGAAGATGGTGGTGCAGAGAGATGAGAGAGCCACACTCCTCAACATTCCTGATATGGATGACAGCATTCCCTCAGCTAATTCAGACCGAGATGGTAAGAGAAGTCAAACGTAGATTGGCATTGTGGAGTTGTAGATATACCTTCTCAAACAAACAGTTTTCAGGAGTTTACTTTACATTTTGTATTCTGTTACTTGTTAGCTTTTTAGGCATTTCATGTTTCCATTTTCTATAAATAAGACTAAAGGCTCTTCCAAATCTTGGTTTATTTCAACAGACATTTCAGAAATCCATTCTCTGACATCAAATCATTCCCACGAGCGCACCCGCCGGAGTCGTTCCCGTTCCCCTGACAAACGCTCAGAGCCCTCCGACATATCCGGCCAGTCTCCCCAACAGATGAGCAACGGCAGGTAAGATAACATGTGACACACGAAGGGCCTTTAAAGATGTCAAGCTTTGTATGCCAATAAATCTGTGATTTATGATAAATGATACATTTATGGGCCGCTGGTATATGTAAAGTATGACGCATCTTAGTCATTAGCAGTAAGGAGACTGTATCGATCTACTTAAAGACAGAACAGACTGTGATTGTTTGTTGGCCCTCAGAGTATTGAATGTTTACACCCCCCACTCGCCCCTGTGCCTGCATCATAAGGCATCAATAATTATATGAAGCGGAGAGACTTGAGCACTAAAGGGCACACTGACTTGAGCACACTGACCTCAAATAAATCACTGAAGGTCGTAGGGTTGTTTTGCCATTACATGCCACCGAAGTATCCAGAAATGGACATTTCTCTTTAAAAACAAAGAACAAATCGCTCTCAGTGTGAAAACAGTACAGGCGCACATAGACGCTGGGCACCCTCCCACAAATATTGCACTTCCTGTCACTGTATTTGTGTGAATCTTATTTTGTTCTGTTATTTTGGCTGCAGTCGGAGGAGAGAGTAAGTGTCAGTCATGCTGCATTGAGATGGCTGACCTGATACCCAGTTTAACGATTCAGTAGTGATGAGCCTCATGTAGCTTATAACCTATTAGATGTTAACTAGCAAGAGCACTAGAGCTTTAGCACTAGATAGTGTTAAGAGCAAATTGTGTTGAAAGGAAATTATTTTACAGTTTCTTGTTAGTGGTGTTTGTGTGTTAGTAAAAGAAAAACTGTAATGTTTGTTGCGTGTGTGTATTTAGATGCGTAAATTTGTTTTGATGTTGCTGCCAGTCAGTTACATTGGTTTGCTAGTTTAAAGGGATATTTCACCCAAGTTCTGTCATCATTTACTCACCCTCTTGTCATTTCAAACCTGTATGACTTTCTTCCTTCTGTTGAACACAATATGAGATATTTTGAAGAAAGTTTGTAACCGAGCAGCACTCGCACCCATTCACTTCTATTGTACAATGGACACAAAACAAATGCACGTGAAAGGGTTTTATATCATACAGAAGCAAGAATTTCATACAGGAGGGTGAGTAAATGATGACATTTTTGGGTGAACTATCACTTTAAGGTTTGGAACGATGGTATACTTTGAAGTGTTGTAATGCAAATATAGTAATTGTGTACCATGGCATTACCATTCAGTCCCATCATTGTAACCTGATATCACCACAGTCTTTTTTCAAAATACTATTGCCTGTAGTTCCTTATAGAACTTTCCACCATAGTCATAATTTCCAGCCAAATACCACCAGTTGTACTAATGACGACTTTGTTGTTGTTGGAGCTGCATACTTGGCCTCAATCGTCACGCCCATGGACCGTTGGCTAAACATCTGATGAATAAGGCACACTTTTCAGCACGTTCAAAGACGTCATCTGATTGGTTGAATTTCACAGGATTTCCGGGAGACGTGCGTGCTTTAAAGGTCCGTCTGGAAAAAACACGAAGCCGACTGATCTAAAAAGTATGCTGTCGTGTTTACAACGGTTGCTATAAGATTTCATCACGATCGCAATTAATTCTTAAAAGTATGCAAGGTTATAATCATCCTTTGACACGTTCGTGAATGTAAACCGATCTGTTACTGCGGGGACATTTCCACGCCTCTAAAAATGACGTGACACAAAATAAAACGTGATCGCTTTACCTGTCAGTCATATGGCCTCTTGGGTGGGCCTTGGCCAAAGAATGTGGCGATATTAGTGGATACTATTTGCTACCATGGTATCTTTAGTATGAAGTGTATGGGCCAAAAGAATGAAGAAGCGACTGCGCCTCGAGGTGTCTATCCGCTCCCAGGGGATGTGCAGATCCTTCCTCCTATTAAAACAGCTGCGCTCTCCACATCCACGTCCTCACAACGCTTCAGGCTGTCTGTCTGTCTAATGAAATTTCACACCTCATGTCCCCACACATCCTCCACCTGTCTATCTAGGGCAGCTTCTCACTTAATATCTGAACTCGGATTACACCTCATTATCGGCTCTCTCACCCCATCAAGACACTGTTGTCTTTTGAGTCTTACAGACGTGCCACAGCTATAGCGATGTTGCGTCTTAAGTCGGTGGACAGTGGATTTAATATATGCAAGTCACTTCTACTTTTTACACTGAATATCAATAAATATGAAGATAGCTGTATGGTATGCTCAGTATCACTGTACCCAAAATTAACTATCAACGAGCATGATAATAGTATTTATAATCTGTTACATATTTAAGTGTGACATGAATTGCTTTTTTAATTGTCGCTGAAATATGGCATTAAGGTTAGAATTTGCGTTTTGATGCAGTTGTGTGTAAAGCTCCTGGTCATCCGTAAAGCTTAAAGTCATTAACCAGGCTTGGGCTAACAACTTTGAAGGCGTGTTGTGGGATGATGTACCTGTTTGTCAGTGAGCCAGGTTAATTTCTCTAGGTCTGAATGGCCTCTGAATGACTGCTCTGTCTTTACACAGGCTGACAGGCTCTTTTCTGACCAGAAAACTGTAAGTGCTGTGCTCTGTTCACAGTGGATAATATCTGTAGATGGAGTCTGAGTGCATGAGTATTAGCTGCATCTGATGTGTGGATCTGTCTTTTGTGCAGTCTTGTCACAGTCTCGAATAGTCTAACTGTGTTCTCTAAAGCACCTACAGTTGTGTTAAAAAAAGTGTGTAAAACTATAAAATAACTTTCATGTCAATACACAAATGCATTGGGAACACTGCACATTCGATTCTAAATCAAAACATGAAGAAAGAAGTGTCAAATGTGTTATTGCTCTACAGAAATGAAGAAAAAGGAATGTTAGGCTGTTCAAAAAAATAGCTGTGTCTGCATTTTTCTTTTCAAAGTCAAACATTTACTGTATAAAATGAAAAATGCTTGTAGATTTAGCGTTTTTGTGAATCTCTGAACTAATATTTAGTTGTATTGCCACGGTTTCTGAGAACTTCTTCATATCTGTGTTGCATGGAGTCGACCAACTTCTGGCCCCTGTGAACAGGTATTTCAGCCCAGGACGATTGCACTACAGACCACAATTCCTCCGAATTTCTTGGTTTTGCCTCAGAAAAAGCGTTTTTGATATCAGTCCACAAGTTTTCTATTGGATTAAGGTCTAGAGATTGTGCTGGCCACATCATAACATTAATCTTGTTGGTCTGTGGCTCGCTTACTGGTGTGTTTGGGGTCGTTGTCTTGTTGAAACACCCATTTCAAGGGCATTTCCTCTTCGGCATAAGGCAACATGACCTCTTTAAGTATTTGAATGTATCCAAAGGGTCCATGATTCCGGGAATCCGATAAATAGGCCCAACACCATAGAATGAGAAACATCCCCATATCATGATGTTTGCGCCACCATGTATCACTGTCTTCATAGTGTACTGTGGCTTGAATTCAGTGTTTGGGGTCCTAGTCCCTTAAAGAACAATCTTGCTTTCATCAGTCCACAAAATATTGCTCTATTTCTCTTAAGGCCAGTAAATGTGTTCTTTGGCAAATCGTAACCTCTTCAGCACACGTTGTTTCTTCAACAACGGGGCTTCTTGCAGATATCTTGGCTTCAGAAAGGCGTCTTATATTGTTACAGTACTCACAGGTAACATCAGACTTTCTTTGGAGCTGATCATCGGCTGATTCTGCCATTTTGGCTATTCTTCGATCCATTCGAATGGTAGTTTTCCGTTTTCTTCCACGTCTTTCTGGTTTTGGTTGCCATTTTGGCAATGCCAAATGACTAAATTTAAAAGCATTTGCTATATTTTTTTAGCTGAGCAGCCTATTCTTTTCTGCACTTCTTATATTTTTTCCCTCTCTAATATTTTTTTAATCAAAGTACGCTGATCTTCTGAACAATGTCTGGAACGACCCATTTTACTCTGATTTTCAGAGAGAAATGCACAGTTCAACATTTGCTGCCTTCATCCTTAAGTAAGGGCCACTTGTTTCTCACCGTTTTTTTCACAGAATGATTTACCTCTTTAATGGACTCTTTACACAGCACAGGCGGTACAGAAAATGAATCTGAAGCGGTGTAAACATTTTTCTAAATTAACTTTAAAAAGAAACTAAACTAAATAAATGTAATATGCCATTAAAAACTAATAAAAACTATTTTAATCTTAAAATATACATCATGCATTCAAACTGTGCCACGGCCTGCCCGAGTAAACAGCCACAACACAAACAATACACAAACAAATACTCCAAACATTTAAATCATTTTATGAAGAAATGAAATCATCTTTACTCTCTCGCTTTCTGCTGACATGACAATGTCGAAGTTTAGAGCGCCTTCATTTACACTAATCCTGAGTCGCATCAGAGTCGCCTTTGATACTAGGGTCTGAGAAGGTTCAGAGCCGGCATATTTTAGATCGACTTTCATGCAGCATTGTATCCGCCACAGAGACGTCTTAACTCGCCTGTGTGAAGACGCCATAACTGAACTCCACACTGCTATTATTTTGAACACGCCCTTTTCAATTAATGATCCAATTACACTGAATTAGCAGCATGCATGTCGTGACTGTTTGGTCTGTTGGTTTTCTGTTACTCTACTACACCAACTAGCAAAATATTTGCCATATAGAAATATAATTTCTACCAAAAACAGTGACTGATCTGGTTAGTGATGTTGGACTGCTATTATTCAGACCATAACTGTATATTGTGCATTCAAATGTGCTTGTGATAATAGCATGCATTCTGTCACGTTGAGCTGGTAGCGTTGAAAATAGTGTGTGTGTGTGTGTGTGTGTGTGTGTGTTTGTGGAAACTGCCAGAGGGTGTCGAGTCTGTTATGCAGAAATGGGCCTGTATACGTTTTCATGCATGTGTTCATTAACCTTGTCACACAAGAGACGGCACAATTCCCACTGAAATTGACATCACCAGATGGTTTTTGCCTCACAGCGTGTGTTAGTGCCACAAAGATACAAACTTTTCTCTCTTTCTTTCCCATCTACTTTTTTGACTCAAGAGCACTTGAAGTGTTGACTTTGTGTGAGAGATGAATAATGTTGTTCATCTCTGTTTGTTTAGACAAGACAAGGTAAGTTTATTTTTATAGCACATTCGCTGTTGATTTACATAGACAAGGCAAATAAAAGTCTAGTATGAAAACAAAAAGGGATTGAAAGGATACAAAACATAAACAAAGGGACTATAATTGAAATGAAATGCATATGTAGTGTAATAAAAGACAAGTGAAGCCTAATTTAAGGATGTAAATAATCAGACTTGCTGGGAACTGTTTTGGCACATCTAAGATTTTCTGAAAGCTGTACAATCAAACCACGACCACATGCACACGTTTTATAGCCCGCGAATAAGCGGCTTTGATGTGTTTTTTTCTGCATGCACGGTTATTGTACTGTATGGAGTTTAAAACAATTACAACAAGGAAGTTCAGGACATTTTCAATTTGGTAATCAGTGCATACTATAAGAGTTTATGTAGGGATCAGTCGGTATGCTGAATTATACAGGGAAGCAAATGCTCTTACTGGAATGAAATGCTGAGGTTATATCGGGTCACATGTAAACAAAGATGAGAGGACAGAAGGATTTGTCTGATGAACGTGCGTCGTGTGTGATGAATGTGTTCGGGCAGAGGAACAGAGAACTGGAATTTATTTAGCGTGGTACGCGTGTGTGCACTTGGAGATTTAGGGCAAAGTATACAGCAAGGCAACAAGTTTTCTCTTTATTTTGCCTTGAGAGACAAACATTTCATTTCTTTGTACTTTGTCAGAAGGATGTCTGATTTGTTTTCACTGATGCCTTGGCAGAACTTTTTCAGGATATACATTTTCATCAGTGAATATTTAGGAAGTGTCTGGTTTCCTGAACGAGTCATGCGTGTGTGTGTGTGTGTAGGAGCACTTCTGTGCCGCTGCAATGTTCAGTGGTCATGTCATGTGAGGACTCCAGAACCCCTCATATTGTCCACTAAAACCCCAAAGTTCTGCCTCATATGACTATGCACATCAAATAATTTGAACACACATCCTTTTTCATACCAAATTATTCACACTCACAAAGATACAAACGTATTAAGGTGTATTCCATCATTGGGGGACCAAACACACATCCTTTAATACATAATTTTAAGCATTCAGAATGTCTGAGAATTGTGTTCATTCTGCCTTACTGTTTAATGTCACTTTATAATCCGTTTTTTTGCAGTGTACAGTGTTTTCATATAAAGACATCTTAAGCTACCATTTTAATTATTCTATGATTATTTTGCTTGCAGATTGCATAGCCTTGTAATACTGAGAGACTTATTCATTAACCACCTTTTAGACCCTTTTTATTAGTAGAAAACTACTATAAAATAATACAAACAGCATAAATGTTTTGACTGTACGCTGTGTGTGTCTGTAGTCACAGAAGCCGTGAGGAGGATCGCATCTCTAAACCAGCGGCTGTGTCCACTCCAGTTAAGATAGCTGAGGACGCACTTCTGGCCCTGCCCACCGAACACCCTGGGGACAAACAGATCCCCCCACTGCCAGGTTAGGACATTACCATTATCTGTTTCATCACTTTCACTCTCTGCTCACCTGTGACCTTGTCCACTCCCAAGTTTTCATGATTGATCACATGCTTTTCTCCTCTTTCCAGTCTAACATAACTTCCGTACATTTAACAGGTATTATTTAAAGGGATAGTTCACCCAAAAATGAAAATTCTGTTAAGAATTAAGATTGCTCAAAACCTGTATACATCTCTTTGTTCTGCTGAACACACAGATATTTGGAAGAATCTCATGCCCCATTGACTCCCATAGTATCTATTTTCTGACTATGGCAGTCAATGGGGGATGAGATCTAACATTCTTCCAAATACCTTTCTGTGTGTTACAATAACTTACTATGTGTGTCTGAAGCGGTCAGTGTATGACTCTCTCTGACTCTCTTCACTGTCAGAGTCTGTTATTGAGGATGTGTGACTTTATTTGACACGCGTCATGTACAGGGTCTAACAGCATTTTGTTTGTGTAGAGCCAAAACCTGTGTATGCACAACCTGGGCAACCAGATGTTGATCTGCCCGTCAGCCCTACAGACGGCCCTGTGCCCAGCGTCGCCCATGATGACAGCATCCTCCGGTGAGTCTTTATGAAATAAGATGTACCTTTCATAGTAAGCATGACATTACTAGCTCACTTAAGAATACTAACAAGACTTGTTTTACACTGCTGACATGACATCATCACCACATAGGTGTACAGAGATACAAGTTTTTGTTCAGTATAAATCAGCCGAGGCTACTCACACGATGCTCATGTCTATGGAAGACTGACCCGGTTTGTTTATTGTGTCCAGGCCTAGTATGAAGCTGGTGAAGTTTAAGAAAGGAGAAAGCGTTGGATTGAGACTGGCAGGAGGTAATGATGTGGGCATCTTTGTGGCCGGGGTGCTGGAGGACAGTCCTGCTGCTAAGGAAGGTCTGGAAGAAGGAGACCAAATACTCAGGGTAAGGATTTAAAGGCAAAGAATAAAGTAATGTCAAGTGTTTGTATTAAGAGTAAAGGTGAAGTGTAAAATTCTTGTGATGTTGAATTTAAGGAGGAGCCAATACCCTATTTTATTTGTCAATGCTGATCCCAAAAGGCAAGGTGTCTGATGATCTCTTGTACATTGTATATGTATATACATGCATATATATACTTTACATTTAAATACAAATTTATTTAGAAATGTTCACTTCTGTTTATGGGCACTCGGGTACAGTTATTAAATGATGCCGATACTGCACATTTTGTACGTTTCTGCTATTTTTCAGGATTAATTCGTCTGTAGCTTTGGAAAAGAAAGCATGCGTTTGATTGTTTTGCTGCCAACTATCTGCTGTTGAGTAATCTCTGTACTGTAACACCCTGTAACGTCCCGTTTTTTCTCCGAAAAATATGAAGACACATTGTGGCTGTACGCAAAAATAATCATGACATGCTCCTGCTCTGAGTCAGTGCCTGTCTGTCCTCTCTATGCAACTTTCCTTTGTTTAGCCTGCGGCCGCACAATATGCCTCATTGTTTAACTCAAGCCTCCGGTGGTGTTGCGCTATGGTCAGTAGTCAGCGTGTATTACAGAGTGTGTAAGTCAGGATTATTTAAACTTGTTTATCACCAAGCATTTTTTAATGAAACATAGATTGCTTTGTCTCTCCCACACTGGCCCCAGAGCAGGTCAACACAATGTTTGAACACATGTGCGTATGAAAGTTCTCATCCCTGCTGGACAAACACTCTCCTCAGATTCCAGTGACACTCCCAGATCAGTGTTTTCTTCATCCAGACGTTTCTTTGAGAGTTTGCCATCACTGACTGGATGTTCAGATCAGCTTCTTTTCCCAGAAATTGTGACATTTAGCACAAACTGTTGAAAAGAAAGCGTAGATTTGCGTTCTCTCTCTCACTCTCGTTATTCTACTGTAAATAAACAGTGCATTGTTAGGTTGCAGCACCGCAGAGATCTGAAGCCTTGTGTTCTCCTGTTCGTAGGTTAACAATGTTGACTTTGCAAACATCATTCGTGAGGAAGCAGTACTGTTCCTGCTGGATCTGCCCAGAGGTGAAGAGGTCACCATCCTGGCTCAGAAGAAAAAAGATGGTGAGCAGATCAAAAATCCTTTCATGTATTGATTCATTGTTTATTTTATTTAAGTTTACATTGGTACGATTCACATTTTTTGTCTTGAGCGCACAAGTGCTTTAATTTCAATGTAGACATACGGCAGGTGTGCACAAGTAGGGAGCGACGCACACAATTTTCTAGGCACGATGGCACCGCATCGAGATGGAAATAGTTACATTTTTCAGAGTTTCTTTTTCGGCACGGTTTAAGAGGCGCGATGTGAATCGCCCCTATACAGCTTTCTGGAATTGTTGACTCCGGTCAGTCATGGTGTTGCCCATTCAGATAATTGTGAACAGTGGCTGCTAAAGTGAATAAACAATTTTAAACAATTTTTTTTTATATAGGTTCACAGTGACAGTAGAGAACAAAGACATCTACAGAATCTCAAAACCAAGAGACAAATTCTTTGTAGTGCCTCAGACTATGTGACATACAGATCAAAGTGCAAAATATGTGACAAAAAGAAAAAAGGGAGGATGATGATAGTCAAATCTTTATCTCTTTAAATGTTATTTTTGATTTTTTCAAAATGTAAGGTAGAGGTGAATTCCGCTAACCAATTTATTTTTTGTTTGTAGGTCTATGCGTCTTTTATTACCTCTTTTTGTCCACAAATTATGCAATACTTTACAATAAAAATTGTACGTCAGTTCATTCATTTTAATGTCCTGCAGTGTACCGGCGAATTGTGGAGTCTGATGTGGGCGATTCCTTCTACATCAGGACACACTTTGAATATGAGAAGGAGTCTCCTTACGGGCTGAGCTTTAATAAGGGAGAGGTGTTCAGGGTGGTGGACACCCTCTACAATGGCAAACTGGGTTCCTGGCTGGCCATCCGTATCGGAAAGAATCACCAGGAAGTGGAAAGAGGCATCATTCCCAACAAGAACAGGTAAAACACCAAGAACTGCTTTATTCATTATAAACAGAAACATATCATCACCGTTGCACTGAAAGCTTGCATCTCCAACACTGCCACTTTACTGGAAATGAAAAAACAACAACACTGCATTAAATACTTTTATTGGTTAAAAACTTGCAGAACCCAGACACGCACATATGAGGGTTGACCAACGATTTATGAAAAAGAATGATTTCAGTCTGACAGATCATAGATTATATATTGATCATTATACACGGTGGTGTGTCTTGTATCTTGTGTGTAATGTACGTCTCTTGTTTAATGAGTTCACTTCTAGCTAAATCTCATCTTGCTTTCCTATTTCAGGGCGGAGCAGTTATCCAGTGTACAGTACACACTCCCCAAAACAGCGGGCGGTGACAGGGCCGACTTCTGGAGGTTCAGAGGTCTGCGCAGCTCGAAGAGAAACCTGAGGAAGAGCAGAGAAGATCTGTCAGCTCAGCCTGTTCAGACCAAATTCCCAGCTTATGAGAGAGTTGTTCTGAGGGAGGGTATGTATTTACTTCTGTATGAAGCATGCCGAAAATCACCAATAACACTTTAGCAACCAAGTAGGAACTCCTTGGCAGCCGCGCGTAACATGCTGTTACTTATATTTTCTAACGATGCTGTATTATCTTCTCTCCTTTGTAGCCGGTTTCCTGAGACCTGTTGTGATCTTCGGGCCGATCGCCGACGTGGCGCGAGACAAATTGGCAAGAGAGGTGCCCGACCTGTTCGAGCTGGCGAGTGAGTGTTAATTTACTGAACTCACATCCTTTTGATAAGAGACAGCGCTTCAACACTTCACATTCACAGCTGCTCTGAGAGCCAGGGATGTGTCCTGCTCTCTGGTTTCACTTATCAAAGTGCATTTCAATTCAACTTGTAAACTGATTCCGTGAGTGGCCACTGGCTTTATTTACATAACATTGTTCCTGTATGACTGTATTTGCTTTTCAGAAACACAGCACGCAGATGGAAGGGAAAGTACGTTGCATAGTCACATCAGCTCACTCCATCAGTAACCATAGTTACTAGAGGCTGTGCATTATAATGGCATCCCTTAGTTTAGCTACACCAAATCAACACCGCTTGGAATGTAAACGAAAAGAAATCCAAGACGTGTTCATGCTGCCGACAGATTTGATCACTCGACCCTTCAGGCATGCTTGAGAGGAGATGAAGGCACATTTGCTCATTGATTCCTCCCATCCCAAGCACCTGCTTTGTGTTTTCTGTGATTCTTTGGAATGAGCTTTGTTTATTTTTTGCTATGGTTGCTGTTATTTTAAAGCTGTTATATACTAAGGAAGATACACTTGTAGGCTTGCTCTCTTAAAGTGATAGTTCACCCAAAAATTTAAATTCTGTCATCCTTTACTCACCCTCTTGTCATTTCAAACCTGTATGACTTTTTTCCTCATAAAGGTTTGAGATGACAAGTGAGTGAGTAAATGATGACAGAATCTTCATTTTTGGGTGAACTTTGCCTTTAAAGTAGTAGTTGTCATTGTTTATCCACCCTCTTGTTGTCTCGAACCAAACGTCTATGACCTTCTTTCTTCTGTTAAATGTAAATTAAAAATTTCAGGACAGTTTTAATAATTTCTTCATTAGTTTACCACAGAAGAATTAAAGTCATATGAGAAAATGTGGGTGAATAAATGATGAAATATTTTTGGGCATACTGTCCCTTTAAATAATGTATTGCTATCAGAGGTAGTGGCTTTGGGTTAGGTCAGTGCACATTAGCTTTACCCTTTAATAACCTTCTGTTTGTACATATTGAAACAAACCACTGTATAGTGTTCTACCGATATTTCAGACCCTAGTCACAGCTGTACAGGTGCCCTTCCCCCATTGTATTGTAATGATTATTCCTATATATAGAAGTTTATCACACTGGATTAATGTTACACATAAAACACGAGAAGAGTCTGCAGTTGCTCTTATTGTTTATGCAGGTGCATGTGCACATTTATGTTGAATTGCCTTCTCACTGTCTGCTGTTCAGGATAAAAATGCTAATGTACTGCATGAGAGAGGGACAGAAGCAGAAAGCATGCGTTTGTGTGGATACTAATATGGATTGTGTTCTCTTGTATAGAAAGTGAACCCAAAGATGCAGGCACTGACCAGCGGAGCTCTGGAATCATACGTCTTCACACCATCAAAGAGATCATTGACCGGGTGAGCTCCACACACACACTGGAGTTAGGAAGCAGCATTAACATCCACACAATGGGTCAGATGACGTTTGGAAAGTATGGATGTTTATTTGATTGTTTTCCCGGTCTGGATTAGTATGGGAAATTGAATATTGAGAAAATATGAGTTTCAAGACTATTGCCCTATCTCAAATATAAATAATTAAGAATTTCTGATAATAAATACATTTTTATGAAGTTAGGAGCGTGTTTCGAGCTTTCTCCCTCGTTCCAGAACGCTCGAGAGTTTGCACTCCCAATTTGACGCGCGTCAACATAAATAACCAACCTGACTAAATGGCCGATTGCAATATCCTATAACGGAAACCTTGAAATGAGACAAAAAAAGTGACCAGACCTTCGGTTGCTCATCCTAAAATGCATGGCTTTGACTCCGGTGCGTTTACAGGTTGTTATTAAAAGAACAATATTATTTGCAAATATTTCAATCGCTTCAATACATTCTTTAATTCACTTTCTATATTATTATTATTACAATGTTTTATGTTAAAAAACAAGCATCTGCAACTTTTGTAATTTGATGTCTAAAGAATAACCCTTACATTTGTCATTCCAAACCCAAATGCTCTTGAAAGATTGATTGTATTCAATCTGGTAATATTTGTATGAAAACATAAATTGGCCACGCGTTTACTTATCAGTGATAAACATAAAAAGACAGACTTGGCTTTAGCTATTGTTATCTTATTGGCACTCAATTGTTCTAAAATGCACACATGTAGCTCAAGATGATTGTTTTGTTTGGGACAAAAGAAGCCAAGTTAATGGATTTTTATTCTCTTTACACATTCATTAATGAATTTTTTTTCACCAATCCTTCTGTTGCTGTTGGTTGAAGGTTTCCAGTTATTTAGTTGGACAAATTATTAACATTGCACTAAATTCCAATTATAAAATGTTGTGCATTGAACATGTCTTGGTTTGGTGTTACTTAATTTGTATGTGGTATAGCTATTAACAGTCCACTGATTATTTGGTCAAATATTATAATAATAATATATGTGTAGACAGTAAGATTTTTAAAACCACATTTTTTAAAAGTTAAACCTGGTCTGAAAGATCTTCAGGGAAGTCTGTATGTTTGTGTCTGGAAAAGTATGGAATTTCGAAATGGAAAATATGTAGAATCCCTCGGCATTGAGATGTAATCTAAACAGTTTTACATTTGTTTAGATGTTTTGAATATCTAAATTGGAGATCTAGTTTACATACAGAACTCATTAGGGTCTTCAAGGTCAGTTTATCATCAAGAATTGACTGGAAAAAAATTCTTCTGCACTATCCGCTCTACACATTATGCTGCACACTACATGATGCAATGCAAAACACTAATAGCGCACTACTGCCTCCTGCTGGTGAACTGTGATACAACTAAAAGTTACTGATATACAGGAGCATTTCTGTGGAGTTAAGTGATGTTTGAACAAACTGTGTTTTTGTGTGGCTACAGGATAAGCATGCAGTATTGGACATCACTCCTAATGCCGTGGATCGGCTGAACTACGCTCAGTGGTATCCCATAGTGGTGTTCCTGAATCCTGACAGTAAGCAGGGAGTGAAAACCATGAGGACCAGACTCTGTCCCGAGTCTAGAAAGAGCGCCAGGAAGCTTCATGAGCGTGCGCTCAAGCTTAGAAAGAACAACCACCATCTCTTCACAGGTGACAACTGTACTGTATTCTGTATATGGAAAGAAAGAGAAGAAAACGCAAGGAAATTATTCGCATAGTTTATTAATAGAGTAAATAATATAATGTAACTTCGTCCCAGGCGTGTGCGTCCTGTGTATAGTTACTCTATTAATGTGAATAATTTCTGTGCGTCTTTTTCTGTCAAACTCTTTCTTTTAAGAAGTTAACATGGAACGTTAACTTCCAGTCTGTGTGTGTATAAATATTTGACTGTATATTATTTGTATTAAATTAAAACTGCTCAACAGTTATATATTCTTTGCTTAGGTCTACCGAAAGCTATGTTTGGGAGACTTTTACTTGCCGACCGGACAAGTATCGTAACTTGAAAAATAATAATAGTGCTATTAAAAATCGGTCCGTGCTAAGAATACTACGAATTGGTGCATTAGGCAGAGCTGCGTGTTTGTGTGAATTGCGTTTGTTGTGATTGTGCTTGTTTGTGTGTGACAATAATCATACCGCATATATAACTGTATACAGTATGCCAAACTGAAGGGTATTTTTAAAACATTTTTAAGACAAATCTGAAATTATACAACAAAATATGAGATCATCACATATCAAAACTGAACACTGAAAATGCTGAGACCTGAAAACGGGTTTCAAAAAAGTGTTAAGCATGCAAAGGAAATGAATTAATTATAGATACATCATGGTCACCACACATGACATCGCCAATTCATCCATATGAAAAAATACTAAAATCTCGTAATTTAACATTTTGTTTTGCACTTATGTGTTCACAATATTCTTAATGTTGAATAATTGCAGTTGATATTATTAATATTTTTTTAATTGGCCGGTCAAAAATCTGTATAGGTCATTGACCCATTTATAATTTACTTAATATATACCTTAATTGGAAATATTTGGAAAAGTTACCTAAATTCTTTCATGCAACAAACGAAACAAAATCCGTAATTCAAATGAGTGATCCAGTCATACCAGTTCTCTAAAATAAATTGGATTTTCTAAACACACATACATACATAACATGCTATCAAAAAGAGTCCGACATAATAACCCAACAATTCTTCATAAAACTCATTTCATTTCATAATGAGCCTCAGACAGCAGTCAGGCTGCCATCAGAAGTCTTCTGTGCACACTGTGAATTTGGCAGGGGTGTGTGGAGACGGCGTTTGCTCATTTGTAAATCATTTTGAATAATGTCTGATAAATGTAAATGTACCGGCGCCCAAGGATCGCTCAAGGCAGACATAAAGTGAAAGGTAATCTTTTGATGAGTTAATAAGCGTATGAATGAGTCGTGTTTCACTTTGTGTGATTTAGACGGTCAAAAGCAGTATGCCTACTACGGTAAATGAGCTGTAATGCTGTACTCACTTGATTTCTACTGCTCGCTATTCTACAGCTACTATTAATATGAACAACATGAATGATGGCTGGTATGGAGCACTGAAGGATACAATTCAACAGCAGCAGAACCAGCTGGTGTGGGTCTCCGAGGGCAAGGTAATACTAACTTTTCTATATTTCACACCAGATAGATCAGGTTGATTCCTCAAGGATATTTAGAATTTCCTCTCCATATTTGATCTTCTCTCTCTCTCTCTCTCTCTCTCTCTCTCTCTCTCTCTATGCAGGCGGATGGCACTCCCAACGATGACCTGGACCTTCACGACGACCGTCTGTCCTACCTCTCCGCCCCCGGCAGCGAGTACAGCATGTACAGCACGGACAGCCGGCACACATCCGACTACGAGGACACGGACACAGAGGGCGGAGCCTACACCGACCAGGAACTAGACGAGACCCTGAACGACGATGTAGGGCTGCCCATCGAGCCTGCCATCACCCGTTCCTCAGAGCCCGTCCGGGAGGACCCGCCCGTCATCCAGGAACCCCCTGGATACGGAGGGTACCAGCCCGAGCCGTTGAACCGCATCGACCCAGCAGGGTTCAAGGCCCCTGCACCTCAGCAGGTAGCGTTTCTGCGAGCCGTACGGCTTCCCTGTTGTCTGGAGGCCGTGGTGTGCGTGAGAAAAGTTTTCTAGCGCCACGTTGAACAAGTATTTGAACAGTATTATCGCAGTACTAGGGAAGTGACAATGACAAAGTAATCCGTGTCGCCAAGTATTTATTACATATAATAGTGTGTATGTGTGGTTTCTTTGGAAACAAATATGGCTGTTATACTTCACATAGGTGATGTGACTCTTATCTAAGTATGACGCCTGTGAGTTATGTGATTCCAAAGGAAGTTGATGTCATTTAAAACATGTATAATAACTGCCATTCCTGTGGTCTAGCTGTCCCATATTATGCCATTACCAGACAGTATTATGTGCATGATGTAATGACAGTGTTACGTATATTGCTGTGAATGTATTTATCTATATGGGTCCAGTGGCCATCATGATATCCAAGAGAGCCAAAACGTTGTACTTGACTGTAGTATTAAACTGATGTCAGACTATGTTATAAACAGATCCTTAGTGTAGTGTACATTTTTACATGACACGGTGCACAGAATCACACTACTTTATCTGTATATTAAAGGAATGTTCTGGTTTCAGTAAAAGTCAAGTGATTGTGGCATAACATCACAGTTAAAGGGATAGTTCACCCTCTTGTAATTTCAAACCTGTATGACTTTCTTTCTTCTGCAGAACCCAAATGAAGATGTTTGAAGAATGTTGGTAACTGGCACTCATTCACTTGCAGTTTTGTGTCCATACAATAGAAGTGAATGGGTGCCGGCGCTATTCGGTTACCAACTTCCATCAAATTTTCTTCTTTTGTGTTCTTGCGGAAGAAAGTCACGCAGGTTTGAAATGACAAGAAGGTGAGTACATTATGACAGAGTTTTCATTTTTTTGGGGTGAACTAGACCTTATTAAAATCACAGGTTTACACAGAGCAAGGCAATATACTGTACATACAAGGTACAGTAACATTTTAGAGAATGTATTTATTATCAATATATTGAATCATCTGTTTATATTATACCAAACTCCTGTTGATAGAGTACGGACATTAGAGAAATATCAGTCTATCAGTCAGCTCAAGTTTTGTATTCGCAACAAAAAAAGGATGCACGTTTTTAAGAGACAACATAACTTGTTGGATTTCTGCCAATTTTAATGTACAAACCAAATGCAATAATATTCAACAATTAGACAAGAGATGGCTCTTTATAGAACATAAAATAGTTTCTTTAAGTTAATTTTCATATTGCCATTTAAGAGAAATATATACGATTATGGATGTGACGGTTCACTTGACTATGGAAAAATGCTTTAAAAACACAAAGAATACCTTTGAAAACTTAATGGGATATTACAACAAATAAATATTAACATCTGACCTGTCAGTACAGTGAAAACCTTTTGTAAAAACTTGAATTGCCCTTGCCCTGTCTTTTCTAAGTGCTAAGTTTTGTTTTGATGTTATGGTGCAACTGCATGACTTGATAGAACCTGAAACATTCCTTTAATATATCAGAACTCTTGTCAGGTGAGAAAAGATAAGCTGAGCTGAAGTGCAGTGGTGAGGTTTGACCGCGTGTATTAAACATTTCTGAACACCTTCACAGAAAGCAGAGGCTGCTCTCCCCCCGCAGCCTGAGCCGTTGGCAGAGACAGCGCCACCTGCTGTTCATGTAAATGTAGGGGCCCTGAGTGCCAAGGATCTCCCGGTCACCCTCCCTCAGGGCGATTTTAGCCATGAGGCTGGCTCACACTTCCCAGCTTCCCCTGAGCTAGCTCATCCCCCGCCTCTCGACCCCAACCAATCCGGACAACCCGGGTCAGAGTCCAAGGTACCTCGCTCTGGACTGAAACCGGCCCAGTTAACGCCCGAGCCCGGTGCCCTGTCTTACCGCCGTCTGCCCTGCCTGTGTGCTGCAGTGCTTTTACACTAGCTCTTGCATGTGCGCCTGTCAATCTGTGTGTGTGCGTTTAAAGCGTTCGTAAACAACAGTGGGTACTGTGGAGGCCTGCAGCATCAGAACGTATTTCATGAACCTTCATGAAAGCCCAGGTCCCCACTGTCGCTTGCCTACTCTTGCATGAACCGAGGATTATTTTTTTGCTTGAAGTAGAGTTAGCGGAACAACTACTTTTGACTTTTATTTAGGTTTATTCAGAAACATTGGTTGATTTCTTCTTTCCGTTCTTGCTTTGAAAGGTAGCCTTGCTTACAACATGCGACTTAACATTTGTTTAGAGGTGTGTTGCGGTAGATCAATTCCAGACTGGTTTGTTGTTATTGCTAAAAGGCTACTTCTCAAAAGATTTTGTTGACATTTCCTTATTATTTAAAGCAAAATGTTTCCTGAACAGTGTTTAATTTATTAAAAGTGGGTCTTTTAGTTCTGGCTGATCTTTTTTCCTGCATTTTTGCAGCTTGATTTATCTAGCTCTCTTTAACTGTGAAACTGTCTGACGGCTGGCTCCATGTTGATCTGTTTAATAACTGCTCACTTTTAGTCTTCCTTCATTGCAGGTCTTTCTGCCGACTATGCTTCAGTCTTCAATATTAATCATCTCTGGTTTCTGCAGTTTCATTCATCTCAATTGATTGCGGTGCTTAAACGTTTTTGTTTCTCTTTACACTTCATAACTGTTTCCCTTTGGCTCTATCAACAGATGTACAAGAAGGACATATACCGTACCAACGATACAGTGGCAGTGAATCCGAACCCTATGCAGCCCAAGTATGGCTCTCAGCAGCCCCTCTACCAGGAAGACAAGCCATACAGAGACTACGACCACCAGCCCTACCACTACGACGGAGGATACATTGACCCAAAGGCTCGTAACTTTGACCCTCACATGCATTTTGACAACCGCGTGCCTCCGTATGAAGAGCAGTGGGCTCCTTATGAACACCAGTCTGGATACGACCCTCATATGCCTTATGAGGATGGTCTGAACCGCTACGGTCAAAATCAGAATCGACACGACGCGGCTTATGACTCGAGTCGACCTCGCTACAGCAAACCCAGCACCGGACCCATCCGACACGATGAACCTCCCCCTCCTGTCACAGGGGGATACGATGCACGTCCACAGTATGACCAATCCAGCTCTCGCTCCCCCGAGCCCCCCAAACAGTACTACGACCCCTCTCAGAGACCCTCCTACACCCAGCCACAACAGAGGGGTTACATGAACGCAGAGGCCTCTGTGACCCCTCCCAAATCAGAGTCTGTGTCAACACCAGCGGAACTTGCACCTCTTCCTCCTCCTGCGGTAGCAGAGGAAGACCTGGCAATGAAACACCAGTCGGTGCTGACGAGAGTTAAGATGTTTGAGAACAAGCGATCCGTGTCTGTGGACAGGGCAGGGGAGTCTGCAGATTCTGGTCTTCGGGTGTGTTGATGACATACATATTTCCATTTTGCACTCTTGAAACTTTAAAGCAGTATGCATGATGTGCTAACTAGGTGTGACGCGATCAAACAAGAAGTGATTAACAAATGTTTCTGTTCAAAGTTGACGGCAGCAACCCATGAGCAACACTAGATTTTGAAAACTGCCTAATTTTACTATCTGTGCTGTTGCATGCAAACAGAAAACCTATTAGACTAAAATTTCAGTCCTCTTGTTTATTAAACGTGCTGTAAATAGGCAGAGGTTAAATGGAAACTTTGACAAACATGAGATCATGGAATTTGACACTCAGTGTTTTGATTTTTGCTCCTTGTGTCAGCAGAAAATGACATGTTCAATTGGTGTTTTTGTCAAGGTGAACCTTTTAGGAAACAAATTGTAAAGAATTCCTCAACTGGATAAGAAATATACTAACCTCTCTTTCTCTATGTTCCTCAGCCAGTGGACATGGTGCCTAAACCTGGTGCTGCCTCTGTGCCCAAAGCCAATTCTTTAAGTAACCTGGACCAAGAGAAGGCCTTCAGGTAATCTTCAAGCTTTATCATAGGCAACCGCACATTTGAAGCGGTATTGTTTTGCTTCATCGATCAGTTTCAAACGATCTCCAAATCCAGCTTTATATCCACCGTTTAAATAACATTCCTCACCGAAATGCAGTGAAATAACAAACACAGCTGAGCTTCAGTACAACGAACGAAGCGCGTTGATGGATGTGCTTTTACTCCCGCTCTAACTGGCTGACGCGTGGGCATGCTTTTTCAGGAGAATTATCCAATAAGGGACAATTGTTACTAAGAAAAGTTGTTAATTTTTCAAGTTTCTTGTTCAAAAAGAACTTTCCAAAACCTATCCAAACCCTAGGGGTGTGGTTCCAGCACAGAAATACTATGTGATAAGTAGGGATGCAAGCTAGCGATACCAAGCTCATGTACTCGTACTCGTAAAATTCCCTGATACCAAAGACCGATACCTCACGTGACGTAATTGACAGAACGTTCCAGTGCACACAGAGACACCTGCCGTAGCAGACACAATGTCATAGAGTGTTCACACCTCAATCGTGCTATTCGTGTGTAGTTGGACTCTTGAACATTTTGAGTTTACTCGCTTCATTCGCGAGTGAAATTCGCGTCATGGGAGGGGCGGCTCCAGTCTTGTTGTGAAATGGCGGACATGGATTTTGTTGAGCAGGTAGCTGCGCATTATGTGCTATGGAAGGCTGAAGATAGACGTAGACTCGTTCGGCGCCGTGTCTGGGTCCATCAGATCCTTCAGAGGCGCAGTCCTTCATTGTTGTTTCAGATTTCTGCCTCCGCTCGCTATGTCATAAGCACGTCACTACTAGAGCAGGCTCCTGATTGGTTAACACGACGCAAATTTTTGCCAAAGTTCAGATTTTTCAACTCGCGTGAATAACGTGAACGCTCAATTCGCGCCGCCTCATTCGCGTGAAACGCACCGCAAGTAGGTCATCGCGTCTTTGCATTGACTTAACATGTAAATCACTCTCTCTTAACCCATTCGCGCTTAGCAGTGTGGAAATATTTCAAAATCAATGATGACGACCATCGCATGGCAATCTGCATGCTTATGTCCTTGGTTTTGCCCTTTGGAGGTTATTGGACACTGTGAATTTTGGGCTTTGAACATTTTTGAGCACATAAGATTGATTTATTTTTTCATAATATGAGTTGAAGTTGTTAAAAATAAAGATGCTGATATGTTCATTAGTCTCATTGTGTGGTTCTTAGAAAATTGCCACAAACAAAAATCGGTATCGACGAGTACCAGGGAAAAAAGTATCTGTACTTGTACTCGATCCTTAAAAAGTGGTATTGGTGCATCCCTAGTGCTAAGTCCAACTTGTTTTTTTGTCAAGTTGACCATGTTAAGCATGAGACTCTGTTGCACCAACCCTTTAACAAACAATGTGTACACTGCGAACACTGATATCGTGTGTATCCATGTTTTGTACCAGATTACTTTACTATGCCAGTATGTATATGAATTATACTAAAAGTACTGCTATTTCTGTTTTTTCAGAGCTCCAGAGCCACAGCAGCCACAGCCTAAAGTGGCAGATGATATCATTCGCTCGGATAACACTGCCCCTGAGGAGGATGAGGAGTACTACAGGAAACAGCTCTCTTACTTCGACCGCCGTAGCTTTGACAACAAACCCTCAAACCCACAGCAGACACCTGTCATCAAGCCAGCTCAACCCCAGAGCAAGCCAGGGTACTACCCCAGGTACACACTAAACACACACTTGCATGTAATACAGATGGTGTTTACTTACTCACACGTGTATGTTTTACATGGCATGAATCTATTAACACTTTGTTAACGTTTGGGCTTCTCTGATTGGCTGCCACAGGACTGATTCAGTGGAGAAGATCAGCCCTGTTCCTCCAGTAAACCCAGCTGTCCCACCCCCCACTCTGCCCAAACCTGCAGGTAAGTCATCAATGCGAGTGTGATAATATACCAACTGCTTATTTGTGGTGTCATTTTGAAATAGCCATGTATGTCGGCATGAACAGGCATGGTATATATTTGGTACATTTACGTTTTTGCTTTTCACAAACACTTACATGACCCTCAGCATTGTTAGCGCACCGCGAGGCTGTCAAACTCCTTGATCTTATTTCTTTACTTGTTTCCCCCAGATTAAAAACAGATATTTAAAAAATTACATTGGTTGGATTGCTTTTCCAAATTTTTTACTGTTAGTCCACTGCGCAAAACTTTTCTTCATCTATTTTTCCTTGTTATTTCTTGATCTTTTTCTGGCAAGATTCGAGAATGATGTTCTGTGTTTTAGCATCACTACCTTCCCACAACCACCAGAGGTCACCATCTTTATTCTGTTCTCTGTAATGACATGACTTTAAGGTTGGACGGTTGTTTTGCGCCGATGCTGCTTGTTTGTTTCTTATATAGTTTACCTTTTTAAAGAGAGAAATGAAACCAGCTTGGATTCTTAGCTAAGATATATGTAGACACACAGATACCGACTGGTACAACTTCACCATAAATCAGAAATTTGTCTTTAATCTGTAACCCATGTAAACTGAGATTGTATTATTATTAGGGTTTCGAGCACGAAGTGCTGAAAAATGTGATTGTACACTAGGGGGCGCTATAACGGGAACAATTGCACTAAATACTGTAATTATGCAACGGTTATACATCTACAGGTTCTGATACGCTTTGAAAATAAACATCTCGGCCCAGGAACTTCAGGCTTCTTGACTTTGAAAGCACCTTCGCTTCAATTTAAAAGCCAACAACAATGAAAATCGGATACTCATTATAGAATTGTCCAAATGATTTGACATGCTTGTAGTATATGTGCATGTTTCTGCAACCATGCATAGTTTCTATGAGTTGATACCTGTCATTTTTCTGTGTGTGTGTGTGTGTTGGACTTTGATCCTTCATGCGTGTGTTGAGGTTTGACCCCCTAAACTTTTCATGAATGCACGACTGCTTTTGACTGCCTTAAACCTCGAAACCCGCTAAATGCTGCTTGCAGCTTTAATTATTATTATTTTCTGTTTTCTCCAGTCCCGCTTGGGTTTCTGCTTTTGTTTTTTATTTTGGTGCAATCACATGAACGGCAGAATTATATGCAATGTTAAACACGGGATTGTTTTTAATAGTTGCACACCTTGGTAAGTACATGTGTTGGGTAGAGACTGGGTCAGAGATGAAACTGTAACACTTTCAGTTTCATTTACTGTTTTTAAAGGTCTTGTCTTCTTTCACACAAACAGTGACCCCGCCGCTTGATCCACACGGATCTCCCAAAGTGAAGCCACTTAATCACGAAGACACAGTCCAGAGCAACTACCTGCCTCAGAAGAGCTTTCCAGAGAAATCTCCTGTTAACGGCACAAGCGAACCTCCAAAGCCCAACAGCGTTCCTGCCACGTCCAGCTACAACCGGTTTGTGCCCAAGCCATACACCACTTCAGCAAGACCCTACGAGCGCAAGTTCGACAGCCCCAAGTTCAATCACAACCTACTGCCTAATGACTCTCAAAACAAGGTGGATATTGTAAAAGCCCCCATCAGTAATTCAGTGAAACCACAGAGCTCCCCCCAGCCGGCAGATCAAGACAGCGGCGTGGACACCTTTACTCGCACCATGGACCAGAAATCCAAATACCAGCAGAATAACATTAATGCCGTGCCCAAGGCTATACCTGTCAGGTACAGTAGAGCTAAGATAAACTTGTGCAAGTTTTTTGGGAAAGTAGAGTAGACCCTTATCTGTGGTGGGTTAGATTTATTTACAACTGAATCAAGAAAGTTTGTAAAAATCTAACAAATTAGTAAACATTACCATTATTTATGTCCGAAAATGTATACAAAGAATACAATAAAACAGGACTGCTTACACCTGCTTTTCTTCTTTCAGTCCGAGCGCTTTAGAGGATGATGATGATGATGACAGCCACACAGTGGTGGCAACAGCAAGAGGCATCTTCAACAGTAACGGTGGTGTCCTGAGCTCTATTGAGACGGGAGTGAGCATCATTATCCCTCAAGGAGCCATTCCTGAGAGCGTGGAGCAAGAGATCTACTTCAAAGTGTGTCGGGACAACAGCATCCTGCCACCTCTGGACAAAGAGAAAGGTCAGTCACGCATCCCAAAACTCTGGCGACGATTCTGACGATTTTGTCTTTCTCTGTTAAAGAACTTGAGTTTAAGATCAGAGTAAAGAACTGATTTTGTTTTGTGTGTCGAGCAAAGACCAATGAAAGTGCTTTTTTTCTGTAGGTGAAACTCTGCTGAGTCCTCTGGTGATGTGTGGCCCTCACGGTCTGAAGTTCCTGAAGCCAGTGGAGCTCCGCCTACCTCACTGTGCGTCTATGACTCCTGATGGTTGGTCTTTTGCTCTAAAATCCTCCGACTCCTCGTCGGGTACGCTGTCCTCTCTCTGTCCTTTTGGGGGTCATTTGGGATGGCTTTGTGGCAACATGGTTATGGTCTTTTTCTTTACACATCTTTTATATCCATAAAGCTTGTCATTTGTTTGATTATTACTTTTTGGCTGTCACTCACTCACTTAAAGGAAGTGTTCACCTTCAAAATGAAAATTCTGTCATCATTTACACGCCCTCGTCATTTCAAACCCGTATGACTTTCTTTCTTTCTTCTGCAGAACACAACAGATGATATTTTGAAAAATGTTAAAACCGAACAGCACAGACCCCCATTCTTCAAGTGAATGGGGGCCAGTTAACGAAATTCTTCAAAATATCTTCTTTTGTGTTCTGCGACAGAAGGAAAGTCAAAGAGGTTTGAAATGACGAGGGCGTGTAAATGATATCAAAATTTTCATTTTGAAGATGAACTACTCCTTTAATCAATCACCCACACCACTCTGCTCATTCATTTATGTGGTTAATTTAGGGCCTGTCCACACCAAGTACCAGCTCTAGAGCATCACGTCTTTAAA
The DNA here is from genome assembly GCF_947034865.1 of Barbatula barbatula. NCBI lineage: Eukaryota > Metazoa > Chordata > Actinopteri > Cypriniformes > Nemacheilidae > Barbatula > Barbatula barbatula. Next base: position 19,937,022 of record NC_136766.1, on the reverse strand, counting down.
TCAAAACAATGCATTTCCTTTCAAACTGGATGCAAACATAAACATACAGTAAATCAATATATTTTAAGCAGGAAAAAAGTCATAAATTAACAGCCATATAACAATACTCTTACTTAACATACCACTACTAACAGTAAACCAGTGTAATTACCATTTTCCCAGCTCTGATTCTGACACTGTAACACTATTTTACATCCATTCCCGCTGACTGACAACATTGTGTTTCAATGACAAATTGTTGGACACAAGTAAATCATTGTCTCGGTCAACTGCATCAGTCAATGATTTCTGCTGCTTAGATCTGTTATATACCTCCACATCTGATCATTACACAGCATCTTTTAACCATATGAGCTCATCTATTTATAATAAACACGTTATCGTTTACTATCTCTGCTCCATTAAAGCCATTCATTTTGATCAGATTCTCATAGAGCCACCCAAATGTCTGAATGCTCACAGATGCTGATTTCTTCTACTTAAAGAGAGCAGCAGCACGTGTCCCTGGCTCTTTCTCTTTCTCTCTTTTTCTCCCTCTGTCCATTAATTCGTCTCAGTGTATCTGTTAAATGTAAAGCTGGCATCACCCTGGATTATACACTAATGATCCTTTCAGTTTAAAAGTGCTTGATGAGATTTACGTGTTTCCCTGTTTCAATGCAAATGGATAACAGGCACTTGCTTGTAATCTGCATTAAACAAGGCTGTTCTTTAACCCTAGCTAGAGACTAACTGACCTGCATATTTCTGTAAAGTGAGAGAGTTTACTTGACTGTGGTCTTGCATAGAAGTTAACTGTGAATTAACTCTTGCTTTGCTGGAATAAAACTTTAAAGGATTGCAAGCTGTTTGTTATAAGCAGGCCGAATGGGGTGGATATAATGACAATGGCTCAACCAATGGCTAAACCAAATTTTGGTATTCACATTTATTCATTTAGCAGATGCTTTTGACTTAAAAATGACGTGTTTACAAGTATGATTCAATCTTAAGTAAGGTAAATTTGAATTACATAAAAGACATAGAAATGCTTTTTTTTCTCTGGTAAGGTCGATCCTGGTAGAAAATAAGCATGTAAGTGGCTTTAATCAGAGTTGATAGTCTCACAAGCACATGCATCTTATTCTCCACTCGTCTGTAACACTCACCTGCATTTTCTTCTGTCCCTCCAGGTGATCCTAAAAATTGGCAAAACAAATCTCTGCCTGGTGATCCCAACTACATGGTTGGAGCCAACTGTGTGTCTGTACTCATTGACCATTTCTAAGGAGGGTATCCACAGGCCTGTTACTGAATGTGGGACCAGATAAATTGAAAGAGAATCTTCCTTACCCCTTACGGAAACGCACTCTCGGTCTTCTAGGATGAAGGCGCTAGGCAACACTAAATGAAGGGTCTCCTGACTGTGGTCTGTTTACTGTAATCCATAAGACTGGAGGGTGGGTTACATTTTCTGAAGTGCTGTTTTAATCTCCCCATCTTCCTCTTCGGCTTTTCTTCCTGTTTTTTATAAGTGCTTTTAAAGGCTTTTGAGGATAACAAACAACCAATGTTAACTTTTACTGGACTGCATGCTCTGTGCCACTCACACATTAATATTCACACTGTAAGCCGAGTATAATATTTGCTACACATGATTTGTGTTTTTCATTGTAAGGTTCTTCCATTCAGTCTAGGAAAATGATCAACTATATTAACCTGCAAATGTATTTTCTCTTCATATAGTATGCACAATAATAAAAGTATAATGTACAGCGCGGCATTTCTAGAATATTGAATTCTACTTTTAGTCCAGAGGTTATTTCAAGCAGTGTAGATCGAATGCATTGCCTGACTTTAACCACTAGAGCGTCAAGGTGCAGAACCAGTGCTAGATAAGCGTTGAAGGAATGCCTCGGAGAGAAATGGCAAGTGAAGAATATCCACTTTGAAATTTTTCTAGCCAAGGACACCACGTCACCAGAAATACCTACAGGCTCCACTTTTTTAATAGTTTCTTTGTAGACTCCTTTTGGACCTGTGAACTTTAGCACTGGAACATTCCTGCTGTGTCGAGATCTATGCATGTGCTTTGACTCAGGTGTGAAGACCGCTGCTCTCTCTTTTTCTTATTTGATCTCTTCCAGTTTCTTTCTCAGTCTCTCTTAATCCATCAAGAGCAGTGATGCCTTATCTGAAATGATCACTTTTTCAATAACTAAAACCTTTTGGGTTTATTTTTTGCTAAGTTGTGTTATTGATAAATTATGAAGAAACTGAAGTTGTCTTTCTGCCATTTTCTCAACCCACTGTACAAAATAAAGCCGGGTGTCATGCACAAGAGCAGCATAAATGCTAAGAACAGGTTTTCTCTTTTTATCTGCTATGCACATGACCTTTAAAGAGAAACAAAGACTCAAAAGGTGGCAGGAAAGAAGTAAATTGGCTGTACATAAAGCTAGCATATTGCCTTCATTACTGGTTTGTAAATGACTTTTGTATGTCTTTATTATTTTGTATAAAACTAAGGGGGGGAACGTTTATAAATGTGAGAGGACGAAATGAAAATGGTCTTTGTATTATGGTTCTTCCCTGGAGCCTTGGAACGTGTATTTAGCAGTAATAAAATCACATTTTCTACAGATACTCACTCGATATAAGCGTTTTTAACAATAACCATCTTTTTATTCTTTATTTACAAAAGAAAGTGCTTGATGTAAACTATTCTCAAAACCTGTTTCTTTTAAACGGTGTGCTTTAAATGTGTCCCGCGCATTTATTTCTGATACTGTATGCTTTTATTGTGTGTCCTGAAATGTATTTTTGTACTAATAGACGATATAATACGGCACACCGGAGATCTTTTTTCTTTAGACAGTATAACACTGTTTAGACTGGTCATTAGCTATTCACGTGTGCCAGAATTTTGCTCCCCAATACAATTTCCAATATGCCACTGTATTAAAAAATAAAATCATTTTTAAAATACAATGTGTTGTTGTTGTTGATTTGAATAGTTGTAGGAGCATGAAAAGCGCAACGTAGAGCATACAGAGACCCTTTTAACCTCAGTGGCAAGGTGCCTTTCAAAATGTGTCTCATTGCGACAGGAGACTGCAGTATAATCAACGTGTAGTGACGCGTTCTGGCCTGCAGAAGACGTGCAAGCACTACCGTGCGTGTCCATTCATTGCAATATAACATTCTTCATCAATGGAGTTCATCTATTTGTGTGAAACTTAAGAAATAATGTGTCCTCACACTTTAACAATGAATGCTCGCAAAGGAAGAATATTTTGTCCGTAATGCAGATATTGAAAGAAAAATGATCAGATAAATGCACATTTTGACTTGTGTTATGTATTATTGAAGCAAGTCTCACTTTCTATACCGTGGATTATTTGACAAAACATAAATTCGGTGGTAGGCAATTACCTGGGATATCTCGGAAAAAACACAGTTTTATATATATGATCATAGTTACTATGCCTTGGTTAAATGATGGTATAGTAGGACGTATAGTATAGTAAAATTGTTAATGTTAAGTTTAAGGCTTTAAGCTATGTTCGCAAGAAAATGCTTGCTTGAGATTTTGTGATCATGTGCATCGTTTCATCTGCAAGTTACATATTCGTTCAAATATTAAAGTAATCCTTCAATTTTATTAAATGGTATACGGTATTAACCTAAAGCAAAAACTGTTAAACGGAACGCTGTATTTACCGAAAGGTAAAAATGTGAAAAGTTGATAAAAGATAATTGAATAGGATCGTTTACCCATCCACGAGCATTGGCTTTACGGCTCTTTAAATGGGATCGTTGCCTAAATCCATCTATGCGAATTTACATATGGCGGCACCTCCTCCTCCACCCGAGCACCTGGTCACACACACACATGAATGACATACTAGCGCGAGACTGCGGCGGCACCACACGGACGCGAGAGAAACACGGACGCGCGCATCATACGCAGCCCTCACATCACCGGACACGCGAACGCTCCGTATATACATTAAGTTTGTTCTTATACAAAGCTAACGCTTAACGTATCCTGTCACAGATTCACCAAAAGACGAGTCGTGAGAGATGTCATTGTAGGATCTGATGGACCACCTACCCATGCGTTTCCTCCCAGCGTTTACATCGCGTAATGACTTTTCTCTCCTCGGAATGAATTTGGATAGCGGTTATTAGACCCGCAGAAACACCACAGCGCACTTATCTCTCAACAGTGAGAGCAGGACACATATTCAGCATGAGATACCTCGAGTAACGGAAGGATGCTCTGCGCGTCTTGGCGACCCGTAATGATTTCGTCTTTATATCGTGGATATCGAAGCGACTGAACCCAGTGGTGTCCTGTAATCCGAAGATTTCACTGAAGTTTTGCTGTATTTAAAATATTTAGCTACTCGTTGCCATGCCTGTCAGTGCGATGCCGAGGGCTCGGTCTCTGAGCCCGGTGTCCCTGTCCCGCAGTCTCTCCCGACTGAGGGAGTTTCGGACCCGGACTCGCATCATGCTTGCTCTTGGAGTTTCGCAGATGGTGCTCGGGAGTCTTATTTTGGCTGTCAGTTTCGCCGCTTTGGCCCTTACTACTTCTCCAAGGGTCAGACATTCCTGCCCCTTTTGGGCTGGATTCTCGGTAAGTTGCCTTCGTGTTTCTTATGGAATATGTCATTTTCTTGAGTGGATGTGATATCAAGCATTATTTGCGAGGTAGTAGCTGCCAGGTGCTATATGTTCCTTCTGTGCTTAAAATGAAATGTTACTGACGTTGTTCAAATGGTCTAAGTGATTTCGTCCAGCTACGCATGCAAAAAAGCATTATACTTTTAGTCTCCCTGTCGATTGGGCTCAGGTGAGTTACCTGGCCGTCCTACACGGTTGGATGCTTGTCCTTTACAATGCAGCACAATGAAAGCAGATGCAATGAGATCAGATATTTATTTTGATCTCACTGATGCCTGTTGATGTTCAACTTCAACAACTGCAAATGGGTCTGATTTGTGATCACATATTTGCTGGAATTTGACAGAATATTCAATCATATCTGTGATTTTCAATGAAATATTCATTTGTATTGTTTTGTACTCCAATCGCTGACCATAGTAATCGGATACTTGTATATATGTGGTAAACTGTTGGCTTGACTTCGTTTTCCATTTCACACACGGGCAAATCTTGAATTCCGTTCCTTATATGTTCCAACTCTGGTTGCAACTGTATACAGCTGTCTACAAACCACATATGACATGTTTTGTTTGTTTATTTCTTGTCATACCCTGCTGCTTCTCACATTAAATTTTTAACGGCTGTTGCCAGGCATTCTGGGTGAGATTTCGATTATGATTAGTCTAGTGAATGCTTACAAGGACCTTCTGAAATTCGAGGATGCGAATCAGGTTTGTAAAACCTCTTTGATATTGTTTTGTAAAATGTCTCAATAAAACAGCTTTTAAGCCCACAACACATCTTCAAATACATGCTGAGTAAACTTTTAAATAAGCATAACAATTGACAGTCTTGTAATATCTCCACTAAATAATTTTTCCTTTGTATATATTTACATTTAGTCACACAAATATATAAACAGACGGAAGCAAAATATATTAAAGTGTTTGCATAATACAATTTAACAATTGACCTTTAGTCTGTGGATGTTTGCATTACTTTGTTTCGCACATTGCCAGATTCAAGTCAGTGACATTTGACATTGGTTTTCACCAGCTCACAAGCGCAACCCTCTGTTCCATCTTTTCTGGGCACTGTGCAGCTAGACCTTAAAATTTCATGCCGAATTCTGTAAATATTCTTCGTCCTACCGTAGCCTTTGCTTTGTGTAACATGATGGTGATAATTAAAGAGCACCGTAGAATTTGAAGAGATGTGACGCAGATTATCAGTCCTGAGGTTGGAGGTCTCCATATTGCTACAGTATGTGTGTTTCATAAATGTACTGCATGCAGGTGGGCGGGTTTGGAATACATTTAGAGGTTTTGGTGGGGGTAAAACCTCAGACCAGCCCAAAGGTTATAACATACTAACCTCAGGAGAACTGTGAATTAATGTATGCGCATATGTGCATAATCCACCTTCGTATGAGATTTTAAGAAACGCTTCTTCTATTGCTGTGTAACAAGATGCATGGTGTTATTCTATTCAACAACAGATCTTCTCAGTCAAAGCCCATCACGATCTAGAGGACACAATTATCAGCGCGGGTAGGACTATGGCGGAAAGGTGTTGGAACGCTGACAGGCGTAAACAGCAGTGTCACCAGGCTAACAAAATGAATGCTGACGTGTTTATGTGAAATGACCCTGTGTCATATCACATTCCATGCAGAACTTGGTCTCTTGGCTGCTGTATCCACGATAATAGATCAAAGCAGGAGCCTTTAGAATTTTGAAACATTTTTGTTTGTGATTTTATGTGTAGGGGGTGTTTATTGTTGGATGAGTTATATAGTATTTCTTGAGAGTGAGTTTGCAGTGAGAGGAAACCTGACTGACAGTTACACACAGGTACATGATTTAGTATAAACACTCCTGAGATTAAATGCAGGGGTGTAAATAAATGTTCTGTTGTTTGGCAAGGATTTGTGACAGTGTTAACACATCCTCTCAAAGCTCCAACATTACTTTCACTTCACCATTTTAACTGAGATGCTTTAGAGATGAAGACATTTAAAGGGATTACAGTGCAAACATTTGAATGGGGAAAGCAAGGTATAGTTTACCCAAAAATAAAATGATATCATAATTCTTTCCCTTATGTCACAATATAATATATTTTGAGAAATGTCACAGTGGTTTTGTGCAAACAATGGAAGTCAGCGGGGGCCAGTGTTGTTTGTTTACCATCGTTCTTCAAAATATATTGTTCTGTGGTGGTCTGTATGTCATACGGGTTTGGAAAGTGTGAGTAAATCATGAAAGATTTACAGTTTCGGGTGATCATCCCTTTAAACAAAAGACATTTACTTGAGAAGCAGATTGACATAAGGTATTAAGTCTTGTTTTATAAGAATTTTGAAAAGAAAATATATATACAGTTCATACTTAAAACAAAAACTATTTGGAAGTTGGAAAATAAATTCAAAGGGAAAATAATGTTGAAGCATGTGGCCGTGTGGACAGTGCTTTAGACAAAAAGTGTAATACCCCTATTGCTTTCTCTGTATTCCCTCTCAATTATAAAGGCACCAAAACATATAATTGAACAAATAAAAACAATGGTATATACCTCATAGGAAAGTATGAGTTTTTTTAAACATGAATCTGGCTAAACCAAGTCTCATTACCTTACACAAATTAGTTTCTCACTTAAATATGTCCTTTTGACATTGCATAGAAGGACCAATACAGAGTAAAATGCATGTTGAGTACAGTGAAAGGTTAGGAAAAAGGATGATTCATTTATTAAATAAACATATTTTACCCAACCACCTTCTGACAAAATCTCCACCGAAGTATTGAATGAGATGGAGGAGCAGGTGCTCGTCTGATCAGATTAGCTGTAAACTACAGACTCTTCTGTGCATGGAGATGGATGTTGATTTATTCATTCGACATGCTTGTGGGGGGTGAGTTATGCTCAGGTGAGTCGTGTAGAAGATGAGCTGTACCACATTGAGCCTGATCAATACCACATCGAGCTCTGAAATGAAGTTCACATTTTCATTAATTGATCCCTTGTCCTTAAATATCTCGCACCATCTTCTCATCTGGGTGGTCGGAGGCTCTGCCTCCACAGGGACATCCTACAGCTGGCCTGTATAATAGTCAAACATCAGAACAGGTTCTTATAACAGCCTTAGAGATTCAGAATACTTTCTAATGTATGATCTATACATGTGTAGGTGTCAATTTGTGGGCATCGTTTTGTTTTATCTGTTAGGTTAACAGCAGCATTGTAATCAGAGGCCTGGGGTACAAATAAAAAACACTTGTCAATCCTCTCCACCGTATTTCATTGCGATCATCTCTGTATTTCAGAATTCATCTCATCCATTTTATAAAGGGAGCCTCTCATGTCCCTTCTCAATATTTTTGTCTCTTTGCTCATGCAAGACATTCATATCTTCTTGCTTTATACAATATACTGTAGTGAGCGTTGCGTGTTAGCTGATGGGTAATTGAGACCTTTGTGTGGTGGGACAGAAAACCTCATGGGAACATTGCGACAAGAGGAGAACAGGACCAAGGCCAGATTCAGTCAAAGAGAATGAGGGGAAATTTTATTCAGTTTGAGTCCTTCAATGGTCAGGGTTGATTCTCTGCAGCGCTCGTCTGCTGTGTTGAGTTTAATAGATATCAGAGCCTCTGGCAGAAAGAAGATATGTCATTTTATGTCGGAAATTGAGAAAATAATTTAAAGCCCATTCAAATATTTACTGTTATTTTGAGATGACCTGCTGATGTCTATATTTTGTGTTTTTTGGCTGTGCGCTTCATTCTTTCTGTTTAAAATCAGAAAACGCCACCATATAACGCAAGAAAAATTCTGCTGTCCATCCATTTGAAATGATTTCAAGCTTTGATTAGTGATTAATGGTTCAGAGATGGAGTATAAGAGAAATAAATGTGGTCTGGGTGTGGAACTTGCTGAATTCAAATGTCTTTGCATACTAATTGGTAAATTACAAGTTGCCGGAGAGAAAAGGCTTGGAAGGGAGTTGTTCATTTCCTGGGTTTGCTAAATTGCCTTGCGTAATTGTTTCTGAATATGAAACATGATTAAAGACTGAGGAGGTGGAATGGATCTCATTAAATGAATCTCAGGCGCAGGTGGCCACATTTAAACAGCATTTCACAAACAGTCCTTATGTACTGTTATCCATAGTTTCTGCAACTGGCAGGCCATTAAAAGACGTATAACAACAGCAACCCATAAACAATCCTTTCCTGGATCAGTTCCATTGTAATGCATAATAAAATAATAAAATAGTTTCGGGTTTGTGATGAAACTGTACTTAAAGCACATCATCTCTTTCAATTTAATAAAACCTCAGTGCAGTTTATGTCATGGGGCCCTTTTCAGAAAGGAGGTTTAGTGAAAACTCTTGAGTATATTAACCCTGAAATGAGGGAAACTCTGGGTTTTCCATTTCAGAATGTGAGGTATGTCAAACCCGAGAAAGTGGGGTGACTCGAGCCCATTTCTAAAGGAGAGGTAACTTAAACACAGGTTCAGTAACCATAGTAACTTACTCTGTGACCCTAACCTGGTCGGGAGCAGGTTTTCTTTGGTAAACCCAGAGTTTATTTAGACTTTTAAAGCACAGGTGGTGTATCTCATTCATTAATACAGTGGGACACATTTTGATCACACAGAGACCATCTCAGTGAGTAATATGTCATATGTGCTTTTATAGAGGATTCAGTACATGAAGAGGCTGCATTAATTCATAGGGATGTACTTTGATTTCAGGAGAGTAATATAGGACACGAGCGGAATTTTGTCATTTCCCTGTGCATTTTTATTAAAACTATTACGTTTTTCTTTACAGTGAATAAGATATATCCAAATATATCTCATCCATCCTTACATCAATAACATCAGCCATCTTATGTGTATTACATCAGAGCATTATTTTCTATGGACGATGAGAAATGACTTCATAAAGTGCATGAATAAAGATATTAATAAATACAGACATACATGCAGAAATGAAGCAATGAAGGCTATATACAATTAATTTTGACGTGCAGCCATTGAACTGAAATCTGCTCTGAGCCGCGTTCGAACCGATGATCAATGTGACTTTGCAACGAGAGCCTGACACCCTACAGGTGTCCTATACACCATGATGTATTATTTCTGTTGTTCATTTAAGGATTAATTTATTTGTTTATTGGTACATTTATCTATTTATTAATCAAACTTAAGTCATTTTCATCACATCAGTAAATCCCCTGTATGAAGAGCGGAAAGTGTGCCTCACTCTCAAGCGCTTTCTGCCGCCATGTTGCTTTTTTGGTGCGGTTGCCATGGTGAATCATAATATCAGAGCTCCATTGATGATGGCTTTTTATAGTCGTGGTGCACGCACTTAACCCAGGGTGAGCCAGAGTCAATTGAAGTAACTCAAATCAGCTGTTCTGATACCAAAAACTCAAAGTTTCTAATTTCTAAGTAAACCAACTCTGAGTTCAAGGTTTAACCTCCAGTTGGTTGAACCTCCTTTCTGAAACGGGCCCATGGTTCTGCCTCATCATGTCATTTCTTTCTTGGTCTAGTGGCAGGATCATGACAGAGCCTCATGTTTTGTGTGGAGAGAGACATGTTATTGTTGTGTTTGACATAACATGTGCTGTCTCGTCTTTGGCCCCGCCCTTCTCGTTTCCTCGTTTGGTCTTGTTTGTGTTAGTTTTAAGTTCTTGTTTTGCCCCCTTGCGGTAAGTGTTTGTTTTGTTGTTTTATGCTACCCTTGATTCTTTGTTTTCCTGTTCTTTGTTTATTTCTTGTTTTATTAATAAAGTACTTTTGTTAAACTTTAACTGTCTGCGTCTATGTTCTGCACAAACGTTTGTTACAGGAAGATTATTTAATTTAGGCCACATTGAGCTGAAAGTCTTGTAACACAATTAACCAAAGATAGTTTTGTTTTTATGTCCTTTTTAATGGCTTTTTTTAATAGTTGGTAATAAGAAGCTCAATAGTATTCATTCATAACCATTTGTAAGGGATACACCAATAATAATGTCAACGACTTTGCAAGTAAAGTAATTTCACAGACTACGGGTTCTGCTCAAAATATATGAACTGTGTTGTGTGTGTGTGTGTGTGTGTGTGTGTGTGTGTGTATACATTTAAATATCATCATCAATAATTTGATGCCACCAACCTGGCAAAGTTTGCCAAATCTACTGATAAGTTCTTACTCAAACATGCTTGCTGTCCAACTTAGGGCTGCTCGATAATGGCACATCGTAATCGCGATTATTTTGGCCAATATTGAGATCCCGATTATTTAACACGATTACTCATTAACCTTTACAACATAGAAAATATAAAAACTTGGCTTTTAAACTCTGAATATAACTGAATAATAAATGGAAAGAAATAGCACTGCTGAACCACTGTAAAGGAAAGAATGCGCTGTGGATTAATACTACAAGAAAAGAGAGGATCCTTGCAAAATACAATACAGCACAATAATCATTTACCTCGATTATTTTGTTTTTGTAATTGATGAAAGCTTAAATTGACGATTACGATTAATGTTCGATTAATTGCACAGCCCTAGTCCAACTCGTACCTTGCAACACGTCTTCGGTTTCAGGCAGACTGGTGTATCAGAACTCCTGGAAGATGCGTGAAGCACATTTTCTGCAGCCGTTTGTCAGTTTGGTGTATATTATGCATAAGCCGGTCAGTCTGTGGGTGTGCTGTCTAATGCTGAGACTATTTCCTAGTAAACCCAGGTAATATTTTATCATGAATTACTGTGAAATCAGTTAAGCTGATTATGTTTTCATGGGTTAGATGGTGGTATGTGCTGGTTTCAGGGTGAGTTTAGTTTAATACTCAGGAGTGCATGCTGGTTGTTCAAGGCTACTATCACCCACTGTATGCTCCAATCAATCACAGTCGTCTGCTGGATCCATTACTGAATTCGCTCTTATGCCACTCATGGTTAAATCACCCTTCTCTGACAGACTGTGCTAGATCAATTCATTAGATGGATTCTGATCAATGACTAGATTTGCATGTTTCCTTGCTCACTTTTTGAGTGTACCGTTTGGGCTTTGTGGTGTCTGGCCTGAGCCATTAATCTTTTGCGGTGACCTCATTTTGGTATACTCCCAGAAATCACTGCGTCCTACGAGCTCCCCTGTGAGCCTGCAAGCTGTTCAGGTGTCGGCGGTCAGTAGTAATTCATTTTCATTGTGCAATTCTTTATAAGTAGGCTCATTTTTCCTATCACTTGAGTGTCTCATCTCCAGAGACCTGCACTAGCTGCTGTACTAATATTCTTCTCATTGCTCATCCGCTGCTGCCGTTACTGTCCCTCCTTCACATAAAATAACATCGATGCTCCATAGCATCATATCTTTTGCTTTTGCCTGTCACTCAGATTTCCACACATTAGTATTGGACACATGAAGCAGGATGAAAAAGTTTTCTGACAAACAGACCATTTTTATACCTGTAGGCAATAGTGGAATTAATATTTTCTTTCACAAGCTTGCCACCTGTAAACACTATATCACGTATTGATCCAGAGTATAGGATGTATGCTGATAAACGCCAAAGGCTACAAATATAAATCTAATGAGCTTCAAAATTTTAAAGCTTGAGCTCAGGTCCAAGGCGTAACAGAAAAGTAGATAGAATAAAACCAAAGTGTACGGTTAGCGACGCTCCAGAGGTATTATCTCCCATTTAGCAGGCTGTCTGTCAAAAGCAGGCCAAGGGCTACGATTTTCTGCTCACCGCTGCCTGCGTCAGATGCATCGGAACCGTGTGCCTCTGATTAAGCACCTCAGATCTGTATGCAGACGCCTCTCAGATCAGAGTTAACGGATTGCATTTAATGTCTGATGTCAAAATGATCTTCTCCTGAGGCTGTCCTGCATCATTAGGGCGTGTTTGGATCTGGTTAGTGCACTTTCTCTAGGGTTCTGTTACATCAACGATAGCTTTGAATAATGACCCTGACTGACGAGATGAGAAGCTGCTTACGACTCGTAATTACTGTGCAAACCTCTTCTGAACACGCTTGCACACCACAGAGCTAAGTTATATGATTTTGTGCCCATATAAAGATAGTCAATGGGGGCCAATGTTGTTCGGTTACCAACATTCTCCGAAATATCTTCTTTTGTGTTCTGCACAAGAAAGAAAGTCATACAGGTTTGCAATGACACAAGGGTGAAAAAAAGATTAAAAAATATATATATTTTTGACAAGCAGATCACCCCTACAGTATATATTTAGCATTTTTTGAATTATTAAAAGCATCATCCAAAATGGCTCCAAAGGGAAGTTTATGATTAGCTCACTTCCTACAAAATACGTGTCCCCAGCGGACTGTTTAGTAGAGACACATGCAAACTGTTATTAGAGGTTATAGTGTGTTGAAGACAAAGAGGAAAAATATGAACTCCATCACAATGTCTGTTAGTTTGGAAATCTATTTCAAACTGTTGTTAGTCCCAGTGCAGCTGGAGATTGAAGCTAAAAATGTGAACAGTTGTCTATTGTGTGTCTGTGAGTGAGCTCTTGGGGATGAGTCAGAACTGTTATGAGCCAGTCGTTTTAGCAGCAGCCGCTGCTGTGCTCTATAGCTTCACAGTGATAAATCTCAAAGCACAGAGGCAATAAAAGGCATTTTTGCCGCTGTGGGCGGCAGATTTGTTAATGAGCCTCTTCTCCCCGGACCTGTACTTTCTCTCTGGTTCTCTTATGCTTCCTGAACCTCACATAACAGCAAACACAGACCACACACATATACGACTGATGTCACACAGACCTCTGTGTTTGTGAATGTAATGTAGGAATAGTGTGTTTTATGTTTAAGATGAACTGTAATTCTTCTCCTCTTGCAGTGTTTGGTGGTCTCTTCTGCTTCATGTGGCTGATGATGCAGCTATTTATGTTTGCCTGGACAGATTTTATTTTTTGTATGTGCTGTTTAACTGTCTGAGTTCACATTGTTAGTGGGTTTTAGATTCTCTCTTGTAAGTTTCCTTGTGTTTGCAAATTAAGAAAACTGACCCTGAGTCTATGGTATATTCAAGTCCATATCCGCACCAGTGCGCCATGCTTGTCCTCTGCTATACATCCCTGACCTCCATCGGGGCCAAGAGAACTCTCAGTACCTGTTGTGTGCACAATCTAGTATTTATTAATTATTTTTTTTTATTAATTCGTTACCTCAATTAACTAATTTACACAATTTATAAATCAAGGGAGTTTAAAATTTTAGGTGTACAATTTACTCTTTTCATGCAATAGCATGTGCGGGGCTCTTTAGAAAGTTGAGATCTTCAGTATGGCAAATTGTAAAATTGCATGAAAGGCAGACAGCTTAAATACACTTTCTGTAACAGACAGGTGCTGTGACGTTTTTTTAATCAAGTGTAAAATCGTGTTGTTCTTCTGTTCACACTTAGCTTTCACTCTTTGGTGTTAAGTGGCACAATAAGAGTCATAAGCCGATTAGTTCACACAAAAGTAAAATTCTGTTATTGTTTTCAGCCTCATCCCTGACTTTCTGTGAAACATAACAAATAGATCCTTCATATTGCAGTACCTCTAAACTCTTTGGGTGTTTGGAAATGGTTTTTAGTCTTTTAAGAACTTGCCAAACACCATTGTTGTAGACTTATGGCAACTCAAGCTATGGTTTCAGAAGATTTTGAATAATTAAACCTTTTACATTTATGCATTTTGCATTATCTATAACATATGCATGTGTTTTGTCTATGTAAATGCTTTTGTTGTACAGAAATAGCAGTCATCCGTTCTACCCCCGTGTCTTCCAGAGATTGATCAGGTTAGGTGAATGATAAATGACAGAATTTCTTTTTTTTCAGGTAAGTAACATTAGTGATTTTTACTGATGAACAACACTGATATCTGGAAATGTGTCGAGTGCTGTTAATGCAGCTCTATCAGAAATAAAACCGGCACCAGCTCACAATCCTAAACCAACACACAGGTCATCACTGCGCGTCTGTCACCTCCACCACATAAATGTCAGGTGATGTTCTGCATTCATACCACATGACTTAACAATCAGATCTGCCACCCCTATACTTTCACTGCGCTTGCCTCTGACACAAAGAGGCATTATGAGCCAAGCGTGGCCCTTTACAAAGGCAGATCAATGAAAGGCTGGATGTTTGCTGCTCTTTTGTGCTGTGATTAGTAAATTGGGCTTGTTGAGGAAGGATGTGACCTGTGCTGTGAATACCAGTGCTCACTAATGCAGAGAATTTTGGCAAGGACACGGACGGTGAAAGTCAGTATTAGCATAGCAGGGTAATAAAAAAACAGTGCTCTTTCTTGCAAGATATGTTTGTTGGAAAGTGTCTGCCAAACAATGAATGTAATGTAATATAGTTGGTAAAAGACTTTTACAACTAGTAGAAAGTCAAATGCATCTGCATGCATCTCACACTTCGTGTGTCTGTGTGTGTACGAGGTCAAATGGTGGAGACGAACCATTATGTTGGGCAATGAGTCAGAGACTCCAGACAGAGGACTAGATCTTCAGTTCAGGGAGCTTTTTCTTTCTGTCTATGAACGGTCTTCCCTGCTGTCCATAACTTCACTTCAAATCAGAGCTAGTCTTATAGATGTGCGGCTATGACTTAACATTCAGTATTAGCATACGCTTGAATCACCAGAGTAGAGAAAAATGACGACAGCCACAGCAGAGATGAGAGTAGTCTATTTGTACTATTCATTCCTCCCTGGTTGCTTCTTTCCTCCAACTTGAAAGCTACATGCTGTATCATCATCACATCATCATCAAGATGCTGCAATAAACAAAAACATCTGATAAGAATATATATGTTGGTTATAGTGAATTTCTGTAAAACTCACATTGATGATGTAGCTGTAGAATTGAGCAACCCCCTTAAACACTTGAAGAGGCTTTTCACATTTCACATCTAAAACTATTTATGCTGTGATCATCTGTGTCTCCATCTTCACTGAACTTGTCTATATTGGTCCACAAAAAATGAAGCTGTTTGGTTTGTTTTTGTCACGTGACCTCCGGTGCATGAGCAGCATTCTGAAAAGCTGAAATATTGTCATCTCGATGCGGTGCCACCGTGCCTAGAAATAGAAGCGCACCGTTCCCTATTTGAGCACAGTTGCCGCGTGTCAACATTTAAATTAACGAATTTGCATTCGCAAAAGACACGAAATGTGAACGGCCCCTAAAACGTGGGCTCACCAGCTGTGGGCTGTCAAAATATTACAAAAAATTATTAACATAATCGGTCCTTAGAAACTATGCAGTAACATGCCAAATAAAATGTAAGAAGTGTTAACTGCATTAAAAGAAACAACATCAAATGTATTAATAAAAGATCAGCAACAGTAACTGCATGTATAAACATTTTAATTCAGGGTTCAAGATGTAAATCTGCAACATGACTATATATCGACAAACCTTCAGTACAGCTTATTTGTGAAACCCATGAAAGGGATTTAAATTCCAGCATTGTTCTGATGCCTTTTACTTAATATGTCATTATTCTCATATCATTGCGTTTTACATCAAGAGCAGCTGTGCACTGTGCAGTAATTTAATGTCAAAACATGGAGAGACAAATATGATAAGAATGATTTTGTTGAAACACAGTTCTGCGCTTTCCCATTCTCATTCCCATCAACAGATTGTCTGCCTTTCAGTCTGTGCTCAAAAATTAAACTGATACACTTTCTGGGGTTCTTTTTTGAAAATCAGCTTTTATGCCGATTTATGCAATTGCTTCCTGCAACTTCTCTCTGCAAATCTTTACGGGCATATAATTTGTGCTGGCACTGAAAAAAGTTTTTTGCTTGTAATAAAATTTGCACAGTGAATTAGAGATTAATAGTTTAACATGAATGCTTAAACTAAGAATCTAAATGTGTATTAATAGTTTCTAAATTGTGCAGTGTTGTTTTGTGCTCTCTAAAATAGTGTTTTAATCAATACATATTGTTTAAATACAGTTCCTTATCGATACTTCACTCGTACTGCGTAGCAGGACGCTATGGGGAAAACGTACTCGGTTACTTACGTAACCTCGGTTCCCTGAGATACGGGAACGAGTACTGCGTAGCAGGACGCTATGGGGAAAACTCCTTTTTCTCCGATGACTGAAGCAATTCAAAAGCGCAGTGAAAACTGCACGGTGATTGGTTGGAAAAAAGCAGAGCTTTAAACCAATCGTAGCGGAGCTGCCGGACCAATGGCGATGGCACCCGCCAAAATGGGCGGGGCTTATGGCTATATAAGCGGACACATCGCCGTAGGGTCTTCAGGTTACTTCGACTGAAGCGACGACACAGCAGCTCGTAGCACGGCAAGGAACGCAGTACTCGTTCCCGTATCTCAGGGAACCGAGGTTACGTAAGTAACCGAGTACGTTCCCTATCGATACTTCACTCGTACTGCGTAGCAGGACGCTATGGGGAACAAGTATAATCACGCCGTGCTACAGATGGAACGAAAAACCTAAATGGTCTCGGAGCCTGGGCTCGGAGACGGAGTAAAGCAGGGAAACCCTGAAAGCGGTAGAGGCCAAGCTAGAAGGTGGCCTAGACCGGTTATCGTCCCAAAGTAATTAAGTGCTGGCGTGGCCATAGCCATGGCTCAGCGACCTAATTCAAGCAGAAAGGACCCGGGCCTGAAGGGCCGGAACGTCCAGGTTATAAAACCTTGTAAAAGTGGACGGCGAAGCCCAGCAGGCCGCCGCACAGATATCTTTTATAGAGACACCGCTATACCATGCCCAGGAAGAGGCAACGCCTCTAGTGGAATGGGCTCTAATTCCCGTGGGGCATTGAAGGCCCAAGGAAGAGTAAGCCAGCGATATAGCCTCAACTATCCACTTCGATAGTCTATGTTTCGAGACCGAGGACCCTTTGGTGCGGTCACCGAAGCACACAAAGAGCTGTTCCGACCGTCTGAATGGGGCGGAGCGCTCAAAGTATATTCTTAACGCTCTGACTGGGCAGAGCAGACTAAGCTCTGGATCCCGCTCTGAGGAGGGGAGAGCAGAGAGCGAAATAACCTGTGCTCTGAACGGAGTAGAGAGCACCTTAGGTACATAGCCATGTCTTGGTTTGAGAACGACTCTGGCGTCGCCAGGCCCAAATTCCAGACAGGATGAGCTCACAGAGAGAGCCTGTAAGTCACTCACACGCTTCACCGATGCTAAAGCGAGAAGCAGAGCGGTCTTGAGCGTCAAAGGACGGAGGTCCGCAGATAGCAGCGGCTCAAAGGGAGGACCCTTTAGAGCCCTCAGGACCGTGGGCAGATCCCAAGAGGGAACTGTAAGAGGGCGAGGGGGGTGTAGCCGCCTGGAGCCCTTCAGGAAACGAACGACAAGATCGTTCTTGCCCACTCCTTGTCCTCCGATGTGGGTATGTGAGGCTGAAATAGCCGCCACATAGACCTTGAGTGTGGAAGGGGCACGGCCGTTATCCAACAACTCTTGTAAAAATGACAGTATCAGTGATACGTCACAGGACACTGGGTCAGCGCCGCGTGTTGTACACCAGGAGGCGAAGACAGACCATTTGAGGGCGTAGAGGCGTCTAGTAGACGGAGCTCTAGCTTGTGATATGGTGTTCAGTACGCTCTCTGGGAGGTCCGTAGGCTCCCGTCGAGAGGCCAAAGGTGCAGAGCCCACAGCTCTGGCTGGGGGTGCCATATCGTGTTCCCTGCCTGAGAGAGGAGGTCCCGCCTCAGGGGAATGGGCCACGGGGCTGCTATTAGCAGCTGGGAGAGATCTGCGACCCAAGGCTGGTTCGTCCACAGAGGGGCTACCAAAAGCACTCGGTGAGCTTGATCCCTGATTCTCCTGATCGTCTGCTGCAAGAGCGCGATCGGGGGAAAAGCATAGAGGAGCCGGTTGGGCCAAGCGTGGGCCAAGGCGTCCTTGCCCTTCGAGAAGTACGTCGGGCAGTGAGTATTGTCTTCTGAGGCGAAAAGGTCGACTTCTGCCTTGCCGAAGAGTTTCCAGAGTTGTTGAACCGACATGGGGTGGAGCGTCCATTCGTCTGAAGGAACATTGCTCCGAGATAGCATATCTGCTCCCCGGTTCAGTTTGCCTGGAAGGTGAGTTGCCCTCAGTGAGCGCAGATTGGACTGGGCCCATTCCAAGAGGTGAGAAACTAGGGAAAAAAGGCGTCTTGAGGAGAGGCCTCCCTGGTGATTTATGTAAGATACTACCGTCATGCTGTCTGATCGGACTAAGACGTGACGATCTTTTAGCACCGGTAGGAAGTAGCGGAGGGCCAACCATACTGCCTGCATTTCCAGGTAGTTGATATGGAGGCTTCCTTCCTGGTTCGACCAGAGGCCGAAGGCCGGGTCGCCATCGCACAGAGCCCCCCAACCCGTGTTGGAGGCGTCTGTCGTGACCACTTTCCGACTGGATGTGGAGCCCATGGGCACACCCTGCTCTAGCCAAAGGGGATCTTTCCACGAGGCTAGGGCGGTTACGCAGGCTTGATTCACCACAACACGCAGTCGACCAAGACGCCAAGCGTGTGGAGGAACTCTGGGCTTCAGCCAGTACTGGAGGGGGCGCATCCGGAGGATGCCCAGACTCAGTACCTGAGATGCAGAGGCCATCAGACCTAGCATTTTCTGAAAAACCCTGAGGGGGCGTGAAACCCCGGGTGTGAAT
The DNA here is from genome assembly GCF_947034865.1 of Barbatula barbatula. Taxonomy (NCBI): domain Eukaryota; kingdom Metazoa; phylum Chordata; class Actinopteri; order Cypriniformes; family Nemacheilidae; genus Barbatula; species Barbatula barbatula. Next base: position 19,917,667 of record NC_136766.1, on the reverse strand, counting down.
GAGGCCGCGAGCCGTCGAATGACCAGAGCTCGGTCTGGAGAAATTCTGGCGGTCATGCGTTTTGAGTCGAAGACTGTTCCCAGGAACAAAATGTTTTGGCTGGGTGACAGTGCGCTCTTGGCAAGATTGATCCTGAGTCCCAGGCACTCCAGGTGGCTGAGGAGGAGGGATCTGTGAGACTTTAGCTCGTCCTCCGACTGGGCTAGAACAAGCCAGTCGTCGAGGTAATTCAGAATGCGGATTCCCTTCTGTCTGAGAGGGGAAAGAGCCGCGTCCATGCACTTCGTGAAAGTGCGGGGAGCTAGAGAAAGTCCGAATGGAAGGACCGTGTATTGATAAGCAATTCCCTCGTAGGCGAATCTCAAGAATCGTCTGTGACGAGGGGCTATCTGAATGTGGAAGTAAGCATCTTCCAGGTCCAGGGAGAAGAACCAGTCCTCTGGGCGTATTTGCGAGAGGATCTGCTTCATCGTGAGCATCCTGAAGCGCCGTTTCATAAGGGCGTGATTCAGATGCCTGAGATCGAGGATGGGGCGGAAGCCGCCGTCCTTCTTTGGTACTAGAAAGTACCGGCTGTAGAAGCCTGACTCGATTTGGTCTGGGGGAACCATTTCTATGGCTCTTTTTCCCAGTAAATTCCTCAACTCCGTGCGCAGAACGTGAGAATTTGAGTCCTGCACTCGGGTGGGGACGACCCCGCGAAAGCGCGGGGGTCGACGAGCAAACTGGAGTGAATATCCTTGGGATATTATTTCCAGAACCCAGTCTGATACCCCGGGGATGGCTCTCCAGGCCTTGGCCCGGGTGGCAAGGGTTTGGGTGTAAAGAGGAGATACGCCGCCTTTTGGGGGCTTGACTCCCAGGAACAATGGAAGAGGAAGTTTGCTCTTTTTTTGACAAAGTTTGTGTTTTATTAAACATTTTGCAGAATGTGGTGTGGGCGTTAGAAAAGGCCCCGCACTTACAACATTGCATTTTAATAAAACATTTTTGCCGGCACCCGGAACTGAACGGGGTGACCTGGCAGACATGAGAGCAGTCTTTGAAGGAGGGCCGGCTGGAGCGGGCCCTGTAGCCTTCCTCTTCCTCGCATCGGGCTCAGGATGGGGCCTGAGGCGCGGGGTCCAGCGTGATCTTTGGCCGGGGACCTTGTCGCTGAGGATGCGGGAAGCGCCGTCCAGATCGGGAGCGCTGACGGCTGTCAGCTCCCGAAGCCTTCTGAGCAGCAGGGGTTCTTACCGGCTGTTGCGTCGAGGCTGGCTTAGGATGGCTCGCCACCGGCCGAGATCCGGGTCTTTTAGGCAGAAAGTGCCTCATGGCTTGCGAAGACTTCTGCGCTGCCGTGAAGCGTTCTGCGAAACCCTCCACCGCCGGTCCGAAGAGGCCGGTCGTGGAAATAGGAGCATCCAGGAAGGGGACCTTATCCGCATCCTTGATCTCCGTGAGCGTCAGCCATAGATGACGCTCAAGCACCACCAAGCTGGCCATGGATCTGCCTATCGCCTGGGCCGTGGCCTTGGTGGCGCGTAGAGCAAGATCCGTCGCGCTCCGTAGCTCTCTGAAGAGCGCAGGGTCAGGGTCGGACTCATCCATGCCTTGGAGGAGCTTGGCCTGATAGACCTGGAGCACAGCCATGGAGTGAAGCGCTGAAGCCGCCTGGCCTGAGGACGAGTATGCGCGTCCAGCGAGGGCCGAGGTGGTCCTGCACGGCTTGGAAGGATGAGACGCTTTAGCCCTCCATCCGATGGCTGCGGGCGGACACAGATGTGCGGCCACAGACTCATCGAGGGGGGGTAGCTTCTCGTATCCTTTTTCCTCTGCGCCGTCCACGGAGGTGAGCGCAGAGGAGGAAGAAGGTCGAAGACGGGCCGAGTAGGGGGCGCGCCATGACTTCGTGAGTTCGCCGTGAACTTCTGGAAAGAACGGTGAGTTACGTTGACGAGGAGCCTGACGGCGCCCCGGCAAAAACCACTCGTCCAAGCGGCTGCGAGAGGGTTCCTCTGGGGGAGACCACTCCAAACCCAGCTCGTTAACCGCCTTCGTGAGGACCCGGAAGAGCTCGGAGTCCGCACTGGGGGCGTGTCCGCCGGGTTCTGGAGACGGCGAGGGGGCGGGGTCATCCAGCGAGCCCGCTAACTCCTCCCCGTCTGAAGCCGCTAACGACATGGCGTCGTCATCCTCCGGTTCGTTTCCACCGAACGAGATCATGTCACAGGCGGCCGCCAGTGGACGCTGATCTGTTCGGGTGAAACAAACCGGGGAAACATCTCTCTGCGGGGAAAGCGAGGCACGGCGTGCCGGCGTGAGCTCGCGTTTCCCCGAGCGCTTAGCTCCTCTACCCCGCTGCTTCTGTCGCACAGAGTCCTGTGCGAGCAGCGGCGGCGGGGATCGAGGGGCGGAGTCACTCTCTGAAAAGAAAGCTATCCGCGAGCGCAGAGAGGAGAGACTCATACTCTCGCAGTGAGAGCATTCCGTCTCTTTTAGCGCGTTCTCTGCGTGGGAGAGACCCAGACATGAAACGCACTCGTCGTGACCGTCGACAGCGTGCAGGAAAACCCCACACGAGCGACAGGGACGACGCGGCATTGTAGCGCAGTGAAAACTGCACGTAAATGCCGCAGGAAATTTGCTCTAAACGCTCTCTGAAAAGAAAGCGTGAAAATTGCTCTTTAGATTCGCCGGATAGCGGCAGGGAAAAGACCGGCTGGATCGCTAAGCCGCTCACACGCGAAGACGCCAACAGAAGCCGCCGGAGCGAAGCCGCTGATGAATCCGCTGGAGCGAAGGCGCTGAGCCGAAGGTCGAATCCGCTGCAGGTGCTCTCTCGACGGCGAAGCAGTCAGTCTCGGGAAGCGAAGACGAGTCGTCGCTGAAGGAGAAGAGATCTGAAGACCCTACGGCGATGTGTCCGCTTATATAGCCATAAGCCCCGCCCATTTTGGCGGGTGCCATCGCCATTGGTCCGGCAGCTCCGCTACGATTGGTTTAAAGCTCTGCTTTTTTCCAACCAATCACCGTGCAGTTTTCACTGCGCTTTTGAATTGCTTCAGTCATCGGAGAAAAAGGAGTTTTCCCCATAGCGTCCTGCTACGCAGTACGAGTGAAGTATCGATAGGGAACTCCTTTTTCTTCGATGACTGAAGCTTTTTCAATAACGCATTGAAACTGCATGGCCATTGGTTTGTGAAAAGTACAACTTTTAATTGCAGCGAAGCTGCACGGACCTATGGATGGAGCCCCCCAAATGGGGCAGGGCTTATGGCTATATAAGCAGACAAATCACTGGAGTGTCCTCCGATCTCTTCTCCTTCAGCGACGACTCGACCTTCACTACTCAGGACTGATTGCTTCGCCATTCCCTGCTGCCATCCGGCAACTCTAAAAGAGCTTATTTTCTGAGCAAATATCCTGCGGCGTTGTTTCAAACGCCGCGCTGTACTTGTCACTTGTGCAGGGTTTTCTGCACGCTGCTGACAGTCACGTTGAGTGCGTCTCATGCTTGGGGGCTTCCCACGACGAAGACTCACTCAAAGAGACAGAATGCTCTCATTGCGAGAATATTAGTCTCTACTCTCTACTCTCTACTCTCAGGCTCATCTTGTGACCTTGCCCCCTTACCGTCTGCGGAGTCCAGCGTGACAAGGCCAGGTGTAGACCCGGAGCTTTTCCATGTTCTCACAAAGGCTGTGGAGGAGCTGGGCTTAGAGTGTTCTTCTCTGGAAGATCCCGCTTCGTGTCGCCTGGATGAAGGGTTCCTGCCAAAATTACCGGGCTCCAGGTCCTGTATACCTGCAAAGCAGCCGGCGAGAGTTGCTCCCCCTGCTACACAGATGGCACCAAAGGTGGAGACCCGCCAGATACTGCTCGGGAAAACGTTTCCCTCACCCTTAGTGCCAGGGACCCTGGCCAAAGAAGGGGCACCGCCCTGAGACTCACGTGAGGAAGAGAAAGGACCCAGGTCTCGCCGCCGCTGGACCTCCCTCCAAGCGAGCTCTTTTCAACGCCCAAGCACCCCGTTCCGTACCAAAACTGTGTGTTCATGTCCAGTTTTAAATGTTGGGCCCGTTCTAGCACCTGCTTTGCAACCCGCTGTTTTAGCGGAAAAGATAATAAAACACAAACTTTGTCCGAAAAAGACTAATCTTCCTCTTACCACAGGAATCAAACCCCTGCCTGGTGGTTTGGCCCCGCAAAACATTCAACCCCTTGCCACACAGATTGCAAGAGGCTATACACTCCAGTTTGCTCGCAGGCCCCCACGTTTTCACGGAGACACTCACGACCTGCGCACAGAGGTGATGAACTTGCTGTGGAAAGGAGCCATAGAGATGGTTCTCCCAGCCCAGGCCGAATCAGGCTTCTACAGGGGCTATTTTCTTGTGCCAAAGAAGGATGGTGGTCTCCACACCATCCTCGATCTCAGACTTCTGAACCGTGCCCTCATTAAATGGCGTTTCAGAATGATCACTCTGAACAGATCCTCTCGGAATTATGCCCAGGGGAGTGGTTCTTCTCCCTAGATCTGAAAGACACGTACTTCCACATCCAGATTGCCCCCCATCACAGACGATTCTTGAGATCCGCCTACGAAAGGGTTGCTTATCAATTCACGGTCCTACTGTTCGGCTGTCCGTAGCTGCTCACACTTTCACAAAGTGCATGGATGTGGCTCTTTCCCCTCAGACAGATGGGAATCCGCGTTTTGAACTACTTCGACAACTGGCTTGTTTAAGCACAGTCGGAGGCAGGCTGATGCCAGAATGCGAACTGGCCATTCAGAGACTCTTTCGAGCTCGGGATTTCACGCCCCCTCAAAGCGTTTCAGTGAATACGGGGTCTCATGGCCTCCACATCTCCAGCACTGCAGTTAGGCATCCTCCGCATGTGGCCACTTCAGTACTGGCTGAAACTGAGAGTTCCGCCACAAGCTTGGTGTCTTGTAGGCTTACGACAGCAAGAGGATCGAATCTGCCTCACTGCCATAGCTCCTTGGAGGAATCCCCTCTGGGTAGAGCAATGGGTGCCCCTGGGCACAACATGTAGATGCATGGTTGTCACGAGAGATGCACATCAACTTCCTGCCATGTCTTAGTCCGGTCGGACATTATGATGGTGGTGTCTTACATTAATAACCAGGGGGGGCCCTCGAGGCGCCTTTTCTCCCTGGTACTCCACCTCTTGGAATGGGCCCAGTTCAATATGCGCTCACTGAGGGCGACACATGTGCCGGGCAAACTGAACCGGGGAGCGGATATGTTATCTCGGAGCAACGTCCATTCCGATGATGACTCCACCCTATGATGGTTCAGAACATCTGGGAGATCTTTGGCTAGGCAGAGGTCAACCTCTTTGCCTCAGAAGACAACTCTCATTGCCCAACCTTCTTTTCGAAGGACATGGACACCTTGGCCCAATTGGCTCCTCTATGCTTTCCCCTGATCGCTCTCATATCGCAGATGATCAGGAGGATAATAGATCAGGCGCACAAAGTGCTGGTCGTAGCCCCACTCTGGGCGAACCAACCGTCAATCGCAGACCCGTGGCCGATTCCCATGAGACGAGACCTGCTTTATTTTTGCTTGGGTGACAGGAAGAGATTTTCTAAATGTATAGTTGAGGCTATCTCGCTAGCATATTCTTCCTAGTTAGAGCCCACTCTAATAGAGGTATCGCCTCATCCTGGGCTTGGTCTATCGGTGAGTCTATAGTGGAGATTTGTGCAGTGGACTGTTGGGGGTTTGCCGTCCACATTTACCAGACTCTATGGTCTGGATGTCCTGGCCTTACAGGCTCGGGTCCTCTCTGCTTAAGGACTTATACTAGGTTGCCGGCCTATGGTTGCCCCAACCGTGCTGGCACTAGGCACACTGTTGTTGGAATGATTTCTGGACAGGGCCACCTCTTGGCTTGGCACTGTCCGCTCGGCAGGGCTTCCCTGCTCATGCTTGGGTGATCTTGAGTTATCGTTCCTTTTGTAGCATGGCAGGATTGTGTTGGTTCTCCATAGTGTCCTCCTACACAGTACACTTTCCCTTAAATCAGGGAACCGAGGTTATGTAAGTAACCAAGTACGTTTTTCTTAATAGCTTATAGCCCTTTGGTCTGATGTGGTTGGAATGTGGCATTCTCCTTCTTTTAAGTTGAGTACCTCTGTTTTAAACAGTGATGTCTGTGAACAGACAGAAAATTGTCAAATAGGGGAGAAGAATTGTGGACATTGATTCATTCAAGCCCTCAAGGCCAAGTAGGTACATGCTGTGGTTATCTATTAGTAATGGACAGAAAAGAGTCAATACACATAAAGGCTCCTTGATTCTTTTGAATGTGGTGATTTTTAAGTTCTGTGCAAAACCTGCACTCTTTTTTAGCACTTTCTGAGCTGATTTGAGGATCGAAAAAGTTTCAGTGTTGTGATGTTTATTTATTGTGTTCCGAAGTTAACATACTGTAAGTCAAGTCAACTTTATTTATATAGCGCTTTATTTATATGCAAAGCAGCTGTACAAGAAAACATATTGACTATAAGCAAAACACAGGTCAAATATTAGACAGACTATAAATTCCTGTATGCAGTGTTAAATAAAACAATAAAATTCTAGCAGCCCCCGGCCAGGCAAACATAATGCAAACGGTGGCGTGGAACCCTAACTCCATTGTCCAATAAAAACTCTGTAAGACATTCATATAGGGCAAGAAAACAGTTTGTTTTAATTATTATCTTCTTAATAAGAATTGGGAACCACGGCACACTTCAACTGTTAACACTTTACATGCATGGTATATCTGTCTATCTGTCAAGGTTCGATTCTAGCAGCAACTCTTTTTTCCCACACTTTCCTGCCATTTCTCCATTATGCATGCGTGAAATAGAGAAAGCTCCAAAAAGTAACTGTAAAAGACAGTGTCTTCAGAGTACTCTCAGCAGAACCTCATCAACATAAGGTGTTTTCATTATTACGGCATCTTCTTTCCTGACCTTCTCACATCTGTCTACTTTCCTCTCCTTTCACTCAAAGATGGGCAGTTGGTTTAGAGTTAGTGAGAAGTGTATTTTCTGAAGTGGTGTTACTGTGTCATTTATCAGACCAATAAGGCAATAGATGCTTATTTAATCAAAGCTTTAAAATTTAATACAGGGTTTTCATCATGCAAAAATCAAAAGAGCCTCATCTTTATTTATCTTTCAAAGCTCTGGCAATGAAAATGAAACGGTACAAAATCACACTTGTGAAAGAAGATGAGATGTTAAATTAAGCTTCTGTTCAAAGTAATCAGCAAGAAAGCATGATTTGGCTCATTCTGTTGACAGGCCTGCTCATAACTGCTCATCATTTCTTATTTATATATTCATTGCTTATAGAAGAACAACGGAATTTAGAGGTAATTTGTATGAAAGGCTTGAAGTAGCTGCAAAATGCACATTGTACCTTAAATTCAGTCTGTTACGGTAAGGATCATGGGGTCGACCGATTATCGGACTAGCCAATTATCGACGTTGGTATGAAAGCGGCCATAACTCAGACAGTTTCTGCATATCTAATGTTAATCTTGAGCACTTACAGAATAGTATTGCACCCTTTAAATATCTGCAGAGTCTTTAGTTTGATCACATTTATAAAAGACAGATACAGCTGTACGATTATTTCAGAAAACATGCGACGCATGTGGGGGGGAGGTGGAACGAAAGCATGTGCGCACACATTGCCAACAAAACACAGACATCAGTTTCACTTATCGTGTGCGGTACATGTCCGGTATCTTTTAGCGCTGGGACCGCCGCTCCATCTATCAGTTTCAAACGATCTCCAAATCCAGCGTTATATCCACCGTTTATATAACATTCATCACCCAAATGCAGTGAACAAACAAACACAGCTGAACTTCGTTATCATAGTGCCGATCATTTGGGTGATGAATGTTATATAAAAGATTCTGGACATGAACTGCACACGGTAAGTGAAACTGGTTTCTAAGCAATGTGTGCATACGTGCTTTAGTTCTGCCATCTAACCCCCCCCCACACGAGTCACATGTTTTCTGAAATAATCTTACAGCTGTATCTTTTTTTATAAATGTGATCAAACTAATGACTCTGCAGATTTTTGAAGGGTGCGATACTATTCTGTAAGTACTCAAGATTAACATGAGAGTTAGGGCCGCTTTAAGTAATTTGCTCATACAAATAAGACTAATACATGATTTGAAGCTGTGATTGGTCGTCTTTTATTTGTGTGTACTCATAATGTACTAAATGTTTTGCCTTTGTAAAAGAATGAAAATATACAGGTTGTGCTTTCAGTCGTCTCTCTCTGCGTGCATCTTTCTGAAACGCGTCATTAAAATAGATTTCAAACTCTAGGAATAATCATCATAGAATTCTATAGAAATCGATTCAGATTCACATTCTAGAATATATGCAGAAAAGACAGAAAGATTCCAAATGAAACAGTTGAAATGCAGGATTCATTATGAAAGAAAATAAAAGAACCCTTTCGTCCTGGCACTAGTTTAATAGACTGCAGAGAGATGCTGTTGGTCTTTGTCTCTTGGCCCAGAACATGGACGTTCTGCCAGGACACAAGAGGGAGGAAAGCAGCTCCACAGGAGCAATGGTTCTCACTGGCCCTGACCTTTCACAGCACTAACCACCTGCCCAGAACCTCTCCTTTCCAAAACAGCAGTGAGAAAGAAGCTGAGAGCGTCTGAGGAAGGATGAGAGAAGATTAAGATAAATGAGGCCGGAAAGAGCATGAGAGAGGAAGGCTTTTAAACGGCCACAGTTTTATTTTTGTGTGTAGGGTGAACACAGGTAAAGTAGGACAACTGGTCAAGTGGGAAACTGAAATTCATATTCTTTTCATAACGTATTTACTGTCATGTCACCCCAAACCTGCATTATTTTGTTTCTTCCGGCAAACTGGGACAGTTCTTTTTCAAGATTTGTAGTGAAACTACATTTCAGTGTGTTTTATATTGTATAACAATTTTAATTTAAAATAAGTTTCCTTTTTTAAACAATAGTTAACGTGCCAGAGGAGAACTGACCCTTCCAGCTGAGCCTAGTTTCTCACAAGTATGTTACACTCCTGCCATTTCCTTGTGGGTTCGAGGGGCAGGTTCGATTTGATACCTATCATCTATCATATTTATTGACTAAATGTTCAAAAGTCTCCGAAAAGCATGTAACATTTTGTAGATTACAGTCTTATAAAATGTGCAATAATGTGATGTGTCTTTTATCCCATATTAAAGCTATATATAGTATATTTTGTTCTTGTTGTTTTGTTAAAATAGTAAAACGCAATATTAATAAATCTGAATTGAATTTACATTTTATCACATCGTTCTATTTGACAAATTGCATATTTTGACTAATAAAAAAAACAACAGCTATAATAAATGATCACAAAATATCCCAATATCCTCATATGTATTCACTTACTCTGTATACAGTATATCCTTAAATCCCTCAGCATAACATTAATTTGCTATTATTTTTCACTGCACCGTGTGTGACCCCATGTTTCTCTCTTGTGTCGGGTCATGTGTCTCCTCTGATGTCTGAGTGTCTCTTTCACCTGCTCTTCATAACCTGAGGCTGAACAGCATGTAACTTACATCCCTGAGCTCTCACACACTCTCTGACCCCGCAAAGAAAAGGTCTGGTGCCTGATTTCTACTCGTTGAGTCAGGTGTAATCACAACTGTGTGTATTACTGAAGCTCTCACACTACTAATCATAAAATGACATTAGATAATGTCACTATCTAAGTTTAATGGTAGAATCCCAAAAAATTCAATGACATTGCATCTGGTTAAATCAATTTCCTGCATACGCATGCTGCGGTAGATATTTCAGGGTGTTTCTCTTTCTTCTGCTTTGTGATGCTCTGCAGGTGGTAGATTAATGAATTTACTCTGAAGTATGTCCAAATTGATCCTAAATGTTGTTCAAGGGCCGCGATCGATAAAGAGACAGTTAGTGTTCTCTGGAAGTAAGGTTATTGAGAGAGCAGAGAAGAGAGAGCATTTATTATTAGCTGTAATAAAAAACAAAAACCTTCAGGGTTTTACTGATCATGTGAGACCGTTCACACTTCATTTTTCTATGGCTTTGGTGCTTGTATACTTCAGGCAAAAATACATGTTTTTCATAAAATGTTTATCCATTATTTTCTGTAATTAGCACAACCGATAACATGTTTACAAGACCCATTTGAGTTTTTGAGTTTTCAATCAAATAGAGATTAATACAATGATAAAGCTGTATAGATTAATAATACTGTCAAACCTGTATGAACACAAAAGAAGATATTTTGAAGAATGTTTGTAACCAAACAACGGCTCCCATGGACTTGCATTGGTTTTTGTGTCCATACAATAGAAGTGAATGGGTGCCGCCGCTTTTCGGTTACCAACATTCTTCCGAATATCTTCTTTTATGTTCTGCAGAAGAAAGTCATACAGGTTAGAAATGACATTTTAAACATTGCTTAACAAAAAAGCACACAATCTTTTTGAACCGTTGTTGCTTTGTCCTGTCTCATAGAAGAGCTGTAACATGCTTTTGTGAGCTGCACTTTGACCTGTGAATCTTTCATGCACAAATGGTATTTCCTTCAAAGATCACACCATCTCTGGTGATGCATGTCATTCGGTTGTTACTCAAAAGCTCCCTGCTTGGTTTGAAGATGAGGAAAAGCCAGGGTCCCTGAGCTTTTAGCACAGGACTAGCCGTGGATCAGCACAGAAGGCCTAAGGGAATACTGATATGGCAAATAACTGAAAGCAGAGAGGCATTATGGGATGGTGGATGAGACGAAAGGGTGGCCACACAGGAAGGAGGTGAGGGAAGAGGGACTTTGGGAGGAAGTCAATTACTGACACACACACACAAATGCACAGGTGCAAATAAGCACAGATACATCTGCATTCCAACAGTGGTGATTTTTATTTTTCCGGATGCCATCATGCCTCTCCCATTAGTGTTGATGTGGGCACCGTCACGGCACCATGACGACGCCTGTTATTCTGTTGCCATGGGTAGCAAGATTCATTTATCTCTTCATTTGAAAACCCCATGCAGGAGTGACTTCAAATAAGCCATTTTTAGTCATTATTAATTACACAGTCTCTAGACGATAATAAGTGTGAACATTACATCGTCCATTGTGTGTCGTCTCCTAATCAAGATTTGATTAAGATCTGTGGAAATATATGCTGTCTCTGTCTCTTTCCTCTCAGTGAGATATCCCTGTTATTTCCTATGTTTTTTTGGGGTGCAGCAGGTAAACTGTCCCCACCACCACAGTGCTACTGATCACATCCGCTGCTATTTCGTTTGATGTGAGACACGTAGCATCAGAACACATCAAAGCATCCCTTGAAGCGTCTCGTGAAGGGACACCAATTGCACTGCTGTTTTATACCAGTTCGAGGGAGTGGTTGCTTTAGGGTGGGGTGTTTGCCTTCGAAGGGCTCCCCTAAAGAAAATGTAGGCATAAGGAAAAAGCTGTTCAGTTATGTTGATGAGTGTATATATGTAAATAAGGATGTAACAATATTATCTATATCGTGTTATCCCAATAGCAAAATTGTCTCAATATTATCGTGGTCACATGACTGTATGAAACAATAGGTCTTACGGGCCAAACATAGGGAATGTTATAAAAAAAATGGCAAGGTCCATCTAGTTCAATTCTTTTATTTCATAAAAGGTATTTTTAGGTAATTTGACCCATCTCAGACTCAATCTATAACTCATACATCTAAGAAACAGTTATGATTACAAGGTAAAGAAAAGATGCCTATGGTCATCATTTGTCATTTTAAATATTGCAATATATATCGGGCCGTGGACTTGACACCAAGGTATTATCGTACAGTGAGATTTTGATATTGTACATCCCTAATATATAGCGTAAAGAGTTGTGAGGTGCATGTCCAGTATCAGAAGGTATCAGAAGGTTCACAGAAGACTGTGATGATGGATGTCTCAATATTGAGCCTTTGTTGCAGACTTCATCCATTCTCCGGGAGAAGTTGTCCTTGTGTTCACATTCACCCTTGTCAACTTTCCCATTCTTCCCTTTCCTTTTTGTATTACTGTATATTTTTCTCCTGAGAAGTCTCTGTGGCAGGGTGAAGTGCGTAGTGTAAACATCTTTCACATTTTCTATATACTTGCGGTCAGAGGCGTATTAAGACCTCATGGTTCCCTTGGGCAACAGCCCCCCCCCCCATCCACCCACTTTCCCACACGCAATAATCCACTCATTAAAAGATTTATATATTTAAAGATTTTATAATAATGAAACTCAGCAATTTATCATATACTATTTTACAAGAATTACACATTAACATGAGACTTAGAATAGAACACAAAAAACAACTCTTTTCATCAAGTATTTTTAACAATTAGGCCTACTGTAGTTAAGGTGCACCTGCTTTCTGTTGTAATGTTACATTTCTTGTTTTGATGTAGTGAAAAAAAATCACTAACAAACATTTTTTTAACAGGTGTAACAGAGGGGGGACAGAGGCATTTTTGCCTGAAAGTGGGGGGTATTCCCGCACATAGTGCCATGCCTATTTAGCGCAGATGCGTCACTTAAGTCTTAAAAAACAAGTGCTTATGTACATTTATACATTTTTTATATTGTAATGGTGGTTAAATTGGTGCCCCTAAAAGCTTGGTGCCCCTGGGCAGTCACCCAATTGCAATGGTAAATCCGCCACTGCTTGCGGTATATATTCTATAGCTACTGTATTTACTCACATGTTACCTTACATTCATGCTGTGTTGATATACGATGGATTGAACGCTGAGCTGTAGCCATCCCAGGCTTCCCATGATCTTTAGAGTAAGATGTATGAGGTCATACGTGTCTGTCTGTGAGAGACCAACAGGGTTTAGAGGAGATGGGCTGATTAGTGATGGGCAGTTTCTGTATAGATGAATCGCCCGCGTATTCATTTCTGGGGGAGGGGTTTACCCAGGTAGCAAACAGACGTTGGGCCAACGTCAATATTGGTTGGTTACGTTGGCCCAACCTATCTGACAGAAATACAACGTTGGGCCAACGTTGGTATGGTCAGCTGCAATTGCCCACCACTTCCCTCAAATTATATATATACCCAGGTAGCAAACAGACGTTGGCCCAACGTTTGTTGTTGTGTTGGGCCAACGTTTGTTTGCTACCTGGGTACTATTTACTGTCAAATTGTATACAATGATAGCTTTTATGATATTTCTTAGGAGTTTTCAAGATGGTGTTATAATTTTTTTATATACAGTAGTATGAAGTTGACGCTAAAGCTAATCACAATTTTAATTTTCCTCACAGAAAAGCCACATGAATTTCACAAGTGCAAAAACAGATGTGGTTATATATGAGCCGCGTGATATTGGAACATTGTTGTGTGAATCCCATAGGTTCTTCACATTTTGTCTACATGATACCACAAAAACGTGAAATTCTGGTGTTTTTATGAAAGGGTTTAATTGGTGTGAAACGTTTCCCACTATGGTCAATGGTGGCCAAGAACTCTTCGGTTCTAAGCATTCTTCAAAATATCTTTCTCTGCGTTCATCAAATAAATGTATACAGATTTGGAACAATCCCCAGTGCTCTCTAGTGTTCATGTGGAGCCAGGGTGAGATGAATGGCTGGTGTTAAGAAAAATTTGTTTTGTTAATGCCATTGCTGTCACTGTTATGAGGCTTGTCTGACCTGATGCAGCGGACAGGCGGATGACATCTAGGTACCGCGAGTGTGATACGAAAAACCAGAAAAAGTTTGCTTAAGAATCGTTCTCGCAGTACTTTGATGTTCTCCGCCTGTCGGATCTTGCGGAGCTTCATCAAGTCGAACAAGCCTATAGTCTGTTTTGGTTTTGTCTTCTGTGTTCCTTTGCCTGTGTTCATCATTAATTAGTCCTCACGTGTTTCGTTTTCTCCTGATTACGTTCCCCTCTGTATTTAACCCTGTCTGTTGCTTAGTTCATTGTCTGCTGTTAGATTGTGCTATGTGTGGTTATTTCCGGATCATGCTACATTTGTTATTCTTGTATGGATATATTAAATCTACCTTGTGGATTACTTCTTTGTCGTGCGCTGTTATTATAGCCATTCCATCACAATTGCATCTTTGCCATCATTTTGTACTGACATGAACCTTGGTGAGGGGGTTGATTCTGTTCAAAGATTGATGCGCCTTTACAGTCTTATCTCTGAAACAAACATGTACTGACAGACATTGTGATATGTACCTGCAGCCATTTTGATGTGTGGCAAATCTAACTCTATCATTGTAGCTTTGATTGAAAATATGACAGTTAGAGTATATCTACAAAACTATTTCAAAATTCCTGCAGAACAGCAACAGCTCTTTGATGAATGGCCCGCTGGAGTAATGCTGGTGCACATGTAATTGCAGTATATTTCACCCAGTGTAGGGTGTTAAGACTGCTGTCGGAGGCTAAAGTACAGTACAGACTCCTTGTATATTGTGAAAAAAGAAAGGGATGAGTCTTTGAAGGTCTATTAATGTCTTAAAACATGGCTGTTTTCGTGATAATGTGTAAGTGGTGTAAAGGAGACGAATGGATGTTCTTTTGAAATGGAGAAACAGTAGACGGCTATTTTTGGAATTGGTGTGTCATGGCTTATTGTAGAGAAACTGTCATGGTTTTGACCCTGCTGTGGTGTGGAGAATGTGTCTGTGTCTTGTGGAATCTTTAACTCCCGTGTTGTGGCCAGCTGACGTCCAGAATTGGTCAGAACATCACAGCAGTGCAGATATAAGAGAGCGAGGAGACGTTGACAGCTTATTACAAATACACTTATGACAAATGTGGTAATGGATTTCTAATGCTTTAATAACAGTAACATATTTTGTAAATGTAGCCATTGATTAATGGTAGTGACAATGAGGAGTTGACTATTTTTATTATCCTTCATCCTCCTGTTACATGAGGGTGCTGGATAGTGTCACTGGCATCCATCCAGAAGAGCATTTTAGCTGAATAGCAAAATGTTATATTGCTTGTCATGTATCCTGCATTCTATGTTTATAAATGACTGAAAGATTAAAATTATTCAACTTGTATTGCTGTTTAAGATTTCACAAAATGATATCAACAAAAACATCAAATATCAATATATGCCTCAGTTCTGTTGGTTTTATTTTTGAGCGTAATGATAATTCCAGTTTAATTGTAGATTTTTGCAAAGATCATAATAAAATCTTTTGTTGCTAGAAACTACATTTATTCTGGTCTGTAGTTTTTCTTTGCAGAGCGTTAAGTAGCTATTTAGTGAACATTTTAGTTTTTTATCAAATTGCTGGATTTTTATAAAATCTGTAAGCCACTCAAGTCCTCTTGTGGATTTCAACCCTCATGTTGGAGTTGCTTGATGTACTTCAGCTGATCTTTCATTTGTCCTTCTCTTTGGCTGAGATATCATTCTGGCACTTTTGGGATTTTTTTTGGAATGTAACATTTCATGGCAAATTGCCCCTCTTTAAAGTTCTTAGGGCGTCACGCCATGGTGGATTGAAAGAGTGCTCACTCACGCAGTGTGCATGCTGACGTATGCAAACTCCTTTCATCTGTGAAATTAGAGGTCATGTGTCCCATTACGGTTGTAATTGGAGTCTCTACAAAACTGAACCTGCAAATATATTGTAGCTGGAAAAAGTGTGTGGACTGCTGTTCTATATTTCCTTGAGGACTTTTGAATCATTATATCAATGTTTGTTTTGCTGACCAGCACTGCATACAGTCTTCCTCCATGCATTCATCATCCATCAGTTTCTTTTGTGCATGTTCACACAATTATGTAGCGCTGTGCAATTAATCGAAAATGAATCGTAATCGTCAATTTTGGCCTTCTTCAATTACAAAAACAAAATAATCGAGGTAAGTGATTATTGTGGCGCATTCCATTTTGCAAGGATCCTCTCTTTGCTTGTAGCGCACTCTTTCCTTTACAGTGGTTCCCAGGAACAGTGTATCCAACTCTGTCTTGCTCTCACAGATTATCTGTATATGTAGACATCTGAAGGGGTGTGATTTCTCATCTTGTTTTATTCAAGCCAAGGCAAGTTTATTTATATTCTTAGGGCGTCAGTATTAATTCAGATTAATAATTCATTACCAGAGCAGGTTTCAATCTTAAAACTCTGAACACAGAAATAAGTAGGTGACAGTAGCCCTAAACGGACAAACTGCTCTAGAAACAAGTTTTGTAAATACATTATCTTCTTCAGCAAAGAAGCGAAAACATGACGACATCTTAGTTCTGTGTTAGCCACCGTAGTGCTTTGAAAGGGAGTGGTGTAGTGAGCCATTGGGTGCACTTGCCATTGGGTGGTGATTCTATTTGATGATGTCAGTTTGACGGCTACGGCAGCACATTTGTTCGCTCCTCCCCTCCAAATGTCAGTCTGCTGCCAGTTCCATTTCTAACGAAAACTTTATGGATCCAATCAGTTCCCAGTGGGAAAGAAAACAAGTCACACCCTATATTTCTC
Organism: Barbatula barbatula; assembly: GCF_947034865.1. NCBI lineage: Eukaryota > Metazoa > Chordata > Actinopteri > Cypriniformes > Nemacheilidae > Barbatula > Barbatula barbatula. Next base: position 19,901,129 of record NC_136766.1, on the reverse strand, counting down.
ATGCAATATTTAGTTTCACAGGTTGGAAATCAGTTGTGACTTAATATTACAAATATTCTCTCAAAGTTCAGTCCATCGATAGATTTTTTCACCCCAAAAAACAGTTCAGACAAGCAGTCAGCTTTAAAGCAGGCTGACCACTGACATTACAGTTCTCCTGGGCGTGTTTACATTTGATGCCATTTCCCATCTCTAAACTGGCATATGATGTATAGGTGTCTCCCTGCTGGCAGACTTATACATGTTTTGGTATGTATCATAATTGGATAAAAGGTATGATTAAGCCTGGAAAGGTTCGCTTTACAGTACAGGTAATCTGATCATTATTGGTCATTCTTTACACCTTGTATCATTTCAATCTAAATGTATATCCAAAGTGCCTTATAGATAAGGAAAATCACGAGCATTTATCATGCAAATGTGTCTAAAATGTTTTTTCTGTGATCACTTGGGAATGAAGCTCATTGAGTGGGGCGTCTTTGATTTCATGACCTTACACTTAAATGTCTTCCATTCAAAATAGATTTGAACAACTAAAAGTATATCCTTACGTTTTATGTAAAGCTACAACAAGCGTTGCACCTTTAAGCTTCAATTTGATATATTGCAGTGATTGTCACAGCTTATGGCTATTTGCTGCTATGATGAAGTGTCTGCCAATAAAATAATTGTAAAAGTAAATGGAAAGCGACTTAGAAGTAAAAGCTTTTTGTACTTATTTTCGTATGTGTGCAATCATGCAGTTATGTATGTACACATGTTACCTGGTAGATTAACAGCAGGGAGGGAGGTGGGTAGTCATAGATCTATTAATACTCCTCGGGGGAGAGATGCGAAATGTGGCCCGGAGTGATGCTGACGGAGAAACAATCAAAAAGCGAACAGTCACATTTCCTCCCTTTGCCTCTTTCCCATGTTTTTCTTGCAGTCACGCTAATACACACCCTTCTAAATGAAAACGAATTCATGTTTAAAGCTGCTCATAGATTTAATGATGTGCACTGATTTAGCCTTGATAATATTAACATTGGTAAACTAGGGGCAGCCTGTCGGCACCAAGATGAACTGAAAATGTCCTCATTTTGTTTTGTATATTAGTTAAACATGGAGCAGGATCTTCAAATAAAAACATCCAATCCAATATTTTTGCGGAGTTATGCTTCATTGTAGCTTAAAACAACCCTCTTGATTGAGTCTGCATGAACAGAATTTGACTCTCTCTACCTATTGCATGTGTATCTGGCTCGACCAAAGACAATCGTAATTAGGCAATACAAATTATACATCATGACCAGGTATGGCCATACATTCATCAGTCTGAAGTTAAAGGCTTGTAGGGTTACTATAGATTCACTTCTGACAGGAAGAATGCATTCATTTTAATGCTGTTGTCAGATTATGATGTGATAATATGAGGTCGTATTGGTAGGTGTTCTCACATCAGACTTGATAACAGATGGTGTGTGAATGTTATGCTATAAAAAAATTTAATGAAACCGAAAAACATAATGGTTTCTCCCATCATCTGCAGTAATGTACAGGGAACTCGAAATACATTATCATGGTTCCTTTTGTGTGACTGCAAAACACGAAACACAAAACACACAAAATGATTTGGTGGTGAATCGCATAAATTGATACGATGACATATACGTGTTTTTTGTACAAGATGCTTGTGTGCATCTGATGGTTACCATATACAGTACGTTTATTTGTGGGGTTGAGCTTGAGCTTCATGGTTAGGTTTAATGAACAAATATCTTTGTACATCATAAAATGAGATGTAATGTAAATTTACAAATCTAAAGCCAGCAGCCATTCTCCACTGTACATGTTTTGATAAATATGCAATTAGTCTCTCATCATTTTAATAAAGGAGATTGCGCTGGTATTCATCCTGTTTACTGCGGTACATTTTTAAATGCATCACTAAAATAAACAATATAACCATTTCCACTGTTATCGACTAAGAACAAAATACAGTCCATTGTTGTGCTTTTTGTTGTACCCCACTAACCAGAATTTGCATTATAATCGGAAAAAAAAGTGTTGAACCAACATACACGCCTGAACTTGTTTAGTTCAAAACCAAAAAGTGGCAGGCCACCTTCTCTATGAAAACTCTCCTCTGGAGCTCCTATTCTTATATTTAAGACTAGATTAAACAAAGCAATACAAACAAGGCGAGTGAACATGAACCACAAGAAAATATGACCAAACGAGGCAGAATCACAGATACAGAAGACCCGATTTCAGTTCCCCTTGAGATTTTTATATTAACTTGATTACAAATTAATGTGTGTTGCGCTCGGAGGAATTAGAAGATGTTTAGGATGGACACCATTAGGTAAAGATTGACAAATGATCGGTTGGCTCAAACACCCCGTTGGCTTGTTGCATCAATGTGAATTAGAGTATAGAAAGAATGTTGCCATTTGTTGGTGATTGGAGTTTGTTGATGTTCTTTGGCGTTTGTTGGATCATTGTGAATTTGAGAGTTGAAAAAGATTTAAAAGGTTAAATATTTTTGTTGTTCATTGTTTTATATACTGTACCTAATAGGGGGGTGACGAGATCGGATTGGTCTTGCGAGAACACAACTTCCTTACAAAATTTAGCATGATGGAGTGCTGGGCTCGAAATTGTGACCATTTTAGTTGCAAATGCTCCCTAAATTTAACCTGTGCGACCTTAAAATATATTTGGGAGCATTTGTGTGAGTAAATGTTTTGTTGTGGTGCGTCCTGTTTACTGTACAGAACACGCTAATAACTGCACAAAGTATGTGCGTGCCATGCACTACAGTGACCGGCCCGGCCATTTATAGACAAAGTGATTTTCAATCCAAGGGTGCTACTTTCCCACTGTTTTTCTATGTAAACACGCGCTAGACGGATGTGCTTCAAGCTGAACAGCTGTAGCTGAGCTGACTGTACCACAAGTACATTATAGCAACAGCAAGTTCAGATTTCTTTATTTTAAATACATTCACAGGCAAACCTCTTCAGAAACGGATGATCTGTCTCTTACATATGTGCAATAAATGCATAAAACATGATGTGTTTATGTAGTTTTAACTGTTTCTCTGAAGGCTACGAGGGTTCAGTCAGTGGAGGGAGGATTGACAGTGTGATATGATCGCCACCTCTGCTAACACTAGCACTATGCGAAAGCATTTAGAGAAAACAACCACAGCTCTTTACTTAAAGCTGCACCTGTTAAGAAAACAAAACATACATTTTGTGCAATTACTTCCTGTCAGTTGAGTTTGTGACAAAACATTTAGCAATATTTACATATTGTGATTAATGCATAATATATTTGATTAAAATAGAAGTTTAATGTATTTCATAAAGTACAAGTTTTCATTTATTTTATAATGCTGACATTTTCTTGCATTTTGTGTTAAGGTGAATAAAATAAAATGTTTTCCTATATATTTCATCATTGAGGATTTCTTTAAAAAAGTCTAAACATCTTGTCTCATTCTCTTGAACCCAGTCTCGTGTCTCGTCTTGTGAGATAAGTGTCTTGTCACACCCCAATACCTGACTGAAAAATGTTGTAACTGTAGTTAACACGTTGAAATGTCACGCTGCGTGTGTGTGTATTAGTCAACATTAGCTCTCTGCTTCATCTCAGCTGGGTTATGTGCCTTTGGGTGACTGCTGCTGTCTCTTCCTCTCTAATCCCTGACTCCTCTCTCTCTATTCTCTTCCAGCCTTCCAACCCTGATGTGTAATTGAGTATATAACCCTCGCATAACCCACATCGCTGAGGCTTTTCTCTACAACAATTCTCTTAATAACACTGGATATTTGACTATTTCTTGAATGGTTACATTGACTCTTTTGTATCTTGGCAGATATTCCGCTATTCATGTGCCAAGGAAATGTTTTTATCTTTATGACCAGCGGATAGCCACTATATGCATACCAAAGTGTTAAGATGAGTACTAAATGTCAATAAAAAGCATGCCAATACAGTTCTGGCGTTATCAGTTTTGTCACAAAGTTGTCAAGCTCTAATTGATTCATTCAGGGCTGGTGATTGTCAGGTTTGTGTCTGTTACTTTGAAAATGAAATGATCTCAATGAGTTTAAAGGTTAGGCTCTTTTCTGTATGGATTTTCAAATGGAATTTGCACTTATTCAGTGTTGCAACAATCAGCAGTTGTTTTTTATTGCCATTGATTTAACCAGTCTGCAGGAAACTTTATTGTGTGGTATAGTCTGGGCATTTTGCGGTCTTGTTTTGTGTATTCTTGTGGTGATCAAACATCCCCACAAGGATAGTAAAACCTGAGATCGTCAACATTGTGGAGGTCAGCCAGTAATGTCTGCAGAAAATCCCCACAAACATACAAAAACAAATGTGTGTGAAAGAGGACTAGGCCAATGTTCCCTGTTTATGAATGAAACGTTTATTAATTAAAGTCTTACCTTAACTTTAATATAAATGTCCTATCCTGTAAATGCTTCAACGTACTCTTGGATTAGATCTTATCTGCTTCATCAGCAAGCCTTCATCTTTGTTGATTTGGACCAATATGCTGCACTATAGTATATTACTGGTGTTTAGTGTAATAGAGCACTGTTGTCACTGCTAAAAGGGCCGGATTGTTAAACAGTGTTTAGATGTCTGTTAAGTTACATTGTGTTGATGAAGCGTGCTGCTGTTTTTAGCTAATTACATTATGGAAGCCCTTTAGTCCTAATTGCAGTTTGTTCACAAGTGCTTGCAGGGATGGTGAGAGGGAGTGTATTAATTTCTGTAATGTGTTTTTCCTTCAAAACCGAAAAGAAATTATTTTTAATAAAATGTGACTTTTATCCAATGTATGAGAAGAAGGCAGTGAATTCGATCATTAAGAGGCTGTGATATCCGTCTATTAGACTGTTGATCGGGTGCCGATCCCTCCCATGTCAACTTGCCAAATAAGTCACTAAAACATTGTTAACTGTCAAAATTGAAAGAAACAGTTAACCTTAAATTGAAAACGCTATTAAATGTTTTTTTTTATTTAACATTTTATCTATGCTTTTATGTTGTAAAAATGTCTTAATTCTCGTATTGTATCACAGTTTTAAGCTACCTTTCAGTGGTGTACCACATTGTCCCACACAAACGTATTACCAGTCCTGCATTTGGTTTGTTGGGTGGTGGTCACCTTAGTCAACATCATTTCATGTTGGTTTTTTACACGATCTTAAAACGTAACTATAGGCGCAAAGCTGCTTGTTTCTTTCTTTTTTTGAATGAAATTTAAGCTACAGTAGCTGTCACTTTAATCAAACACCGCTTGTTTTTCAGGAAACAATGAGGCTGTAAAGGGCAACTGAGGGTGTGGGCTGAAAATGGCACTTCTGCATATCAGCAGTTTCAGCCTTGGCAATAAAACAGGAATCAGATTGTAATTTAAATTTACAAAGGTTTTGTTTTTCGTGGCCGTGGTTCAAGAGGCTGGAGTAATCCATCTTATTTGCTGGGATACAGGGTTTGTGTCAAAACAGAATAAAGTGGGAAAGCCCTTTCACTTGATTTCGGCTGCTACAAGAGACTGCGCCGGAGGACTGGGTACAGCACGCTCCATCTCCTATTTGATTCAGCTTTTTTAATTTGAGCTAAATTCAATTTAGAAGTCATTAGTGATTAAACTGGCTAAAGTCAGCTCTGAAGCTCAAAATGTATGAGACAGAGCACGGAGGGAGAGGGAGGGGGAGAGAGAGAGAGGGTCTCTTCCTTTCACATCTGGCCTCTGTGCCCACTTCATCCATCTCAATTACTGAAGAAAAGTCCCTGTGCTGCATGGGAGTCACCCCTCCCCCCAAACTCCTCTAATTAGTCTTTGTTTGTCATCTTTCTTTTTTCCTCATCACCCTTTCCATCATCATCAGTATCACAGTGCACATTTCTGCTATCATGTAAAAGATTGTTGTCTGTGTTCTAAATGTAACTGATGGCTCTGATGAAAAGCTGTTTTTCTTTGTTAGTGCCACTGTAGTCCACAGCATGTCAGCTTTTGACTGTTAGGCCTTAATAGTTAGTAACTTGGGAATAATAGGGGACACTATCAGCTGGGTATGTTTATCTAATATTGTCTCAATTTCTGGTCTGGTCTGTAATTCTCCTATAGAGGCCTATAGACGGTTCCATCTTATCATTTACATTTATTCATTTGGCAGACGCTTTGATCCAGGGGTAAGGTGCCTTGCTCAAGGGTCCTTCAGTTATGACCTGCTGGCACTGAGATTAGAACCGGCAACCTTCTGACCACAAGCCCAACACTCTAACCATTAGGCCACAGCTGACCCCATATTAACATAAACAAAGTTACTGGCTGCACATGCACACTTTTATGACACCAACTGAACTTCTGGTACACATTCGCAAACAACAGAGTGCCTGCAGATTATTTCTGATAACAATAAAAAAAATGAGAGGAAGCGTTACTTGGCTAAACTTGTCTCTCCAATATTTTGAATTTAGACTCAAACTACTGGATGTCAATGTACCATACGGTTTATTTAAATGTGTCAAAACTACAGGACCCTTTCAATAAATTGTTTATTTAATACAATTATTGTACAATCAAATAATAATATCAATATATCACATTCAATAAAAGGAAGGAAGGAGGCGTTTTCCTTCCTTTTGGTTTTCCACAAATGGTCAGCCATGGCTGTTTATAAATATCCGTTCTTCAGCGATCTTGCGTTCTCATGTTCTCGCTCTGTCATCAACCGTCAATATCTATTTGTCCCTTTTAATTTTGTTTATTGTTATTGGAATAAAACATTAGAATCCCTGTTAACCTAAAATTAAGACTGGTATGAAAATGAATTTCACCCTCTGCCCAAAATAAAATGAAATAAATTAATTGTCTAGAAATGTTTTTCTTTCCTAACTTAAGATAATCATCAGATGCAAGCAGTAATGCCGTGTTATTTCAACCTATTTGATTAGGTAAAATATTAACAAACCCAACCACTGGTTTAAATCTAGGAAATGTCCATATTTGCCCCACCCATGGGCTGAGTTTAAACCGAACGGTGGTATTTTACCAAACAACCCTACACGTTTATCGGTATAAAAATGTACTTAGCTTTTTTAATGCAAAATCCCCTTTTCCTTTTTTGGGTTTAATGATCAATTTGACCTGGACATGCTGTTGACTGTTTTTCTTTAAGAGATTTATGTACACTCCCTTTGATCAATACACTGACTGCAAACATCTTCTGTGGTGCTGTTATCAGTACAGCTTAAATCCAGTGCCATGTGTGCATACTGGCATGGTCTCCAGAGGAGAGACAAGAGAGAGAAGAGAAGAGGTAAAAGGAGGAAAAACGAATGATTGAGATGCCCAACCCCCCCCCCAGTTGCATCAGGGAATCTGCTGTTGTTCCACTGTTTCCATGGCGATGAGGATGAGCTTTTTGTTCTAAGCTCAGAACAGTGTGAGATGTTAGAGAGGGAATGATGATTTGTGGAATGGGGGAGCTTGAGAGAAAGTGATGAAGAGCAGATTGATTAAGGTGACTGATGCTGTACTGGATGGAGGCTGAGTGATGTGGAAAGCAGAGCAGAGTAACCATGTGTCTGTGTGTATTGCATTTGGAATGAACCAAAATGAATTGGCTGCATTCTTTAGCCAATATCAGTGGCTTTGACCTTCCGACGATGAGCAACGTTCTGTTAACGGCTGAATAAAGTGCCGTTTTAGAGCTGTTTGAGGTAGCGGCATCTAATTTGAGAGCAACTCTTATCTGTGTCTCAAGAGCCTGAAGAGGAGCTTGAGCCAATGAGATGATGAGGTCACAGTGTTAATACAAGCTCACTCTCTCTCTCTCTCTCTCTCTCTCTCTCATACACAGGCAACAAACAAATCTCTGTCTTGGTGATGTTAATACCCTCCGCTTCATTTTTATTTCGATACACTTACACAATAATATGTATGGTTCACCATTGACATTAGAGCTGTAAGTGTAAAATAAAAATAACAGATTATTTTTCTGTTGAGAGTTGTGTGGCTTTCTGTAGCCCTTAACTTATATACATTGGACAGTTTTTTTTCATAGAGTAAAAGAGACCAAAAATATTGTTTAATTAACTTAAATGAAATTTCAACTAAATGAAAATTATTTTATGATTGGCTACAAAAAGAGGCTGACGATCCATTTAGTATGTCCCATCTACCTCCCTGTTTCAGTAGGAAATACATCAAGTATAGAATTTATTTCCTTTGTTTACTTGTCAGTTAATTGTTTGTTTGTGATGTACTGGTTAGTTAAATGAATGTCCTGTATGGGATAGCAAATTCGATTATTTGCTATGGATAAATAAAGGAACGCTCAGCATGACTAAAGCATTGTGTATTTTCAGCACAAGAGATGTGCCACCAGAGAAATTATGATTTGGTCTTTTAGTTTGATATTGTACTTCAAAATGTAATCTTCCTATTTATAATGCTATGGATAACAAATCTAATTGGTAGCCCCACTGCTGATGATGAGGACAGAGGTAAATATACAACAGCAAAAATTAGCAGGACTTTCAAATTTACATGTACAGACTCTTAAAACACTTTATTTTTGTGCACTTGTATCTTCAGGGCTGGAACAGCATTTATTTGTACTGATCATATACTGTATAACAGGTACATGTTTTTTTTATTTGTAAGGTGTGCCTGTAACAGCAGAATGCAGTTTCAAAAAATCTGAACACAGCATGTCATGTGATCTGCTGAAGCACTGCCTTTAAATGAACCAAACGAATCACTTGACTGCCAGCTTTTCATGTGATATATCTGGAGTTGTAGAGTGTCACCGTCTTCAAAAGCGGATTTACGCAGACACTCTTTTAATCCCCGGATTGTTCAATTTAATTAAGAAAGAGCATGCAATTCTCCCTGACGTGTTCTACAAAATTGGATATTTGTTCACTTAGCCATTCAAGGCTGAATATGTAAACTGCCGTTCTGGCAATTCATGCTAAAAGAGTCTCAGTAAAATTGTACAATATTACAACTGTGTTTAAAATCCCAATGTTCTTTTATTACAATAGAGAAATAAGTAAAGGACAGATACATTTTGGTATTCATGTGTTGGGTGTATGTATGAATTTCTCAAACAGAGATGATTGGCCAGTGCAGTTTGTCCTCCATTTATGCATCCCAAAATTTAAATTGTTTAATATATTGACATGTTCCACAATCCTTAGGCAAGTTACACTCTTAATAAAACTTAAATAAAAAAAATTATTTAAAATTTAAAATACAGATTTTCATGTATTTGTGAAATAGAGTCAAAAAACATCAAATCACAGAGAAAGACCTCAAATTTAAACTATAAACATTTGTGATTTCACAGGGAATTTTTTTAAATGTACAGTATATTTCTGGCGCCAGAACTGCCAGAAAATGTCAGGGTTTTTTACGAGATTTTACTAGTCTATTTTTGAAATACGGTAAAACAAACGTCAAATTACATAAAAAGACTGTAAACATAAAAGAAAACCATGACAAACATTTTACGGTTATTTTACGGTATATTTCTGGTGCCCAAGCTGCTGGCAATTTTGCTGGAAAGATGCCTTTTTAGCTTTACCCCCGAGAGATGTATCCAACCTGATAAATGTGCCCCCCTAACATGATAACAGCAATGACAAGGACAGCATATCTGTAATTGTATTAGATGGAAGTGAATTGGCATGAAGGTGCAGGTCATCACCACTTTGGAAGGAAAAAACACAACCTGCTCGAGAGTTCAGTTTTTGAATATCACAGGGAGCTCAGTGGTATTTTTGCATTGTATGATGTCTGAGGGGTAAATGGGAAATCATTACAAAGCCTGGAAAATGTCCAGAAAGGGGTTTCCACGGCAACAGAACCAGAGTTCCCGTCTTGTCCCTCTCTCTCTTTCTCTTCCCCTCCCTCTTTGGGAGTGATATGTAAGTGTGCTGTCTTGTGTCTTGGCGATCGGTATTGTATTTGTAGAACATACAAAGACTTTATTCACTGTTTACTGAACCTGACCCACACAAGACAAGACTGATGAACCATAAGCTTTGATACTGTGTATATGTTACTGTCGTCATAGGTTTCACACCAAAAATCTTATTTCAAAACTGTATGACTTTTTTCTTCTGCAGATCACAAAAGAAGATATTTTGAAGAATGTTGATAAACTGAACCATGGCAGTACCCATTCATGGGCATTGGTTTTGTGTCCATACAATAGATGGGAATTGGTGCCGCCATTGTTCGTCTACCAACATTCTTGAAAATATCTTCTTTTGTGTCCTGCAGAAGAAAGTACGTGATACAGGGCTGAAATGTCAACTAATCACAGAATTTTCATTTTAAGTAAGAGCCTTTACAAATGTGCTTCAAGTAAATTAAGACGATAAGCCACACGCTTCCATTAATGTGTGTGCAAAATGTAAGCGTTGAAAACGTTTCTTCAAGACACGCGTGGGCAGTTTAACAGCTGGAGTATTTAGTCTATTTATATCTAACAGCACAGACTTCATGATCATAGTTTCTTCTTAATTGAGGCAGCTGAAACCCACTTTCTCGACTATAATGTCAGGAGACCTTGCAGAATCTGTTTTAGAACATGTGTGCTCTTATCACATTGAGCAGCAGGTGAAAATAAAACATCTTGGACTATATCCAGACATGCAGATATGGTCAGTTCAGCCACACATGAACGCAGCCAAAACCCACCATCTCTGTCTCTCAGCTGGCTTGCTGCGATCACCAGAGGTCCACCGATGTCCTTAATACAGTAGCAAAGAGCAGCTGTCTAAACCGCTGTACAAAGGGCAGACTGTTAAGTAGAAATGATTTGACAGATTGTAGAGTACATTCTTGTATTTTCAGATTTTGATTTGATAATTCCTGGCCTTCTGTCTTTCTGTCTCTTCTGTGCTGGACGTTTAGCATCTGAATGGTTTTGTTACACCCCCTTAGGGTATTGTGGAAAAGAACGGTCTAGTTTATCAGAATAGATCAGGGAGGAGAAGAACTTCTGATTGCATTACTGTAGATTTGCTTGTTCAGTCTGTCCGTCAAGTAGCATGTGTTGTTATTGCGTTGTTAGTGTTTTACAATTTAAACTGGGGCATATTAGTCCCTGAGCAAGAAAAAGCTCTGATTCTTGTGGGTTTGTAAATTCCTGGTTATTATGTATGTATTAAATGTTTTGTGGCACATATTTGACAGAATTACACATATTTTACTTCTCTATTCTAATAATGATTCTTCCAGGTGGCCTTGTACTACTGATTCTTTCCTTGCATTCAGATTAATCTCTCAGTCTCTTTCGTTGTGTGTGTTTTGGGGTAAGGCAGCAATATATCTTATAGCTTTGCAAACAGTTCACTTTGATTAAAGACCAGCCTCCTGCACCCTTAAACTCTGCAGACCGCATTCACATTACACTCAACACACAAATCACTATAAGTTTAGGCTGAACAGACACAGGTTTTTCGAACTTCATCCAACACTGTTTGACACTATGCAGGGCTCCCTCAGGTCTTAGTGTTGTCTCCAGATTTGTATTTTCTCTGGTCCATTTGCAGAATTGAACAGAATCACCAAACTTAAATAAGTTGTCATTTGTGGAATTTGTGATATGGGTCATCTTGCATATGTGTACAGTATTACAGAACCCGGGTAATTGACTGAAGGACTTTCTCTCCTTTCCTAATGCTGCTGACTGAGCTAAAAGGCTTTAGTGGCTAGTGTCAGCGAAGTGGCGTGTCTTAATCCTGTTGAGAGCGCAGCCGAGGGTGAAATCCTTCTTTGATTATTGCTTGCTATCGTTGCCTCTTTCCAGAAAACAATTTCTCTACTGACTGGACCGCACAGGCAGGAAATAACCACCAATACTTCCCATCCCGGGTATAATATGTGCTCTCCTGCATCTCTGGAGTTGATGTTGGGGATAGATGGCTACAGATGTTCTAAGATTGTCACGTATTATAGCTGTCCTCAGATAAAGCCAATAAACATCCTACAGTTAATTGATAGTTCACCCAAAAATGAAAATTGATTGATGATTTACTCTTCCTCGAGTTGTTCCAAACCTGTATAAATGTCTTTGTTCTGTTGAACACAGAGTAAGACATTCAGAAGAAATGTTAGCAGTTTTCAGTTCTGTGACATTGACGACCATTGTAGGGAAAATTTTAATGGTAGTCAGTGGTGCCCCAGAACTGTTTGCTTTAGTAAATTCAACAGAACAAACAAAAATAGCAGTGAATTGGTGAACTGAAAAGGGCTGACCTTCTTCCAAAGAGCTGTGTGTTCAGCAGAATAAAGAAATGAGGATGAGTAAATGGTGACAGAATTTTTATTTGTGGGTGAACTATCCCTTTAAGTAAATCATAAATATCACATAGATACATTTAAAAACATGAGAAATTAATGCTCTCAGCATGTTAACAGTTAAGTATGCATATTTCTAAATTCATAATATATTAAAACAATTAAAAGCAAAGTGTGTGTAAAAGTTATTTTAATTACATTAATTTATAATCAGTCACTAACTAGATTACAAGAAAGAATCCAATACCCCATTCAGCCAAAATAATTATTTAGAAGGCCTAAATATTCTGAATATACAGCCATTCATCTCTTTCAATATTATGTTTAACTGACTCTCTCAACATCTCACTTGTGGTTTCGTTTTCTTCCTCTCTATTGCTGCTGTAAAGAGGATCAATAATTCAAGAGAGCAAATAAAACATGAAGAAGTACTTCTCTTAAGCATCAGTCTCAAAAACACACACACATTTTTCTCTCATAAAATGTAATGTCGCGTCATATTTGCGATAGAAACTCATATGAGTTGCAGAAAGATCTTAATAATGACACCAAATTACCATTTAAATTAAACCTTTCTTGGCTCCCAGAGGCTAGACTGAGTGGAGTGTAAATACAGACTTCTAAAATAAATACAAAATTCTAGGTAAATATTAGGAGGAATTCAGCAGAGCTAATGGTGCCCGCAGATTTTGTTTATTTGCATGCACTGTCTGGATGATCACCTGATTTACCAAAGGAAATATGTAAATCGAGGGACTGCACAAATATGGCCAAAGAAATGTTTTGGTTTCTTTGCTGCTCCATCACTGCACTCTATGAACCAGAATTGGCTCTTAAAATCCATTCTACCAACTAGTTGCTGCCCCGATCACTTGAAATTAACATGATTTGCATAGGCTTTCCATGAATAACCTCACCAATCAGATAATCAACACGGCTGGCTTTCTATTACTCATCTCACCAATCATCCCACCAGCTCGGGAGAAAACCCTTACAAATAAACAAGATGCCTTACCTGCCTTCTCTCTACATTTCTGCAGCATCACTACACATTCAAGACGCACATCATAGACCCCAAACATGATCTACATATCATCTTGGTTAAATGAGTTACAACAAATCTAATAATTATACTAGTTAAAATGTTTAAGACAGATATATTAACAAGAACATCAATACATGGTAAGGTTATAAATGGATATATGTACATTTCTATATAAATGTATATAGGACTGTATGTCTGGTCCCAAAGTGAATAAAGAGAGTGCATTTCCCTACATAGCATGGGTCGTAAAATAGTCTTATCTTGATGGTTTGGTGTGGGTTGCTGTGTTCACCAGATATCTGGTCCTGCGCATGTTAGTTGCAGATTGGGGGTAGACCCCCTGGTGACTATCTTGCTGACTGTGTGAGGGGTGAAATTGTAATATTTATGAAATTTAACTTGTTCTTGCGTGTCTGACCTGTCTCAGGCACTACAGTTGGCATCTGTAAACAATAATGCTGGTAAAGCTCACAAGATTGCAGTATTCTGTCCCAATTTGGCAAACGGCACGTCTTGTTATAACTTTTCACTTGTAGCGTAAACGTTAGTGTCGCACGAATGGCTGTATATACTGTATATCAATTTGCGAAGTGAAACATCATCTCGGGTGAAATAATTCATTAAATAGTTCCATTTAGTTGCTTTTTATGTTATATAGCTGATACTGTTACTATTTTTGTTTTCGTATATGAAAGCATTCTTATTAACTGCAGGAGCAGTTAAGATGGGTGAATACAATCTCTCTATTTTTGGAAAATATATTTTGCTCTGTCCTCTGTTCACTTCACGTCACCGCTGCTGCACTCTAAAGTGAGATATGGACGACTTTTCTCAGCATCTGTACTGCTCAGTGAGCGGCAGTGAGCCAACCGTAAGCTCTGAGAGCTTCCAAGAGTCACTACTGGTTGACTACAACCTGTCTGTATCATGTAATCAGCACTCACGCAATCGTTACATCTAAGTGAATGTAAACAGCAGAATGTATCAGTAGCCTATATCTGACCAGTGCTTTAAGTGCAAGGACTCCTCCATTGCTTGTCTGCACAAGAAATGGTTCTTGTCACAACCTGAACATAACTGGATCTCCGACATATGACCCCAGACGTAAGTGATAACTGAATGTAAACTGTGTTTGACACAAACAGCAATTTGAAGATTTAACAGGATTTTATTGCGTAATTAAGAACGTTTGGTTGATGGTGACATGCTCACCCATGCTCTGCAAAGCCCAGGTACCACCTACACATTTGACCTAGTCTCAGTATCAGACCTCAGTCTCAGTCTCAAATGTCTGAAGCATTTGGCAGATTTTTCTCGGAAACGCTTCAGCTAACTCAAATAAATTGAATTTAACAAGGCTGTGTGGCATTAGTGATGCCTTCCAACTGAATAAAAAAGCTGTCATGTTCATATCAGTGATAATGAGAATTCATCACGATTGACTAAACGCTGGATTCCACATAAACTCATAATGGTTGTTGTAAACACAGGAAGCCTTAGTGAACGCACAACGGTCTGTTATTGCAGTGATGTTTCCACTCTCATAAACATCTTGCCATGCGAAACCAAACAAAACATCTTTCATACAGGCTTTTGGGCGACCCCTGGCCAGAAAAGCAGACAAAGTTCCCAGATCTTCAGTATAAAGGTCTGGCTACATGATACCAAATTTGATCACAACCACATTCCGATCAAACCCCTGCTCCTGCCCTCACGTGAAAGGGCCTCAGGTTACCAGGCTGCTGTAGTAGGGGCTCGGCAAGCCCGGTTCCGCACCTCAGACTCCGCCATTGCTTGCCCCCGACTGTTAGCCCCTGGCTGCTTCTCCACTCAGCCAAGCCCCCTACCGCAACTTTACCAGCGCTATGCTGGCCCAACCACCACAAGCTGACTCAGCAGCACGAGCATGCCTCCGCTGGTGGCACAGACCTATATTTAGCACTTCCTTTTTGAATTTTCTGCCCTGTCCATGGCCCGCTACCCCTCCGTCGAACTCTAGCATGAGGCTGCCTATACTAGTGGCACAGGGTCTGGCTTTCTTGCCTCCTGAATTTTCTTCCAGCTTTGACCCAGTAACAGACGTTGCGGTTGCCTTCTTTTGACGCACATGCCCTGGCAGTCTCCCCTCCTGACTTTCCATCTCTTTTCGCCCAAGGAGCTGACCCAAACGCAAGGCTGCCTCCACACATGGCCCCGGTGGCCATCTTCCTTCCTCCTATCTCTCTGTCTTCCCTCTCAGCCTACCTGCATCTCCGACACCCACAGGTTAAACTCCTTTCCGGCCTGCTCTTCGCAGACGACTCCAAAAACCCAACAAATCAGTTCTGGTTCCAAAAACACCTATCATCCATTTCTGACCATTTCTCCAACCACTCCTTCCATCTTCTCTGTGCCGCTGCAGACACAATTATTCAATAAGCCAGTATCGACGCAGTGACGGGCCCAGCAGAGGCCGTGCTTCCATCTCTCTCTGCCGCAATAGACACTACTACCCCAGAAGCCGGTATCAACGCAGCGACTCAGCACTGCCGCAGCACTGCCACAGTATTGTTGCTCCCACAGGAGCCCAGTCCTCTTCCTCCAAGGCCACTGCAGCTTCTCCTACCTTCACTCCCTCAAGAGCCGTCTTCTTTACTCAGCACTACTGCAGTATTGTTGCTCCACATCTTCCTTCCTCACTGCCGCAGCAGACTAGTAAAGAGCCATCAACCTCAAGCCGGCCTCAGTTTGGGAATCACATTGCTCCGGCTGCTATCCCAGGCTAATAGCATTTTATGAAGAATGTGTGAGTCCGGGGCACACACTGGGCACTCTGCACTGACCACAAAACCACTGAAAAAGAGGCCAATCCCAACATAACACCCACATTACAGTCGGGATGTATGCCCCCAAAGTTACATATATTGTCTATCTGCCCACGTTCTAGGCTAGCCGGACATGCACGGCTGAATCATCGGAAGTTCTACAGGTATTGTGAGTAGGGTTTGCCGATGTCTAACAAATTGGCATTGGACGATGTCTACAGTGAAACCTTGTGATGGACGATGACATCATTGTCTTTTTTAAACAAGTAGTTATGAAGTGAGTTATTAAGTGACTTCTCAGTTATAAACTCAAACAACGCAAGCTGAGCGTATTCTTTAAAAAGCACAAGCAGCATAGTTATAAAGTCTGACGCATCTGATCTGTATTGTGTAAGTTTATATGAAGCACAGAGCAGCAAGATTCCTGTGACAAAAGTGAAAGGGACAGTTTTTCGAACCTGGGACAATATCAAGCAGTGATACCGAGGGGGCAATTTTGACTATATTGCCATTAGAACCTCTGCCGCAAGCTGTAAGCAGTGATCTTATCCACTTCTTCCATTTCACGCCTGACAGTAGCGATGTGTTTTCTGTGCGAGCTAGTGGCATGAGCCGGCACAGCAAAACAGCTTATTAGAGCAGAGCTCAACATTAATAATCATGACCCTTCCAAATAAGGTAATAGCAGACCTTTTCATTCTAGGGACAAATCCTGTGGTTGAAAATGGACATGTAAAATAGTTTCTGGATCATTTTTGCACTACCTTCTATGTAGATATCAGAGAATAATTTAACATATTGTATCTTTGGCACCTTTAATTTATGCTCAAACATGAAGGATATTTTTAATTTTACAGTAAAGGTTTCATAGTTTGCATTTTAAAATTTTAAATAAAAAATTTGAAACAGTTTTTAGCTGAACAGTTGCATATAATGTACATAATAGTAAGAAAGTATTTGATTTTAATAGGTATCAATATAATAGGCTTCTCTTGAGGAAGACAAACATGATTTTGTTTTGCGAGTTGTAATTTACATAAAAGTGTAGTTTTCCTTTTTGTGCTTAAAGAAATTACTATAATTATGGCGTAGTGGTATTCCAGTGTAGACATTGCCTTGTTAGTGAATAAAATGCAGGTGTTTGTACTTAAGTAAGCCTATTTTACAACATTTCCTACATTTCCATGGAGATTCATTTAGAGACCAGGACAAGATCATGTTCATGTTCAAGGCTTTTCATGTACACTATATACTCAATGAAATTTTCTTTGGAGTTTTGTTTTCTTCTGCAATTCTTCTCTTGTTTGTTAATGCTAATCCCATGGCTGTGCACACGCTAACCTAATCCCATAATCTCCACATCAATTGTTTCCTCAGTATCACAAATCGTTCACCCTTTTGCAAACAAAATAATTGTATTGTCTTAAAGTAGTTTTTTTACTTATGAAACACTTTGTATAGCAATGGAATTGCTTCTGAAGGTTTTTTTCTAACATTGTGAATGTTGAAAAGATTTAATTCCCATGATACACGTTTTGCCCTGCACCTGCTTTGAAGCCATTTGTTGATGCGAGGTGCTGCTGTGGTCACAGCGCAGCACAGAGGTCTCATTGGAAAGAGTGTGAATGAGAGAGAGAGAGGGCTCTGCAAGTTGTGAGTTAACTGTGAGTTAAAGGGTACAGGAGCATATGAAAGAGAGAGAGAGAGTATAATGAAGGGTGAAGGCAAAAAGACAGAGAACGGACGAGTGCTTGAGGCTCTTACAACAGTGTTCATGTAAGCGCTCATTTTTTCACAGAAGTCCCACTGAAATCAAGATCACCGGATAATTCCCCGCTCATGAAATATTAAAAGTGACCAGTGAGAGAAAAGACGTCCTGCTGCTTCTCGTAGTAACTGTGCAACACAGTTGTTTTTGCTCACTACAAAACGATTTTCTTTTCATTTCAGGTGCTTTTGTCTGGACTGATTGGTGTGGTGTCGTGGAAAAGGCCCCTTTCTTTGGTGGTAAGAAATATATTGTCCTTATACAGTATGTGCTGTTTGGGTTTTTTCAAAACTTCCAATAATGTGAATTGAAAGAATTTATTGGTTAAAAATATATTTTACAAGCTATGCAAATCTGTATTGTTTTTTATAATACATAGCATACATATGCATTGTACGTGACAAATGGCATTAGCATGAGTTGGATACATTTACATTTAGTCATTTAGCAGACGCTTTTATCCAAAGCGACTTTCAAAGAGTTCGGGGAGCAATAAGCGACATGTCATACAAAGAGCAATAGTACAATAGGTGCTAATACAAAGTTTCTATTTTCAACAAAAGCTAGACCACTACCTGTTGAGAGAAGAGGGTTAGTGTACTTTTATTTATTTTTCATTTGTCTTTCAAGTATTTGCCGAAGAGGTGTGGTTAAAGTAGTTTTTTGAAGGTTGTACTCCCATATCATGCAGTGTACCGAATTTAGCCTACAGGCTAATTTCCATCCTCAGTCCCTCGGCAGGTAAACATAAATATAAAACACACACACACACACACACACACACACACATATATATATATATATATATATATATATACACAAAACACTAGCGCAATATAATATAGTTACTTTTACACATCCCATCAGAGCAAGAGAGAAATAAATCAAAGGTCACAAAATTGTTTTAATTTAAATAAAATTGTAATAAAAAAATCAATAGACGTACACACCCTGATTTATTCAGATAGAATATTCCAATTGGTAAGAGCTTTCACTGAGAAGGAAGGAAGTCCAAAAGCAGAGCAACAAAGTGGAACCACACAGTCACTAGTAGAAGATGAAATGGGGGGGCCAGACCATTTGAGACTTTATAAACCATAAACAGATTTGAAAAAAGTTTAAAATTGTCAAAAGTTAACAATTTATGTTTCTCTAGAATCCTACAATGTTGATAAGAAGTAGGGTTCTTAACTAAAATGTTTAAAAAGAAATTGTAGTGGTTTGATGACTCTTCATGACTCATGCTGTAACGGTTTGTGCATGGAACACTCCAGAAATGCAGATAATATAGTTTGATATAATACAAGGAGACACCGGAAAATCACAACGCCTTACACGTACAATTAGGGATGGGTATCGTTAAGGTTTTAACGGTATTACTACTTTTATCGATACCACTTATCGATCCGGTACTTTAACGGTACTCTTATCGGTACTTATTGTTGTGTTTTTTTATGAAAGACAAAACTAAAGCTGGAGTTGTTTTCACTATTTAAAACATTCTTTACTGACCTAACATATCTTATTTCATCGCTACAAATAAATTTTTAGGTAAGCTCTGCTTTACAATTTTAAATGCAGTACTGTGAAAGCATTTTTAATGTTTAAGATTTATTTAGGCTACTGCTGATTTAAATGTAGGCTATTTTTTATGTGGTGTTTGTTTATTTAATTATAACATACTAATTTAAAGAAACCTTATGCAATGTTTATGTCGGTGTTATTTAGGAAGACTGCTAGGCTAGCATACGTACATGAGGACGTGGATGATGAACTATTAGCTAGGCAGTCGAAAATGTTGCATTTTTCTGTCTGCACATAATGCACATTAGAAAGATGTTTTGCCAGATTACTAGTGTTTCTGCTCTTACAAGCAAAAATCTTGTTGCACTTGCATTGTCTGCATCCACTCAAGTGAAATGTAGCCAGACTTTAGACCGTTTGATTCTCTCTGCCATTGTCGCTCTATTAATCGCAAGCTTTCGTGTTATGTTTGCACGCTCTTGTGTTGTGTGCGCGCGAGCTCTGTGTAGTGTGGGACAGACGGACATTTCGCGTGCGAGATTGCGAATAACGATAATGCAGGTAAATGTCTTTAATATTATCGCAAATTAGAAATTGTTTGTCAGTGAAAATATGCTAGGTAACGTTTATTTAGCAATAATAAATAGGAAATGTTTTTCTTAATTTCTCCAGTACCGACAGCAGAACCGTTAACGTCAGAGCTTATCGATACTTCGGTCTTTCATAATTTAGCCCCAGAACCGAGTAAGTACAGGGTTTCGGTACTCATCCCTACGTACAATATCAGACAAAGAACTGAACTAAGAAGAGAACTTAAATAAGACAGATAAAAAAGGGTAGACAGGTGATGGAAAATAACAATTGATGCCCAGGTGATGGGAATAAACAAAAGATGTCCAGATAATGGGGATCAGGTGAGACTGGTACAAAGAATTATGGGAAGTGTAGTCCAGTGGTGAATGAGTGTAGACAGTAGACGTGACAGTACGCCCCACCCGAAACGCATTCAGGAGGGGGGCGGACTTCAGTTGACGACAGGTGGTGAAGGGAGGCAGATGACCAGATGAACCCAGGTGGTGATGATGGTGAGAGAAGCCAGGGTAGAGACCGAAGGGAGCCGGAGCAGGGGGAGCCTGTTGGGACCCAGGCCACAGCCAGGATGGTGACCCACAGAGGAGCAGATGAAGGGCCGAGTCATGAGGAGGATAGGCTGATGCCTTCAGGGGGCTGACTGACGCAGGTGGAGGCTGTGGTGGAGACGGAGAGCTGATCTGCCAGGGTGACAGTTTGGATCTTGAGGGCCAGGGTGGAACCGACTGCTCAAGGGACCCAGGCAGAGACAGAGATCCGGGAGTACGCAGTCGAGCCAAGTTGACTGAGGACCAAGGTGTAGATGGAGGCGGGAGGAGCCTAACAGAGCCGGTTGGAAAGAGTGAAGAGGCACAGCCAAATGAGTGGAATCCAGAGCCGATGGCGGTTCGATGACCGACCAAGGCAGAACCGGAGGGACGAGGGAGCCCGGTGAACCTGGTGGACAACCGAGTGATGGTGGATATGAGGGAGCTTGGAGCCGAGGTGGAGCCAGGGGGTCGATGGGCTGATACAGAGTCGGGACTCAGAGGCTGAGGACGGAGAAGAGGGATCTTCCAGCCAAGAAGCTGAAGGAGACGAACCCACAACACAGATGGTTAGCAAAGGGTGAGCAGAGGGACTGGCAGGATGCAGCGGCTGAAGTGGTGATGCTGACAGGGAATGAGGAGGTGGGAGAGGGAGGCTGGGTGGTTGTGAGTTCAAGCTTTCTTGTGGATTCTGGGACAGTGTGCGCTGCCCACACACACCATATTGCGACTCCCAAAATAGGGAATGCCAAGGGCAGAGAAACTACACCCATAGAGGTAGCAGGGCAGACAGACGATTCAGGACAAACAGACAGTAAACAGGGCACTCCCAAATTTACCCAGGAGCCGGGTATACGCTCACCCTCAGCGGTGATGCAGTTGACTTTCCTCCATACCCTCGATCTCCAATGTTTCATTCACCGTTGTGCATGCTGTAGCCGGCTCTTGCACCTGGTCGGACGTGCAGTGCGGCTCTTGGGCAATCCTTAAATGTCTAAGTCGCTCCTATGGCGATGGCTCTTGGGTTGCGTCGGGCTCTGGCTCTCAGTCTATGGTCGGCTAAGGCGTATGCTCAGGACAGCGGGGTGTTGTAGGGCTGGGCTCTGGGTCCAGAGTGTGACTGAGCAGCGAGTTGTTACTCACTAGCACCCATTCCACAAACTCGGCGAAACTCCCCTGAGGACCATCTCCGGACAACTGTGCTCTGCACGCCTTGTTCAGGTTTTGTTCAGAAAGTACAGAGGCAGTCCTCAGGGTAGTTGGTACGAACGGAAAGTTCGTCTTGTATGATCCTAAAGGAAAAATTTCCCCTGCTCCAGCAGTAGAAGGGGAACGGCCAGGTTATCCATGACAAAAACATAGAGAAAAAAACGGAAAGAGGGTAAACGGGAAGACGCTTACACTTTTCTTTCTTTCAGTCTGGTATTCTGTAACCGTTCGGTGCAGGGAACACTCGAGAAACACAGATAATAAGGAGACACAGGAAAAAGTACAACACCATATACGTACAATACCAGACAAAGAACTGAACTAAGGACAGAACTTAAATAAGACATTAGATAACGAGGGGTAGACAGGTTATAGGAATTAACAAAAGATAACCAGATGACAGATGCAAAGGATTATGGGAAGTGTAGTCCGGTGGTGAATGAGGGCAGACAGTGGACTTGACACCAGCATGTTAAACAGTATGATAGATGAGAATAAATTGTAGCGTGCATGAAGGATTGTACAATTGAACTGTACAAATTATATTTTATGGTTCTCACCAGTTTATTAATATGTTCTTGTAGTTCATATTTCAATCCAGCATCAAACCTAAATAATTTAGCTCTGTAGCAGTTTAAATATTCTCACCATTAAAACAAGCATTCGTTTTAGAAAAAAACATAGCTTTTGTTTTACCTGTATTCAATGACTGCTCTAACCACTGCGTAATCCAATCCATCACAACCTTTTAGCTTTGCCTCCACACTATTGTGGGAGATTGTTAATATACAAGCTAAATAATAAGGGTCCCAATATTGCTCCTTGGGTAACACCCATTGTTCAATTTAAATAAGCAGCCAAAAATGTTTATTCTCTCAAAATTTACTTGCCCTCACCCTAATGTTGTTAACCAGCACCATTGTGACCATGCAATCGAAGTGAATGTGTGCTGGCAATGTTCGGTTACCAACTCTTTTTAAAATATCTCCTTTTGTGTTTTGCAGAAGAAACAAAGTCATACAGGTTTGACAATTACAGGGTAAGGAAAGGATGACCAAATATTTATTTTTTGGTAAACTATTCATTTAAAACAAAAAATGTCTGTTTTATGTGATAGTTGTTCTTGAGTCTCTAATTTGACTTGAGCCATTAAAGGGATAGCTTATCCAAAAATAAAATTGTTGATTAATTTACTCACCCTAGTGTAATTTTAAACCAGTATGACATTCTTTCTTTAGCAGAACACAAAAGAATATATTTTAAATAATATTGGTAACCAAACAACATTTTCTGTTTGATTTTTAAAAAGTAACACATATCTTATAAATGTGTTGTTTTTAACACTATAACGCAAAATTTGTAGTTAAAGGAAAATAATTTTTGATGTTTGTAAGTGTAAGTTTTGTCTCCCGTTCATAACATGCTGTTTCCAGTAAGTGACATGCACACGTACAGTTTGTTGCACTTACAAATCATAGTTTTCCTATTTGCCCTGTGCCTGAGTGTTGCTGCAGATTTGTTCGTCTGTGTGTTGATGAGGCATTATCCGTGCACACATTGTCAGGAGATAGCTGAAGCGCTCCTGATTGCCTGTCATGTAGTGCTCTGTAGACAGTGCCAGTGTGTGAGCATGCACAGTTTCAGCCCTATAGTCAGTTGTGGAATGGGATGTAAAGTGTATGATTTGAGTTTTGCTCTGTTCAGCCAGCCGTTCTGCTCATGCATAATTGCGATGGCGATTGGGTGTGGTGGCTGTACTTTTTCAGGGCTGTTGTACTGTTGGATCGGCTGGCTCCTGAGGGAGCATTAATTGAGGATGTATGAGTTTACAGATTGCAAAATGGCTGGGATGTTGTTAAGTCCATACCCTGACACAAAATCTCCCACGTGAGACAAATGCATACACACACACACACACACACACACACAGGGAGTTTGGTTCTCAGTGGTTCACATTGCGGCGGTCATACTTGTGCACATTAACTAGCCTTTAAACTGCAGTTTTTCAACAGACTGCCAATACTGGCAGCACTGATTCAAAGCATGCTCGGCTGTTCTCTTTATTACTGAACTGTTTACAGAGGATTGGCGTGACTTATTAAATCACTGCTCAAATGTGTTCCATTATTGATTTAAAGCTTTTGAGGTTGGCAAAAAGACAAAAGCTGAATATATTCGAAAGCTGGCACTTTTCGTGTTTGGATGGAACATGTTTTGCTGTTGTCTTGACTTAATTTGTGCATTATATATTTTGGTTATTATAGGAATAGTTCACCCTCAAAATGAAAATTCTGTCATCATTCACTCTAAGGGCTAAGGAGCACGATCCGTCTTGGCTATGCAAATAATTAATTTAAATCATTTTTACTCGGTATGGAACTCGACTCTTACGGTTTACGACTGAGCACACACAGTCAGTGATGAAATGCTTGAACCTTTTCAAGGGACAACCAAGGGTGCCCCTGAAACTATTTCAGAGGCTCCTGGGGCACATGGCGTTCTCGGTGGGGGTGGTCCCCATCGGGTTGTGGCACATGAGACCGCTCCAGCAATGGCTACAGAGTCTGGTTCCCTGAAGAGCGTGGCAGACCAGCAGCAGGCATGTTACCATCATTCCTTTTTGCAGACAGACCCTAACCCCCTGGTCTTCAATTACCTTTTTACGGACAGGGGTTCCTCTTGGGCAGGTTTCGAGGCGTATCGTGGTGACAGACAGACACCTTCCTTGAGGGTTGGGGTGCTGTGTGCAACAGGCATGCAGTGTTGGGTCAGTGGACGGGCCCCTGCCTGCGTTGGCACATCAGTTGCCTAGAGTTGTAGGCTGTGCTACTTGCACTGAAGAGGTTACAACCTCTAATGCAGGACAAGCATGTGCTGGTCCGGTCATACAGCGCAAGTGTCGAGGCGTATATCAACCACCAGGGTGGCATTTGCTCACAGCAGTTATCACAACTCGCCCAACACCTTCTCCTGTGACTCTGCTAGCCACACACATCCCGGGCAGCCTGAACCAGACAGTCTGCTTTGTAGGTCAGCAAAAGGGGAGGCCTGTCTCCAAACAGAGGTTGGCGCACTGGATCATGCCCAGTCCCAAGATCGCAGCGGTGTGGGCACATTCCACCCGGGGTGTGGCCTCCTCATTGGCACTGGCTCAGGGCACCTCTCTGAAAGACATATTAAGAGCTGCGGGTTTTACGGCCTCCGCATGGAACCGGTGTCAGCCCGAGTCTTGAATGGTACCAACAGGTGAGGCCGGAGGCTCGTACACCCGGGGTGTGGCCTCCTCGTTCCGCCTGGCTCAGGGTGCCTCTCTAACAGACATATGCAGAGCTGCGGGTTGGACTAAGCCCAGTACCTTCGCAAGGTTTTACAGCCTCCGTATGGAGCCGGTGTCAGCCAGATTCTTGCATGGTACCAACAGGTGAGGCTGGCGGCCAGTTGCACGTACGCCTGTTGACGCACCTACCCCTCCTTAGGTGGGTTATTGTGCTATTCAGCCTCCCTTCTTCCCCCCATTGGCCGAAGAATTAGCATTCCATCCATCACCAAGCACTTCTTAGGCCGGGTGTTACTTGAGCATCTAGCTTATAGCTCTAACCGGACCTAGTGCTCCACATGTAGTAACCCCCCCACAGGGCAGGTCCCTCAGATGTATCCTCATGATCTGGCTCCCATGTTGGTAGTCCATGACCTCTCCTAGGTGGACCTCCACCTATCTCGGCACTCCCTCACAGTCTGCACATTTCTCCCATAAGTTCTCTCCTACTGGCGAGACCATGGGTTTTTCAAGCTCTGGGACCCCTACCTCACCAGTGGAAGGTTACAATTTTGTGCTTGTCCTTAAGTCTGACATACCCAGGCCAGTTAGCGGCGCTCCGCTAGAGAGACAGCGCCATGACGTTTTCATAGGAACCCCATTCTCTCGACACAACGTCGAGAGACCGACATAAATGGAACGTATTGGTTTCATATGTAACCTCCGTTCCCTGATGGAGGGAACAAGACATTGTGTCCTTCATGCCACAACCCTAGCCGCCGCTGCAGCAGTCAAGAGACGATTCTCAGGCTCCTCAGAAAAGAAGGTGAACAAATGCAGCACGCCATCTTCCTTCGATACCCGTATATCCGGGGCGTAGTCCGGCATGCAAATTTAATTTGTCAATTTCATTGGTCTTTTCAAGTCAGTCATAGATGATAGGTTCTCAAGTCAAACCCTGTTCTGTCGACACAACGTCTCTTTGCCTCCATGGGGAAAAGGAGGTTACATACATAACTGAGACGTTTTCCATTCTATTGCACCTTTAAGCATTATTTGAATTTTTTTAAAATTGCTTTGATGTGTTCAGTGTAAATAGCTGTGGGACGCGGTACAACGCAATGTGACAGCGGTTCCATCTGGTGTAGTCTATACAGGCACAGGCTAAAGGATGCATCAGTGAATCTCTGTCAGACAGCCCACCAGTATTCAGTTCTCTTTCGCGCTTGAATGAACAAAACCACACAAGATCCTCTGAAAGCCCATTTTGTCTAGTATTTTCATAAGAACAGAAAGAGTTTAACGTGTTAAATAAATTCCTAATTAATGCAAAGAGTTTTGAAAATGGGAAAGGGCGTCAGATTTGCTTGTGGCAGCTCTTAAAGGGGCCGCATTCGTAAACCATCTGCTGTGACTCATGTCTAATGTTAATCAAAGAACAAAAGAAAAGAGGAATTCAATGCCCTTTGTAGCTTTAATGAGAACACTCATTTATTTAAGAATTCAGCATTAAAGACTGTAAAGTGAGAACTTTATTCAATTTCTGCATATTTCCTACCTGTTAGACATGGTAGCTCTCAATTATAATGTTCTTCAATGTTGAACGGCTACAATTAATTTACTATTCAAATAAAAACAAAAAAATACATTTAATGGAGATATTAGTTGCAGTACAAATATCAGACTTTCAGGCTTTCATTCTTAAAAGGATGTTGTTAAAGTAATCAGTTGTTTCTACATTAGTTTGGAAGTTAAATGTGAAATTACTATAATGTAAAAGTATATTTTAAAATATTAATGGTATGTGTGATTAATCATGCTTCATTTTTAAAACGATTGACGGAATAATGTTTTTCCTAAAGCACATTATAAATGTGAGAGCATTTAACATTTGAGCTTACATTCAATGAGCTAAAAACAATATTGCAGTTTACAGGCCATGTTTACAAGTAAGACAATGGCCGAGGCCAGGGGAAAAGGAACTACAAGAAAAAAAGACACATTTGGGACAGTTGGGAGTTTAAAGAACCCCTGAGCTTAAAACAAAATGATAATTGAATATTAATTTCATTAAAGTCCTTACCTGAACACAACATGTGTTATTTTTGTAGTGTCTTGCAGTACAGAAAATGCAGGGGTGATATGACAGCCAGGGCTTATAAGTGTTCAAGACTAGTTGAGGAATCTCTCCCACCTGTAGCCTATTACAGCAGTAAAAGCGAAGATGTGTACAGTCCTGACATATTTGCCATCCAGAGTGTTTTTTCTTGACCTCAGGAACTATCATTGAAACTGCTGCAGGCTCTATAGGGATCATAGATCAGCCCGAGAATTTCCTCAGGCTCACAGGGGGCAAGTGTCTCCATTCGCATGAGCCATCGGCAATAATTGAGTTATCAATAAGGCTGTGTCCATTCAGTCCCGTGACACATGAAAGCACAGTACAGTTGAACACTGTCAAGGTAGAGAAAGATTGATGAGGCTCTCCTGCTATGTACAGTGCGGAGGGGGGAATTAATGAGCTTTTAGGATGTCGAAAAGAGATGAAAGGAGTACATATTCATGTTTTGCAGATAGTGAAAGGGTGGGGAGATACAGTATCAACATAGGCTGATTTTATAAGCACAGTGACAACCACAGTGATTTCTCACCTACAAAAAGGCCACCTTTCATTGGAATAGGATAAATTTACGTTGTAAGGCTAAAATATATGTGTTCTGATGAACACAGGGAAAGATGTTTAGAAAACAAAATAAGATATTTTGAAGAATGTAGGAAAGCAAACCGTCTGGGGCACTTTTGACTATAACATAGTAATGTTTCCGACTATGGTAGTCAGTAGAGCTTTTCACACTGCCCGTAACCCCCGGGTTATCTTCATCCTAAACTCCGCTTTTAACCCCGGGTAAACTAACATTTCACACTTGCAATTTTGAAGCGGGGTTATCCCCGCATTTTACCCAGGGTTATGAAACCCTGCTCCAAAGCAGGATTAGCACCCCTTTTAAAGGGACCATACACTATTTTTATTCAGTCAATTTGACACTGCAGTATTAAACCAATCATGACTGACACCGCAAATATGCAAATTAGAATGTTAACCCAGGGTTTAGTGATGTACAGTGTGAAACATCAGTTTTTGAATACCCAGGGGTTTCTTTTAACCCCAGGTAAATTATAAGCAGTGTGAAATGTGAAACAGATAACCCAGTATTCTATTTATCCGAGGTTTAGAATTACCCAGGGTTTACCATTTCGAGTGTGAAAGGTTTGGTTACAAGCATTCCAAATATCTTTCTCTGTATTCATCAGAACAAGAAATGTATATAGATTTAAAGAGCAACTTGAGGGTGAGTAAATCATTACAGAATTAAAATTTTTGGGTGAACTTTCCCTTTAAGATATTTTGTCATTCCTTACAAATTATATTAAATCTGAAGACTTTCTTAATGGACAATTATATGTTGTTGTAGGGTTCTTGAGTAGAAATCTATAATTCATCGGGCAGCAACTCAACAGTGTCTTTGCATCAAGCCATCTGTCTTAACTCTTGAATGTTCTCAGTGTTTACATAAGATCCTGGTAGTCTTCACCCTGATGCATGGAGGCCTGCGAGACCTTCATGATATTGATGCTCCTGCTATCTGAGAAAGCATTTAAGATGTCATTAAACCGCTCGTTTTTTATTAATGAACGTAGCAAATTCCTGCTAAATGGCATGTAAACAAGTGAAAGTTGCAAAGCTGCTGTTTAATGGATCTGTGACTTTCCACAGATGTGTGACAATAATGGTTGCCATAAAGCTGTGGTTAAAATGAATTCAAATGAGCCTGGATGCTATAATGAAATATTAAAACTTGTTTCTGTCCTCTTAGTCAAAATGTATTTAGATTAACTGTTTTTGGGGAGTGATGGCACATTAAGCGAAGCTATGATGTCAATGACGGGTTTTCATTAGTAGTGCAAATTGTTACAGTAAGTACAGTGTTGCGCCTAGTCCCATTGAAATAAAAAATATGAAATATTGCAGCATTTTATGCCGCCATTTTATGCTGCCAGATAAAAATGCCAGATTATTTCAAATACAAAATATGAAATATTGCAGCATTTATTTTATTTTATTTTACTAACGTGTAATTCTCTTTTAAAAATCCATGTGCCCTAATAATCTTCAGTTAAAATCTTTAAATGCACTTCCACCCTCTATTGACTATCCATCTCAAATGATGTAAGTTAGGCAGCTTGGGTGGAGCATCTGTTAACTCCTACCCTATAACTGTCAGTCCCAGTTCCAAATGCAACGGCTGTTTTATACATACAATCAAATCACAGTTAAAAGAACAAGCCACGCCCCCTATTTGTTCTCATTCTAAATTCCGTTTCACTCAGAATACGGAAGTGAACACAATCACAACTTCTGGTACACAGAGACTTTAAAGGGACACTTCACCCAAAAAAGAAAATTCTGTCATCATTTATTCACCTTCGAGTTCTTCCAAATCTTTATAAATGTCTTTGTTCTGATTAGCACAGAGAAAGATATTTGGAAGATTATATCCAAACAGATCTTGCCCATCATTGACTCCCCTAGTAGGAAGGATTTCGTTATAATTTCTTTGTTCTGTAGAACACCTGAGATGACGTTCTAAAGAATGTAGGACAGCAAACAGCTCTGGGGCACTTTTAACTACCATTTATATTTTTCCTACTATGGTAGTCAAGATCTGTCTGGTTGTATGCATTCTTCCAAATATCTTTCCCTGTGTTAATCAGAACAAAGAAATGTATACAGATTTGGAACAGAGTTTTCACTTTTGGGTGAAGTATCCCTTTTTTTACGGCATGTTTGTATTCACCATTATTACTTTCATGTTCCAAAGTTGTGTTTGTGCAGTTTTTTAAAATAAATATTACTTAAATAAACGTGGGTCAAAATAAATAAATTAACACAAAATAATCCAAAGCTAAATCGTTTTAGGGCAAAGACGAAATGTCCTTTTTGTTAAGGAAGCCAGCAGATTACATTTTCCTCATTTAAGAATTACAGAAATAAAAAAATCGAATCTCATCTAATAAGAGACTCATGCAATAGAAACATGTAAGGGCGAGTATGTTCAATATGAGGTCATGAATATTGAAGCTGCATGAAATATCATGGAACATGTATGTGGTGCAAGGGCATCTCTTTGCTTTGTCCTATGTTCCTCTTTGCTTTTGCATTCATTAACCTTTTCTCTGACAGAATCCAGCCACATTTATGCGTCTCTCTGAGTACCGTGTAATTAATCTGACGCCTATGGGCTGCTTTGAGACTGCAGGTGATATTTCTACACGGAACCAATAGCTTTCAACTCCTCATGACCTCTCACCATATTTCCCCTCCATCACACGTATTCTACTCTCCTAAATATTCCCTTAATATTTCTCTGAATCTTTCTGAATCTTGGTTTTTCTCCCTCCTGGTGGTCCTGTTGCATAGTTTAAATTTGTTCGCTTTTTCTGACTGCTAATCAGATGTTCTGGGTTTCTGCTAGCTTGGAGAATTTTACCTGACAGCGTGAGACTTTGGGATTCAGTATAGGCTCTTCAGTCTTATTGTTTAGAATTGTTTTGAGAACTGAACCTTAGGTCCTAGATTAATATTTTATCTTGTTTGTGGTTGTTGTAAGAATGAATCGTGTGGAGGGCTGCCAGAGTGTATCTGTAGTTTGTTTGTGTGTGTCCCAGGTGTGGTGGGTTTCCTGGTAGAGTGAGTTAATTCAGTTTCTACACTTTCTACTCTCTCTTATATTCTGTCTCATTGCTTTCGTAGAGTTCAAGATTATGTTATATTGTGTAAAAAGAATGTGTGGAGATTCACTATCACACTGCTGACTGCTGATGAAACACAAAGATTGTTTCTCAAGGGTGATCTCATTTGTATCTTTTAATATGTTCCCATGTTAACTAACATTGTATACATTGAATACACCAAGTGTACAGTGTAAATGGAATATTACTTGCATATACAATTTTTAACTTCTAACAAAATAAAAGTTTTATAAAGTTTGTTATTAGACATTAAAGTGTTGCCTGAAGAGGATGGCAAATGTCATCTATTCCTGTTAAGTAGTTCACTGGACCTGCAAGCACTAAAATATTAAAACATACAGTATATAGTGCCCATTTTGTTATCTGTTACGATAGTCACTGTGTCAGCTTATGTTAAATTGACTGTAAAATTCTGTCGTGGACAAGAAACAATGTGGGAGTACTGTATGTCGCTTACCGACTAATATGTCTTTGTACGACATACGGAAGAAGTACTTTATTGTTCCGTTATCTCCACAAAATTCCACAAAGTAGCACCAATGCCATTTTTCTCTTTCAGTTTGTCATGTTTGTTTTTAGAAGAGCATCTGTGCTCCTGTTGGTTACTGTTGGTAATCGTGTACTCTGACAATAAAGCAATCGAATGTTACCAGCCCCGGATTGGCTAATCGGGAGCACCGGGAGAATTCCCGGTGGGCCGGTCAGTTTTTTTGGCCGCGAGGGCCGGTATTGTCATGGCACGGTTGAAATGTGGCTTTCCCTAGGCTGCCTTCACTCACAGCAGCCCTAATCTTTTTATTTATTATTTTATCGCAGCCCCACTCTTTTTTATTTCATATTTATTCGCAGCCCAACTCAGAGCGCAGCCTGCAGGTTAATGATGACGTGATTATCTTTGGCCCCGCCCCCGACAGCGCCACTGCAAGTTGCTCAAAATAAAAAACCGTCAGAAAAAAAAATGGATGACAGAAAGCGCAAAGGCGGAGCTGAAAAGGCCAGAATAAAAAGCAAGAAAGCTCTGGAAACTGACGCGGCCAAATGTTCTAAGCCGACCACATTTTTTCTCAAAACAAATGAAGACGACAAGACGGCCGGTAAGCTAACGTTAAGGTATTTAGGAATAGGAGCATTGCAAGATGCTAGCGGCCGTGCAAAACAAAGTTGTCTCCAAACAATTCACATGTCTCAATAGGTGCAAGCTAGCTCATTGTTAGAGCACCCGTCCCACATTCGGACCGACGTCGGTTCGAAGCCCGCGTTAATTAATGTTTTAGGGTTGTCCATGTTTCCTTGAAGCTACACTTATGCAGAGGAAAAAGAGATGAAACAATCATTAGAAATCATTGTGAAAAAAAGTCAGATAACAGTCCAATAGTTTTATTATTTAATTAATGTTCTCATATTTGTAAAAAATATTTGAAGTTGTAAAACAGACGTTTCATTAAAATAAATTTTAGTGTCATTAGACAGTGCAATACATTTTATTTTAATCTTTTGTAATTTATATTTTTTTCCTTATTTCAATGTTTGGATATTTATGAACACTAATTCTTAAAGAAAATAGATTCTGATACTGTCCGGCTATTTACTGTTCTCATAAATCTTCACTGTGAAGCAAAACTTAGGATACTGTATTTTCACTGAATGACAATGAATTCAAGGCTGTAGAGAACAGTGCGCTATTGCAGACTTAGGTTTTAATTACCATTATTTTAATATAGTCAGTCGTAAACTAAAGTGGGCCGGTCTAAGGCATGAAACTCCAGGGCTGAAAATGAGTCCCAATCCGGCCCTGAATGTTACGGTACAATAATAACACTCCATTTGTTTATGACACACAACAATAAACAGATTTACTTTAGATATACTGACTTGTATGTTATCTAATAACTTTTTTCTGGTCTCTGATCAATGTCCTCGACTCAAGGCAGTAGTGTCGAAACTGATCCCATACTCCCTGTTCTTTTCTTACTTACTTACAAGAATTAAATGCCTCAGCCCATTGACAAGGGTGCAATATGTGAATGTGAGAATGTCAAGAGAAACAATTTAGTCGTTTTCCGTTTTTTGTTCCAGAAAGAGCATTTGAATAACACTGTGTGCTCCTTCCAGATTTGTCCTCCGTCTCCAAGGCAACCCTGCAGCAGAAAGTCAAGTGCATTTATAATGTAAAGTCCAGCTGGAGGCGAGAGCTTACAGGGTTTTAACGTCTATTTGCCCCTTTATCGGTCAATATGGCAGCTGGGACTTAAACAGCCGAAAATGCTTGGGAATCGTGATTTTTATATAAGCGGTGTGAGTGGCATCTATCTCGGTAGCATGTGTGAAGCTTTGTCATGCTTGGTTTATCACAGAGATCTGTAGGGGCACATCATAGGGCTTTTTTTCTGAAATCAGCGGCCGGTGGAGGGAGAGGGAATAAGAGGTGAGAAGGTGGTGATAACCAGGCCAAGTGGAGGATGTCCTAGATCTGAACTGGGTCTCCATTAATGTTGATATGAGAGGGATGTCAATTTGATGATATTCCCTTATCGCAGAAAGACAGCAATGAAATAGATGTGTTGGAGAGACTACGACTAAAACATATAAATAATTCACTGTGACTAACATTGATCTATGGGTGTGTCATTTCCAAATATATTTTAAATTAAACCTATATGCCACCTTAAAACTATAGTGGTCTGAATTTGTTTCATAAGGAAACCATCTTGTTTAACATTTTGTTGTCTCCTCAAATCCTCCTCATTAACTTGCTTGTTTTTACCCAGCAGTCTCTGAGCACCTGTTCCTATCATTTATCACCCATAATGGCAGTGGGGAGTTTAATAACAAATTCTAAAAACCAGCAGCTTTAGTGTTTATGCAAACCTACTGCAGTTCATTTGGACCATTATTGCCTTACATTCTTGCTAGTTATTTTTACCTCTGTGAATATTTAGGGGTGTGGAAGCCTGTATAGATGATTTCCTGAATTATTTAAGACATCTGACTCAAAGTAGGGTGCAATTTGATCATTTAACATTAAATTACCCGGATCTTAGTTGTCTGCCATTCTGGATGCGTAAACAGAACCTCACTGGCATTATGCTGTGATTTAATCACAGTCTTTCCTTTTCTTTTACAGCCGGCAGCTGTCGCGTCTTCCTGTCTCTGTAATGTGTGGTTTCCGGGAGCCCTGACACTGGCCTTAAGTGCCTATTTTAATCGGCTAATTACTAGTAAAATGAGGTAATTAGCAGTTCGAGCCAGCGGTCCTGATGCCAGTCATTGAGGACTCTTTCCCTCAGCTGCCATGGCTGCAGGAAGGGCTTCTCAGGATGGAGGGATATAGGGGGTGGAGCATAACTGGAAGACTGACAGCTGAATAGTGCTGGGTGTTTTCTGTTTCAATTGAGATGTAATTAGCATTTCACAGTTTTGATTAGATTTATAGAGGCATTATTTCAGGTAGCGGAGATCATGGTGCTTTGTTGTGTGGATTAGTCCCGTCTCAGCGTGGTGGCGTGGTAGGCAGCCTTGTCCTGCGGTCAGCCTTAATACAGACACAAAACAAAGGGCTAAGCTGCATTCATGAGTACTTGTGGGGACCTTTGCTGTCTTTGGGCAAAGACTGTGGACCATTTGGCGATTTAATAATAATGCATATTAAAAGCTTAAAAATCAATTCTGGAAAAAAGTGGCCGATGAAAATTAACTTAACATTGATTAAGTGTTGTTATATAATTGTTTGTTGTTATTTGTTCTCTGGAGGTGGGATTTGTTTTCAGCGAGGGAGTAAAGCTTGTAAGGTTCAAGGATGTGTGTGTTTGTGTGTGTGTGTGATTGTCTATAGAGAAGTGCAGCAGTGGTGATGGCTGTGGTAAATGAGTGTGTCAGTCGTGTTTACGGTACAGCGGTGTAACCTCAGTTACCTCTCTGAGTCTAATGTCTCCAGAGAGACCCAGACCAGATGGGACACGTGGCAGTCGTGGACTCTTTCAGCTGCAGAATTTCAGTTCAGATTTATTTGCTCTCCTCAGAATCAGTATATGGTCCACTGAAATAAATACATCCTCTTAAAGATGCTGTAAGACAATTTAGTTTTTTTGCCACTTGTGCTATTTTCCATGTTCCACAGTAAAGAAAAATAATAATGTGCTGCTAATTTAGAGCCGGTTACATTTGAACAGATAACAAGTAACAGGTCTTAGATTGTTGGGCAACTTTTGTTATTATATTTACATTTGTTATTATGTTTGATTAGATATACTGTATATGCCTTTTTTATGTATAGTATTAATAAAACATGTATTTTGGTATTAAATACCTTACAACCAAAAAGACAGACAAATAGAAGGCAATTGTTGGGCACATCTTGAGTTATTAGAGCCTACATTACATTTAACCTTAGTAAATGGTTGGTGGGAGGAGGAAGAAACGTCAATAACAAATACATAATAATAGAGCAGGCGTATTAAAAAAACAATGGCAGAAAATATTACAACGAATGGGATATTGTTCAGGGCTGCATAGAATGAAACAGGAGTTCCAAATGACGGAAAAGTATAATGTGTACCACGTTTTGTGACATACAGTGTTATTACTTTTTATATATTACATTTTCAATAACATGTTTTACAGAGAGCCTTTAAACACCTGAAGCGCAGAATTCCAAAAAAGTATTATGTAACGGTGAAGACTACTAAAATGAATGCAGGTCTACCTAAAGATGTTTATTTGGTTAATCATTTCAAGCTTAGAGCTGATGTTTTTATAGACCTGGCAACACTGTTTTTCCCTTTTTTTCCCTTTTTTGAATTATTTTTTGCAATATTTTTAGCATGTTTAAGCAGAATAATTGACACATGTTGAAAACTGTGTTGGATGTATGCAGATTGACCCAGGTCTCCTGCTCATTGAAAGTGAATGTTTGGATATCTAGGGCAGCTTGAAAGCTTCAATCATAGCTCGACTGTGACAAAGTTTGACACGTGTCACAGGGTGGTACCTAGCTGGCTCTTCGTCTTGTTCTCTCTCCATCTCATTCTCTCTACTTTTCCCCTTTGCAAACGGTCTGGGATGAAGACCTCTCATCCACATCTGATTACAGTTCACACTTCACCCCGGGAAACATTTCTGACATGACAAGTTATTTGTGTCACTGTGTATTCATGCACAATTGTGTGTGTGCAAGTGTGTCGACATATGTCAATCTAAATTTATGTAAATGGATCTGGTGTGAGTGTGAATGCATTTCTTTTGAAAACAGTCAAACTACACACGTATTGGCATTTTCTGTTACAATAGGGCTCATTTGTCTCTTAGGTTGGCTTGTTTGCTTTTATATTGTCAAATATATTTATTATCAACTTCTCTCTCTCACTCGTTCTTTCTCGGTGACAACAGCTAGCACACACTCATAACTGTTAACAAAACAGCCGACTCCTTTGGATAATTACCCAAACACCCACACACTATGTTACAGCTCACTCTCAGCCTTCTGGGAATACTGTTTCATTCATGCTTGTTTTCTTCACCTCAGCTTATATAAATAAGAATAACAGATGATGGTTTGCTTATCGTTGTGTTTAAAACACCACTTATCATTTTCCCTCGATCTGCAGTATTTGCTCTTAGTTTGGTTCTGAATACTAAGCATATGAATCGGTATACTACCTGTGATCTAATTGGTTTGTGATTAGAAATTTTTTTTATATAAGGGGTTTATTTTACGTTTCTCTCTCACCACCTGGAGTGGAATAATGTGATCTTCATGCGGCAGGTGGCCCCTTTTACACGGTGCTTTGACACTTGTCACGAATGGAGTAGAGCGCTTACAGCAGGGTGTTTGTAAGTCATCCACTTGCATGAGGGCTTTCCGTCTTCATGCTGCTACCTGAGTCACATGCCCTAGAAAAAGGAAGATGCAGGAGATTCAGCACATGGTGATTAGTAGCATTACATTTAAAGACCATGTGCTTTCTCTTGAGCAGAACCGTTTTCTGTCTTTTGGTGATTGCAAATAAAACAGTAGGTTTGATTTGGTTTCGAAGGGGTTTAGTAGGCTTTATGGTAGGCTTTGGTTCCATCACCAACAATCATGCTGTCACCGCCGAGGACAGAACGAGCCACACCACAATAAAGTTTAATGTGAGACCGAAACCACAGGACAAGTCACACAAGCGAATAAGGCAAGTAAGCCACAGGTAGGAAAGATTATTCTAATCCACAAGTTTTCTAAAGTAAACAAGGCGATTAGAAAGAGCATTTATTAGGGCAATAAGCAGTATTGCTACAAGATGTTTGTTATCGATACTTTTGATTTATTTTCTGAAAGCAAAATATTTTTTTAAATAAATACAGCCATGAAAAAAATGAAGACACCACTCCAGTTGCCTTTTATTCAACATTTGTGCATGTATTGTGACAATTCTTGTCAGATTTCTGTTGAATTTCAGCAGAAACAAACCTTAGAAGTGACATTAGGTGGCCCAACAGCAATGTGAAAGAGTATACAAAGACAAAAAAATCTGGCTTAGCCATGAAATATAGGGATAGTACACACAAAAATGAAAATTCTTTCTTTATTTACTCACCCACTTGTAATTTCAAACCTGTATTATTTGTAATGTTATTGTTCTGCTGAAGATATTTGGAAGAATGTCAGTAACCAAACTGATTTCATCCCCCATGACATCTGTTTGGTTACTGACATTCTTGCAAATATCTTCACTTGTGTTTAGCACAACAAAAAAAATTATACATGTTTGAAATGACAAATGATGACAGAATTCTTATTTTTGGATGAACCATCACTTTCAAATACATGTAAAAACTTTAGCATTGTGCTGTTTTCTTTGACTTATTTAAGATCTGCAAGCATTGCTTTTTTGTCAGTTTGACCCATTTGTTCTGTTTCAAATTCCTGCAAATGCATGTAATTATAAAACGTTATTTTATTTGGGATCTATGTTGACACTACAGAATGAATTAAAATTGTATTTTACTTAGACACCTATAAATACTTACAAATAAGAAAACTGATAATTTGGGTGTTGACAGATTTTCAATCAAGCAATTGTTTTCTTCCACTGACAAAATGTAAAATCTTTGTCTCAACACAGTGTGTGATAGACAGGTACTGTAAGTAGGTGGTCATTCACTGTTGTCAGGGACAGGTCAGGACAGATTTATAAGCATTTATCTCTTAAAATCTCTTGTCTATTTTGTCTCTCCCACACACATCTACTGCCTTTACACACATACAAACTAATGACACACTGACAGCTCTTTTCTGATGTCACTAGCTTAAGTGCCAAGAAAATTCATTAAAACACTCAGAGAGGGAGAGAAATGAAACCCCAAGGGGTTCAAACCCTCCTCTAGTTTCCTCCCCGGATACATCAATTGTAACCGCAGCAGTTAGGATCTGGTCTACTCTGATTACATCCACGACTGATGTAGCTGCAGTTTGGTCTGAATAAGCCCTTATTGACAGTCTGCATATGTCACCCTGACCCTGTCCTAAGGGGGTGTGCTGCATTTTTTTACCACAGCAGGATCGTGATTAAGATCTGGCTAATCTGGGTTGGGTCAAACTGATTAAGGAGAGGGCGGCGGAGGAGAGCAGCCTGGCGGTTCTGATTACAGCTGCAGTGTTAAACCGTAATAATCAAAGAGTCAAAGGCAAACCGACGATCAGCATTCACACCATGGTTTCTTTGGGATTAGAACCTCGCACAGCAAGCCACCAGCCGGCAAGATGCTGCGGCGTCGTATTTTGATGTGTAACCTCTAGATTGCCCTTCTGATAAGTTACTCATTGAAGGCTTTTGCTATTCAGTTTTCATAAGATGCATGCAGAGAACATGATTGTTTACCTACAGCATTATGTTGTTGTCCTTGACAGGAAGGTGACAAGGAAACCGGAAAGAATGAGTATGTTCAGAAAATACAGATGGCATACTTCAAATAAAAGGAGACTGGGGATCTTTTTGTGAACAGTGGACACATGTCCTAACAATAAGAACCTAGATATTCCACGGTCAGCATAATGGAACGGTAACAGTGCCCACTGGCTTTCCTGTCTGTTCATATCTGATAATTGCTGTTTACTGCTATATGCACCATTATGAAGCCCCTGAAAAGCCTTTGGTTATATATAATCATTCACATCTCATCTCTCATTTTCCTCTGTCCTTCACACAAAGGCAGCACATGCTGGGTGAGAAAGGACAGGTGGAAGGAAGTTGAGTCTCAAATAAAGCCTGAGAATTGATTTCTTGGGTATGATAGCGTGGGACAGCTTGGTGTATTGATTATAGTAGGGACCTCTGCACTAAAACTGTTTAGGGGCAGGTAGGTGGGTCATATCACTGCGCTGATTCATTACATCGAGTCAGCACTGAAAGAATCAGCAATATGAAAAAGATAATTGAATGGTTAATTAAAAGTATCATGCTTTGATAAGTGTGCCTTGTCTAATTCCATGCACATTTAAAGACAACATTCACAAGATTTTAAGGTGTTAATGGTTTTGTTATTCAGCCAATGTTCGCGGGTCTAGTGGAACCACAGCATTATTTGTTTTTTACAGCCATAAAATATGTAAAATACTGCACATATGTTTATTTTATTCCAATTATAATCAACAACATATATAGGCTATATTCTTTTTTAATATGAGGTAGAATAAACTATTTTACATTTTATTTTCATTTTTAGTTAACATTGAAAACGGGTCTCTTACAGACCTAAGCACCTTATAAGTGTTGTGTGTACATTGGATCATAATGTAAATGGGTTAAAATGATCCCCACACCTACTCTATGTAGGCATGGATTTATCAAA
Organism: Barbatula barbatula; assembly: GCF_947034865.1. Classification (NCBI taxonomy): domain Eukaryota; kingdom Metazoa; phylum Chordata; class Actinopteri; order Cypriniformes; family Nemacheilidae; genus Barbatula; species Barbatula barbatula. The sequence goes on along the minus strand of NC_136766.1, from coordinate 19,861,434 downwards.
AGTTAATTATTGGAGTTTATTTGCGAAAACAATTGTCTGTTTAGAATGACATGCACTGTAAATCATGCTCAACATAACCATTTATTAATATAACACATTTGTTAAGCGAGTAAATGGGGTCCATTTTGAATCATGTTTTTAAATGATTTAAGACGTCATTACGTAGAGCATGTTTCTGAAATACCAACTCTTGGTTTCGTTTACATTGTTTTTGTAACACAACAGATCATAACCACCATCATAACATTATGTCATAAGCACTATGGCGTGTGCCTCTATCGATGCAGCTATCCCAAAATGCATTGCAATGTCCCATGTCCTGCTGGGGTAAGGCCTTTTCACTTGGGTTTAATGACACCGACCTGTATGTTACCTCAGCAGCTTATTTTACCCAACATAAACATTTACCCGTGTGTTATAGACTCAGTATATACTGTGAAAACAGAGTAGCTCTATTTCTCCCTCTTCCTGCTCCTTTTCATTTTTCTTTGGCTAAGCTGAGCTCAGTCTCATTGATGATGTTTATTCTGTTCGAAGTTCATTTCAAACAAAGCTATGAGCCTTTAAAGGTGCAGCTTCTCTGAATCCATTTTAATACTTAAAGCCTAATGCTTTCACCACATTGGAACGCCATCAGGATTCTCATTAACCGTAGCCTACAGTGTTTTGTCATGTCATACTGTTCGTTGTTGTAGTTTCATACTTGTCAGATGTCAGTGTGCACATTTGTGTAACTGTATGAACTGTATCCTCATGGGAGGAATCCTGGCACACTTTTAATGTTATCTCTTTAAAAGATGCTCCACCATCCAATAGTCTAGTAATAGCTCAATTTATAGAGAAGTGTGTTGTCCTCAAAAACCAATGTGACATTTTGGGGCATGGCAGTTTGAATGGATGAAACCTTAAATAGATTAATTTAAATTAAAAAGCATTTAAACTAAAACTCATACTGTTACAGATAAATTCCAGTGCTAAAAGTGAATTGCACAGATGGCTTCAAAAACAATCAAATCTAATTTAAATGAAATATGAAATGACATGGAATAAAGGTACATTGGCACATTCAAAAATATAGTGAAAATAAGTATAACACGTGCAGCCTAAAAAGGTTCCATTGCATGAAAAAATATGTGAATATTTTTAAATGTGATCATGCGCGTGCATTCAGAATAATTTACAGTCTACTTTCTCATGCCGTGATATGCTACTTGATAAGCAAAAGCCCCACACACAGGTTAAACAAATATGAAATATCATGTAATTCAGCAAGATGTACACATGCAACCCATTAAGACTAATATGCACAAAAGGGAATAGATAACCATGTGTGCATGATATAAAGTACGTACATACAGAATTTAAGCTCAACTGCATTTTATCAGCATGTTTTAGGAACCTGAGCACATACTTTAATTAGTCTCTGTGTTCATTTGTTTGATTCTCTCAATGGAACCATTAGATGTAGGGCTGCTTCACATCATCATCGAGGTTTGCCCAGTCAGTACATTCATAGTAATGGTTCTGTTCGTCCATTTTGACTTGATTGTGGGAGCTTGAGGGAATGAGCGGAGCTGCCATTTTAGAGTAATTTGGGGTATTAGAGTTCTCTAAATAATGCTGCCACTCTTAGTCAATTTCATTCATTAGAGAGCTGTGAAAGGAGCCATTTATTATAACTCACAGCTCCTGTCTAAGAAGATTTTGTAATATCATAATATTATCAAATTACTTTCTCCTTCACTCACTCAATGCTTTTCATTCTGTCGTTCATTTTGTACATCTTGCTTCATTCTGTCGTTCATTGTGTGCTCTTTTACTGCACCAATGTACATAACCCCTCTTCATAAATACTTTTTTATTGGAAAATATGTTCAATTTAATTTATATATTGAAAGAAATATAACAATACATGTTGTTTCATCACACATGTGTATGATCATCCAGTCAGTATAGATGGATTTTTATCTAACGTAAAAATATACAACAACCAGATATTTTGCTGCAGTAAAAGTCTATGCATGAGGACAAAGTTTTTTCTCAGATTTAGTCTTTATCTTTTTGTCATTTGCAATTCACAAGTTCGCAACTGAGCTTAAGTTGTTTTGGACGAATAGCAATACTGGAAGTACACACACACACATCTGTCTTTTTGACAGCACTGGTGTTGTGTGGTTACACCAATGTCCTTCTCTTCCCCTCCCTTTTCCTCCATTAAAGAGTGTTATTGTTTGGAGCGAAGTCAGTCGGACAGACAAGAGAGAGTTCTGCCACTCTCCTCAGATTGGACGGGAATCTCAGAGGGACCGCTGTCAGGAGCCTACTATAAAGGAGGAGGGAAGAGCGGCCCTCTGAGATCAATTGAATCTGACGGATGCGTATGGCGATGGGAATCTCTCGGCTGTTTTGTAGTGCAGGAAAATTGATATTACACAAACAGTGCTGTTTTGATCATAATGTCATTTTTAATCGATGTACTGTAGTATTTGACTGATTTTGTTGTTACATGTCCCAATTCGTATGAGTTGTAGTGTGTTGCAATGCAGATTTTGAACTGAATCTATGATAGAGGTCACCGCCTCAGCTTGCCTGCACTAAACAATGATTGGCGGCCACCAGGTGTTTTTACGTGTAATTTGAATAAAGTACTTTTTCAGTCTTTTACCATTTACGATCTACTACACTGTCAATCCCACAATTCCCTGTACAAAGCTGCCAATCCTCTGTCACAGAGTTGCCTGCTCATGCTCCACTCAGTTTGCACCAGTGCTCATACACAACATTTTCATTCTTATGTTATTATTTTTTCAATGTTATGATAATTTGTACACTGGTGGAACCCAATATCTTGTTTTTGCTTTGTTTATATTTCACAAGGTTTAACTTTTTTATAACTGTTATTCTCATATTATTTCACTTTTTGTCAGTATAACGTCCCGGTTACGTATGTAACCTCTGTTCCCTGATGGAGGGAACAAGACGTTGTGTCGAAGCCGACAGATGGGGTTCGCCCTTGAGAACCAATCGTCTCTGACTATTTTGAAAAGGCCAATGAAATTGGCGAATGAAATTTGCATGCCGGGCTCCGCCCCCGGATATCCGGGTATAAAAGGGGAGCTGGCGTGCTCATTCATTCACCTTTTGTGCTGAGGAGCCTGAGAGCATCTCGTGACTGCTGCAGCGGACGGCTATTGTCGTGGCAAGAAGGACACAACGTCTTGTTCCCTCCATCAGGGAACAGAGGTTACATACGTAACCGGGACGTTCCCTTTCTGTCGGTCTCTCGACGTTGTGTCGAAGCCGACAGATGGGGTTCCTATGGAAAACGCCACGGCACTAGCCGCGTCACAATCTCTAGCGAAGCGACGTTGACCGGCCTGGGCGAGCCACACGTGAGCGCTATCGCGAAATTTGTAACCTTCCAGTGGGCAGGCAGGGGCTCCCAGAGCTTTTGGCAAAGATGAGTAGCCCCTGCCCTCTGCCAACTCAGACGGCCCCATTGGCGAGGGCCATCCAGTCGTAGGGCTACTGGGTAAGCGCTGTTCCTTCAATGAGGACGTGCGCTACGGAGACCACTTCCCACCCTAGGGGGGAATATAGTGGAGACACCAACATGGTCTCACCAATAGGGGAGAACTCATGGGAGGTATGTGCGGAATGCCGCAAGGTGGATGTCCACCTGGGGAGGTCATGGGTTGCCACGCGGGGAACCATCTCATGACGACATCTCAGACGGAACCACCCTAGTGGGGGGTTACTACGTGTGGGGCACTAGGTCCGGTTAGAGCTATATGTAATAACTCAGCTTGATACCCGGCCATAGGCGGCAGGGCTGCTCCGCCGAGCCCGCCGCCCTGAGTGCTATTGATGGATGGACGGACTGCCTATTCTTCACCCTTGGGGAAAGAAGGGAGGCAGCCCATAGCGCACTGGTCCACCTCAGAAGGGGAATGGCGCTATGCGCAGGCGTACGCCCCACGACTGCTGGTCTCACCTGCTGGCAAGACTCGAGCTGCCGACTCCCCACGGAGGTTGTAAGCCTCTGCGAGGTATAGCGTAGCCCAACCCGCAGCTCTACAGATGTCTGCCAGAGAGGCGCACTAAGCCGATGCCCACGAGGAGGTCACACCCCGAGCGGAGTGTACCGTCACTCAAATGGGCACGGGCTAGGATCGGCACGCCGTAGTGACGGCGTGTGCGACCCAGCGCTACAACTCTCCTCGGATACAGCACTCCCGTTGCTGACCTCCATAACAGACAAGAGCTGCTCAGGGCCTTGAAGCCCTCAGTGTGGTTCGAGTAGAGGCGCAATGCGCTTACTGGACACCCCACGTACAGGTTGGGTCTTTCTCCCGGTGTGGGAGCGCCTGCAAGTTCACCACCTAGTCCCAAAGGGGGGCGGCGGAACTTTGGGCACGTAAGTCGGCCGGGGTCTCAGGATCACGTGAGAGTCACCGGGCCTGAAATTTGGCAATCGGTGGACACGGAATGCTTGCAGGTGCCTCACCCTCTGGATGGACTCGAGCCCCAGCAGGAGAGCCAACCCTCCTCGCAGAACGAGGAAGGGGCTCTCGGCAGGGCCCGAAAAAAAGGGGACCCAAAGGTCCACCTTAAGGTCCCAAGAGGGTACGGGGCGCGGACGAGGCCTTAGCCCCTCGCGCCCTAGAGGAACCTAATAATCAGGTCATGCCGCCCCAGAGGCTCACCAGCAACTGGTACGTGATAACCGCGACAGCGGGTACCCACGTTCCAATGTGGAAGGGGAGATTACTCCCCAGCCTCTCCTGCAATAGGACAGCACGTTCCTGAGCGAGCAATTCCGCGGGTCTTCTCCTCGAGAAGAGCACCAGGACGAGAAGGGGCGCCACTTAAAGGCATCCAGCCTTGTGGGCATGGCCCTTGCCTGAGTGACAGTCTCCACCACTGAGGGGGTAGGTCATCCAGGAACTCCTCGTCCCATCCAGGAGCCAGACCCAGAGGTCCGGCTCGAACGCCACAACGTGTCCATCCCCTGCGAGTAGGCCCTTCGCCAGGGGATTTGGCCAGGGGGAGTTGTCGTCAGGAGTATTAGCTCCGAGGACCAAGTGTAGTTGGGCCCGTAAGGCGCAACTAGCAGCACTTGATACTCCCTTCCCAGACCTTGCACAGGACCTGCGCAATGAAGCTCACTGGGGGGAAGCGTAGTTCCGCTTGTCCCGCGGCCAACTGCACGCTAGGGCCTCCGTGTCGAGGGGGGAGCCTCGACCAGGGAGTGCCCAGCGGCACTGGGGGGTGTTCAGGGAGGCAACAGGTCCACCTGTGCCCGCCCAAACCACACCCAAGCCGGCCGCAGTGGTGGAGTCGTCACTTCGCACGAGGTGTCAACTGACGAGAGAGCGCTTGGCTGTCTGGTTCAGGACATCCGGTGGTCATGTGACCTGCAGGGGCTTTGCCACCTGCTGTCTCCACTGGAGGCTGCGCGCTAGGGCCTCCGTGTCGAGGGGGTCCTCGTCCAAGGAATGCCCAGCGGTACTGGGTGGTGTTCAGGGAGGCGACAGGTCCCCCTGTGCCCGCCCAAACCACACCCAGGCCAGCCCGCAGGGGTGGAGTCATCACTTCCCACGGGGTGTCAACTGACGAGAGAGCGCTTGGCTGTCTGGTTCAGGACACCCGGTGGGCATGTGACCTGCAGGGGCTTTGCCACCTGCTGTCTCCACGGGAGGAGGCGTTTTGGGCGAGTTGCGATGACTGCAGCGAGCGAGTGCCACCCTGAGGTTTAGTACGCTACGCCGGTCGTGCTGTCCGGGCCAGTATGCTGGCTCTGCACGAGAGGCCGGAGCCTCATCAGTGCAAGCAGGACAGCTAGCAACTTGAAGGCAGTGATCTGCCAACGCAGGCGGGGGCCCGTCCAGCGACCCGACACTGCGCGCCCATTGCACACCGCACCCGCACCCCGTAGGGAGGCGTCTGTCGTTCCACGACCGGCCTCAAGACCTGCTCGGGGTTAAGATGCGACGGCAGCAGGTGTAATGACGATACGCCTACTGCCGGTGCGCCACGCTCTCCAGGGAACTCATCTCTGTAGTCAGTGCTGTCGCGGTCCCATGTGCGTCAACCCGAGGGGGACAGGCCACCCCCGAGGACACCATGCCCAGGAGCCTCTGAAACTGATTTCAGGGGACCGCTGGCTGCTGCCTGAAAGTTCAAGCAGCTCAGCACTGACTGTGCGTGCTCGTGAGCGAGCACGCCGTCATGGAGACAGTGTTGAGTTCTCTACCAGGAAAAGGGGGAGCTCCGCGCCAGGGAGAGCTGCTCTCTTTTTCCCGGCTGACCCATTTACTGACATGCCAGCCCCTCGACAGTGCCGAGGGAACTGTACATGAGAGTATGCGGTCAGTTGTCATGAACCACTCCTGGCGTCTGACAGACACCAGGACGCGCTTCTGCGCCTCCCGAACGGCACCCTTGCAAGGTGCTGCTCAAGGTATGCAGCGACCCCTGGTTTTGGGGATGATGAAGTGCGGCTGTCGAAGCCACTGGACATCTCGGCCGAGGGGACGGTTCGATCGCCTTCGCCAGAGGGGTGGCAGCCCCGGCCTGGAGCACAGGAACATCCCTGCCTCTGCTGAGGTAAGAGGATGCCTGAAGTCCGGCGGAGGTCTGGCGAGCTGGATCGAATGCCGAGACGGACCACACTCCCAGCCACCGTGATGGTTTGAAATGCTAACCAAGCACCCAGAGACCTCACAGGGGGGGCTGCGATCTACTTCATCAACCCGCGGGGGTTGGTTCAATGACTAGCAGTGCTGTTCTCCCCGGGGGGAACGGCTCCGCTAAATCACCTGCCAGGCGATGGCGCAGCTCGACGCACCGTCGAAGCGAGAGTGCTGAGGGCTGCTTTATACTCGTCATTGCGTGCCGCCACGACGCAACGTCGAGTTGCCGTACACCATCTTTCAGAGGGTGAGAGCGGCTGCAAGTGGGACCCAGAGAGAGACCTCTCCTTGTGAGAAGGCGGGCACTAGGCCCCCGAAGGGGCCCAGAAGGTGTTTAGGACGCGGCAGGGACCGCCCCAGTCCGACCATCCAGCAACCCAGGCTGGGTCGGGCCCGATGGTTCAATCTCTCTAGGTGGTCCTTCTCTTGACGTCCTCCTCCGGGGGGCCACCTGCGGGGGCACCAGAACCGGAGTCGACGCTGGAGAAGGCCAGGGCTGCTGGGGGCAGACCACGTGCGAGACCTCGACGGCCGAAAGGCGGCCGGGTCACAGCAGGCCGGTCTGTTTCTACACTGTCAAAAGGCTGCTGGAGCAGTCCTTGACAGCGCCACCAATCAGCCGACCTTGCGAGAGGGGAGTCGGGAAAGTGGCCTTTCTCGACATCGCCCCCCTGCGCAAGATTGGGTCCGAGGCATCTTTCCGGGCCACTGATGTGGACATCGTCCGACCCAGCCTGCGCTGCCACCGCGGTCCCCGGAGGGCCAGTCGGCGGCGGCACTACTTGGGTCGGTCTTACCCCGTGGGGCTCTCTTTAGCGCCCTGGCCTGCAGGAAGGCCATGCGTAAGAGTGGAGGCAGCTTGGTCCACGGCACTGCCAGCCTCAACACCAGAGATGTTGAGACCTTACATGCCCTGGACGGTGAGTCTAGGTCAAGCCCCCCAGGTGGCCGCCGTCTGCGGATACCCGCGACTGCATGCTCCACCCAGGGTGCATTGACATAGTCCCTAGCTGCCTCCCCGCCCCGAGGGAAGAGAGGGCGATAGAGTCAGCTAGACGGACGCGCGCCGAAAGGGACGCTCCAGGTCTTACTGAACTCCTTATGCAGCTCGGTAAAACTTGGCACTTGAGCCGGGCCCAATGTGCGAGTACCCAGCCGCGAGCACCAGGGCTGCACCGCAACCCGACGCTCACGGCGGTCCGAGCGAGCATGGCTGACATCTTGACGTCTGCTCTCACCTGTGCTCGACCTCCCGAGGGAGGGAGCTTCAGGGAATCGCCAGAGTCTGATGCCAGCAGGTCGCGCTCCGATGTTGCAAGAGACACCTCATCTCCACGGCTCGTGTCCGAGCGCGTGGCTGAGGAATAAGATGGCTTAGGACCATCCTTGGGGACCTGCTAAACAAGCGAGACGGGGCGCGAGCGGTCCGCGAGCCGACCGGCTGACGGATTAACGCTCACGATAATCCCCACATCACCCTCGCTGCTCGCCGCCGCTGACGGCAGGGCCGTAGCCGCTGCGGTCACAGAACGGGAAGCAAACGAGGTGGTGGCTTGCTCTTGACAGAACGTAGCCAACGTGACGCAACGTCTGAATAGCCGTCCGCCCGCAGTGACGCAACGTCTGACTAGCCATCCGCGCGCAGTGACGCAACGTCTGAATAGCCATCCGCGCGCCGTGCGGGCAGGACGAATCCACGAGGCTGCCACAGTGATCGGACCCCCGAACACTTGCGGCAACCACCGTGTCCGTCCCCGTCCTCGATGAGTGTACTGCACCCAAGAGATCAGCGGGCAATGCCACGCTGAGGAAATTGCTCTTTTAGAAAAATACCTCAGGAACTGCCAGGACGCCCAGGGGAATCTCCGCTGCACCGCGTCGTAGAAATCGGCAATTCGAAGAATGTCATCAGATGCGAAGGCTCCGAAGAACAAAAGGTGAATGAATGAGCACGCCAGCTCCCCTTTTATACCCGGATATCCGGGGGCGGAGCCCGGCATGCAAATTTCATTCGCCAATTTCATTGGCCTTTTCAAAATAGTCAGAGACGATTGGTTCTCAAGGGCGAACCCCATCTGTCGGCTTCGACACAACGTCGAGAGACCGACAGAAAGGGAACTCTTACTGTTGTTGTGGTTTATATCACTGAATAGACACATACAAAGTGATCTCTGTTTATATTCTCTGAACAAGCCCATTCATTTTTGGCTGAACCTGAAGCGGCTAAATACGTAAGCAGTTACTTATTTAAAGTAAACTAAATTTGTAACCAGTGAGACATTTCCTGAAGTTTTTGACTCATAGAGCATAGACCAGGCCACCATGCAGCAGTCTAACTCCAACTTCACATTGGCAACATAGTCTTCCACCACATAAAACACTCCAACACTTGTAATATCCCTTTGACTTTTTGTCTGAACAGCACAAGACGTTATGAAATCAAAGAAGCAGCTTTATTTCCTGCTGTGCTTCCTCCAGTAAACATTTTCATGTGGATGTTGTTAGAAGCTCTGGTTTTGCCAGAGTTGCTTTGATGAGGTAAATGGTTAAAAATAAATTACTTGTTTCATTCGGGACTCAGTTCCTTGAAAATCTCAACTAGGAACATGTTTCAGATTTCTCTGCCAGCCTCCCAAGCCCTCACACAGCAGGGAGGACATTGGCATTCGGGGTTTACAAACATTTGTGTAGAGATTTTTTGTGAGATGCAATGGTGACTGACACTGCTTTATTAAAATACAACTGGTTTTAAAGGAACAAATTACTGATATGCCAAATCTAGCTGAGGTCATATATTGTTATATAGAAGCATGACAGCTGAGAACAATTTTAACAATTATTTCATATGATTCTGTTTGAGATCTCCCTAAAATCCAATTTCCTCAGGATAACCTTAAAGTTGAACCCCAGAGAAATGCAGGAAATGAATTGTGAAATGTAACCTTTCAATGGCTTAAGTGACATTAATATTGAGTTTACTTACACAGTTACATATTATTGTAACAATAATCAAACAGGAAACCACTCATGCATGAAATCTGGGAAAAAGAGGTATGAATCTTAAAAAGGCGGTCTCAAAGACCTGTGTTTACTGCTGGGACGTTCCCTCGGGAGCATCCTTTCTTAATGGGATCCCGGTGTATAGAGAGATGTATGGCTTAATGCATTGTAATAGCCTTACACTACTAGCATTTGTCGTTAGAAACACATAAAATATTTTCAATAAAAACAAATCTAAATGTTAAATGTTTTTTAAATGTTAATAAAAAAAACTCTCATCTTGTCCTGTGCAGTTTCATTGTGTTTGCTCGTGCGTGCTCTGGATTCATACCGTGCCTGTGATAGTCTTGTCTTGATGCCTTGTAGTCCTTGTCTCGTCTAAGTTTGTAATATAGTTAAGTTTCCTGTTCTCCTGTGTTTTGCCCCACGTGGGAAGTTTTTTGTTCTTTTTTGCCATTCTTGTTTAACTCCCCATCGTGGGTTTGTTTTGTTTCAATAAAGGTGTTTTGAGTTAACCCTTTACCGTCTGCGCCTGGGTTCTGCTTGAAAACTCATGACAGAACGAACCAGCCAGATTAGAACCCAGCAGACTGTAAGGATGAACAGCCAGTTCTTGCCAGGCACACCTTCTCTTTCAGTGTGCTGGAGTCTGCCCGGGACTTCCTGTTGGCAGCAGTCGAGACAGGCTGTAGTGAGGCGGAGCTCAAGGTGGTGTTCAACGGCTGCCTCGGCGTCCCACTCACAAAGTTGGAGATGAAGCTGGTGAGCCCCCTGAGCTTCGAGGACATGGTGAGATTCGCCCGGCTCCGATCGGAGCATAGGATTTCAGCCCCAGCCATCTCTCCGACTCGGTTGGGCGCACTTCCAGAGGGTCGTAGGCTTCCAGTCAGGTGCAGCTGCGGGCTTCCAGCCGGCGCCCAACATCGTCAGGCCGGCATTACAGCCAGCACCCAGCCTTGCCATCCCAACTAGGGGCCACCAAGGATGCCTTCCCCATCCTACCCCACCCTTGTCTAGTCCTTCCCCTCGCCGCTCGTCCAGGCGAGCCCAGGCCCTCCTTTAGTAGTTTTTGTTTGCCCTTGCGGGAAGTTTTTGTTTGCCATGTCGTGCAGTCCTTAGTTCCTGGTTTTGTTTCTGTTTGCCCCCTCATGGGTTGTGTTTCTTTCAATAAAAGTGTTTTGAGTTATCCCTTTACCATCCGATCCTGGGTTCTGCCTGAAAACTCTTGACAAGTAGCCTAACGTTATTGTCTTCTCTGCCTCAGTCATTAGCTGATGGGTGCTAATATTCATGTGTGCTATAATACAGAATAACCAAACCGCAAACATCTTATTATTGTGTTTATCAGTATATTCTCATAATATATATAGTATACGATTATGGTGGAGGCTGATGTCTTAAATAGTTTTAAATGTCTTAAAGGCGGTAGTTTAAAGCTATGATTTAATGCACGCTTACCTTGGACAGACTGATACTGAACGTGTTCTTTTATGGCAGACAGGCAGGCTTATGTCAAGAGGACATACCGCCACCTACTGTCCCTGTGTGTTTATATATCTGATCTTATTTTTTAGGTGTCATATTTTACTTTCAAATATGGAAAATGTGTGTGCTTCGCTGTTGCGAAAGCGAACCGATTTAGGTCGCAACCATTTGATATCACAGATTTTGATGCAAAAATAACGGTGGCCTTCAAGTTAAAATATTTTTTTCAAAGTTTATGAATACTGTGACAGTTATACCATTTTTTATTTCACATTTATAAAGTCAATTGTTCATATATTAAGCCATACATCGCTCTATACCCAAAGATCCTTTCATCCTAAGGGTGAAAGCGTGTGTGTGTGTGTGAGAGAGAGAGAGAGAGAGAGAGACAGAGACTGTGTGAAAGAGAGATGGGAAGTAATATTCCTGAGGGATGATACATTGAATATTTCCCCATTGTGAGATAAGGCTGATGAGCTGTGCCCTCTCTTTTGAGCTTCTAAGAGTCTCTACACTGCCATATTAATTAGAATATGAATTATACCGCTTATCTGATTCGTTCTCAGTCTCTTTCGCCTGTTTTGAAGCTAATGCCAAATAATTTTACGCAACTTTTGTCACCTTGCTGTTTTCTCATGTACTTGAGAGGGAGAGACGGTAACATGTCCTCTTTCTACCAGCCTCTGTACTATTGTTGCAGAACAGGGCTGCGAGATTTGCTAAAACGGCCGGTTTATTCGCTCACAGTAAATGTCAGGATAGAATGAGAGACATCCATCACGGCCAAACAAACTCTTTCTTTCTTCCTCTCTTTCTCTCTCGGAAAAGCTCTTTCTTTTTTCTGAGGTAATTTGCTACAGGAACTGTGGTATATTATACTAATAACTGCAACAGTGTGAGTCCTTTTGCTGTTTGACATCTCAGCGTGTTAACTCACTTCAGCAGTTCCTCTGAGCAGTTGTAAAGAACAAGCTTAACTGAAGCCCCTATAAAAGTCATGATCTGTTAATGGCAGTGTCGTATATCTTACAACCCTGAATCACATTTCCCCTCCAGCCTTTTTCCCAAACGGCATACTTGAAGTGTACTTGCGGTCTTGCGTTGGATTTTGTGTGCTCGTCGTGGTGAAATCCACGACTGTTAAGTCCTCTTCCTGAAGAGAATATACCAAAATATACGAAAATATGCTGGAAAATATAATTCAATATATAAAGTAATACATACCCTTATATTGGAACCACTATTTATATTTTTCAATAAATGAAGAAATGGCAATTCCTTGTGTATTATTCAAAATATTGTAAAATTTCAATGTATTAACAATGTATTATTATATATTTAAATGTATATTAAATTATTAATATATTGACAATATATTAAAAGATTTTGCATAAGTGCATTGCATATTCACTTTAATATGGTGTGGTTGAAGCAACACTCTTTAGAAACGTTGAACTTTGGTTGCTCGACGTAGTCCATTTGACATTTAAGACAGGACTTCTTCAGTGAAATAGACGGTGTAATAGCAAGCAAACCTCTGTTTAAATCACGTCATGTGTCATGTAATGGTTTCATATTTAGGATGTGTTCATGACACAGCCCTGCTATAGCAAACAGAAGCATAATGCTTCAGCTACATTTCAGGCTGCTCTGCAGGAACTCTGTCCAGGACCTTTTGTTTTGGCCTGTAGAGGTCAGGAACTGATGAAAAGTGTGGCTTAATCACTGACTGACCCCATAGGAGCTCTTGTGGCCCTCAGCCCATTCTAATCAATGAATCTTTATGATGGTGTGGTATAGGCTCCTCCACCCACAGTCTAGACAGGTAAAAGTCTGTGTGTATTCCTTCAATGTTCTTGATTACAATATTTTGTTGGTATTATAACATACAGTACAGTATTTTTGCAACATTATATTTACTATACAATTATATTGTATAACCATTAGTTCCACTCATTGTTGAATCGGAAAAACGTGTTTACAAAGTTGATATTTCTCATAACATCACAAAGCTTCAACACTGTGTATATTACTTATTGCTTATAGGGTTGCTTTGTGACACAAGGGTTGATTCTTTTGGTGCAACTTTGTTGGTAAAGCTAATGCTGAATGAATAACTGAATGTTTTATCTACATCTACAGTATTAGTTCTGTGGAAGAAAGCCATAAAGGTTTGGAATGACAAGAGGGTGAGTGAATGATGACAGAATATTTGGGTGAACTATCACTTTAATTATATTTGTTTGGTATTTCTCTCTACTTTGTTAGTGTTGTTCGCTATAGAAAATAACCCTAACATCTGCTATGCTTCCTTTTTGCTTTTGAAAACTAAGCTTTTTGGCCCTCCTGACCAAAAAGTCTAGGACTATAGACCAGTATGTTTACCATGACACTCACAGGGACTAGCAGCTAACAGTAATATATGATTGTGTAAGTGATACCTTCTCCTGGTGTTTAAGAAATGTTCCCCTCAATTGATCCACCGCCTGTGAAAAGCAAAACACACACACATTGGCGTCACTTCCTTTGCCCTCTGAGTCTTAACAATAACACCTTGAGGATTTTTTGGGATGGTGTGAGCTAAGCGTCTGGTCAGGGTGGAGGAGTCGCTTATGAGATATTTAGGTTATGGGAGGATGAATGTGCACAGTGCGGTTTTAATCAGATACGACCGTGGCTGTGAATATCCTACTAGCCATGAGGGAAACGTTATTATACACGTGAATCACTCTCTGTGGCCTTATAGATTCCTCCACTAAATCCTCCTGCTGTAAATCCAACTAGGTTATTCTTTATTGTCTGTTTATCAAAGCAGGTATAAGAAAGAAACCCTCAAACGTTTTCTTTTCTATACCAGACTTAAAGCTTGTAAGCCTCGTGTGAACGTAGTTCTGTTCTGGCTTTTATTGGAAAATGTTTCTGTCACTTTGACTTTCAGTCTAACAAGCAATAAAGACCCCATAGAGACCAAAAGGAACAGAGAAAATGAGTGGGACAGTTAAAGTTCTGTAGAGGTCCAGACCAGTAGAGGTCCAGACCGTTCAAGCATGGAAAAAGCTGACAAGGATGGTGATGGGAAAAAGAGATAAAGTTTTAGGGGGAGAGATAGAGGGCTGACACAAGGGTATGTCGGTAGATTGATGCTTCTCTGGCCTGAAGGTGAATATTTCAGGAACTTGGCAAGTGATGTCTCACAGGAAGCAAAACACAATGGATGTGCTAGCAGTAAACAAATTGAAAAAAGGTAGGGAAAAAAGTTAATATCAAACCTCCACTTCTCCCGATCTCATCCAGGCAGAGATAATTGAAAATAAATGATGTGTTGTCGCAGAGATGTTGCAGACTAAATACTAATTTGTACTGCAGAGGCGGCCAGGATGTTAAATCAGCACATCAGCAATGTGAACTGTCTTAACCTCTTGCCTTCTCCGGCTGACAAACTTAACGCTTTTTTATCCATTAATTCAGCAAGGCCAGTGAAGATGTTAGCAGACTTCACAGGTTAAGCTTCAGAGTCCATAGGTCTAGTTTTAACTATAGCCTTATAGTTTATTTTCATATCTTTCCCCACTAATCGAAAGATCACAAGTTAAATGGAGGATATTTGGGTAGGTGTATGTTCAGGGAAGTTGTGTTTAGATGTTTTTAGACTTTTTTTCGTCCAAACAAATAATGAATACAGGTTATATTAATGGCACAAAAAACAGGTGACCTTATGGCAGCTTTTTATATTTTACTATTCTGCGACCAAGCAGACAAACATTATTTAAGTCTATTTTATGCTCACATACACACAGAGAAATTGTTCACTGAAACAAAAACATATTTAGAAGAATGTTAGCAACAGACATTTCTGGGGTAGCATTGACCACCATAGGAAAAATTACAATGGTTGTCAAATGGCGCTTTTCCATTGCATGGTACTATCAGGTTTAGTACAACCCCAGCTAACACAGTACGTTCTGACGATGTCGCCAGTTCGTCTTCATTTGGTCACTGTGACATTACTTTGTGGCCACGTTCTGAGGACGTCTTGGCAATGTTCAATTTATTAGAAATTTTATTAACGTTCCAGAAACGTTCTAGCCACATCCTCAAATAACATTGTGAGTTAATCCCATGGAAAATGTTGTAGCGACATGATGTACTGGTCTTCAGATAACCTGGACACTGGTTATTTGATTAATGAATCTGGTCATTTCTATTCATTATGTTATTGTACGGAAAATGTATGATCAGAGTAAAATCTGTTATAATGTCAAGACGAATGCTATTAATCTGACTTCTGACAGCAATTAAACAGGAGTTTTACTTTGCAAAGTAAAACTTTTTTTATTTAGTGTGCGCATCTGATATTTATGACGTGTACAGTATAAATAAAATATATGATTGTGATGTACAGTGCTGTGTTGATATTTATAATCGTTATACTGTGCTTTATACATATTTGAATGTAGAATTACTCCAATTATGCATAAAATTAAATAATGCAGATTAAATCACAAATTAATTTAATTTCCACGTGAGGATGATAATTGTATAAGTAAAAAAAAGTGACTGTTTGGTCGGCAGGACGTGTTCATCACGTCCCCAAAACGTTATTTGGTACGTCGCTGCGACAAATATGGTACGTTCCAGGTATGTCTATAAATGTATCGGCATGGTTGCGCCGCCAGCATCATTGTGAACGTCACAAACACACGCACAACACAGGACTAATGGAGCATATCGATGACAGGTGGCAGCAAAACAAAACACTGCTAAAATACCAGAGAGTTTTAGAAATCTTACAGCAAAAAGCAGAAAACGATCATTTGGTTTGCTCTACGGCTTACGATGGTAAACTACTGTAGCATTAAGCATTGCGTTGAGGTTCTCAATCTCTATATTACTGTCACAGAGCATATAACAAAATGCCAATATTACATATTCACGTGTTGCAAATCTAATGACGCTGGTAATGATTCTCTCTGCGTAATCAGTGATCTGTGTGTAAACACGTTACTGATTAAGGTATCGGTACAGTACACTTGGAACCTCAACCTGTAAATGGCAGGCAGAAGCATGTGTAGTTATGATCTACCAAACATGGTAACTTCTCCGGCCATACCTTCTAATTTGTAGTCCCATTAATAATAAATTCATATTTAAAGGCAATTTTGTATAATGGTCACACAGCAGAAACACCTCAAATCTCCTTCATGCTCACAGTATGCATAGACCGTGACAGATTAGTTAATGTTTTTTTTGTTTGGTATTCAGCAATGTGCTTTTGATGCCACGTGATTCCTTATCCACTGTAACTAATGAGTGTAATGAGAAGCTGGATGGGCAGAGACAGACGATTGGCAGGCTGAAAGGTAATCCTCCATCAACAGGGCAATTAGCAAGCCACATTAGATTGAGCTGAGGGGCGGAGAGTTGAGACGGGCTCCGAGACATGCCTGCCATCTCTGTTTATGGACCAGTGAGGAATAGATGTGCTTAGTGTGAGTCATCACCCTGTCCGCTGATTGATTGGAGTGATTTTGCTTAAGTATTGGACATTGATGTATTGAGTTAGTGGAGTTGAAAGCAAGATAAGAGCTCACTTTGTTTACAGTTGGGTGAATAAATGTGGATTCTGTTTAGCAATGTGTCTCCTGGGACTTCACTTAGAAGTCAACGTGGAAGAATTTATTTTTTGCTTAATGTGGCTCTTGTGTTTTTCTTTCCAGTGATCTTATCAGTCAAGAGCCCTCTCTCTCTCCTCTTAGTTTGAGTTCTAACTATGTTTTTAAGTATGAAAAGTTCACAGTACTATAAATAATTAATGTTTATTCACATACTAATTAGAAAGTGCACATTTGAATAAGTTTGTCTCACTTGTGACATTGACATTCACTTATTGCTCCAGAAAGCTGAACTATCAGCAATTTATTGAGCAGTTGATGCTTGACTGCTCTTTAGTTTAACAAAGAGTGCCTTAATTATAACCTGAAATACAGAAACTGAGTTCTCTATTAGGATTCACAATGGATGTAAAGTTTTCATACCACATAAAGGAACACATGTGTAAACAGCACTGATACTGTGTAGTTTAGCAAAACTATTACAAAAAGTGAGCAGAAAATAAATTAGGGATTTTTAGCAATGGATAAAGGTTCTGTGAAGGAAGCAAATCTGATGTTAGGAATCCTCCATGTACACACTGTGTACATGGGGGAATTCAAAGTGCAAGATATATATGATGGATGGGTAAGACGGTGATGTGATGGCTGAGATGGTGATATGGTATAATGATGAAGATGATATAATGGGTTAACAATGTGTTTGTATCTCCAAAAAAATTGATGTTTTAGAACATAAATATGTCATTCCTCTCATGTTGTAGTTCTTCCACCTCACTAGACAACCTGTAGTTCCCTCACCATACCAAATAATTGCTCATATTGACAGGTGTGAATTGTTCATGGCTAATAACCGTTATTGCCCTGCACTGGTGTGGGTGAGTGGCACGTGCCACGCTACTCATCTTACTGCTTGGCATGCAGGTGGCAGATGGGCTGTAATTAATGAGAGCCTGTTAAACAGTGATATGTGATCCCACACGGTAATTAGAAAACACCAGCATGGAGCCAGAGAAAGTAATTAGTCCGTCGGGGTTTGGGCTCTCAGGAGTCAGTTCTCCTAAAGGAGATTTTAGCCAGACAGACCCAACCAATGCAACGAATAAACACATACATCGCACAATTAGAGAATGATGCAACAAGTCTTTGTGGTTTTAATATGTGTGTGTGTATAAATGAGGTAATAGTGATGATTTCGGTTAAAGGGATAGTTCACCCAAAAATCACATAGAGAAAGATATTTGGAAGAATGTTAGCAACTGAGAGTTCTTTAACATCATTGACTAGGAAAAATTTTAATACTAGTCAAAGCTGCCCCAGAACTTTTTACTTTCCAAAATTCCTGAAAATATCTGACTTGTGCTAAACAGCACAAAAATACTAATATTGTTCCTAGTATGGTAGTCAACGGTGCCCCAGAAATGTCAGTTGCTAACATTCTTCCATATATCTTACTGTGTCTCACAAAGAAATTGTAACAAGATTCAATAAGAGGAAGGAAGGAGGCGGGAACCGGTGAAAGTAAAACAAGCTTTTAATTAAATAAACAAACAATAAAACAAACTTAAAATGCCATACAAACATAATAAAACAAAACATAAATTCCAGGCCTGGTCCTCTCTCACTGACCTGGTCCTCTCTCACTCTTTTGCTCCCGATCTCCTCGGTGATACGAGACCAGTGCGTGAGTGATAACGCACTGTACGCACCGGCCTCGAATCCCGGCTCTCGTCCCGCCTACCTCACTAAATACCCCCATGGCCCCTCACATACCCCGACACTGTGCTTGCTCCCCCCTCCCTCAGGGGTGGGGGGGTCGCCCAGCCTTGGCGGACCTATCCCCTGGGGGTATGCACCGACGAGACGAGAGAACGGAGAGGGTAGAACTCCGAGCGACCGGAATGAGAGGGGAGAGAGGGAAAAAAAATTATAGTCCGGTTGCCCGACATGCTGCTGCTCGGTCCTCAACCAGCCGGGGTACTCTCCTTCATAGTGCCTTGCGGTAGCCCTGGGCGCTAGACCATGCAGCCCCTGATGGCCGGAGGTGGCTCCTTTGGTAGGCAGACAGTTGCAGGCCCCCCGTGCCCTTGTCCTTCCCCTTGGGCAGACGGATGCAGGCTCTGGCCTCTGGCAGGCGGTGGCCCCTCCCGGCTCTTCCGCCCCGCTCCTCCCCCTCGGGCGGACGGTCTCAGGATACAAACATAACAAAACAAAACATAAACTCCAGGCCTGGTCCTCTCTCACTGACGGTCCGGTCACTCGTCCTCTTATGCTCCTGATTTCCTCCGTGATCCGAGACCGGTGTGCATAAAGCTGAGCAGCTCCAGTCCCACCTACCCTTAAATGTTTTATAAAGAAAAGACAATTTTGGATAATAAATAAAAAATTATTAATGTCATTTCGAAACCTTCGATGTCAAAATTAGCTTTTCTTCAGGAAATAGATAAAAACACTGTACTTTTTAAAAGATCAAATACTTTTGTCAAAGTTGACGAACACTTTTTAATACTTTTTATTTGTTAGATATTTGCAAAATCCAGTGACACAACATAAAGGTTGACAAATAATAATAATTAATGGCAAAAAGTAGAGATACAAGGCTTCAGAAGAAAAGCAGCGAAATGTTTGCTACTAATTTATTGGGGATTATATTCATATTTTGAAAGGAAGTCAAATACAAGGCATAGTTTAACATAATAAACCATTGTGCCCTAAAACTTGTGCTCAACAATGAAAGTTTGGTTAGTTTGTAGAAAGCCCAGATAACCTGAATAAAAGACTGGGACTTCATAAGAGGAAACAGCATGTTGCATTTAAAGTTAAATATTGAATTTGAGTCACATTGGATTGGAAACTACAAAGCATTTGATGAAAAATACCTTTTCCTACTCTTTCCTACCAGCGAAATAAACTAGAGATAGTCAGAATCATGTATTTCATTAGCAACACTCAGCATGTGTTTAAAGGAAGCCTGAGAAGTGCTCCAAGGAATTGTTCACTTCCAACATACATTTTCATGATAATTTACTCACCCCTGTTTTCATCCAAGATGTATATGTATTTTGTTCTTAAATTGAAAAGAAATTTAGGTTTTTGAAGAAAACATTTGAGAATTATATAAGTCATCATACAGTGCACTTCAATGGACTCCAAACGGTTGAAGGTCAAAATTACAGTTTCGGTACAGGTTCAAAGGGCTTTAAATGCTACCATACGATAAATACAATATTTTCAATTTTGGAGCTACAAAATCAAACTCATCATTGGCTGCATTATAACTTAAATCATTATTTGTTCTATAATTTGTGAAGATCAGCATTGTTTTTATGTTTGTCAGAGAAGAATTTGATCTGAAAATCTAAGGTTTAGTCCATGGTTTACTATAGAATGTTACAAATTCTGCACTGCAAATAAAGGAACTATAATTTTTGCGGATATAATATCCTGTCTGCACTAATAACCTTTCAGTCTTCTTGTTTGGCAAGACGGAATTCAACCTAGTTCAGTCATTTAGCTGCAATGGATCACCTCTGTCATCTCCACAGTGTCCACACATTATTAATTGAGGACAAAGCAGAGCACTCAGTTTCCTGTGCGTCTGAGCCAAGGACCCTCATAGCCTAAGGACATTAGTAAATCCCCACACATCAGTCTTCAATCTCAAGTTTTCTGTCTACAAAATCTTACTGCGATTGCCTCTCGCAATGTTAATGTCTGTCTGTGTGATTGAGCTAAAACAAGACTGTCGGACCTTTAAACTTTCACTTTTAGCTTTCTCACTCCATCTTATCCTCTCTACTGACACATCCGGTACCACAAGGTTAATGTCCCGTCAGAGGGCCACATTAGTAAATCATGATGTTGTTGAGCTCAGACCAGTGATGATGTACAGCACAGTGTGCTTGCCAGTTATCTGCCAGGGCTGGACCCGACAGCTTTAAAGCCATTCCGCTGAACAAAAACTGTGATTTAAAGCAGCCGGAATGTCCTGCGTATTTCATCCTGCACGAGCGAAATCTCAAAAGTGTCATCAGAGGAATAAATAGAATTGTTTTTAGAAGAGTCGCAGTATACGCCAGCAGTTCAAAGAGAGGAAAAATTACAACATTTAAGATGTATCGAGCTGTGTGAGGCTACACGGATACAATGCACGGTAGGGAATTACGCATAAATTGGTTTCTCCGGCTGACGGTATGTCATGGGCCATGCATCAGTGTCTTGTACTAAGGAACTGCGGGAGAGGCCGTATATCAACATCAAGAGAAAAATACCCCAATCCTCTGAAGTGTACTTCTGTTTCTGTTTGTCATTTATTCATGTGAGCTCTTAGGGCCGTCTCTCATGGTAATGAGTTTGGGCTCAGATGGTGAGATCAGCAGTAATTGTTTTGGTTGAAGTCATTGATTATCGAGTGCTTTAATTATTAGTCACATCTGTTCCTTTCTCTTTCCCCGTGGATGAATGGTTCAGATCAATCAGTTTCGATCTTTGTCATGTCAAATCCCATAAACCACCACTGGTTTATTTTTGGTAGGATCAAACTGGACACAGTTTACACTGCATAGCCATTGTGCACACTTTAAAGGTGCTGTGTGTGATATTTAAGAGGATCTATTGACAGAAATGCAATATAATATACATAACTATGTGTTCAGATGTGTTTCAACAAACATTAAACAAGCAAAGCATTTAACTAAAAAGAAAAGAAAAACTATTAATAATCTTCTGCGGTAGCTATTCTGCACAGTGCAAGAAAGCACTTTTGAATCCTTCCTTAATGGCTGTTTAATGACGTGAAACGTTAAATTTCAGTGTTGTTTGTTTGTTAGGAAGTTTAATTTACCACCCAAACTTATGAAACTGACTGTCTGTTCTGTTTTCGTCTCCACAGATCACTTTCTTCATGCTGTTGTCTGCTGTGTGTGTGATGCTTAACCTCGCTGGAGCCATCTTGTCCTGTCAAAACGCCCAGCTGGTCAACTCTCTGGAGGACTGTCAGCTGGTGAGACCACCAAAGGACTAATTCTGAGACGCATGTTTGAAATCACGTTTTCTTAGAAATAGCTTTTCACGTAGAACTCCATACCGGAAACACCTAAGCCTGTATCAGTGAATCATTAATATTTCTATCATCCACTCAAAGCGAACCTATCACAAAAGAATCAATTTACTGAACATCAGTGTCTCCCAGGAGAATCATTCATTAACACAATGCCCTTGTCGAGGATCTCTATAAAATTAGCTTGACAACCAGCAGCTGAAGCCCGGGGAATGGCAGAGTCTGATGGGACCCGTTTTACAGCCTGCTTTAATATAGTTCTATTCGAGTAAATTTAAAGATTAACACCTAGCACCTTTTGTCCTCATTAAAAGTATGTGTCTGTGCAGACCGTCTGCCTGATCGTCTGCTGAAGCCCGTAGGATTTCGATAACTAGGATATCGTAATCATTCATTGTCTGGGAAAAGGTTTGCTCTTGCTTTGATAGAATGTGCAGCAGGCGAGTCGTGTGCCCGTAGGTGAGCCGCTGCAGGTTGATTCTCGTACATTAGCCGTGCTGGAGCTAAATGTCATATCATGAGCTCAACGTGTGAAAGTATAAAGTTTTCACTACTAGAGAGAAGAGAATATTTCTAGTGTAGATGTCTTTTAGAGATCATTAAGCATAGTGTATTTGAGTATATGTTTTTTTACTTAAGATTTATCAGAATTTCTTGGTCTCTAAATAAAATGTAAGAAAATATGAAACATTGACCATTTTAGCATGCAGCCAATTAAGCAAACAAGATGCTTAATGAAACATTCTCAAATTATGCTGGTCCACACCAATTCGAGAACATGCTGCCAATAAAAAGCATAACAATTAAATTAAATTCTGAAATACAAATGCAAATTCTACTAATCAGATTTGCACTAAATATGTGCTGACATAAATTGAAATGTAAACAATTCTACAAAGAAAACTAAATGGGATCTACACATCTAACACACCAATTTCACTGAATTCAAAGGCAATAGCTGGAGTTAAGTAGAATAGTAATAGTTCAGTAGTTATAAATTATTCTGCATCGTGTCTATGCATGCATTGATCACCAGGTTGTATTATTTGTTTGTTTCAAACACAATTAAATGCATGATTGCTTTCAGGTTACGGATGAAGGTTTTGAATTAATTTGAACTTCTTCGTGTTAGTGATATGTCAGGACTATCAGGTTCTGTATTCTGCATTAGTTTGATCCCACTTTAACCCATATTTTACTCAAAAGAGGGTATATATAAAAAATAGACTTTTATAGTTTTGTCTTCATTTAGATGAGAAAAGCAAGACTTTTAAGTGTGGTCTTCAAAAATAAAAGGGATTTATTTAAAGGGACCTTATTTTATACAGTATATATACTATATATATATGGTTTGACCCATATAATCTCCTATTTCATAGTACATATGATGTCATGTGCACAATGTAGATGAAAGGAAGTATGACCTCTCTATTTTGCCAAAGTTTGGTCAATATAGAAAACTTGTGTGAATTCTTTGACTATCAACAGTGTTACACAAATTTCCATGGCTGCAAATTACAGTTATATTTTTGGAAATGTATTTTTAGATGTAAATGTGCTCAGCAGTTAGATGTAAATGTAATCAACTAAATTACACCCTGTAAAAATATAAGGTAAAGGTAAGAATACAAAACCTTGAGATTGACTAATAGAATAATTTATACAGGTTTTATGTACAATATGGTCATGCTTGTTTAAAGTAACTAGTTTTTGTACATCTCATGTTAATCTTGAGTAATTACAGATTATCACAACCTTCAAATATTTTTGTGAAGTCTTTAGTTTGATCACATTTATAAAAGACAGGTACAGCTGTACGATTTCTGAAAACATACGACCTTTTGCAAATATGATCGGAACTAAAACATGTGCACACCCATTGCCAACAAAACAGACATGTCATGAACGCGGTGGTGAGACACGGACAGAGGACCCAGGTGCAGAAAGCGGGTAAGGGTTAACAGAAGACTTTAATAACTACAAAACAAAAACCCACGAGGGGTAACATAACAAAACAGGAGAATATAATAACATCACAAGACAGGACTAAGACAAACTACACTGGAATAAGACTTAAATTAACTTTTGACTTGAACTACAAATAACAACACTGACAAGAAAAAGAACTCACCAAACAAATCCCGGTGGGGTGTGGTTTTCCTAAGAAAAGCTGTTAAGAAATTGATTTTAATGCACGAAAAAAACTTACCAAAACCTATACTAACTCTGAGGGAGTGTATCGAGCACAAAAATACTACATATTTTGAAAAGTTGATCTTGTCAAACATGAGAACACAGCACGTTTAACATTGTAAATAAGTCAGAATGCATGAAACACTGTTGGGCATCCCTTTAACTTTTCTGAATTGAGTAATTCAGTGGTGGGTTGTATTGTGTTCATATTGTTTTGTGGTGATTAAAGTCTTTGACAGAACTGAATTCTCATGTAGTGGGCAGTGGAGACATACTTTGATGATGGGATGAAACCTTGCTTCGTGAAAAATTATCAGACGTTGTCTAGATGAATGTGCTATGAAAGTGTCGTTGGCTCTTTGAAATTGATCCTGAAAATACTTAAAAGATTCATCTCAGCAGGGATGAGAGCATGTCAATATGACTCAAACTCAATGTATCCTACCTGTAGATTAACATTCAGGTGAATATTTTAATCATCACAAATGTCCTAATGCGCTCTTTAAATACATTTGAAGATAATTCATATAAAACCAAACACTGTTGTCATGGAAACAGGATATTTAGAAGTCTAGTTTTCTATCTGGTGCTTATATGGCCTTTTACCCATCCAATACACACAAACTACAGCTTGGAAGACCAGTCTAAAGACATACTGTCTTCACTCTGTACTCCACCTGATTTAGGGATTAACATCCGCGCTCTCTGCATCCTGCGAGACTTGATCATGCCCTGACTGAAATATTATATAGAAGGCGAATCCTGCCAAATTCATGGAGTGGAAAAATTTGATAATTTTCATAAAAATAATGCAGTTTTTTTCACTAAATTCAATTAACCCCTGCTTGCAAAGCCAACAATGATCATATAACTTATACACTTTACCTGTGTTAAATCATTTGTATTATAAAA
The DNA here is from genome assembly GCF_947034865.1 of Barbatula barbatula. Lineage (NCBI taxonomy): Eukaryota > Metazoa > Chordata > Actinopteri > Cypriniformes > Nemacheilidae > Barbatula > Barbatula barbatula. Next base: position 19,836,481 of record NC_136766.1, on the reverse strand, counting down.
TGTTCAGTTCTGGGGCCTCAGTTATAGAATGTTGCGTAGAAACCGTTCTAAGTTTGAAATTACGATCATTTCTCAAAGTGCCTATGTGTGATTCATAGAATGAACGTACACAAAGCAAATGTGTGTACACTTCTCTTTCAGATGTGAAATCTATATATCGCAAATGATCTTGAATTGCACACAGCTGAACAGTTTAAAAAAGATCTGCCTTTGAACAATGTCTAATTTATATAATTGACATATAAAAGAGCACCTCTCACCGTCCAAATCCTTTACAAGCAACAATAATGGCTTATATTTCCAAAAACCTGCAGCACTCAGACAAGCAAAAGTGCGTACATCTGCTCAGACCCTGACGTGGCGCTAAGCACTTTTCCACGTCAAAGACTGTTTTTATAAATATGAATGTTGTTGTACGCACACTCTACTCTTCGCTTTATAAATGAGGCCCGTGGTCCTTGATTCTGATTGGTTAAGCCACGTTTCTAAGCCGCTATAAAATACCTGATTTGCTGACCGCATTACATAGCCCAAAGCTGTTATTGTGTCTTGGCCGTGCTACGCACACGAAATAACCACTTTATAAAAGCAATAAGCCATGTGAAGCAGTGGGCAACAGAGCATTTATCTGTTTTATGAAATGCACTTTGACCCACTGCTTTGTGGTTCTTATTGCTTTATTAAACTATTGATCAGGAAATTAGTTGTCATCACTTTCATGTTAATAATAAAAAAAAAATAATTGCATGTATTATTAAGGATTCAAATGTTATACGGTTTGTATTTCACACACAAACTCGCTCAAGGCAGAGAGAGGATTATGTTAAGCTTGTCACACATTACAAATATATTGTCCAATATTTGGCAAAAATTATAATTAGGCTGAAATCAGTTTGATTCTGTCTTTTTCAAGATCAAATTTGACAGTGATGGTGTGTGTGTCTGCTGTGAGCTTGAGCACCTGAGATCCACCTGTAATAATCTGGGAGAGACTCTTAAACTCAACCCACTGAGGGACTGCAACACCATACGCCTCCGACTGAAGGTAACCCTTTGTGTGTGTGTTAACACAATGCCACTGCAATTGGTAACTATTTTAGGAAGTAGGATTTACTTTGAGTCAGTGACCATAAGGCTTGTCTCTTTGTCTTTAATTTACAAATAAATTAGATCAACTCAATTGTGGTTTTAAAATAAATGGTGATTAAGAATTAGTCTGAATATTAATTTGTTTTATCTTTCTTTAATATTCTATCTGTTTGATATTCTAGTATTAAGAATATATTTCATTCTGTCTAGACTTTTTGATAGCTTTAGTTCATGAATATTACATCAGAGATCATATAACCAACTACTGCGAACAGTCACATTAGATGTTGTAAATGTTGTTGTGTTGATTAAATGCACTGTTTTTCATTGTTACCAAACATGTTATGTGAATTTTTTTATTTCTTTTACAATAACATTTTTATTAAATTATAAACACTAGGAGAAATAGCTTAGATCCTTAAGAATAATATCAGAATTGATAGTAGCTGCTTGGTTAAGTATCAGGGGATGGCTACATTTGCGAGTCTGATCAGGTGGAAATGACATACGAGATATCATCTTAACTCAACTCAATTTTCTATATAATTTGTATAGCGCTTTTTAAAATTTTCATTGTTACAAAGCAGCTGCACATGAAAATAGAGAATATGTGAAGAAATGTGTATATTTAACAATGATTTGATTTTTGGTTAAACTTATTCTGCAATTGGTCTTTAATTTGTCTCTGAATTTTTATGATTGCATTTTATAAGGATTGCTTGAAAAGGTCTTTTTTTTGCTTTGCTCCCTTGCACATGCTGGGCCCCTCTATGGCTTTCCACATTTTTACAAATCCCTTCATTTGACTTTCACTGAGCACATGAACCATTTAGCAGAGAATGACATGCTATTTTCAAGAACATCCGCCTTATTGGACGTGTCTCTTTGCATTGTGCTGTGAGTCTCTCTATAATATGCAGATGAGGCTCAGTCATCATTAGTTATGTATTTTCAATTAGTGACCGCCGTTGCTTCCTTTTCCACTGTCTGAGCAATTCACTCATGCTATCCATGATCTGCCTGCATTTGGCAATGTTTTAAACGATTGATGGTGATGCGAGGCTTCCACAAAATTCCCTCATACCCAGCATTCATTGCTCTTTATGACACCATGGAAAAAATGACTGGGGATAGCAAGCAAATTTGTTTGTAAATACTTGCCTATAAATGCTTGCAAACCTACCCAAAGCATGTATAAGCATGTTTAACACTTATACAGTATACTCAAAGGTTTGAGAGTATGCATGCCATAGTCAATAATAGGATTTATTGTAGAAAATTAAAAGTGACAGTGTTTCCCAATTTACATTCTTTCACCATTTTAAACATTCATACACTAACGTAAGCACTCACTGAGGCTGAGTAGTGTATTTGCGTGGCTCTGTGTGAACTGTATGTGCATTATAAATGTAACAACCTGTTCAGATAAGATAACCAGTTAAATCTACACAATGTAAATTAACGTAGAGTGAAACTAGCAAACTCCTGCTGAGAATGAAAATTGGTTCTCCACAATCCCCTGGTTAAATCAAAGGTGAACAAATGCATGATTGCCTGAATGAACAAATTCCTTCTTTCACATTACTGTACAATAAAACAAACACATGTGGATAAATATGCATAAAATGTGACAAATGATGGCTTATTTAATATACATTATGAATTTTTCAGAAACATTTTCAAACTCTGAATGTTAGAGTGACATAATACTTTATATCAAAACAGCTGTGGTACAATAATATTTTAGAGTTTACTGTTTGAGCATTTGAGATTATTCACCATTGGGCCAAACTGTGCCATTCCATACCGATCCTGCTGAAAAAGTTGGACACTCATTTTCTAATGAACGTGTGTCCGAAACCATTGACTTGTTTATTCCCCTATTAAAGTCCACCATACAGGGAAGAAGTGAAACAAATGAGGGATGTCAAATGATTTTTTAAATCTGAAAATACACTACTGTAACTTTGTCACATTTATTCAATCTGTAGTTTTTAAGCAGAAAATAACTACTAAGGAATTTGCTATGCTAAAATGATACATGTAGCTGGAATCCTTCCTCGCCGTACACAGAACCGTTTAGCCCGATGGGGGAAAAGTAGCTTAAGTATTGTGAGGCCAGTCAGTGTAGGTCATTCTACCATATCCGCTTTAGCTCCTGAATAGTCTGTTTATTTCAGATTGTAAGGTTAAGAACATATTTGGTTTTTATGCAAGTATGCGATCTCATCACTCTTTCCATTCCTTTGTTGTCAGGGAGACATAAAGAGAATAGCAGGTTTCTGAGTACAGCTGACCTACAGTAGCACCTCTGTTAGATATGCTGGAACAGAATCATGCTGTCTAGTTTAATCAGAGTTCTGCATCCTACTGGATTTACTCTATCATAATATATCTTGCTATAGCTGCACAAGTTTGAAGTTTTTTTATTATTGTATGTTTATCCTGTAAAAAGTAGAAAAATACAACTCTTACTGAAAATACCTATTTCTGTTTAAACCTACTTTTGCTTTTGTAACCTATTCCAGTCATGTTAAAACAGTCATTTAAAATAATGTTTGACTTGAATTGTAAAATGTACATGTTACCAGATTTAGTACATTTGTTAATTGACAAAACACTTGTTTACAGGTTTGATAAAAAGATTTGTCCAAAGCTATGAAACTTTTCTTGTTTGTAGGGTTTTTCTTTTGTATTTCCACAGTGACACATCCTCCATATACTTTTTTAGGGGATAAAAGTTTAGAGGATTGTACAGTAATGTGGAAGTGGTTAGGACTGTCCAGTCCTTTTAGCATGGACTCTGTTCAACTAAAGGGCTTCTGCGCATTCGAGACTTCTGCATCTTCCTTGAGGACATCATTTGCTCACATACATCCCATGTTGTCACTACAAGAGTTCATACAAGACTCCGATAGCAGGTGTATGAGATGGACTGTCATGAATACTGAATGTACTTAACATTACCGTGGAGACAGATCTACTCCGCTTAGTCTGGTAGAAAAAACGTACTGAGATGTTGGCGACCTTGAATGTTCTTTTCGTGTGTCACTTACAGAAAGGCACCCTTTACAATTGCTACAGTATGCACTGAAACTGTAAAGTAAACTAATATTGGCTGCCTTTTACCATGTGGTTAATTTTAATATGTTGCTAAAACCATAATGAAACATATTGAAGTCAATAAAGACTCTTTGTTAAACAATAATTTTTTAAGTACCATTGTACCATTACCTACCTAACAGAGCTTCTATCACACTACAACCCATCATGCTCTCTAAGATCTCAAAACTCAGCACTTTTGATAACACCTAGAATATCTAAATCCACCAAAGGGGGTCGAGCTTTCTCATACGTAGCACCTAAACTCTGAAATAGCCTTCCTGATATTATTTGAGGATCAGACACACTCGCCCAATTTAAATGTAGATTAAAGACGCATCTTTTCAGCCAAGCATTCACTTAATGCAAAATATGCTAAATAAACCACCAGGAGATGCTGACATTAGACATTATTTACTAGAATAATTGAATTTGTTATATAAAACACCATGTAGTTTCTTGTAAAGCTGCTTTGGAACAATGCAAATTGTGAAAAGCGCTATATAAATAAAATTGAATTGAATTGAATTGAATTGAATTGTGTAATGTTTAGCGGCAACTAGCTGTGAGGTTGTAAATTGCAACCTCACTCCATCACTCCCCTTCCCTTTTGAAACCCTACGGAGGCTGAGAGAGGATTAAGATGTTGTCACATTTTCGTTTCTTTCCTGAATGAGATAACGTATTTACGAAATGCATTCTGTAGCGCAGTTTGTCTGTTTAGGGCTATACTGTAGAAAAAACATGACGAATTCCATGTAAGGGAACCCGCGGTGTCTTTAGATAGAAATAGCTCATTCTTAAGTAATAAAAACATAATGCTTAATTATGTTAGATCTTTATACACCTCTGAAGACATAGTTATTATATTGCACTTTCTATAGACCCCCCCAACATACACACTGAACCTTTAAAGCCCAGCATTGCTTTTCATCAGCATATGTTGTGTTTTGGATGCAGGTCCCTAGGATAAGATTCTTTTTTGTTGGCAAGAGTTTTTTGTTTAACTAGTTTTGCTAAAAAGACTAGTTCACCAGTTTATTTATAAATAGACCAGCACTGACCACCATAAACCAGCTTGATCCTGTATGGAATTTCACACCGGTCTTTGATTTAGTCAAATAATGATGCAATAGTGCACTTCCACCTTGATGATACCATTATATGTTTTGTTTCTGGCGCTCTTGATTCAACCTTTAACACCAGAGCCTTTCTTTCCTCCAGATGTTTGTTCTTTTCCGTGGGATTATGATGGTTAATTTTTCCCCAGTTTTCTTTTTGGGACAAACAACGCAATAAATGTTCATGCCAGGCTGTGGTTTCTTTACAATGAAACAATTGCCACTATTTCTTTCTCTTTTTTGGTGCTCTCTCCATTTTTTTGTCCATCTCTTTTTATCTATGTTTCTTACTTTCTTCCCCTCTCTCCTTTATATTTCTGTCTCTATTTCTTTCCGTCTCCCAGGAGCTGCTTTTTAGCGTGTGTGCACTGAATGTTATCTCCACCATTGTGTGTGCTCTAGCCACAGCTGTGTGCTGTATGCAAATGGTGTCTACTGATTTACTACAGATGGTAAGTATGGCCCATATAACATTGTGTGTGTGTCTGCGTGTGCGTGTCTTTCTAGTTTTGTTAATGATGTTCACATTACATTTTCCCATTGCATCATGGAGAAAAGATCAGACAATCAAGACAAGTGAACAAAACATAGTACAACTATAGCAGAAATACAGAGAAATGCCATGTGTTGGAAACCATTAAAATAAAGGGCAATTTAATAGGATTAGGTTTTACTATTGAATGTACCTTATGTTGACAAAAGTATTTGTCTTAATTAAACAATTTCAAACCAAAACAGCACTGTGGATATGGTGATTCTCAACAACAAATCATTAAGCATATTTTGTAACTTAGTCCCTACTTGCGCTCTGAATAACAAAATTACTTTCGGAGCCCTTTTACGACATTTTGGGGCACATTTGTAATTCTTGATAAATTTAAATTAAAAGGTACAGTATAACAAGATAAATTGAGTAGAAATCAGCTTGTCATGTGATTTCAGCATTTGGCCAACCACTCGGAATAGAATTAAACAATATTAAAAGTAAAATATGTTTCCTCAAATATAAAACAGTAAAAACTTTTTCTTCAGCTTAAGATAGAACTAAAAATGTTACATTGCTCAATGAAGAATAACAGCGGATCCACAGTATCATCTGTCCCATTCTGTGAATCCGTCTTTTTCAGTCAGCCTATTTTATGAGAGAAAATAAAATTGTGGTACATAAAGTTTTAATATTATTTAAGAGTGGGCTTTGTGCAGTTTATAGGCGAGGCAGTAAATTGCACAGCCTGCTGGGTGGCTGCAGCGGCGGCATGGGCACTGAGAGATGAATTGAGATGAGTTACATTAGCATGGCTGTGGCTGAGTGAACCGCTGGAGCAGTAGCAGGATTAGTTTCAACACAGGGCACAAAGTGGCAATGCAAGAAATCACAACTGTTACAGCTGTGCAGTCTAGAAAACAAATCTTTAAGCCCAGAGATGAGAGTGAATATTGTTATGTTATACTAAAGTATATCTTCTTTTTTATTAGTTTATGCCACACAGAGCGCGAGCCTTGAGTGCGGACTGTATGACCCCTCACGGTACCATCTTACACCAGACACTGGACTTCGATGAGTTCATCCCACCCATCCCTCCTCCCCCCTACTACCCTCCAGAGTACACCTGCACACCCATGATGGAGGGCCAGAGGTAAATCCGCACACACGGACAAAAACATACATGCACAAGGACAACTGCTCGAATTCCAGTTGACCTGAATTAACCTAATGCTTGTGATTGCAAATTGAGAATATATTTTAGACTGTCCTGCCCTCCAAGGAAGAGAGGTTTTTGTGAATAGATTGATTCATAGAGAGGTACAACATTGTTCGGTTAGATAATTATGCAAACCATCATCAATAAAATGCAGTTTTTTTTTTATGGGAATTCAGACCTATTGCCGTCTCGAAAAAACAACCACCCTCTTTTATAATTGCATGGTTTTCATGCATAGTGCCATTACAACCCACATTATGGAGCAGCAGTGTCCCTGTCCTGGTATAAATCCACCATTGATTTCTGTGTCTCACGCCGTTAGACACTCTGCCCACCATCTCATCATAAAAAACGTGCTGATGAGGCTGTTTAGCCAGCGGCCACACTAATGTGTCAACAAAGCAGTAAACGCAGAGACATTCACCCTGCATATGGTGCTTCACATTAGAAGGGATATACAGGGAAACATATGAAGAGACTTCAGTATATGAGAGGGGAGGCTGGTTAATTAAAAGAATGGGTTGGATACATCAGAGAAAAGACGAAACAGTTTCCCCAGTTCCTGAACAGCAGACATATTTTTTATACTGACGTCATACCGGCTGACATTGTACAGCCAAATCTGTTGAAAGGTTGACACCGTGTTGTAATTATGTTTTACCATCTCTGTCCATTAGAGGGTTGCATCTGGATTTTCCACACTCTCCTTTCAGTGCCATTTATGGAGTACCTATTAACAGCCCCGGAGCTCTGTATCCATCAGAGCTGCCACCACCATATGAATCTGTCGTGGGACTGACACCTGCTAGTCAGGTAAGAACCAATGGAACCTTCCTAATACAGTGTTTACATTCCAAAAAAAGAAGAAGATGGAAAACCTAATTGGAAGATAAACCAATTAATCATAGGAGGCAACTAACAAAATATGGCATTCTGAAAGAATCAAGATCAAAGAGCTTGTGTCAGTCACTCCAGTATTTTACCTTGATTGTAATAGATGATCTGCAACTTTTGACCATTTATAGCACAGACCCAGAATTTCCTCAAATTAATTCCATTTGTCATTCTATGGGCTTTATCTAAAAGAACAGTAAAAAAGCGACACATAATAGAATTATGGATAGTTTCAGTTTGTTTTGGTGTCACGGTTTAACATCAGTGCTGTGATTTAACCTTTTAGGATTAAAACTATGTTTGGGCGTTTCAAACACTTCCTGATGATTGGACTTGTTGTTGACACAAAGGTTATAATAGCGTTTTCTGTTTTTGAATACAACATTCAAATATGTGTTATTATTTAGCTATGATTTTTGTTCTGGTTTCAAGTGCAGACTTTCCATAACAGAAATAAGAAGGTTTAGTAATAAAATGTTCAGTGGCTTTCTTCAAGAACTTGCCATCTGTATGGAAATTGGCTTGACCCTAAAAATGTTTTTTAAAAGTATTACTGTAGAAATGCTTTTAATTGACAAGTAGTTCCAATCTGCCCCAATATCTTAAGGTAATTCCCTCCTTGCATTAGCATACCTCAGATTCAGCAATGTTCCTCCTCTTCAGTTCGGCTCTCTTCTTCATTTGTGTCAAAAGGTCCTTCGGTGCACTTGAGTGCTGAAAGAAATTAATACAAGTGCCTTTGTATAATGGATTATAATATTTTCTGGAACACATCAGCAGTACAGGGAGGAATTCCTTCCTTTTAAAAGAAATGAGCTTTCTACAGTGAGAGCAGGGTCTGTATTTGAACAATGATTTTCCATCACATTTCTCTTTTTGGCCTCATGAAAGGGAACAAGAGCTGTCCTCTTTGCAAAGAGATCCATAAAGGACCAGCAGACCTTTAGAATCCAGCGCCTGAACCTGTTATTATGTGCTGTTTTGAAGATTTGTTTGCTACCTAGAGGAATCTGCGATTAAAAAGGATGGAGTTCCAAAAGGTTCCTTTGATTTAAGACATTTCTCGTGTGAAGCTTTTGATAGCCATCTGCAAACAAAGCAGCGAGTTCCGTTCAATCAGTGTACCAATTTCAGATTGAGAGGCTTTAAAAGGGTAACAGCAGTAGAAAGAAAATTGTAAAGAGGAATTTTGTATTTATCACAACGCTATTTTGAGAGTACTGATATATAGCTCACAGCAGATCCATCATATTCTTCACATTGTAACCCATATTTTTCCAAAACCAATTTGTGCTGAGAAATTTGGTCTTTGTATAAAGGATAAGTTCACTTCATAGGTGTTTTTGATCAATCGTGTTACAAAGCTTGTTTCAAAGATGAACATGTTGAGAAGGAGGCACAAATGTGATCTTAAAGAGCCCTCTGCTGGTAGTAGCATGTTATTGTATCTTTAACTGGCTGCTGTGATGCCAGATGTCGGGCTGCAGCAAACTCCTCAGTGCCAGATGTTCTACTGTCTGATTCTCCTCCTCTTCCAGTTGTTTGTTATCATCTTCAGGTGGAAAACAATTTTCAGTCACCATCTTCACCGGAAGGTTACACTAAAACTTGAACGTGCATGTTGAAAATTTTACTAAAATGTTTAGGGTCTTTTTTCTATTCTCACTCAGATCACCACCACTCTTGAACAACAGGCCACTGAGTCAAGTCTATGTGACAGGAACACCACAGCTGGCATTAGCACTCAGGGTGAGAAAGCTACAGAACCATTTTTAAAGGAACAATTCACTCAAAAATAACAATTCTGTCATTATAAACTCATCCTCAACTTGTTCTAAATCCTTATAAACTTCTTTGTTCTGATGAACACAGAGAACAATATTTTAAAGAATGCTTGTAACCAAACAGTTCTCGGTAACCATTGACTACCATAGCAGGAAAAATTAAAGAAGATATTTTGTAGAATGTAGGAATGCTAACAGTTCTGGGGCCCTTTGACTACCATTGTCATTTTTCCTACTATCGTAGGTAGTCAGCCTATAAGATAATGATGATGACATTTTTAAGTCATACAGTTACACCCTATCAAACACCACACTTTCCAAAACTCAGCTTGTTCTGTGTGTGTATGTTTCCCGCAGCCTCCGTTGATAGTACTTCCCTCACGGTGTCAGAAACTGCAGACATCCCTGATCACAGTTCCTCTGAAGATCTGTGTTCACTAGAGGTCCTGGGCTCTGATTCCTCACCATGTGGCCCATTACCCATGGTAGCCACTGACTGCAGCTGCACAAGCCTGGAACACAACACCCGCTCTAACCTCAGGCGACAGGCCCGTGCCCGCTTTGACGAGTCTTCTGTCGCGCTGGATTCAAAGCCCAAGTCGCCCCAATTGTCACCTGATGTTGTCAGTGGCCTTGACAAGGAGGAAAATACAAGTCTGAAATCCAGGTCTCGAACACAGCACAGAGAAAGAACCAATAAGAAGCTTACCCTCCCTTTTCCTTCAAATGCTACATGCGCCAGTGCTTCCAACTCTGCAGTGACTTCCACTGCAGGTGCAACTTCTGCACTTACACCCTCTGCCTGCACCTCCCCATCACCCACCGGTCAGCTGCGGGGTACACGACTATGCTTCAGCGTCTGGTCCCCATCTGCCTCTTCCTCTGTGGCTCCACAGCCAAATGCTACCTCAGTCCTCAGCAGCTCAAGCTCCCACGAGCGTCCACGCACACTGCGTGCCACCAGAGGGTACAGGAAACTTGCAAGGATTGTGCGCTCCACTAGTGAACCATTGTCCTGTACTTCCATTTCTAGAAGTACGTGAGTCTCTCTTACTGTTTTATATATATATGAATATATGTGTAACTTACAAACTGACATGTACGACCTTTTAAAACTATTGTTGTAATGAGCCATTGGCAATTAGCTTGAGAACTAAGCGAATGAATTTACCTCCAGGTGATCGCTGTGCTGCTAACCATCCACCCGAGGACTCCCCACAGACCCCCTGTGATCAAAGTAACCTCCTTAAATATTTTGTTTCATATTTCCACAAAATATATTCTGAGCAATTCATTCACCAACAATATTGGAAGTATTGTTATAAGAGGAGAAATACTAATGCATTATTCTTCACAGCATGTATGGAGCTCTCTGAGAACGTCCGAACGCCATCTGGCAAACACGGCAGCCAAGGGGGAAAGAAACAGAAGGATGTCAAATCTGACATTCGACTCAAACCTCACCTCCCGGTTTCACCATCTACAGAGCGCCCACAATCTCTTGCTGATCTCAAAACATACAAAGACACCAAAGTGCTGGTGGCAAAATTCCTGGAGCATTCTAGCTGCAGTCTACCTCCAGAGGTTCAGCAGGTGGTCAACAGCATTAAATGTGTTATTAAATCTGATGAGAAACACATGGAGGAGGCCATTTTCAGCGCCAGTATTATTGATCAGGTGATTTGTCTATTTTCATGCAAAATGGGATTCTTACAATTGTTTTACATACATTTGTTTATATACTCAAACTACTTTTCTCATTCTGGCTGAATTAACTAAATTACATTGTGTATGTTTTGGTCCTATCTTCTACCTAGTTAATGACACAGTCTCAGAAGATCATGGGCAGCCCAAGGAAGCTTGCTCATGGAGACCTGCATTTACAGAGCTGTGGAGCTTTGAGTTCCCCGTCCTCATCCTTGCGCCGTTCACCTCGAGAAACCAGAGAGAGGGAAGTCTCTGCTACCCTGGATCATCAATCTCCACAGCACCCTCAAAGCCTCATCAGTGTATGCAGAGAAACTACACTCTGACCCCCTGGACCACAACACCTTTTTACTTATAATCCTCTGAACATGTGCCAAGGCCAAATCCTAAATCACATCAGCAGAAACTGTAGCTCTTGAAACAACAGCAAGTCAATGTGGAGCTAATGTTCCTCATATGAAAAAAAACAAGGTTCTAAAAAAGAAACACCTGCAGGGGTATATATTTTTATTTTAATGTCAGAAAAAAGCAAAATATTTGTTATAATAAAAACTGATGAATTTGCTACTGTGCTAAATAGAAGATTGGGTCTGTAGTGGACCAAAGGAGAGCCGATGGATTTAACTCTTCATGAAACTGTCTATTTGATAATACAAAACATTACAATACACAGCTTCTGCAAACATTGTTAAATATTTGATATAGTTGGTCATTGTGTGCCACTGCAGGGCAGAGAACTTAATGAAGCTGGATTATTCAATTTACCTCAGTGTGTTATTTTTATTTTCAGTGTTGCGAAATAAAAAAAGTGTCTGTTTGTATTTATCTCTATGGACCGCTACTATAAGCCTTTCACATTCATTTGTTGGTTTAAGGGAATTTATTTTTATTACATTTACATTTATTCATTTGGCTGACGCTTTTATCCAAAGCGACTTACAAGAAGGAGACCATAAACATTTTGTCAACACGCTAAACAGTATTGTTAGTTTACAAGGCCATGCTATTAGGATGATTAGAGACATTTAAGTCAAATAAATGCAGAACATGTTTGTTTTGAGTTGTCTTTGAAGGTAGTGAAGGATGCTGCAGTTTTATTAAAACCTTTAAAACTATATTTCACCCAAAAATTTAAATTCTGCCAAGAATTACTCACGCTCTAGTGGTTCCAAACCTGTACAAACATTTTTGTTTGGTTAAACAGAAAAAGATATTTGGACGAATACTTGTAACCAATCAGTTCTTGGACCTTATTGACTACCATAGTAGGAAAAGTGACAATGCTAGTTAAAAGTGTCCCAGCACTGTTTGCTTTCCTACATTCTTCAAAATATCGTCATTAGTGTTCAACAGAACAAAACATTTTTAAAGTAATTTTCCTACTTTGGTAGTCAACGGGGTCCAAGAACTGTTTGGCTAAAAGCATTCATCCAAATATCTTTCTCTGTGTTATAAAAAACAAAGAAATGCATACATATTTGGAACAATTTTTATCACATTACAACCCATCGCACTCTCTAAGATCTCAAAACTCCAGATTTTTGATAACACCTAGAATAACTAAATCCACCAAAGGGTGTAGAGCTTTCTCATTCACCTAAACTCTGGAATAGCCCTCCCCATACTGTGTGTCAGAAACACTCCCCCAATTCAAATCTAGATTAAAGACGCATATTTTCAGCCAAGCATTCACTTAATTTGTAATATGCTAAATTAATCACCGGGGACTGCATTTATTAGATATTACTAGAATGATCTTACTTGTTCTATAAACACGATGCACTGTGCAGTGTTTTACATTGTTTGTGTTTTTCTTATGTTCCCCTGTAAAGCTGCTTTGGAACAATGCACATTGTGAAAAGCGCCATGTAAATAAAATTGAATATAAAAACTCGATGGTGAGTAAATTATGATATAATTTGACCGGGCTATTTCAGCACGATAACCTCAGTGTTGAAAATCACTCCATTGTAAGAGACCTTGGAAATAAGCACAGTATGGTTGATTATTCATTACACTCAGTAGCGCCCAGTCGTTCTTCGTATACGCTCGCCGGGGCTCTGATAAGTCTGTGGTAGAGCACACGATATAAATGATCTTAGCGCGTCTTCGCTGGGTTATGAACGTGTATTTTATCTACTGCCATCTACTGAACCAAAGTTTACATCTAAGTTCCTTAACAAAAGGCAGTAAATACACATTTCTAACATTTCGGTTAGCTCCCCATAAATGCGACATTAGGACTTTTGAGCGTGTATGATTACAGCGCTGCAGACCCCGCCTTCTCTTATTATTCGTCCAATCGAAGTTGAGCAATTCCGCATGAAACCAATCCGATGCGGCTACTTTACAGTGTCGTATCCACTTGATTGGCTATTTTGACTGTCGATCATAGCACACAGTACACCTTACACACACTGGACGACCTTTTTCTGATTTATAGAGCCGTCCAACCGGGCAGATATTTAAGAGAGACCGATACGTCTCCGTTTTATAATCCGCTGTCGTTTATGTATACGCATGTAGTGTTTGCTCGTTTATTCTCGCGTGTTGTCCGGACCGAGAGACGCGGAAGGCTGCTGTTGACTTCTAAGGAAACTCTAAAGCTAGCGGTACGTGTAGTCAAGCCTGCAGGTTCATCCAAATACGCGTTAAACGCATATTTTCAGATCGTTTATACTCCGTTGCTTTGTAGCAGGTGTGTATATGATGCTCTTGCAGGAAACCGTCAATCTGGCCTCGCTGGCAGTTGCTAATGCGATGCTAACTGCCTGCTAGCATGTGCGGTTGCTAACGTTAATGGAGCTCTGTACAAGCGCGATCCGGTTGCGGTTCTGGTTTTTCGATTGGCTTGTTTTGCGTTTTAAAGAGAACGTTATCGTGTAGTTGGAGAAACTAGTACACGGCGTTTACATCACTGGTTCTGTTATTATTTAGATCAACGCGTGACACTTAAGCTAGAGGCGTTTGCATTAACAGCTGATCCCCGTATTTACAAGTCTGTTCATCCAACGAGCATGGCGGCAGATCTGCAGAGATGACCCTAACGAAATAAAAACGTTTGATCAAGTTTTGTCTGGTCACGCGGAGGGAGGAAATGTTATGGTTGTGCGCTATTAGCTCGCATCGAGCCCGGGATAGGCCACGTCGTCTGTGTGTGCGTTAATGTATTTGATCTACTGGCAGTGGCGTTGCGTGAATGCAAACAAGGAAAACGCGAAATCGCCAACTGTGCGGAAGGGACACGGAGGAAACGTCAAAATTGTAGTTGTCACCATCTTCAGGACACCTCAGGGTTGCTATAAGCCCAACGGTTGAGAACCTCAAGGATATTCTGTGTTTTATTTAAATACTTGAAACTTAGTTTGACGGGGACTACGGTACACGTATTTAAACGCTCACACAAAGCCGGTGATCGTAATCTGCGCGTCTCTTCGATTACACAATGATCGGGTTTGGTGCGAATCGACGCGGAGGTCGCCTCCCGTCTTTCATCCTGATCGTGTTATCGGTGATTATCGTCATCGTGTCGTTTAACTACTGGAGCGTGTCCACGAAACACGGGCGGCTGCTGGACGAGCTGGCCGAGGTACAGACGCAGGTGAAGCGAACGGACGCGGCGCGCTCCCGCCTGGAGAAGAGAAACTCCGAGCTGATGGTGCAGGTGGACACGCACAGGAAACAGATCGAACAGAAAGATGGAGATTACAGCGTGCTGGAGAGCAAACTGCAGGCCAGGGATGCGCTGCTGAAATCCTCTACAGACGAAAAGGTGGGTGAGATATTGAAATATGGCCTATAGGCTAGAAATGAAACACGATGGGCTCAATATGTTGCTGCATTTTCTAGAACCGTTTATAGTACTTTAGTTTAATTCCTTTAATAAAGAAGCTATACATCTTACATGGTAGTATAAAGAGGTATAATTGTAGATGTGACTTCAGACACGGTCATGTCTCATATCGAGATCGTTCAGGGTCAAACTTTTTTTTTGTCTTGGTTCTTGAAGTTCATCTAAATCATTGGGGTGTTATGTATGTCTAAGAACTTTGTCTGACATTTGGAGACGTTTGTTGGTAAAAGGTTGCTTTGATATAACAGAAACAAATGAAAGTATGCGAATGTGTGGCAGTTGCAGTGGTAAATCGAACTGTTTTGAACTGAAAGTAAGGAAATGTCATTGTTTTATTTTCAAGGAACATTTAGTAGTATAGGAAGTACACATGCGTGGGCATGCCGCATGCTTTTTCCGGGATAATTGTCCAATAAGGGACGGAGAAAAGTTGTTACTTAACGATTTTTCATGTTTGAAAAAACCTTTCCGAAACCTGTAAGAGCACTGGGGGAGTGTATTGAGCACAGAAATACTACGTCATAGGTACAACTCCGTTTTTTGACAAGCATGAGAAGACAGCACATTTAACATTGTAAAGAAGTCAGAATGCACGAAACACTGTTGCAGGGCCACTTTAACTGTTCTCTTGTTCCTTCTCTACTAGTGGTTGTTGTTAAGACGTTTTTGCCTTGTTTGATGTGTAAAGCCAGCAGGTTGAGGTGGCCTATTGAAGAGTCTTACATGAAGCCCACAAAAAGTCTGATTTTTTTCTTTGTCTTGTAAAACTGGTTTAGCAATATATATATATATATATATATATTCCCCAAACCATTAATATCATTTGCAATGCTGTTCTTTACAGATTCAAGCCTTGAGCTTGAAGGCTTCGCTGTGGTTGTGTGTGACAGATGAGAGCTCATGATCATGGCCCATCTGAGTGCTCAGAACCCCTCTTATGTCTAGGGCTATGCGGTGATGTGAAGGTTTAATAAGTGTCAAATTTGTGCTTAAAGTGATATGGTTCATGCAAAATTCTTTATCATTTCAAACCTGTATGACTTTCTTCATAGAACACAAAAGAAAATCATTTTGATTAATTTTAGGATCACTTTCAAAATGGCAGCAAATTAATAATCGTGTTCTGGAGGCTTTACACAATATATTTTAATTGGTAAGAAGCAATCTGATTCTTACTGAGAATGTGAGACGGTTGTCTGTTGTATTTCAAAGGTGGAGGAACACTGGTGTGTCAACATGCATGCGTAGACACACCAAATCAGTTTCACTTTTCTGTTACAATACTTGGCTGGGAGTTGCCCAAAAAATCGTATTATATAATAAAATATCCACAATTTATGTGTTACCTTTAAATTACATTATATATAACTGTATAATGTTCAGTCTAGGGCTGTGCGATTTGGTTAATATCTAATTGCGATTTTTATGTAATGTTTTAACAGACATTGCGATTTAATTTGGGATTAAATTTCAAGCCAAGCTTCAGCTCAATATTGTCAATAGTGTGAAGCACATTATGGGTATAGACTGAAATAAAACATTAAAACAAATTCTAATTGTTTCTATTAAAACCATTACAAAGTTTCCTTTTAAGTGTGTTTTGGGCATTATTCAAACAGGAATTACTGTTATTCGATTGGTTACCAACAGCCCGAAGCCGAGGATGTGGCATGATATTCTTCAATGTCTTTATTTTGAATACTCGCCAATGGTTTTAAAGGTTTGTTTGATTAAAATAAAGGTGTGCCGTGTAGGAACCATGACAATACAGATACCGGTTTACAGTTGTTCCTCTCTCCTGTGTGGCACTGGGGTCAAGAATAGGCATGACAAGATAATGTTACCATGCGTTCATTGTTGAATATGGTTCGGTTTTATCTATGTACAGGAATATTATTTGAAGAATTATACTGTACACAGAGATCACTGTCATAATGTAAAGTAATAACTTGCTCTGCTTCTGAAGTTACCTCTTGTTAGCTGATGTCAATTCCTCTCACATTTTCAACCCCCTCGAGTACTTCATGTACATCTTGTGTAATATCCAAATTTTACTTTAAAATGTCAGACTGCAAATGTAAAGTGGGTTTTAAATGTTTCATGACAATTGTATGCATGTGTGTATAGTTCGTTATAACCAGATTTTGGATAAGTAAGAAGCACTTGAAGTGGTTTGAAGTGATGCAGTGAGCCTCTGCATCCCTCACCTGCTCGATGGGGGTGCTGAGCAAGGGTTTTGTCTGCTCTACAGGGTGACATTGATTCTTTACTGGACCCTCTCATTCATATCTACTCTTCTGTGGGGGTGTTTTTTTGGTCATGTCCTTTCCGTTCAGTAGCTCCTTGTAATCTTTTCCAATAGCCTGTTTGTGCATTTGTGATGACAAGCAAATTCATCTTGAGCAATAGATGAGTGATCATTTTGTCATTTAATAGATATATGGCTACAATGTGTAGTTGTAAATCAGTTTATATTTCTAACACTACAACAGAGGCCTAAAAATTGCTTCATGTAAACTAGAAGGGGCAGTCTATATATATGCTGTGAATGCTCTGCATATTTAAGCCATTGACATTACTATAAATTTCCTTGTCATCAGAGGAGTAGGTAACACAAAGCTTCATAAATAGTTCAAATGTAACTCTGTAAATAAAATTAGCTAAACAATGTAAATGTTCTGCACGTATGAGTTCAGGCGAACAGATTCTTAACAGTTTTGCCAATTGTGTTCTATTGCTACTGTACATATCGTCATTGTTGTGCATTCTCATTGGTTTGTTGGTATGCAGGTGATTGTGCAAGGAAATTACATTTTAATTCCTATATAAAATGTGTTCATTCATAATACTTGATTGACCGCTGTATTAGAAGTTATCCAGGCTCTTTGTACATGAGAAGTTATGCAAGTCTACCTGTACCTTTCCAATCAAAAGATTTTCACCGCACAAGTTAACAGTTGAGAGCATTCATATTGCAAGCGTAAGTTGCGCATGCTCTCAGAGCAGAAGTCTATTTTTGCTGCACTGCTCAATCTCAAATAAAGCATTCTTTACAGACAAAATCCACATGGATTGACAGTAAAAAGTTACACTTTTGCAGCATGTAAATGGTGTCTAATGTGTTTTTAACCGTCTCCATGACTTTCAAAAAACCCTTTAGTGACTTAATTTCCTTCAAAGCACGATGGCTTTTTATTTATAGCTTGTACTACGTGGATCTAAAACAGCCTGTATTGGGCGCATATAACAAATCATAGTTATGAAATTTAAAAAATCTACTTGAAATCTACTTAAAAAGCATTTTGATAAAGTTCTGGAAGATATTTTTCTCATTGATGTATTTCAAATAATGTAATATGATATTGCGTTGTTGTACTGTGTTACCCAGGCAGCACGGTTCATATGCTGCCGGTGTGAAAGGACAATGGGCACAGGCTGCCACAGTGCTATTATACATTTAATGGAAATTTCAGTCTATTAATGGAATAAACACTAGAATGTTCTTTGGTTTGAACAGTTTTCTGTATAGAAGTAATCGTGAGAAGCATCTCCAGTTTTTCTCATCTGCAGCAACCAGTTTAAAACTGGTTGGTAAAACATTAACAAAATGAGTAGTTGGTATTTTATCATGAACATTTAGGAAAAAACATCAAATCATGGAAAGTGTATAAAATTCATAAAGTTGTGTTATGTACTTTGGGCTATTCAAAGGTAAAATAAAATGTTATTTTACATATTTGTCATGTTTTTTACTAATTATTTTCTCTGTGTGTTTTTTTAGAATAAACTCCAAATTGATGTCAGTGCCCAGATGTCAGAGATTCACAGGCTCCAGGGTAAGCTGTTCACTAGAGGGTGCTGTTTCCCACTGTCAAGTTAAATAACACATGATTATGCAATCTACACATGGAGTAAGGCACTTTTTTTAAATGATCTTCTTGTTGCTTCCTCATTCCCAGTCATAACATAATGTCCTACTTGATGACAAAAATGACATTGAAGGATAATCTCATGGGACACTTCGGTATGGATTCTAAAAGTGTGCGTGTGTACATTTACAGAGCAGGTGAAAGAGCTAAGACAGGAAGTCATCCGACAGGAAGACCAGTTGAGAGAGGTGCGGAAAAACAGCACTAATCTGGAGAAGAAGCTGGAATATGAGAGGTGATTGTAAAACACGCTCACTGCTGAAAGTAGGGCTTTGTATACACTTCCACAGATGCAGTTAGATGCTTTACAGAAGCATTACTGAAAATCCTGGCTGATCTGCGCTTGTGTTTTGCAGCGTGCAATGTGGTCGTCAGATAGCCGAACTGAAAGCGGAGTATGACGAGAGCAAGAAAAGAGCGGCGGAGGAGGCAGCAAAACTCAAACAGGTGCTTTGATGTGTATGAGTCACTGTAAACTCTCTTGCATAGCTGTATTGACACACTCTTAAACATTCTCTCTTGTCTTGCTGGGTGCAGAGTTTGTTAGAAAATCGTAAAGCAGAGGCAGGGGGTCGGCAGGTGAATTTAGATCTCGACTCCAACAAAAGAAAAGAAAATGAGGATGATGCAGAGCACCACACAGTGACTGTGCAGCAACACGATGGCCAGGCTCTTAAAGGTAGCAGGGAAAAAGATGTTAAACATTTAGGTTGTGAAAAAGTGATTGATTGTAGTGATTTTTCATTGTTTTTCCCCTCTGTCATGCACAAGATGAGCTGGTTAAACCTGGTAGTGATGCGGGCATGCCTGGCATTGAGGACAGTGAAGTAGGCAAGATAGATGATGGACAGTTTGGTGAGTAACAGGATCTACAACTGTAGCATATTTCATTAAAAACTCCTCTAAATGTTCAAGTAACTGACAAAAAATGGATTAAATAATAGTAATATGATGCTGCCTGTTAATTTAATTAAATGCACATTTCACTGCTTCTCCAGCACTAAAGAAGCCAGCCATTACACAGAAACATATGGAGCCCGCAGAGGCTGCGGCATTGCTGAAGGAGGAGATGGCAGGGCTTGGAGCTGGTGTTCTACCAGGGGATGATTTGGTCCGGGGCCAACAGTTGGATCGACCGGACGTGCCTCATTATGAAAGTCTGCGTTTGGGGAACCATGAGGGCCCCGTCCAGCAGCAGGTTCCGAAGCCAGTGGCTGACAGACCAATGCTGTTTGATGAAGACAATAAGGTTGCCATTAAGGCAGATGAGTTTGGAGAGCAGCGCAGACAACTGGGAGGTGAGCGGTAACTTTGTTTCTTTTTTTATCTGTGGTAATGTTGATACTGTATCAACGCAGTACCTGAAACTACACATGCACACATGTACTGGAGGTTATTAGGAAACACATGCCGTACTATCACTAAATAACACCATTGTCATAAGGATGAAAATTCTTAATGTAGCTGGATGCAGGATTTTCACATGCAGGGTCACAAATGCATTTTCATGGCCTGTACAACGTTGCGCAGTACATTTTCCTTCGTTTACCTGCCATTGATGGGTGTGGCAAATAGCTTTTATGTAGTTAATTGTGCCATATTTATTTTCTTTTCTTCCTGTTTCATAAGCTCCTGAAGTTTTGAAGGAAGAAGGAGTTGGACTTCCTCCAAACCCTGCTCAGGTCCTGCCCAAACCCATTGATACTCACAATGGCAGGGATCCTGTGCCTGCTGAACATCCACGCCACCGTCAGAGTGAGTATTAAATAGTACTAGGGTGGGGGTGAGCAAAGTTTCTGAGTTCACCAATGAACAAAGTCAAGATTTCAGCTATAGCAGGGCTGTACAGAAGTATAGAAATTGAGGTTCATCACATAAATAGGCAGGTAGATGACAAAGGACCTTAATGTTACATACAGATGGATAAATTAGGCCATATCATTTATTAGTTTTTACCAAATTCATTTTGTCAATATAAAACCTGTAGTTTACTATAGTAAATATAATACTTATAAATACTATGGTACCCAAGAATTTCAATATATTTTTTTTTAACCCTACTATAGTAAATATTAAAGTATACTATATGTGTTTATTACAGTTTATAAATTTACTACAAGTAAACCACTTCCTCTGGTTCAAAATAAGCAGACTTAAATTTTGGCGGGTCGTCGCGAAGACAATTCAGTTTGTGTTTAAGGCAGCTTCACTCAAACAGTCGGTGCGTTCCAATCGGAATATAAAGCCCTAACGAAGGACTCTTTGGGAATGGGACACCACACAAAATATTGCTCCAAATTAAAAGAATATGACGTTGTTTTTATTCCTATCGCTTGAGCTGTTATAACGGCAGAAACAACTTAACTCTGTGATGTAGTCATATCTGTTTGACCATCATTCGAGGACGTCATTAGATGCTTTTAGTCTGTTTAATCTGTTAATTGTCTCGCAGACACGAGAAAGCACAATGACAAACGCATTTCACACAAACACTCTGGCTCTGTCTAATGCACGTTCAAATCTTTATCGCATGATTGCTACACTATTACATTTATTCTTGGCACTTTTTTTTTCTTTCATAGCACGTGTTGCATATGTTTTCAGATATTGTGAACCTCATGTTGCTCTTGTGTTACAGTCATTTGATGGTCTCTCACATCTCACTAGGCCACAATGCCGCCCTTAGATTAGGGCAGTTTATGATCTATAAAGCACAAGCAGAGTGGGCTTTGTGTGACACTGAGATTGCATTAGTTATTATTATTTGTCAGTAAGTTGGCTTGTATTGACGCATTGATATGTGTGAGTGTTGTGCTTATAAGTGTGCTGCCTGATTTTGCTCTCTCTGACTGTAATTCCATCAAACTGCCATGTTCCCAATCCCATCCAGCACTCTTTTCTTTGTAAAGTCCTCTACCACCAGCTCCATTCCTCACGTGTCCTTTGGGATTCCCTTGAGCCTAAGTTATGGCGTATCCATTTTATTGTCATTTTAAACTCATTTAGTACGTACTAGCATTTTTTCTTTAACTTTTCTTTACTCCCACTGTGAATGTTTCTGATCTGGCTGTTTGTTTTGTTCATGCTTTTTCTGACCCTTTTTCTTATTACTCTTTCTTGCTGTCTTTCCTTCCTTTCTGATGGGGCCCTTCTCTGCCTCTGCAGGCCGTTTCTTTGATGAAAATGAGTCCCCTGTAGATCCGCAACACGGCAATAAGCTGGCGGACTACAACGGGGACGATGGCAACGTGGGTGAGTATGAGGCGGACAAGCAGGCCGAGCTGGCCTACAATGAGGAAGAGGATGGTGATGGTGGGGAGGAAGACGTCCAAGGTGAGCCAGGGGGATTGCGACTGCTTTGCTATTCCGTCTCCTCTCCCCCTCCCCTCCCCTGTTGCTGTGCTTCTAATGTTAGGCCATCAGTTCAGTCATCATGGGCTCACACCAAGTGCTGAGTAACTATCAATCCTAATGCTTGTAAGGCAACAATGTCTGTAGCCTTTTTGTTGTCGATTGCAGGTTGGTTCGCTGAGAGCATGTACTGTAAAAGGAAGATAATATAATTCGCTTTTGAGGCATATTGTCGAGACTGAATTTGCTCCCAGCATGCCTCATTGGGCTCTCTTGTGTGTGCACTTTACTCTCCAAATGTAATCACTGTCTTTACTAATCAATGTGCTTGTGTGTTGAGCTGTTGTATTTTTCATGCATGTAAAATCCATCTTTATAATGCCATTTGTTTCACACTGATGTTCTAATAAGATGCAAATTTGTCCAGTGGACACAACTCCTAGAGAACCATTGTCTGATCATCTTGTTCATATTCCCAAGTTCCCGTTGCCACTTAACTCATGTGTGATGATGGTCAACCCATTTTCTCAGGTTACATGCACACTGCAAAGTTTTGGAAGTGACAAATGCATTTAAATGCACGTGAATGCATAAAAATGTCACAGAAATTATTCTTCTAAGTACAAAATACAGGACTCTCACTCAGAATTGTTTTGTTTACAATGGTAAACAAAGCAATACTTTGGCATCATACGCATGTAAAAAAAAAGTATGATTGGTGTTAATAAGTATTAACAACTGAGTGAACAAATATATCCAAAGGTAAGTGGTTCTCAAAGGTTCTCAGACATCATGTTTGAATTGCCCCTAAAATGTAGGGCTGACAGGATGGGCATGGAGATGGTATCCAAATTAGCAATGTTTGTTGAGACGTGCTCTGTACCTCAGCTGAGCTGTCAGTTCCAAAAGAGAGAAGTGTCGCATTAAAAATTTGATTGTGAAGTGCCACACCAATAGAGGTGTGGCCCCCATATTTCATTGCAGTGTGAACGTGGCCTCACTCCTTTTCGTTGAAATGAAGTTCAACTAGTTGACGTTAGTTAGTAGTCATTGTCGTGAAACTTTCATTGTTCTCTAACTTATCATACTTGTTGTATGTTTTAGATGATGAAGACCGGGAGGCACCAGGTGAAAGGGCTGTGGATTATGGAAAACGACATCAAGCAATGGACATGCTGTAGTTCCATCCCAAAAAATCTGAAAATGAGCTTTGGATGTACCTGAAAATGAAAAAAACTCTCGGATTTCAGCTGTGATTTTGGTGTAATGTATGATTGGAGATCAAACTATTTAATTGACTTCTGAGGACCGTCATACAGCAGTTACGGACGTGAAATGGATTGTCGCTGCTGAGACTTTTATTCAACTTAACTGCGAATGTTTGCTTACACATGACCTAATTCAAGAGGATTTTGTTTTCTCCCCAGCTGTAGAACTGATATAACAGATTTGGAAAAAACATGTTCAAATGTTTTTTTTTTCTGTAATAAAACACATTGGATAAGAGGATTTTACAGACAAACAACATGGAAGTAATGTTTATTTCACTTAGTGGAACATATTGATAATACAACTATTGAAAAGGACCTACAGTACACAAGATTTCCTCCCCAAGAACTGCATAATGCCCCTTTATCTGTTCGGACCGTTGTTTCTGAATCAAAGGGACAACTTTTGTCTGGATATTAGAAAAGACTTCTGTGATTGCTGGAGCCATTTTTTACTGGTAATGGATCTAAAGGAGAACTCATGTCTACACCATCTTGTAAGGACATTATTGCATGCAAAAGACAGCCTTTTTTAATCAACACTGTAGAAAAAAAGCAATACTTTGTGCCACAGACTACATCATGACAGCTGTCTGCTTGCTTCCTTTCTTACTGGTAGCCCTAGATGTACAGTACATAACAGAGGAGTCCACGTGGCAAGTGATGCTGTAGACTTCCTAAACTCTCAAATGGACATAATGATTATAGACCTAACTTTGTTTTTACATAAACAAGTGGAATTTGATAGGGTTTGCATACCGAATGTAGTACTCTTATAGCTTGTGATTGTTTTGAGATTCGTCACATAGGTGTTTGGGCTCTTCAACACACAAAGCTGCGCAGTGCAGTCCACGGATAACGTTTAACAAAATGCTTTATATTTCCAATAAAACTGGTTCTGTTTCGGAAAGAACAATTCTTCTCACTGTAATATGACATGCAGAAAGTAGTGTTGAGAATGAGCACGCTGCAGAAATCATGGTACATTTTCCCAAGCTGCTTTAGAAACAACTGACTAAATTAAAATCAATAAATGATTTGCTTTCTGTATACAGATACCGTCTGTTTCCATTCGGTGTTCACGATGGGTTCGTTTACTTATGATTGTACACAGATATGTTTTCTTTCTTTAGACTGACATTTTCTTCGCACTATAATGATGACCACAACGTGCTTGCTCTATTCATCTCGTATACAGTGCACTCGTGATTTTACTGCTGTGTGCATAAGTCGATCTGACGCTGTTAGCACATTTTGTTTTCTTCCATTGTAAAGCACTCGTGTATGATACAAGAAAATAAAAAACATCCTTCCGGTGTATTGAATGAACACCAAAAGCTGAACCTCCAGCACCGCGATGCCAAAATATTGTTTTTGTATTCGAAACAGAAAGGGGGTGTGGGGCGCGCAGGACGCATGCTCGCTTCTCTCCGCATCCGGGTACCTGCCGTTTACTGTGTGGGTACGGAGGCGGGAAATGGCGTCCAGAGGTGCGGGAAGGACAGAGGTGAACCTCGTCTGAACAGGCAAGCGAACAAGAGCGAGCGTCAGACCGCGGCGGTCATTAAAACAGACCGTTAGACAAGAACGCGACCCCGGAGCTTTGTCTAGTAAGTAATTTCCTCAGTACGTCCGGCGTGTGGGAGATTATCCCCGCTGTAACTGGCCGTCCGTACGCCTCGGTCCGTAATGTTTCCCTTGCGGTTCGCTAGAACCGTAAACACGCGGATACACGGTCTATAAACGAACCGTTCCCGCGCTTTCTTTTTCCGCTGGCTGTCAGTTGTTTTGAGTGACGCGAGCGGCTGCTTCTTATATTGATTGACAGGACGCGACAAGCAGCTTTGCTTATGAATGCTTGCATTTCTCTAGCGCAATGTTCACAGTTTCTGGTGCTGCTCGGGTCCATCGTCGCATTTGTGTTCTGGACAGAGTGCAGATGCGTATTAAAGCGGTTTCTAACGGAGTCACGTTTCGTTGAAATCAACTTTTAAGGTCTAGCGTTAAATAAACGGCTAAAATCATTAGAAAGTTAGTCGTTTTCCGTGCAGAATGTGTTTAACGCGTGTTTCCCGCCCACTAACGTTACACTGTCTTGAGTTTTCTAGCGGCGGGATTTCAGTAGTGAAGTGTCTGGCGAGTAGTTTAGCGCTTGAAATGTATTTTCCCCGTTTTGTCACAAATGGTGACAGTCGACTGTCATTTGTCCAGATGTAAGGACAGTTGTCTGCTGTTGTTGGACAGGTTGCGAGCTGTGTGCAGTGGTGTCTCTGAATCCTTATTAGCAATACAATCCTCATGTATTGCTAATGTATTCTGTGTAATATCCAGCTATTTCACGTATGCTTTGCATTGTTTGTAAGACTTGAGCTTTGTGTCAGTGGCTGACATGGCATGTTTCTCTTTCTTATAAAATATGTTTGCTTTAAGTGCATAGGCTGGCTACTTAAGTAAGGGTTGTTGTGGAAAAGGTCAAAGGAGTCAGATGGATAGTTTTATATTGAAGTCGTTTTGATCACTTTAGGATTTTTAATGTCATGCTGACGATTTATCCTGGAATGTAGGTGCATTATTAAATATTACTGCTATTACATCTGTTGACGTAAGGCTGCTATGGCTTTTCTTGTGTAAGAATAGTATTCGGTCCTCGCTATTGTGAGGTAGTTGTCTTGGCATGGTTGTTTGAGGCAACGGATGAGTCACCATTTTTGATGGTCAAATTGGCCCTAACTCCAGACAGTTTCTGCATATCTCATGTTAATCTTGAGTACTACCGATACGTTACATTTCACGATAGATGGGCCAGGGTAAATATATTGCTATGTATTTCGACAGGATACATATTTGCGATATACTGCAATACTTTAAATAGAAAATGTTAAAAGTAGAGCCAGAAATACAACATGCTGTGCACCACCTGGGGCCATGATGTGTGATGAACTGAGCTTTAGATCAGAGGTTTGGGTTCCCAAACTGTGGGTTGTGCCCCTCAAGTGGGTAGCACAGGGGTCACTTGGCTGTTGTGGGGCAACACAGTTAAAACAATGAACGTGGGCAGTATAAAACCCCCCTGGTTCATCTGTGCTGTAAATGCGGTGGTGTCATATCCGTGATAGCACAATAAATGTCATTGTTACTTTTTGGAATAAACTTTTTGACAAATGCATTGGAGTAGTCAAGGGACTTGATGGGTCATGACTTGCGAAGCTTGCAAACAGAATTTATTTTATATAACTCATTACTCCATGACTTATTTTTAAAACTAACACACACCCACACATCAGCTCTGAGAGCTTGAAGCGTTCTTATTAGGGGTGTAACGGTTCAAATTACTCACGGTTCGGTTTGTGTCACGGTTTCGGTTCGGTATGTGCAGGGAAAAGGGACTACTGACAAATAAAAATAAGAACAAATAATCAAGCCACAAGTAACAGCACCAATAAAACAACTGAGCAAAGCAGAAAATAAAATAAAGTAATCAAATAAAACATAACATTGCATGTACAAATTAAATACATATAAATCATAATTGAAGTTACAGAAGCAATTGAGTCACAAGCAGTGAGTGATATCAGGAAAATGCTGCTGTCGCTTTAAGAGGAGTGCAACAGATCCAGCACAATGATACTGTACACGTGCGTTGTTTTTCGTCTGTTTCGTCCATTCACTTAAGACTTAACCTACTATGTTTGTTAAGATACTTGACAAGATGGGTATGTTTACCTACGTGAATTTATCCGTTTAAGAGATTTCAAGATTTCAAAGACAACTCAATATTTGCGCCATGTCTGAGACTTGGCTTTACATTTTACATTTACGCATTTGGCTGATGCTTTTGTCCAAAGCGACTTGCATTGCATTGTACTATACATTTGCCCCCTTGGATCATATCCATGACCTTGGTGTTGCTAGCACCATGCTCTTACCCCTGAGCCAGAGGAACGCTTTCCTTGTGCAAGCTTCAGATCTTCAGCGTGCAAGCGGATTTTCTTGTGCATCATCTTGTACTTAAATGTTTAGATTGGCAAGGCTTGAATGAGTTTAATTTAAACAGCAACGTGTGCTGTTCAGGTCTCACCTTCACTCGCGCGCTCACAACACCCGGGTGACGACAGCATAAATGACTAGTCATATTACAGCATACGTCAATCCTATTGAATTTTTTTTACGTTATTTGATTTATTGTAGGTATTAAAGGGGAATCCATCGACAAACATACATTAGCTGAACTTTGTCAGTCTGTTTTACACATAATTTTTAAAGAAGAACCATATTATAAATGCGTCATCAGATTTAAGATGAGCCACGGCTACGTGCGCACCCATTGTCAACAAAACACAGACATATGACTCAGTTTCACTTACCACGTGTGGTACGGTACCATTTACATAACATCCATCTCTGATATGCTGTGACCAAACAGACACACCTCAACTTCACTCACTATATCTAAAGTAACAAGCTGCAGGCCCACAGCGCAGCCAATCTTGATGGTAAGCGGGTCTTCCTATCGCTCGTCGCTTGACGCGTGGGCGGGCTATTTCTTTCGCATTGCCGTGGGCATGCTTCTCCGGGAGAATTGCCTAATAGGGGTCTAAGAAAGTCACGTAACCGTTTTTCATATTCGAAAAAAACTTTCCGTAACCTATACGAACCTTGGGGGAATGTATCGAGCACAGAAATACTATGTCATTCGTCCAACTCGGTTTTTGACAAGTTGACCATGTCAAGCATGAGAAGACAGCACGTTAAACCATGTAAAGAAGTCAGAAAGCATTAAACGCCATTGCACATCCCCTTTAAGGAAAACAACTGAGAAGAATTACCAGCTCTACCTTTGTCTCCTCTTCTACCCTACTGTTTCTTTTACTGTCACTCATTCTCTCACCATTTCTTTCCTCGCTTGTGTTTTGCATGCTTCCATGCTCGAAGTATCTCTTTGTCTGTCTCAGGGTAACACCTGCACACTGCTGCCGTGCTGCTGCAGAAGGGATCTCAGTCTCCCTGCCTTCCCCCAAAGTTTTTATATATAGCTATATTTTTTATGTTTAGTTGATTGTGCATAGTCAATATCCATGTTTAAATGCTGTCAATGGTTTTGAAAATACGGTAAACATTTAAAATAAATATCAGCATGGGGTAGAGCGTCATCTCTGCCCCGACGCATTGACTGTCAGTGTCTGGCGGTAAAGTCTCTTACATGTCTGATAGTAGTGGTCTCACCTGACATTTTTCTTCTTTCTAAATATACTGGTGAGGAACAGGGTCAACATTTTTAATCCATTCTTATGAACTTGACCACACGTTCACATAGTGGTATGCATTGGAGCGTGAGCACCATGCTAGCTCAGATTCCATGGGAAAGAAGTGAAAATGTTTGCTTGCGGTGTAGACAGAATGTAGGATGATAAAGAATCAAACTTGTTGTAGATTTGTATGTTTTGTATGTAGCTTGTGAAACCAGGCATCGCTGCACACTTTCAATATGGCCTTCTGTGCTCCGGTAGGGCTGCACGGTTAATCGCATTTTAATCGTGATAATGATTTATGCTTTAATTAATTAAACACAACCGTTGTGGTATAAATGTTTTAAAAGAACATGTTTTTTTTACCACTCGATTTGTAACATTTTAATACTTTTTTATTTGCAACAGACAATCATGAAGGGTGAGCGATAGTTATGATTTATTCCCCCCAAAAAATGGAGTAGCAAGGTTTCATTCCGAAGGTCACAAAATTAAAATTTGGGGGCAGAGTGTTTAGATCAGGGGCCTTCAACTTCTTTTCTTTGAAGGACAGATTACAAAAGTATAGAAAGGATGAGGGCAAGTTTGTACCATTTTGTATTTCGGTTATTTATTGCATTTTGTTTCTTTTTATACTGTTTTTGTAGCTGTTACTTATAAGTCATATACTAAAACATGCACACAAAAATTGCATCCAGTATTTGTGCCTTTTTTTGATGTTTAATTAAAAGGGATAATATCTTTTTAATTGTATTTTATATTCATCAATGCGTAAGTTTACCCAAAAATGCAATAGCTGTTAATTTACTCACCCACAGTCCCCCAGTACATCCGATATTTGGGTGCCATTATATTTTCAAGAAGATATTTATGAAGATATTTGGTTGAAATAATGAAAGTCAAATCAATGAAAGTCAAAAACCCTAATACATTCAGCGCAAAAGTTATTCCTGCACCTTGTGACGTTATGCTGGTGTCTTATAAAGCGAATCAATTGATTTGTGCAAGAAACAGGACGCAATTAATGCATTCATGTCCCCTACGCACTTTGAAGGGCAGATCCTTTATAGTTCTGGAGGTTTCTCGTAAATATAGCTGTAATTTCATACATAATCAATCCAGTGATAAAAACAACATCGGTTTGTTTTGTATTTCTTTTTCAAACTGAGTAAACGTAGGCCTATATTTATACAGAGGATAGGCCCCTCAGTCTTTGACTGACAAACGCATTTTTTATTAATATTTTGCCAATATTCAATAATATATGACCAAAATGTGCGCTGTTATTCACACTAGCCTCCTTTAATGTTTAACCAGAAAGTTTGTTTTGAAATGCTTTTATCTCATACAGTATGGCACAGAATTACACTTGTGGTTTTCCCGGGTCAAAATGACCCGACTTCTATAGAGAGCCTTTAAGTCACTCAATATGCAATATCACCACTAAATATTGGATTCAATCTTTTTTCAACTTGTTTTCTTTCAGTTAATACTTGTTTTGTGTTTCTATTGCGAACTGATTAATCATATGCTTCATTGACCCGGGAACACCTAACAAGGTTCAAAAAAGCACTAAAAAGCAACAAAAAAAGACATTCTCTTGTTAGAAGAGGTAGTTATAGTCTTTGTGAACAAGGTCACCAAATTCCAGTCCAATCCAATAACATTAACTTAAGTAAAAAATTATTCGGTTCATTTTATGAGAGTTTAAATATCGGCCTAGTGCTTGTGTTGACCGATACTGAGGTCATTACTGTTTCTTGTCATCCTGTATATATATCTATAAAAGCTGGATGGTGTTAAGAAAAGAGAAGAAAAAGCTAATCAGATATGTATGTTAGCTTCTTTTATGAAAGCATGTTGAAGGTACAGTCAGGGCTGAGCTTGGAGTCAGGCCTGACAGATCACAAATACTGGAGCATGTTTGTGTCCAGTTGTTTACACAAGCAGACTTTGGTGAGGGGTAACACACGACCGAACACTGTTGTTAATTTCAGGATTATTTTCACCCCGAAGTACAAGTACATTGCTGTCTTCAAAAAAAGAGAGGGACACTTTCTTTCCATCAGGAAAACATTAGTGGTCCCCCCCTTTTCTCATCTCTCAAGTTGATTTGTACCCCTTTTTGTTTCTCTTTTTTAACAATGTTAAGGAGTGAAAAATATTCTTGCATTTAATGTATCGCTAAACTTCATGTTTCATTAGTAGGTATGAATACATTTTAAATCCGAACCGTAGTCCCTAATGTTTAATCCTTTGTATTGTGTTATTTGTCTGGTCAGTGTTCGTCTGTGTTAGAAATTTACAAGGTGCTTGTAGTAGACAATGCTTTGTTGAGGAGGTGCTTCAGCTGTAATGATAAACCTTGTTGGAGGAAATGGTTTCTTGAATACATCCAGATGTCTGTGGCTAGCACTCTTGGCGGAATTGTTGCACTTTGAAATCATAGCAAAGCACTCTAACCCATTTAAGACCATCAAAGAGCTATCATTCATTTACCTGTGTATGAGAACCAGTGACCATAGGTGGAGAAGCTTTTCAAGGTCATTGTCATTTGCGCAGAACTTAAACTTGGTTTGAGTTATCACGTCCTGTGTTACTTTTTCTGTGCGTTTCTGTTTTCTTTCAATTGTTGAAAGGTAAACTTCTTTGTCTTTTTTCTCTCCACAGTTTTACATGTAACACAAAACAAAATGAGGCTGAGAATGCGCAAGGCTTCTCAGCGGCCAAACCTCGCTTGCAGGCCCCTGCCGGCCCGGACCAAACGCAAGCACTCTGAGATGGAGTGTTCAGGTGAAACAAAGGGACTTCTCTCCAGTATCAAGAATTTAATCCATGGAAATTCTATCAAGGTGAGCCTAAAGCAACCTCTCTCATTTTTTTTAAGAATGGCACATCCAGATTTAAAGATCTTTTCTAGGTTTAGATCAGTCCAGCCCTAAGGGTTAAAAACGATGAAAAGAAGATAAAAGGTTTATGAAAACTAGAATGAAACAGTGCCTATGTACTATTTAAAGCAATTATATAATGCACTTTTGCCTAGATTTTGTTATTTTGCTTTTGCTGAGGTGTACTAGTTGTACTCTTACTTGATTAAAAATGCTTTTTTACATGATTGTCGCACCTTTCCTTCCACAATATATCTAATATTCTTAGTTTTGGTGTCTGTATATTTTTCTGAAACGCTCTGTCCACTCTAATCCATCAAACATCCCAACCACAAGTTAAACCAAAATAAAAAGTACATACAAATGTTTATGTTCATATGTCCAGTCAGTAACAATGACAGGTGCATGGAAACACTGTTTTTCACTTACTCACTCATTCACAAATACGCTGAGGTTTAGTCATGCATGTGCTAATTCTGCTGCTCACTGAACAGAGAAGATGTCAAAGCGAGACATTTTTTCACTCACTGAAAGCTAATGTTTTTCCAAATTGTTGCTTGTCGCTATGAACATTTCTACAGAAAAAAGTCTGTGAACACCACAACACTGGTTTATATCTGTCTGAATGCCTGTGCACGACACGGGGGTCTCAGTGAGAGACGGATGAATGCTTTGCAGAATGAGATCCAGAAACAACATTAGAGATCGCTGTGTTATTCTAGTGTAAAACTATGGCGGAAACCCTGCATCCGTTCGTGATCATGTTGCGGCAGGGGTGGTACCCTCTAGTCACTCACAATCTTGTTCAGTCCATTTACGATCACGTCTGATATAAGGAAATTATTACTAATTTAAATGTAAATTAGATGCTACCAGCTCAACAAGATGGAGAATTACAAGTTGCCCCTTGCCCCTTTTACGACCCTTTTACAGGGTCGTAAAAGTTTTAAAAGTTTAAATAAATTAAGAGAAAATTAAGGCCCTTTAAATCGTATAGTTTTAGATCAGCTTGGAAAATGGCATTTATTTTGTATCATCCTTTCATATTTGACCAAAGAGGTCATATCCAAAGGTTTGCCTAAATTTAATCATTGCATATGCAAATAGTTTACACCCGGTTGTTAAACAACATCGTTGACTAATGGGGTAATGCAAGTTTTCATGCAAATGGGGGGAGGATAAGGAGTTGGAACCATAGCTGAGGGCCGTCTCTGGGAAAAACCGTGAGGTGTATTGCTCTGTCGGAAGGCGATTATCATAGCCTCGTTTCTCTTTCTAATAAACCTTGCATTGGGTTAATCACTCAATTCTCTTGTGCTTCATTCCCACCCATCTGAATTATGATGCATTAATAAGGCGTTATCACATACTTAAACTGTTTAGTTGTGCTAGCTTACAATCAGTATATAATAAATGGTAATTAAAGTGTCGCCAATTTAACCGATTAAAACTTGAAGTGGCAGTGAGGTCTTAAAATGTATGGAAATATTCTTAAAAAGTATTACATTTATCTACATGATTCCTGAATACCCTTCCGCATAGTAATCCATCTAAAATGACGCCGTTCAGATTTTTCCGTCGCTGGTAAAAAACGATCCGTCAATGACTTCAAATTTTCACTAGGGTACTAGGGAGACACCAAATCGATTTCCTCTGCCTTACAACTCCATAAATATGTTTTCTGTTTAACAAGGTCTCAACTAATAATTAGCATGTATAAAAAGAACAGCGTCGCAGCAACACTAAAGCAAGCAGTTCAACCAGGCCTTGTCTTAAATCTTTGCTTATTCCTCAAGCGCGAATTATTTTCATGAGGAAATTGTGATGTTTGATGTACTGGAAGAAGCGTGTTGTAGTTATCCCTTTGCAGTGTGGTTTGTAACATTTCACACTAAATAAAAATTCCACTAAAACATGTTCCTTAAAATTTTCTGGTCAAGATCGGTCCATGGGTAAATACACCTGCTCTGGATTGTTGTTTTGTCAGGAACCACTGTGAACTAGTGATGTGTGACTAATTTGACAGTCTTTTAAACAAACATTTTGTAACCGTGTAGTCGATTAGTCTAAAACTAAGAAGGCGGTCCCAGAAGGTGGTCCAAAAACTTTGAGT
The DNA here is from genome assembly GCF_947034865.1 of Barbatula barbatula. Classification (NCBI taxonomy): domain Eukaryota; kingdom Metazoa; phylum Chordata; class Actinopteri; order Cypriniformes; family Nemacheilidae; genus Barbatula; species Barbatula barbatula. The sequence goes on along the minus strand of NC_136766.1, from coordinate 19,802,433 downwards.
TGGGCCTAATACATTTTAAAGACAAAAGAATGTTGGCTCTTAATCAAACAGTTTATATCTAATATTTAATGTATTTAATGTATTATATTTGTGTATTTCAATGATGTTTAATGAAAAAAACATAGTGCTTTTTTAATTGTCACAATTTTAGTAGCCTACAAGTTATAATCAGGGTAGGCCTATAGCCTATCAATAAACAAGATAGCTTACATTATATCATGTTTTTATTATGTGTAAAGCAATGCAATGTGTGTAAACAGAAAAGCAAATAGAAGGCACAAATATAAGTACAGAACACGCTGCAGATGAAAGTCGGCTCAATGTTTGTATTATATTACTCAAACTTTGAAAGGGCACACAAATAACAGTGCTAGGTGATCATGTTTATTCAAGAGCTTTTTTTGTGATAAACGTTATAATCAAAGACATTCAATCTAAGACAAGTTCTGTGATTCTCATCTCAGTTTTATTGTGTGTGCTCAAGATGCATTCACAGCATTTACAGCTCATTCTGCCATCAAATAACGTCAAACCAGTGCATTTTTCATATAAAAATATTGATATTTATTATTAAGTAATTATTAACATAACTGTATGTAGCTTTAGATCATTATCTACTTTTTCGTTTTATGCATGCATTCCGCACTTGCGTCCGCATTTTCTGCATCGCGTCAATAACAATCCAATTCAGTATGGTTATGCATGGATCCAGTGAAATTATTATTATGCCACTTTAATATGACATAGTTTGTGTAAACATACCCGTTTTCCTCCTTCAAAACAACCCCACAACTCGCATTTCAAGTGGTCATTTCTGAACGTGCCGCAATTGGCACAAAGGAAACGCAAGCTAGATCTGACCTAAAATTAAAACAATTGGTTCCTGATACACTTTTAAAGACCATTTACTTCTTTTTTCAAACATATTGTTCTAGTATGTAATTTAAAAGGGTTTAAAATGAAACATTAACATCAAAGTCATTTTCACAAACTTTAATTACAAAAAAAACGATTATATGTTGTCTTTTATACAATGTGAAATGTGTTGGCTTGCTTTGTTGTGTGAAACTTGTATTGAATGTTTAAAAATCTTTAAAGAACCATATAGCCACTGTTGGGAATCACTTAAATGTGGGCCGGTTCACTACACAAGATCAAGCACATTTACAAAACATACAAACAGTAATCGACTACAAACAAATCAACTCTTGAGGATCCTTGCATTTTGGAGCAAATTGTTTCCTTTGTGTTGGGGTTGCAGATCAGAAACAAATAATGTAGAATATATTTTATTTTAAAAATATTTACATAGTAATCAGGATTTTTATTGGTAAATTGAAGGCTTTTACTGGGAACCACTGCTTTAGATGATCATGGCTCAGAAGGTTCTAGGATGCAATGCAAGCAGAACCTGGTGTCATATTCCCCCAGGAAAAGCATGGTGGAATGCCGCTGCTTGTCTGAGGAGCTCAGTCCTGTTCTAATTTTAGCTGTGGTTCCACAGTGCTCGCATAATGACAGTAGGTAGAGTTGGCTTTGCTGCAGGAGAACTAGCGCTTCAGAGTATAGACAGTATTATGTTTAGGAGACATATTAGGTTCTCTGGTTCCCCCCATTCTTTCCACAGAAAGATTTCCCATATGGCCACAAGATATAGTTGACGATTTTGACAGTCTGGAATGCGTCCAGACTCGCATATCTTTTACAAAACAATCACACTTTATTTATTATCTTAACTAGACTCAGTTTGATACTGAGATCGAATTTTATAAAGCTATTTTAATAACTGGAAAGCATATAGCTAATATATATATTTTTTATATTAATTTGTTCATTTTAGTAACTAATTCTCATTGTTTTCAAAATGGGTAGTATGGACAAAAGTAACCTTGAACATATTATAGCTAAGTATGAAGTCAATGTTGATTTTTTTCAGGTGAAGCAGGAGATCCCAGCAAAGAGGAATCGTTTAAGCTGCGAGCTGATCACTTCCACCCCACAGAGAAATGACCTATCAAGGAAAAGCATCCACAGAGCTCGTAGGAGAAGCTCCATTAATGGAGGTGAGTCAGAGGTGTCCCAACCAATGTAAAGTGATTTTCTGCCCTAAAGCAGGGGTTTCCAAACCTTTTCATTCATGGACCCACCTCGGCCGGTATGATCTGTCTCAAGGCCCACCTACATGATGGGGAAAGTACACAAGAGAGAAATGAAATATACAATTTCTTTACAGATAAATGCAGTTTCTGGTGAAGTCAGTGTGTATATTAAAGATGATTTCAGTCAAATAACATCTAATTTAATGTTAAATTGTGCGAGTGGCACACTGTGTCGCTGCAGGACTCAGAACAGTGTCTAGAGCTGTTGCGGACTGCTGCAGGCGCTGGTGTGTGTACACTCAACATGTTCATTTTTACAAACAATGGTGCTACACTGTGCGGCTCGACGCATCCGGTGTGTGACCCCCTTTAGGGTGACATTTCTTGATTTTCAAAACAAATATCAGCAAAGCTAAAATGCTAATGACCTAACTCTTTAAGATTAAATTGTAAATTTAGTACACATGAGGCCACTATTATAAGATTTGACTCTTGCCCGAGGCACTTGTCAAAGTATATAAATGGCCCTATAAAGACCTCTACCCCATAGTCCCTAACCCTCCCACTGTATATTATAATAGCTATAGTATAACAGACCAATATAAAATCCAGAGATTTATTTTTAATTCCATTCCACTAACAGATGCTTTTTCTCCTCAATTGTTTTTTGGTAGCAACAACAAACCATGACACAAGTAAGCCTGTCAGGCCTAATAGGAAGTTGGAGGACTCAGACGAGGTTGTGAGCAGTCCACCCCGTACCACCCTGCTTGGAACCATCTTCTCTCCTGTCTTCAGCTTTTTTTCACCAGCAAATGCAAATGGTGAGATGAGAAACCACTGAACTTAAGACTATAACTGTCTACCTATACAAACCAGAATAATAGCATTCCAGATGTTTTACATATTTAGTAAGGTGATCCTGAGTGAAAGAAAACCAATGGAACTTTTATCCCAATGCATTAAAAATCTAAAAATCCTGTTCTCCGTCACATCAGGCTCGGATTCACCAGGCCAGGCAGTGGAGGCAGAAGAGATTGTAAAGCAGCTGGAAATGGAGCAAGTAGAAGAGATGCCCACCAGTACTGCCACATCTAGAGAGCCCCTAAGTGTCCCTCTCTACACCAGTGCCATGCCCTCAGCCTTCAGACCGCCAACTTCCATACACGCACCTGAGTGTGAGGACACCACTCATCCTGACCTTCCCCCTCTCACAGGTGTGAAAGACGTTACTTTGGATTAACCATACCAAAGACTAAATCAAATGCGATTGTGCTCACCTGGCATCATTTTATCTGTCTTATGCGTTTAGCTCCTGGCTCTACTCCAACAGGGGGATATGTGGACACATCTATCACTGTCCCGGCTGAAGGATCCTATGAGGAGGAGTGGGAGGTGTTTGATCCGTGAGTTCACCTGTACCCTCATTCAAGCTGAATACATAATATTGACAATATTGTTTTATTTATTATGTATTGTTATTGTATTATTGACATACATCTCATTTTTGCTTGCCAATAATTCATGTTCTTTCATCTATAAAAATAGGTATTTTATATTTATTACAAGGCTTCATTTTTATTTATGTAAAATGTTTTACAGGTATTTTTTCATCAAACATGTACCTCCACTAACAGAAGAACAACTGACTCGCAAACCTGCACTCCCTCTTAAGACTCGCAGCACGCCTGAGTTCTCTCTGGTTCTTGATCTGGTCAGTCTTAAAAATCTCTTCCTCTTCCGACTCAATCTAAGATTGTGGATGAAAGATGTTCATTGCATTTTTCCGCATTCACAGGATGAAACTCTTGTCCATTGTAGCTTAAATGAGCTGGATGATGCAGCATTAACCTTTCCTGTCCTCTTCCAAGATGTAATTTACCAGGTAAATACAAACTCTAAGCTGTCGTGTTGTGTTTCAGTAACCACTAGAGGACTCTGTATGGTCATTTTCAGAAGCAACTGCATCACCTTCTTACCCAAGACTGAAAATAACCTAATTAAATTTAGTGAGGACTCAAATTCTGAAAGAAATAAAAATCAGTCATGTTATCTGAAAGGAGGAGATTATAAAACAGTTTCTCTTAGGTTTATGTGCGATTGAGGCCATTTTTCAGAGAGTTCCTGGAACGAATGTCTCAAATTTATGAGGTAAGCTTTTGCTATCCTTTTTTCCCCAAATAATGGATGATGTTACATGGAACACTTTTGGTCCCGCTTAACATCTGTTCCTCATAGTGGACTGAAGTTGTTTCATTGTTGGCTTTTCCCCCAGATCATTCTCTTCACTGCCTCAAAGAAAGTTTATGCCGACAAGTTGCTGAACATTCTCGATCCGAAGAAACAGCTGGTGCGGTCTGTGGACTTCTTTATTTTTTCTTTTATTTGAATTTTAAATGTTTTCCTCATGACACTACCGTGTAGACAGAAAGTAAAAAATAATGTTATTTTATTAAGAAACTATAGCAGTTCTTGGTAAATGTAAATTTAGTCGAAGTGTCGGTTGTAGGGTAACCCAACCAGTTTTGTCATGGCTGTGCAGAATTGCTCCATAGGGTTTGGTTACAGTGAAGGATTGGGGTGGATGGAGAGGTTTGCTCTCTAGCAAATGTATCTCCACACTATCCTCCGGTGTCAAGTCTTTGCTTTGGATACATTATTCATTCATGCTCTGGAGATTTATTTCGTTGTTCTTCTCTCTCTTTATGTGTTTGTGTGGGTTTCCAACATGTTCTAGGCACCGATTATTTCGTGAGCATTGTGTCTGTGTACAAGGAAACTACATTAAGGATCTAAATATTCTTGGACGTGATCTGTCCAAGACTATTATTATTGATAACTCACCTCAAGCCTTCGCTTATCAGGTGAGTTGTCCAGTGTTACCTCATCCAAATTTCCCTCAATCCCTACCCAAACTAATTTTGAGTAATGTTTCACATTTAAGAAAAACAGTTTCTGCAGCCCTTGTGTTTCACCCACAGCTTTCCAATGGAATTCCAATTGAAAGCTGGTTCATGGACAAGAATGACAATGAGCTTCTGAAGCTTGTTCCTTTCTTGGAGAAGCTGGTGGAATTGGTATGCCGGCACAGTGTTGCTGTTGTTTCATTTCTTTCTGTGTCAGTTTTCATTAGCCATTCTGAAGCAGGAAAAGTTGGTCATGAAACTTAAAAGTTAATTACCTAGACTTCTACATAATAATTGTATAACTTCTAGCGTTTTTTTAAAAAAGATTGCATCATAAAGTTGTAGGTTTTATTCCCAGAGAACGCATTAAAACATTTGAAAAGGGATCCTAGAACTAAAAATTTAATTTTGTAATATATATATATACATGAATTGAGTGTGTAAATGTCTTGTGTCTACAGAATGAGGATGTGCGGCCACATGTCCGTGAGCGGTTCCGGCTGCATGACCTCCTTCCCCCTGACTGAGTGCTTACAGTGGGATGAAACAAAACAAATGCAGATATATGCTTTGGCTTTTTGCCATCACTGTTAAAAGTAATCTTTGTTCCCCACTTTTTAACTATTATGATAACAAAACAAAAGTGTTGATTAATTTTCCCCACCTCTGTGCAATCAGAAGGATTTAAAGTGGTTGTTTGGTATCTTTAGTTTGATCATCCAGTACAAGGTAATGTGTAGCAGTCAGAAAGAATCATGATGTCTTTTGGTGCCGCCATTTTGCCAATTTTAGCAGGAATGGCCAGAAAGAAAAGAATAGCTTTTTGTCAGAAGTTTCTGTGTTAACGTAATTGTTTATTTTCTGGCATTTTAACATCTTCAGAATGCATTCCTCTCCACCTGTATGTTTTTTAGGGGTTGTGTTTTTTCAAATCAGTGGTTTTCAGCTTCTTCCAAAATGTGTTCATTTCGCCCAAAACTTTTTGTTAATCTAGTAACCTCCTATTCTTGAATGTTGTTTGTTTTCACAGAGCTCATTGGACTCATTATTTTATATAAGGCATTACTTAAAAGAATGGGTTAAACCATAGTGATGGCTGTTTTAAAAAAAATGGGTTTGCAGCGAGTATATTCTTAAATTCTTGAAATGAGAAGTTCCCATGTAAAGGTTGAAAGTCCAAAAGGTTATTTCTCCACAGATGTTTATTAACCTTAGTCAAAGCTAATCTAATCAGTTAGTAGCACCCATCTGTGCTTTTAGAAACTAGGAATGTTATTCATCATCTACTGTTACATTTTTATAACGTTATTCATTTTGTATTCAATTTTTTTATGTTTAGCCAGAGTAATTTGTTGTTGTTATTTACTGGTGTTCTTTGAGAGATATCACCATAAATACATTGCTTTAGTGTTAGATATGATGCACGTGTTTTCATGTTAAATATAGGAGCTAATGTAGCATGACCCAGAGCTAATCTGAACTGCAAAGCCTGTAATAGCCCTGTTTATAGCACCAGCATAACAACAGCAAGCATCATCGCTGTGGTTTAAACCAGACTGCCTGTAGTTCTGTTTTCTTCTATAATGGGATTCTGTTTTTTTTTAAGATGTTAAGCATTATGAAATATTCTTCTAAATGAGTGAGTATATATGAGTCTGGGGAGGATTGAGAGTTGAATATACTGCATAGAGTTTATTCTTCTCTTCATTCCAGAGGTGATGCTTCAAACTGAGTAATACGAGAGATCAAACTTCAGTGCCATTTAGGGTGAGTAAAGCGGGGACGGGCTAGTTGTATTCCCTGCCGTTTTTCTGGCTCATGCTCTGTTATGTGTGTATTTATATCAAATATGTTCACTCATGCCACTGGTGCCATTTTTATGCTCTTTGTTAATGGGTCTTAATGGACAATCACTGATTACATCGTATGTCTACTCTACATTGTGACCCTTAAAGTAATTGTTTGCTGCATCTTTTCTTGTAAATTGAGGCCTTTTGGTTCAACTGTACTAAAATATATTTTTGGAAATGGTATTACTCTACATAGTAGACGAATGGATGTGCCCATTTATTGTTTTAGTGCATTCTTAGTTTTTTTTTAAAACCTACAATTTCTTGGAAGGTCCTGCTGTAACTTTGGTACTTCACAATGTACAGACAGGTTTTTTCTGAGTCCATTAGCACTACCAAGCACTATATTTTTCTCATGTGAAAATAGACTTGGTAAAATGGTTATACATCGGCATACATTAAGTATTATACCCAACTTTTGTTTTATAAATGCCTTCTTCCTGCATTCTTCCTTTTTTGAGGTAGTGTGCTAAGTCCAGAATGTTATCTCAAATATTGGGAGGCAGGGGTTGCAACTACCCTTAGGTCCTGGCACTTTCTTTAAAGACAGAGAGCTATTTTGTATGATTGAAAAAGAGCGGAAGTGTATTAAATGTTTAAGGTTCGTTTCATATGTACAACCAATTCATTGTAATGTGCTTTACTTTTTGTACAACGCATATTGTACTAAAACATGCAGTTTCATGAAAAAAAGCAAAAGGAAATCTTTTTGTATTTTTGATTCTTTGTATTTTAAAAGGCATGTCACATCTATTTTTCAAAATGTATTCATTTTTTAAATGTATCAGTTTTTGTATTGTATCAATGTAGTTAGCACAATCACTGAACATTCTAAGCATGTAAAGGAAAAAGCCTGCTATGTAAGAAAGTCAACATTTTGATGAAGGCACTTTTTGCAGATGAATGTTTTGTTTTGTTTTATACTTCTAAAACCATGCGGTTTGTGATTATCCTTGACCTACATTGGCCAAACACTCTTGGTCTAAAAGTCATTTCCTGAAACATGATGTGTTATTTAAGATTGCTCAATAATTGAAAAAAAGATTTGGTAAATTGCATGCTCTTTTATTTTATGTAAAAACATGTTGGTTACTTAAGAATGAATTGTTGTATTTCATGTATTTTTCCGATACTTCGTTTTACCATCAAATGGTGTGTAATATCAAGGAGATTTTATGGATATGACTTGTGTTGATTTTTGCATACATGGCATCTTGTAAAGGCAGTTTAATGCAACCTCAAAAAGTGACTGTCATTTAAACAAGAGCTGTTGTGGTTAATGGGTTCTAAAAGAGCCAAGGTCTTACTCAAAAATATTCATGTCAGAGAGGTTTTATGGGAGAAATCAGAAATCGGACAATTATCTGTAATATCTGAAAGTCATTTTTTAGACCAAAACGAGTTCATATATGGTTTCCATTTCGGGACTAAAAAGCATATATAAAGTTTAGTTTGTAATATTTGATACATTGTATGTTTTGGCCAGTATTTTTTATTTAAGTGGTTGAAACACAAGCGCTTGTTACCCTGATGCGCACATGACACCGCGAGCTGTGCCTGCCCATCATTGTACTTCCACCTTCCGCTGACGTTCGATTGATGCTGACAGTGAACACGACCTGTTAATATTTCAGCACTGTCGGCTGAGTCTTTACGCCCAAATCCGGTCCCTGTATTTCTTGGTCTCCGTTTCGCACCTTTTTTATACCTCTGTTTAATTTGACGATTGATGCTGGATTGAGTTGCAAGTTGACACGGCAGCCGTGATAGGACAGGAACAGACACGAAGTCCAGTCATAAGAAAGCAAAAGAGCAAATATTTCACGACATAGTTATAACGATATGTTTAGAAATCAACAGAAAGTTTACAGTTGTATGTTCAATGGGCTGACCATGCTTGTGTTAAATTAACAATTCACCGGGGCGACATCATTCTGAGTAAAAATGCGCTACGGGGACTGTTTGACCTTTCTCACGCTTAGCATCATTCTCGGTAAGTGTTTTTCTTCAATTAAATGGCGTTTGTTTTATTTTAAGTTTTACATGCTTTCACGTAGGCTATATGAATAAACTTGAATAGCCTACTATTTATAAATATTTTTTACAGTAGCAATAAACATTGTTATCATTTCAACATGCGATATTTACGTATGGTGAATTCAGGATGGTTACTGCATAAAGCCTACACTGCAATCGACCGCTATTCAAACTTTATTGGACCTCCAAAATGAAAATTGTCTATCTAATTAATATATAGGCTATCAGTAAATCAGAGTTATTGTTTTGATTTTAATTTAGTTTAACTAATATTCTAAACTAGCTTTTTTGTTTTTGGTCATTTTAGTTAAAAGTTTTAGCAATTTCGGTCATTTTATATATATATATATATGTTTATGTTGCTATATAATATTAATAATTTTAGTTTTTGATTATTATAATTTTAGTGCTTTGAATTTATTTCAGTTTTTTAGAGGTAACATAATTTTTTCTTTCGTTAAGTTTTACCGATAATTTGTAGGTCAATATTTGATTTGATTTCAATGAACAGAATTATAGAGATAAAAGGGAGTGGGAAAACACATTATAAATACTGTATAAACAAATTCTGGAATGCAAATAGCAAATAAACAGGGAACAATGTTTGTTGGAATTTTTGAAGTTTGTCTTTTAAGAATTTAAGAACAGATTAGTTTGAAAACTTTGAATCATACACAAACACTGTACTATTGACATTTCCTTTTTTTAAAGGGATTGCATCAGGTGATTCAAGAAATCCCTCAAATCCCAAAACCATCATGAGGCAGATCTCCAAGAGTGATGATGAATTAGAGAGGAACATGAAAGTTTTAATAGATAACATCAGATCCTTGTCAAAAGAAGAGCAGAGAAAAGAAGCCCGATCAAGTCTTCATGAACAGAGCATGAACAGAATTGTCGTCGGTAGAACTAACCTAGATATGTATTTAACAATATTTAATAGTTTATACTCAATATATCACCCAACGCTGGTCAATAGTTTCATTGACACACTGCCTCAGGCTTTAATTTGTATTTTAGCGGACCGACAGCACTGTGGGTGGCAGGGTGATTTAGCCAGCAGTGTTTCATCTGCATTCAATGCACAGATACTGTCTTTGATCTCCTCTCTTAAAGCTCAAACCTGCACACCAGCATTCAATCTGCGTATGGCGGACTCCACCATAACTCAGTTAGCCTCTGTTCAGGAGATGCTAACAAATGCTTTGTCCTCAGGCCTTCCAAATGATCTATTGTCGGACAACTTTATTGCTTTTTATAAAAGTTTGATGGACATGACAATTCCTCCTGTAATGTTATTCATGTCTGATATCATGCCAAGTGTTCTTCAAAGTCCAGTGAATTTTTTACAACTAGGATTACAGCTTGGAATTAAAACCCCTACGAGTGAGAATTGTCAACAATGTATGTATTTATATTAAATGTTTACATTACAGTTAGTTCCTTTCTGGTCAATAAATAATTCGTCTTAATTTTTCTTTTGTATACAGGTGACCTGAAACAGCTTATCATGTGGTATGTTATTAGTTCTTTATTTAATTATATACATTATATTAACATTAATACATAACATTACAGTTAATGAATTTGTATTTTTTATTTATTTATATATTTTTTTCGACTTTACATATGCCATCAGTCAGATCGGTATTAGCTAAACTGATAGCAAGTAATGAGCAATATAACCTAAAATATTGCAAGTGTTTCAACTTGAAGCGTTCCTTTTATTACAAAAAGGCTAAAGTTTGAATGAATGTTTTTCTTCTCTTCTCAGGGGCATGACTCATAATGTGAGCTGGTCCTTTGGACAATCAATTCTTGATATTTTTTTGGGTCCTGCATCTTTTCCCTGCAGTTACCCAAGTCCAGAATGCCAGACGTCCGGCAGTGTCGAGTTTGGTCGTACAGGCACACCTTCTGTAGACATTCCCGCATCCCTTCTAACCTGCGAACAACAACATTTTAATCAACTCAATGAAACCCTTTGTGCAGAAATTTTCTCAACAAGGTCTCAGGAATCTTATGTCCTTTACCAGATGTGTCAAGCTCTCAGTACGCTCACTCCAACTGAGGTGACACAGGTCTGGAAGAACGCATGTCACATCATCCAAGACATCGTCTTACCTCTCATGAAGCCCTGTGATGAAAGCGTCACCACGAAATCAAGTCAACGCAGCACACGGTCTTTCCTAAGCCTTAACGAACTTGTCTGCGACTACTACAACTGGACTGTTGCTGGTGCTGTGGACCCAGCTCTGGTCACTATGTGCAGTGAAAACGATCGTGAGGCGTTCATTACCGCTGTGTGTAACAATGATAACATTATGCAAGTGCTGGTCAGCTATCCTAGTAATTCTTGGGTGTGGGAATACTGCGCAAACTCATCTGACACATACGTAGTAAACCTGTATTGTTCATATAGCACCTGGACTGCTGAAACAGTTGATCCGTCCATAGTGACATTCTGTTGGAATAATGACATGGAACAGTTGGAGCGTTATTTGTGTGAGAGTATGGAATTCTTCATGATTGTGTTCTCTAATGAAGACAACAACTGGTTAAAGCCCAACTGCTCCGAACCACCACCAGAACTTAACATAAATGCTCTCGTAGCTGAATCTTGCAAATACTCTGAATGGAGCAATACACGAGCGGTCACCGCCATTCAGATCTCCCTGTGTATTCAAAACGACGAGAGTCGATTTATTAATACAGTCTGTGCAAACAGCTCATTTGTAACTGCGTTTGCGCTTAACGGTGAAAATGCTTGGGTTGAACAGTATTGTACTTTCGCTGTCAGCAATCCACCTACGAGCCCACCAATAATCTTCACTGAGGCCTGGTGTGATTATAAAAAATGGATTGAAATATCTGTGGATCCCACTGTGGTCGCTCTGTGTTGGCAATACGACCAGATAGGCTTCCGTCACAATGTCTGCTGTGGCGTGCAGCTGTATGAGCAGTTGACTCTGCATCATGACAATCAATGGCTGATTCGAGAGTGCTCTGATAATGACACTGTCAACACGCTGGCACAAGTCTGCATCTATTCCGATTGGAGCCAGCCAACAATTGTAGATATGGCCGACCTTGCTCTCTGTGCCGATCTCGACACAAAAAATTTCACCCGGAATGTATGTGCCAATGTCACAGTTCTTCATAATTTAATGGCTAATTTAGAGAACACCTGGTTACTGGAACAATGTTCAAACCTGACAGGAAATGGGAGTAGCCTGATGGGTTTCCAACCAGCGTGGCAGTGTCAGTACTCCAGTTGGGTCTTGGTGCTTCCAGACCCTGTACTACTTGCTCTTTGTTGGGACTATGACCAGGCCAACTTTGTCTCCTTCGTCTGTGGTGACCCTTCAGTGCTCACCCAAATCACTCAAGAGGCCTCTAGCTCTTGGGTTGGCAAACTGTGTGCCACTTACGCAGGTCCACATATTACTGATGGAGGCAACTCCACTCAGCCCCAGCCGTGTCTTTTTAAGGATTTAGTTGACAGGCTGAACTGGTCATGCAGTGCAGACTTCAACTCAGTCTGCCAACCGGGTGCCAGTCAAGCCCAGGGCATTCAGCTACTGTTGCGATGTGGGCTAGAGATTCTGCGACCCCGCTTTGAGAATATCATGACTACGAAGATGGCATCGATGGTCCGGCAAACCACAAGCTTATGGGTTGTGGTACTCTTGGCTCTGGAAGAAAGTCAGATGACTACACTGAGAGTGACAGAGAATATTCGGCTCAGCGTGCTGGAGACAATGGTCGTCTACATGGAGAACGAGACCAACTTTGAAAACAAGCGTGTGATTCTGCAGTGCTTTGAGGTTGGCATTATTATTCTATGACTATAGATCTATGCAATATATTAAAGGGGTAGTTCACAAAAAATGTAAATTCTGTTGTTTAAGAAAAGAAGATATTTAAAGTTTTAGTAACAGAAAACCATTGGTCAACTTCTACACTCTAAAATAAGTAGTGCCACAAAAAATGGATCTTGGCTCATAAACATAGGGGAACCACTATCAGTCCTATATAGAACCATAATTTGGTGCTTCAGTTGTTCTTCAGCGGTTCTTTGGGATGACTGAGGTGCTAAATAGAACTGCTGAAGAACCATACAGGGTATTAACAGGTTCTAAATACAGAATCTGTGCTATATAGCACCTCGGTTAGCCCAAACAACCACTGAAGAACCACTGAAGCTGAAGATATGGCGCTATAAAGCACTGAAAGAGGTTCACCTATGATTAAGAACAAATAACCACTTTTAGTGCTATAAAGCATACTGTTATTGTATTGACACAAACCCAATGCAAGTCAATGGAGACCAATGGTTTTTGGATACCAACATCCTTCAAAATATATTTTGTGTTCTGCAGAAGAAAGAAAGACATACAGGTTTTCAATGACAGAAGAATTTTCATTTTTGGGTGAATATATTAGGAATAGGCCATGCCATTGTTTTCTTAAGAGATTTTATTCCCATGGTGAGTAACAACATACTGTGTGAAACAGTTTTAAAGGTTTATCTCATTAATGAAATGCATCCCTTAACCAGGTTCATCAGTGTTTTGTAACTGTGATCTAGCGTGATCTAATCAACATGAGGTATAGGGTTTTTGACCACGTCACTGTATAATCTGAATCTCTTCCTTAGCATGCAATATTAACTTCTGAGTCATTGTATTTGTCTTAACTATGTGATACAAAAACCTTAATGTTCTCAGATCATTGTTCTCCTTGTTGGCATGATTATGATACCGTGGTTGTAACTGTGTATGTTTGTATTTCAGAAAGTTCTAACCAGTCTGATGGTAACAGGAAGAGATGTGGCCAGTAGCTTTTTTCTTATCAAGGTATAAACTTCATTTGTATCCTACTGCAATGTTTGTGATTGACAGTGTTCTGAGACATTTTTTTCATTTGATAATACCATTTAGTGCCAATATCCTATTTTATTTAGATGAATTTACTGTCAGAATGTCTACTGTTTTACGCATGCTGTCACATTACAGTTCTGATTATTACTTTACAGGAATATTTCCGCATTCCTCTGTCTTATCTGTGGTCAGTGCTCAGTGCAACAGACCTCACAGTCGTAAGGGAGATTCTGCAGTACTATAATAGGAACCATGTAAACTTACAGGTAAATCCTCTCAATTATAGTATGTTCAATTGAGAGTGTTAAAAGTATTAAGAGTATGTAGAGTGTTCCAGTTCAGCCAGTGGAAGGTTGATTCCCAGTGAACACATGCTGTATAAAATGTATTACTTGAATGCACTGTGGATAAACGTTTGGATTAAAGCATCTGCCACATGCAAAAAGAGTCTATGTGAACTGCAATGTGTTGTCTCGGAACATGTGTGCTGTAATGTAATTCCTATTTGTTTTGTAAAGTTATCAGATGAATACCTGCACATCATGGTATCTGTCCTTTTCCAAACCCACCTGCCCAAGGATATTAGCCTTTTTGCTGACATGGGCCTTTTGTTGGCTCTGGCTACACCGTCAGACATCATGTCAATGCCTCCTCTACAGAATAGCATCAATGCGTAAGTGACAGAAAGTTGAACCTCTTGACATTAAAGAGCACCTCCTGTTAAATGTCATGAGTGGGTTAAAAGTTTGATCTGTTTTATGCTAAATATATAAGCATTTGGAGTTGTTTAATTAATACCTGTTTTAGCACCAGATGAGTTAAGGTTTTAAATGAAACTCTCAAAAGCTTCTCTGTGCCCACACTTTTCCTAAGGTTAAGCATCATTAACCTCAGCATCAAGAACCTTTCCGTGGAGCAGCAGCAAGCATTTGGTCGATGGTTCAGTCAAAGCTTGCCTAACATTAAAGACGCCAGCTTATCGTTCATCCGGGACACCGGTAACCTGATCGCTTATCTGCCTTTCCACAGCTTCCAGTACCTGTCACCTGCTCAGGTAACAGCCTCAACACCTCCCAAAGATATCTGAACCTGTTTGGCTCCGGTTAACCCGCTGACAGCTTAAGTCAGGAAAATGGCAATGCTTGTCTCTGGTTCATTGTAACATACATGCCCTTGTAGTCTGTTTTCAATAAATAAACACAGAGACACATAAATTAGCAATAGCTGTGTAGTGGACCGTGAATAAGACTGTGGGGCTTGAAAAAGTGAACACAAAGTTCACTCCTGTGCATGAGATCTTGACTTCTATCCACAGAAAATACAAAATAGAATAAAAACGTTATTTTATTTGATATAAAATGACCAATTCTACAGATCTGAGTAGTCTAAATTGGTCATAATGTATTCATTATCATGTTCTATTTTCTTCTTTAGATTCTGGATGGTTTGGATGTCTTAAAGAGTAATGTGTTGGGTCCCCTCAAGCAGCAGTTCATCGCTCAGAGCGTCATCGGAGCCTTCAGGAATCTTACTGCAGATCAGTTCAAAAGGTTGGAGTATTCTATCTCAATTTTAAAACGAAATGATATACAGAATCTCCAAAGAGATGAGCACTAACACCAACCCAAGTCTTTTTAAACTCCTCCAGTTTAGGTAATATGTCCTGTCTGGCAAATTTCAACCAGCTGACGGCGTATACACAAACAGAATCCTTGTCCGTGATCCAGGACAACATTCGGACATGTCTCATCCAGGGAGTCAGCATCCCTAGTAGCATGGTCAGTGAAAACAGACTTAGATTTGTAGTTTTTCTGCTAGTTTCAGATGTTCTTGTGTGATAGTTTAATTATTTATGTCCAGATATCTATCTTGGTCCTGAATGCATCTGAGCTGCAGTCTCCATCCAGCCTCATGTCTCAGAGAATCTCTCAGCTTGCCCCTTTCTTGCCTCTCCTGGGATCTAGCTTCTTACAGCAGCTCACCTCAGCCCAGCTCATGCCTGCCCTCAGTACCCTCAGCTCTGTACCTTTCACCCCCACACAGGTACACACCACATGAAACGAATAAAGCTGTTATTTATTATGGGGATTATAACACAACACTTCACCCAAGAATGAAAAGTCTGTTTTTGTTTCTTTGTTCTGTTGAACACAAAAGAAGATATGTTGAAGAATATAGCAAAGCAAACCGTTTTGGGCTCTACTGAAGGGACATTCTTCACTCCTTGTTTTCATTTATCATATCTGGTATATCGGTCTTTAATGTAAAATCCCCTACACTTTTGACTACAAATTTTTCATACTTTGGTAGTCAATGTGGTCCATGTACAGTTTGGTCACGAGTATTCGTCCAAATATCTTTCTCTTTGTTCATCGAAACAATTTTTGGGTTAATAATTTTTGGGTAAACGATCCCTTTAAATGAGTGATTGAAGACATGTTTAGCTTTGACAAAGTCCTACAAAACAAGAGCATTAGGTGTAATACTCCAGTGGGAGCTGAAAATCGAGTAGAGGTCAGAGGTCACAAGCAGGCAGGCTGGCTTTAGTTGTGAGGTCTATGCAACAGATGGAAGACTGCTGTTAAAGAAACCATGGTATCTGATATAGGTAGAGGATTGTTTCCCTGCACAACCCTTTTAATCATTTCTGCATGACCAAACATGAATTCTGCATGCCCATCTCAGCATGCACCCAAAACATAAGGAAGGCAGAGGATGAGAGAACAAAGAAATAATAGAAACCTACAGCTTCAAATGTCCCTAAAGAAAGTCATTTTAGTGAAGATTTCACTCCCAGCTTAGTTCTAGTGAATTATATCAATTAGGTTATTGGTGAAAACCAACATCATGACATGCCATCAAAGGGCTCATATTCTCTATATAATTTAGTTGTCTTTTTTACCTTATAGGGATGCACAATAGTAAAATATGTGTTACGCTTGCTAAATAATGCAGTATGTGATAAGGTAACGTGTGTACAAGTACAATCAATTTGAACTTTATTCAAATACAGTGTTTTTACTTTATTTGCTAATGCAACCATTTTGCACAACAGACTAAACAAAAGCATTGCTTGATGGCCCTAAATTGGTTTTATCTTATTGTGTACTTAAATTTTACATGTTTTATTACCATTTTCTAAACTATAACCAATAAACTCTGATAATGTGAGAATACAGAGTTGTCTGAATACATTTTGGTTTCACTGTATAATACAGCTCTATTGCCTAATAAACCTTATTATTAACCTTTTATATTTTATTAAATAATGATGCATGTTTGTTTTTCTCCATGAAGGCAGCTGTTATCATTGACAAGATCTCAGCCAGTTTAAGTGTAAGTATGTCTTAGTTACAATGGGGAGAAAAACAGAAAGGGGTTTGTGTGTGTGTGTGTGTGTGTATCAAGATTGGCAGCACCTTCCTAGCCAGCTTGCCCACAACCTCTTGGGTGTTTCAAGGACAGTTGCATTGCCTTGCACGTGAAGATACTCCCCATTCAGTCACTCCTTATCATTTATCTTTACCTATTCAAAGGTGCTTATAACATTTAATCAAATTATCCATGTTATTTGGCAGTTAATGGCGGTATAGAATTACACCAGGGACAAGGAAGTTTTCAGCTGCCCTTTGTGTTTTGTTTCTTTTGTAACGTCAATAAGATTGAATGAGCCAACAGTGCGTCACTAGTGAGCTGTCATGAACGCTTAATACAGCCTCTGTCACATGTGCGCCGCTAGGAAGACAATCAAAATCATTTTTAATGTGTAGACTTCTAATAGAACAATTAATACTTTAGACTATCTTCAGACTAATTACACTGGTTATTGCTACACCCTCAATACGACTAAAAGTATTAATGTTATTTATACTGTATCTTATTGTTTAATTGTTAATTCATGATACTTACTATAATATATTGAATAATGTTAACATTTAAAGTAAGCTTGTAGTATGTATTACTTTAAAGCTGGCCCTGCCTGGCTCTGGGCAACTGTCTTCCCTGGGGTCTCTTGTGAGGGGGGTGAAGGTGGAGACTTTATGGGGTTTGCCATCTGACGTTCTACTAGAGGCTTTACCTGCCATCAGCTCTCGGGCACCTGGGCTCACTCCCACACAGACCAACGCCATCATCACCAAACTCTGGGTGAGTTTTCCGCAGCTCTTTAAGGCATATGCATTTACAATACGCACCTAAATGTAAACACAAAGCATTTTTATGCAGAGTCTTATTGGTGATCTATGTATGCCTGCACATTTTTGATGGCCAGATCATGGCAGAACAGATTTGGGGAATTTCTCTTTCACCTTCTTTGTTTTCAGGATTCTGCTTCTGTTCACCTGTGGCTTGATAAAGTTGAGTCTTTGCTTCCCAGCACTCCTCTCCTTTGTGTGATTTCCAAAGTTTCTTTACTGCTGGTCAGTGACAAAGTTGTACATACTCGCCTATGGAACACACAGCAGGTATGTTCTTCAACCCAATCATAGCCAATTCATCAACTCTTATTCAGTTTTTGATAGACAAAATATACTTTACAAATAAAAGGGTACGTTTAAGCAAAACATAGTTGTTAGTGGTGTATTTTGTTCTAATGACACTCCCCTTCACCTCAAAGATCTGTGCAATACTAGAGTGTCTAATTACTTGTTTAATTATTAATAATGGAGTGTAGGGTTCTTTGTTGTGTACCCTCTGATTTAGCTTTCATGACACTGTATCTCATGTCTGCGTGCAGTGTTAACTAGCAGAAATCTTAGAGTTCTTACAGTTTCTCTGGTACTATCAGTCCCTTTTTCCAGAACATTAAGCATGAGAGTGCTTTGTAATCCCCCGTGCCAATAATAATAACCTTTTAGAGCCAAGAAGTCACTGATTTATGTACGTGCAGTATGAACTGTATGTTGTTTAAAAAAAAAGCTTACAGCATTCATTTTCATTTCAACGTTTATATGTACAAAACCACAATCTGGAAAAAAACAACCAAATTTACACAACAATGAAGGTACTCCTATACTTTTACAGCAGGTGCAAAGATCCATTGATGATGCTTTAAACAGAAACACTTGTGCAAATGCAGTTATAATTTTTCTATGCATGAAACATGTAAATATTGAACAAACCTTGAAGTATTTTTAATGGGCAGTACTTTTTTTTTGAAATGGTCTTATATCTGATCCCATGATTATGAAACCATTGATTAATTTCCCTTTTTTTATTCAATAGGCTCAGGTTCTTTTTAAAGAAGTTACAGACCTCAAGCCAAGTCTGTCAGAAAAGGAATTCATGTAAGTTTTATCTTTTACCTTTAATTTGGTTTTGTGGCTTTTTACAGTATATACAGTATATCACTGCCGTACTTCTGGAACCTTTTATCTCCATATTTCATGTTATTTTGCACTAAATCATTATTATAAGTCAACCTTTATGTTTGTCACTGGGTTTTTCAAATATCTAACCAATATAAAGAAGTAAAAAGTGCTTGATTTTCTTAAAAAAGGCGAATATGACAATCCAAGGTTTCGGAAGCACAGCGATGATATGAAAAAGGTTAACATGCCGTTGCTCACTGAAGCACTGTGTTAATTGAGGTATTTTTCCTGTTTGTTTTTTCTCTGACCTTTTAGATCTCTGGGGACCATTGCTTCAGGAGTGAGTTGTACAGCCCTTAAAAAAATGATCCAGAATTGGGCAGATGATCTATTGCCACTACGTAACATTTTGAAGTTCCTGAGAGAGCAGCCTCTGCCACTCGCTTCCTCATTGGTATGTTAGTAAATACATGCACTGAAATGGCCAAAATCATCAATTAATTACACAGATTAAAATTTTTGTTATCGTTCATGTGCTAAATCATCACTAAGTTTTGACTGTTGATCATCTAAAAGTAAACTTAATGAGAGAAATGCATAATTCTGTGTGTAATATAAAACGTCTTGAATCTAGAATATTGCCTCTACAAGTAATAAAAAGCAATTTTTATCTATAAATAATATAGACATTTGTTTTTACTACAGAAAAAATGTATTACTGAGGGACTGTACAAGTTGGACTTCTTCTCAGATCTGCTTGGTGATTTGGGGTCTCAGATTGCTCTTTCACTTCCGTGAGTCGAAATTGCAAGAAATGAAAACAGATTGATGTATTGATGTATAATTATGGCTTCATCTGTAATGTTATTTTATGAAGGTTAAGCACCATTAAGAAATTTCCTCCTGATAAGATGTATTCTCTGAGGAATATGATAGCGGAGGACCCCCAGTACTTTCTGCTGCTTCCCAGCACCAAGCAAGCTGTTCTGGTGGACAAGATAGTTCAAAGATTGGTAAATATTATCATTCTACTGTCCAGAATTCACGTTTTTGTTTTAGTGAAGAATCAGTGATCAATGATCTCAAAAGCCACGATATATTGTCTTGTTACCAAATTTACCACCCTCACATTTATGAAGACGATTATTGACCCTTTGTCCAATTAATTTAGTAAAGTATTCCATTTTAATCTGTCGCCAACCATTATTTCTTTCATTTCCCCGCAAGGACATGTACACTGGCTTGTACACCGAAAGGGAATTTCGTTCTCTGGATGTCATGGCTACATTTGTGGTGGATGAGATGTTTTTGCAAATGGATAGGAGCTTCTTTGTTGACAGTTTAGAGTTTCTACAAGGATTCTGCTACAATGCCAATAAGCGAGACCTGGTGGCACGCATGCTTCAAGAAAAAGGGACATTTGGGTACATACAGTTGAAAGTTGCCTTGCCTAATGTATAAGGACTGTACCTACATTGCATTAAATCATTAGAATAAAACAGCCAACATGAAGCATGGAAATGTTATATGCCTCATGATGACCCAGCTGTAACTATTTTGTATTAACAGCCTTGTACAAAACTGGACATCAGACATTTTGAACCAAGTGGACCGGTTCTTGTTCTTTCTTCCAAAGGAGACTATTCAGCTCATCCCTGCAGTACGTATGCAAACATTCCTGCTCTGTCGATTACTGTGTGACCTGTGAATGCATGTACTGTACTTCATGGCCAGGTCCACAAAGAATATGCAAATCCATACCCTGTTCTCATGCTTGTGCGTTTGTCTTTAGGGTTTAATGAGCTTGGAGCGCATTGAGAGACTGTTCCAGAGTCAGCAGCGTTGGGAAAGAGGAGATCGTGGCTCTTTGTGTGAGCAGAAGCCCTCAGAACTGTTTGAAAAGAAACAATTTGTGCTTCAGTATTTCCTTGGCTTCCTCAAAACTGGCCGCTCCACCTGTGAGTTAAGTCTTAACTTTATTTTCATTGAAAGCATATTACCTAAGGATACTCTAAAAGGATCTACAATCCTTTTCGGCCTCACATCATAAAGCATGTTTAAACCCTTTCCCTTTAGTAGTTTTACACATACACTTTGGTTTCTTTTCATCACTAGTTACTGGACTGATCCCCTCTTGCGAGAGCTTACATATGACTCAACCTGCTGCCTGGAGTATTGACAGCCTCAGAAATATGCCAGCAGCTGCTTTCCGGAGGTGCCTGGAGCTTATAGGCCAGGATCCCTTTTTCACTTCATTTCAGCTATTAGTGCTCCTTACGAAGGCAAAGGAGGTGCCTTGTTTTCTCCTTCAGCTCATGTTGTTTTACAAATATTTACCTTCATTTTAAGAGGCTTTGGGCATTTAGTCATGTAAATAAAGTGTGGTGGTGGCTGTGTTTGTTTCCCATGTGCAGGTGTATGGACCGCCCTCCTCTTTTAACACATCTGTGATCTCTCAGTTGGGTCGCATTGCCATCCCGCTCTCTGCTGAGGAACTGGCCTCTCTTAAACTGTCTGAAATTCAGTCAATTTCAGCTATGGGAGCTATCAACATATGGACCAGCAGACAGGTAAAAGGTTGATTAATATTTAGTAAAAGTGAGCTGAATGGTTAGCAGTTTTAACCATAAGCGTTATATATAACAATAAACTTTGAAAAGTTATGCATTCTTTTATTATCATTTCAATGGCTTTTGTTTACACTTGCAGTTGAAGTCAATATTCTCCACGGTGCTGAACTCAACCAGAAAAACTCCTGTACAGTTAGACTCCAGTACTCTTGTGGCTTTGGGCCACATTGTGTGTGGGATTGAGACACCAGTCATTCGCAACCTGAATCCAACAGAGTTCAGGTTATTGTATTTTATCTGAAGTGTATTGATATACACGTAGGATGGTTGATCATCATATGAAATAACTTATGCTTATGGTGAATGGGAAATGTTTTTTCTTATTCCAGTAAGGCGGTTCTGTGGCTCGGCCGCTTGCGCTTGTCCTGCTCTGAGGAGCAGCTCCAGGCAATGATAGGACTGCTCAGTCATAACTCGGCATTCGGACTAGTCAGCTCTTGGGGAGCACATGTCTTCATCGAGATAGGAGCGATTGCAGGTAGACTTATGCAAACAGATGAAATCTCAGGCCTTGTAATTGAAGGGTGGCTGTTTTTTTATCTGAAAGGGATTCACCCTGTGAAGAGTACACAAAAACGCAAGCGCTAAATGACAACTTACTCATTTACAAGTTTATGTTTATAATAGGCAACAATATGAAATATGGTTTAAAACCATGAATGATTACATCATAAACAAAGTACACAAATTACAAAAAAAATGTAAGTCAATACGTGGTATCCTTTTGGATTTTTTTTTACTAGCGGGGTTGCCTGATATATCCATGTCTGCTTTGGTGAGGGACCAAATTGAAGGACTCAGCCCCCTTGCTATTTCTCTCATCCCAGCAAAGAAATTTGCAGTAAGTACCATTTTTCAGCCTTTAACCTACTCTATTTTTTTAAACATACTGTATCATGTCAACTGCTTGTCAGATGTTATTAGACAACTTGATACTTGAGTATTTAAGATCAAGAAAAAACAACATCAGGACTTGTATCTTAAAATGTCATTAAAACACTTATGAAATTGAGATTCCCTGTAAACATTTATACAGACGCTTTTATCCAAAGCAACTTACATTGCATTATACTATACATTTGTTCCTGAGTATGTGCAATCCTCAGGATCGAACCCATAACCTTGGCACTGCTAGCGCCATGCTCTAACTAACCACTGAGCTACAGGAAAAGAGAATTCTAAAGCTCAGCGTAATGTTAGTATCTTTTTTACCTTGTGTTTTCACTTTAAATCTTCTCAGGTGGTGTTTAACCAGGCACAAATACAGATGTTCACCTATGAGCAGGCCTTTGCTGTAACAGACCCTCAGCGCTCTGCTCTGTCTCCAGTACAAGAGACGGCCCTGTCCATGGTGCTCAACCCTTGGGAGGACAAACCTGTTGATTTCAGAGGTATTTTTACACTTCTTCTGAGGAAGGGATTCATTTTTCAATATACTATAATGACTTAAAGGGCTGTTAAATGTTTCAAGTCTGTCTGACAGTTGTGTTTGTGTATGTTTGCAGGCCTGTCATTGGGAGTTGCAACGCATCCTTGTCATTTTCTTTATCTCTCCGGTGTCCTGATACTGCTGCTCTTTCCTCTGGGATGAGTTAAACCTCTCACTTTACTGCATTGAACTCATTTTCCAAATAAGTGAAATATGAACAAACTCTCAAATATATTTCTAATACTTTTTTAACACTTATAAAATAATTAATGTAATTGAAATGCGATACACAACATTGCATGAGTGTGATAAGAGAAGCATGTCTTTCAGCACTTTATAATTGTTGGTCAGTCATGATAAAATGATATGTTTTTTTTTTTTAATAACTGCTTGCTATTAGTTGGTAATCTATCAGTACGTAATACATTGTCTTAGTTTGGCTTGTCTTGTTACTTTATATTCACTTTGCCGATGTTATTTATTTATTATTTATTTACATGTTGTACCTGCTGGATGGGCCTTCATACATTGGAATGTAGATGTATTAACGTCAGATTATATACAAATTGTGACGTTTTCTTCCTTTTATTTAACTCAGTTTGTGTATGTTTTCCGTATTTTAATTTTGTATTGTTTGCTATTGTTGTGCAAAGCTCACCTTCATGAATTATCAGAAATAAAGTAATACTATATGAGAAAAGTGTAATATCTCTTTTGAGCCGTGTCGGGGCGCTGTGAGATGACTATTTGTTCGAGTCATCTGGTATCCCGTCATCATGAAGACAGCGCGCGCCGCGCACACCAGAGCAGTGCACATGCTTTCTCTCCGCTAGTACTTTAACAAACTCACACTTAGCCAAGATGGCGGATTCCGATTCTTGGGGTACGTATTACTGACACCTATTAGATGACGTGTATGACAGAGTTTTTGTCCCTGATTTTACACTGCATAAATAACTATGTTATTTTGTTTCTCAAAGACGCTGACCAATTCGAGCCATGTGAGCCGCTGAAAAACGCCGCCGGGCTACTGGTGGATAAGTGGGAAGGCGAGGACGAAGACGAAGACGTGAAGGTAACTTGCTAATGTTTGTGTAATACAAACTTTATCTTCCAAACAGAGTGCTTGCCCTGTTTTATTTATTTTAATTTCTGACTCGTTGCCTTTCGAGAAACGATGTATGACTTAACGTAGCAGATAACCTTTGGTTATGAGGTGTATTTTTAGCTTTAGCTAGCCTAGATAAGGCCTGTTTTATATAAAGATTCACACAGCTGTATCTAGTTGCGTGTTTTTCATTTCCTTGAAGTACTGTCACGTATGGTGACCGTGTCTGCGTCAGCAAATGTTAGTTTCCAGTTTGACAAAACGAGCTTATTTGTTGGCACTCATAAAAGGCCTCGAGAATGACAAATGAGTTCAACTTATACGTTATTTATGACAGTACATCAAAGTTTAAACATTGTCTATGCGTATTGTATTCGTGTCGTATGCTGGTAAACGTGAACGCATTTCTGGGAAGCAGAAAGTGACAGGCCACGTGCACAACATCGTTAACAGCTTCACACGCTGTTTTTAAAGTGACAGGTTTTTGTTTGTATGCCATCCCGGTAAATGTTGCTGAGTCATAACACGTTATTTATCCTAAGTAACTGTTAGCAAGTTATGAATAAAGTAGCAAGGCTCCCAAAATGACAGTTTTATAACGTGGTCTAAAAAGTGTGACGGTACTAATTGTTTTCGCAACTTACTACCTTCCTTTATTTGACTTCTTTTTATAAGGTTTTTGTACTGAATTTGGGTCACGCCTAATAGTTCTTGTAATTTTCGCGTTTTAGAACACAGCTGGTGCCGTGCCGCGATGACCTCACGCGTTGACCGCGTCACGTCGGTTCCTTTTGACGCCAAGCGCGCGCTGGAGCTTTCTCTGGCTAAAATGTGCGTTGTCGTGAATGATCGGCGTTTTTTGGCGCTAGAAAAGACCAGCTTTTGCCCTTGTGTAGCTGGTTACATATGGGTGAACCCGGTGTCAAAGCCTTTTAGAGTTCAGAAAGTCATGGAAAATGAATTTGCACGTTTCTAGAAAAATACAGCATAGTGATGTTGTGTAACTTGATTTCTGCTACTAGAAAATCATCTGTTAAAGTTAACATCTCATAATTAGAATTAATATGATATTTTGCAGATTAAAGGATTAATTTCTATTGTATGTGTTTTAAACACAAGCCATATATTTATTTTAACTGGCATGGCAAGCAATCACAAACATTTATGAAGTAATTATTAATGTAATTCTTTATATGTGATTTTACAACCTCACATTGCTCTGAAATGGTTGCTTGACCCAATTATTCCTTTAGCTATGGGTATCATACCATGCCTCTTTGTCTGCAGGATAACTGGGATGATGAAGAAGAGGAGAAAGGGGATGTGCAGAAGGTTGAACAGAACAAAACGGGTATTCTTTTTTATTATTTTTATTCCAAAAATTATTCATTTTTTAGATGTAGTGGTCAAATTCACCAATATACACCTTTCAAAGGCAGGCGTATTTCTTAAACTGAAAGTTTTCTAGACTCAAGTTGAACGTTATTTTACTGTTTGCCTGTGTTCAAGTCCCCTTAATAACTTTATTTTTGCCATCATATAGAGGTGAAACCTCCTGAGAAGAAAAAATTAAGCGCAAAAATAAAAGAGAAAGAAAACATGGAAATGAAAAAGCTAGAAGAGTTGAAAAATAAGGTAAGAACAATATCAGTTGTCATAATTAATTGCAAATGTCTAACAGCTAATATAAATGATTTTACATGTTTTAAACAATGTTTATAAATTCTGTTATTAATCGTAAATACAGGAAACACAGATGAGTAAAGAACTTTCATCAGAGGAGCAGCTAGCAGAGAAGCTGCGGCTGAATAAGTTGCAAGAGGAGGCAGACCTGGAATTGGCCCGTGAGGCTTTCGGTAAGAGTCAAGTTTTGTGCACTGCATACACTGTCAGACATTTATGAATTATTTAGTGGTATGTTATATATTCGATTAATCAAATATGCGTTCGGTAGGTTGGCATTCGATTTTCAATTTTGAGATTCAAATGAAATTTTTTTCAAACACCTGGCATCTCTGCGATGCGGTTCTCATGCTCGCTTGAATATGAATCACCCATGAGTGACCATCCAGATTTAGTTAATCTGGAAGAGAAGACAGCTCCCTTGTTCAGTAGACAGAGCACTGACCAGGGAGTCAACCATTTTTGTCAACAGTGCACTGAAACGTTCGATCTCTTAAAATTCCCACAAAACACCGCAAACCAGGGAGAATTGATGGTTCCCATGTTCTCTTTCCGGAAATCACGTGACAAATGACACAAGACGTTTACCTGAAATCGTAGGAACCAACTCGATGAACTTCATGAAACGCGATGTTACTTAAGTAAAATAAGTAAACGATGTCCCAATGAGAAGGGAGCCAGGGTTCTTACCAATGCCCATACCAGTGAACGCAATTTATTGATTCGGAGCAAGGGAGCTGATCAAGACACAGCCAAAGGCAGTGTGCCAAATATGCGATTTGGAACTGGCCTACCACAACAGCACATCATGTTTGAAAAATCACATGAGTTCTGTAAGAAGAACGCCTATGCAAATGGTAGTTTGATTTATTATTTGTTGAACTTATTATCAAAACAACATAAGAGCAATTAATGAAAGATGCTTTGCGCTGTTCGGTCTGCGCAGCGCTGCATGTCTGAAAGACCTAACATTTGTAGCAGTTTGGGACCCGGTAAGGACACAGGCTGCATGTCACTGTCGCACATATCCACAGTTTTTTCTTGAGATGACTGCTGAAGCTTAATGAGGAATTTAAACAGACTCATGCCCGTCATGCGTTTAAATCTTGCGTGGTTGGCAATCAAACTGCGATCTGTGGCTGATGAACGAACTAGAAATACTCAAAACATTTTTCTGAACTAACGTAATAAAGAAATGAAACGAAATCCATCTAATATACCATTGAAAACTAAACTTCATGTTTATATTAAGTCTCCTTCATGTGTGCATTTAAATCCACACTCCCGTGCAGTTGGTAATGAAACTTTGTAACTAGCACCTGAACCACAAACAAAAAATACTCCCCAAAAATTGTCTAAATTAACTTAATACAGAAACTAAACTAAATATAATTTGCCATTAAAACCAGAATGGAACTATTTTAAAATGAGGTGCTCTGTTTACAGCTGTTCTTTAGTTTATAAATTCTGAACATGTTGCGTGTTAGGGCTGCAACAAATTATTATTTTGATAATAGAACGGTTATTAGATTAATCATCGATTATTTTTTTGCAGTTTAATCTGAAGGTTTTGATAGATTATTCATTTTTTGAAGTTCATTAAAAGATTGAGTTTGACCTATTTAAACTAATAAATAAAACAAGGACATTATTTCAGCTTTTGAAAATAGCTTTTTAGTGAACTTTGAGCCAACTGAATGGAGAAATTTCTTTCAGGTTTGTGTGTTCCATCAAAAGTCAAACTGTTGCTACTGCGTTTTTAATAAGGCAGAGCATTGACTCATTTCACAGTTTGATTTCTAAGATTGAAATTTTTATCCAAAATTCAGTTTGATTCAATTTCAATTTAAGAACCTACTTTATATATCCAAATAGAGTGCATACTGGTTAAAAATGTGCAGCTTGAATGCCCTAAGTCGCTTTGGATAGAGGTATCTGCTAAATACATTAATGAAAATGTAAAATAATTTATTTCTTAAGGAAAAACTAACCTAATGATGTAAAAACTATACAGGGAAGTTCCGTACTATTTAACGTTAAAATTATATTAACTGCTTTGTAAACAACTGCACATACTATAGATTTTCAAATTATGATGTTCTAATAATAACTAATGATTCTAAACATGATTTATTTAAGATAAATATAGTCTACCCCAGCTGGAAAAAAAACAATAGAATCCCAATAAATCCCATCGAAGATATTTGAATGGTTTCCATTGAAATACTATTATAAACCATAAACTTAAATCATTAAAACCGTTATAAAAAAATTTGTAGTGTGTTTTTGGCATTATTCCCACAATTACAATTCACGTACCAATAGACATAAGACCATTATAGCTATTTCTATAGTATTTTGGGCAGGGTTCTTTTGTTTATTCAGCCAGGATGTCTATGCAGGTACAGATGGAGCATTTTAAATCAAACACTTCAGCTTCTAAGAAAACATGTTTTTGGGAGCTCAAGAAAGAGTTTGCGGTATATTTCATCTCCCTCACTGCAAAACGCTCGCTCTGTGACACTGGATGCATTTTAAAATCACATTAAAGATGCACTTCTGTCACATTACACACATGCCTTTCAATAAACCGACTGAAGGTGTGTTTATATGCTAGGCGAAATAGGCGTAAGATACAAAAATCTCTCTTTGGCAATCGTCACATGTTCGTCTGCATGTTCTTCTATTGTGTTGCCTCTTGATTGGTTATCGAGCTATAGCACCCCACAGGGCAAACCATGGAAATGCGGGCCCTTACTAACGAAGCTTTGACACTCCAAAAATGGTATTCGGACTAGTATCTGATGTTATGTACTGTTTACTTGTATACAGATCTCTGTGTGTTGATTTAATTGTGTATTGAAGTCAAGCCAATTTGTTATTATCAATTAACATGCTGTCTTTCTTCAGGCGTTGATACTACTGTTAATGTGACAAACAATGTCTCTGGAATTGAAGCCATGTGCCCCTCATCAAAAGAAGATTTTGTAGCGTTTGAAAAATTACTGAAAGAAAAGATTACACAGTTTGAAACCTCTGTGCATTATTCAAACTTTTTGGAGTCACTGTTCAGAGAGCTTTGTGTTTCATGTAAGTCTTAACATTTATTTGAGTATGGCTCTCAAAATTGACATCCTCTACATTGGGGTTATTCAAAGTATTTTCTTTGGTATTAAGATTATATGTTGAACTTAAACAAAACTATGTGCAGTTTATAAGCATGTTTCTCGTTTTGTGTCTCGAGTAGTGGAAGTAGATGACCTGAAGAAAATAAGTAACTCTTTGTCAGTCCTGCTTAGTGAAAAACAAAAACAAGAAAAGGTGAGTTGAATTATGAAGTTTTTCTGTCACACAAATGTCATTTTCCTAGTGCAGTATTCTTTATGGTCAAAAGATTAATCTCAATTCATCCACAGGAAAAGAAGGCAAACAAGAAAAAGAAGAAAGGTGTTGTCCCTGGTGGTGGTTTAAAGGCAAACATGAAAGACCACTTAGATGATTATGGTGCCTTTGATGGTGGCTTCGCCAATGAATATGATGACTTCATGTGACAAAGGTTCATTGTCTCCCTTCCCATTCTCACAGTTCCCAGACACCCCTGTACTCTTCATGCTACTCAGTGCCATTGGAGTGAAATGGACAACGTATAAACCCTTTTTACTTGGTTTTGAGTGGTGACAGAGTCCTCGAAAAGCTGCTATCACCCACCCTATTGTCCCTTGGTGACAAGTAGGCAAAGCAAATTTCTTCAGATGACCTTGGAATCTTTTTTATCTCCAAAACAGAGACGATATGATGTGGGACTTCTGTGGAGGTGTCTCCTCTTATTGGCCTAAACAATAATGTCAATGCCTTATAGATAACTCTGTGAAAAAGATGAGTTTTGATTGAAAGTGACATGTTTTTAAAGCTGTGCAATTTCAGTTACACTGAAGTAAATGTGATGCTCTATGCAAACAATTTCTTTCATGAATAGACTTACTGCAAGTGTGGTGGTTTTTCTTGCAGAATTAAACGCTATTACAAACAGTATCACAGCATTAAGATTCCCAAACTTGAGAGAATATTTTGCATTTGCCATTGTATCAACAATTGTGTCAACACTGCATAAAGAACAGAAGTAATACACCGACTAAATAGGTATTAGACACTTGCAAAGTGCAACAAAACCAACACCAAGCATAATTAATCTGTTGTACCTGGACCTTACACAGATCTCTTTAGAGTAAAGCACCTTTTTGTTTTTTCACATTGTTTAAAATGAACTTCGCATTGCTCCATGGAATCAACTGATTAAAGGTGCGTCAAGCAATTTGTGAGAAACTGTTGATATTTGAAATCGACACCCAAACAAACACATCCTTAGCCAAAAGAAACACCCAAGCTTCATTGCTCTGCTTTTTAAATAATGAATGCTTTTTCTTCACCATCATGACCAAGTGGGACAACTTTTACTGTTGAGGAGGTTACGTTGTTGTGTGAAATGGTATTATCCACTTGTTCTTTCCTCTTACTTACACTGCTCGGACTGTGTGGATATAGTAAATCTTTTAAAACACACATGGAGAACAGACATCTAGCAACTATTTATGAAAGTCATTGTTTGGATGTCGGATTTCAATGTTTAACAGTGTCTCAGAAATCCCTTACTCCGTCTTTATAAGTTTTTGCACTTTGTGGATTTTAATCATTACTAGCTACACTCTGTGGGGTTTTATAATTTAGGTTTACCCTTTTTCACCATACAATATCTTCTACAGGTGTCTACAATTAAAATTCAGCCAAATAAGTCAGGCTTTTCACTATTCAGCGTACTAACAGAGTTTACTTAGTCTTTTGCTGTGAGTAATGATTGTTAAAACTTTTTTTTAATAAAAACGACTTTAAGCCTTAACTTTCTACTCAATTAAAAAAAGTTAATTGGTCTTAATGATTCACTTGATATTTTTGTGAGACGTTATGAAATTGGACAATGGTAATGATAAATGGTGCATTTGGGATGTTCAACAGCTTTGTCTTTGACAAGTATGTAATCGATATATTATTTACATTTTAAGTAGTATACAATTTACCACAGTACAGGTGAAAAGAAAATACATGTGAAAAATTACATAAAGCAAATGTTCTACTGGAGATTTATAATACATACAGTAATTGTAAGTATTTTGAAAGACATTTATGCATTTGGCAGACGCTTTTAACCAAAGTGACTTGCATTGTTCACGAGTGAGGGAACTCGTGATCGGGCTCAGTGGCTCTAACCACTGAGCTACAGGAAAGCATTTAGTGGTGAAATTGTTACTTGTGTATGTAATTCTTTACTTTACGCTTTACAAACAATGAAGTCTATAATGATATTGGTCAGGTAACATGGCATTTGCCCTTATGAGCCTAAATGACTTGTACTGAATCCATGTGCACTTTTCTTTACGTTTTTAAACTCTACAAACTAGAGCCGAACTTGAAAAAAACTCCCCTAAGAGCAGCTCTTTTGGTTTTATGTAATATTTCAAGTTCTTGGAATATTAGCCAACAGTTTGAACACGCATGTACGGATTACGAGTACTCCTCCTACTGTTGCGAGCCACAGTCGAGCTGCCTCTCTGTCTCCTGTTTTCTCTTCCTTGGCGTGCACTTCCAGCTGTAGCCTGACCCAGTGAGTTCTGCATTTGCTGGAATACGCTCTGTCTAGTGACCTCCTTAGCGCCACAGGTAAATGTCAATGCCACGCCGTCATTGCTCTTCATGACTCTAGAGGTACCATCCGATGTACCGTCAAAACAGCGTCCTAGCGCAATTTCTTTGGCGGTTCGGGGGTCTTGATCAGTCACTGTATAGATGCCATAGTTGTGTCCCAGTGGGTCCAGGGGTGCAAGCATAGTAAATTCATTTGTGTCATTGTTGACAGCCAGTGGGAGGTGGTTTACCAAATATTCTTGTAGGATGCTGTTAACGCCGTCTCTTTTGCAGCTGCCTTGAGGAATTATCTTTACGAGGGTGCGATCCACACGATCCTGGTCGTAGAGCATCCCGCTGCACTTGAATTCCACACACACGGCAGAAACAGTTGATTGGTCCATGTCGCGAATGCTTCTGGTATCACGTATGCCATACAGTTGACCGACGGTCTTTGGATGTGTACCTCCCATATTGCGAGAACGGACGTTAAGCTCGTGGGCGCTGTTGAGTTTGACTTTAATATAGCAGGCCCTGTATTCCATGGGCTTTGGCCACCAACTCAAGTAGTCTTCTGTCCAGCTCATTGGATCGTCCTCATTGAAAGGTACTGTGTTATAATCGTAGCGATCTCCTTCAACTCTTGAGAAACGAAAGTGAGCTGCATTGAATGGAGCTTCCTCGCACTCCTTAAGTTTTTCAAATGGATAGATTGGACCATTGGCTTCTTCAGCTGCGTTCGACCTGGGTTTGGCCACATTGATGCTGAATGCAGTCTTTTTTATTCTGGGATCGTCATGATCTGTACGTCTGTAGTTAAGTTTGTTCAGATGAGGTTGTGGAACACCAATGCTGCTTGGATTCAACTTTGGAGATGATGCTACTGCCTCTAGCTCTTCTCCACCAAGGTTAGCCATGACATAGGCAGAATACGCATCTGCTTTTTGTTCATCACAGAAGGCTGGAAGGCACGCGCCATTTGTGCCAGTGATGACACTGTCAAATCTACCCCAAGACCGAGGGTTGGTTGAAAACCCTGGTGTGGGCTCCATATTTATTAAAGTCATCACAACCCCTTCAACTTGTTCACTTGGCATAAACCGGTCACTTCGAAATGCCCGCACCTTTACGTAACATCTTCTGTTTTCCGGTACATCCAAGTTAAACAGCCGCCTCTCACGGATTTCCATGTTACCTATGAGGAAGGTACGCTCTTCTCTTTTTCCTCTTTGCTTTTTCTCTGCATGGAAGTGTCCCTCTTCTTCCCACAAACCAGTTTCAGGATTAAGGGACCACAGCATCATGGTCTTCAAGTGCTCGGGTACCTTCACTTGTGCTGTGTCAAGACGTACTTTCACCTCTCCAGCGTTGAGTGACTCGCCTCCTTCATCCCTGAAGTCTACAGAGAACATTCCATAAGTCCTCAAGGGCAAAGTATCACCTTCTGCACTAATGAAGTTGAGATCACTCTGGGCAGCCGCTGCTGTTGATATATCCCTAGGATCAAGGAATGTCACACTGGCCTTGACATTTCCCATGAACACCTCTCCATTTTCTTTAAAGAATGTGTTGGGTGGGATCTCGATCTCAGCAATGGGGTCCTGGCCCTCTACCTCCCCAAGGACTAGCATATTGGTCTCCCTTGAGCTAATGGTCACAGGTGGCTTTTTCCTCAGTAGCTTGATCTCATGGAACACAGCTCCGCCTTTAGTATTGAATGGTAGTACTTTTGTGGTGTTCACAAACTTCTGCAAGTTGTCCACAAAAGTGAGAACTAGACGTTCTGTGTCTTTAGGAACCTGGATTGAAAACGTGCCTTTGTATCCCGTTCGGCTGACTCTTACGCCATCCATGTAGATGTGTCCAAACCTCATTGGCTCCCCTGTGTCTGCTGCAACAGCATGTCCACGAACAATAGATTTTGTGTCCACACATGTTTTGCAGTCACACTGAGTCACTACCATGATTGGTAATTGATATCCCTGGCATTTAATCTCTTTTTCCTCCATGTTTGAAATTCCACAGCAGTAGGAAACAGAGTCTTTGCATCGGATGCCATTATCTAGCTTCCCAGTACATGTGGATGTAGGGCATCTTCCCACGTCGTAGTACAAAGAGTTAGTTTCATTTTGATAACAGTCATGTGGTAGGCGAATCAGGTGGGAATCAGGTGTAGGTTTACATGATGGCTCATTTTGACCTGAACACAGAAAAAGATTAAGAAACAACAGATGAGAACTAAACGTTGGATTAATATAAAATGTGTATAGATACATAAATGTACAAACCAGTGACTATGAGGGCGGCTGATTTGGATTTGATGGCCCCATTCTCATTACTGGCTCTGCAGTAGTATTCTCCCATCTGGTCCAAAGTAAGATTCCTCAAAATCAATGTCTTGTCATACTGATATTGATTCCTGTCGAGCAGAGAACCGTCGTGGAACCTGTAGATGGACCGCATTGATTACAGTTGTATTTTCGAACGGAATAATTTGTTGTTGCCAGGATTTGGGGACATTTTACTGTTTTGAGAAATGTGTTCAAGTCAGCTTGGTTCTTTAAACCTGCCTTTACGTATGAACCCTCTCATACTAATTATAAGGATTATATTGCAGATTAAATAGGCTGTCTCCTTCCTTATTTACTGTCATCAAAATAGATTTTATTATGTTGAAACTGCATAGCAAACATCTATTCCTATTTTGAAGGCTTAAACTTACCATTCATACTTGTCTGGTTCAGGTAAACCATCAACCTTACAACAGAAAGCAGCAGTTTGACCTTCCTTTCTGGCCTTGTTCTCTGGATTTTTCAGCACATAGAGTTTTTCTGAGGAACACAGTTAGTAATATTGCATTTACTATCATTATTGCAATGCATCATGAAAAGACAAAAAAAGTATGTAGTTTGCCATTCATTGGGTTATTTCTGTAAAGCTTTAAAGAATAGATTTGGTGGCTAACTACATCTATTTTGTAGTTGTAGTTTTTGTATTTTGTCTAGTTTTCTTAACAAATATTGAAAGGATTATTACTTGCTCTCTCCAGCTTCAAATGGAGGACTGAGGTGTGTTCAGTGCTTTGGGGCACACTGACTTTTCGTGGAGTGTGATTCGGCAGTTTGATCATCAAAGTAGTGTTGCCATCAGGGCAGATTCCAGGGATATGAAAATGTCCATTGTGATCGGTAACAGTGAGGAGTCGGGGGCTCGGATCAGTGCTGAGAATGGCAGCTCTGGGAGCAGGGAGGCCACCAGCGCTACGGACTGAGCCTAGAACTGTGTGATCTTTACAGGTACAGCCATCACATTGATCATTTACACTTCCCATCACACAATGCAGATCACACCCTGAAGAAGCAAAGGTGAACAAAACTTGTAATGCAGAATTATAAAAGGAGCACTTTCACTGATTTTCTTTTTCTGACAAACACTGTATGGACCAGAAGTGGTTGGGACGCCCCAATACTATTTTGGTAAAGCCTTTTTCTGTTCTGAAATTATTGTACCATTGTGTACAAGTCATTAATGGGTTTGGGAATTAGTGTTTGGCTCAAAGCCTGCAAGTCATTTGTGCTCACTGAAATAGTAAAACCTGTTCATTAGAAAGGGGCGTTGCAATACTTCCGTCCATAAAGTGTATCTGACTAGTTTTGGACAGAATTGTACTTGGCTAGTCAACTATATTCTTTAAGAAAATTCAGATTTGTTACTTGGGCAGGATGGCCCTTCACATGTTCTGGTCTCGGCAGCTGGCCCATTGCATTGCTTGGAATTGCAGGTTCTAGAGCGATGCTGTGTTGCCACCTGATCACAATGAGCCAGGCATGGACTCCAGTCCGACCATGGACCCCATATTGGTTCAACTTGTAATGGCTTATCTGAATGTAAAGAGTTGTATAAATCTCAAAAAGTGCTAAAAGATCTCATCTTACAGTAACTCTAATACATTCAGCTTTTGCATACTTTAATTTTCATACATGAAAATGGTAATATGATGCATGGATTTGTGCTTTGAAACATAACATTAATTTTCTTACCTCTTGGACAGAGGAAGCGTACAGCATAGTTTGAGCAGTTTCTACCCACAGGCTGTTCAGAATTAATACACCAGAAGCCCACGGCTGGGTCAGCATGTACTCTTTCTCCGGTGCTGCGAGCTGGCATCCATTCAGTAGTGCGTGCTTCTAGAGCTCGAGGAACCTCACACACACGAGCTCGATAATAAAATGCTATGACGTTCAGCTTCTCATAGTCTCCTTTCCCTCCAGGGTGATCGACATTAAACCAAGTGGTCCACTCAAAGTCATCTGGTCACAGGAAAAGGTTTTGATTAATTTTAATACCATTAATCAGCAAGGAGTTTAAATCAGCTTTTGAATATTGATATTTTTTCAGTTGTCAAACATGAATATAAACCTACCCTCATTGGAGTACACAGCTGGGTTTGGTCTCTCTGATCTTTTCCTGACGCTTCTTTTTATCCCTAAGGAGAAAACAAATGTTAATCTTTTTCATCTTGGAATCCAAACACAGTTTCTTAGTTTTTCTTACAAATGTGAAGCCTGTTAAACACTGACACTCATGTAAATGTATTTCTAGGTTAACCAACCGTACTGGTGCCACAGTGTTTTTCATGTCTCTGTCAGTGAAATAGGCACATGCTAAAGTTTACTGAAGTAACTATAGTTGAAGTATTCCTGCTGAAATAAAACAATAGAACCCTGCACAAAATACAACAGAAATGTAATGGATTTAATGGTTATAATGGGTATTGTATTGCACGGATACTTGTTTTCTACTTGTATGTGATGGGTTCTATTGGTGGGATGATAAATCATATTGGAATAAAACCCAAAACACACTACAAAGAGGAATTTAATAGAAACATCTCATTCTAATTCACAAATTCAGTGTATTTTTTTTCAGCAGGGATGGTATTTGCAGTAAAACCACAGTATGAAATCATTTCAAATTTAAAAATTCAACATTTTCTCTATAGTAACCATTCTCCAATGAAGCTATTTTTTAGTAAAACCACAGCAACTAAAAAAACCATAGTTTCATGGCATGAGGGTGATGACAGAATTTGTATTTTTGTGTAAACACCTTTTGTCATATCCCAGTTTAACAGTGAGTTCTGCAAGTTGTTTTCTAAAACACTTGAGCAATTGCTGACAGGTGGCTTTTCTGGCTGCTGTCTTGCAAAACATCCCAGCTTCTGGATATAATGGGGACACTAGAACAATGTTGCCTTTTCTTCATTAATGGTTTTGCTATTGTAGTGGTCGGGGGAACTGGAAGAGTCAAGTTACTTAAAGCCAGCTGTCAAAATCCTGCGGAAATTATTCTGCCTCTGCCAGATAACTATATTGCGTTAGGGGCTAGTATGAAATGTGCTAATGAAATTATGGCATTTTATGTTTTTGTTGTTGCGTGTTTAAAGGGGTTGTAGCCGGGCAAACCTTGAGTGGTGCATGTAATTCCCAACAGAAATAGAAGAAAGGTCCATGTCGAGAGAAAGCCCATCCTGGCTCTTTGTAAATGACTTCTGACCTCTTGAAACGAAGCACTCACACACAGCTCAACACTAAGAATAGTCAAGCCAGTGCCAATTCTGTGCCAATCGGAGAAGAAAATGAAGATAAGCAACTGCAATTTGTTTGAAATTGACCACAGTGTTTTCATTTGAGTAAATATTGTGGGAAATCCCATAATGCGCCTTTGTTCATCTACTGGCTATACACTTTTGGCAATCTCACAAGATAAAAATTTACCAGAGAAAATGTGTGTACTTTAAAAACATTTAAAAAAAACCTTATGAGTGTTGGAGAGGCTGAAATAATTAATTGTGCAGTTTTCCTGCCAACAGTAAAATCTTGTTAAAGCAGGCAAGATAAACTTACTTTAGAGACAAAGTTTAGGCGCTAAAATGTTTTAGCTGCTCTCAAATATCACATCTGTGAGAGTCATCAGTATATCAAGGGAATGCACAACTGTTTCTACATCCTGCCAGAAAACCCAGAACTAGACAGATTCCACACACACACAAATGCACCATATTTATTTATTATCACAGTGTTAGATTTTGACATTATATAAAATATTTCACAATGCAATTGCACAGTCGATAAGGAGAAGGTGTTTAAATACTGTGTGTATATATATATATATATATATTAAAGAAAATCCAAGTTTAAGACACACTAAATATAAAATAATTGAATTGTGAGAGGAAAAACTCATAAATTGGAGGAAACCATTGAAAAGCATTAGCAACGGAATCAAATTTATATCATCTAAAAAAAATTATGTCATATATTTATACCAAAAAGGGAAGACAATTAAAATATAAGAATTTGATATCTTACCAAAGCAACTGTTTGTCTGTGAAATGGACAGCTTTGCTATTCCTGCGATGTATTAACAGAGCAGTAGCTAAACACTTGGAGAGAGAAAGACAGAGAGAGACTGAATGTGCAGTTCAGGTCTTTGTCTGGTACTTATATAGCTCAGCCCTGAGCCACAGGGTTGGCTCTCATTCTCAAGAAACAACAAAATGACTTCAGCACTGTCTCTCTGCTCCTGTACAGTACACGTATGTCTGAGTGAGGGTTGTCCTGGAACAACATCCTCAAAGCAATAATCATTGATAATTCTATTGTCCTTATAGACTACTTTCAACATCATAAAAGAAACAGATCTTGTGATTGAAGGCTTTCAGATGTCAATATTCTTTATAACAAATAGCCACAGAGAGACACGCACACAGATTTTTTACATAACGATTTACAGTTGTGTCAGCGGTGCGTTGAGATATTCATTGCTGGGTGTTTCATGTTTCACTTTAGTTTCGCTACATTTACACAGAAAGCTATTTTTCTGAGCTCGCCTTTATCAACAGTTTAGATAACTGATCATAAAGACATCCATGTATTTAAAAACACATGAGACAAATTATTTCGGTGACTCAGTCTCAAATGATTCAGCGTGTTCTCTCCCATGGTCTTCTGAATGTGTTGATAAACAATATGAAAGATTTGTTAACACAACGAGCCAACAAAAATATGCGGCGTCGTCCAGTCATGATGTCAGATGCAACAGAACACACCCTATGGATACATTTTTACAGCTGTACAAGGTTCTTAAAATTCAATTAAATTAATAAAAAATGTAAATGCCCTAAGGCGATAAAACACGTAGAAAAAATCCAGACTGATACTGTTGTACAGTGTGTAAAGATGGGTCTGAATATAAAAAGTCCAAAGGCCAGTTAAATCATTTTTTAACAGCAACATGTAAGCCCAGCATGAATAAAACCTCACCTCATGTTTGCTGGACACTGACTATCACATTTCCTGTGTTAAGGCAATTTGGAAAAGGGTGAGGTCATTAGAACAACATATTACTTCAGTAGCCTGTGGTAGGTTTTGTAATTATTTCAGCAGGACAGTAAAAGATGCTTTATAGAGCAAGTTTTTTTTGTTGCCAACAAACATTTTACCCTTTTATCTCTTTTAACTGCTATGTTAATACTATGGTACTGTATGATTAAAATATTTATGCAGCTTGATATTTTAAAAATGCTCCAAGGAACCATATAGTATTGGCATAAATGTCTAAAAACACAGTACTGCCATTATACCATTTTCAAGACCCTAATACTTTCCGGTGTTTTTAAGATTCCAATCCCACATCAGCAGCAGTTTAGTAACAGCGGTACACTGTAATCTTCTGTGAAGTAAGCTTACAGGGTTCTTTATGAGAAGACCATTTTAAGGTGGACTGCTGCTCTTCAAAGGACCTCTATTTGCGATAATTGAGCAAGACAGAACCTGTAGGCTGGCACACAAAGAGGAAGTGGAAAGATAAACAAACACAAGTAAACACACAAGGTTTATTTGTTGCATGGCAAACAGACAAGGACTCAGGGCAAGTATGGGCAGTTGGTACATTACCGAAATTCAACAAAGTACACAGGACTCAATTGTCTTGAATTGATGAAGTAAAAAGTGCAACAAATGAATTAAAACCAAGTTCCTATGTAGAGTACATAATGCCTGCATTATTATTTTAGTCATGGTGCTTAGTAAAGTATTTTTGCTTTAATACATTTACATGGTTCAAAGTTTAAAAAACAAATTGTTTCCATAATGCAGCAATTCTTTGTAGCGCTTGTCTCTTTAATGCCCTCTTCCGAAACGGTCTGCGTAAATTGGCATGTTTGGAAAATGCCTCACTTATCATAACCTAAAATTTTACTTCTCAGGTGTAAATTCTAACTATTGAACAAATCAAATGAATGTTCGAATTGTCCTTTTAATTTCAAATACAATGTTACATGGCGACATATGTCAGTGGTAAGAGCATTGCGTTAACAACGCAAGGTTGTGGGTTCGATCCCAGGGGATTGCAGATACGTAAAATGTATAGGATAATGTAATGTAAGTCGCTTTGGATAAAAGCTTCTGCCAAATGCCTAAATGTAAATGTAATAATCTTTTAAAAAACTGTAATTTTCTGTAATTTTACAGTTGTATTTGACATAATGTTAACATATAAGTGCTGTAAAAATAGTAAATTACAGTAATAAGCAGCAAATTTTCATTGTAAAAGTATAAAATTACTTGAAAAAAATAATTTAACTCTGCTCTAGTTATGCTGACAAAGATTCAGCTACATTCATTCTATGATGAACAGAGGATTTCAAAGGGGAAAAAATGCTGCTGCCAAAAAAACACAACCACAATCATCATTTTATATTTACGGGTTGTTAAACAGAAACATCAGATTATTCTGACAAAGTGGGAATCATGCAGTATTTCAGAAGTAGTGTTTGGTAATAGATCCCTTTTTGGGCTTGACTTCAGCAGGTAATGTAATAAATTATCTATTGTAATTATACATTGGAATATTGAAATGTGTACGTTCCCAAAACCTCAAGATTACATATTCAATTGATTTAGAAAACACTTTTATTCAAATTGAACATTTAGAGAGAATTTAAAATGTTGTCTAAAGTGGATGATAAACCCTTTAAACTAGAAACTAAAGAAAGTTAATAGAATTCTTTATTTTTTTACGGCTATAATGGCATAACTTCTCTTGACTGTACAGTTTGTGTCTAAACTGAGTGTCCAAAAAGAATCCGACAGGGTAATGTTGTGGGTCAGGAAAGCCTGGTGGGGGTTCTTGAGGAAGCTTGATTTAATGACTTCACCAGTGAAAGTATGCAGAGCAGCTTCTGGTAGGGTCATTAAGGGACCTGAATCCAAGGAAAGGGATGTTAACCCTGTTCCTCTTGCCATTCAGATTGATGAAACATTCCACGAAACGGCTAAAAATCTCTTCTTATGATTCACTCTTTGAGGTAAATCGGGATTAGTTGAGGCGGATCAAGAAAATATGAAACAGATTTGTTGAAATTCTCTTGTGAGGTTTTTGTCTGACAGAGAAGCAGTGGTGGTCTTCACATTTGAGCTATGATTGGTGTTTAAAATGACATCTTATTTTTAATGAGTTTTTAAGCATAAAATACTGTTCCACTCACCCAGAGTTTATATTTCAAAACGATTAATAGAATACAGACAAATAAATGTAATAAATTTTCTTTTCACAAAATGTTTTGTATACTTTCAATTTGTCTTGTAAACGTATGCATGTCGCAATAAAAAGTGTTTAAAGAAATTGACATGAAATTTCGCATATTGCAATTTTAACATCCACTCAGTAAAGACTTAGTTCTTTGTTCCAAAGCATGATTCAAGATATCTTAAAAGTCTAGCTAAAGAAAATTTTAATTTAGCTGTTTTACATAATTTTATGTGAAAATGATAGCATCACTTTGTTTTGTGTTTCAAAACTATTATAAAAAATCATGAATTTCTAATTAAAATATTTGAACATATAAACAAATAAATAATCTAACTCTGATAAACAAACACTGAATACATACAATATAATTTATATAAGGTCATTGCATGACAGGAATAAAGTATTTGTGACTCAATGTTCCTAATGCTGTGGAACAAGCAAGATGTTGCCAAAACATTGTGGTTTATAACCATCCAAATACTTTTCAAATGATGAAACAAAATCTAGCATAAGTGTGCGTACAGAATGGATGTTAGGTCACGAAAGGCGGACGATGTTCAAGGATCAAACTAGGAATAATATTTAGATACACAACAATATAAACATGATTGAAAGGAAATGTTGAACATTTTCACACATGTACATCACCTGAAGCACAGCACTGATTGCTTTCAGCAGTGTTGACTGCAGCTGCCCGGCAGCTATAAAACTCAAAGACATGCAGAACCGTCCATGAGATTAAAAACATGTGGTAGACCTGCAAGACGAATGAGATGTGCTTGCACCACACTGGAAAGAAAAAGTCGTCCATCTCTCTCTCTAACAGTCAGTCTTAGTCTCTCTTCCTTGAAGTTCAAAAAAGGAAAATGTTCTTCAGATCCTCCTGTTTTTGGATAATGACCTATGACCTATCATTTTATTTGCATCATATCCTACTGCGCACTGCAGATATAACAAAATACTCATTTTGATTGTAGCAACAGCTGTGAATCTGACTCAAATTTTCTGGTGAGAAGTACACTCAAATGTTTGTGCGGATATCTTATTTCAACACAGCAATTTTGAATATAGCCAATAGTTTTAAAAGGTCTTGTACAGATTCTTGTAGCGAACAATTAGAACAACTGAAATAACATACAAAAGGGCTCTTCCTTGTGTTTCATTCTTATAGAATGGAGGCTGTGTTTAAAAGACCAGATACAAAAACAACTGTCATATCCATACTGTGCCTTAGGTGCTATTTTCAGAAAACGTCATTAACTTACATGAAAATGTTCTCCATAGTTAGAGACCATTAACATTTTTCAAAGAAAACCATGAATAGAAGGTTTGTTTCAACATTTAAGTCCTGTTCATGGTTTGAGGGCATTAATAGTTTGAGAATGTATTTGATGTTACCGGTTTGTGTTGTCAGAGGCCGTTTCTCACACAAATCTGCCCACATCCTGTGAATTTGAGAATCATTCTGCACTTTCAAATCTTTCTTGAGAAACAACAGTTAGAATCTTTTCCAGAGTTTGTGAAATATTGTGTTAATAAAGCTTCATATCTAAAAGAAAGGGAATGAGATAGGAGGGGCACAAAGATATATAGAAAGGGGTTGCAGACTTGCCAACCATTGAACCAATGGTGTAGATGTGGCTGTTATAATCTCCCTTTGAAAGCTTTTTTACAAACAGATTACATCACTGTCTGGGACCTCCTGGCCAGCCTCCCGCTCTCTCTTCCTGTTTTCAGCGCCTTATCAAAACTTGAATGAGGCGAAAACCTGGGAAAACTCTTATTCTGGAGGGAGAGGCAAGAAATGAGGAAAGAAAGAAAGCTTGTTTCTTATCT
This sequence comes from Barbatula barbatula, assembly GCF_947034865.1. Taxonomy (NCBI): domain Eukaryota; kingdom Metazoa; phylum Chordata; class Actinopteri; order Cypriniformes; family Nemacheilidae; genus Barbatula; species Barbatula barbatula. The sequence goes on along the minus strand of NC_136766.1, from coordinate 19,759,393 downwards.
TCATTTATAAGCGCTTCTGAACTCACATTCAGGTGTTATTAGATGCTGGCTGACCAAAAATAACTTGAGGCGCTTTTGCTAACCTCATTCCTAATACTTGCGTAACCTGACATCCTTTTCATTAATCGTTTTAGAATAGTGATTACAGACCGGTATCTCTCCTCCCCTTCGTTGCTAAAACTCTTGAACTCTTGTTGTATGTAACCAGCTTTCATCCGTTCTGATCCAGAACAACCTCCGGGACAGCAACCAGTCAGGTTTTAAGAGCGGTCATTCCATTGAGACTATGTGCTCTCTGTCATTGAAGCCCTGAGACTGGAAAAAGCTGTCTTTTACTCATCTGTTCTTATCCTACTGGATCTATCTGCCGTCTTTGACACCATTAACCACCACATCCTCCTGTCGATTCCCAAAAGGCTATAGGAATGGCTCTACAAAAGTCCCAACATCTCGACACATGGGTGCCTCAGGGCTCAGTGCTTGGTCCGTTGCTATTTTCTGTATACATGACATCCCTAGGCTCTGTCATTCGGAAACATGGCTTTTTCTATCATTGCTATGCAGATGATACACAACTCCACCTGTCATTTCAGCATTCCCTGCGCTCTGCAAACGAACGATGTCTTGTGGTGCCATCCCAAAAAGGTAAAAAATCTCTCTCACGCACCTTCTCTGGATTGGTTCCACTTATGTGAAATGATCTGCCCGCTGCAACGAGATCTGCAGATACTGTAGCCATCTTTAAGAATCTTCTGAAAACACATCTCTTCTGTCAACACCTTCTATCTCTTTTTTACTCAAAAAAAAAACTTCTATCTTAGCTCTGTATACTGTGGTAGGCTTTTATCCTTATGTTGTTCCAGTTGCTTCCATTGTTTACCCCATCTGTAAGTCGCTTTGGGAAAAAACCTGCTAAATGACTAAATGTTAATACAATGCAATGCAATTCAGTCCAATGAAATGCAATTCAATGCAACGCAACACGTTTTTTTTAGTTAAAGACATTTTTGTGTTTTTGTTGCTTTAAATTGGAACATGGGTCAACCACTGTTGTTTTAAATGTTGTTCTACAAAATCAAATATGCCTCTTAAATTCACAAAGAAAGATTTCATACTGTTTCCATAAATTTAATGGTCTTTGTAGCCAGGGATAAAGGTAAGTATTGGATCGCTTTGTAAAGTCCTGTACATTAAGGTCTCCCCTCTTCTTACATATATAAATGGACACACACATGCCCCCCACTAATTGAGATGCAATTGCTTAAAGAAACCTGTAAAAGCCATCAGAGGCACAGAAATCCCAAGGCCTTCCTCCTCCAGAGCAGACACACAATATTTAATAAAACATGCCTCCATCCTCTGGAAAGGATTTCCAAGAACAAAGCAAACCACAAGTGTCAGCATTGAGCCAACAGTGTAACATGAATGATCCAAACATTTTCCATGTTTTCTCTTTCATTGATGTATTGTTTTATGCATGGATGAGGATACTGGAAAGTATTTGTTCTTGTATCGTGTGGTAACCCACTAAGCGGTTGTGAAATGGATTTCCAGATTATGTCTATGTACTGCAAGTTGCATTGTCCAGCTGTCCTTCTAAGTCCCTGCAGCTGATGGCTTAAACACAATGAGCACATCACAGGGCACCACCTGACAGGCTCGTTGATCATTGTCTGAGACTTCCACCCACCCCATGGAGTATTTATCTATCTGGATAAATATACTGAAACATCTAGGCTTGATGTACTGCAAGCCATGCAACAAGAGTTATATAGAGCTATCTAATGGTGCCAAAATCCATTTGTTTTGTATATAGTCGCACTTCATGTCAAACAGCACTAGAAAGTATTCTATAATAATAACAATAATGATACTATTAATATTAATATTGCAGCAGTAGTAGTTGTTATGTGCTATGTAATTATAATAAATTGTTATTTTTCTGCAGCAATTTATTGAAAGTATTTCCCAATTATAAATAAAAACATTTATAAGACAATGTATTAAATACAAATATGATATTTGTTAAAATGTTTTGACTACGTTCCAAACAGAGTTGTTGCAGTTTTGATTTTTGTTTTATTTAGTGTTATTAATATTTTAAATTAGCTTTTATTTTAAATTAGCGTTTTAGATTTTGGGTTTTTATGTTCATTTTAGTTTGACCAATTTTCTGGTATATGTTTTTTTTTCATTCTATAATTTACTTGTTTATTTTTTATGTTGTTCACTTTGATTTTTGTTTTATATTAGTTTTTGTTTATTATTATAATTGTAGTGCTTTAAACTTACTTCAGTTTTTGAGTCAATGTTCAGTTTTTGAGTCAATTGTTCAATGTTTTATTTTATTTCAACGAACAGAAACATTTGCAAAGATTTACTTTTTTTATTAAAATAACCTTGTTTCCAAATACACACATGCAAAAAATGAATAAATATAAAGGCACAAAGAAATAAACATAAAAGTCAGAGGTAAAGAGCATTGCTCTGTTTAAGGAACCTTTTAAAATTTCGGCAACACTGACAAACATCTGATGCTGTTAGTGGCACCGAAATTACTTTAACTCATCAAAAATGACCAAGAAGATTCTCATGAGATGTCATTGCCATTCTGCAAAACATAAAATCTGCAAATCTTAGACTCACCACTGGGTGGCAGGCATTGTGAGGGAGGGTTCAGAAGCTGTCCAGGGTGCCAGGGGTATCTTGTGTACCTGTAAAAAAATGACAAATGCTTTCTTAGAGGAAACCCATCGATCAAACAAAATAGATTTTCACCCACACACATCTGTACTGAAAAAAACAACTGACACATGTACTGGAAAAACATTCCCCATTGAAATCAAATGAGCCCATCAGTGTGGACAGCGTTGCGTTAAAATTTAATAGGTTTTAAAGAAAGGGCTGTTTTAGATTTAAAGGTCAAGAAAAAAATCTGGGGGAAAAGGGCAGCCATGCATTTCAATATATGAGATTCTCAGACATTTAAACATTACAGCTAAATACCAGGTCTAATTAAAAAAGACATGATTAATGCTCCTCCCATAAATAAGCACATAATGTGTGACCATAAAATAAATATTGATTCCAGACAGCATTCGAGTGATTTGCTTCATCGTGTTCAGGCTTGTTTTTAGGTGTGGTACCATGTTCACAAGATATGGGTCTAATTTATGAATGTGAGCCCCAGTATACGATGAAACCGCTGTAAAATATGCATCCCTGTTTTAGGCAGAAAGATAGAAAAGGACAATCAATGGAAAGACGGACAGAAATTTCTGTTTCAAATGTAACCATTTCCTCGCACAGCTCTTCTAAATTATGGTAACCACAAAACTCAAAAAAACACATAACAGATAAAAAAGAACTCCTGAAGTACTTTCACGCAAAGCATGCTTGAAACCCTCTATACCCTGGTGAAAAAAATATACTTTTTTGTATTTCAAATATATACATTTTTTTTACAATACACTGTAAATATACTAACAAAATATAGCTCACTATTAAATAAATTAAAAGCGTATAAGATACTTTTACTTTATTTTTACCAATAAACTTCAAATTTACTTTTAAAAAGTGTAATTTAGTATTAAAAAAACACATTTTAGAAAAATATACTAAAAGTGAAAGTTTTGTACAATTTTATAAATGTATTAATTTTAGATTTATTTTAAAATATATTTTATGTACATTATAACTGTAATTATCGAAATTATCGTTGCACAATACACTTGCAGCATATTTTAAAAATACTTTATTGAATATGTTTTGTAGATGGAGTATATTTAAAATCAATTTTAAAGTTATTTATGTTAGGAACTCACTTCATATCTTAATTTTCAAAAAGTGTTAAAACGTTTGAAAGCCTGCCTTTACAATATACTGTAATTTCAATTAAATATATGTATATTGCACAAATTTGTTTTGTAATGGTGTTTTAAGTTGAGTAATGTTTATTTTTCTTATACTGTCAAAGAATCATGTTTCATTCATTAATCCTTCCATAGAAAGATGCCAATGCTAATACTGTATTGTGCACAGTGTCATACACAGAAATACATGAATACAACTTTTGTCATTAAACACAATATAACAGTACTTATTTGTAACATACAAAAAAAAGAAACATTGAAATCGTATGCCAAAACACAGTGAATTATGGAAACATGTTTTGGGTCATTAACAGTTACCTGTTTTACACTGGTAAATGTTTGTACAGGAATCTGATTTTAGTCTCTTTCAATATTGTTCGGAAGGGGACTGACATACATTTTGTCCTTAGCCCTAACCATTACACATTTACGCTGTAATGACTGAGGATGTACAGCAAATACATTATTACTGTGAAACACTTCAGTTAGAAATGTACAGGGTATATTTAACTGTACATCTCTATAAACCTGTCTTCCACTCTTGGCAAGCTCCTTAACTAAAACACAGAATCTATTTGTAGTAGATACAGAAGAGTGCTCATCCACAGATGTGTAAGCCACCAGTGTCATAATTTCACAGAATGTTCCATCACTTAACTGTAAAACAGAATTATTTCTCTTTTTAAGAGTCGTGTTATTATATGAATGATAAATGACACTGCTACAAATGAAACGGTCATACAATGAACCTAAATGTACAATGTCTCCTGTGAAATGTTGAATAGCCATCCTCTGCAGCACAGTTGTTCTGGCTTTCTTTGGGCGACCAAAAGCTTTGACATTATTTGGAAAATCCTTTGACATTTTTGTTGAGCCAGATCTACCTTGGAGTTTCAAATAGTTTTCTTATGTTGTCATTAGCATTTGCCATTATAGTCCGTGCTTCTGTTGAAAGACCCCTCCACCTAAGGAATCTCTTTACTATTTGATCACATTAACTAAGTTGTTCCATTAAAAAAATTAAGTGTGGTGGGACGTACTGTGGTGTCCCTAATTACACAAGGCTGTTGGGTTATCACGGGTCTAATTATGAACCATGCGAGACCGTATAAAAGGGGATCCTATTCACTGTTTGTGTGTGGTTGCCGTTTGTTGTGCGCCACTGCCCGGGGACTTCCCCCTTCTGGTTCCGCTGAGCTTTTGAGGCTAACTTGCTGCTGTGAGCTGTTGGCGGCTGCTACTCTCCCTTTACATGCCTCTCTTGTGGTCCCGTGTCTTGTGATGCTTGAGGTATGTGTGTTTGGCTCACGAGTAACATTAGCATATGCATGATCTGACGTAACCATTATTTGGTTTGTAGTTTTTGTACGCTGTCGTTGGCTGCCACTTTCGCTGTACATGCCCCTCCCACATTCCCGTGCTGTGTGAACGCATCAAGGTATGTATTGTTTGGCTAACTAGTTAGCACATAGATGCGTAGGTTTCACGTAATTATTATTTGGTTTTTAAGCTGTGACGATAGTTCGTTGCAGTGGGTTGTTGGCGGCTGCCACCTTCCTCCTGTATATGCCTCTCCTGCGGTCCCGACGTGGCGATCTGATGGTATCCTTTGCGCGTGTGACTGGCTATAAAGTGGAGGAATAGACGGTTCCCGATACCGCGAGGCATATGGTTCAACTCTATCTGATGCTGCTGCTTTTTATACTTTGACGCTTCCCGTGACAATTTCTCGTCAGCGCGTGAGCGCTTGGAATGTCTCATGTGACATCGGTTCTCCAGCACTCCGTTTTATGATTGCTGAAATCCTTTAACTATTTCGTTAAGTTGTTTGTGACTTTGTTTTGTTGATTTTGTTATATTTATTTTCCAGTGCATGTAAGGATGTTTGTTTAACTTTATTTTACTTATTTTCTGAAGTTGTCTCGTGGTGTTTGTTTCTGCTTATTCTGTTTTGCTTTAAGGGTGCGGTGACTGTGGAGTGCACGTACACCCAGTTTGGATGCCAAACCCTGATTTCCATCATTCTAGTATTGTTTTATGATTTCTTCTTGGTTTATTAATGGAAATGCTTATTGTTGATTTTTAAGTATGTGTTTGTGAGAACGTTACAACTGTGTGTCATTACAGGAGCCGAGGCTTCAGGGCAGGCCACTAATAGGCCCTAAGCGTGCGGTGGTGGAGGTTTTGTCACAGTGGTTTGCGTTCATGCTTGACCTTACTGGAGTGTGTGTGTGATACCTGTGTGCCGGGTGGTAAGAGTGATAATAGGAGCCGTGTGGGGACTTGCCATTTTTAGCCTCGGCTTCCCCCTTTAGGTTGGCCTTAGGGTCATGAAGGTGGGATGACGACCCAGTCTTTTAACGTTGTCTCAAGATTGTTGCTCATTATTTAAAATAAAGCTTTTGTATTTTTGTATCCACGTCTCTGGCCCTCCTTTCGAAAACCACGTTCCTGTGTTCCTTGTAGGTGGTTTAATCCACTAGTATCAACATTTTCCCTGTTAACAGGGTGGCGTAGTCTAGCATATCTAGAGGTAGTTTTCTCCTCTTAAGGTCCCGCTACATTCTGGCGTAGTCGGCAGGGTCCCGTATTTCTTCGTTGGGCCGAGACGTGGATGCTTACTGTCATTTGGGTAAAATTATTTCACTGATCGGTACATTGTGTTGTTGTATTACTGTTTTTGTTTTTCTTTTTTTTGTTTCCCTTTCAAGTCTAGTGTTGGAGAAAAAAAAGCAGCAGCATCATTTTAGTGGATTTGGAGTTCTAGCAGCTGTTTTCCCTTATCTGTACTATTTACTTAGAGGTTGCTCTGGTAAGTGTTTTTTTTCCTAAACAAAAATATGGAGGAAGAGATGCAGGAATTAAGGGAACTTGTTGCTCAGTTAAGAACAGATAATGAGAAATTGCGTCAAGACCAGAGCCGAGCTGCCCCTTTGAGTCCAGTAGCTGACCTCTCTAGAGGATCTGCAGGGCCCTCTGATCAATCAGCGAGTGGTAGTGCCACATTCACCGAGCGACTTGTGTTCATACCAAGGGATCGAAAATGTCCAGTATTTGATGGTAGGCCAGGTGTTGACATAAATGATTGGATGGAAGAGGCTAAAGCCTGTATAAGGACACGTCATCTGTCCGTGAATGATCAAGCGTTCTTTTTATTTGATCATCTAGCAGGAGAGGCCCGTGAGGAGATTCGGCACCGTCCTGTGGTTGAGCGCAGAGACCCAGAGAAAATTTATTTAATTTTGCAAGAGCTGTATGGTTGTGCCCAGTCTTATGTTGCACTGCAGGAAGCCTTTTTCTCTAGGAGGCAGCGGGATGGGGAAACTTTGTTGGAATTTTCCCTGGCCCTGATGGGTCTCCTAGAGAAAGTTAAGCAGAAGTCCCCTACTGCCATGTCAAATGCGGAGATTTTGTTGAGGGATCAATTTGTAGAATATGTTTGTGACATTTCCCTTCGCCGTGAACTGAAACAATTAGTTCGCCGCCAACCCTATTCTACACTCTTAGAGGTACGGAGCGAGGCAATCCGATGGGAGCGGGAGGGAATGCCGGGGGGAGCAAGGGGTCGAAGTCTTTCCGTCCCTTTGGCACACGGGTTTCAGTACGAAGTACAAGGAGGTGGTAGCTCGCCTAAAAATTCTGAAATGAGGGAATTGAGAAATATGTTAAAGTTACAACAGGAGCAGCTAAATCAGCTCACCCAGAGTTTTGCCCGGTTGCATGGCCCCCATTCCCGCACCCAGTCCTTTCGTAGTGGGCCCGTTATCTGTAGGCGGTGTCAGAAGCCAGGTCATTTTGCACGGGAATGTGAGGGGGAACGTGTCATGTTTCGATCGCCTTTGCTTCCGCGTGCAGATCCGGGAGCTAGTGATGGCAGGCAGCCACGATCTAACAACGCGTCGGAAAACTAATTCCCGCCGTGCTGAAGAGTCACAGCTCGGTTGGGGAAAAGGTCGGCTCTGACGGTAAGAAATTAGCTACTAGTCCAAATTTAATGTCCTCCTGTCCACATCTGGATGTTTTAATTGGTGGTGTGTCTGTCCCCTGTTTAATCGATACGGGATCAATGGTTTCAACCATTACGGAAAGTTGTTTTGGTCAGCATTTTGAGCCATGGGGTCAAGAACAATTGAGGTCATGTTCATGGTTGCAGCTGAGGGCCGCCAATGGTCTCTCCATCCCATATATTGGTTATATGGAGTTAGACGTTGAGCTTTGCGGTAGAATAGTGACGCGATGTGGGGTGCTGGTGGTCAAGGATCCTCCTGGTGGTCTGCGCTCTCGAGTCCCTGGTGTGTTGGGGATGAACGTACTCGGGCGATGCTACCAGGAGCTCTTTGGACATCATGGCCCTGCTTTGTTTAATTTTCCCCCCGTTTCTAGTGCACCAGTCTCAGTTTTCCAAGCCTTGCAATACTGCCATCAAGGTAGTGAGATGAGTTCCGTCGATATGACTAGGGTAAGGGTGCGGGGTCCTCGGGCATGTCGCGTCACAGGTGGAACTATGAAGTTCGTTGCGGCAACTTGTGCAGAACAGCTCGCAGGTAGTACAGTGTTATTTGAGCCCTCTGAGTTGGGGTTGCCTGAGGGGTTGTTGGCCTCCCCTGCCTTGGTGCGAGTGATTGGAGGCTCAGTTTATGTGCCGGTGGTCAACATAAGCACTTCTGATGTCCTATTGTTTCCCCGTCGAGTACTGGGTACCCTCATTAGAGTGCATGTTGTTAGTTTGCCGACTGGTATTACGGAAGTAAGACCTTTTCCAGTGAGCGCTTATTCTCAAGGCACTCAAGTAGCCAGTTCCACTGTTCCAGAGCAGATTGCAGCATTGAATTTGTCTGGGTTGCCGGAGTTAGAACAGGGCAAGGTTAGGACCTTGCTTGGTAAGTATCAGACGGTGTTTTCAGGATATGAGGGTGATTTGGGTTGTACCAGTCTCATCACGCACGATATCCCAGTGTTAGACGATGTTCCCGTACGGCAGCGACATCGTCGTGTACCTCCCTCAGAGTACGAGGTTGTGAGGGCCCACATCAATCAGCTGTTGGAGTCTCAGGTAATCCGGGAGAGTTGTAGCCCGTACGCCTCTCCAATTGTGTTGGTTAAAAAGAAGGACGGTAGTCTTCGCTTGTGCGTGGACTACCGTCAGTTAAACGCCAAAACTAGACGAGATGCATTTCCTTTGCCCCGTATTGAGGAGTCGCTGGATGCGTTGACAGGGGCCTGTTGGTTCTCTACCATGGATTTAGCTAGTGGGTACAACCAGGTCCCTGTCACAGAGGGGGATAAGCCTAAGACCGCTTTTTGCACACCATTTGGCCTGTTCGAATGGAACCGAATGCCGTTCGGTTTGTGCAATGCCCCCTCGACCTTCCAGCGACTTATGGAGCGGATATTCGGGGACCAGCAGTGCCAGTCGTTACTTTTGTATCTGGACGATATTGTGGTGTTTTCCACCTCGATTACTCAGCATCTGGAGAGGTTGGAGGTAGTTCTAGACCGTCTGAAGCGGGAAGGCTTAAAAGCTAGGCTGGATAAGTGTGCCTTTCTCCAGCAGGAGGTGAAATATTTGGGTCATGTTATTTCCTCCAAGGGGGTAGCTACTGATCCAGGTAAGATAGAGGCTGTGGCCCGGTGGCCCCGTCCCTCTAATGCCACAGAGTTACGGTCCTTCCTGGGGTTCTCCAGCTACTATCGGCGGTTTGTAGAGGGGTTTGCCAAATTGGCTGCCCCTCTGCATAAGCTGGTAGGGGAGTTTGCCGGTGTTAAGGGTAAACGGACAGGAAGGAACTTTGAGACTGCATGGAGTGAAGGCTGTCAGGTGAGCTTTGAAGGGTTAAAAGAGAAACTTACTACCACTCCAGTTCTTGCATATGCGGATTTCTCTAAACCCTTCATCTTGGAGGTGGATGCCAGTTACCAGGGTCTGGGGGCAGTCCTCTCCCAAGAATATGAGGGTAAGGTAAGACCAGTGGCATATGCCAGTCGTAGTCTACGGCCCACGGAGCGCAACATGTCCAATTATAGCTCTATGAAGCTGGAGTTTGTTGCGCTCAAGTGGGCCATGACTGAGAAATTCCGGGAGTACTTGTTGGGTAACAAGTGTGTGGTATTTACAGACAATAACCCTCTTAGCCACCTGACCTCCGCAAAGCTTGGTGCAACGGAGCAGCGTTGGGCCTCTCAGTTGGCGGCCTTTGATTTTGACATTAAGTACCGTTCAGGTAAGAGTAACAAGAACGCAGATGCACTTTCACGGCGGGACCCTTTGGATCCTGACGTGATCGAGGGGTTGGCCCCAGGCTCTGCAATTCCTGAGTCATTACGGTCGTTGGTCGGGTTAGATGCAGCTGGAGTAGTTACCCAATGTGTGGTCTCTACACTTCCTGGATACTCCGTTGGTGAGTTGGGTTCGCTGCAAGCAGCTGACTCTGTTATCCAGGAAGTGTTGCGAGTTTGGAGACGAGGTACTCGCCCAAGTCCTGATGAACGGCGCCGACTGCCTAAGGCAGCCTTAACGTTGCTCCGGCAGTGGGACCGTCTGGTTGAGCAAGACGGTTTGCTTTACCGCCGGGTTCACTGCCCTGAGGGTAAGGAAGAGATGTTGCAGTTAGTATTGCCTGCAGCCTTGAAGTCAGAGGTTTTAAAACAATTGCATCAGCAACACGGACATCAGGGCAGAGAGCGTACCCTTGAATTAGTGAGGCAGAGGTGTTATTGGCCGGGATTGTCTGTTGATGTGGCAAGCTGGTGTCGAGAGTGCGATCGGTGCCAGGCAGCCAAAGACACTCAGCCACTGGCTCAGGGATTTATGGGGCGCTTATTGTCAGCTAGGCCGAATGATATTCTCGCTGTGGACTTCACGGTTTTGGAGCCTACACGCTCTGGTATTGAAAACGTCTTGGTCATGACTGACGTTTTTAGTAAGTATACCCTGGCTGTTGCAACAAGGGATCAGCGTGCCGAGACAGTGGCTCAAGCTCTGGTGACAGAATGGTTTTATAGATTTGGTGTTCCAGGCCGTCTCCATTCTGACCAGGGTCGAAACTTTGAGTCCTTGTTAATCCGTCAGTTATGCCACCTCTACGGTGTGGAGAAGTCTCGTACGACCCCATATCACCCCGCTGGCAATGGCCAGTGTGAACATTTTAATCGCACCTTACACAATCTGTTGCGCACACTGCCAGTGTCCAGGAAACGTGATTGGGTAGCTTGTCTTCCCCAGGTAGTGTTCAGCTATAATAGCACTCCTCATCAGTCCACAGGGGAATCGCCACACTTCCTGATGTTTGGTCAGGAGCCGCGATTGCCTGTGGATTTCTTGTTGGGGAGAGAGCCACAGCCGAGAGAGGGTAGTGTGCATGACTGGGTTTTGGAGCATCAAACCAGGCTACAGGTAGCCTTTACAGGTGCACGAGAACGGTTGCAGGTGATGGCTGACAGGCGCAAGACCCATCATGACCAACATGTCCGAGATGAACCACTGGTGGAGGGTCAGCTGGTGTACCTCCGGGATTATGGGGTAAGGGGCCGTCATAAAATCCAGGACCTGTGGAGCCCAGTGGTTTATCAAGTGATAAGGGCACCTAAGGAGGGTGGTGTAGTATACACGATTGCGCCTGTAGAGGACCTTACTAAGACCAGGAATGTGCACCGTTCACTGGTAAAGGCCCGGGTCTGTAAGGACACTGTAGCTGTGGACCTTGGTAGTCCCTTGCCTGACCCAGTGGTGGACACGCCCTCATTGGGTGAAGATGAGGGTGAGGTGGATCTGCTGGCTGTGGTACGGGAGCAGAATCGATCCGCTGTTCAACCAGAATCGATAGGGCTGGTACCGGAGACTGAACTGGGCCCACAGGAGGGGATAGACCCCACGGGACCAGTTCCTGTGATTGAGCCAGGACCACTGTGTCCGGAGGAAGGTATGGCCAGTACTCAGGGACCCCAGCCTGAAGGTCTACCCAGGGCTGATGAGGTTGTTTTGCGTAGGACGAGACGCATAACTGCGGGGCTTCATCCTAATCGACATCATCTTCCCCGTCCAATGGGTGGGGCCTCTCTTCAGCAAATACAAGGGATAACAGGCATTTTTAGGCCATGGGATTAAGTAGCCGTAATTTGGTTTTGGGACCGTCGGGGCGACGATCCGAGTGTGTGGGGTAGATTGTGGTGGGACGTACTGTGGTGTCCCTAATTACACAAGGCTGTTGGGTTATCACGGGTCTAATTATGAACCATGCGAGACCGTATAAAAGGGGATCCTATTCACTGTTTGTGTGTGGTTGCCGTTTGTTGTGCGCCACTGCCCGGGGACTTCCCCCTTCTGGTTCCGCTGAGCTTTTGAGGCTAACTTGCTGCTGTGAGCTGTTGGCGGCTGCTACTCTCCCTTTACATGCCTCTCTTGTGGTCCCGTGTCTTGTGATGCTTGAGGTATGTGTGTTTGGCTCACGAGTAACATTAGCATATGCATGATCTGACGTAACCATTATTTGGTTTGTAGTTTTTGTACGCTGTCGTTGGCTGCCACTTTCGCTGTACATGCCCCTCCCACATTCCCGTGCTGTGTGAACGCATCAAGGTATGTATTGTTTGGCTAACTAGTTAGCACATAGATGCGTAGGTTTCACGTAATTATTATTTGGTTTTTAAGCTGTGACGATAGTTCGTTGCAGTGGGTTGTTGGCGGCTGCCACCTTCCTCCTGTATATGCCTCTCCTGCGGTCCCGACGTGGCGATCTGATGGTATCCTTTGCGCGTGTGACTGGCTATAAAGTGGAGGAATAGACGGTTCCCGATACCGCGAGGCATATGGTTCAACTCTATCTGATGCTGCTGCTTTTTATACTTTGACGCTTCCCGTGACAATTTCTCGTCAGCGCGTGAGCGCTTGGAATGTCTCATGTGACATCGGTTCTCCAGCACTCCGTTTTATGATTGCTGAAATCCTTTAACTATTTCGTTAAGTTGTTTGTGACTTTGTTTTGTTGATTTTGTTATATTTATTTTCCAGTGCATGTAAGGATGTTTGTTTAACTTTATTTTACTTATTTTCTGAAGTTGTCTCGTGGTGTTTGTTTCTGCTTATTCTGTTTTGCTTTAAGGGTGCGGTGACTGTGGAGTGCACGTACACCCAGTTTGGATGCCAAACCCTGATTTCCATCATTCTAGTATTGTTTTATGATTTCTTCTTGGTTTATTAATGGAAATGCTTATTGTTGATTTTTAAGTATGTGTTTGTGAGAACGTTACAACTGTGTGTCATTACAGGAGCCGAGGCTTCAGGGCAGGCCACTAATAGGCCCTAAGCGTGCGGTGGTGGAGGTTTTGTCACAGTGGTTTGCGTTCATGCTTGACCTTACTGGAGTGTGTGTGTGATACCTGTGTGCCGGGTGGTAAGAGTGATAATAGGAGCCGTGTGGGGACTTGCCATTTTTAGCCTCGGCTTCCCCCTTTAGGTTGGCCTTAGGGTCATGAAGGTGGGATGACGACCCAGTCTTTTAACGTTGTCTCAAGATTGTTGCTCATTATTTAAAATAAAGCTTTTGTATTTTTGTATCCACGTCTCTGGCCCTCCTTTCGAAAACCACGTTCCTGTGTTCCTTGTAGGTGGTTTAATCCACTAGTATCAACATTTTCCCTGTTAACAGGGTGGCGTAGTCTAGCATATCTAGAGGTAGTTTTCTCCTCTTAAGGTCCCGCTACATAAGCAAAGTCCCATTGAATGATTCAAAAGGAAATGTGGATGTTGCCCACAATGGTCCCCAGTTGTGCACACTTGCTGCCATGTGCATTAACAAATGTACATTGAAAGAGACATTTTTAGCACCATAAAGTTTCTCAAAATTACGTACAAACTTTCAAAGAGCTTGTTCTGCTTTATCCACATGGGTCACTTTGATTGCATCCTGCAGAAGAGTGTGGATTGCAAAAACCAGAATTTTCTGTGCTTAACTGATGTGGTGCCCTTGTGACCTCCACAGGTGGTCTAATGGCCAACAGGGCCTTGTCTATGTCACTGACCCTGGAGCCCAAGTACCATTCCTCTTTATGGTGCTTACTATCTAACCACAGAGATGTAATCTGTTTAGTAACACCAAGGCAAACACAGTGCTGGTAGTCTGGAACAAATCCATTGATCATGTTAAAACTCTCAAGTTCCATGAGAGGGGATGGGCCTTTCACACCCATTATTGGTTTCTCAGGGGTTGCCAGCATTGCATGGCGGAAATGATCTATCTCTGTCCTTAAAGGTGGTTCTGGGGTTTCCCATACGTATGGGCCACCACCATAGTGGAGGCAGAAGTCACACCCGTATTTTCCATTAAACTGTTTAGTATTTTTCAGGAGGGGACGGGCAACTGAATCTGCAGAGCAGAGGAGTGAATGAATTTTGCTTATGTGCTCTGTGTTTTCAGAGTCCCTCCATGTAATACCAACCTGTTGTAGTTCTTTGAGCTGGGCAACAAAAGCAGTTAAAAAGGTTATCATATTTGGCTTGCTGTTACCAAGCCATAAGCATGGAATGCATTTTTGCTTGACGATCTTTTGGAGACAGTTCTATAATTTGACACTGGATTGGCCATATCTGAACGTTATTATATTTGAAAACTGGAATTCCATCACAATTCCACAAGATTGAAAGGTCATCAGCCCCCAGTTGTCCACTTTGCTGGATTTTTTGATATTCTACCCCACACCGAATATCAGAAAGAATGCCAGGATTTGATTCCTTTCTATCTAAATGTATTTTATTGTTTTCCAAAATGTCCACTATTTGTGCTAATAGGCTAAGAACAGGAAAGTAAGACCCAACTCTTAGGTTGTTCTCAATGTCAAATTCAGCATTACAAGAAGAACAGTTTTGTGGTGCTATCCCAGTGGGTCCCATGCAGTTTTCACAGTTGATGCAACAGAAGTGGGGCAGATACTGGCCAAACTGTCCATAGGCTTTATGAAAAAGGTATGAGGTTGCTGGCACTAAACCAGGGAAATGTTCATTAAACAATGTAAGAAGATCCTGAAGTGCTACACCTGTGAAATTGTGCCTCAGTACATATGACATGAGTAGGAGTAGACTCTGTCCCTTTGTGAGAGGAGCACCAGGGTATACAGGATCCTTATCTTGATGTTTCTATATTTAAACCTACAGCAATATTAAACAGAAATGCAGTAACACTGACAGTGTTGTTGTTGTTATACAGACAGTTTACACTGCCACAGGGTTAAACACTGAATTTAACCTAAGTAAATGCCATAGACAACATGGTAACCACAACTTAAAATCAGGGATTTATTTTAAAAATTCGTTCAACATTTACAATTGTTAAACCAATACAACTGAACATTATGTGTTCAGGGCATTAGCTTATGTTAACAGATACGTTTACTTTTAGATATGTATTAGTAAATGCTGAATTAAATATGAGATTAAAAATTGTGATTCCTGTTAGCTTTGTTAATTAATGGTAAAAGAAGGGTTATTAAAATTTACTGTCACCATGAACAAGCAGAATGCACAGATCTGTAATTACACAGTACCTTCTATAGGTTTGAGTCTTTATTTCGATCTTGGCTTTTCTCCTCGCCGACTCTCTGTTGTTCACCATCATGTTCCTCTCTGTCCTCATGTTCACCTTCATCATCTTCATGTCTGTCCTCCTGTTCATTTTCATCATCTTCCTCTCTTTACTCTTGTTCATCTTCATCATCTTCCTCTCTGTCCTCCTGTTCATTTTCATCATCTTCCTCTCTGTACTCTTGTTCATCTTCATCATCTTCCTCTCTGTCCTCCTGTTCATTTTCATCATCTTCCTCTCTGTACTCTTGTTCATCTTCATCATCTTCCTCTCTATCCTTCTATTCATTTCCATCATCTTCCTCTTTGTCCTCTTGTTTATCTTCATCATCTTCCTCTCTGTACTCCTGTTCATCTTCCTCTCTGTACTCCTGTTCATCTTCATCCTTTTCCTCTCTGTCCTCATGTTCATCTTCATCCTCTTCCTCTCTGTACTCCTGTTCATCTTCATCCTTTTCCTCTCTGTCCTCATGTTCATCTTCATCCTCTTCCTCTCTGTACTCCTGTTCATCTTCATCATTTTCCTCTCTGTCCTCATGTTCATCTTCATCATCTTCCTCTCTGTACTCCTGTTTATCTTCATCATTTTCCTCTCTGTCCTCATGTTCATCTTCATCATCTTCCTCTCTGTACTCCTGTTCATCTTCATCATTTTCTTCTATGTCCTCATGTTCATCTTCATCATCTTCCTCTCTGTCCTCATGTTCATTTCCATCATCTTGCCATCTGTCCTCCTGTTCATTTTCATCATCTTCCTCTCTGTCCTCATGTTCATCTCCATCAGCGTCCCCTTTGCTCTCCTGTGCACTTCCATCATCATCATCTTTGCTTTTATGTTCTGTCCTTTTTTCTTTCTCTCCCTGCTTATTTTTGTTACAGTCATTCTTTCCATTTCTTTGCAAGTATTTGCATTAGGAATCTGAGACAAATGTATGGAAAAAAAGTGCAGTTTCAGTTATAAAACAGCAGTGGCATCTAACAACAAAAAAGCAGTATTTAAATAGGACAAATATAAAATAATTTTTAATAATATTTAAAAATAATATTTAATAAACAGCCTACAGACATAGTCTGTGTTGTGCTAGGCTTGAACTATACAGTCTAAAAATTCTGATTAAATATAAAGGTTATAAAACATGCTTTCTGTTTTGCATAAACATTTTTCTCTAAAAAGCAAACCTTTTCACACACTTTTCTTCTGTATAAAGATGAGGTAGTGGCTGGAGATGTAAAAAGAAATCTCTTGTATAATAATTTTTGTGGTTTCTGCAAACACAGTACGAACAACATTAACTTAAGTTTAAACAGATATATTTATCCACAAGTACCTGTAATGTTTCATGTTTAACATTGTTCAACTTCAGTGAGTTTGAGCACACATTTAAGAAACACAATGCTTCTTTTGCCTGGGCAAAATTTTATTTTTGACCCGAAAGTTACATTATATGACATAGTCTTGAGTCTAATTAATACTTATCATACAAAAAATAATAATTTGTTACTTTATTAAAAAAATACATGAAATTACATTAATCAAGATGTTTATCCTCAGATTGGCCCAATCCTATAGCTAGGGCAATAACCCATCTACTGTATCGTGTTTTTTATATGAAATAAAACATCTTGTTCATATCCTGCAAATTGATATTTATATGAAATATTTATCCGAAAAGAAAAGGCACACATCATATACAAAATAAAAGAATATCTGTATACTTTATACTTATTTAATTGTAAAAAGTTCTTGTATTTTTATTGCTTTTATTATTTTTTTACAAGATTTAACTCTATAAAATACTATAGTACTGTTATAAGATTTTAACAAAGTGACTAATATACAGTACAAACTTACTACAAATAACTGTAAAACCGTTTTTTAATTATTAATTATGATTTTTGTTTACCTGATTTTGACGAAGTTTTCTGTATTTTGTTGTTCTTGTGGTCTCTGTTTGAGTATCATTGGAATTCAAATGTCTCTTCAGCTTTCTTTTTGATAACATGATGATTTCAATGTGTTCTGTTTACAACTCTGACTGAGAATGAATTTGAATTTGGCGCTTAATTCTGTGCATAAGATTTGGAGCTCACTGCAGCCAATCAGAGCTGCTGACGTCTGACGGTGTACGTTTGGTGTGTGTGGCCCCAGCCAGTTACTCGCCCCCAGCGTTCTGCAGGTGAATAAAATTGCCATTACGATGTCGTTCCAGTTCGCTATTTATTACTTGTTTAACAAAACACTACAAGTGGAAAGTACATCGCTTATTGTTGGAAATTTGGACCAGTTTAATCAAGTGACTTCGCAGCCTGACCTTGAAAGAGATGATGACTGGCTCGAAATAAAATGGCCCATGGAGCCGGAGAAGACAGTAGCAGCTAAAGTTCTGCTATTTGGAGGTGAGTTTACATTTATTTTCCGTTTGCACTACTATTGTTTGGCTTAATAGTGTCGTTTGATTGCATTGTAATAAGCAATCACAGACCCGATAAGAAAATCCAGTGAATATCAATGTTTTGGGAAAAATATGTATATTTTACATTCAGTTCTGTTATGAACTGTGACGGAGAACCCAATTGCAGGCAGCGAAACGGGGATGAAGGGGTTAACAAGGACTTTAATAATATAAAACAGAAAACAAAAACCCACGAGGGGGTATCAAGACAGTACACAATAACTAACACCATAAACTGAAAACTAAACACTCAACTGGAACTCAACTATAAAGACTAAACAAACACTCACAAAGACTAGCATAAACTTCAAAGATTCTGACACGACAAGGCTTAGGACAGGGTAACAAGTACAACGAACCAGCACAAGACAATAGACAAGAGGGCATTAAATAGGGAGACTAACAAAGGAGATAACAATGGGCAGGTGTGGGTAATGAGGCACAGGAGGAAAGCAATACTAGGAACGAGAGGGGCGGGGCCAATGACGAGACTGGAGAGAACACATATTATGTCCTGATTGACAATAATATGTTTCTCTCCACATAAAACACGTGGGTCTGTCATGATTCTGCCCCTAGACCAGAAAACCAAGACAAGATTAGGCAGAATCATGACAGAACCCCCCCCTTAATGAACGCCCCCTGGCGTTCACCAAGAGAGAACACTGACAAGACCGACTGGGAAACAGACAACAACCAACATAACATGGTAAACAAAACTAAGGGCAGACAAGCAAGAACAATAAATGGGTTGGGATGGGACAATAAAAATAACAAACAAGGGAGGGGGGGTGGGGCAAAACAAGAGTTCATGGGAGGAAGTCCAATGGGTGTGGGACATGGGGGAACAGTTTTTGTCCCTGGCGCTCGGAAGCGCGGAGGGGACTTGGGGACTTGGGGGGCGGCGCTCGAGAGCGCGAAGTCGCCGGCAGGGCAGGAATTGACGCCGGCTGGAAGGCCGGCAGGGCAGGACTTGACGCCGGCTGGAAGGCCGGCAGGGCAGGACTTGACGCCGGCTGGACCACCGGGACCACCGGACTTGACGGGACCACCGGACTTGACAGGACCACCGGACTCCGAGCCGCCCTCCGTTGCCTCTTCTTCTTCAGCCGAGCCACCCGCCTGGTGGTCGGCTGCAGGAACGAAGTGAATGGGATGGGCGGCTCGGGATTGGAGGCCTCGGACGAGGACCCCCAAGATTCCCGTCTCCCCCGCTTGCCAGTGAGAATGGGCGGTAGTGGAGAGACTGCAGAGGTTGGAGAGTGGTGCGTGGCGATGCCCACAACCCCGATCTGCAGAGGACCACTCTCGGGTATCGCAACCAGCGGAGATGAGTAACATGGGCTCGATGAGGTCGCTGACTCCGAACGCGCTGCGGCCGTTAGCCACACGGCGTCGAAGTCCAACGGCCTCATCGCCCTCATCTCCGAGCGAGAGAGTGGCTCTCTGAGACCGGTGTTGAACAGCACCGCCAGCTCCCTCTCCCCGAAGACGCCCTGTTCAGCTATGTCCAGGAATCTCTCCACATACTCGTCCACAGTCTCACTTCCTTGGCGAAGACTGCAGAGTTGGCGGGCCAAGCTGGAACGGTTAGTGTCCATGCTGCTGCTGCCTACTGGGTTCAGTTCTGGCTGGTTCGTTCTGTTACGGATGTGTTAGAGAGAGAACCCAATTGCAGGCAGCGAAACGGGGATGAAGGGGTTAACAAGGACTTTAATAATATAAAACAGAAAACAAAAACCCACGAGGGGGTATCAAGACAGTACACAATAACTAACACCATAAACTGAAAACTAAACACTCAACTGGAACTCAACTATAAAGACTAAACAAACACTCACAAAGACTAGCATAAACTTCAAAGATTCTGACACGACAAGGCTTAGGACAGGGTAACAAGTACAACGAACCAGCACAAGACAATAGACAAGAGGGCATTAAATAGGGAGACTAACAAAGGAGATAACAATGGGCAGGTGTGGGTAATGAGGCACAGGAGGAAAGCAATACTAGGAACGAGAGGGGCGGGGCCAATGACGAGACTGGAGAGAACACATATTATGTCCTGATTGACAATAATATGTTTCTCTCCACATAAAACACGTGGGTCTGTCATGATTCTGCCCCTAGACCAGAAAACCAAGACAAGATTAGGCAGAATCATGACACAGTGCGCCTGCGTAGTGTCAAACAAGTTTCAAAAATCGAGCACAGGGTGTCTGCGCGGTAGTAAAAAGAATCTACCACAATTATGGCCCTTTAAAGGTAGTAAAAGGTAACAAACACTATTTGACTTGGTAGTAAATTTTTCATCACCACCCCAATATATAATAAGTTTCCATTTTTTGCTTAATATTTGTGTCTCCATGTTTTATCTTCATCTAGCCTAGTTTAAAAATATATACGGTGCTAACAGGACCCTGAGTGAGTCAGAGTTGATAGCAATGACGTAGAAGTAAACTGTGTAGAGTTCCGTGGTTGATAGGCTATCAGCGACGCCAACAACATTTTCCGCCTTTTTGCCTCAGTTGATATTAGCCACTTGCTTCTATTTTCTACCAAATTTACAGTGTGAAATGGGGAAATTTGGGTTGACGACCCGTCATTTAAAGACTGGCTTAAGCCCGTCAGGGGGAATGACCGGGAAGCATTTTGTATTGTCTTCAAAAAAACGTCTCCGGTTACTTTCGTAACCTTGGTTCCCTGAGGAGCGGGAACGAGACATTGCGGAGACCGCATATGAAACTCCTCCTCTTTTTCACTTTTCCTGAAGTCCTATAGGATAACGCCAGTAAAAAAACTGGCCAATTGTCGCAAGACATGCACAGTATGCAAATACTGACGAATCTAGACAGTATAAATACAGTGCATGTGACGACACGGATCGACGGCGGGAAAATAGCTCGCGCGTGAGACTCCAGCGGTCTTTCGTCCACGGGAGCGTCTGTGGATGAGGGAATGCTGGTTATAGTTGTGACTAACTGCGGTTTCGTGCTGGACCGTGGCAGGGAAAGGGACGCAGCATTGTGTGGGTGAGGGGGAAAGAGCTCCTCTTGTGAACTCTTTATTGCATTCACACAAACAACACTTACAACATTGCAATAATCGCCCGCAATCGCGGGGGAAAACTCTTGCAAACAGCGGCGTTTGGGGGCCGCCGGCACGCTCACGGATTCTCTCCTCCTCTTCCCAGGCCCGTCAGGACAGCGGCTTGGCAGCCAAAGACGCTCCGCCGTCGTGGCGCGGACCTCTCGAGGCAGCACGTGACTCATGACCTTGGCGTGCTTTTGCGCCTCACTAAAACGCTCTACTACCGACTCCACAACGTCACCAAAGAGGCTGGAGGGAGTGATTGGTGCGTTCACAAGGGACTTACAATCAGCATACTTTAGATCCACCAACGTAAGCCACAGATGACGGTTGAGGACGACCATGAACCCCATAGACCTGCCGATAGCTTGTGCGGTGCGCTTTGTAGATATCAGAGCGAAGTCGGTCGCCGCCCTCAGATCCTTCGTGGCGTCCGCCTCCAGGCTGCCGCTATCCAGCGATGGAAGGATCTTAGCCTGGAACACCCGCAGCACCGCCATAGAGTGCAAAGCGCAGGCAGCCTCGCGGTAAACCTGCACGGTTTCGAGGGCAGGCCTGGGTCCGAGCTCAACGAGGTGGTGGAAGGGCACAGATGAGCAGCGAGGGTCTCCTCGATGGGTGGCATGCGCACGTAACCGTGGGCTTCAGCCCCGACCACGTGGGCGAACATGGCAGCGTGAACGCGCGCCGGCCGAGGTGCAGACCAGGATTTCACCACGTAGTCGTGGACGTCTGGGAAAAACAGGGCACTCCTCTTCGACGTGGTCTGGCGGCGGCTCGCCTGAAAGTACCAGGAGTCGAGCCTACTTTTTTGCCGGCTCTTCAGGTGAATCCCAGGCAATGTCGAGCTCGCTTACGGCCTTCTCGAGAACCCTTGCGAACTCCTCGTGGAGGTACGGGGGGCTTTCTGGATCGGGACGAACCCGCTCCGATCCTGCCCAGTCCTTGTCCGAGATGGACATGGAGTCATCATCCTCCTCGACGCCGAAGGAAACGGCGTCCGCGATGGAAGGCGGGGGACGAAGGCTCTCGTCCACGTAGAGGACTGGGGAATGAGGTGACGGCAGAGGACGGGGGCCCGGAGCCGGGTCGTCGCCGCCACCTCGCGGGGTGGGTGGACTCACCCTATGAGTCCACGAGTGATGTTCCTGCGAGTCCTCCGGCTTGATTCGTCAGTATTTGCATACTGTGCATGTCTTGCGACAATTGGCCAGTTTTTTTACTGGCGTTATCCTTTAGGACTTCAGAAAAAGTGAAAAAGAGGAGGAGTTTCATATGCGGTCTCCGCAATGTCGAAGTGACCGCTCTCGAAAGGGAACTATAAATGTTACCTGGAACGGCATAACAGCTATGAAGCCACACAGTGGATCGAACATTCAGCAGCAGCGGCTTCGCGTGAAGGGGGAGCAGCTCCCTATTTAATTGTTTTGCGATGCTAGCAGCACTACACATGTCACGGAAAATCATGCCAACTCGAGGTCAGTTGTCGTCGCACCGCCTCAGCAGCAAACCAGCACCACCACAACAGCACTAGCCAGACAGCAGACCTTCCCTCAGGGCTGAGGTTCTCTGGTGCCTGAACCATCATTCATATAATTCGAATCAGGGCAGTGGGGAATTGTTCCAAAACATGTTCACTGACTCTGATATAGCCAAAAGTTTCGTGTGTGGCAAGGATAAAACGGCGTACATACTTGGATTCGGCATTGCTCCACATTTTAAGGGTGCATACTTGAACATTTTGAGTTTACTCGCATCATTCGCGCATGAAATTCGCTTCCTTACAGACGCGAATTTGCGTCATGGGAGGGGCTTCTGCCACTCGCCCTACTAGTGCAAGCTTCTGATTGGTTAACACTGAACTAAAAAGTTCAGATGTTTCAACTCGCGCGAATCGCACCGCAAGTAGGTCATGGCATCTTTGCATTGACTTAACATGTAAATCACTTGTGCTGAACGCTTCATTCGCGCTTTGTGTGAACCAGTGGTCTCCATTATATATATATATAAGCTATTACTTATACACAGCTTTTACCCTTAAAACAGTAAACATATGTCTCAGTATTTGCAGTTTTGCACTTTGTTGTAGGCCTATAGTTTGAAATAATAAAGGAAACCAAAAGAATAATGTACCTAATTTTATTTCATATATTATGTACCTTACTATATAGTATATTTAATATACCTTTAGCTGATATCAATTTGTCCGTCCGGCCCTCACAAATTTTGGAATTTCCTATTTTGGCCCCCCTGCAAATGCATTTGAATAGCCCTGCTCTAGAGGATTTTGGATATTTTGGTAGCCCTCGCTTGCAAAAAGGTTGGAGACCCCTGGTGTGAACACACCCTTATAGTAAGTAATAAGTAGCGCTTTGCTGCTCGCCCCAAGACTAAACAATCAATCTAATCTTTTTCGACTCCCCCGTATCAGCCTTGGCCAAGGCTGCTGCTGGAATTCAACCTGAGTAGAGCAGTACGGAGAGACGCTCTTGCGTCCCTCCCCCATTCTACTGAAACACCTGCACAGACTATCACACAGACTATCACACACACAAACATAGGCCGCACTCGAGGGCGGTCACCCATTCCCAGATCCATCGCCTCCGTCGCTTTGACCCGCCAGCCTGAAAAGCGGGTCTGTATACGACGCCACCATGGCAGCAGGATCAGGATCACCAAGCTTGTCAGAACTTGATTACTTATCCCTGTTGCAAGTCTTGTCTATGGTGTATTGTGTACATGTTTTTCTCCTCACCTTCCCCATGTTATGCTTTATCTTCTTCTAAAAATACATTTCGTTGCACTGTACTTGTATGTGTGTAATGACAATAAATTGAATCAAATCAAAATCATACCCCCTTCCCCTAAAAAAAGGGCTGCTGCTTGATGTCGTCTAAAAAAGTAAAAAATAGTGGTAGTAAAAAATATTTTGGAGGTAGTAAAAGGTAGTAAATTAATCTCTATGATTCCTGCATATACCCTGGAGCAAACGTATGCCTAAGATTTTCAATCACTTAATTGATATTTTTTCGTCAATTAGTTACCAAAAAGCTACATTCCATTTTGATGAACATGCAATTCACTGAAAGTGCATGGTGTCTATGTTAATGAAGTGCTTTTTATTGTAACTTGTACTGTAGTGTAGGTACCTACAGATACTAGGTAGCTTTGGTTGATGTGTAACTTAAATGTATCTTCATGATATCTTCCCAACACTGAAATACTATTATGGTTTGCATGCTGGTGTAGGCTAAACTTTTCTGTTTCTCCCATTACATCAGATTCATTTAAAGTTTACCTTGTCACCAAAAATAATTTATTCATTTTGGGGAAAGATATATGGACCAAGGAAAAAAGCATGGCTGAAAAAACAAGAAAAAAGAAAATGTTACAGACCAATGTGGTGGTGGCAAAAAAGCCAGGCTGGTGAGTTAAAGTTGAATTTACACAGTTTTTACATATGCAGTTTTAACTGCATTTGTGTTTAAAAACAAAGCTTACTACTTGCTTATACGCTATCATACAAAAGTAAGGTCTATAATAAAGATGCACCGATTGCAATTTTCTTTTGCACAAGACTTAACACTCTGTGTGATAAGCTATCAAAACTATATTGAGTAGTAAGTTCTCATGCATTAGTGTATTATTCACTACATAGTTATTATGGGATCCCCACCATATAGACATTGTGAGGATGTAATTGCTCATTTTGTTTAATTGTACATTGTCTTCAGGCAAAGTCAACCAAGATCAAAGAAACATCCAGAAACCAGATGCTAGAAAATTTAAAGATGTCCCTTTCCCAAAAAAGGGTCCAAGACACACAGGATCACCACACCAGTTCTGAGGATGAATTTCCACAACATCTTCACTGTGTAAGGGATTAAGTTTTCCTTTTGTTTTTAATGTGCTTTAAATGCAGAACTTAAGTTGAAAAAAAGAATGGGGCAGAATTCATACCCTCTATGAACTTAAAAATAGCATCATCTTTATACCTGCTGGTTATTGACTTATTGAGAACAGGGGTGCGCTTACCAAAAGCATTGTTAGCCATCTTATGTCGCATGTTCCATCATTGCTACTAAGCATAGTTCAACAATTCTTGTCTTTCCCTGAAATTTTTTTCCAAAATTAAAGTAAACTGTGTAAATAAAACGTAACATATATGAGAACACATATATGACAGTTGTCTTCAGATTTCATGTTTGTTATTTTGAGCAGTTATCTGACATTTGTTCAATCGCAAATTATTACATCACAATCTATGTGATGGGATTAACTATGTTGTGAAACCAGTGTAGTTTGAGCGACAAAGCTACAATGTTTTCAGGAATTAGTCTTGAATAGCTAAGTAGTTAAGTTCAAATATGAACTGCTGTCATATTATACAGTTTTCTATCAACTATATTGTCATTAGTATTATTGCAAATCCCAATTTTTATTACATTCCTAACCATTGTCTAACTTTTCCTTTATTAACGTTTTCTCCAGGTAAAGCAAAGAAAGACTTTAAAGGCTGCCAGGCCTCAGCCACCCACTCCTGATCATCACACATATTCAGATGATGCCACAAACATAGGGAGCCCACCATGTTCAGATCACCACTCCAGTTCTGAGGATGCCATCATGATATGGAGGCAACATCAACCTGACGTTGTAAGTTATATGTTTTTTTTGGCTATTTTTTGTATATTCTCCCAAACACACATTCCTTTCTATTGCTTTTAACAGATCTCTTATTTTATTTTTTACATTTTAGAGCAATGACATGGATGAAGGATGTGATTTGACTTTAATAGAAAAATATGCATTTCATTGTTTGTTTTAGCAGATGGTGGATAATAGCACTGGTCAGCAAATGGTTCACCAGATGGATCAAATCATGGCATCCCTTCGTGGTAGGTGTTTAGGCTTGTATTAAAGGGGTTGACATTAAAGTCCAGCACCTGACAAATGCTGGACGAAGGAAGTGACGTCCCTACAAAACTTCAGCCACTATTAGATTATTAATGATAATTTTAAATCTAATTTTTTTTATTTTTGCCTTGTTGTGCAAGCACTGTCGAGCTTGTGCAGAGGCTGCAGTTTTTGCCAGAGGGGAACTGGAATCCCCTGGTTAGGCCTGGTTTCCCTCCGAGGTTTTTTTTCTCCTCCAATGGAGTTTTGGGTTCCTCGCCACCGTTTGCATACTGTTTTGCACTGTTTGCCTGGCCGGGGGGGCTGCTAGAATTTGGTAGTCTTATTTAATTAACACTGCATATAGGAATTTATTGTGTGTCTGATATTTTACCTGTGTTTTGAATTCCATAACCTTTTATGTTTTACTTATAGTCATTTTTTTCTTGTACAGCTGCTTTGTAACAATGAAAATTGTAAAAAGCGCTATATAAATAAAGCTGACTTGACTTGACTTGACTAAAGCACAGTTTGTTCCACAATTGGCATGATTGCCCTTTGCTGAATTGAAGTACCAAAATCTCTGTCTAACATTTACAATTCACCCAACTGGCCTGTGCCATAGTTAATATAAACATTAAAATTCCTTTTTTCTTTATATTCACTTAGAACTTCCAGAAATGATTAAAGTAGTGAAGGAGTGTGTGCAGTGTGTACATGTGTACTGCAACTTATTATACTTGGCATGTTATTTTTTCACCAGGGTAACACAACACACACGTTTATGTCCCAGCATGAATGGATCAAGTTTGATGATTGAACATTGTGTGACATTTTTAAAGGTCTTAAATTATTTTATTTAAATAAATTGGACAAGGTGCAAAATTGCCTATAAGTAAATGTTGTTTGATTTATGTGTTTTTGTTCAATCTACAGGAAAGCAACGGGAGTCCACAGATGTACAGACATTAAGCACTGTATTGCAAACATATCATCCTACAAAGACTTTGAAAATGATAATTTATATTGCTCATAGCATTATATCAAAAGAGATAATATATGGTGGATTTTACAACCTCATTCAGTTGATGGGACCTCAATGCAGCTCTGCATAATTTGGAGTACAATAAGAAAAAGAAACAAGCCAAATATGTTTTTGTGTTTGCATTTGCATGAGAAAGCAAGATGCGTATCTATACGCATAAGATTCATGAATAAAACAGCAGAGGCTCATTTAGTTGAATGTGTCATTATCTTTTCTTTATGATTTGCGTGGGTAGGAATGGCAGAGCATGATAATGTAAAGTGTATGTGGGACCTGATTGTCTGTGTGTGCTTCAGTAGCGTTATTAGAATATCAACTTATAACACCTGCTACTCGCCAAGCAGCCTACCTGTGGGAAGAAATAGTCCAAGGCTTTGTCCTATTTTAAATACATAAAATGAATGACACAGCAGCCTACCTGTGGGTAGAAATAGTCCAAGGCTTTGTCCTATTTTAAATACATAAAATGAATGACATTCGCTTCACGGGCACTTACTTAACCCCCACTATTTTAAAGAAATACTGCTCTGTAAATAACATGACATTACTGATGACCTGATGAAATGAGTTTATGTCATGAAAGGTAAAAGGATCTCTCACGCTGTAAAATTATACTAGAAACGTTTCTTAAACACTGCCATTGTGAAGATAGGACATGGTGGAGAAAATTACCTGTACCAATTTCCATGGTCCCAATGAAAAGCTTGTGTTCAACGGAAAAGATGGAAACTGGGAATTATGTATATACAAATTTTTATAAAATATATGTATATCT
Source organism: Barbatula barbatula (assembly GCF_947034865.1). Taxonomy (NCBI): domain Eukaryota; kingdom Metazoa; phylum Chordata; class Actinopteri; order Cypriniformes; family Nemacheilidae; genus Barbatula; species Barbatula barbatula. Next base: position 19,731,690 of record NC_136766.1, on the reverse strand, counting down.
CACATATTTGCACAAGAGCAAAATGCAGCTGCATTAGAATGTTTTATTAAACTAACACATTTGCTGTGAGAGTGATAAAGCTGTTCCTCTCTGTTTCTCATTTCCCCTGTCATAATCTCTGACAGAACAGCATGAACAGCTGTTCCGTTTCTCTTTCTTTGCAAGAGCATATTACAGGTGCTGTCAACACTGATAAAGTAAAAATGCATGTTTTTTGTATGACAGATACATTCTCACAGCATGAAAAATAACCTGTGTATGTTACCCGCACATTAACATACATATGAGTAAAGAAATGCAGACATGAATGCATATGGAGTAGAGCATATAGTATGTTTTTGAATTATCTTCGTGTTTGGTTGAAGCTGGAGACTAAATGTATTTTTATATGCAATCCAACATTGATTTGATTCAGCCCAGTTCCAACAGGAGTGCAGTAATGAGATTACTTCCTCAAGTCTTTTATTTTGTCCCTTTTAGTTCCTTAAGCAGACCTGACAGATAGGTCTGATTGAGTGTCTCCTCTGACCTGCTTTGACTGTATTCTTTGCCCTCTGAGAGAATCATTCAACAAACACATCAGTATTCACCTTCTTCACTCACAGCACATATACTGTCTTCTTATCTAGCCCCCCTCACCTCCAGTTTTCTCTATCCATCTATGTCTCTGTGTTTTCATATACAACTCAGACTTATTTTTTCAGTAGAATTTTATGATTCAATGACTCCGGTGACCGGCCAATCATTACACCATCACCGAAATGAAGGCATAATTAATATATGCCGCTGTCCTCCATTTAGTCGTCTGTTTTTTATTGTCTTCTAATTGATCGCAATGCCTTTTCGGTAAGTACAAGTTCAGAGGCCAGAGCTGGGTTAGTCAATTCACAGCCTTGGTGTCTCGGGCTAATTGATCTCACAACAGGGTTATATTCCCTATGAATTTTCTATAAAGACACAGGCACGCCTGCTGTCATGAACACTAATGATATGACCTTTGCTGTTTCTGACAAGGTGAAGGTCTAGTGTGTCATTTTTTGTGTGATCTATTCACAAAAATGTATTATAATATGCATAACTATGTCTTCAGAGGTGTTTAAAGACCTAACATAATGAAGCGTTATGTTTTTATTACCTTAGAATAAGCTATTTATATCTACATACATTATTTTTACAGTAGCCCTAAACAGACAAACTGGTCTACAATAATACTTTATCTCATTCGGGAAAGAAGCGAAAACGTAACAACATCTTAATCCTCTCTCAGCCTCAGGGAGTGAGCGGTAGATTCACAACCTCACCACTAGAATTAAAATTAGACAATGGTCCTTTCAGTGCACAAAACTGTCAATATATGGAAACAATACCAAAACAGGAACACAATAAATAAATATGCCCAAACTAAAGACATTTGTGTAGTTTGTTTTTAATATTATCTTGTTTAATTTTATACAATTTTTGTGTTTTATTTTACAGACTGTAAAATTACATAAAAAACTATAAAGGTTTTGTTAAGTATTTTTCTGGTGCCCCAGCTGCCAGAAAATTACAGTTTTTACAGTGTAACTACTTTCTGTAAACAGATTAAACGTTGCAATGAATTTTTTTAAATTATGTTATTTAGACTATTAGTGGAAAGATCACACAGGTATACAAAAGGCACACTGCATATATTTTAAATCTAATAAGATTAAATTCATAGAATCAGGTTTCGCTCTCTTTAGAGATATGGTACGATATGAAGCCCCCTGAAGAAAAGATGCTTTGTGTCTCTGAGGATGTGCACTGCCCAGCTCTTTGATTTACTGGAAAATCTTTCAGGATAGAAGGCAGAATGAGAATTGATTGGAGGAGTGTCTAATTCTTCTCTGAGATATGTGATGAAAGACACGAGGAAGACAGAGTCCGCTGGGCAAAATGACATTGATTCCTCATTTAGAGAGCAGGAAGGGTGGACTGGGGGAAGGGGGACAGTATGTGGCTAATCTAACCTTGAAAAACATGACAATTTTGTCACACCTCCCTCTGCTTCAGTAATTTTCTTACAAATATGTCCTCATTGCTCTGTGCTAGTCATTTCCAATTAGCATTGGTGGATGATGTTGATGTTCCAGAAGCATGTTATTAAATCCATTGAGCTTTGGATTATAGAAATTAAATGAGATATCACACTACCCCCAAACCCCCCCCCCCCCCTGTAATTTTTACTGCAAATATATTGCTTTTCAATGTTTAATTCATTGCCTTTGGTTTTAAACAGACATGTTAAGCAATCAGCAGGTAGTTTAGGGTGTTAAGTGAGAATATGTACAACTCCTATTCAATGCAAGATGGATTCCTGGCAGAGTTTGATGTGCCAGTTCAATAATGAATAAGTAGATTTAGGGCTACTTTTTTAGGGCTAGTGTGGATGTGAGAAAAATTACTTTAAAATGTGGGCTTTTCGAAAGTCAATGTTAAGAAAACCCCTCTTTTCTGAAAAAAATTGTCTAATTGTCTAATCCCCATGATAAAGGAGGTCGTGAATATCCCAAATATATCAATAACTTATTTTAACCATAAACAAGGCTTTACACTTTATGTAGAAAGAAATAGCTCATTCTAAGGTAATAAAAACACAACGCTTCATTATGTAAGGTCTTTATGGCTATTCAATGACCTATGCGATCGCTTTATGACCTTTTTTGAGTCAAATGTTAGAAATATTCATCAACAATAATTCACTAGTACCCCTCGCCCTGAGTCAAGTCAATTAATGTTTCATCCACCTCCTCACTCTGTGCTTTCTACCTTTACACTACCTACTACAACTGAGATAATGTGCCTGATAAGTAAATCTAATCTTTGACATGTCAACTTGACCCCCTACCTACTTCCTTAGTTAAAGTTTGTATACCAGCTCTGTCACCATTGATCACTAAATTGTTCATTCTTCCTTCCCTTAAATCTGGTATTATAACACCTAAACCAGGGGCTGATCCCTCTTATCTAGATAATTTCCGTCCAATCTCTAATTTGCAGTTTATATCTGAGATTGTCGACAAATGTATTACCATTTAGGTTCATAAACACCTTTCTGATAATGATCTGTATGAACAGTTACAATCTGGTTTTCATCCCTATCATAGTAAAGCCCACTGATCTTGTTAGAATTACCAATGATCTGCTGTTGGCAGTTTACTCTGGGTTATTGACTATACTTGTTATTCTCGATTTGAGTGCAGCCTTTGATACTATCTCTCATAAGATACTCATGGATCGTTAGCTTCTATTGGAATAACGAGTACGCCTCTCTCTTGGTTTGTCATATCTTTTTGGTCGCACTCAGCTCATTCAGTTAAAGAGTTTAGATCAAGAACATCTATACTCACCACTGGTGTTCCCCAGGGCTTTGTTCTGGGCCCTCTTTTGTTCGTTATTTATATCCACTTCCACTGTTATGCGGATGACACCCAACTCTACTTGTCTGCCAAACCACCGTTCTTTTACTCGACCTTTTCTGTCCAGTTGTCTAGCCGAAATAAAAGATTGTCTTTCATATAATTTCCTGAAATTAAATGGTGACATAACTGAGGTCTTACTTGTTGGTACAAAACCTGTTCTGTCTAAATCTAACGATTTTTCTAAGCACATTGACAATAATTTAATCCTTCCTTCCTCACATGTCAAAAGCTTGGGTGTTATCTTGGATACCACATTATCCTTTGAACCTCATATTACAGTTTTTCTCAATTGCTAAAACACTAAAACCCATTGGCTGAACAAAGTTCTCAGTTGCCTGAACTTATTTAGCTAATTCTGCAGTCTGTTGTCAATACCTTAAACCATTTCTCATGGTAAAACACATTCCTCACAAGAAACAATGTGAGAGGACGAGTGCTTATGCGAGGTGGCGATGAGGAGGAGGGCAAGAAAGAGGAAGAGAAGAAGGAGAGCGGGATTGGACAGCGGGCCATTGTTGCAGTTCCTGCTCAACGAGGTGGTAATGTCACTCACAATCTGTGCTGCTATCAGCAACCATGGTGTTCTGCATCACCATGTTTCATGTCAGGACTGGTATACGGCACACAAGAGGCTTCTTCCCCATTGCCTCAGGAAGGACAATATTTGCTTGTGACGTCCATGAAGTGCTTTGGCCTGACCCAGCCCAAAGACAAGAAGCACATTGATCCTCACATGTTTACTCTTTTGATTTCTGATTTTATATTACAGTACATTGAAGGCTGTATACTTTACAATACTGTAAACAAATTGTTTTGCCCTGAACATTGTGCTTTCCATTTGTGAACAGTACTGACTGCTCAATAGATTTTGAATGGTTGCAGGTTCATGTCAACATAGACCAATAATTACACTAGGACAAGTCTATGAGATGCAGTGTACAGTACTGTGAAAATAGGGGTAGAAGGAGGAAGAAACGCAAAAAAAGTGCAAAGAGCAAAGCAGAGTAGTAATTTCTGATCAATTTTGAGCTACGATGATAGAACATGCTTTCATTCATCAAAAGATAAATGACGGAAAAATATAAACTTTGTTTTGAGAGTAAAAATGTACTTCTCCCTGAGAACTATGTTTTGAACAATGTATTTTCTATTTATTGGTGTATTGTTTACTGACTGCTTGATAGTGTATATCATTTTGATCACTTTGTTTATGATTTGAGAGCAGTGTTTGATTTTGAACACAGGCAAAACTGTTTTGAGTCGAAAGTTTCATTTTGCAAGAGGAGTCAAAGGTTTTGTAAATAGTGCTTGAAGATGAGGTTTTGTGTTCAATGTTTTCAGAAAATGGAGCAAGGTTTCAGAAATCGTGTTTTAGCAATTGAGAAAAACTGTAATAATGTTACGCGGATAGCATACTCCATTTACGTAATATTTACAGTCTCTGTTCTTCTTTCTCCACCAACAACACAGCAGTTCTTATCACCTCACGTATAAACTATTGTAATGCTCTTCTCAATGGAGTTGATTTTAAGATCTTATTACTCACAAGGCACAAATCATCTTACACCCCAATGTTTCACTGAACTTCTCTGCGTTTACACGCCTGCAAGTGCTTTCAGATCTTCATCTTCACTTTCTCTCAGGACCTCGGATTCGATTAACTACCATGAGTGCTAGATCTTTAGCTATACTGCCCCCGCCTATGGAACTCTACTCCCTTAGATATTCAAAACAGCGACAGTCTGTAGACTTTTAAAACATGTCTTATGACATATCTTTTTATGCTAAAAGTTTGTTATGCTAAGAGTTTGTTAAATGGTTTGTCCGGTGCAATGATCTGTGTATATATATATATATATATATATATATATATTCATTTTTTCTTTGATGTTTTTATTTTTCATTATATTACATTTCTGTCAATAGATCCCCCCAAAATAACCTTTAACAAATACAGCCTCAATGTTATTATACTAAAAAATATTAAGAGCCATGTTTTCAGCCATCACACTTGTTTACTGCCTTGTTCATCAAGATTGCACTGAACAACTTGATGGGATATGTCAGAGCATCATCTTAAAAGGGGAAAAAGGTGACAACTCATCGATTGGAGCAGAGAAACAGGCAATAACAGTCTCCATATCAAGCACATATACTTAGATAAATATACAGCACAATAAATCAATGTAAAATGTACCTTATCTGTAATAATAAACTGAAGTGATTGTCTCTCCCTCGAACACTAGTGAAAAGACCACTTTAGATCAGGTTAAATGGTGCAAATGCTTACTGTATATGTAAGAGATTTGTTTGTGTTTGTGGCTGCATGTGCATTACTCTGCCAGGAGTAAATATAGAACATGGTCTTGTTAAATGTTTTCTGCAAATGAACTCTGAAAGCCCAGTTTTCATTTGCTGTATGTATGTCAGGGATGATTTGATTTCAGAGGTGAGAAATGGTTGGTTGTGTTTTTCGATTTTAATAGGTCCCTTACATTGGCTTTCATTTTTCAGTCAACAGTTGCCTCAACATGACCTCAAAACACAGGCACGTACAGCCCTCCACAATCACAGAATGAACACACCACTCTACCCTAATGCACAAGGACAAAGCAAAGATATGTTCATTGCTTGTAAAGGCATAAACAATATTCCACTCACTCACACCTATAACACACACACACACACATGCTGGTAAATCCTCTCTTGCCCTTTCATTAAATCTCATGGTGAGGCAGAGCAAATCAGCCAAGGATGAGCTATTTGAGCATGCAATCCAGCACAAGGACAATGTCACACACACATATTTCTCCCCAGGGTGGTGATAGATTAGCAGCTTATTGATCTACAGGGAGTGCTGAATCTAGAAGGCACACGTACAGTATATGCCTAAAATATTTGACACAATATGATCATACGCAGGGGATGCTTATGTGCACACAATAACATTTTGTGTCAGGTTTTTAAATCAATGATAGGCTGTATGTTACAGTGATTTTGCCATGGGTAAAGGATGTCATAAGGTGTGATATGATGTGTTTGTGAACACAAGAGAAGAGAAGAGAAGAGAAGAGAAGAGAAGAGAAGAGAAGAGAAGAGAAGAGAAGAGAAGAGAAGAGAAGAGAAGAGAAGAGAAGAGAAGAGAAGAGAAGAGAAGAGAAGAGAAGAGAAGAGAAGAGAAGAGAAGAGAAGAGAAGAGGTTCTCTCTCTGAGGTGTTGTTCTCCATAGAAACACTGGGCTATGAATCCCAGGTCAGTGAGTGACTGCTGGCATGAATGGTGCTGACAGGTTCCCAGTGTAGCCTGCGGTCCTCTGCATGTCTTAACAAACCAAACAGCCAGTAGAGCTCAAACCCACCCTGGACACAGTGACCTGAATCTGAGCAGAGAGGAAAGAAGAGAGATTAAATAAATGACAAACTAGCAGAAATGTTTGCATGACCTGAATATGGCACGCATGAATATGCATGGCCTTTGCGTAACCTGAATATGACACCTTGGAAAAATATACTTAAATGCAGAAGACATGAGCGTAGCTGTATGTAATAAACCTTTGATACTATTTGTACTATAACCACCATACCATTAGACGCACCATGACCAAGTGGTCAGATTTTCTTAAGGCAATAGAAAGGAAAGATTAATGTATCACTGACATTGGATGAGACTTGTGATGTAGATGAGATTCATGATGAGTTGCAGCTTGATGCAAGTGTGAGCTATAGTGAACCTCAGTGTTTCAAGCAGGAGTGAAGACGTCTATACCAAAGCTATCTGCTTTTACTAGCACTATAAAAAAACTTAACAGAAGGATAGGTGGGTGGTTAGAGATGCACAAGACATGAGCACATACTGTATGTGTTTTTAGACTCCTGTACTCTGAAGAATTTCTCTTAATCCGGGTCATTAAAGAGACTATTTATTTTAAATACATTTAAATAGTCTGCCAAATGAATTACAGTTTTTTACAATCGTTACACACAAAAATTTAACTTTTCCCACAATTCGCAAAACCGTACACTTTTCCCACAATTCGCAAAAACACAAAAGGGGAGTAGAACACCGAGGAGAAGGAGGTAGAGGTAGAGGCAGAGGAGTAGAAGGAGGCAGAGGAAGAGGCAGAGGTAGAGGAAGACCTGAAGCAGGAGGAGAACGTGCACAAAGAAGAAGAGGACCAAACTTATCAAATGACATTCGTGCAACACTAGTGGACCATGTTGTGAACCACGGATTGACGCCGAGGGACGCTGGACTGAGAGTTCAGCCAAATCTTAGCAGAAATACAGTGGCATCTGTCATAAGGACTTTTCGATAGGAAAACAGGTAAAAGAAGATCTGTCTACAGTTATTATTGTATGCTCTTGTGATACCCCTTCCTGTGATATTGTGCAGTAAGTTACATGTATTATTCTCTACACTGAGGGTCGGGAACGACAAGGAGGAAGAGGGCCCATATTCACGCAAGAACAAGAGAGAGAGATAATAAACATGGTTTTTGCCAATAATGCTATCAGGCTCAGAGAACTACAAGCAAACATTATCGGTGACCATGCCATTTTCCATAATGTCCATCAGGTCTCTCTGTCAACACTGGCACGCATCCTGAAAAGACATCAGGTTCAAATGAAACAACTTTATCGAGTGCCTTTTGAGCGGAATTCAGAGAGGGTCAAACGGCTGCGGCATGAATATGTGGAGGTTTGTATTGTTCACTTTAGCACTGTGATGTTGCATACTCCACACATTACTTTTGTACATTGACTGTAATATACTCGACCTATCCTGAACCACACAATGTTGTCTTTCACTGTATTTCAGAGAGTTTTGCAGTTGGATGCCGAGGAAATCCTCCATGAATTCATATCTATTGATGAGGCAGGGTTCAACCTCACAAAAGCAAGAAGGAGAGGCAGAAATATCATCGGCCACAGGGCTATAATCAATGTCCCAGGGCAACGTGGGGGTAACATCACACTTTGCGCTGCCATTTCACAGCATGGGGTCCTCCACCGCCATGCCAAAATGGGTCCTTACAACACACCTCACATTCATGTGACCAAGAAAACGCCGCAGCTGTGCAAGGATGGATTCGACATTCAAGACGGTTCTTCCCGTGTTGTCTTGCTTATGAGGATATTGCTTGTGATGTTGATGAAATTCTCTGGCCAGATCCAGCTAGGCGAAGAGATAAGCTATAGTATGTTTACTGTAGTATTTTCTGTACAATATTGTCAATTTGTTCAGATTATTTTTTGTTTGTTGTTATTTACTGTAATTGTTACCTGTACTGGATACAGTATTTTACGTTTGTCTGTTGTTTGCTGAGCTAACAGTGTTATGCACACTACTGTAGTAACATGACAACTGGGACATGTTTTCTTGTGATTCTCTGTGTTGACTGATTTGGGTATATGGAGAGAAATAAATGATATTTTCCTCAGCCTGTAGCATTGGTCTTGTGTAGTCTTTGGTGAATTATTGTATAGTTGCACTTTTGTGTACTTCATTTACAGTACTCTAATCCCTGAGAATTAGACTTGCTAAAAGTGTTTTAGGTTAGCAACAGCAGTGTGTAAATGGTTCAAAAAGATTACAGTCATATGAAATGTGTGTGTTTCGTATGGTAACAAAATATTGTTTTTAAAAAGTTGTGGATAGTTTTGAAAAATGCATTCCATTTTGCAAATGATCTGAAGTGTTGTGCTACTTTGGTGTAATGTTGTATTAATTGTGTGTAGTGTTTTGACAAGCCGGGCCCTGTTTTCAAAATTGTGCTTAAGCAATCGTAAAAAACGTTAATATAAATTTAATCAAATACACCCTAAAATTATGTAGTTATAATCATCCCTTACAGAAAAGTAATGTGACCACAAGTGTACAACATGTGTGAACACGTTCAACATGTGCAAAAAACAAAAGGGAAATTTATGTTTGTGGAGTATTTTTGTGTGAATCCCATGTGAATTTGGATGTAAAACCCATGGGATGACATGTGATCCTGGGGGTTTAATTTGGGAATTCACATGGGATTCACACAAAATTGTTTCAAAATACACATTTCACATGTGATCGCAAGTGTTTTTTGCACATGTGAATTTTGTGTGTCTTTTCTGTAAGGGTTGGTAACATGCAGATTAAAAAAGGGTCAGACTGAAAATTTCCAGTTGACCATGGAGAAAGACAGAGAGAGAGATTGATGTAAGAGATAATTAAAACAAAAACCGGAAGATTATACTATTCAAAAGAATATGAATCAAATGTAGTAATAAAGTGGATAAATTATGTGTTATCATTAAAACAGATAATTGTTTGAATCCTTAATTTGTGCATTTACAATTCGTTTTTATTGGCTGAGAGCGAGCTATGCTTTTATCCAGCAGGTGGCAGTAGCCTTCTGCCCAAGTTTTGGATTCCATTCATTCATAACTTGTCTGATGCGACTCAGTGTAATGCGAGACAAAAACAATGTCAGACCACTTACTGACCTGACGCAGAATGACAACAACAACAACAACAAATAATAATAAGAAATCGGAGAGAGAAAATGTGAAGCTAATAGTCACTTGGAGGACAGAACAATTAATGCTCTGAAGCATGTTAAAACATAACATTAGTTATATATCCTATAGGCCTACTTATAACCAATGCATTGTTGACCTCACATATTTTTTAAATGCTAATAAAGCAAAAAGCAACAAGCCTTCATATTTTTTCACCCAAGAATTGGTTATTTACAGACTTAATATTGATTCAGTGACTAACAGTCAAACCCGGTCTTCTTCCAGCCTATTATAAATCCCCCCCCCCTACCGACATTAGTCCTGTGAGAGTTAATCACTATTGATATGTATAGTAATGTAATTTTCAATCCATTGACATACAGAACCAGGTCACATGCTAAGAGATCTTAAACTTAAACCACGGTTTAACCTGAATGGATTCTCATACATAAAATCCCTTGTGAGAAACATGAGACTTTTTACAGCATTGCAGCATAACATCACCATCCATAAAACCACCGTGGCAGATGATGCAATGTGATGCAATAAATCTTCATTTGATTCATGCAGAAATCCAGGTATTGACTGACCCCAACTCTCTGTGTTGGTTTAAGAGACAGCACCTCGTTCTCTCCCTCTCTTTTCCCCATTTCTTTCCTCTCTCCTTGCGTCTTTCTTTTTATGTTTCTCTTTCCTGACCATATTTTGTAACCTATTGACTCGCTCGCTCTGTGCTGGATTCTTTTTTGTTAGAAGCAGACAACAAACAAACAGCACTGTATTTACAGTAATAAACATCGCAATAAGATAAAGCAAGGACTTATATATACAGCATATGATAAATGTGTCCTGTATCTGACTCATATTTCCAGAGGACTTTACCATGGACTGTAACCATGGATACATACACTTAATATGCTTTTAGCGCAAGTGCTCAGAAAAGTGAAATACATTTATGAGCTTATGGATTGAATACGCATTATGTGTCAGGGGCAAAGAAGTCTCGCTCACAGCAAGTCGCAAATAGTTTATTCTGTAGAGGTGTGCGGAAAAAACAAATAAAAAAGACAAGAGGGATTTACCAAAAGTTGTACAAAGAAATGTGCCATGGGATGGCTTTGAAAGGATTAGTGTGGATAAAGACAGCATTAAAAGGGAAGAGACATAGACCAGGCAGGAAAACTAAAAAGTAGATAGGATTCAGTGGCATGGCAGGGGGTGAAGGAGGGCCTGCTGCTTATGAAAACAACACTAGCACACCATCATCCACCTTGAGGGGTGCTAATAGTGACCCCCCTTTCATTTTCTGTCACACACAAACCCTCTCCAGCGCATGATGTAAGCCTGTTTGTCTTTGTTTATCTACTTTATATGAAGAAGGTCTTCACAACTCACTAAAACCCAGCACCATTCAGCCATCCTTTTAAATCCCAGCAGCCCAGTAGACAGCTGGGCAAACAACCATATCCCTCTCTGCTTTGCCATGACCTTTGGAGTCTGTACCCGGGCCCCAGCTCTTAGAAATAGTGGCAGGAAGCTCTTAGAGTGATACCCAGCTATTTTGGCCAAGATTTGTCAAATTACACAAGACGACATTGTTTGATTGACACCTACAATGATCAGTCTTTTTCAACTATAAGATGAGGGACGGGTTAATCTAAAATGGACGTGTGAGTTGACAGATTTCACACAAATCCTATAGTGTGTAATGGGAACAAATGATAAGTATTATGACGATTCATTTTTATAGGATACTAAATATTTAGATGTTAGAGATATTTTGAGTTTACTTTACACCCTTAAAATAGAGGCCATAGAAGAACCTTTTATTTGTCGATGTAAGGAATGGAAATTTTGTCCTTCATCCCTTCCACCAGGATCCCCCCTATGGACTATGGACTATCTCACTCTTCACTGACTTCCTGTTTGAGCTGTTTTTAAGCCATTCCTGTGCCATGTATACTTTGCTAAGTACAGTCAGTTTTACTGCGTACCGAGCGTTTCATTGTTTCTTCCCATAGTTCATGTTCATGTCTGTGTTTCTTGTTATGTCCATTGTGCCTGTCTATTGGATTGCTGTTTTTGGATTACCCTTTTGTTTTGGTATTTGGTTGGACTGTCTCATGGTTTTCAGATTTACCTGCCTGCCCTTGACTACGATTTGCCTGCTGTCTTTGGATTGTTTGCCGATTGGCTTTTAATAAACAACCTGCACTTGGAATCTTTACTCTATGAAGTTTCTTGCTAATTACAGTCGAAATGTTTCCATAAAGAACCTTTGACTTCTGAAGATTTTAAAAAGGTAAGAAAGAGATGGTTCTATAAATAACCTTTGACTAAATGGTTCTTTGTGGAAACAAAAATAATTCTTCTATGGCATGGCAGTGAAGAGTGTAGAGACAAGGGATGGAAAACTGTCTGAGAAAACCATTGTGTTTTTCCTCCTTACTTTTGTTTCCCTGTTCAGCCGGTCTTTATATCTAAAGTTGGCCTTTGGAGAGACATCCCATCATTCTGCTCTCCTGGGTGCTGGCAGGAACTCCTTTGTCATTGCACTGAAGCTTGTTTTCCACAAGAAGCAGATGTTCCCTCCAGGTGACTCTTGTGTAGATTTGTACCGTGGTGGAGGAAACAAGGGCCCAGCTACAAAAAAAGATAGGACTTCCATTAATTCCGAACACACTTTATCATTCTTCTCTTTATGCTCTTGCTTTCTTTACCTCACCAAATTCATTTCAGTTCTGCTGAGCAAAGTGTTACAGCAAAGCTACTGCGTGTCTAGCGATGTGCTTCTGTGGCTCCGCTCTTCACGTGCATGCTCAGGAAAAAGATTCTCTATTGGGTTAAGATAGAGATAATAATACATTAACATTTACATTTAGTCATTTAGCAGACGCTTTTATCCAAAGCGACTTACAGATGAGGAAACATTGGAAGCAATTATAACAACATAGGCAACAAAATACATAAGTGCATCAAACTAGTCCATTAAAGCCTAGCACAGTATACAAAGCTAAGAATAGTGAGGGGTTTTTTTTTGAAGAAGGAAAGGGAAGAGAATTAGGAAAAATCAATCAGCGATGTGTTGACGGAAGAGATGCGTTTTTAGGCGTTTTTTAAAGATGGCAACAGAGTCTGCTGATCTTGTAGCAGCTGGTAGATCATTCCACCAATGTGGAGCAGATCCAGAGAAGGTACGGGAGAGTGACTTTTTTCCTTTTTGGGATGGTACCACTAGTTGTTGTTCCTTTGCAGACCGCAGTGATCTGGCAGGAACATAGATCTGCATTAGCAAGTGGAGATACAATGGTGTAGAGCCGGTGTTGGTCTTGTAGGCCAGGAGAATAGCTTTGAACTTTATGCGGGCGGCAACAGGGAGCCAGTGTAACCTGATGAAGAGCGGAGTTACATGCGCTCTCTTCGGTTCATTGAAGACCACTCTTGCCGTCGCATTCTGGATCATCTGGAGCGGTTTGATTGTGCAAGCAGGAAGTCCAGCCAGAAGAGGATGAATCTTGTAGAGGATGAATCTACAGGACCGGGTGGTGCTGGCAACATGACTTGTGAGGTTAAGCCGATCATCGATTACCACTCCCAGGTTTCTGGCTGTGCTGGACGGTGTAATCGTTGATGAGTCTAGTTGAATGGCAAGGTTGTGGTGAATCTTTGGGTTGGCTGGGATTACAAACAGTTCCGTTTTTGCAAGGTTTAGCTGCAGGTGATGATCCTTCATCCAAAGCGAGATGTCACTCAGGCATGCCGCGATGCGAGCAGCGACCGTCGGATCGTCCGGTTGAAATGAGAAGTAGAGTTGTGTGTCGTCGGCATAGCAGTGATAGGAGAAGCCATGCTTCTGAATGACCGAGCCGAGCCTGTATTCAAAAGAGAGAGCTCATCAGAAGGGGGGGAGTGCAGACATAATAAAGTATGTCAAGCATTATCTTGAAGTACATGCACTCTTTGAACTCGTACTGTCACCCATAAATACTGCATGTCTTTTTTTCAAACATAACAAACAAATGGCATCACTGGAAGAACCTTTGTAGCACCTTTATTTTAAAGAGTGTGAGGGGAAAGTGCTGTAGCCGATACCAAGCCAAAGGCAGAGGACCACCCTGAACATGTGGCCAGTCAATCACAGGGGGTTTATAACATGGACTAACAAATTACTCATTAAGGTTGACAAGTATTATGTTTTTATGCCGGGTGCATTAGAATGGAGATAATGATGGACATGAGTTACAGAATCCCGGCTGAGGGGAGATATCTGAGATTCAAAAGATATGTTGTTGCCTGTAAAACTTTCTAGATGCTTTCTATCTACTTTGTCAGGGAGAAACAAAAGTGTTATAGTTACCCTTAATGAGTAATGCTAACAATAATCAAGCGTCGTGAGAGCTCTTGCAAGAAATATGAGTCAAGCTTGCATTATCCGATGCAACTAATCAACGTTAACCAATAGTCATACAACACATACTAGACTTCGTCCTATTTAAGTTTCCTTGCTTTGCTCCTTATCAGCTGCTTAATCGTGCCGCACTCTAAACCCACCTCCATCCCCATCTCCTCCATATCTGACTGTATCTGTCAGATCATTAATTTGATCCTGTTACGCATCATGAACTATTCTGGTTCCCCAAGTGGGGGGACATGTATTTTGCTGCGCTCCTTTTTGCCCAGAACAGTTTAATGCAATGCCATTGAAGAACCATTTTTGGTTCCACAGAGAACCATTAAGTAAAAGGCTCTTTAAAATATTCTTACCTTTTTATAATCTGAAGAACCTTTTTTCGCCCCACAAAGAACCGTTTGTAAAACAGAAATGTTAAAGGTCTCCATTTAGACAAAAAAGGTTATTCTATGCTACTGTGAAGCACCTTTATTTTTAAGGTAATGCATTTTTCCAGTTTATAATATGGCAAAAGCCTTGAGTGATGCATATGCTGTTATATAACGATTACTACATAAAAATATTAAGGACATTTGTTGTTGTTGTTTCTTAAAATAATTGTTTTGTTTTAAGAAACCATTAAGAACCATTGTCAGTGTTAACAGCCTTTGTAACAGTAACCATTGTAGACAGTAACTAAATTTCATAAGTCTAACAGAGAGCATTATATAGCTCACTTCTGGACACAAATTTGTCTCCAAAGGATTGCTAACTAGGTGCACAGTACACAGAGAGAAACTGGTACTCAGACAGTATTTGGCTGACTCCTTGGACTCTTAGAAGGGTTTGTTGGCTTTCAAGCTATCGGTCCTCTCTAGAGACGGATTTGCTACAGAACAGACTAAACAAGAAAGACAGAAAGAAACAGGTGGACATGGCAGTTGCACCCTGGCACTTCAACATTTTGTGTATCCATATTGCTAAATGTGTTTACACAGAGTGAACGGATGAACGTCTTTCCCTGTGTTTTTCTTTGTGATCTTCATTTTCATCATTGATGTAAATTGATTGAAAAGCAACTTTTGATCCCTGGGCCTTAAACTTGACATTTTGCTATTCCAATGACGCACGCACGTACGCATGCAAACACACACACATGTATTATATTTATATTATGTATTTATTTAATATACAGACTTTTCATTTAATTTTTTTATTTTTTTATGAATTTTTAAGAATTTGTGAAATTGTGGACCACCTTAAATGTCTTCACAAGTTTTTGATGGCATTTCTGTATTTGTAAGGAGATTAAAAAATATATTTACAGGTGCAATATAGCCAAATCCACACAAACAGTCTCAGTTTCTCTATGCTTTGTCCTGGTTCACACATGACTGCTGTCAGGTGCCAAGGATGCTCTTACCCTCCCCCACCACACATCCCTGTTCCCTCTCTTGTCCTGGGGGGCTAACAGATTCTGTGTGTCTGTAAAAGTGCACAGGTTTATGGCATGTTTGTACATTAGGATTTGATCAAAGTAGGCCTAGGAACGTACTATAGACTTGTTATGGTGGATATATGGATCTCTGTGGAATCAGCATTCCAAATCTTTACACTCTTTTACAGCTTCAATAAAGGTCAGTAGATCTATTTCTGGTAAAAATACATAAGTTTTTTTGCTCCTTGTATTCCAAAAGAAAATGCATTCTGCTAATGTTTTTAGTGCAAGATCCCTTTTTATATTGACAATTCTAATCAATACTCACAGTTGCCCTCTGGGAAGTACTGGCTTAAATAGAGGAACACACCATATCACTTTTCTGATGCAGATGCATTCAAACACACTAACACCCGCTCACAATCTAAACAGCAGGAGCCGCATGACTGGTTTTGATTATTAGCAACATGTAAGAAGGATGTTTTTCCTCCCCCTTCTCTGCGGTCACCTGGGAACCGTGTTACGGCTGGAAGATCTGGAAGCCATAAAAAAGAAAAAAAAAAGAAAACTTCAGAGAGAGGTTGGTTTGAAAGTATGTTCATCTGACCTCTGCTTACCTCTTGCCTGTCCCCTTTGAGCAACAAAAAGCCAAAAGACAGCTGCACCCCTTTTTTCCTGGGGTCCTCATACATAGCTAGGCACTGAATTACAGGGTCAGGGGGCCCGATCTGACCAGCGTTGGGTTTCAGTGGTTTATATGGGCAGTCTGGGTCATTCTGTACGATTGTGGCTGATGGTGTCTTGGGAACAGGCCTCTCAGTTGGGAACACAGCCTCATGTTTTCTCTGATTTACAGCACGCTCACATAATGATGAAACCAGTACTGGAGTGGGATTGTGAAACATACCACCCACTTTATCTTAATTTCTCAGCTTTTCTGTTGTATTTTATAAATACCAATACATTTAAAGGAATAGTTCACCCACAAATGAACATTCGATGGAAAATGTAACGCATCTTACCATATTCAGAACATCAGGCTGTAATTATCCTTCCATGTATCAATTCGAGCCCGAATCTGATCTGTTAAATGCAGATGATCAAGCCGCTACATCAACTTTGCCAGCACGACTCATGTTGGATGTAAAGGTGTGGTAAGGTTAAAAAATATTAGCTAACTGTTTTACCTTATATATGACGTTATAAAGACTTTAAACAAACAACCATATACATCATACAAAGTTTGTGTGAGATAGAAACAAGCTTGCATTACAGCAGGGAATGGTAACAAGAAATAACGTGCGCGCTTTGGCCCTTTTTGATCAACCAGTGTTACGCCTTGTCTCGTCGTGACTCAACAAAGACAATAAACCCCATTATAAACACGAAATTTGTTGTGTCTAGTTGAAAAATAATTACTGATTATTTGGACTTATGTTGTCTTTTTTCACGTTGTCATGACACTGGGACGAGAAAGGAGACTTGGAGACTCAGATGCAGAGCAGAACAAGAATACTTTATTTGAACCCGGGCAGGATCCACAATATGACACAAGCCAGGAGAGGGAAACCGCGTAAGCCCGGCGGAGAAGGATCTCGATCCGTCGGGACTACGGGAGAGCAGTCACACCACCAGGGAGAAGTAAGATGCTGAGCGGACGTACAGCGGGGAGAACCTCCACCCGCCAACCAGTCCAACGAGAGAGGCAGACCGCCAGGTGGAGAAGAGTCAGCAGCGTGCTGTGCTCAAGGATCCAGATCGCCAGCGCGGACTAAAGGGCAAAAACGAAAACTTGAAAGCAAAAAACTAATAGGGTACGAAGACTACGGGGACTACTGGGACTAAGACAGGAATCTATCACTAGAACTTTGACAAGGTACTAGACTAGACTAGAAGAGTCAGGAACGTGAGCTAACACACACAACGATCTGACAAAGAACGAGAAGACAAGAGGGATTAAATAGAGGGGAACCAAACGGCGGGAACAAGCTAAAGGTGAGAGCGATTAAATAATTACTAATGGGAACAAGTAAAGGGACATGAGATATTAAATGACTAAGTGGTAAAGTGATAATGTGATGGAAACCCGGTGCGGGGGAAAGCCTGGAGGAGACACGGGGGGCGGGGCAATGACGTAGACACCAAACACGTGCGGAGCTGTCAAACTGACTCCGCACGAGTTTGACACAACAACACAGTACAGACAGTCAAGACAAATACTAGGATCACGACAGTACCCCCCCCCCCACCGGCGTCACCGGACGCCTAGGGAGGGGGCTCACCTCGCTTCCGGTGGAAATCCACAATGAGTGACCGGTCCAGGACGTCCCGAGACGGCACCCAACACCTCTCCTCTGCGCCATACCCCTTCCAGTCCACCAAATATTGAAACCCCCTGCCCCGTCGACGAACATCCAACAGTTTCCTGACAGTGTAAGTCGGCGAACCGTCCACGAGACGCGGGGGAGGAGGGGAGGGGCGCTTACTAGCAGGGTTAAGGGGGGAAATGACAACGGGCTTGACCCTGGAAACATGAAAAACAGGGTGAACACGACCAAGATTAGGAGAAAGCTTGAGACGGACGGCCGCCGGATTAACCACCTTGGTGATACGGAATGGCCCAATGAACCTGGGGGCCAACTTTCGAGAGGGCACCCGGAGAGGAAGGTCCAACGTGGAGAGCCATACCCGCTGACCACACACATAGGTCGGGGGAGAGGACCGGCGCCGATCGGCCGCTGCCTTGGTTCTCTGAGAGGTTCGGGCCAGAACCCCTCTGGCCCTCGTCCAGGTGCGACGACAGCGCCGAACGAAGGCCAGAGCAGAGGGGACCGCAGCGTCGAGCTCCTGGGAGGGAAACAAAGGCGGTTGGTAACCCACAGAACATTCAAAGGGAGACATACCTGAGGAGGTGACCGGAAGGGAATTGTGAGCATATTCAATCCAGGCGAGCTGATGGCTCCAGGTACCGGGGTTCTGAGATGTTAGACAGCGGAGTCTACGCTCGAGATCCTGGTTGGCTCGCTCACACTGCCCATTAGTCTGGGGGTGAAAACCAGAAGACAGACTCGCAGAGGCCCCGATCTGTCTACAGAATTCCTTCCAAAACCGGGACGTAAACTGAGGCCCCCTATCGGATACCACGTCAGAGGGTAACCCATGTAACCGAAAGACGTGGTCCACCATCAGTTGAGAAGTCTCCCGGGCAGAGGGAAGCTTGGGCAAGGGGACGAAATGGGCCGCTTTGGAGAAACGGTCCACCACCGTAAGGATGACGGTGTTGCCGCCAGAGGGAGGAAGACCAGTGACGAAATCCAAGGCGATGTGTGACCATGGGCGGGAGGGGATGGGAAGCGGGCGTAGCAGACCAGCAGGAGGACGATGAGAGGACTTACATTGGGCACAGACGGGGCAAGCCAACACAAACTGTTTAACATCAGAGAACATGGAGGGCCACCAAAACCGCGGACGGACGGAAGCCAGGGTTCCCCGATTACCTGGATGGCCGACCAACTTGGAGGAGTGACCCCACTGCAGGACCTCAGGACGCAGCCTCACCGGAACAAACAGCCTTCCCACTGGACACTCTCCTGGTACTTGCACCTCTCGACCGGCCAGCTCTACTCGCCGTTCAAGATCCCAGGTGACAGCTCCGACCACCATCCCCCTGGGGAGAATGGCCACAGCCGGAGACTCATCCCCTGGAGCCTCGAAGAGACGAGAGAGCGCGTCAGGCTTGACGTTCTTAGAACCTGGCCGGTACGAGATGGTGAAGCGAAATCGACCAAAAAAGAGTGCCCAGCGGGCCTGGCGAGAGTTAAGCCTCTTGGCTGAACGGATATACTCCAGGTTCTTATGATCCGTCCAGACCAAGAAAGGCTGTGCTGCTCCTTCCAGCCAGTGACGCCACTCACCCAAGGCCAGTCGAACCGCCAAAAGCTCCCTGTTACCTATGTCGTAGTTTCGCTCGGCAGGGCTGAGGCGATGGGAGTAAAAGGCACAAGGGTGCACCTTCCCATCCAGACTGGACCGCTGAGACAGAACCGCGCCTACCCCGACATCGGAAGCATCAACTTCGACAATGAACTGACGTTCAGGTTCTGGAAAACAAAGTACAGGGGCAGAGACAAAACGGGACTTAAGGTTGTCAAAGGCTACCTGTGCTATGGTATTCCACCTGAACGCAACCTTGGTGGAAGTTAATGCAGTGAGCGGAACGGCAATCTGGCCGAAACCCCGGATGAATCGCATATAAAAATTGGCGAAGCCCAGGAACCGCTGAAGAGCCTTACGAGAGTCGGGAACGGGCCACTCGGCGACGGCTCTGATCTTGGCTGGATCAGGGTTAATGCCCTTGGGGGAGACCACATAGCCAAGGAACGAAACTGAGACAGCGTGGAACTCGCACTTCTCCGCCTTGACAAACAGTTGATTCTCTAAAAGACGCTGGAGAACCTCTCTCACGTGTCGAGTGTGCTCCTGGAGAGAACGGGAAAAAATCAGAATGTCATCCAGGTACACAAAAACAAAGCGATTAAGCATGTCGCCCAACACAGCGTTAACGAGGCCCTGAAAAACGGCAGGAGCATTGGTCAAACCAAAAGGGAGAACTTTATACTCAAAATGTCCCGAAGGTGTATTAAATGCCGTCTTCCACTCATCCCCCTCCCGGATACGGACCAGATGATAAGCATTGCGTAGGTCTAGTTTAGTAAAGACCTGAGCTCCCTGCAAGAGTTCGAAAGCGGTTGACATGAGAGGTAAGGGGTACTTATTCTTCACAGTAATCTCATTCAACCCTCGATAATCAATGCAGGGACGCAATGATCCGTCCTTCTTCTGGACGAAGAAAAACCCAGCACCTGCTGGGGAGGAGGAGTGACGTATGAGTCCAGTCTGCAAGCTCTCTTGGATATATTTGTCCATGGCCTCTCTCTCCGGAGCGGACAATGAATAGAGACGCCCCTTGGGCGGAGAAGTGCCTGGAAGGAGATCAATGGCACAGTCGTAGAGGCGATGCGGAGGGAGAGAGGTGGCTCGCGACTTACTGAACACCGGACCCAGATCGTGATATTCCTCCGGAACCCCAGATAGGTCAGGGCTATCATCCTGCAACACAGAAGACACACAGACAGGAGACGGGGCAGCGCCCAAACAAGACACGTGACAAGAAAGGCTCCAGGCCAATACAGAATTTTTAACCCAATCAATGTGAGGATTGTGCTGTGACAACCAAGGATGCCCTAATATGAGGGGAGTATTGGGGGAATCGAGGATGTACAGCTCAATGCTTTCACAATGATTACCAGAAAGAAAAAGTCTTACGTGAGGAGTGACGTGAGTTATAGTGGCGAATGGACGTCCCGCTAGCGTCTGGACCGAGATTGGCTGGATGAGAGCTTTAATCGGAATCCTCCACAAGGCGGCGGTAGTGGAATCGAGAAAGTTACCCTCCGCACCCGAGTCGAGAAGAGCTTCGCCGGTATGACTCCGCCCGTCAAACTGGATGCGGAACGGCAGCACGGAACGGGAAATAGGAGAGGCAAAAGGAATGACGCCCACCCGGACTCTCCGCTCTACGGATGGGCGTGGCCTTTTAACGGACATTGCGTGACTTGATGTCCCGGTTTGCCACAGTAGAAACAGAGACCCCCCAAAAGCCGCTGTTGCTTCTGAACAGACGTCAGGCGAGAACTACCCACTTGCATCGGCTCCTCGACGGAGCTGGCTTCTGCAGACCTGGGACTCGCATTGACTTCCCGACTACGCCAGGAGGGAGGAGAGAGCTGCCGGCGTCGACGGTTACTGATTCGAGCCTCGACGCGGAGGCAAAGGGTGGTTAGAGCCTCCAAGTCCCGAGGAGCATCGAGAGCAGCGATCTCATCCGCGATTGCGGGATTTACCCCGTCCAAGAACCGGGCACGAAGAGCTCCCTCATTCCAGTCGCAGACGGCCGCTAAGGTCTGGAACTTAATGGAGTAGTCCGTAATGGAATTCCGACCCTGGGACAGACGCGAGAGCTGCGCGGCCGCCTGATCTCCCTGAGCCGATCTGTCAAAAAGTCTCGTCATCTCCGTTCGAAAGTCCGCGAAGGAGAGACAACACGGAGCCCGAGCGTCCCACACGGCTGTTCCCCACTCTCTTGCCCGTCCCGTCAGCAGCGTCAAGACGAACGCCACACGGGACCTCTCAGTGGCATAGCGACGGGGTTGGAGAGAGAAGACGAGTGCACACTGGGAGAGGAAAGGACGGCAGGCATTCGGCTCTCCATCGAAAGTAGGAGGGCTGTTGACATGGGGTTCTGCATCAACTAGACGTCCACTACCCGAGGAATCGGGAGAAGCACGACTCACCGCAAGCTCTCTCCGTAGTTCCGTGACCAGAGCCGCTAACTCGGTAACTTGACCCGCAAGAACTCCCACATCTTGTGCCGTGACGTTTAAGCGTGTGGCTTGCTGTCCGAGAGCGACTCCCTGCTGCTGAATCGCGTTGCGGAGGGGGTCCATCCCTGCTGAGTCACCAGTTTGGTCAGATCGTTCTGTCATGACACTGGGACGAGAAAGGAGACTTGGAGACTCAGATGCAGAGCAGAACAAGAATACTTTATTTGAACCCGGGCAGGATCCACAATATGACACAAGCCAGGAGAGGGAAACCGCGTAAGCCCGGCGGAGAAGGATCTCGATCCGTCGGGACTACGGGAGAGCAGTCACACCACCAGGGAGAAGTAAGATGCTGAGCGGACGTACAGCGGGGAGAACCTCCACCCGCCAACCAGTCCAACGAGAGAGGCAGACCGCCAGGTGGAGAAGAGTCAGCAGCGTGCTGTGCTCAAGGATCCAGATCGCCAGCGCGGACTAAAGGGCAAAAACGAAAACTTGAAAGCAAAAAACTAATAGGGTACGAAGACTACGGGGACTACTGGGACTAAGACAGGAATCTATCACTAGAACTTTGACAAGGTACTAGACTAGACTAGAAGAGTCAGGAACGTGAGCTAACACACACAACGATCTGACAAAGAACGAGAAGACAAGAGGGATTAAATAGAGGGGAACCAAACGGCGGGAACAAGCTAAAGGTGAGAGCGATTAAATAATTACTAATGGGAACAAGTAAAGGGACATGAGATATTAAATGACTAAGTGGTAAAGTGATAATGTGATGGAAACCCGGTGCGGGGGAAAGCCTGGAGGAGACACGGGGGGCGGGGCAATGACGTAGACACCAAACACGTGCGGAGCTGTCAAACTGACTCCGCACGAGTTTGACACAACAACACAGTACAGACAGTCAAGACAAATACTAGGATCACGACACACGTTGCGTGTGTTTCGTTTCACACAAAGAAACATATGACAACCTCAACTCGCGTTACTCCGTAACAAAGTATTTTAAATGAAAATATACTTACAGGCAGTGTACTTCTGTGAAGCCCCAGAGAGTCCTTGCAAAGTTTTAATGTTTGGAATGGCCCCACTATTTAAACAAAGCTTTCATGCATAGCCAGTCTTGATCTCCCCCAGCTTCGTGAAGCAATCATCGGTGAAAAACAAAAGAAGATATTTAGAAGAATGTTGCTAACTTAACAATGGTTGTATTATTGTATGCATAATAAATTAATAAGGCAAGTCAATGGGTACTGCCATTGTTCAGTTAACAACATTCTTCAAAATATCTTCTTTTGTGTGCTCCAGAAGAAATTCATACAGGTTTGAAATAAGAAGAGGGTGAGTAAAGGATGACAAAATCTTTATTTTTGGATGAACTATCTCTTTAAAATTTTACTTCTGAACAACAAAAACACGATGGCTGTGGCCTAAACAAAATGTTAAACTAAAAACATAAAGGTGTACTCATCTCCCTTTGGAAAAGGTCAAGCGTCAACACTGAAACGAAAATTGAACCTGTCAAATAGGGTCTTTATATATTATTCACTGTGGAATGTTAACATATGTAAACCTATTTCCTTTTCTAACATCCATTTCACATATGCATTTGATGTAGAAGAGACTTTGACAGCTATTATTAGGAATCTGTGGAAAGATTTTCCTGGACCAGGACCAATATATAGCCGAACTCATCTGAGATTTCTCATCTGAGAACCAGTCTCAGAAAACAATGATGCTCTGGCACACTGGGTGAATGATCAGCTTGAAGAGAAAGTAGCCTCAACCATGCAAATGCCAAGGCAGGTACAATAGCTCAAGTCAATGAATTCTCTGTAGGCATCCAATCTAGAAGAGAGCAATTTAGTGAGGTATTGGTCCACTGACTATGCAATGATATCCATCAGTTACTTGAGGGTTATTACTTACCAGATGATGTTGCTGAATATTTGGATGAAGAAAGGAAGCAGGTGAGTGAAATACAAGAGAGCATAGCTACACGTGGTAGCATTTGATCTAGAAAATATGCCAGCACTGTGCTCCAAATGCACAGTGCAGATTACAAGCTCTATCTGCACATTGCTATTTTAAAATGCTTTGCAATGTAAATGAACGTTTAATTAATTACAGGTTTAGGGTGGGTCTTTATCGTCGTTTTGACACCTAGTAAAATGTGTAGTTTAGCTAAATTTGTCTTGGTGCCTGAAATATGACTTCCCTTAATATCAGGTTATAAATATATACACAAATGTATCGTATATCATGTATGTATATAATGAACATGAATCAAAATTGTGTGAGTGTCACAAATTGCATTGAGACTGGATTGGTGCAACAACATCTTTGAATTGAATTGAAGAACAACATTAATTCATCTGGTATTGACTGAATATATCCTGCAATAAAAAGCCAAAATGAAGTCTGTACCGGTTTACTGCTTATGACTGGGAGAGCGAGGTTGTGCAGCAAAATGGTTTTTTTTAACGTACCGTAATAAAAAAGAAACACAACATGAATACCACATAGTAAAGTAAAAAAATATGGAAAGTGTTTAGCCTGGAGATTCCAGATCAGGAATATTGCAAGACAAAGTTGCAATCTGTGGGAACAGAAATCTGATAAATGTTTCTGTCAGTGTATCTGGGTAAATTATTCATGAATTTCCACATGCAGCGTAATCAATCCATGTGCAATATACTGAATACTGCGGTTACTGCGGCTAGTCAATTAGCGACCATTCCAGAAAGCTGGCGAGAGAAATGCACATCCTCAAACATGTTTGAAAACAAACCTTATCCAGACAGAAATACTGTACAAGCTGCACACACAGATAAAGATTCACTAAAGCACCTTTAGGACCACAGGGAAATGTAGACGGAAATTTACCCACAAACAAATGAAACCATGCTTTTTTCAAAACTAGAACTAGTTTATTGTCATCATTGTTATTGACTTTATTTACTCAGTGTTTCACAATGAACCTTCAAACAATACAAACCACTAAAAACGGTCTATTATTCTTTCTTTATATAAATATACATATACACATTCAAATATATGCATATATGTACATACACAACAGTGACTGGCTGTGGTCAAACAGGGTTAAGACATCAGATTTGGAAAAGACAAACAAGAATCATTTGTTCTTTGACAAGTGCTGTGAGAAACATTTTTATACGGGGACCTGCGTTACAGTGAGGTGAAGAGGGAACACACACCTCACACACCGGCAGCTCAATGTAAACTATTGTGCTCTCGTCACTTTCTCTAAAATTTCTTCTGAGGGGCAGAGGCTGGATGGTGAAACGGTGCTGCAAACCACACATCGAAGAACCATATGCAGCATAACAGTGAGGGCTTGAGTTTTGCCCAAGAACCCCTCCTGTTCTTCAGAGTTAAAGTTTGTAAAGCAGAATTTAAATAATGTGTGATACTGTAATACTTCCATAATCATATGTTTCTCTGAGGGTGTATACACAGTTATTGAATAGCTGTACATGAGAGATTAATGCATCATTTCCCACAGTTTCATAAATGAACATGAGACATTTTTACAGTGAGTTTTTGAAGTACTTGGAAACAAAACATGTAAAACTTTACAATTCAGATGCAATATAACAAGAGGTATTCACTGTTTAGCAGAAGAGGTGTTGAATATACAAAAGTAAGAACACAGTACACAGAAATAGCACCATACAGTAAGAAAATGGAACAATATTTTGTATGACAAGTGCTTTAGTCATGAACACAGTTTTACAGAAGTGACAGTCTATCAGTACATTTACAGTAACAAAAGAAAAAGCTGTCAAATCAGACAGAACAAAGACTTCAGACTTCAATACACCAGTCAATTTTTTTAACATATTGTGCTTCCTAACTGACATTAATGAAACTTGTTTTGAAAAGAATGTTTTTATCAGTATAAATGTAACAACTGACAAACATTCAAGGCTTTTTCACCTTAAACCCTACGGATTGCAACTTTGTCATGCTGTCATTTACCAAACACAACAAATCTTTGCTTGTTAAAAGCAACAAATGTACAGTAATACACTATGGAAGCTAAGCAGGTCAGCATGCTGCAAGTATAAATCAAGATTTAAATCTTAAAATGTTAACTTCGAGAGATTATTCATAGCATGTGGTCTGCATCTGTTGTCTCATAAAATCTCTTACCAATGTCAGAATCTTTCAATTATAGCCAACTAGCCAAGGTAAACCCAGTTACTTTCTGTATACCAGAAAAGGACATGATGTAACAATTCATCCTCAATTCCCACACAGAACTGTTTACAATAAAGGAATGACATGCCTCCAGATAAATGTCACACCTTTAATACAAGATTTAGACAACAACAAATATTTTTGTTAAATCCACATCCAACCTGCTTGCCCCTCAAGTTTTTTGTATTTGACAACATGCCACATATCCAGTCATACAACTTAAGATGAAAATAACAAAGGAATATTTTTTTATGAAAGCTACTTTATTTATCAGCATAGCACCAGATTTTCACACGGGTGAATTTCATGAAAACATGTCATAGCCAAATTTTTCTCCAAATGACTTTAAGGACCAGTCAATTTTATTTTTGTATGACATTCCTTTCACAACAGTTAAGCGAATTCCCTCTAAATTGTCATTACTAAAACCTTCCCTGTAATTTAGTTATTTCTGATAGATTTGACTGTAAATGCCACAATACAAAACATATTACTTCATTTGCTTGTGCTATAAACTGCGCCATCAGACTTGACATTTGTGAGCAAGGTAGAATGTACTTCGAGGTGAAAAGCATCAAACTGTTATAAGCCATTGTGTGTGTTAACTTGTGAAATAGGGTGATAACTCTTCTCACACATGCTGCTGTAGCTTCACTTCCTAGTGAAGGATATAAACGCTCACCCGTTTAATCCCTGTCCTGAAAGGGGCTTAACAGACTAAATTTGGTGCATATTATGTCACACAAAACCGTGTTTGTTTTACACATTCAAAGTTTGAACTTTCTGCTGCTCTGAATAGGTCTGTGTTGCCATAGCATTGCTGGGAGTCGGGGCTGCTACATGTTAATGCTTCAGCACCGAGTCTCCCTGGGGAAAGCTGGGATGCAGGACTAATGCTGACACAAACATGTCTTCCTTTATGCGTGTGTGTGAGGTTTTTTATCTTTCCACGGTCCAATCTAAAAACTACAATACATATTGAAGTAAACAAAGAGAAACAAGGGATGAGAGCCTGGGGACCTCATGCTTTATTACAGTAACTTTTAAAGATGATGGTTACCCACACATGTTCAATGCATGTGAACCAGTTTGAAGTCTTTATTTTAAAAGCTGATAAGTGCCAAATCTCCCTTTAAAGGGGCTGAAGGGGGAAATAATGTGACAGAGTAAGGGACACATGGAAGTCCAGGACGAGTCTCACTAGAGAAAATATTTTTTCTTTGGAAAACATAGTGAAATCAAATTGGACAAATGTAATGTGTAAGGTGACTGATAGATCTGATATTTGATAAACACAAACCACAGCTGAAAATAACACTTATTTATGGCCAAACACAACCAATTCTTCTTAAAACACAGATTTTCACATTTTGGCATCTAATATATCTGGTACAAGTGTTTTTCTACTTTAGCCTGACAAAACACTGTTTTCAAACAAGGCTCTTCAGAAACAAAGAACTCACCACCATAAAAGCCAAATCCACCAGAAAACAACAAGTGCATTAACCTGCAGATGACATTTTTGTAACAGCATTGACAATTGTATTGCATTACACAACCCAGCTCTTCTTATAATATTCATACTACAAGAACGTCAAGAGCACAAAACTGTACAATAGACATTTCATAGAAACTTCAACAGCACAGCGCAACACATACCTTCCGTTGTTCCATTACTTCTATTAAACACAGCCAAAGAGTTGATCACGTATCTGTATACAGACAACTACGGTATGCAGTCGGTAAACAACAAATATACAGCACATTGTTTGAGACATTTCTACATTGCAATATACTGTGCACTTCTGATGGGATCTGGTAGTTACAGGAACATGTTGTATATGAACAACCGTTTGATTATCTAGCCTTACTTTGTCAATTTCTTAAAAAAGGATTGATTACAGGATTTCTGGGCATTATGAAATATACTCATCATCCACACAAACACTCACAATAATGGCGATCATATACTGTTCATTGTTATGTTGGCAAATAGAGAATATGGATTCGGGTACTGATGTTGAAGTCAGACACAAGCCTGTAAGTCTCACATATCTGAGCGAGATGGATTCAACTCAATAGAACAATCTAATACAGAAAAACAACGTTGGGGACTAAAACAAAATACATGAAAAATGCAAACAGTATGAACGGCTAATGCATTTCTGCTTTTATCTTACTGAGAGATGTTCTCTACTGATGTGTGTATGTACATTATGTGTGCGCGTGTATACGTATGTGTTTGTACTATACAAAAAATACAATCTCCACGTAAGAACAGGAGTCACCTGAGAGCATGGCTGCTGTGTTGAGGTAGGTTACTAAGAAAATATATATGCACCATCTGGTACATCAGAGGAGAAAGAAAATCTTGCTGGTACTTTGAAACAGCTGGTCTTGGATTGGGTGGCTGAGCACACAGTGAACACCAATTGAAAGGTGGTTCAAAAGCAGGCCAGACACTGTGACACGTGAATAGACGAGCAGACCAGCTCAGATATAACCCTTTATTTATTCTGCTAACTGATGAATGTGTGGTTATGTGCATACAGCACAGTATGACTGATGCACTTTGTGCTCCCTGATCAGCGTGGCACTAAAAGATGGGAAGGAGGGGTATGCGATGTGTGCGATTTATAACTCCACACAGATGAATTAATAGTCTTCAGTGTCTGACTTTGGCTCCTAAAGAAGGAAGGTTGGGTCGAAGAATACCAGAATGCTCAGTCTTTCCATAGTGATGCTTCTATGTTCAGCTGTTTTGTTCAATTCATAACATGCAGCAGGTGCATCACATCGAACCACATCGTTTCGTTTCTATGGATGCTGGAGAGTTCAAAAACTTCTGCAGTTATAACTTTGATGAAATATCAAAATGTGCGATATGCGTATCAACAGTGACTGAGTATCCCAGACCGGCAACGATTAAAAGTTTACTAATATATCAGCACCCACAGAAACAGCATATGTGCTTAAACCTGAACAGAATGTTTTATATATGAGTATATTTGCACACCTATTAGTTTGTGTCACACAACATGCAAACATTTGAAACCGAACCATTCAAATACCCATGAACATCATTTGTATAGCTTTGTCCAGCATGGTTACCTGTCTTCTCCCAACTTTAACAAGTTTTTACTGAGAGCGGCAATTAGTCATAACAGTGCAGTTTTTCTTATAAAGTCTTTCCAAGTCGACTACAATAAAAATAAAAATACTCTGTTCAGGAACAAACAAAAGGAATAAAATACAATCCTACGTGAATACTAGGACATTATAAAAACATCTTACAAGCAGAATTCATACAACAATGTAATTTGTCAATTGGCATGAGGTACTGACATATCAAAACACAGCAATTTATCAACATGGTGAAGCCAGGATCTCACGAACAGAAGCTCTGTTTCAATTTGAGAGAAGAACCACAATGACAAAAACAACATAGTTATTTTGAGGTAGAACATTGACTTTAACATTTGGAAGTGCTATATGTTGGATTTTTTGTGGTTTGCCCGTAGCGAGCAGGAGAGCGGCAGTCCTTGAAATCTGAGGTAGAGAAACACCCTTTTCTTTTCGACTGAACGCTTGATGTATAGAAACAGAACACACAGCAAGAGGCAGATCTCAGAGACTTCCTAAAACACATTCATCCAGCTGAGGTAGGGTTTTTTGTCACAAGTCCTAAGGTTCACATAGCCAACTCTAAAGTCTTTATGACGGCTAAAACCTAATAAAAAAAAACATTGATATCACTGAAAACAAAAATCCTGAGAATAATCCCTGGAAGGTGGTCTCTGTCTCCGAAACCATTGGTAGGCTGATAGCAGGCAGAAGGTCAATGAACGTGTTAAAAAAAACGTGTGAAATGTAATTAAAATACTGCTAAATAAAATCTTGGACAAAAAGTTTCTGCATACTGCCATACGTGACTACAAGAACGTATTATTTCATTTACCTACCCAGGAGGAATGATATCTTTCCTTCACCCACTAGGAGGACAGATGGACCCAGCATTATACTGTCCAGTGATTCCCGCAAAGGGAACGTAATATACAAATAATATAATCTTTGCACAGAAATAAAAAAGGTGAATACTTCAGTTGACCTGAGTTGGACATGAGTCTGAGTGAAGGACAGAGGAAGTTTCTTCATCAGCCTTCATCCTCTGCTGGACGCTGCTGGAACTGCACCTCACACTCCTCTATGAGGCTTAAGTCATCCAGGGGAAGCGTGGACATCTGAGTATCATTGAATGAACAGGACACCAGAGAGCTCTCAATCTGAAAAGAAGCAAACACAACTATGTTAACAATGAAAAAAAAACAAAGTGCTTTGATTTATTCAAACTATGACATAGTCAAACATGATAATACTGTGTTCCCTTTCTGTCGGTCTCTCGACGTTGTGTCGAACCGACAGATGGGGTTCGCCCCTGAGAACCTATCATCTTCTGACTATTTTGAAAAGGCCAATGAAATTGGCGAATGAAATTTGCATGCCGGGCTCCGCCCCCGGATATCCGGGTATAAATGGGGAGCCGGCGTGCTCATTCATTCACCTTTTGTTCTTCGGAGCCTTCGCATCTGATGACATTCTTCGAATTGCCGAATTCTACGACGCGGTGCAGCGGAGATTCCCCTGGGCGTCCTGGCAGTTCCAGAGGTGTTTTTCTAAAAGAGCAATTTCCTCAGCGTGGCATTGCCCGCTGATCTCTTGGGTGCAGTACACTCATCGAGGACGGGGACGGACACGGTGGTTGCCGCAGGTGTTCGGGGGTCCGACCACTATGGCAGCCTCGTGGATTCGTCCTGCCCGCACTGCGGGCGTATGGCTATTCAGACGTTGCGTCACGGTGGCTATGTTCTGTCAAGATCCAGCCACCACCTCGTTGCTTCCCGTTCTGTGACCGCAGCGGCTACGGCCCTGCCGTCAGCGGCGGCGAGCAGCGAGGTTGATGTGGGGATTATCGTGAGCGTTAATCCGTCAGCCGGCCGGCTCGCGGACCGCTCGCGCCCCGTCTCGCTTGTTTAGCAGTTCCCCAAGGATGGTCCTAAGCCGTCTTATTCCTCAGGCCCGCGCTCGGACACGAGCCATGGAGATGAGGTGTCTCTTGCAACATCGGAGCGCGACCTGCTGACATCAGACTCTGGCGATTCCCTGAAGCTCCCTCCCTCGGGAGGTCGAGCACAGGTGAGAGCAGACGTCAAGATGTCAGCCATGCTCGCTCGGACCGCCGTGAGTGTCGGATTGCGGTGAACCGCAGCCCTGGCACTCAAGGCTGGGTACTTCGCACATTGGGTCTGGGCGCGACTCCAAGCCGTGCCTGGCTCAAGTGCCAAGTTTTACCGAGCTAAATAAGGAGTTCAGTAAGACCTGGAGCGCCCCCTTCGGCGCGCTTCCGTCTAGCTGACTCTATCGCCCTCTCTTCCCTCGGGGCGGGGAGGCAGCTAGGGACTATGTCAATGCACCCTGGGTGGAGCATGCAGTCGCGGGTATCCGGAGACGGCGGCCACCTGGGGAGCTTGACCTAGACTCACCGTCCAGGGCATGTAAGGTCTCGACATCTCTGGTGTACCGCGCTCACAATAGCGCTCACGTGTGGCTCGCCCCGGCAGGTCAACGTCGCTTCGCTAGAGATTGTGACGCGGCTTAGTGCTGTGGCGTTTTCAATAGGAACCCCATCTGTCGGTTCGACACAACGTCGAGAGACCGACAGAAAGGGAACGTCTCGGTTACGTATGTAACCTCTGTTCCCTGATGGAGGGAACGAGACGTTGTGTCCCTCATGCCACAACACTAGCCGTCCGCTGCAGCGATCGTGAGATGCTCTCAGGCTCCTCAGCACAAAAGGTGAATGAATGAGCACGCCGGCTCCCCTTTTATACCCGGATATCTGGGGGTGGAGCCCGGCATAAAAAATTTCATTCGCCAATTTCATTGGCCTTTTCAAAATAGTCAGAAGATGAAAGGTTCTCAGGGGCGAACCCCCTCTGTCGGTTCGACACAACGTCTCGTTCCCTCCATCAGGGAACAGAGGTTACATACGTAACCGCGACGATACTTCTGGTACTTATTATAGTTTTTGAGGTCAGATCAACTGTCCAGAATTGTTTTAACAGCTTTAGTACCTAACATAATACATTAATTACTACATATATAAAAGTGGGAATGAGCATGTGCTAAGAGTGCATTAACTTAGTACAGACTTGGTAAGGTAAAATATCACAATAATTTCAAACGTTTTCCACCCCCAAACATTTTTTTTTCATCCACAACAGGGGCCGTGTTTGCGTATGGCAGAGTATGGCAGTTGCCATACCCTAGCATTAAAACAAAACAGTGGAAACAAAAGTGTGTCCCAATTCGGGGGCTGCAACCGTCTAAGGTTTAAAGGACTTAAAAAAGGACTTGATCTTCAAAGCAAACAGCCTCAATAGTCCAAGAAGCAAACTGAAATGAGACGCCCTAGCCTCGCGGAGGATTTCCTAATGGCGTCACCTGCTGCTCCTGTTGCGTGGTGAAAGCAGCAGGACAGGCAGAGACGTATCTGACTTTTTTAAACAAAAAAAAAAACGATTTATTGTAGAGAATATGACACGTTAATGTAGATTAAAACAGCCCAACAGTATACAAAAACTAACCAACCGTAGAAATTTTCAACACAATAATTCACCAATAATGTTCTGTAACAACATCATATATAATATTAAAACACTAAAATGGACAGTATTCGTGAATTACATACTTTTATTTAACTAAAGTTGAAGGCGTGCAATGAACCACGGGATAGCAAAAGCTGTGAAGGATACATTCGTTGTTTCTTTAAAAACCTGCAGAAATAAGAAGCGCATTTCCACCATCGCGCCGGACCATTTAAGCACAGTCTGAAACGTTTAGTTATGTTTCCATGTGAGCCTTAATCATTCTAATGAATGTGCGTAGTGGTTTTTTTAAAGCTCAGTCTCTTGTGTTACCAAAGCAGCGCGTGACGCGTTTGTATTTACATTCTGAAGATATCCATTATCAGCCCTGCTGTGGAAAATGAAACCATTTACGTAACGGCTGGCATGGATCGGCACGGAGTGGGACGATTAAGCAACGAGAACGATTTGGCGCGATGGTGGAAAAGCGATCAAGGTCGTATTTTGGGGCTGTTTTTGAAGCAACATTTGAATCGGGAAAGCCTTACCAGCCTTCAGTCGTGCTGTGGTGACACAATTGGTCTTAAAATGCAGCCTTCAAAGGACCCCGAATTGGGACACAGCTAAAGTGTGCATGATAATGCTCATTGAAGATAATGGTGCAATGAGTAAGACAAGTGCCCTGCATATTTTAATGTTTGGCCTATATATTAGACTCACAACCGATTAATGTAGTCGTTGGTGGTTGTTATGACAACATCTGGCTGTTGGTTGAAAGCGATTGTTACACGCAGTATTAGGGCTGTGCAATTAAATGAAAATTAATCGTAATCGTCAAATTTTGGCCTCCAAAAATTACAAAAACTAAATTATCGAGGTAAACGATTACTGTGCTGCATTCCATTTTGCTTTTCTCTACCCCAAACAAGTCTCTGTGCATGTTCGTGTATTCATTCAGTTTCATGGAATCTTGTACAAGTTTTGTTTAAATATGATGTGGTATAAATTGATGGTTCTGTTACTTTGGAATGTCGTTATTGTATGGCGAGAGGAAATTTTGCCCTACCCTAGGTTTTGGTGAAACGCCGCCACTGATCCACAAACATCTGATTCATCAACACACAGTCATAAAGGTCCTCTTTAGGAAGAATAACAACCATGCAATCCACATTTCTATAAATGTATGCGTTTCCCCTAAGGCTTACCGTGTGGGTGGCGTCAGGTGGATGGGAGAAGTGGGACGGACCTGGAAAGAGCCTCTCCATCTCATTGGAGTCGGTGCAATTCTTCGCCGTGTGAGGTCCTCCATTCCCCTCTGTGCTGAACCTGTGGGGGCTGTTCAGGGCCAGAGCTCCCTGTGAGGAGGAGGACTCCAGCACGGCTCCCGCTGCTGGGTTACGGCCCACCTGTCTGGTGGCCTGAACGGTTTTACACATCATCAACCTGCAATGAGAGGATGATTCAACACGGGCTGCATCCAAAATAGAACATAGGTTCTGAAATGTTACCACAATAAGAACTAGCAAGCCAGAGGAGATGCTTTCGTGGGATTAAGCAGTTTTACCATCCACAGCAAATAGGTTTATTACACTAAGATTGTGTGAGCCAAATGCTTAGCGTTTACCACACAATATACAGAGACATACATTATAAGATGTATAATTTAATCAGCATTTCTAGATGTATTGTGGCCATTCCAGTCCAGTGTCTGTAGAATTTAATCAAAATCAAATCAGGAGTGACAAAGTCATCCAACAGCAATGAAAGTGAAGGGCTGACAGCATGACCAAAATGAGGTTTTCAAATATATTGTTTTACTTTTCTTAAATACATGCACAAATGTTAATGTTGTATTGCTTAAAAGAGCATATGAAGAGATATAAAGATAGATTTGTTTCTACAGCTTTAATTTTCTGCAAATAAATGCAAAAAGAAACAATATTATTATTTAAAATTTAGGAGAATTATTTTTAGTAGTTTACAGAATTAAACAATTTACTAGCTGAACCTGCCATCATAATAAATTGATTTATCTATTAATATTTCAAAGCCACGTCAGCAAAAGGGCTTCCTTCATGGCACATAGAGATTAATAACGAATTCATAATTTATTCCATTTGTACCAGTGGCAAAACCACAGACCGCATCGATTCCTCACCTTCCTCTGTAGCTGAACATGAGAAAGAGGAGACAGAAGATAATGCAGGTGACTCCGATGTGGATGCCGATGATGATGCCCGTGGTGGAGCTCTTGCTCTGTTCGTCTTTTACACAGTCACAAGGAGTATTCAGTACTGCAGGAGAAAACACATTCAGTGACATAAGTGCATGCAAGAGAGCTGCATACAAAAGAGTTAACATAATTAACCAAAAGCCAAACAGACAGGGATAGTGATAGAATGAGACTCGGTCACCTGATTTCTCCATCGACTCCTTGAGAGACACGAAACGCAAGGTGGCATTGCCCTTTCCATGTTGGTTGAAAGCAAGAATCTTAATTTCATAAATAAATGATGGGTCTGCAAAAAGAGGCAAGAACAATGTTATGAAAACATAAATGAGATGAGGATATTCATATATCTTGCATTGTTTGATAATGCCTACAGTGACCAAATAAGAACGCACTGTAGTACCCACAGCACCACAGAATAAATTTAGTAGATTTCCCGAAAATCAGCTCATAACCTTTGGCTACTAATATAGTTTTTGTGCTTGGACATAAATTCATCTGTTTGCTTGTCTTGAGCCCTGCAACAGGCTAAGATCTGTATTCTGACCTGTATCGCCAAATACACTATTGTTGGTGATCCACTTCACCCAGAAGAATGAAACCCTGAAGACTCACCCAGCTGAGTGATGTTGTATTGAGTCACGTTCCGTGGAAAGGTTAGTGGTCCCGTGAAGAGGGGAACGGGGACCTTACGGTAGTACAGGATGAAACCTTCCTGCTGGCCCATCTTAGCGGAGGGCTCCCATGTGGCCTGAACCACCGTAGAATTAATTACCTTCGTGAACAGCGCCGGCGGGGCAGGAACTGCAACCATAGCAAACACAGAGCCTCAGATTTAATGTATTCCATCAGCAAGATAGGAAGGGGAAAAACAAAGAGTGCGAGAGCTACCCTAAACAACCCTGACTAAACACTGAATGATGCTTTATCCTTAAGAAGTTATGTTTTATTTAAGTAGCCCCTTGTGGCTTTTTAAAAGAAAAGTAATTATCAACTCATAAAATACCGGAAATTATACAATTGCTCAATAAAACGCAATTTTTACCTTCTCCCAGGGTGCTCTCCACAGCGCTCTCTGAGGCTTTGCTGGCTCCACGGGACGTATAAGCTTTCACATAGAAGCTGTAGCTGGTGGAAGGTTCCAGATCTCCGATCACCTGCTGCAGGGTGGTTTTACTCACAGCCTCCTGGTACTCCATCTCCATCGGGTCTGAGGGTAAAGAGGGAAATGAAGATTAAAGATCAATCATAACAATTTGCCTCTCAAATGCTAGCCCGCTCTCTTTGCCACATTTATGGCTGCAGTAAATGTTATCATCCTATTATTAATTCAAGTCGAATCGCTACCAGTAATCATAGACATACTGTAACAAATGACTCAGACTGCAAAACAAATCCCACGGTGCTGCAAGGCAGCGAGACTTTGAATGTAAGATTGCCTTTCTTCTAGGCATATCAGGGTCTCTGAAAACTAAATTACAGCAGCGGCTAATGGTCAGTCCCTTCGGCTGATAATCAGCCATCTCATGTTATCGCAGAGGAAAGAGAATGAGAGATTGTGGACAGGGAAAGCTTAGCGGAGGACACTTTAGAGCACTTCTGTAAATGCCTCGGATCAGCAGCTCAGTTGTATTCGCTCCAGCACGGATAAGCATCAACATGCGATTTAAAAACTCGCACGGAGATCTGAATATACATCCATTCTTGTGACGAGCTTTCAGGAACAACCTTCTAGTGTTTTGCCTCTCGTAAATAAACACATAACTACTCCATCTATTGCTGATAGCAAGAGAAAAGGCAATCATGTGCTATCGACTCCTAATCTCCATGATTTCCATAAAGACA
This sequence comes from Barbatula barbatula, assembly GCF_947034865.1. Lineage (NCBI taxonomy): Eukaryota > Metazoa > Chordata > Actinopteri > Cypriniformes > Nemacheilidae > Barbatula > Barbatula barbatula. The sequence continues at coordinate 19,694,584 of NC_136766.1, read as the reverse complement.
GCGAGGGAGAATTGAATAACGTCTGTATTTCATTGAAAATGCATGTTCACTTAAAATGAAGGTATTGATTTACTGTAATGTGTTTTACATACAGTCCTGGAGAGGATTGCATTTTGTTTGATTTTGCGTGTGAGCTTTGACCACATTGTGGGGATCAAATGTCCCCACAAACCCAATAAACCTGAAATCAGCTACACTGCGTCCCAATGAGGAAGTGGTTTAATAAGCATACTAAATCATGTCTTTATTAAAACATACATGCAGAAATGGTGGTGCGGTTCGGCTTAGACGCAGCAATGGGAAAAACAACAAGTGAGAGAACAAACAATGTTTTCCTACCAGCTGTCTTGCGGATGTGAAGCACATATCCAATAATGTCCTGAGTGTTTTGGGTGGGCTCCTTCCAGAACACCTGAATGGAGGTTGGGGAAAGGGCGTCTGCATGTACCTCGGTGGGCACACCCGGCAAGCCGTCCGCCCACAGCACGGTCAAACGAGCGCTGGCTTGTGTGGAGCCTGCACTGTTTTCTGCAATGCATTGATATATTGCCTCATCCTCCGGGGTTACACCATAGATGGCCAGAGAACTGCAAAATAGAGAAAAAGGAGTGAGAGAGGGAATGGGGTTGAAGAAAAACAATTGGAAGCTGATTAGTTTTGTTAGCTTTTCACCTGGGCAGGAGAAACTGGTCTCATAAAGTCCTACATTAATCTTCTGACCCAAACCCACTGATACATGTGACTAACCTTGATCCCCATGTAACTGACGTGTTTTGAACTAAGCAGATAAAAGATAGTATACACACACACCAACAACATCTCTGGATGCTTATTAACATGAACAAACCCAACCATCTGTCAAACTCCTCCCTCCTATATCCTCCTATTCAGATTCCTATTCGTTCTCAATGGCCCTCATTTTTAAATTTCCCCCTTCAGTATTTTTTCACATCCTCCCCTGTGCTTCCCCTCTTTTACTGCTGGAGGGGGCGTTGATGGTGGATGGGGAAGCATTATTAGTGGCGAATATATAATAACAAGTTCTCCCCCTCACTCCTGAGGCCATGAATAAAGGAAAATAATAAAAACAGCATTTAATAGGCCAGGATATGAAAACGGTGACCCTCAACTTCCACCTCTCTTTCTCTGTAAGCCCTTCCCACTTGGGAACATTTTTGTATGCTGATTGTATTGGTGGGAGGGGGTTGCTGTGTGAATAGGTGAATCGTTTTTCATGTGAAACCATTCAAATATGTACAATAGCATTTATTGAAGGTTTTTTCTGTGCTGCTTAGTCCAGGGGATTTAATAAGACTACAAATTCAGTGCAATTGTGACAAAATGTTTTCGTAGGGTGTTGAAGTGTTTTGTGTCGCCGCTATGAACATGCTGTTTTGGTTTCTTTGTTTACACTTCAATTCAATTCAATTCAATTCAATTTATATAGCGCTTTTCACAATTTGCATTGTTCCAAAGCAGCTTTACAGGGGAAAAACGAAAAACCCAAGAAAGGGTAAAACACACTACATGGTGTGTTATATAATAAATCCAATTATTCTAGTAAATAATATCTAATGTCAGCATCTGCTGGTGGTTTATTTAGCATATTTGCATTAAGTGAATGCAAAGAGTTCACACTCTTGCTTGTGAACTCCACCTTCTCGATGACCTCACACTTATAATAAAAGATTACTCACTGAGAAGCAATACATATATTCTGACATTTTATTTTGTATTTTCCACTGCACAACAAGAATGTTGCAAATGCATAATCTAAACATAATTTAAACTACTGTACATGTTGACTTACATCCTGTACATGTTAGTAGCTGTAGTGTTTTAAATCTGAGGGTACTTGTAAAACACACGCCAGCATAAAGTTCCATTGTATGTCAATGTGACTGAGTGGGGCATGATGTTTCCATAGTGAACAAGGCTGGATGGTAGCTTCCTTCTACCCTGACTTGCTCATCTCAGCCCACACACAGGCAGACCACCCAACAGAAAGTCATTAACACACCAGCCACTTACACATGACATTCCTACCACCCCCCACATTGACTCCATGTTCTTTAGGCCAATCTGTCTATGTTTAGGCCTGTTTCATACTGTCAGCCTTGAACTGTGAAGAACAGAGGGACACACACTGTTACAATCTCCCTACAACCGTCTAGACAGCACAGTGTGTCACTTATGCTCACTGAAAACACACAGTGGGGGAATGCGTGTGTTTGTGTCACCGTCTTTAACAGCCGGTGTAACAGCGAGCCGTCTGTTGTCAAACATTTGTAGACACTATGCACATTCGCGATCCTGTTTTTCAAGAAATGGAAAAAACGCTAAACTTTTAAATGATTACTGTGTTGTCAAAGTTGCCAAGCCCTTTTAATACTTTTTATTGGTTAGATATTTGCAAAACCCAGTGACAAACATAAAGGACGACTAATAATAATAACGCAAAATATGGAGATAAGAGGTTTCAGAAGGACAACAGCGACATATTTTTTTACATTCATCTTCAGGCCATGTGATTGGACAAAAACAAGCGATGACATTAGAGTAATCATATTTGACATGTGTAAATCTTTGGTGTTACCTACTAGTGTATATAAATCTGAGCTAATAGCTTTTGAGTAGAATCCACAACTGCCAATTTATTGAATTTTGAAGGTCGACTAAATCAACTTACTTAGATAAGCAAATCTATAATTCTCTCACCATTATCCTCTCAACCTCAGACCCACACATAACTTTCACAACTGATGTGTTTTCCACAAAAGCTCTTTATTGTTGTTCAGAATGTTGATGTCGAAGAGAAAACGCTCACAGTCTGCTTGAGGCAGCTGAACACCCTCTATCTGTCTGTATATTCAGGCCTCTCTTCAGACTGACAGGGAACATCCTGAGACAGGAGTGCTGCTATTCAGCACACTGAGAGCATGTTTGCATAGCCGTCACAGAGCAGTGGCTCTTGAATGGGGTGGTCACCCTTATTATTATGCCCTCTAGAGGGAGGATGGAGAGAGAAAAGGGTGAGCAAAGGGGGTGTTGGATCGCAGATATGCATATGAGTCAGTCTCAAAATTCAGTGAAAGCCTTGTGGAAATGACTGACTGCAGAAGAGTTCAGAGGTCAAGGCCAAAGCTTCTTGGATTACCATGAGACAGATAATAGAGGGAAAGAAAGGAGATAGGTGGAAGCTGTTTTTGTCTGTTCAGCTGCATAACACATAAAACAAATCATAAAAATACGATTTGAAGTTAAAGGTCCAGTGTATGAAATTTAACGGCATCTAGCGGTGAGATTGCAAACTGCAACCAACGGCTCACTCTACCCCTCCGTGGCTGACACACAACTAAGTTGTCGCCAAGTTTTCACTTCTTTGCCGAAGGAAATAATGTTTTTATGAAACGCATTCTGCAGAGTTTGTCCGTTTAGGGCTACTGTATAAACAACATGGTAAATTCCATGCAAACAAACTCATGGTGTATGTAGATAGAAATAGCTCATTCTAAGGTAATAAAAACATAAAGCTTCATTATGTTAGGTCTTTAAACACCTCTGAAGTCTCTAAAATTGTGTATATAATATTGCATTTCTGGCTACAGATCCTCCAAAAAATTACATTCTGGACCTTTAAATAATTTCTCTCATTAGTCAGAACTACAATGTGTAAAAAATGACAAATGAAATCTGAGATCAGAACAAGGCATGAATGGGCACAAGATCAAATAAACAAATGACAAACAAATGAATAATCCATTAAAGCACAAGATCACCATTATCAAACCATCACTATAATGTCTACATTCATACAGTATTATGAACATTATGTGCAACATGTGGAATGCAGACGTCATATAGAGCCTTCTACAATGACTGCTGTAAGTGCTGGTGTGTGCTGTGTGATGTGGCATTTTGATTGCCACTGTAATAGTGTTTTATGTTTATGGAGCTGGCAGTGATCCCGCCCTCTGCTCCTGCAGCTATATAACTACATGACCTACAGTCAGACTGCTCCTTTCAAACACCAAACACAGACTTGCAGGATGGACAATATTTTTAGTAAATATGCAAAGGCACACTGTTTTCAAAATGTATAAGATTTTTAGAATAGACGCATAATGCATTGACAAATAAAAAGGCAAAAACAACGGTACTTTTCAGAGATGTGGCAAAAATCAAGAGAGCATTAAGAAACCAAGTTATACTCACAATGCTTTGTAGAAACCAGTCAAGCTAATGTGACCCATAACAAAGTTAATTGTATTGGGCTGGTTATAGTATATCAGTTTAAATAAAGGAATAGTAAACAAAATGTTTAAATTCTTTCATCATTTACTTACTCTCAAGTTCCAAACCTGTATGACTTTCTATCTTTTGCAGAACACAAAAAAAGATATTTGAAGAATGTTAGCAACCAAACAGAACTGTCCCCCATTGACTTCAATTGTATGGACACAAAACCAATGAGACAATACTCAAAATATCTTCTTTTGTTTTCCAGAGAAAGTAATACAGGATTTAAATGAGGGTGAATAACAGAAGGCGGACAGAAGTTTTATTTTTTGATTGATGAACTTTAAGCTAATGATTTTACTGCCTCTCTTCTCATGTGAGTGTACATGACATAAAATGTAATGCTTATTTGTTTATATAAAAGTCCTTTCAAATGAGAGAAAATCTTGAAATTCTGTTCAACTGATGCAATAAATTTCCATTATATTATAGGTTATAATGCATCACCACATCTTGATATCCTTAATGAACATGAAGGGCAAGTTATCTCGTGCATTTAATATATCCAAATGAGCAAAATCTCATACATATAAAAAAAGAACAATATTACACAAATCCACATGATGTGCTTCTAGATGAGCCAGAGCCATGCAAAAGTTGGTGTGTCTTAAGGTCGGTGAGCGCTCAAATCCAGACAAATGTTGACAAAAGGACGAGCTGATAAGTTTGCCCATGCTCAGTGTGCATGTTTACCTTTCAATGTGAGCATATAGTATATCATGTCCTTTGGGCTGGGGGTGCCATATGTGTGTGTGCTGGGTGATTAATGTGTGCGAATGCAAGTTTGTTAAATGAACAAATCGATCCTAGCTGGCTTTCCTTGTCCAAAGTACTTGAAGGTCAGCATCTCCCTGTCTCTCTGTAAGGAACTTGGATATATTAGTGCTGACAGCCAGGTCGGGTTACCCTATCCTGCAGATTCACACACAAACAATACAGTGTATAGACTGGCTTAAATTGACTTTCAAAAGTATCTCGTGGAAAACTGCTGTTTGAAAAGCATCAGTACAGAGATCACATATTACAGCATCCTTACAATTTAGTGCCTTAAAAAAAATTAAACACCTTATATTTACAAATTTTACATTGGCTATGTAATCCTTCAAAAACTGAAACACTAGATAACACCAGTCTGTCTTGTATGTAAAACTGATCAATAAGAAGAATGTTTTACTCTACAAACTGAGTCAATTAGCTAATGGTGTTGCTTAGATTCGACACTACTGCCCCCCCCCTCTCTCTCTCTCTCTCTCCCTCTCCCTCCATCTTTCTCTTTTCTCCTCCTCGCTCTCACTACCCGTTCTGGTCATTTGTGTCAGGTGAAGCCTGTCCCCAGCCTACTTGTCTTCTCCAACTGATTTCCTTTGTCAATGAAAGTCTCTCTTTATCTTCACTGTTATAAATTTTGTGGAGATTATGAAAAACCTCGCTAAGATTGATTTTCTCTCATGCTGTAAACGTGCTCTTTAACCAAAACAAAATCCTTGGCAATAAAGCATTTACAGCAATAGACATCATGTCAGACACCATTTCCAAAGTCATTATCATAACCAAAGCAGCTGTGGAAAAAACTAAAAAGCACAGTGTAGGTACACAGAGAAGCTGACTGACTGCAAAAAGCAGAAATGACTCTCAGATATGAAGCATGAAGGAATGATGCGTGTTCTGTTTGGACATTTGTCTTGTCGACCTCAAGTGACGTTTTTACATGCTGTCATAACACACTAGCTGGAAGAGGACACAATGACACAAACAATGATGTCCTGAAGCACTACCCTCAACCTGACTCCAAATGTAATAAATAACAAATGAATAACCCCAAACACTTACTGTACAGGCTTAACAAAAACAAATCTAAATTCCAGGGATATGTGTACTCGTGGTTTGGAATCACTGGCTATAGCATAAGAGTAGACAAGGATCTGTGTAAAAAAACATACTTTTGAACATACAGTTATAATTTACTGACCCTCGAGTTGTTCCACATCTGTTCAAAAATGTCTTTGATCTGATGAACACAGAGAAAAGTCAATAGTGGCCAAGAAATGTTTGGTTACAAAAAATCTAAACAGATTTGGAACAACTCGGGGCTGAGTAAATATGACAGAATTTTCATTTTTGGGTAACCATTACCTTAAACACGACAGGAACAGGGTTTTCCAGCTTACCTGTTGTTATTCCTGAGTTTGACATGACCGTCAGGCTCTAGGACCTGTCCATTTTTTAGCCAGGTGATCTGGGGGACAGGCTCGCCCTGGGCTAGACATGTGAAGATGGCAGTGGTCCCCACAGGTCGAGCAATAGACTGAGGTGCCTGAACAAACTCTGCTGGGGCTGTTAGAGAAATAAGGAGGAAGAAGATCATTAAACATGACATTTGGAAAGTACGGTAAAGATTTTCACAACCGCAATGGAAATAATGTATAAATAATTACATAATGTATCTACTGTATAGGCAGAGAGAGAGAAAGAAAGACTCTCTCCATGGCTTTGGCTTCACCACATCTTTATGTATGTGAATGTATTGTGACAACAGTGTGTGGAAACAGGAATAAACCTGGAGAAAGCTTTAGATGAACTCGATTAGAGCAGCGCAAAAACAGACTTCACAGGGCCAGAGGAGGAAACCGAGAATCCATTTATGACACGTGTGAAAATTAAAATAGATTTAGTGCTACGGAACAGATGTGGGGGGCTGGGCAAGGATATGCAGCAATCTCAAATCTCCGCTTTCAGCCACGGCCCCCCAGAGTCTTCCGCTGCCCCCAACCTCACCCGAAACCATCCCTCTACCTGTGCCGTGTTGTATTACTGCCAACTGACACACAGCTGGCGCACTAATCTAAAAGACTTCAACTGCTTAATTATGCCACATTTAATCCAGCAATGTGAGATTGCGTACTGATTAGCAACATTTGTGTCCATTTCAATTATTGTCATATTCATATTTATATTCAAATTCATCATCCAGGGCGTGATGGTTTTCATTATTAAAGACTGTAAATCAGCACGTGTTAAACTGCTTAAGACTCCCACAGTCTCTTTCCTGGATTTTCAGAGTCTCCTGCTCTTCTTGATAAATAAATGATAAGAGAGCTTCTAACTGCTCTCACAGGTCCAGTACTTCTCAGAGTCGCAGCCCTGCAAATTAGTCCTCTCTTTCATTTCTCTATCCCTGAGTGCACAAGAGAGAGGAGAGAGAGAGAGAATAGGGGATGGTACTGGAGCATTGATGTACTACAGAGATTAATCATTTGCGGCATCTCTACCTTCTTGTCTTATCTTTCTCCTTCTCTCCTGTTTATTTCTCTCCTGGGTCTTTCAGTTTTTTCTTCTTTGCCTTTTTACTACCCATTTTAGAGTTTTTGAAACCATGGCCCTCTCTCTTATCTCTTAGAGAGAGGTAAATGAAGTGGATTACAGGGAGCAAAAGGACACCATCTGCCCACCAAGATCATTTTCATTATATTCACCTATAGAGTGCTGAAGCCGCCATCAGAATTTACACCCGTTCAACTTCAAAGACAGTTCAAGAACCATTGCATGTAGCAAATTTATATATATAACACCATGCTTCCGATTATTTATGCTGGGACGGAGTTTGCCTTTTTAATATACGGACAAAAATAAGACAGCCTGTGCAAATTTTGGTAATTCAATAAAGTGTCTATTAAATATTGCAAGGTAGATGTGGATGAAAAATGGCTTTTAAACAGTGTCAGTAAATAAATTCCAAAGCAGTGTCTTCAGGTTGACATGTCCTTAAAGCCCCAGTCTATATGCACATATTCACAACCAACTCCACTTTGTCAACATAATTCCTTTAACCTCTGAACAGAGACGCGCAGCTGCTCACCTTGCACAACCAGACGTCCCTGAGCAGTTCTGCGCACGCGGGTTCCTGGCTTGTTGGCCGCACAGACATAGACACCAGAATGCTTAACTCTGACATCAGAGATCATCAGGTTTCCTGTTCCCAGCACCTGGATACCCTCAACTCCTATTGGACGGCCATCTGAAAGACAAACAGATCAAGAGTGTTGACAAAGACTATAAAAAGACAAGAGACAGTCGTTTGGATGCAAATGATAAACCAGCTTTAAAATAGTTTGTTGTGTGAGTGTATAGACGGTTTTGGCGGCAACAACAAACGTTATGTGTGTACTTCCTGTAGACCTCCACAAGGAATCAGTGACTGTTGAGTAGTTTAAAATGTAATTTTACACAATAAAACATAATTATAATTCAATGTATATTAAATAAAAAAATGACATTCTAAACAAACACAGAGCGGAAGTTTATTTCAGGCCAGTATCGCCTATTGAAAACGTGTCAGGGTTCTGCCACTAAGTGTCAGGTTTTTCTAGTCTTGGGGCAGGATCTTGACAGTACCATGTCTTCTGTGTGGAGAGAAACACATTATTGTCGGTCGCGACATTATGTGCGTCTCTTCGGTCTCGTCTTTGGCCCCACCCCTCTCGTTCTCTCATTAGCTTCCCTTTAGTGTTTCAGTCCCCACACCTGCCTTGTATTAATTATCCTTGTTAGTCTCCATATATATTGCCCCTGTGTTTGCTGTCCTGTGGTGAATTGTTTTGTATTACATTCATGTCTTGTGGTCCTGTTGCCTTGCCTTGTCTTAATACCTTGCAAACTATTATTTCGTTTTTGGCCTATTGTGGGAAGTCTTTTGTTCTTGTTTATATTTAGTTTTGTTACCGCTTTACCCCATCGTGGGCTTTATTTTATTATTAAAGATTCCATTTATGCACTGCTGCCTGCGCTTGGGTTCTTCCCCTAAAAGTCCCTGACAAAACGTCTATATAAGCACATGGTGAGCCTCAGAATATAACAGGTCTTGTTAATGTGGCACAAAGCATTGTTGTACCTGTCTTAGAACATAGACAGAAAGAGTCAGATAGTGAGAGAAAGGAGTGGACAAAACAAAACAAAACCACACATAATGCATATTGTACGGTTGACCGTCACATTTCATGTGGTTTCATAAAAACAGTGAACACAGATCAGGCGAGGGGCCAGGAAACGGGGGCTTTGGACATGTGAGATGACCCATAAACGCATGTGACGCAGGAGGATTCTGCCATGGACATCTCTCGTACACGTGTGGAACACACTGCTGTGTGACTGCCACTGTGTCAGCATTGAATCGACCGTCATCCTGAATTCACTGTGGAACATCTCACTCACTTTAGCTTTAACTGTGAAGAAAAGTGAAGATAAAGACTAACAATGTCTCTATTTACATCGCATCTATTCATATGACTCTGTCATTCGGCTGATAATTTGCTTGTCAAAATGGCATTAGACACACTGCTGTAAGATTCTCAGATAAAGTAAATATCGGTACATTATCTGATGTACTGTACAGTCATTTTCTGACATCTGTTGGTTAGAGAACACAAGCTTTAAGGTGCATAAACGTTGTTTCTTATTCGGCAGCTGTTTGGAGCTTCTTAGTCTAGGTCTACACGGATAATGATTGCAAGCTCATCTGTCTTCAGAGATACATGTTTTTAATCTTTCATGGATGAAATATCACAGAGATTCTAATATTGGCTTCCGCGAGAGGAAGTGTGTTTGCATGTGTATGTCTACTAATCTTTGCTGGATAAAAGGTCAAACCGGCTTAAGGTGGTCAGTATGGAGGCAATAGCTTTCCAAGATTGTCCAAGAGGTATTACCAGCTCCAATTAGCTTGACTATGATGAATATCCAGTTGAAACCAGGTCCACCAGCGAGTTTTCAACTAATAAACAATCTATATCTGCTTGGAGCAGGTAATGAGCATAAATGACTCTCCTAGACCAGACCACTTCAAGAAATCCTTATGATGCTGTTAGTTGAATACACTCCCTTCAAGGATAAAATTTAAGGATAAAACCTGCAGGATCCGACTATTATAGATAGTCCACATTTGTAACAAAAAATTCTTAAATGGCCTAAATAATAACATAAATAAATAACAGTTTAATGCTGGTGTGAGTGTGTTTATGTATTGTTAATGAACAATTATGCATGGCCGGGGGGGTTTGCTTGTATTGAATAACTGGGTGCTCAATAAGAATTAAATGCAATATGGCAGACTGATGGAGATCTATTACGCTCTTAACTGATTTAAACCCTGATTCTCTCTCACCGTAATCTAATCCACCAACATCCCATTGTGTTATCAGTTAATTCCAGCAACATTCTTGTGCAAGGCAATATCCACAATCTCATTACCAGCCGTTACAGGGAGGGAATATCATTTACATTCTTGATGGGAGAATCACATTAGATAATAGCTTGTAGAGAGAGAAAGAGGTCGGATTATTATATGTGTGGAAGTCGCAGCGAGTAGGTGTGGATTGTAAAATGCAACAAAACAAAAGGTTATGAAAGTGCAATGAGATGAGAATAGAGTGAATGGTGTAGATAGATTGCCACACATGCAACACACACAAACATATTCCAACACATGAATGGCATTTTATGACTTAACACACTACAACACACTTCAGAAGATGAGACACTCTTTTTATCTCTATTAATCTTCATCAAGATAAGTAAGACAGATGTGTGGCCAAGAGGCTTCAATGACCATCAATGATGGCAGGATTTTCAGAAGAATTACTTCAGAACTCTTGGTGTGCTCCTCAATAAAAGAGTCATTTTTCACACAGAAACCAACCTCAATGTTTAGTTTCAGGCAACTTAATCTTAACTATGGTCTTTGACAGGAGGATAAATGAGTATTTCTGAAATACTCTTTAAAGTACCATGTAAACATACCTTTTTCAAGTCAACAAAGACCATTTATGAGCTGCATATACTATACACTATTTATGAATATTAAATATAAAATTGTTAATGAAAGATGAAAATGTCTGTCATTTAACCTCATTTTAATATCAAACCTATTTTTACCATAAAATATAATACCCCTAACATTAAATAAAATGTATTTTTGTTGAAGCATCATTTTAAACAGTTGTCACATCACAACAATAACCATATTCATATATAACATGTCAACACGATAGAGTTGCAAAAAGTATACAGTACAGTGAGTAAACTAAAGTGTGAACATCATACAAATCCATCTCATGTGTTCCACTAAAGAAAGTCATATGAGTTTGGAATGACATGCGATTACGCTGAATTTCATTACTTGCTAAACGCTTCCTTTCATTCTAAGAGTATAAAAATGATTTTGCTGCAAGAAAGCTTGACTAACATTATAAGAGGACAAAGAAAAATATTGAAGGATATAACTCTTTTAAGACAAGCCTTTCTATATTTAGATTTACTGGCTCACATTGTTTCATTTTGGCCCTCTATCATTTTCAGGCACGTCGCCTCTCTCTCAGCTTCTATATGTTATCTTGATGGAAAAGATTTTTCTCTTTGGTTTCAGTTGATTGGGTATTTTATGGTCAGGCTGTGATCGAAAGCACAGTTTCTACAGCTCAGAACATTTTAACCTGAATGAGTCTTACCAAAGCCCGTTTACGGAAACCACGCTGCTCGGCAGCCACGTTTGCAATACTTCTGGACAGTTAATAGCAAGTCCACAGTCTTATTCTTGAATAATTTTTTATCGCTGGCAAAAATCACAATTAAACATCATATTTATATTTATTCATGTTTGCATTTGACAGACACTTTTATCCAAAGTGACTTACACTGCATTGTACTATACATTTGTTTCTGACTAATTGCAATCCCCTTGGATCAACAAGAGCGTCATAAGAGCCCAGCCCCAGAGAATCGTCAGTCAATAATGAATGACGATTGGCTTATTTCACTGTAAGGCGGGACTTCATTCACTAGATCGGCCATATTGAGCGTTGTATTCCTTCCCATTCTTTGTAACGGCAGTGGCGCATCTTGTTAATATGAATATCTTTGTTCTTACCTAGTCTGCTCCATGAAACAATCGGGCGAGGGTAACCCGTGGCGACGCACTCCAAGATGGCGGTCTGGTGAACAGTGAGGGTCAGGTTTTCAGGACCCACAAGGATCATGGGTTCTTTGTAAATAGATGACTCTGAGCCTTGAGGCAGATGAAGGTAGCATCAGTTAAGCAGAGAAAGTGACAGACAGAAGGATAAAATGAAGACACAAAAGCATGAAATACATTTTTGTATTGATTATGAATAGAATGAATTAGATAATGTATTCATAAAGCACAATGTGAAAGAAACTGTATGGTAGAATATGAACTACTGTACAGATTGTTTTCATGTATTTAAGAATTATTATTATGTGTGTGTGTGTGTAAGCAGACCTGAGACTGTGAGCTGTGCTCCTGCGCTGTGTTTTACACCAGCACTGTTGTGGGCCACACAACAGTAAACTGCACTGTCCTCGGGGCGTACACCTGTTATCTGCAACACGCCCGTGGGCAGCAAAGTATATCTGCATATTCAGAGAGACAGACAGACCCACGGTGAGAGGGAGACATGTATTTGTACCAGCAATCACTGGGCAGAATGTGACCATCTACAAATGTGTGTGTGTGTTTATTTCTGGTGCTACCTGTCATCAGAAGTGTCCACGGCTCGGCTGTCTTTTTCCCAGCTGATGACTGGCTCAGGCAGCCCATTAATTTGGCACTGAAATCGGCCAACGCCTCCCAGCTCTGCACGCACTGAACGTGGCTGTACGTGAAAATCTGCCATTGCTAAAAACAGACAAAAAGAGAGAAGCTTTATCACTTACGTTCTTTTGCTAATGTGCAAATGTAGTTATTAATTCATTTCAACTATTCCCCTTGGAATTTTTTTTTATTATAAGACACAAACGAACATTAAATAGTCAAACCGCTGATGGTTCATCATGAGTGTTTGTTCCGTCTTTATACATGGATGTCAGATTAAACAATCAAGGCATATCCAGTCTATGTTAAAGGTCGAACACGAATAAAAAGGCTCACTCAACACATACAAGGCAGAGACGGAGAGAAAAAGCACACAGGAAAATAAGGACTGGATTTGCAGTTACAAAATATCTAAATATAAAACACAATTAACCAATGAATGTTGTGGTAGATATATAGCATCGTAACAACTCGTTCAACAAGTCTACCTGTGTGTCTAAGACATTTAAAAGTCCAGTGTATGAAATTTAGCGACATCTAGCGGTCAGGCTGTGAATTGCATCCAACAGCTCCATTTGGAAGCACTACAGTGGCTGACACAGAATCAAGATGTTGTCACGTTTTCGTTTCTTTGGAAATAATGTATTTTTGAAACCCTCTCTGTAAAACATTTTGTCCGTTTAGGGCTACTGTAGAAACAACATGGTGAATTCCATTTATGGGTACCTGTGGTGTATGTAGATCAAAATAGCTCACTTAATAAATACATAACGCTTCATTAGGAGGTGTATTAAGGCTTAATACACCTCTGAACACATAGTTATGTATATTATATTGCATTTCTGTCAATAGACCCTCAAAACAACTACACACAGTCCCTTTAACAAAGCTTTGAGGCATTACAGCACTCTTTAGAGTAAAAAGATTGTCTGAAATAACAGTTTCAGCTCAGATAATATCAGACCCATCCATCTGCAGAAGCAGGATTTATACTCTTTCACGTGTGCGTAAAGGAGGGATTTTGAAGTATCTCATTGGGCTGCAGTTCACATACGCGTCCCAAAGGAGCTGAAGTAAAGGAGGTGAGGGGAGGAGCTAGAAACACAAACATAATTAGCGCACGGTCTGTCTCTCTCGCCGCCAACCAGCATCCTCAAGACAAGTGCTCTTATTAAAATGTTGGCCGTAATTAACTTGAACCAAGCGGGACTGTACGGGACACTCTTAGCATAACAAGAGACCGGGCCCCTCCTGTGTCCGCTCTCGCTTTCTCTCTGTGTTCTTTTTGTGTCCCAGTGATACACTTGTTCCAGCTAATCTGGCGTCATTGAGCACAGAAGGATCTCTGGGTGGCGCTTAGCGGCTTAAACTGTTGTTTCGTGGGAGTCAGAAGCGAGGGAAAAAACCTTCTCGGAGAAGCAATGAAAAAGGCGCTCTTCTGATAGCTCTCACACATATCTCATTGATTGCCTCTGCAGGAGATACGAGACACGGAAGGCATAAATCGAATGATTCTCTGCTTTTCTGTCTCTATTATTTTTCTTTCTTGGTTTATCTCTCTGCTGTGATTTCAATCGGCCTTTCCTCTAGTGCGCCTATAATGTTTAATGTGCCATTTATGGTATCTATAAAGCTTCTTTTTTAAATCATCATGTCCAGTGCCATGTATCATTTTTAGGTGGGAAAAGGCATGATTTACAAAAACACCATTCTACAGTATTCAGACTGAGGAAAAAATCTGTAAATAATCTTTAACATTTGTGGCGAGCAGGGCGGGACGAGAGCCGCGAGGGGACTGCGCGAGGCCGGTGACGTAAGTGATAAAGAACGGCAGTTTCGGCACTTAACGTTATGGTTTATTGTGTTTGTACTTTACTTTTGTTTTATTGTTTGTTTTGGATATATAAAAAGGTTCGCCGGTTCCCGCCTCCTTCCTTCCTTTTATTGAACCGTGTTACATTCATCACCGGCCTCAGGCCGTTCCCTCACAGCTCTTGTCCCGCCCTGCTCGCCACGACATTCAACCCAGCTGGAAACATTTTGGTGGTTTATTGTTGGTCCAAAGTGGTCAATCAGCACCACGCCAGCTCCATCAGGACCCAACAACTATATACACCAGATTGGGCCAATTTACCCTTAAAAACTACCTTAATCTGGTTTAAACTGGATTCTCCACACTACAATAAGTCATGTTGGGCAAATGGTTTCATCTTCCTTGATCCATCCTCCTGAGTGAAGAATTATGAACATTGACAGAATCTTTTTATTTTTCAGGACTTCAGTGATTCCTTAAACACTTCCCCTCCAAACATAAAAGTCACACACACATTCGCCGTGGCATCGTTTCACTAAGCTTCTGCAATGTCACAACATTTAGTCTTCTCCAGCACATCCAGAAGATATTCAATGGGGTTCAGGTCTGAACTGTGAAAATGATGTCTCATGCTCTCTGAACCAATATTTCTCTTTTTCAATTTCAATTTGAGCTCGATGAATCGTGGCATTGTCATCTTGGAATATGCCCTTACCATCAGCAAAGAAAAAATCCATTGATGGAATAACCTGGTCATTCAGTTTATTCAGAACCCCAGATCACAGCACTTCCAATGTGGTGATTTTTCTTTGGGCCGGGCATGTATTTGTTATATTATATATTATATGATATAATATCCAGCTAGCTGTCTGCAGTGTATGT
The DNA here is from genome assembly GCF_947034865.1 of Barbatula barbatula. Taxonomy (NCBI): domain Eukaryota; kingdom Metazoa; phylum Chordata; class Actinopteri; order Cypriniformes; family Nemacheilidae; genus Barbatula; species Barbatula barbatula. The sequence goes on along the minus strand of NC_136766.1, from coordinate 19,678,988 downwards.
GTTTGATGTTTAATATTGGATGTAGGTTCAACGAATTCACATTGTGTGAGCAACTGTGTGCAAGGTTACAGAAATGAAACCAATCGATGGCAATCAGAAGAATGCACCATTGCTCTTTGCTTGTTGTGGTTACTTAGGACAAAAAACCTGGATTAAAATGGGCAAGATTTGAATAGCATGTCACGGTGTGATTGGATAAATCACATTAAAATTCCATCAAACATTGTAATAATTGTATAATAATAGTTTTTCCATTCTGTTGAACACAAAATAAGATATTTTGAAGAATTTATGAAAACAAACAGTTCTGTGTCACCTTTGACTACCATTTAAATTGTTCCTACTATGTAGTCAATGGTGCCCCAGAACTGCCATTTGCTAACATTCTTCCAAATATCTTTGTGATCATCTGAACAAATACGTTTATACAGGTTTGGAATAAGTCGAGGGTGAGTAATTCAAGACAGAATTTTACATTTTTGTGGAGTATATCTTTAACCACTACAAAATACTACTATTCAGTAATACATAGAGTAACAGTACATACATGAGCAGGTTTTCTGTTTTGATCTCATAGCTTCACATTTCCAGGAACCATAAAGACCCCCACTCTCTCGCCCACTGTGGCACCAGCACATCACTCTTGTTCACATCTAAACACAGTGAGGGATGAGAAAGTAGCAACTGCACCACTGGGGGTATTGGAGCATATTGTACCTCTTTGTGAGCACCTCCTCCCTCTCTTTCCTTCTGTTCTTCTGCGCTCTCTCCCCTTGTTTTCATCTCTTTGTGTATCAGTGTTTCAGCATCAGTGCGCCTGTGCTGTGCTCTAATGAGAAATCTGCCATTTCCTGACGTGCTCCTGACCTCTCTTCTCGTCATGGACGCACGGCGAGCAGATTAACATTTAAACAAACATTCCTCAATGCCTCAACCATCAAGACATTCAACCACTAGAGTAAAGCAGGCATTTGAAGATTATAATCTCAAAACACTACACTACGTTTCCTCTTTCCTTTCTTTAATGTAAAAAAGGGTGCAATTTTAATTATAAATTTACTTTGGAATTTGAGTAACTAGCTTTTTGTGGAAAGTACACTGTGATAAAAGAGTCACAACCTTTCTATTATGTCCATTTGTAATGTTTTACATAAAAACAGCATAATTTAGAAGTAATTTGTTTTTAAAACCTGATAGACATGTTGCATTCCCATTGCTCCGACTGGCTTTTTCATATTAAAATAATTTACCTCACCATTACAACAAACCTAAACCCTTGAATATCAAAAATACTTCAGCATGTGGCGCAAAAATAAATCATATTAATTTATCTTTATTCCTTTCTCCATGCATTTCAAAGAAAGTTACATTATATCTTTGTGTTTAACCAAGGATGCTAAAGAAAGGTTTTTGTTTAGTTTTCCAACTGTATAAACAATTTTTGACGCAGCATGCAAATGCCATTTTTACATTCTTACAATTTTGGATAAACTGGAAAATACAATTTGTCACCGACTATATGTGCAGGCTGATCAACACTGCCTAGCGACCCACAGGGAAAACTCCCAGCGCTCCAGATGGCCAGTTCGCCCCTGGGAATATGCTTCTGTAAGTCATGTGCTCAGTGTCCATACATATCACGGAAATGCAGGTCAATGTGTTCTTAATATTTAAAGGCACGTGAGGATCTTAAACCAGTCAATGCTACAGTAGCTGCTCAGCTGTGCAGCTGACAGAAACTGTTTATTAGGTCTATATATATATATATGAGGTCATTAGCTGGAAATCCTCTTGTGTTCTGTCCTTTGCAACCAAAGATGAGCTCTGAGTTCCACAGACAGTCAAGCTGTAGTCATGGAGTCTCTCTGTCCTGATAAGAATAACTATAACCACCGGTGACCTCCAAACTCCCCCCAACAATTCAGTGGCCAAATGAAGGGCATAGGCACGACACTATGGAAAATTTGTTTTTGTTGGGAGTTAAGTAGCATTGCTGGGATTAATATTACTAGTTCAGTGCAGCTGAATGGGCATGAGCTCTATACAACAGGTGTTTAGAGGACCTGTTGACACCACCAAAGTTTCCTTGGTTAAGAAAATGATGTTGTTTTTTAAAGATTACAAAGACCAATATTGTATATGTTTTCTTAGGTATGAAATGGGTTAAGAAAATGATGTTGTTTTTTTAAAGATTACAAAGACCAATATTGTATATGTTTTCTTAGGTATGAAATGCAGAACTGAAACGTTCAAAATGTGTATAAGGAAAGTAAATAGGCTTAATTTAAACATTATGACTTGAAGGAGACTCTGGTAAAGCGACAAGTTCCAGTGCCAAACAGAACAAACAAAAACACACATACAGAAGCCCTCATACATGAAAATGGCAACTGGGAGAAGTCCACCCCTGCTGCTGACACATGGATATTCCCAGATCCACATATTATGCACACGCAACGCAACCACAAACATGTATCATATTAGCATGTGATGAATCACTCAATAGAGCACATACAAATGTAAAGGTGAAGAGCAGAGTAGATGCATTATACCCAATATACAACATGCGCAAAGCCATTACTCCCACAAAAAGACACACCCAACCAATCACTTACATACACACGCAAAGCTAGAGTCCATAGATCAGAGCTTAGAGGGTATAACAGTAGCACTTTAGAGTCAGCAGTCCCGGCAGAGCCGTTTTACACCCCTTTTCATAATAACCAACTCCACACATACACACAGTTACAGATTGCCTCTTCCCAGAGCACCACACAGTGTAAATTAACCAGATCTATTTATTGGGGAGAGATTAAAAGAAAATCGGAGCAAAAGAGTGAGACTGAGACCTTTCTCCGTCCACACATTAAAAGGCTAAGTGGATGGAACTCACTGCTGGGATGCAGTTGGATTCACCACGACAATCACTAAGGATTCGGCATAACAGGAAATCAAAACTCTGATCTTCTGCTGATAGTGGTTTACTAAAGCAGGTAACAACAGTCCTAAATGCCCTGCCAACACAAACCAGAAGGCTCGTGACTCTTCTGGCACAGGCTTCAGGATACTTTTGAGCGGATAAATTCAGACAGTGATTGAAACCGGTGTTAAACCTATTAAACTGAAATTATGACTTTATAAGGGCTGTCAAAAAAATTATTTCATTATTTTAATAATTTATTAATTGCTATGACAAGTTTGATACAGAGCACCCAAAAAAAATATTTTGTCATTTACTCACCCTCAAGTTATTTCAAACCTGTATTTCATATAGAATATATTTTAAAGAATATTCAAAACCAGACAGGACTAGGGCACTATTGAATACCATAGTAGTGTTCTTTTTCTACTGTGGTAGTCGATAGTGGCCCAAGACTGTTGGTTACAAACATTTTTGGGCTGAACTATCCCTTTGAATCATACTGCACTAACTCTTGATGTAGTTTATGGTACATCCGGGGACTGATGATGACTGAACATTTAATCTAATAATATTGCATACTGTATAGTAGTTTAACATTGATAAGAATTTTTTTCTTGCAAAGTGAATCCCTGTAATAATGACCATTGTAATGAGACATAATAGATACTCTCACAGAATATAATCTCACAGACTCTCTAACGTATCCTGTAACGAAATTGGGCCAAAGGTGCATATGATGCCATGTGCAGTTTGTAGTGTTTTTTGGTTTTTGAACTTTTCTTGTTTTTTTATCTACTTTCATCCGAGATGGTGCATTTTTTCCCCCTAAAGCTCATTGTTGCATTTTTCTCTTTCTGCACTCTTTTATGTTGTATATTGTAATAGACACTGAGCTGTCAAATGACTCTATTCTTGAATCCCAATAAGTGGTTTTGGTAACAGTGTTCTGAATTGATCTCACCAGTGTCCAAGACTGTGTTTCTGAGGGCTTGGGTGTCATGTTTGGGGGAAAAGTTGTTTTTTTCAGCAATTTTGAACGGTTTTGAGTGGAGAGCTTAATTTGGACCCGAAAACAGGATGCTGAGGTAATTGGGTGTGAAGTTATGGAACACAGAAATGTGTTTAAGCAATTGAGAAAAACTGTAACAAAAGACTTTGTTTCTTTAAATGCCTTGTATTATACCTTTCTTATATTTTGTAATTAGATGGTAAGGAAAAGGCAGGGAAATGCCGACTTAATCAATAATGCTGCATGATGAAATGGAGGAAAATGGCACTAAGACTGGTGTGATTTACAGGTAAAATGTATTCATGCATCAAAATATGAAATTATGTAAAAATAAATATTATATCAGTGTGCGATGAGGTGCATTGATGGATGTGACTTCCATGAGGTGCAGGTCGCACGCTCATATAAACACATTTATCAGTTTCTTTAAACAATAAATGATTATGCAGTTCTATTGAGCTTTTAACCCCTTCGTGCTGGCTCCACCCCTCCGGGCACTGTGACATCACAGCGCTCCATTAGTTTCCTCACTCCTCCTCTCCAAGAGAGGCTCTATTATGGAGATGCCATCCATAAATGATGCATATGGTATATGATGCCATTTCAGCGGATAGTGGCGTCGCCTGAACAGGCTTTAAATAGTCGCACTGAAATATTATTTTCCATGCATGGAGCTCCCGGATGGCATTTAAATGCAGATGTGGTGCTTTACAGCCATGCCTAAAGGCACACACACAGTGATTAATCTGCTCAGCCTCAAAGCGCACACTGAAGGAGCAACCTGTTTCACACGACGTCTGTGAGTAACACATCTCTCTGTTAAAATACAGGTAAATAAAGGCTGTGACTTTTTCTTTTTCCTTTCTCAAAGGGACATGGCAGTACATTTTTTACTGCTAGGCAAATTGGGTCACATCAAGTTGAAGTATCTCTAAGGTCATTCATTTATTTATTGCAGGTATGCAGTCAGTCTTAAAGGAATACTTCTCCTGTAAAAGCCAATTTTGCCCTTATTAATCCACATTAATGCACTGTTTCTTCAAGCGAGAAAGACTTACACTGTAATTAAAAACGGATAAAAAAATCTAATGAAGATGTAAACACAACAGTCCAAAAGTTTTAAAACACCATACGTTTTGCTATTAAGAGTTCTACTCCACGAACAGTGAGGACGCGATATTTCCACTTGAGCTTTCCTTGTTTATTTTTATCTTTATTTCATCCCTAAATCGCTTCATCCTACATGTGCAGCTAAAATCGATTTTGAGTCTATTCTTTACTATATAGACGGTTTATGGTTAAAATGAACACGGATCAGCATAAAAAATTATAGTTTTACCCTAAAGGCATATAAAGAACTAATTTCCCCATTCATAACATCACTTTAACTCAGGGATAAAGCAAAAATAAAATGCCTAAAGGTGCTGTGTGTAATTTTGTGGAGGATCTATTGACAGAAATGCAATATAATATACATAACTATGTCTTCAGTGGTGTATAAAGACCTTACATAATGAAGCTTTCGGTTTTTATTTAGAATTAACTATTTATATTTACATACAGTACACTGCGGGTCCACCTAGTCACCACTGTAGGGCTTTGAAAGGGGAGGTTTTGGATTGAGCTCACCCCTAGATGCTGCTAAATTTCATACACTGGAGTTGAAAAAAAATCTTGTCAAAATTATATCTAAAGTATTTCTCAACTGAGACAGATAATTACATGACCACTGTCAAGTGACCTTGTGTAAAGTATGTATTTAAGGGGAATATTCTATATGTGAAAAGGTGTTATTTTGTTTGAAATATAATCTTTACTGTTTGATGGATGAATGTCTGTAATGCTGTCAGACTACGCAAAACATAAACACAGACATGTTGTTGTAACTGATTTATGAAACTGGGATTCCTGTCAATAGGCATGTTTAAGGCGTGCTGTCTTAATCACAAAAAATCTTTAATTTAATTAAATGAGAACAAAATAGGAGATGCACTGGCAGATTAAGAGAGGAGGGGGTTATAAAATGAATTACCTGGGCTTTCTTCTGAACTCTTGCGGTTGTCTGTTGATATTTTGCATGTCATTATTCCCTTCTAGCTTTTTTAAGGAATGTTCATTAGTGATTGTTAGAGGCAGTGTGGGTGTATGAGAGAGTTCAGGGACAGTCATTTGTTTGTTCTAAAGATTGCGTGAGCTGAATTTTTTACGCCCATTACAGCATCTCAAATATTGTTACTCATGATCAGAAGAAAAACCTTTAAACAGAAGAAAAAAAACAGATGACAAACAGCTCAGGGAGTGCAAGTACAGAGAGCAGAATGGTACTCTTCTAAAATCTCCTCTCTCTCTCTCTCTCTCTCTCTCTCACTCTCTCTCCTCTAGCTGGGCTGGACGCTGCCACTCAATTAACATCTCATTAGCTCTACATCACCTAAGCGTCACCTTCCAGCCTCCCATTCAAAACAACAGATGTTTATCACTCTCAGACCACATTTCTAACAGGTAATATTTCAATTATTGTTTGTGAAATGTATGAAATGTGAGGTTGTGCACTCTACAATGTTCTATAGGTGTTTGATAAGAGAACACACAGTGGTCAAATGTGATCACAACGTTCTGTTGGTAAACATTATAGTTTATTAAGCTCACCCACATCACTGTCTCTGCTGTACAGGCCACATGAACCCATGTTGGACAAAGTCACAAAACGAATTACACTACATTAGGACTATGAGCCTTGGTCAGTATCTGCATGAGTGGCACAAGGGCTGGTTACAACAATAACACATAATAGCATTACAGTATATCAACATTATTTCAGCCAAGACAATGTCATCGGTAAACCTGTATTGGTCGACCAAATCCAACATCACTCAATTTGAAGAAAGTCCTTCAAACACACCCACAGACTTCAAACTCGACATCGCTGCCAGTGGTCTCTTTCTATTGTTCTGTAGGAATGCTAGAGATGTGACAATCCTTTGCCATCGCCCCTGCCCCCTCACTGTAAGGAGCCCTGCAAAATGACCCCCTCATCAGAGTCTCAGCACTCGCACCGCTCCTGATACAGAGTAGCAATCAGGCCTTTCACACTCTCATCAGACTGTAACTGTCACATCATCTTTTTACACTACAGTCAAGATTTAATGGGCTGTCCAGATAGAGAGCGAGAGAGAGAGAGATAGAGAGAGAGAGAGGGAGGGAGGGAGAGAGAGAGCGAGAGAGCTAGAGAGAGGGAGGGAGGGAGAGAGAGCGAGAGAGAGGGAGGGAGAGAGAGACAGAGAGAGAGAGAGAGAGAGAGAGAGAGAGAGAGAGAGAGAGAGAGAGAGAGAGAGCGAGAGAGAGAGACAGACAGAGAGAGAGAGAGAGAGAGAGAGAGAGAGAGAGAGAGAGAGGGAGGGAGGGAGGGAGAGATCAGAGCCGGCAGCAAGAAACGGTGGTGGGGGAGGAAGGTGATAGGGACACCCTCCCTCATTACGCTCAAACACTATACAATCTCCCAAGAGGACAGGCAACAGAGAGAAAGCAACCAAAAGGGGGAATGAGAAAGAGAGGGAGAAATGGAGGGAGAGTGGAAGGGCAGGAGGAATAAGAAGGTGGGGAGCGATTGATAATAGCACATGAACCATTTTAACTTGAGACTTCTTAAACCCAATACAAATATTTCCGAAGCAATATCCAAACCTTCACCTCTGTACACTTTGGCATGAAGGTTCTCCAAATCCGAATATTCTCACTACTAGTATATTTTTCACATGGTTTAAAATGTACCCTGAAATAGCCTTTTTAATCTCTCAAAAATCCAGATAGCCGACATGCAATCATTTGGGGCACTAAACGTTGTTGAAGATGTCATGTACGACACCATAAGCATGTTGCCCTCGCCCCCATATCCCAAATAATAGCAGTGTTAGAGAGCTGTGTAGTAATTGATTACTTGTTATCTGGATTACGTAATCAGATTACAAAAGTCAAGTACTTGTAATTGAATTACGTTACAATTGAAAGTACTCGTAATCAGAGTACAGTTACATTTCATAGATAACATTACACCTTACTTTTTATATTTTGGTAAGCCTACCACTTTAACTGTTAAGAACCCACGATAGCGAGACTAACTAATGTTTTAGTTTACCAGCATTTATGTTCGCTATGTATTTTTCAAGAACAGTGTTAATCTTCACAATCTAGCAACGATAATGAAACTATGATTTGCGCGATTAGTAATCACAATCACAACATTCATTGCAAAACTGCATAAGTCATAAATGCAAAATATATTTGTGCTGCTGAATTGTTAATGCCCAGAATTCACAATATATAATCTATTTTCAAATTTTTTGTTTCAAAAAGGTAATACATGTGAAAAATATTGATATATTCTCCATTGTATAAATTGTATTTTGTATAAAATAATTAAGCACAGGTGGTTTTAAATCTTTCAAAACTTGATTTTGATGTTTTGCGACTGAGTTTACCTGTGGTTTGTAAACCGGTCTTTCATTTGTGAACATTTACATTTGCTATTTGCAAACTGTTATTAATGTGGCGATAATATATGCAGGTATTTACTCAACTTAACTTTATTTATATACCTCTTTTTACAATATTCATTGTTACAAAGCAGCTGTACATGAAACATTTAGACTATAAGTAAAACAATTAAAGTGATACAACAAAAAAGTTGAAAACACAGAAGACAGACACGCACATACAGGTTCAAACACACCCACATACAAAACAAGGATTCACAACTCCACACACAAACAATACACACAAACTAACACACACAGACACACGGAGGCGCACACACGCACAGTGGTTATCACAGAGAAGCACACATTTAAGAAAAAGCAGAGAGAAACACGGGTCAAATATTAAACAGACTATGAATTCCTATGTGTAATAATAAATAAAGTAAAACTTTCTTCTAATTCTATTATATTCTAATTCTATTTCTATTTATGAATCTAAGTGATGTAGACAAAAGCTTATTTAGATTGGTCAGAGTAAGGCATTTGACTAACTTCTAGTACTTCCTTAACTTTTAATATAATTTTAATGTTTAACAATTGTTGTGGACACATTGATACACCAGGTAAAGATAAAACAGACACTTTAAAAACAAATGTAATCTAAATGTAATGGACAAGTAGTCAGGTTACGTTACAAGAAATCTGATCTAAGGGATTATGTTACTAACTACAAATTTGTCAGGAATCGGTAGGGGAAGAAACCAGATGCAGGCAGTGGTGGTACAGAAAACACAAACTTTATTAAATATAAAACAAAAACCCACGATGGGATACAAAACAAAAGACTTCCCAGGAGGGGGCAAAAGAAAAAGAAACAGGATAACTAAACTCACTTCCTAGACAAACATGACAAGACTAATCTAGATGCAATTTAAAGACACGGGGCAAGGTAATCCGGGCAAAGGTAATGCAGGGAAAGGTAATCCGCGGCAAGGTATATCAAACAGAGCAAGGCACATTGAAAGGACACAAGCAAACATCACAAAACAAACTAGCACAGGACAATAGACATGAGGGCATTAAATGGGAGACTAACAAAGGATAATTAACAAGGGACAGGTGTGGGTAAGGAAACACTGATGGAAGCTACCAAGGAAAAGAGAGGGTAGGGCCAAAGACGAGACCGGAGAGAACGCATATTATGTCGTGACCGACAATGATATGTTTCTCTCCACACCAAACAGGTTGCTTTGTCATGATCCTGCCACTAGACTAGGAAATCAAGACATAAGAAGGCAGAACCATGACAAAATTTTGTTGTAGTTTGTAAGTAATCTACCCAGCTCTGAGGATTTAGCGCCATCAGGTGTTTCATAATATGATGTTTAACAAAATTCGTGAGGAGCGCGCTCAAATAATCTTTTCAATACATCATCAGCCATTACATCAGGGCTGCCAACTTTTGAGTTGAGCTAGGAGTGAGATTTTTCGGCCTGGGGCGGTAATGTTGTGGCGGAACTGCAGAGGGTATGGGATGTCGGAAAATTGTAACAAAAACACAAAAACCTTGCATTAGAAGTATTGTGATTTTCACAACATTTGATAACATACTTTCATTACTTTTTTATTAATTTTAGGTGAACTGTCCCTTTAAATTTTGAGCACAGACCAGAGGTAACCTAACTGGGTGAACACTGTGTGAACACACAGTTAGTCTACCGCATATGTCATCGAGGTTGTCTCATTTCCGTTAAAAAAACATAAAATTAACATTTCTTTCTCTTAAGACGTAATCATGGTCGTTTAAGGTTTTTTTTACTTTTTTAAAGTTCTTATAAAGGCTGTAGACAATTGATCTTGTTAAAAGAATAAAGAAACTGATAAAGACAAAGTTTTACAGTTAATGCATTTGCAAATAAGTTTTTTATTTTACATTTTGAACAGACTTTCAAAGCCACACAGTTTAATATGTACATGTTTATTCCTAATCTTATCCCTAACAAAATGCTGAAAACATCTCTAGTCTCACTGATAATTGCTAATTACCTTACAAGAATCATGTAAAGGACATATTTTCTATTTAAAACAGTGTTTTGTAGTTTGGCCACTAATGTCGTGTGCTGCACTGGAACTTTTGCAGCACCAAAATACATTCTTTTAGGCGTTAATTTCACACATTTTATAATACACCACTGAAAAAATGGACATGTGATTTCAGAAAACATTCAATTGCTTGAGTCTCATGCGTGAGAGTTGGCAACCCTGCATAACATCATCTGTCCAATCAGCATAAGAGGAAGTCCCTATAAATACAGACCAAGCCATCTTACTTTTATTCTCTCTACTCTTTTCCCTCCACCACTCCGACCATCAGCCAGTTTTCTACCTCAGCCCGAATGCGGTGGGAGCCCCCTTCCCGGACAGCACGCCAAATACGCATACTATTATTTCCTTTATATTTTAATTGCAGGGGCGAACTTGTGAATTAAGAGGTGTCTTTTTTACATGTTTTAAGGTTCACAGAGCCAACGATTACGTGCTTTAACATCTATCCATCAATCAGGTCTACTGTACTGACCTGACAAAAATGCTTGGGAAACAAACAATGTCTTTGTGTAACAGAATGTACCAGATTTTAAATTCACTGACAGCTAAGAGTGCGATATCATTTAAATTAAAATGGAACGCACATTACTTTCTCTCTAGCTCGTCCGTCTTTTCTTTTCTTTCCCCGTCCTTTTCACCCAGCTTTGGTTTGTCAAAGCAGAAATGAAAGGATTGAATCTTGCTTTGGCAAAACAGGCTAAGTTTTGAAAAACAAAGCAGACAGACATTTGGCATCACAATTCACTACAGCAAAGACTCAATTACTTCCCCCTCATTAACTGTTCAACTTTCCCGAGTTCTCACTCTATCTCCCACACATAAGGTCAATTGGCTTTTACTCATCTTGTTTGTTGGAAAAACAGCTTTTAAAATTGGACTGGCCAAGAGCTGTGTTTCTGATTAATACAGATCCTAGAAATGATTCCAGTGCACAACACAAGCACACATAGCAGTCAGTATGTTGCAAATACTGAGAGCGTTTGGATGGGTTTGTGAGGGCAGGTAAATGTAGGTAGAAGCCACGTGTCTATCTGCATCAGTGTGGATAAAGGCTGGGAGGTCAGATTTTCTTCAGTGGTTTTCATGTTGCAGTTCATTCACTAAAATGTAACTCTCGCCATCTGCCAGCTGCGCCCTCTGATAAAAGAAGCCAGTTTTGAATGTCAAAGCCAGTAAGATTTAGTGCATTACTGTGTGACTAATACCAGTGCAAAGTGGCTATAGGTTTTCAAAGGTCTTTGCTATGCTTTTCCTATGCTTATGTCCTTTGTACTTCCTGTTTTGTGTTTATTTATTTGATTTGTGCTGTTATAAACAATACATAATAACTATTCTGAATGCTTCTTTAATAGTTAACTATGACGTGACCAGAAAGTGTTAACTGAAATGGTATTTTAGCTTCTTTACCTGCATTACACGTTTGCATTATTTTAAATCATCTAATCATCTAAATAATTGATCTAATTGATCCAATTCATTCATTTTTTTCTTTACATAACCAGTATTGCTATTTTTTCAAAACAATATTTCAGCATTTACGCTTAGATACAACGCTTGGTACAATATACAGAACATCCAGTAAATCAACAGAAAGCACACAAACCAAGAAAAAACATGATTTCAAAGTGTGTTGAACTGAACCCTTAAACTCTGTATTACAGTGTGTTCCTCGCAGATAAAGATAAGAGGAATATCGATTTTATCTTTAGCTGATGAACCGAAGAGGACTGACTGAATTCATCTCAAGCGAGTCTGGACGGGGTGCTTCAGTCAGACAATTTATTCCCCATCTTGTCTGTTCAAAAACCACGTTCATATTCAAACCTGTCTCTTTGGCTGAGAAAGAAGGACAGAGAGGAAAAAACTTCCATTTGAATTTTTCTTTTCATTTTTGAGTCATAGTGTGCAGACTATTATAAAGTATTTGTCATATAATGACAAAATGTTCATATGACCAAACAAATCATAACTATGCTAAGCTTCTACAAAACATTACCTACATTACGAACTTCCAATAAACCAACACTCCCTGCACTTCAACTGGTATCACACACCTTTGTTTTCAGGTCCAACGCTATATAAACGCTCTAAATATACATGAATACTATCCGTACTGTGTATTCATGTATATTTCTTTGTCTACACATATAGCATATATTGTGTAAGTATTTTTTACCGTTGTAAAGTGTATTGTTTATTATATTGTAAAATTGAAATATGTTACTATATGTTACTTAACGTGCAGTGTCCGGAACACGCACCTAAGCTTTTCACACACCATTTAACTGTAAATACTGAAGTGACAATAAAAAATGAATTGAGTTATTAAATGCCAAAGGCAAACAACAACAAAAATGCCATATACACTCCTGGTGTGCTGTTAACCGAAAAACCTTTATCTCTATAACGAAATCGTCGATGGCCAGACAGCGATTACATATTTATGAATAAAAATATTGGTGTATGAGATTCTGTGAGCCTTTGAGTCTGTAGTGTACCACCTACAGTAAGTTTCTAAAAGTTTAGCTTAAATGTGTGATATGAATAAAAACTGCTCACAAACAGCCTAAATATAGCAGATCCGAAATGCTGCTGCTCATCTTCAGTTTAATCTTTATAAGATGCCTCTGTCTAGCTCTCTATTTTGAGCTTCCTGTATATAAAGAATCAGTCTGACAACACAGCCAAGAGTCTGTCTTTGTGTGACCTTTGAGCGATGATTCACACCACTGCGTCTGGTCGTGTGGCTCTCCACAACATCCACATGTAGAAACTGTATCCACATCTTAGTTCAGACACTTCTCTATGGAGTCTCCTTTACCGACCCATTCAGAGCTGCTCACTCGCATTCTTTTCAGCATGTAGTTTTGACAACTTATAATTAAATCATTCCAGACACTTACTCGAGTCACTTTCATCCAGACAGCACTGTGTCACTTTTTGGTTGTTATTGTGATGCAGAATAACAATCTAGCGGTCCGCTTGCATTTGGCTGCGTCCTTGTCTCTCTTTCTCCGTTTTTGTAGTACCACTTCCAGCAATTTTAGCGCTGTGATGGGTACAACAATACTGATCAAACACAAACAAGCGTTCACATCAAAGGGACTGCATTTACATAAACACTGTTAAAAATAAGAACTCTACCAGGGAGAGTGCAGACTGGCGAGGCATCCAGATGCACACAACATGAAAGCAAACATCTCAGAGAAGCTTGTATATGTGCACAGCTCCAAGCCACATGATCGATGGCCTAGTTATCCATTAAAAGCCAAAATACAAAGCAGTATTGGAAAAACATGTTTCCTGGATACAGCTGTATATCTGGGTCCCCTTCAAAGGTAAACACATCCTGGGACTCATGTGCACCACACCTATGCACATTTACAACCAAACGCACGTGATCACGCACACACGGTTGCTCTGTCAGCTGAACTGACAGCAGTAATGAGTTTCTTCTCTCCTCTTCTCTGCATAAGCCAACTGGCACCCACTCAAGGGAATTTTTCTGGCTGAATTGCGGCCATTAATCACAATCTAGGACAAGGCAGTGGCATGAGAGTATATGAGGGAAGTCTGAACGCTTTAACGGGACAACGCAGAGAAGAAAACGGGGGAAATCAAGAAAAGGAGGGAAAAACACAGGAAGTTGCTGCGCTTCGCCAATTCAAGTTTCCCTTCAGCCACTGGCTGAGGTTCATAGGCAAGACCTAGCTGTCTCCACTACGAGCGCAATTACTGCAAGACGACGGGTTGGCATCAATCACTCTGAACGACATGGACAGACACTTACCGGTTCCTCTATGTCGCAACAAATGATGGGGTGACTACACAAAGCAAGTCATACACTTCAAACACTCACACACATCGCTAACCAACCATAAATCACCCCCCACCTCCTCCATTAAAATGGAGATTTTAATGAAATAAAAATGCAATGCGTTACTAAAAGCGCCGAAACGTGTAATGATGGATGACAGAATGAGAGACCCTATTGTGTCAAAGGCTCTCTCATCATGAGTCCCTCCGTGGATGAGTGTCTGTTTAGGCACATGAGGAAGTGAAAAGTTAAGGTGGCCGCGGAGACCCTGACACCCCCCCCCTTATTTCTCCTCCATCACCTCTTTCATCATCTGACCCCAGTAAGACAGCTGGCTGTTGGGTGCCCATTTCTCACTTTTTTCTTTTCTTTTCCTCTTTTTTTCCTATGGGGCCCCCAAAGTGCCAGCTGACTGCGGTCACTTGGGAAATCACCTCCGGGATTGATGTGCAGGTCCCACCAATGCGCAAGCCCCGCCCCCAACAGCATATGCTCTAATCCATATGAATTCATGCAAATACACACCCACAAACCCAGCATGGCACTAAGCTGACCCCCGCACTGTAAGCCTCGCTTGTGACAAATCACAGAGCAGTCCAAGCTGTGAATAAGAAATATGACCAGAGACCCGCTGTGTTAATGCTTCTGCACACACAGGCATCAATTTGTGGACCTTTCCACAGCCACAGACAAAGAATCAGTCATCACAACCCACAATTCCACAATCAATCATGAGAAACAATGAGGTAGAAACATAAAGAATCAGCCAAGCGTAATGACACATGCTCGAAATTAAGCATACATTATGTTTGTATATATCAAATTGACAGATGTTATTCACTTGTTTGAAGCTACATTGTAAAGATTTTGTATCTGTTTAAGCCACCTTTATAATCATGTTTCATACCTAAAGAAACATTTTCAAATCATCAATTTCAAATTTCATTTGTGTTTCTGTGATTTCAGAGGTTGGACAAACAGGTGTCATTTTACTCCGCCGCACGTCAGTCCAACTCTGAGGTAAATCTGCCTTTTTATGTAGCCGAACAGGGTAACGGGCTCAGTATGTAATTACAGATCTAACGGCTTGATGGAACATCTGTTGCTAAAAGCAAGAGCGCGGCGCTCATGTGCCGGTGATGTCACTGTACATCGTTGGAGCTCTTCATAGAAGCCAAACAAAACCAGATCACACTTTAAACTGACTGACACAAATAACAGCGTGTCTGATTGATAGCTGCAGTGCTGATGCTCAATAGCATTTACCATTTCCTTCAGTTTCAAGGACTTACTTTACAACATCTACACTAACATCATCAGGGCTTCTCTTTATGTTTCTTGAAGCAAATTTAATAACGTTTGATGCAAATCGTCTTTCCCTTGTGATCGGAACAGTCTTACTGTGCTTTAAGAAGGTTGGGGAAAGCAAACAAAACAAACAAGCAAGAGCGAGCCCCTCACCCAGCCCTTGTGAGAAAACTGTAGAAAACGTTTGTATTCCCTATTTGATGTTTCCAAGCAACTGACATTGGTTGAAAGTGTAAAGTCACTTAGAAACTTAAAATAAAGTAAACAAAATTGAAATCCCACGTTGTTTATAATGTGCTACTCAAATACACTGATCTCAGCTAGAAGTGATGTTCTTTTATTTCAATCTTAAGAATAAGTGTGCCTCAGCTGTTTCGTGTTTCGTTTAATTTACTTCAGGTTTATTCGTTTTCTCTGATCAGACACTCGGCCCCATATATGTGTCTTAGCTGAACTGATATGAATCCGATGTTCAATTTGCGCACAAAATGCAAATTTAACTCCATTTCCGCAGAACTGAAAAAACAGGCACTGTTATTGTGCTTTATTTGGTTCTACAAATGCAGTCGTGTCTAGAAAGGCCCAGAAAATTAAAATAAATTACAAAGGGTCCAGGAGCTTGTGCATTGGAGCATTTACACCTGGTCTTTTTACGATTGGAGAAAACTCATGAAGTGACCAGGTATAAATAGGCTCAAAGAGTTTACTGTCTCTCACAGTAAAGAATTAAACTCAAGACTCTAAAAGTCAAAGCAAAATGACACATTTCTGGTGTTGCACCTTCTGATTCTTTCCGAGAACATTTTGTAAAGCTTGTATAGCGATATTCATTGTAATATTATAGAGAAGGCAAGCAGGCATCTCCCCAACCTGATCTCTATTTCTCCTTTCGTCTTTTCCTATGGTTTTTCATTTTCCTGTCAGGGGAAAAACATTCAAGTGAAGGCTACACTCAAGAGACAAACACTAGCCACTGCCATGTAGATCATTCATCCCAAAATCCTTCAACTGTGAACACAGATCCTGGTTCTACATAAATCTGTATAAACTAATTACATGTCAAACGTTAATCACAGGCATGAATATAACAGAATATTTTTCTATAGTGTAGTTTCATGTCTGGTTATGCTTGCATTAATGACTGTATTCTAAGTGTGTTGGCACTGTTTTTTCTGGCACAGATAAAAACACTACTGAAAGATCCTTTGAGACTTTAAGCTTAAAGCCAAGTTTGCATCTCACACGTGTTTAGTATGTGTGTGTGTGTTTAAATATGCGCTTGTGGCCTTGAAACAGAGCTGATGAGGTCAGAAGGGATCAGCTCAGTCTGTTCTGGAATGAAACACTCTGTACAGGTTCAAGGTTTTAGCTCTACAATGACAGAGGTACAGCTGAATACCACCAAATAGAACTTGAAACGACAAACCTGAAAATCAACAGCAGACATTAACCTGTACAGTTGTTAAGGAGTCTTACAGTTTAGTTAAATGTAAGTTAACATTTATTTGTTAAATATAAAGTCCTCCTGGTTGGTCTCCTGCCTATACATTTTATTACTAAATACAAATACATTTCATTTAATACTGAAAAAAGGGAAATTACAACCCATCTCGGATGTATTTCAGGATGTCAGGCTAAAACAAAGTAAATGTAGCCTAATTTTGCTGCCTTTTATTTGGAACAGTGATGCTTAAAATGTTCTCTAGGCGATCTCACCATGGATTAAGACAAAGCCACTTTGTCTGTAGTACAATGCTGCTTGTATATAACCTGCTTTCTGATTCATTATCAAACTGCACAGAAGAGATCAGTTGCATCTGCTCATCCAGCTCACCAGCTTCACAAAAGAAAAGACCCATTGTACCAACCTTCTCAATGACAGTGAAGATTTAGCCAGTCTTTTCGTAATTGCCACATACTCTAAGCCTACACAATATGTACACACTTTAGATGAGACCCATGAGCCATCACCATAGTGCACTTGAGTAAAGCACTTAACCTAAGATTGCTCTGGGGGGATTGTGCAATAGGTGTAATTCATGTTAGAAAAAATACATTGAATAAAGTCAGTTGAAAGGAGACTTACTGTGTTGTGTTGCGGTTTAATATTCGGTTAGAATGCATTTGCTATAAACATAAATGCAGGACAGATTTACTGCCACATCAATGTCAAGAATGATGTGTGACTGATACAAACTCCTAAAAAAAAACTCTTCAGTACCCTTGCGAATAAAAAATATATGAGAATATACAGCAAAATAGAATATTAAATAAATAATACAATTTAATACATTGTTACAAATGCTTATGATTTTCAAGATATAAAAAATATCTTACGCCTATTTCCCACATACTCTTTGTGTATGTGGTGCATATTTTTTTATGTGCCCATGTTAACCGATTAGATCATTCACTCAGCATGCGAAAGCGGTGCAGTCAGTCTGTTGCAGATACGGTGCGTCAGTGTAGCGATCGCTTAAGCATCGAGTCTATTTTTGCTGTATAGCACGGACTGATTAAAGCGATAGCACACGTATCATGCTCAAAATGAACACGAATTGACACAAAAATGCAGTAATTTCTAAATAAATGCATTTAAATGAAACTACCATTCTTTATAGTAGTTGCAGACAAGCAGGTGGTCCAGAAAGACGGCAGCGCGATGGATGACACTCTGCTTATTATTGAGGTAGAGAAATACAAAGTGATTTATGACCCCAGGACTGTTTTTATAAAGACCTGAATGGTAAAGAAAAGGCATGGAAGGCAGTTTTATCGGCCACTGGAAGGGATGCTAACTTCAATTTAGCATCAAGTGATTTGAAGTACCATCCATACATCAAAACTACAGATAAAATATCATAATATCATTTAAATACTACATTCTTTTCAGCTATTGCGTTTAGTTCTGAAAATAATTATAATTTTATAATGTCCTTCATCTGGATACACCATGGAAGTTTACGGTGGATGCTGTTTATATATATATATATATATATATATATATATATATATATATATATATACCGGCCACTCGCACTAAACATAAAATCACGATGATGAAAAGCGTTTCATAAACCTTTTTCTTTACCCTACACGTACGAAAAAATATAATAGGCATTTTCCAAATATCACACCTTTAAATGAGCTGACCATTGCACCCCATCCTGAATACGTACACAAGTTTGTACACACATACACAAACTGGTCCAGAATATGACACTGAGTAGTTGCTGGTTTCAGAATGCCCTGCCAGCCTTCCAACCCACCGACTTCATCTAATTGGTTCCCGTGGAATTCCATCTTTGCCCCAGGTCACCTGCTCCAAATACACCAGTCTGACTACCTTTTAACCCCAGCCTTTACAGGTGAACTGTCCCAATATGATCGAAAAGCAAGAGGAACAACAACAATGCTCGCATAACCTGCCTATTTTTTCACATTTGGCTCTTAACTATCCATAGATATACATAGACACAAGGATAACAGATCTGCTGTTGGGTTCTCAGCTATTGAAAGCACACAGTGATGTTATCTGACTGCCAGTCAGGGTGTTAGGGCACAAAAGCTGCCGAGCGAGTAAATGCTTTGTGCGTGAAAAGGGATTTATATGTGCCAGCAAAGAGTTGAGCAGCCTAGGAAAAACCATTAAAGCACTGAAACAGATCTTTAATGACAGCATGACAAAGCTTTTTTCTGAGTGTGAGAGCATGTTTGTATTGCTGTGGTCTTTCTCTGATTTCCAGACCAAGGGTGGACAGGGCGATGCTAATGTAAGGTTGAAAAAGCTCAGCCCTTGAACCAACTCATTTATTCATTCAAAGGCAAGGTCAATGTCGCCGGCCCCTAGGGGCCCATGGGAGTGGAGGAGGGGATTGTCGGCACAGGGAATGGAAGATCGAAGGCAGGGGGTTAGACGGGGAGCGGAGAGGTGTTGGAGAAAAGGTTGAAAACAGGGAGGGGTATTCTGCCCCAGTGCACACACAGAGGTCACATTTACCACTGACCCCTCCCCCTCGCCTTCCTACTGTGACCTATAACCTTGCAATCACTGTGTAAATGCACAGAAGTATGAGAAAGAGGAACAGAGAGGAGACATGGCAAAAAGAGGCTGGAGGCAGCCGAGTCAGAGCAGAGTGGAAACCTGGTAATCCCCAACAAAACAACTTAACCACACCGGCAAATCTCACAGTCAGTGACTGGAATAGTTCAGTATTAACTAAATACTGAACTAGTCAGACAGGTGGTCTTTGAAGCCATAACTACCGTCTTGAAACCTCCAGAGGCGTGAGTGTGAGCGAAAGACTGTGAAGGAGAGAGAGATATATGTAAAGATGAATAAAATGTGACAGGCCGCAGTGCCTCATCGCACTCTTCCTTCTGTTTTTCCTCATCCTCCTCTTCCTCCCACATGTTTCAGCCAATCTACTTTCCCCATCCAGATGTCTGATGATTGGGGGCGGACAGGAAGAGGGTATTTTCATTGGTGGATTGCACAGGGAGGGAGGTTTTTATTGGTGGATGGTTTGGGGCCAGTAAAGTGTGTTTAACAGGACTGGTTGGCTGTAAAGGTGATGTTAAGTGAAGTGAAGCGCAGTGACGGGGCAGTGGATACGGAGGGACAGGGATTTTGGTAAAAGCTGGCACACGAGCGTGAGCTCATATACACATGGGCAGATGGGACAATACAAGATAATTCAGATTATAAATGAGGGAAAAACGTAGATTCAAGATCACACATCACACAAAGACACATTACAAAAAAAGTATGATTCACAGCTAGCATTTTGAATACTTTGTCAATTAGAATTCTGCTATTTACTTTATTTTCAGTCACTGCAGTTATGACAATTGTCCCTTACAAGGAATTTCCTGCACAGTGGAGATAATTTCTTGTAATTTTTGGTTTATTTCAGCTCACAAAATAAAATAACTAAATGTCATAATTTGTATAATCATCATTTGTTTATTTGTATTGACATAAAAAGCATTTTAATCATTCATCCACTTAATTTTTTGGTAATGTGAATTTACTACAAAATGATGTATAATAATATTACATAATATTTTTAACGACATGATTATCGTGTACAAATGACTTCACAATAACGATATTATCGCAATATATATATATATATTAAAATGTTTTTTACATATCGCTACTGTCCTTCCAAAACCTTGGATGTCCAAATTCACATTTTCTTTAGGAAATGGAAAAACGCTGTTTAAATAACGTGTTGTCAAAACTTATACTTTTTATAGGTAAGATATTTGCAAAATCCAGTGACTAACATAAAGGTTAAGAAAAATCAAGCAATACTGAGATTTCAGAAGGACAGAAGTGATATATACATTATTAAATTAAATATTAAACTTATTAAACCAACAGTTAAATTCATCTTTCATTTTGTATTTTCTATCATTTTGTATTTACAATATTACAAATATGTGTAGAATTATTAACAAAATATTTATATTGTTCTAAATATTGCTGTTATTGTCACTAGATTGTGACACCCCTACTGATTCAGTTAAGTTTAGAAAAACTTCTGCATCACGGTAATCTCTGACCTCTCGAATCATTGCCTTAAACCTCTAACACTGAGGAATTTCCCCTTTCTCTCTCTCTCTCTCTCTCTCTCTCTCTCTCTCTCTCTCTCGATGAGTCCCAAACCAGGACAGGAATGATCATTGAACCTCTTTTCATTTGCTTGTTTGGGAAAAGCCGGGGTGGTCCCGAGACATCCGGACAGAATTCATTTACAACCCCTGCCCCTTGCAGAGCCTCTAAATGAAGCCCTCTTCTTAACCAAGTGGAAAAATCCTCTTAACAATGGCCTTGAATCTTAAAGTGGATCTAAAGGCAAAAAAAAGTGAAGTCAAGTTAAAGCCTTTTACTGAATGCACTGGGTCTGGCACTAAAAAGTCTTTGTTAGGTTCTTCTGACTGTAGAAAATGTTTATAAAATTGATTTTGCATGCCATCCTGACAGGCCTGTGACTGTTACAGTGCTTAACAGAATTACAGTAGTGTCTAGGAGCAAAATCAGAAGTGAATCTTGAATAGTCAAAGATGACGAAAAAAAGTGTTTCTCTTTATTTTCTGCTGCAGAGCTCCATTAATCATCGGCACACTATCCAACTCACCGAGTCAAGAGAAGGATACAAGCTGGAGAAACAGAAAGAGAAGACTGCCACTCCAGAAAGACAGCAGTCAATATTTACGTGACAGCTGGTTTTGGTCACTCCTCTGCCAGTTTAAAGAGTGTTTGAATTTCAGAAGTACCCGCTTTCACTTTCTGGCTGTGAGCCATATCTCAACTCTCCCCTGAGTTCATTCAAGCTGTGCCAGAAAGATCTACTTCACAAGCGCTGGGGCTGGAATCGATTATGATGCTAACAGGTAAATGCGTGTAGAGCAGGAGAATCAAAAACAGGAGTAATTTCCTTTTACCTTTAGCTGTTGACCTTGCTGGAAGGCCTCCAAAACGTTTCATGCTTGACTTACATGAGAACATGAGGAGAAAAATACGCTGACTGATTAAATACGTCTCATGATGGTAATGTCAAAATCTGTTACATGGACATGTGCTATTATTGACAACCAAAATTATTAGAATATGCAAAAAAATTATAGACTACATGAAAAACATGTTAATCTGAATAAATCATTAAATGTGACCAAAAAATTAACATTTTAGTTTAGTGGACACACTCAACCTCTTCCATCTGTTGTCTGTGACATTTGTTTAAATACATGCCAGAAATTGACAAGCACAACTGCTATTTCTTCGATAATTTCAATCAAAATTCGGATGTAGCCAAAGCTGTGAAAAATACACTGAAACCTTCAAGCGGTGAAAACACTCAAGCACCCTTGAGACTTGAGTCTCCATCTGCTCCACGATGGCAAAATGATGGTCTATTTCTGTGATATCTTCTTGTGTGTCATTTTATTTAGAATGTTGCATACAAATAAGTGTTAAAAACACTCAGTTTCTCCAGAGAGGGTGAGAATAGAGAGGTGCTGAATTTCCTGAGGGCTCATCTCCGGTGAATTACGGACTAAAGCATAATGGCAGATGCCACATGGTGCCTTGGCTGATTCTACATGGGCTCTAATTTGAGCAGTTATGCTCTCTCTTATTCGATCTCCTGTTTAATCACAACTCCTGATTTCACCTTTTCTGCATGTAAGTGTTTTGCTTGTTGTACAAAGCAGTCACTCTAAGATGAATGTTGATCTGTCTTTCATGAAAAACACAAAATCGACGTAGAAGAACATGTGAGGGGTGCTTCAGAATTCGTGTATCATTCGTTCAGTCATTTTTTTATTTAAAATTTATAGTTGTAAAATGAGAAAACTGCTCCTTTTTTGTTTTTTTATTTTTTCCAAAAACACGAAAAACAAGAATTCAGCTCGATTTTTCGTTCAGCTTGAATATTCTTTCTCTAAATGTGGGCGAGAACAAAACTTCCCATTCTGCTGATTGGTCAGCTGAAGATCAACCCGTGTCGTCATCAGCTCTTCCTCAATTCAGCGCGGCAGAATAATAGTCCTCCGCTGCTGCAGTTTTACAAATTCTTTACATGGATAATGCAACTACATTTAATGTATTTCTAAACAGACAGCCAAACTAACGAATGCTTTGACACAAGCTGTATCGGGGCAGTGCCTATAGCCTGCCTATACAGGGCTTTCTACTGTGTAGCCTACATATATGCCTTGCATCAGTTGGGTATTTGGCAGATTTTTATGACTCTCATAGCTTGGTCGCCCAGTAAGTTAAAAAAATTAAGACACAGCTGAACTTCGTGAATTTAATTTAAAAATTAAATCAGTTAATTTTTTTACAGATAAACAAGGAATAATAATGCATTGACCTTGCTACATGCCTACATTAACGTTCAAACAAGAACTATCAGTAGATGACAGTCTGACAACCAGAGCACAACAGAAATATTAAAACACATATGAGGTTTTATAAGGTAGGTCTTGTGTTTTATTAGAATTGATCGTAATTGATACGTCAAAAGGATGCACTGCCTTGTGTGGCTCCATCTGCTATGCGCTCGCACACAGGACTGCAACTCAAAATGTAAAACAGTGAAAATATATATTAATCCTCTCTCTTTCTCTCAACAGGTATTGTTCTTGCTTTTGTTGAAACTATTAATTTGGTATCAGCACCTATTTTATTACTGCTCCTGTATGGTATATCGTTTTATTGCTCCCTGAAGTCGCTTTGGATAAAAGCCTCTGCTAAATGACTAAATGTAAATGTAGGCTACTAACCTTGCCACATGGTTTGTGTATATATATATTGTAATATATAATCTAGTGTACGCTTGAAATATCTATGCCACGCGTTGCATTTGTTTATTTTAGGACAGACTCTGGCTCTTGTATAAAACGATACCATGGAATTTTGCAGATTTTCCGAAAAAAATTAACCCAGAATTAAAAGCCTGCAGTTTCGATCTGGCCCTACTTGTGATGGGTTAAATAAACTCAACAAACTAAGCTGATGAAAAGTGAAGTGCAGATCAGTTTTGAAGTGTAAATACGAAGCAGTCATAACGTTGTTTTTGCAGAGTTTATTTAATTAATATTGAGTATGAATTGATGTCAAACAAAACAGTATGTTTTCATTTTAGTGAAAAAAAAAGTCAAATAAATTGTGCGTTGTCTTTGTGTGTCCCGCAGCTTTCCCATGCATATTTTATGAGTTGCTCATCTAAACAGGCCTAATGTGCAATGTACGGGAGAAGACGCAAGGTACATTCATAAAAACCTTTAACTATTTCTCTTCCACGCGCGGGTAAGTCAAATGTGGATTTGTGTACCCAGGCCAGAGGAAAGCTCTGTATAGGCTCTGCACCACCATGGTGTGTTTTTTATGGTTGTTTGATGAGAAAGAGATTAAATGTAGTTGCATTATCAGCGTTAAGAATCTGTACAACTGCAGCAGCCGAGGACAATTGTTCTGCCGCGCCGAATTGAGGAAGAGCTGATGATGACACGGCTTGATCTTAGGCTGACTAATCAGCAGAATGAGGAGTTTCATTCCCGCCCACTTTTAGATACAGAAAATTCAAGCTGGTAAGTTGCTATGTGGTTGTAAGGGTATTGTTTTAAAGCGGCCATATCACACAGAGCTTCCGGATATCTCATGTTAATCTTGAGTACCCACAAAATAGTATCACACCCTTCAAATATCCGCAGAGTCTTTAGTTTGATCAAATTTATAAAAGACAGATACAGCTGTACGATTATTTCCGAAAACATGCTACGCTTATGGAGGGGGGGGGGGTTGAACTAAAGCATATACGCACACATTGGCAACAAAACACAGACAGTTTCACTTAACACGTGCGGTTCATGTCCTGCATGGTTTAGGGCTGGGAACGCTGCTCCATCTATCAGTTTCAAACGATCTCCAAATCCAGCGTTATATCCACCGTTTATATAACATTCATCACCCAAATGCAGTGAACAAACAAACACAGCTGAACTTCGTGAATGTATTCTCTCTCTCTTTCCTCCACACAAGTCAATGTGACTTGTGCGCATGCTCCTTCTCCCGCTCTCCATGGTTGATGCGTGGGCGTGCTGTATGCTTTTCCAGGAGAATTGTCCAATAAGGGACTAAGAAAAGTTGTTACGTAACAATTTTTCATGTTCGAAAAAAACTTTCTGAAACCTGTACGAACACTGGGGGAATGTATTGAGCACAGAAATACTATGTCATGCGTCCAACTCGTTTTTTTGACAAGTTGACCGTGTCAAGCATGAGAAGACAACACATTTAACATTGTAAAGAAGTCAGAGTGTATGAAACACCGTTTTAGGGCCGCTTTAATCCTTAATCCTAACAGTGATGCGTACCTTACAGTAGATGTGAAAGCCCACCAAATGTTACAAAACACCTATATCCATGTACTGTCTGCGCATAAGCAAAGCATAAGACTTTTGAAGGGACAGCCGATGAGGTGCATTTATTGCTGCGAGTTGCAAAAGCAAGTCAACATATTGCCATATCGACAACTTTGAGTTAACATTTCTTCTCCTTTAAACAAAACAAAACTGACATTAATCTTAAACAACAGTATCAAACTGGAGGGCACTGACGGTAAAAACATGTCATAATTGCATTTCAAAGATGCATTTCCACATGTTAAACACATCAGGGCCTCAAAAGCTTTTAATGTCTTCTATATTGGTATTCTAAATCTTCCTATCTTTCGTTCTTAAAGTGATAGTTCACCCAAAAACCTTTTGTCATTTTCCTTGCTTCAGTAGAACACTAAAGAATATATTTAGAAAGAAGTTGGTAACGGAACAGCACTGGCACCCATTCACGTCTATTGTATGGACACAAAACTAATGCAAGTAAATTGGTGCCAGTTGGTGAACTGACATGGGGGTGAGTACATAATGACAGAATTTTTATTTTGGGGTGAACTATCACTTTAATTGTGGCTCTCTTCTTTCCAGCATCTTCTCTCTTCACTCCTTCTTCATACCTCATTGGGCTTCTGAATGGGCAGGGGGAGAGAGGGGGCTTGTGAGATTGTGGAGATGAGGGGGAGGAGCTTAGCTATACAGGACAAAGGAGAAACACAGGACACGGACTGTTGAGCGATTGAGAGGAAAGCCAGTGGAGGAAGAGAGAGGAAGGAGGAACACACGAAGAGAGAGAAAGCGAGGGTCCCCTCCCCCAAGCCCAGCACGACAACCCTGTAACTGCCTCTGCTTTGATAGTTATGTGTCAACACAGCCTCCCCTCTGGTTTTACCGACAACACAGCTCACATTCAACACCCAGGATTTGTAGTTGACGCACGACGGCCAGCAAAAACGTCAACTCTTATTCGAAACGTCTGCGTTATAGAGAAGCTCGTAATACTGATTGGGTTTTTTCTCTCTTTCACTAGTATTTTAAAATCTGCCTTTTTATCGCTCTCGTATTCATCCATCTGCAGTGACGGTAACCTCATGTGCCCTTCTAAAGTTAGATCATAAAAAGAACGCCGAGCTGCAAAGAGCTAGTGCCAAACACTTGCTGACTAGCTGTTTTCTACTCTTCATCTCTCCATGGCTGGCTCAGTCACTTCTTTCAGTTTAGCCTCTCCATCTCGATTCAGCAGATCACCTCCAGAACCGACGGGGTCAATTACAGCACGAGAAAACTGAATGACACGATGAGAGAAAATAAATGAATACTTAACAAAGCTTTAACTATTTTCAATTGACGCTGAAGAAAATGACAAAAGCACATCCATTGCGATTGATCTCAGAGGGTTTGGTAACGGGCAGGGGCTTTTATGATCAGTTGCTTGGTGACAGGGCAAGGGGGGGGAGCAGGAAGCAGGGAAAACCGTGCGGCTGGATCCACTGTACCACTTCCACAATTCATTCAAACTATGAAAAGCTTCCTGAGACCCAACTAATGAGGATCCACAAGCAAGGGAGGAAGAAAGAACGAAAGAGACCGAGAAAAAAGGAGGAGGAGATGGGGCATAAGAAGCAGCAAAGCCAACAAAGACGAAACATTTGCAAAAATAAGCGTTTTCTGAAAGGGCAGACTGGCGATGGGAGCCCAGCACCCGACTGCGCACTCACACAAACGGTCCGGGAGAAAAAGGGAAGTGTAATTTATGGAGAAAGTGGCCGTTTTGGGGACGGAAAGGGGGTTTATTCAAGCATGGTTGTAAAGAACCTTGCTAATCACACCCTTTTTTTTTGCAATGGTAGTGTTCTGTCATCGTGCCAGTGGGAAGCAGAATGGCCAAAATTACCCCGGAGTGCAAATTGAGTCAGTGTCTCCAAAATCTGCACAAAACCAGAAAAGACACATAAACACAGGGGAAGAAAAGGAGGCCTTTGATCAATTGGAGGACTAAGGAGCAGATCTATGTCGCCTCACTTAGCAGGAGAAAGGCCTCCTTGAGCAGCCTGCGCAATACTGGCGCTGTCGAAAAGGATGAAAGAGTGCAGTAATGGGTGGAAAGCCTCTTGTATGCTAAAACGGCCCGACTGGTGGTTGGCCATTACACAACTCTCTCATTTATTAAAGGCTCAATGCACTGGCTACACAAACAGTCTGCCTGCACTGTTACAAAGAAAGAAGCAGGTACATCTATCTCATTCCTACTGTAAAGGTGTCATTGAGAGAGAAGAGGTTAATGTAATGTCATCTCTTTTTACCTTATTCTCTACATCTTGCTATCATTTCTCTCTTCTTGGTGTGATTAATAATAATTTACGATCTTTCACAGGGAAATGCTTCCTGGATAATGCCTCTCTTGACATTAATGCCATTTTATATCATAAACTGCCCTTTTTATCAAAGGCATGTTCAAAGACTACTAAATAATCACTACCAATATTTCTTAATATCACAGACCAGACTGAACAAAATATAAACATTGTTTGCTGTGTTTTATGGTGAAATTATTGACAGATAGATAAACATTTACCAGGGACACTACCTTACTAATAACAGTACAAATTAAGGATTTATGATGCATACAATTTTTCAGTTTTGTTAAGTTTTGCCCCAGTATTATATAGACAATGTTGATAGTATGCTCTTGCTTTATCAATTCAGCATAAAAGATATCAATACAATGTCTTGCAGGGTTCCGTCATACATCTAAAGCAAAATCCAACATAGAGAATGCCAACACGCAACTGTAAAAAAGTCCCTACAATCCGTATTGAACTTAACTGTTGATAGCTATACATACAGAGAGAGAAAGGGAGATAGAGAACAACAAATTAATGAATAAAACAGCTTAATTGCTTTTCAAATAAAACTATGGATTTGGCTTCATGTGATAATATAAAACCTAAGGCAGTCTGTACAAAACTGATGTATTAACTCCATCTCCAGTAGCACATCTGTAGGAACTATTAAGAGTCTCATTGATTGAAGCAAAAGACCTGAAGGCAGTCTGCTCGCTGCCTTCACAATGTATCGATGTCAAATGAGAAGATCAAAAAACAGAACAGTTTGCCCTGCAGACAAGAGAGGGACACTCCAGTCACCCATTTAAGGGGCTGTTCGCCCAATTTTTTATTTTTTATTTATAAAGCCACAGGTTTTTTAAAATCTGTAAAAAATCCTTTACTCTGTGGAACACAACAGAAGATATTTTGAGAAATGTTTTGTGTTCATATCTTCTTTTGTGCAGTCTTTCTTCATACAGGTTTGGAATGATATGAGGTTGAGTAATGGGTAAGCTGTCCCCTTAAGCTTGTTCCTTCTTTCTTTTGTAGGTCATACCCAGAGCACTGGAACCTTGATACTCTGGGCACACATCTGTTGCTCTGAACCGAATAAACACACAGATACACACAATCGTCTGTAATATCTCTAAACTGTCTGTTGAAGCTTAGACGTCAAATGTGTGAAGACACAAAGTGTACATGACGCGCTTTCACATGCTTCATAATAATGAAGTCCGTGTTCAATCCAAAAGCCTTCAGCAGGGGAATCAAAAGGTCACCTGGTGACCTTCAGATTAGCTGTGATGCTGCAGCTCTGATCAATATAAACCTCAGAGCTGAGGTCCTTCATTAAACACAAGCTGACAAATAGGAAGTGTGCGCCCAGGCCATTATTCACCGGAGCCAATGCTGAGAGCCCACACTGTGCTAATGAGATGTGAACATGATAGAAAAACAACTGAGGTGTTGTGATATTGTATATACACTCAACACTCATTTACAACTAAATATGTTGCAGTCTATTTTATATGGTTTATATTCTTCTGGCCACTGTAATGATTACTTTGACAGTCGGAGTGGATGCAGCATCTCGCTGAAGGAACAGTTTTCAACTGAGCAACTCCATGCAAATGCCAACCTTATCGTGAAAGAAATACAGATCTGATGGTATATTGATGGTACCAGTAGCAAATACATTGCATCATTTGAAATAATAATGACAAAAACCACTTGGCCACTTGATATTATGCTTTTATCTAAGAGCTCTTTATGACCATTGTTCGCTTGTCAATCATTTATCCCGACAATAGATCTGATTTTCATCTCCCGAGACATGAGATTTGCAACCCACACTATCTCCCAGCCATTGTTCACCTGCAATTTATGCGGAAAGCCCACGGACTATTCCTTTCTACCCTGATGAGAAATTGAAAAGGTGCTAAAAAGTAACTACACGCTGACCTTTACCAATCAGCGCCCCTGAGAGCGGAGCTTTAAAGGTTCCTCCTGTCCTGCCATCCAAGCCGACTGTTCCCTGCGGCGCGGCAGAGGCGGTGTAACTTCAGAAGCCACACGGTAACCAGTGGCCCACTGGGACTGAAGCCAAAGTATGTACCACAACACAGCAGTGCACTGCCTACACACAGAGCGGCAGTCTCACTCAGGGTATGTGCGTGTGTGTCAAGTCAACGATCTTCAGCGCATCACACACACCTCATTGCAAAGCCAACAAATGCACTGCTGTGTTCAGATATGACACAGCATGGGGGTGACAAGACTGCAGGCAGAGCACTAGTTGTTTTTACAGTGTATGCTGGACTCTGTTTGGCTGCTTTTTATTAATAAGAAATTCATAAAAAACATCTTAAAAAAATTCTAAAGAATAATAAAATGTTAACATGTTGGCACAATTATATTTTTGCCCCCCAAAAAAATTCAAACACTTAAACATGCACCTTCAGAATAAAAGTTCATGAGAAACATTTGACGGGTAGTCTATGTCAGCACAATTTATTCATTTTACTTTCAGCTTCTTCACAAGCTGGCGATAAAACATCTGGAACATAAAAGTTTCCGCAAACTATCGTTTTTTACAGCATAACAGAGTCAGTTTAACGATTACCAAACAACTTTGTTTTGCTTGAAATAATCAGATACTGTATTTTCTGCTCTCGTACAGGTCAATCTGATGAGTGTAAAGCGTAGGGTTAAGTTTTGAGTTTGGATTTGATTGCTGAGTGCTCATTTCTTCTGAAGCACTCTGTAATGACAGCATGAGAGAGAGAGTGAGAGAGAGAGAGAGTGAGAGAGAGAAAGAGAAAGAGAGAGAGACTGAGACAGAGATGCTTATTTCAAGCCTGAATTTCTCACATCACCACAAAAACAAACATTCACATTAACACTGCCCTGCGTTTTCAAATTAACACTCGCCCGACGTGCATTTAACGAGAAATTCTGTTCTCCCCTTGGCTTCTACATATGACCACAGCAACACAGCCGCCTCCTGCTAACCGCTAAAGAGAACGTAAAGAACCCTCCATAAGGCTATTCTGTTTTCTTTCATCTGATGCCCTTTATATTCAGCCAGAATCTGTATCAAAGGATCAAACACATTTTAAGCGACATGAGAGCGTACAATTGACAATAAGTCATCTTAAGTTGCCGTAAACACATGCTGAGTTTATGAAAATCCAATCATAAGCACAATACAGTAATAACGTTTCAGCACCGGATGGGAACAAGGCACGATTCATAGAGGGTCGCAGTGGGTACGGACGGCTAGAGAAGCAAATTTAGCCCTGGTGCCTGCGACCAGCAAGTGGGCAAACAACAGCACTCCAGATTATTGTGACATCGACAAAAGCGACGCGAAAAGAGCACAGCATGGCAGGGTTTAATAGTTAAGTTCAATACAAGAGCCAGAGATTTAAGCAATATAAATCACGACACAAGCACGACTGGGAGCGCCACAGCAGCGCACAAAAGAGAGACTGGATCCTACAAGCCAATTTATCTTCAGAAATAGAAGGGGCCCATTGTCCATATATCAAATGGCCTGTCCCAGCCCCCTGTGTCCCTCATGTTCAGTTCATCCAAAATTAATGTAGCCAGCGTCTACACCATGCCGCGCTGTAACACTGTACGCTCTGTGGACAACCCCGGCAAACCCTTCCAATGAGCTGGCAGTGGTTTCTATCTAACTCACTTAAGCTTCTTGAGATAATCTAACAGCAGCAATATCTGACAGAAAAAAGAGCTAGTCAAGCCCGGGCTATATGGAACAGATGTCGAGGGAAAAACCTGAATGCTGTGCATAGATTCCAGAAAGGGAGATAACGTTGACATATTGCATTCGGATTTTGGAAGAGCATTGAGATTTGAAAGAGATGCAAGCAGAACCATAAAGGACTGTGTTTTTACTAACTGCTTACAAATGTACCTTTATTGTACCCTAAACATTTAAATAGTTCACCAAACATTTTTTATTTTGTTTTAAATCCATATCACTTTATCTCAACTGTACCATGGAACATCAAGGGAAAACTGCCCTGTTGGCTTATTTCCATTATTTCCATTAAGCCACATCTACTTGTATCCTTGTACCCTTGTGAATCCGCAATAGAGAAGCTCTGTAACTGAACAAGCGCATTGGTGCAATGTGGACTGGAGAAAGTTCTTAAGAAAACTGAAGTGGCACTTACTAGCAGCTTGCACCCTGGCTTTGCGGCTCAAGACCAGCCCAAAGAAATTCTGGGCAATGCACTCATAATCTCCGTCATCGGACGCGCCGTCAGACTTGGTCTTCTGGAAGTGAGCAATTAGAAGCGAACCGTTAGGAAACATGACGTAGTTCTGGTCCTCCAAAA
Organism: Barbatula barbatula; assembly: GCF_947034865.1. Classification (NCBI taxonomy): domain Eukaryota; kingdom Metazoa; phylum Chordata; class Actinopteri; order Cypriniformes; family Nemacheilidae; genus Barbatula; species Barbatula barbatula. Next base: position 19,646,750 of record NC_136766.1, on the reverse strand, counting down.
TCTGCACACCGTTGCGCCTCCACTGAGTGGTGATGGGTGGAATTCCCTCCACCTGACAGTGTAGCATTAGAGGCTGTTCTTGCACGGCGATGATGTCACTGGGTTCCAGAGTGAATGACAGCTCGGCCCCTGATGTCACACCTGTGGGTGCACAGACACATAGATCAAAGAATGCATTATAGAGGCGAAACAAACTGAAAGGCTCAACTCAGAGAGTTCTTTATCTGAACACTAGCATCATGTCCTTAGTTAAAAAAAGAGAGAGTGAGAGAGAGTTTAATATGGTTTTTAAAGGGACAGTTCAAGCAAAAATCTAATTCCTGTCATGATTTACTCACCCTCAGATTGTTCCAAACCTGTATCAATTTCTTTGTTTTGCTAAACACAAAGTAAGATATTTGGAAAAATGCTTGTTACCAAACAGATCTCATCCCCCATTGACTCGCATAGTATTTATTTTCCCTACTATGGCAGTAAATTATGGAGGACCGGGAATGCCGATTAGAAATAAAATGATGAATCAATTGATCAATTGAATTAGTAAAACATAAAAGTAAAAACAAAGAAATCACTTTATTAAATTGAGAAATTAAAAGACTTGTTTAAAATGGTTCATTTAATTTGTGTTTTAAAATGTAGTTAAATAAAAAAAATGTTTAAATGTACATGCTTAAAATGTAAAAAAGTTAAACATTAAAAAGTTCATTAATAAATTCTTTTAAATTTGCCATATGCTTTTCTCTCTCTAATTCAAAACTTGCCATAGTAAATGGGGGATAAGAGTTTGGTTACTGACATTCTTACAAATATCTTCCTTTGTGTTTAGCCAAACAAAGATATTTATACAGGTTTGAGTGTGAGTAAATGATGACGGAATTTTCATTTTTGGATGAACTATCCCTTCCCTACATTTTTCAAAGATTGTAAGAAAACAAAGGTATTTCCAGGATTATGTCCCAATAACTTCATCAAAAAAATCTAATATTTTTGTGTGATGATTTATTTTTAAAAGCATGTTTTCATCATATCTAGGTGGATGGAATATTTAATATTCGCTAGTTACACCATTTTATATTTTTACGTTGCTTGCAAATGTTATTCATAACTACACAAAATCAACATAAATACCCTAAGTACATTTTCAAATATCATGATTTCAAGATTTTAACATTTCTTATATGACCCACACTATTATGACACCAACAGCATAATAAATATCAAACACTCTTTAACCTTCTTTACAGTGGATCACCAGCTAGGTTCAGACCCATCTGATATTTTGCCACTCAGCCAAACTACAAATCAACCTCACAGACAGAAACACGTACACACTCCTACACTAATACATCTCACTAAATGTTCCCTTTTCCCAACAACGTCCTTCAGCAAAGTCAATGCAAAGACGCATATAGACGCATGTATATGCAAACTCGCGGCAGGCAGTGCGAATCGGGCAGTGCGATTTCCGTGAATGAACAGCAATATCATCTTCCGCAAAGGTTTAAAATATTTGTCGCGTCACTCACACGAAAATAACAAACCTTTCCTAAGAGGAATTAAAAACGTGGAGCACGATTGTTCGCGTTTGGTGTGAACCCAGCATAAGTGTGATGAAAAAGGAGCTTATTCAAGTCTCCTGTGCTTCAGCTCTTCAAGTATCAGGTTTCAATCACTGATGGGCTAAACAGTAGCAGTCTCTGCCCTTCGGCTCAGGAATCTATCTTAAGTTAGGCGGGCGGGGGTGTGGGGGGCACAGAGGGGGCAGCTAGAGATCATCGTTCAGATTCCAGCCCCAAAATACGATTCCCTGCACTGATTAGCTCGTCCCTGGAGATAACATGACAAGTAAATGAAGAGAGAGACAGAAATACAGCTTCTCATTATGTCACAAAAGAGGCCTGAATATTTCACTCCTGTTCTTCTTTTGTTGTCTGAAATGTGTTGTCTAGCTTTAACTATAGCACCAGTAGGAAATAATTCTCAGCATTTCACACTCATCCCCGGAGCAACTGAAAACGCTCTCTCATACTTGAGACGAAGCCTGGACTTAAGTGGTTTATATTTATTTTATAACAAATCTGAAGTGTATGTTTTTTCACTATGAAACATGTAATACAGTCAAGAAGGCTTCTGAAAATACAGTGATGTTATTTTGACGGAATGAAAAAATTTCGGGCCATTTTCCATCAATTTCCTATGACGTTTACTATTTTTTGTGTCAAGCATACGTGTGACCCTGGACCACAAAACCTGTCATAGGTAGCAAGGGTATATTTGTAGCAATAGCAACCATACATTATAAGGGTCAAAATCGATTTTTCTTTTATGCCAAAAATCATTAGGATAGAAAGATCATGTTCTCATGGAGACAGTGCCGATCCTAGACGTCTGGTGGCCCTAAGCAAAACTTGTGGGGCCCCCTGTCATAGTTAAATTTAGATAACCATAACTTTAAATTACAAGAAATAAAAATAATAAATCAATTAACACAGTTTAATGAATAAAAACTAAAAGACAAAAAACATTTAACTGACAGTTAGAACAATTTAGTTTAAATTCAAATTTTGATTTCAAAGTAACGTGTGGCTCCGGATCTAGTTATACATATTATCATGGGCAAAAGAAATACAGTGGATTGCAGTGGTGACACCCACATGAACACTGTACAGCTGGTTTTGTGACTAAGTCGTTAAATGCTATCAAACGTCCACCGTCAAACCAATTTTATGCTAGTAGATAAATACTGGATTTGTAAATCTGTACTTGCATAAATACTTAAAGAAATGAAATAAATTAAGTATTAAAAAGGACATTTCCAAATGATTTCTAAAAACTTGAATCCGCAAGTTATAAAAATAGTGTATGGTGTTTTTGGTTCGGTACTCAAGGGGTCCCCCTGGTGGTGCAGAGGCCCAACGCAGCCGGCGTAGTCTGCGTTTAGGGAGGATCGGCTCTGCATGAAGATATTTTATCAATCATAGATTTCAAAACCAGATGCCCCATTCAAGCGCTCCATGCACGCAGATGCGTCCGCCATCTTGGAACGGTCCACTGAAGTCACTCACAGTTTGCTAGAATGTCACAACACCAGTGCTGCCATTGCCGTGCATTTTAATTCCCCAAAAAAATTGAAAAACCTTTCGTTGTTGTCAATTGTTAGTGTAGCAAATGAGTTTGCACAACAACAAATACGTTTACATAATCATGCACAGTCAGCTTGCTCTTTAGTGTTAACGGACTGATTTGTGAAAAAAACTCCTTCATCACGAGCCTAATGTCCCTAGTCCAAATAACAGAACTTAACTTTCATAAATAAAATAATCTTAAAATTGTCGACAACATAAGAAAATTCTCCCACTCCTAACCTGTGAATAAAACAAACTATGTGCAACAGTTACAAATTTAACCACATTCACGTGAAAGCCGCAGACTTGGCAACACAGACGGACTCCAATATGGTGGACAACGTATAGCGGCCCATAGAAACAGATGCTAGTGAGGCATCTAGTTTTTATGTTTTCATTTAGATTTTTGTGGTTGCAGCAAAGACGTGTACAAAAACAGCAGGAAACACATCTACAAACATTGATCGCTGCTTCCCGCTCTTTGGGAATTACCCACTCAAGTTTGGTATCTATGTACAGATTAGAATATCCGTTTTGCATACATCTACTCTCCACAACGTATTTAGAATGGTAAACCTATAGAAAGCGTTTAAACAAACCTGTTTCTTATTAGCAATGGCATACTATAGCGCCTCTAATAACTTCAAAGGCGATTTTCTCAACATTTCGATTTTTTTGCGCCCTCAGATTCCATATTTTCAAAGAGTTGTGACTTATATGCCAAATATTGCCATATCCCAACAAACCATACCTCAATGGAAAACGTATTTATTCCGCTTGCAGATGATGTACAAATTTACCCTTGGATTTGTGGTCCAGGGACACGTATGTTCAGTAAAGCTAGTGAGAAACAAAGGCTACATCAGAAGCAGTGAATAGAGCTATCGATCAGAGAACTTTAAAGAAAGCTTGTCTTGACTCAGTTCATACAACAAAGCAGGAGAAACAAAGCAAAGCAAGACAAGAACATAAAGCCCAGATGGAGTTGTAATGAACGGTGAGAACTACATTAAAACAAAGGAAAAAAGAAAGATAAAAAACATGAACAAGTATACAGCAGTAGTCACATTATCACACTGTTTGTAGTGACTACAGCGCCCTGGAGTTTAGCTTAGCAGGAGTCCTGTGGAGCCTGCAGGCACATACACAGCGTACAAAGTACAGACATGTACAGAGCGGTGTTCACACAAGGGTTTACACGCAAGCCACACCAGGTCAGCTTTAACTAGAGAAAAAGTAATCAACATTTATCACCTGAAAAAGAGTAGTTCACCCCAAAACTCATTTTAACAAAGCACCATAAATATACCACAGTCGTAAGGGGCACCACAGGAGTGATTTTAGTTTTGGGATCACTCTATAGGGGGAGTGATCTATGTTGTTTGTTCTGTTATAGGCACACTAAATTAGCTCAGACTTCACCCAAAAATGAAAATTCTGTAATAATTTACTCAACCTCAAGTTGTTCCAAACCTGTATACACTTCTTTGTTCTGTCGAACACAAAGAAAGATAGTTGAAAGAATGTTAAAATAAAATAGTTGTCAAATGTGCATCAGAACTGTTTGTTTACCAAAATTCTTAAAAATGTGTGTTCAACAGAAAATAATTTGTATACAATAATGATGGTTGCCATTGGTGCCCCAGAAATCTCAGTTGCTAACATTCTTCCAAATTTCATTGTGTTGAGCACAACACGGTATTATACAGGTTTGGAACAACTTGAGGATGAGTAAATGATGACACAATCTTTATTTTTGGGTGAACTATTCTTTTCACAGTACAGTGTAACCAGCACAACAGGGACAACGACTGACATTTTTTTATGTTCCATGGCCATACACATGCCACAAAACAGTATTTTAAACTGCTTCAAGGCATAAACATAGAGAAAGGTACCTGTCGCGTTGTGTTCTGTGATATGAGGCCCTGCATGTTGTCTTGTAGCCCTACTTTCTCTCTTTCAATCGCAACTCACACGTCTACATTGCATTTAGGTTTTTTGAATGGTGGCGTGCTATCAGGTGAGTTAGATCTGTTGAGCGGATCGGCACTAAAACAGATTTTGCTTCACATCCAAATCTAAATCCTTTCATTTGTCATTAATGAAAGGTTAACCACTATGACTACAATTCAGCAAAGCTTGTTAAATTGTATAGTATAGGCTTGGTTTTAGATCATGTATTGAACATGCTTTAATGAAACCGAATCACTCCCATGAGCGTTATAATTCAATATATATTTCAACATTCATTTTCCCTCTGCACAATCCCAGTGTCAACTATAGCAACATGATTTGTATCCTGCCCTGGATCATATAAATGTGATTATAATGTAATCAAAACGCCAACTCTGTGTTAAATGCCAACCATTTAGTCCAGAGTGACCTTGAGTTGGTGAAATATCAGACCAGTCATAAACTGAATTAAAGCACACAAAGACCAGAGACAGGCCAGTGTCATTAGTTAAGTATAACTCTGCTAAATAGCATTTGCCTTTCACCCTAAATATGGGTTTATATTCATTTGGCATGACGTAAACACAACATACAGCACATGCGTATTTTCTCCTCCTTCGTGCATTAAGGGCATTGAATTACAGTTGTGCATGAATGAGGTCTATGGAAGTATTTTAATGACATTAGACTTTGAAGCAAAAAAGCATGTTGAAATACCACTAATAAAAAATAAACCTGTTGCATTACCAGTGCTTGCATGTTTAGAGTCTGCATTTTAATTTGGTTGTACTATTAAGCTGTGAATATCTCAAATGGAAACATTTCACACACAGTTTCACCGTTTTAAATTTCATTAAAAAAATTCAACTTGTTTTTTAAATACAATCTTTAATATTCAACAGAAAAGTTTCATTTCATATTATTTCGTTTAAAAATTGCTTCCACAAATTCAGTGGTTCAATTTCAGCTTGAAATTTCACATCCGGGAATCCCAGAGGAAGCAATAGAGCGGCGATTCCCCCAATGCATGATCTCTACCTATTGCCTGACCGCTTCACCAGCAGGAGGTGCAAATCGGTTCTGACGAAGACCAAAGCAGGAAATTCACAGTCCACTCATCTGTCAATTAAGTGAATTTACTTTTTCACGTAGATCATCAATATTTTCAGAAATTTTACTGACGCTTGCACTGCCAAGCAGTCCGCACAGACACACTCTACGCCTATTACGCTCAGACTTTGACTGCCCTATACTATACAACTATACAAACTGCTTCAACACTGCTTCATGTTCATATAAATATTATGCATCATCAGCATTTATAGGACATGTATTGTGTTTAAAGAGGTCAAATTACTGAGATCTCATCTAGCAGCTTATTGACAACTGCTCTGATTTTAACACGTACTCTCCCACTATGTGCTTCTGTTTATATGACGTAGCAGCAATCTCTACACTTTCTTTTTTCTGTATAGAATAGACCAGATAAAAGTAGACAGCACTTTCTTTCATCTTAGTCTTGTGCAGCCTGCAGCCAAGCAAGATACCTCACAGTGTTATAGATCTAACAGCTGTAAAATGTTTTTAAGCGCAAAGATACAAACTTTTGTTGCACTACACACTACACGCTAAACTGCTTGAGTTGCTGTCTGTTCATGAAATGCTATAATGTCAATCACTCATTATTAACATAATTATGTCTTGTAAAGTTTGGTGTAACAAATATTTGTTGTTCACCTAACAATTAAATTGATTAAATTTGTGTTTTTCGGGTTGATTTGGTAAAAGCTAATTTATTTTATATGACCAGAGACCTGATGCCATATCGGACACGACCTCTGCCAAGGCATATTTTGTCAACGTTTAGACCCAAAGCCGCCTGGACACACGAGGACCTCTAACATACCTGTACACCCCAACACAAGGTGTTTAAGATGTATGTGTACAGTTTAGTTAAATGATCAAGTTTACCCTCTTCAAACATGCTGACTGAATGAGAAGCAAACATTATGCTGAAAATCCGCAACATGCAAGGTGGCATGGTGGAACAAAAACGTTATAAGCTTGTAAGATTTGCTAAGTGTCTTTAGCCTACTCTATCCTTTTAGCGTCCACGAACCACGCCATCAGGGCTGGTCTACTGTGCTAAAACGCTTACTGTTGCTTAATCTTCAGACCAGATAACTAGCCTACACCTTTTCAATAAAGCGTAGGCTAATACAGAAATGCGGAATAGCCCTGAAAATGAACGCAAAAAGCACAAAATGGCACAATAAAAATCTTAGGATGTCCAGCCATATTTCTCACATAGGCTAATACCAGAACTAACATCGAAGGCAAAACAATGACGCGAGTTAGGTAGGTGTCTTTATTGTTGCAGTTTTTACGTTTTTTGTTCTTATTCATTTGTTCATACAGCCTAATAAGCTATAATTGGCATTATTTTGTATGCGTTCTGAGAGATTTCAGAAGAAAAGTAGGCATCATTATTTCCATTGATATTTATCTTTTAAGTGGTTATTTGTTTGTTTAAGTTTAAGCATTTATATCCTACATTATGTAGTATGTATGTTTTTGAGAAAATACTTTTTTTAATATGTAGATTATTTACGTTCTGATAAAAATTTTCATGTGTCATTCAAATAGCTTCATGCAATTAGCTTATTTATTTTAAAAACTAAATACACAGTATGGTTCAGTAATTCACTGAATGGATGAGTGGATTTATCTCATCCCCGAAACTGTAATCATTATTTGATGACTTGAGATTTAAGAAATTACCTTTTGCGTGCATATGATGTGCATGTGTTTTGTGGCACTTTTCGAGTACATACCTACTTATCCCACACCATCTCAACCAATATTGTTTTGCTCATGTATGATATATTGCTTTATTGCTCCCTGAACTCTTTGTAACTCGCTTTAGATAAATGCTAAATGCTGCTAAATGATGTACGTAAAAAGTAATGAATGCGTATAAATAACAAGCCAAATACAAACAAAAACTCGTACTATAGATAGGCAGGTACTAGGAGATCGGGTGGATATGTAAATAATTAAATAAATATTATAGATATATGACAGCATTTAGCATTGATAAATGCTAAATGATGTACGTAAAAAGTAATGAATGCGTATAAATAACAAGCCAAATACAAACAAAAACTCGTACTAACTGATTCCCATTTATTTTATTGTATAGACATTGACCACAAACCAATGCAAGTCAATGAGTACTGTCATTGTTTAGTTACCAACATTCTTCAAAATATATTTTGTGATCTGCAGAAGAAAGAACGTCATACTGATTAGATGAAATTATTTAGAGGGTGAGTAAATGATGACAGAATTTTCATTTTTAGGTGAACTATCACTTTAACACACAACAACATCAACCATACACATTCAAACATCTTTGTCACCTCCTTAAAACTGCATGTCTTCCTTTGACAAAGCACTGAAAAATACTGCTGTCAGATGGAAAACTGATTTCTTTGATTAAGACTTTTTACAGAATTAAATCTTTGGTACTGAAAACAGGTGAAAAATGAACATCAACACTGCAGATTGATTTTAAAACCATTATCCCTCTGAAATCAAAGCAGATTGTTTTAGCAGTCACTTTTTTCATTTTTACTAGACCATCTGTTGGATATGTGAAGAATTCTCCGTTTAAAGCTCTTATTGCTCCATCAATGCATAATGGAAAAACTCATTCCTACAGTGAGAGACTTGCATTTACTCTGCACATTTTCACAGAATATTCACAGTTGACAGGCATCAAACAATATAAATTATTCAATCATTCGTAGCCCAAATGTATGCACAAACATGTGTCTGGAAGGGTGTGGCCTTTAACCCAAGATTAGAATGTGTAAAATGAAATAATAATTCAAAATATATTTTTCTGTGTTCTGCAGAAGGAAGAAAGTGATACAGGTTTGAAATTAAAAGAGGCCAAATAAATGATGACAGAAGTTTTATTTTCTATAATTTTACTATCATTTTAAATCAAGACTGAGTTGCGCACACACACACACACACAATATTACACTAAAGATGAATTATGATAAAGAATTACAGCTTTCACACGGTTAAGTAAAAACCAAGGACAACTGAAATGATGAGATTTAAAGTCTATCATAAAACTCAAATATTTGCAGCATTTACTGACTTGAAAAGCTAAAAGATGTTGTTGAATATCTTGAGGAATTCATTACTACTTCATTCACCTTTTATCTGAATTAAATATGCTAGACAACATGACCGAATGTTTTCTTACGATCATTCTCCTAAAGTGGAAATTCAAGTGACTTCTCACAACAACTCTCAATTGAGTAACCTAATCCTCGCTTTCCCAACTCAATCTCTTTCATTCTCTGTCAAGTGCCATCCTGATGGACAGCTCTGAGATGGCACCCATAATAAATATATTTCTGATGAAGACAAACTCGAACATAAGCCAACAACACGTACAAGTTTGGCTTATGCTGATCGAACTTAGTTGGCAGTGAAATGAGCTCTGTGAATACGAAGCAATATCCCCGTTACAATAATGTTACCTACTGTAAGCGTGCATCTATATGCTGCCCTCTATCCCAACAAAACAGGCTGTGCAGTCACACACAAACTGACAATCACACGGGAACAAAGAAAGCAAGGAAATGTAAGAGAACGACATGCAATCTTCAAGACAACAGCAGACTTCAGCTTTTCCACACATATTACAATTGATACACGATAAAAAGAAGAACCGCAAAAGTGGGTTGAGTAGAAACCAGAAGGGCTTCAACTTAGGCAATATTTCTGCAGGAGAGAACTGCAAGATGCATTTCAATAACATATTTGCTATTTTCAAGTTATCAGTGCTGTCAATACCTACTGTGTACTTTATGTTATATGAAAGAAATGACAGCAATATAAGGTGTAAGAACAAAAAACAGACTGAGGCAAAAAAAACAGGAAAGATGGAAACTAAGTGACTAAATAAAGCACATACACACATACAGTGTACCACTTCAATATCAAGTCCTGGGCTGACTTTACCGATCACACTCCATGACTAGCCCAATGCATAAATGACACCCAATAGCATAAAATAACCAACGGCCCTCTCAATATCATTTAATGACATATTTTAATAAAATGTGATGGACATTCAATGTAAAAATTCACATCCAACAAGCAATACGCGTGTTAACCATTACGTCAAGTTAAAATATAACAGTGAAACATTGTCTTTAAAATGTTAATATATAGCAAGTGCGTTAAAAACTCCCTTTCATCAATTCGTTCTTTCAGGCAACACACCCACTCGAATCACTACCGCTATAAACACAAAGAGAAGCATCGCTACTGCCGACAGTAATATGTGTTGCCAAGTTCACGGTCATTCACTGGGATCACGGGATCGTGAGGAAATCCCACACTTACCGACAAAAGCGAGCAGTAGTATTCCAAATACACGCGGAGCCTGCGGGCACCACTGTCGGGAAGCCATTTAATCACATTGAAATTTAGACGAGACGCATGAAAAGCAAGATAAGGCGATAGCTAAGACAACACGGGAAAGCAGCGTACTGCTCCTCTTTATCCAAACTACACTCGATGCCTTTCTGGACTCCGGCACACTTGCGCCATTTTGCACATCTTTCAGGAATGTGTCAGTAGCATCTCGCGCTCTACTCTGTCTTTGCTCCTCGCGACCAGCGCACGCTTTGCAATGCGTTCATCCACCCTGCTGCTCGCACACCACAGACCTCTCTCTCTCTCTCTCTCTCTCTCTCTCTCTCTCTCTCTCTCTCTCTCTCTCTCTCTCTCTCTCTCTCTCTCTCTCTCTCTCTCTCTCTCTCTCTCTCTCTCTCTCTCTCTCTCTCTCTCTCTCTCTCTCTGTCTCTCTGTCTCTCTCTCTGTCTCTCTCTCTCTCTCTCTCTGTCTCTCTCTCTCTCTCAAGAACAAAAGACGCGATATCTAAACCGAGATAGAAAGGGGTTCTCTGGCGTACTCTGTTCTGTACCTAAAGTTATATATTGCATTATTAATTGTTCATAGCTGAACAAAGACATTGTATCAAACTTGAACATATATTGTATGTGTTTACTGCTTAAATATAGATGGAATGAGGTGCGAGTCTTAATAATATCTTAATATTAACAATTTCATCAACAACATTAGCAATAATGTTGTCTTTCCCTGTTTATTTCTTTAACGCGTTTTATGGTCTCTATTTTATATAAATTTTGAATACTTTGAATGAATAAAACTATTTTTGCATCTTTAATACTTTCAAAATAGAAACACTACATTTGAAACTGTCAAATTGAAGGAATATATGGCTAAAGTGCATCGGCGGTGAAAGAGTGACATCTATTGGTGGGATATGTTCATCAGTAAATGGTCACAGATATTATGGAAGTATAGATAGCCTTTTATTTTAATGTGGCTCATATTTACATTGCTCGGATCATTTCGAGTATCTATACGCACTCTTGCTTTTTTAGGGTGCACATTTGTTAGCACTTGTAACACAATTGTAACAAACAGGAGCTCTTGCACTTTTGTTATTATATGCATAAAAACACTCAACATTTTCTTCTGCAAAAAAATACGCAGCCGCTTTGACATCAATTGTGAGACATGCACTCTGGCTGGGTCAGCATTTTATTATCAAGATGTTTATTTACACAGTACAAGTTTGCAGAGACTGTTGCTGCAAATCACACAGAGACAGTAACTGAGGAAGAAAATAAACATAACATCATCATCATCCACCTGACAACAGACTCCACCCTTCACAGCTCATGTATAGAATATGAGCATCTACATTTGATCATTCATCGGATATAATTTTATTACATCATTTATTCATAATTCATAAATGTTCCTGTTAAAATAATTAAGTCCAATTTAGGCAGGTAAACAAGGTTTTCTTACATATTCTGCATATAAAGTATCATGAGAATGGCCATATATATAACAATGCAGGAACTGCTCAGATATCCACAGATCCATGAACTGTAGTTTATAATGGGACACTAAAACGGTTATTGAATCCTTCTCCCTGTCTCTTTACCTGTCTTCCATAATGACAAATGTCACAGACAAACACATGCTGTAATTATACTGAGCTAATGTAGATGTTGTGACTGTCAGAAACATCAAAGACCATACTGCTGCTGGTGTTACACTGATGTGTTGACAGTACGTGTGCTGAGAATATCAGAAACGCACAGGTCTGCTGGTTGGCTGCAAGTACATAAACGAAATATACACAAAGCACCAAAGAGAAACGGGCATAAGAAAACAAAAAGGAAACATGTCAGTGTAACTATTTGTTGCCTTTACCCTGTAACTAAAGCCTTCAGGAGCACATGTTGTGTTTCTTCTCCAGTGCACACACTTGTCAAACATCTGAGCCAGCTGGCATTTGTCTTTTAATATTTTAATACAAAGAAAGGGCACCTGAGCAATAAGCACTGATAACATGCACCATCGAAAACAACCATATATACTCATGTGTCTGTTTTAAGAAGAATGGTTTGACAGAAGGGAGCCCTCTGACCAGCCTCAACCCTAGCAGATAAAAACTCTCGGACACTACCCATCTCAACAGCAAATATCATACCCGCTTAACACTCAAATGTTTTGCTTTTCCACATTCTGTCAATGGCATCCTGAATATCGCATGATATAGAAACCTGCCTGTTAAAATGAGGTAAAACAATCGTACAAGACCAGCATGGTGTGTTTTGGATGCTGGAAAGCTGAAGTCCTCACTTGGCTCCTTAATTAATCTAACCAACTAGATTTCTTTGGTTAACCAGCTTTACTAAAAAAGCCAAGCTGGTTGACCAGCACCACCAGCTAGGCATTATTGATCCACCATCTTAACCAGCACCTGACCCAACATTCGATTAACATGAGTGCTGGTCTGTTTGATTCAGCAGGGAGGACAATGAACTCATGCAGTTAAGGTTGGAATACACTACTAGTACTGCACAAGATGATGAAAAACAAATAAATATTTTAACATGTAGCCTTTGTGTGCAGTGTTGACTGGGATTCAATTAAGCAGTTAATGAGGTATTTTAATCAGAATGTATCCTGAAGAGAGGGAAAAATGCACATTTCAGAGTGACACCATAGCGAAAATGACATCTAATCCTCTCAAATCTACATTTCAGAGCAAAGTAAAAATTCAAGGTCTGAAATGGATAGATTGGATCAATAGATTTCCACTGAACATTCCAAATGCCGTAGGCATGTTGTGCTAAACACTATAGAGGGTTTCATCGGACACTCGCCTGGCCCAAAGTTAACTTACGGTCTTGTGTTTGTTGATCGGTCTGGCTAGTCGCTATTATATGACATTTATATTCATATTAATTTACATGAATATTTTATTGTATAATAAACAATTGGTTGCATTTTATTGTATGTTAATTTTACTAATTAAACAATTTGCTGAATGGGTCATGTAACTTTGGCACATTCAACTTTAGCCAAGTAACGGTTCTTCTACTGGTAACCCAAAATAATACCGGCTTGACATACTTTTCACTAGCTAACTAATGTAATTTACTTGTTATATTTCTATTGCTTGTTTAAAAAATTTTACCACAGGGGCTCTGTTCTTTGCGGATGTTTACCGGAAGTTAAGTTTGGGCCACAAAAGCTTGCCTGCGCAGTAATTTATTTTATGTTCATCCTTTGAAACCGTCTATAATCTGATGCCATTTTGTAGGTACTTGGACTCGAGCAAAGCTAAAACGACAGCACAACCATGTTCACTCTTCTTATACATGTCTGAACAGAACTCGCACAAGTATCATATCTGTGGCAACGGCAACTGCATAAGTGAAAATGTATTGCCATCCCATCTTTACAGTTTAACTCTACAACAAGTTTAACAAAAAGGTACTTAATCTCAGTATAAAGCAGGAAGCTACAGAGCAAGGATGACTTGTTGACTAACCACACTGACGCTATGTGAGATTATGCTTATGTTGCTCAAAGTAGCTGTAGTAGACATTCATCTTCATTTCGACATGAACAGCCCTGAGTTTGGCTTGTTGTACATACAAAAACTGGAATGTTTAAAAGTCCATCTTGAAAAGAACACAGTCTTGCTCTAGCACCAAAGCACTAGTCAATGAAGTTTGCTATTGAATTAATGTTAGAGACGAACACGTGAACTGCGGCAATGACTAAACAGAACTGTGGCCAGTGAAAGCTGTGGCGGCATCACGGGCAGTCCGGTCAATTACCTGATATGATGACAGCGAATTTAAACCTTTTTTAATGCTTGCTTAAACACAACATTAACATAATATACATTTTTGTTTTTCTTAAATGGAACTTTAAATAAAATGCATAAAAAGGAAACGCGATAGAGATACAGACCCTGCTTTCAGCAGCAATACAAATATGATTTTTGCATTGAGGATTCAAGTTATTTACAGTTCCAATGTGGTTACAGACAAGAGGCTAAAAGATACAAAAGAAATGTATGATTCCATACGGATCAAAAGCTGTCTGAAAAATGGAGGCTTCTTTCCTAGTTTGACTGTTTCCTAATGTTCTCAGACTCCCTGCGAAGTGTTCCCTGAGAAAAGAGATGACTGCCGAGTCAACAAGTAGATCACATGGACACAAACGCTGAGGTCTGTGTGGTTAAACTGTGTGGTGGCCTTCCATCCTGTTTAAAATATTGCAAAACTGTCGTGACGATTGAACAAGCTACATTTTCCCCACAGCAACAACAGTAGGGACCGAATAAGCTGATGGCAGCATGCTTGCACACCGGCGAATAATCCCAGACAAGTTTCAGGAACAGTTACAAAAGAATACAGACACCGAATGAGAAAGGCAGTAGATTCTGCTATTATCAAAGGCTATGAATTTGACGGCTTAATAACGGATTTAATGTTAAGTCGCCTCCTTAACGGAACTCATTAAAACCACATTTGAAGAATAGTACAGTGAAGAAATGAGGTAGTGTTGTTGACTGAGAAAAACTAAGAGCATGGATTAGCTGTCTCTTCTACTCGTTCACTCGGGACACATTTAACTGTACATCAAATCCGTTTGTTGTTGTTTTCTTCATTTAGACGTGTTTTTGTACATGTAGTATTCGTGTATTATGTACATACGGACCTTGATAAACGCACCTTAAATGCTAGACTCCTGAGACACTAAAGCACCAGCCTGGGAATGTGTTTTATTCTTATTGTATTCTTGTTCAATATCCACGTGGTATTTTTGGAAGAACTGTTTCGAAAGAACAGATCTGTGTATGTGCGTTTGGGGGCAGGGAGGGGGTGGTCGACCCTGAGACAGCAGGAGGTGGTGTTTTGTGGCAGGGTAATGGGTTCTCTTTGACAGAATGGGTGTACACCTGCTAGCACTGATAGTGCTATCCTCATTCACGAACCTTGAATGAGTTCTACTCCATTTCCACAGGCACGGCTGATCCCAGCGCTATGGTCTCCCTGGTGCTGGCCTCAGGATCCTTCACCTCGAAGTAAAAACACTTCGACTTAACGTGTGCACGTAAACATATCATGTCAGCTCGTTCTGTAGATGCAGACAATGAGGGATTAAAGTGTGCCACAGATATGCCGTAAAACGCATATCCATGGATACTAGTGCTAAAAAAATATTCTGTATATGTACATACATATAAAATAATGGAACCCAAAGGTTTTAATAAAACCGTGAGAGGAGGCGTTCGTGGCTACGAGATTAAAACTTCTCCAGCAGAGAAGGTGCTGTTGAAGTCTCCTCCCTTGTCTCCTCTTCTTCTGTCATAGAATATTAGGAAGAATGTTTTATGTATTCCCTTCCTTTCAGCTTAGGGGTACACTTGGCTATGTGCCCCTGAGGAAGACTGGACAAAGCCAGAACTGGCAAAGGACGAGGGGGAAGGGGGAAGAGCTGGTGTGGGCAGGACCTTTCCCACCAGGCACAGTCTGTGGTCCCCGTTCTCCAGAGTTTCTGTCTTCAGCCGAAGGGCTTTTGGCGAGTGGAAGCCATTAGTAAGCCCCGCTCCTTGGGTTTTGGCAACGCCTACTGTCGGCTGGCTGAGCCCACTTTCAAATGGTCCATTGTGACTGGACAGTACCTCAGGGATGTGAGTGCTGGGGATGGGAGGAGATGGAGTTTCAGTTTCATGGTTGTCCTCACTGTGGGCACAGGGAGGAGGGGGGGTTGCGTGCCGCTGGCGAGGGGATGATGGAATTGCCTGCTCTCCAGGAGAGGGGTGCTGGGAAGATGGAGAATCAAGATAGGGCTCCATGTCACTTTGTGGATCCTGTTCAACTGCTGTGTTGGACAGCTGGGAATGCACAATCACTTCAGCCTCCACCTGGTTCTTGCTGATGGAATAGAGTCTCTCCTCATGACCACCCTGCAAATACAGTATATCACAAGATAACAGACACAGTATAGTGCCATGTGAACTGAAACATTTGATAAATAATGTGCAAGTAAATATTTCAGCTTATTATAGTTATTTATAAGTGAAGCTGTTTTTCACTTGTTAAAAGATATCATCATTTACACTGTGTACCCTTTGTAAGGTTGTAGGAAGGCCTACATTTATTATATACTTCTTCATTTTATTAATTTATTATTTTTAAACCTTTAACTAATATTATTCACATAGTTGATGTATTCTCATTGCCCTGTATCTTTAAAATACATCTTTATTATATTATTTTGTACACATTTTTATATTTTATGAAGTCTGGGGAAAAAATTGGAAAAGGATAAGTTCACAAACTTTACGGCACTAAAATGCTCATCCTTCTCCCAAAGTGCTTCTAAGTTGCATCTTTACTATAGCTGCTCATATTCTGTTGTAAGTAGGATCTGAATTACAAAATCTGGAACAAAAAAGTTTTGTAAACAAATAAAATAAATCTGTGTATGAGGTAAAGATGCAAGATAGAAAAAGGTGTCTTTTTGTTTCCGCTGCTCTTATAGCTGGAGACCTTCGAGAAGGACAGTAATTGGTTAATAGTATGCACGCTTCAGCCTTTCATCTTTAGCGTCACATACTAATAAGCTGTGTGTCGTCCCCACTGGCTGCTTAATGGTAATTACTTTCTCTCTATATTTCCTGTGCATGAGGCACAATCTGTCTCCATCCCCCCACACACCAGCAGAAGGATAATAAGTATTTTCGCATGATGCAAAATCTGTTATGCTCTGTATGTTTCAGTCTCTCACACATGAATGTGTTTAACTCACCTCACTGTTCTCTGATGCTGGTCCCTCTAGAACTCCATTGATGAGAGCAGAAGAATCCTCAGTTATAGTATCTCTATACCTTGTGATCCGGTTGGCCCAGTTCCGACTAACTGATCCATTCCAGGCTGGCTGAGTTGAATAAAGACAAAAACTTCTTAAGAAACATTGATGGCATTTTCCCGCAAGCTTCAATGGGCGCTGCACATCCAACACACCACACACAGCGTTGGCATATAAAATGTGAATTCTACCATTTAACCCCATCCTCTAAGATTAATAGAGATTTCATTTCAGGGCCAAAAAGGAGTCCTACCTAAAAACAAAACAGTCACACAACCAATAATATACAGTAGAGACTAGCATTTGACATATATCTCTGTATTTAAAGCTGACCTTGGACTCTGGAGGGCCATCATCAGCCACTCGCACATTACCCATGAGACTCTGCTCCTCGCTGGGCTCTGTGAGGGCTCTGGTCTGGTCTTGTGCACTAGGGGGCATGAGTGTTTCCAGCTCATGGCAGTCACTGCAGTCAGGTGTGGTAGTAGGAACCGGCCGGGTACCTCTCCTGTACTGAGGACTCAAAGAACTGGAGTCCAGTACACCAGACACATCCCTAATAGTAACAAATAAAAAGATGATTACTGTACATACCTTTTTGGCCTTTTCTGTTTATTCTGAGCACTAAACTGTCCGTTTTTAAGCCTTTATTTTTTGGCCTGTATAGTTTTTAGGGGCCGGTAAGTCAAACATATTTTAAATATACACTACCTTTTAAACCTTTTGAAACCCTTATTAAGATTAAAATAGTTTTCGCATTTTTCAAATCATATTTTAGTATATTCAAAGTAGGCACTTTTTTTGAAAATGTACTCTTTAAGGTAAACAATATTGAAGGAGCTTCTTTCTATCATGGGCTTCTATCATTGTTGGCCACCTTTTCTTGATTATTTGGTGATAGAATAAAGTTTAAAACTGTAGTTTCCTAACAAAAGAAGAAACAATATGTTAGCATAAATACACTTTTGTCTAAAAGAGTACATTTAAACATTTAAGCATCCCTTCAAATTAAAGATCATGAGAAACATTTTAGTGTTTCAAAGCGTTGGAACGATAGTGTACATGATTTTTGTCTATTAATAATAGGTATAGCTTATTATTTCTAAACGTATAAATCTTAATACAAAATAGGAAATATGATAAAATATTTGATTCATAACAACTTAAGTTTAATTCTAAAATATGTCAATCCATACACATACATTTACATGCTATAAAAGAATGAGTCAATTTCTGTAACAAGCCCAGTCTCTTTAGTTCACAGCCGGTGTTGCCACTCTAAACTCCCCCATCAACAGTCCAATGGGTTTATATTAATATTCATCCAGCCTGTCGGATCTCCCCTATTGATGTCAATGTAAACTTACGGTAAAGGCTTAAAATGTAAAGGTCTTTCTCTAAATGCAAAAGCCCCAGACTAAATCGGCATCTATTGCTGATCATTAAGTTTGCCGCACTCTATTAGAGCGAGAGCATTCAGCCATGACTCTGTCATTCAGCTCTCAATACGCCACATCTGCTACAGATAGACCCGCACACGCTCGCACACTGTGCGATTGAACGTTGTTATTCACCCGTGTCTCATTCTAGATTAAAGCAACATCCAAAAGGTCCTTGAAACTTTTATCTTCTGAATACATTGGAGAAGACATCAAAGGCTTTGTTCGTTGCAGCCTATTAGTCAATGAATGTGGGAAAATAGATTTCTGCCTTAACTCTAATTGCTGCGGTATTGTTCTTTGTCTTTAGGGTGCTTTTAATAATGCATCGTCTATATGGCGAGCAAGCATCAGAACTATGCTGCACCCAATGAAGCTGCTTAAAGCAGCAGTCTGAAGATGAACAGCCATGTATTTTACCTTGTTTTTCCATTGCGGAAACTGACACACATGCAGAACAGGATGCAGAGAAGACCAAGACACACCCCAACGATGATGCCAGTCACAGAATGGATATCCAGCTCTACAGGAGAGAGAGAGCGAGAGAGAGAGAATTATAGATATGTAGAAATAAGTCATCATGTAATTATACATAATTCATGCTTACAGTAATTCTGTATAAACACACTTAACTATAATAAAATATTCGCTATAATCTAAAAGAATAATGATACAATAATAATGAAGTGTTCATGGTGTCGCATATAGATCTGAGTACAACACCCGACAGACACCGTGTGTGTGACGCTGGACTGAATCTCTTCACACTCCCAGTGGGAGTGCCATTAATTGAGTGTCAGTGATGGGCAGAGGCAGATGGCAGTCTTTACACACACACACACGCACACGCACACACACACACACCTGCGATGCCTCATGTAGATTCACAGAAAGTTTTTTATTCATTTTAAAGATGACTGGCAAAGCAGCAGAAAATATTACACACGTAATTCAATGAAGATGGCAGTGATGCTGATGCGGCTCCCTTTTCATGTTTATACATGTACACGTGATATATTCCAACATGTTGATATCGATTTTCTTTCTTCTGTTATTTCACAAAATTGTAATACAGCATTTTGGCATGTAATACAGCAGACGCTTTTATCTAAACCAATTTACATTGCATTATACTATGCATACATGTCAGTTAGTATTGTCAGTCATCACAAAGTACTGATACTATTTTGTCAGGGCAATATTTAATAAATGTTTGTTAACCCTTAAACACAACACAATGCAATACAAAATTCGAAATAGAGATGAAAAAGGTTAAAGGAATAAAAATGAATAATGAATCAAAACTATTACACTGATACACACCATATTTTCTTGGCGGAGTATAGACATCCTTCACAGGAGAAAATGGTCCAACCCCCATTTCAGTGCAGGCCCCCATCTTAAAATAATAACGTGTGCCACTCTTCAGGCCCAGGACCTCTGCGCTGGTGACAGAGCCTGAGAAGGAGGAGACCAGAAGTGATTCATAATAGACAAAAGCTATTTTTATGAGCATGCAACAACACATGCTCTTTGTTTGTAGATTTACCCTTGTGTGTGGCATTTATCCAAAGGTGCTCTGGATGGCTAATGTTGCCAGTGTAGAGGATCCAGTAAGTCAAAATTATACCATTTGTCTCCAGTGGAGGTCCCCAGCTAACCAGAACAGAGGATGAGTCCAGGGCACTTAACTGCATGTCCACAGGAGGAGAGGATGGTTCTGAGATAAAAACACATTTATACTGCTACACATAATCACACACCGAAGACCTAAGAGATAAATGATAATAAATTGTTTTCGCTACTCAACCAATGTTTGCGGGGCTAGCCATAAAAACATGTAAAAATACTTACATATGTTTACCCAGTCACAAGTAACATAGACAGCATATGGTTAAAATGTTATGTTCCCCAGTTAAATCATATTCATGTGCTAATTGTTTTGTACAAAAAATTATATATCTATGATATGGGTGAAAAGCATTTATTCATCGTCAGGGTGGTGCTTTCAGAATCTTTACATCCAGTCCATAGATCTCATGAACGGTCATGTGACCATTAAATATAAGAAAGATGTTTTATGAAGTGCCATCCCATCTCTATTTGTTGGCTATTATTGCTTCTGGTTTGAGCAAATTTTAATCACAGAAATCCTACAAAGTATGTTGTCTCAATTATGTCCTTTCTTGAAATAACACATGAATGTTTCTGTGTGTATAAACCGATATAATTTTTTTGGTGAACTATCAAAAGGGTTACGGAAAACATAAACAGATGGTTCAAAATATTGGGAATAAATACATTCTCTTAGAGTCTATATTTCAAAGTTTTGGCTGTAAATGCCACATCCAAAACACTAGAATTGCCCAACAGTTACATTTCCTTTTAAATTGTTTCCACAAATAATATTGCCTGGCTTCTGAAAACTCAAATTTTTACACGTCAGTCATATGTTAAAATTGTAACAGGTCATTTTTATTGTAATGTTTTATAGGTAATTTTTGGAATTGGACAGTAACCTATCCACACACAAACACAATTTTTATTATCTCTGATAAAAGGTTTGGCCAGATATGTACAGTACATTAAAATATAGTAAGTTATAATAGTCACAGCTCTTTGTGTGTTTGTTTTAAGGAGACAATGTGAATATAATTCGAGGTTTAATGGGTGAAAAGAGCAAATGAAGCGCCTCTCAGTTAATATGACACTCGATTGGTGTGGCAATATGCCCCTCCCCGCCATTACTTGGCCAGACTGACTCACAAACTGAAAAACCCTTGGCCAACACGAGGGGCAATTCCATCTGGGCTTTTAATTAAACCCAATTATCTCCTTACACCTCTCGCTATTAATCCCCTAGCTGTTAACCTAACACAAACACAAAGACTCACGCTGACCTCACTGTCATACACTCACAGAATAAATAGACACCAATACACATTCATTTTAATAAGGGTTGTGTTTTAATAACATATGCCATGTTTGGTTCGATTAAAACGAACTCTGGTGAGATTGCTCTGTTTATTTGTGTAAGTGTGAACGCTGCCACCCAAATTTTAAATATAAATTATAAAAGCTGTCCAATCACGTTGCGACTTTACACGTAAGCTGTCGGGTTCGAGATCTTTAGTTTCGCTGTTAAAATGCCAGTGAAGCGAACCAGGATTTTTTTTCTTTTTTTTGATCTGGACCAAAAGTACCAAAGGAACCGAACTACACGCCCTAATTCTCACATAGAGGGCTAGAGGCTCGTGTTTGGGTTAATGTTCCAATTTATTTGAGATTTATTCAAAGCTCACCGTCACACGTTAGCAGACACTACACTACAGTGTGTGGATTTCCTCAGTTCACGACAGGACTGAAAGCAGAAAAGTACTCACTGTCTGGAAGTGTGAACTCCTCCACAGTGCTGCTGAAAGGCCCACTTATATAAACTCCGTTAGACTGCACAGCCATTTCATAGCTGGTGAAAGGCTTCAGTGATGCCAGTAAAATCTCCTGAGAAGAGCTGAACACAGTGAGGAAACTGGTTAATTGGTTGGATTTTAACGGCGAAGTATTTCCTAGCTTTCTTCGGATTTGGTGACTAAAGTCCATGGGTAAACAAGTCAATGTGACCTTGATGTGACTGGAGTGAATTTCTTAAACCCAAATTTCCGTCATTGGTAAATGAATTAAGACAAGAATGAATGCACTCCAAGCATCAGTTCTCTCACACATGCAACATGAATTCCCAAAGAACACTCAAGCATATACTTAGAGCATCTCTAAGTGAACAAATATGGTTGTTTTCATTTATGAGTAAGTGACAGAGGGAGAAAGTAATATAATTGGGAATTTATATATTGTAAACAAACAAGTGAGCATGCAAGAGAACAGAATATCACTTTGATATGATCTGTGGGTATGAGCATATGGTTTGTGTGTATGTACGGCACCTGGTATAGTATGAGACCAGCGATGCATTGCGTATTCCTGCTGGGCTGCAGCGTACAGTGTAGTTGATGATGCGCACGTTGCTAAAGCGCGGCTTCTCCCAGCGAAGCCAGATGGAGGTGGAACTATTCGCACGAGCTCTGATGCTGATGGGCGGCAACGGCGGCAGATAATTGGGAGTCCACACTAGGAACGCCACATACACGAAAATGCTTACATACTATTGATACATACAAAACATAATCTGAAGATGTTATTTAAAGTGATATTTCACCTAAAAATGAAAATTCAACATTTACTCACCCTCTTTTAATATCAAACCTGTATGACTTTCTTTCTTCCGCAGAACACAAAAGAAGATATTTTGAAAAATGCTGTTACATGGCACCTATTCACTTCCATTAGTTTTGTGTCCATAAATAGAAGTGAATGGGTGCCCGCGCTGTTCACTTGCCAACTTTCTTCAAAATATCTTCTTTTGTGTTCTGCGGAAGAAAGAAAGTCTTGCAGGTTTGAAATGACAAGAGGATGAGTAAATGACGACTGAATTTTCATTTTTAGGTGAAGAGATGAGAGGGATATTAAAGGGATTTCATTTTTATATCCCTCTCATCTCCTCACATTTACCAACACGCACCTCGCTCTGTGAACTTCTCAGTTTTGCCCTTCCAGATAGCAGGGTAACCTTCAGTTTGTTTATTAAACGCCCAAACCTTCACCTCATACATCCGATCAGGAGCTGGAACAATCCGACAAAAACAACATCACATCATCTGTCATTTCAATCTGAGGAGTAAATCACGAGAGTGATGAGTTTGTTATGTGTTCTATGAGTTTGTAAATCGTATGTCTATTGTGACATGTTGATGCACCATGCATTCATTATTTAACCCACTGTTACAATGATCAATATATTTTATTTCATTCAAATTGATTTTAATAAAAACAAAAATACTAATATAAGTAGATGCTGACATCCAAATGTCTAAAGCTCTGGGCTACAAGGCAATACATTGAGCAATACAGCATCTGGCATCACTTGAGCTGCTTTGGCAAACTGTTCGTTACATAAGCACTTTAGTTGCAATCAGTTGTGTGTGAGCACAAGTGTATCTGAAAACGTATTGCTCATCACTCACCGAGGCCCGTGACCTCATAATGTTTAACTCTCTTCCTCAGTTTAATCTGTTGACCCATCGGAATTCTCTCATTGATCACAGGGCTCTCCTCATTGGTCGGCTCATCTCCGTCCACCTCCCGCCAGGAAAGCTTGTAGCCGGTGATCTGAGTGTGATTGGGTGGTGGCTGCCATGTGGCATGGAGGGAATGCAGTTTGGCTCTCACTTTGAGCTCAGTGGGAGCAAAGAGCACTGGGAAAGACAACAGAGGGAATCTATGAGTATAACCCTACCCTACAAACCTTTGTATGCTAATTTATGTGGATATGCATTATTGTATTTTCCTTTATTTTAGTAGACATTCATATATTTATTTACAGATCAAAATAATGTTTTTTTATGGTTTTAGTTACCCTGAGTAAGGTTTGGCGTATGGTGTGTAGCCCACTCAGAAGGCTGACTGAACCCAGCTCGTGTGCCCGCAGCTATCCGCAGCTGGTATGTTTGATTTGGTCTGAGGTCCCTCAAGGTCACCTGTGTTTCGTTCCCACCCACTTCTACATTGTACATGTGATCCGCTGCGGGACACGCACACATATGTCAGAAAAACCACGCAAGCCATTGGAAATCCTATCTGCAGCTGGCTGATAAATATGAACAATGCTAATCCGAATGGAGTTTGATTCTCTCTCTCCTTTTGTGTCACAGCCCGTCAGAGCGAATCGGCCTTTTGTTCCACTTTTAATACTGCTCATTAAACATTCAGAGCTCTAATAGAGCAGAAGCAATCAGCCATGTTTCTGTCATTCAGCTCACAATCCCCCAGACAAACCCGCCTCCCTGCTCGTGCCAACAGATAAAGGCATACAAATGCCGACTCGGCAACCCACATGCACTCATCGATAAACACACACACACACACACACACACACTTAAGCACACACTAATGCCACGTGCAAAACCCCTCTTTATGCATCACTTGTATTTCAGGCGGAGGATTAACACGTTCGCCCAATCTCTCTCACACACATCCCTTATAGATGTTAACATCACGGCAGGTGAAGCCATCTCACCCTGATCTAGTGGCCTGTAGTCAATACGATAGCACGTGATGGCTCCGCGGCTGAGCTGAGACGAGAGGGGCAGCCACATCACTCTGATATCAGTGGGAGACGTGCTGAGCAGAGATAACTGGGGAGAAGCACTGGGCACTGAAGAGGACACACAGTATATACACACAAAAATTTAATTACAGTCTTTTACATGTGTTTGAGTTGCTGTGAATCTGGGGCGGAGCTTTTTGGAAAAATATTTTTGCAATTGGTTAAGGTGCACTAAAAATAGTTTCATTTATTTTAATTTAACACATTTATACAAAGACACCACCATTCATGTCTTTGCTGCTCCCATATACATGTAACCGGTTCTACTCGCCCCGCTCTGCGTGGGCATCGTACCAGCGTTGGTCCGGATGGGAGACGGGCGCTATAACGAGGAGACTAAAGACCGCAGTGGAGTGAGGTTTACACACTGCACAGCTCTCCACAAGCTGGCCTCCGTTACATACAGTAGTACTAAAAAACACAACTTTTACTAATTTACTTAGACAATTTTACTTCCTCACACTGGTAATGGAAGGTTTAGTTAAACATAATGCATTGTGGGATACACAACTGCAAAATTGAAACTGTAATTTCTTTTTAATTTACAGCTTTTTACATAAAAAAATTGTCAAAATTAAGTTTCTACACTCCATTTCTCCCAGTTAGATTTTGAGACCAGCCTAGATTTCACAGACTGGCATGGGTTTTTATTTGAAGGCGTATGCTTAAATGTCTGAAATTAATATTACAGACAAAAACGTAATTGTACAAATTTAAACTTTTTCATAATGAATGGTTATAAACTTTTTAAATAAACTTTTTCATAATGAACCCCAAGAAGCTGCTTGATAATATGGCATGAGAACACTTCAAAAAAAGTGACTACATTGAAGATGATACTTTGTGAGGATACAATACGACAAGTTTGTTTTGTTGTTTCAATGGAAACCCAATCCTCACAGCTCCATTTGTGAAATTCTACAGTTTTGATGAGCTAACTATTGATTTATCTATTAAATGTAAATGTAATATTTGTTCCAAATATCTTCTTTTGTATTCAGCAGAACATGAGAAATGTACACCGGTAAACAAATTGAGGGTGAGTAAATCAAGACAGAATTTTGGGTGAACTATCCCAGCTTACATCCGATGGAAATGGGTACGTCACATTCCTGACTAACCAAGTCAATACTTACCATCCTCTAGCATCTCTATGGTTACGGTCTGTGAAGGGCGGCTGGCCCCCATGGGAGAATAGGCCACGACATAGAAGGTGTAGGCTGTGTGAGGAAGCAGCTCCTTTACATGCAGCTCTGTTGTGTCATTATTCACCGCAAACTGATACTCCATGTTATCTGAGCCTGTACGGAAACACACATATACATAGAGCAAAGGGCTATTTGTCACATGGGACAATCTGCACACTTTGTTCTAATAAAGTTACATATACTATAAGTAGGGTGACTAGATTTCTCAGAGTGGAATACGGGACAGTCACAGAACCCACAGACCCACAACACCTACTGCACACATACAAGTATTTACACTTAATAATATTGTTAGCTATGTAAAAAAATAAATGTAGAAAATTATCAATTTTGCAGTGCATAGAGCTGACCGAAAACTATTGCCATGAATAACAGAATGGTATGCAAAAAGTCCTTCACTTGCATGCACTTTATCAGATTCGCAACTTTGCCTCACAAAAAATTCGCTGACACTTGGAGTAGCACACTTACTTTTAGCAGCGTCCATGTGCTTTTTTGTGTGCATATGCTGCGTAATGTCGGCTCGGCCTCCGTGAGTAATAGAAAAGCGAGCCCCGCAAATGTCGCATCTTAATTTGCTTGCCTCTGATTGTGACTCTCTTTTGAGAAATTTAAACTCTTTCTGAAGATCGTCGTTGAATGTACAGGAACGCTTCTTTGACATCTTTGAACTTGAGTGAGTCAATTAAGCTTATCCTTGGTCTCGTCTCATATACATTACACTTGATGTCAGATTCCGCCTTCACTAACTAACTGCAAGTTGAGAATGATTGGGGGAATTGTGATTGGATGGAATTGAATTGTCCTTCTGCCTTCTCTTATTGGATGAATTTTTTTTCTCGAAAATATATTATGAGGTGATTTGCTAGTTTTATTAGGCTATTCCGTATGAGAGGAGTAGGCTACTCACGCACGCTATCACTCAGGGAAAAAATATATATATATATTAACAATGAAATACGGGACAAATCATGCTTTTTTCATAATAAGCCGGGACACTAAAATTATAGTTGAAATACATGACTGTCCCGGGAAAAACGGGACGTTTGGTCACCCTAACTATAAGTGATTTTACTGACAGAATACCGATATTGTGACATGTTATCAGAAAAGGTCAGCGTGCCGTGTGTTATAAATTAACTTTTTCCTGAGCAGTAACATTGAAATGTTAATTTTTTGGCCTCACAGTAGACCTACAGTATATAGTTCATGCTTACACAGATACTCACTTTCGAATACAAACCTAGGCTAGTATTTATTGAAGGTAAAAGTGTGACATTAGCCCTAGTCTAGTTGGGGTGAATTTGTATTTAAAAAATTTAAGACCATCTTTTGGAATAATATAAAGCTCAGAACTACTTTAACTAACTTAAGGATTTTTCTCCATGGACCGATCGACTTAAACTAACTGCACTCATCATGAGACAAATAAGAGGGGGAAGCTTGGTGTGTGAAATTATTTTACAAAACTGCATTACAAAATACACATACAACCAGCTCTTACCTGACGTGCGTTGGTAATGCACAGAGAAGCCGATTATCTGGTCGCTGTTGTGTTCAGGTGGTTCCCAGGTGAGCAGCGCGGATGTGCTAGAGTGGGGCGTGGCCAGCACGTGGCGTGGAGGGCTGGGCAACCCCTCCCTCACGATGACGGAGAGCTTGGCAGTGGCACAGGCTGTACCCAGGCTGTTGGCAGCAATACACTGGTAGTATCCTGCATCGTCCAGCCGCAACTGGTTGATCAGCAGAACTCCAGGGCTCTGAGTCTTAACTCGGGCATTAGATTGGACCGCATCTCCATTCTTCAACCAGCGCAGGGCGGGGGGAGGATCACCAGAACTGTTACACACAAAGCGAGCAGTATTCCCCCGGGACAGAGACACTGCCTCTGGAGGCTGGAGGATGACTGGCGGAGCTGGTGTGAAAGAAATGAAAGAGAATATTGCTTACACCGTTGTTTTCAGCTATATTGAGTCGAACAGAGAGACTAAAATGACTGCGAGAATTCTGAATTCTAATTAACAAATGCATGTTACACAAAAAAAAAAGAAAAACAAGAATAACATTTTGTAAACAACATATTTTTTATTTTATAGTATACATTTTTTGCAACGCATACTGCAGACTGGTTTTTCGCCTCAAGCGAGTAATAAAAGCACTCAGGCTTTTATTGTAATCTTGAACATCACAAACCTTCTGTATTTTATTTATTCGTACATTTTTATTGTTCCAATGTTTCTGTTTACGTTTCATTTACCTGGCAGAAACAGATATTAGGCTAGAACATATTGGTACTTGATGGAATTGATTCCCAAGACACCCCAGAGCACTATCAGTACAGCAGGCTCGAATCATGTCTAATACACAAATGGTGTGAAGATTTTTTTAAACATAAGAAAACTAAATAAGAGTTTAATAGATGAGAGACATGTTTCAGCCCTTCACCCAAAGCAAGTGCTGGTTGTTCCCCTTCAGTCGGTCTCTCGACGTTGTGAGAGACTTACTGGGGTTTGATCTTGAGAACCTAACTTCTCCGAGATAATTAATTATAAAACGCCAATGGGCTTGGCGAATGGCACGCGCACGGCAGTCTCCGCCCCGTGCATACGTGTATAAAGGAAGATGGCGGCGGTCATTCACTCATCCTTTGTTCTTCAGAACCTGTGTGTTTGCTGATGCTACACGCGATACTCGACTTCGAGAAAACTTTTAACCTGCTGGATTTATGACGCGGAGCAGCGGACTTCTCCTTTCGGTGGACTTCCCCTGGGCGTTTCGGCAGAAGGCTACAGACCTTAAGAGGTAAGTCCCTCCGGCTACGAGCATGTCTCGTAGCTGTATCCTTGGGTGCGACAGACTCATCCCGGAGTCTGACGGCCATGATTCCTGTGTCACTTGCTTGGGGCTCAAGCATGAGGAGGCAGGTTTCACTGATGCGGTATGTCCCGTGTGTGCGGACATAGCAATCAGGGTGTTGCGGTCACGGTGGCTACGTGCTTTTGAGCGCTGCCACCACCCCGTTTCCCAGGCGTGTTCAGCTGCCGTTTCGGCGAGGTTGACCGCTTTGGCGAGCGGCGGGGGTGATTTAGGGACGCCGATAGATGTTGCTCCGTCAGCTGCCTGCTGGCATCGGATACGGAAGACTCCTCTGATCTGGGTCGGTCGATCGATGTCCACAATGGTGGTCCAAGAGAGGCATCTGTGGCTTAGTCTTGCGCAGGTGAGCGGCGCCCAGAACGCCCGTTCTGGATGCGCCCATCTCGCAAGCAGGGCTGCTTGGTGATACCGTGGAGGACGGCAGTTCTCCGCGGTCTGGAAGCAGACTGAGGCGATCGAACAGATCCTGCCACGCCGCAACGTGCCCGCCAACAGGTCGGCATGGTCTCGGGCACAGCCTGGTTCCCAGCAGCCCTGCCCTCCCGCGGCGGCCCTCCGGTTGAGGAACCTCCCAGAGGACGACCCACCAGAGAGACCCCCGCGGTAGAGGGCATCTGTTCCCCGTTAGCAGCCCGCCAAGAGGTCCTTTAAGCGGCCCTGACGGGACGAACCAGGGGGAGATTTTACTGGGCCCGAATCCCGGCCTTTCCAACGCCGGATCGGAGAAGGATGCTGCCTGCCGCGTTCCATCGAGTCTGGGCCCTTTTCAGGGTCCGGCGCCCACATACTCTCAAAGCGACAAATCTCCCCTGGGTTTTCCTCCACAACACTCTCGTCCAGACGGTGTATTGGATGGATCGGGCCGCCGACCGCAATCTCCCCTGGAAATTGCGTCAGGCCGCCTGAAGCAGGTAAACATACAGAGCCGTCAACCTCCCGGGGGGTCCCCCCTGTGCGAGGTGACCGTACTGTCAGCCACCGAACCAGCCTTCCCCGGCACGGTGAAGCAGATTGTCCCTCTTGTGCCGTTGTTGCGGTTCTTGGGCGCTTGGTAGCGCACCAGCCCGTCACACTGGATAGAGAGGACAGTCCGTCTCGGTTACTCGATCCAATTCGCCAAGCGCCCCCCCAAGTTTCGGGGCATTCTGTACACCTCGGTGCGAGGAGAGAATGCTTCCGTGCTTCGGCAGGAGGTCGCCGCCCTTCTGGCGAAGGGTTGCGGTCGAACCCGTCCCTATAACCGAGATGTCGTCCGGGTTTTACAGCCCGTACTTCATCGTGCCCAGAAAGGGCGGGGGGCTGCGCCCATTTTGGATCTGCGTCGCCTGAACAAGCACCTGCACAGGCTGCCGTTCAGAATGCTGACGCAGAGACGCATCCTGGGCTTGGTACGTCACCAGGATTGGTTCGTGGCAATCGACCTGAAGGACGCGTACTTTCACGTCTCTATTCTCCCCCGACACCGGCCGTTCCTACGGTTCGCGTTCGAGGGAAGGGCGAATCAGTACAGGGTCCTGCCATTCGGTCTGGCCCTGTCTCCACGGGTTTTTTCCAAACTAGTGGAGGCTGCCTTAGCTCCTGTCAGGGAGCAAGGCGTGCGAGTGCTAAACTATCTCGACGACTGGCTTGTCTTGGCACACTCGCGAGATGTGTTGTGCACGCACAGGGACCTTGTGCTTCGGCACCTAGACCGTCTAGGCCTCCGGGTCAACCAGGAGAAGAGCAAGCTCTCCCCCGCGCAGAGCACCTCTAACCTCGGTATGGAACTAGACTCTGTCCGTATGTCAGCACGTCTCACCAACGAGCGTGTACAGTCAGTGCTGCGCTGTCTGAGGTTGATCAGTCAGAATCCCTTGACGCCGCTGAATAATTTTCAGAGGCTCCTGGGGCACATGGTGTCCTCGACGGGGGTAATCCCTCTCGGGTTGATGCACATGCGGCCGCTTCAGCACTGGCTACAGAGTCGGGTTCCGTGGACGATGTGGCACGCCGGCACCAGGCGGATTACGGTAACGCCTCAGTGCCTTTGCACTCTCTTACCCTGGTCAGACTTGACCTTTCTCCGAGCGGGGGTCAGGTTTTGAGGCGTGCCGTGGTAACGGCAGACGCCTCCCTGCAAGGGTGGGGTGCGGTGTGCAAGTGGGCACGCAGTATAGGGTCGGTGGACGGGTCCCCGACTGCGTTGGCATATCAACTGCCTAGAGTTGCTGGCAGTCCTTCTGGCACTGAGGAGGCTCCAGCCCCTCGTGCAGGACAAACACGTGCTAGTCCGGGTGGACAGCACGACTGCCGTGGCGTACATCAATCGCAAGGCGGCCTACGCTCACCGCAGTTATCACAACTCGCCCGACGCCTCCTCCTTTGGAGTCAGCAGGTGAAATCCCTGCAGGCCACGTTTCTTCCGGGCAACCTGAGCCAGACAGCCGATGCGCTCTCTCGACAGTGTACTCCCCGCGGAGAGTGGCGACTCCATCCCCATGCAGCCCGGCTCATGCGGGAAGCGGTTCGGCAGGCACAGGTGGACCTGTTGCCTCCCCGGACTCCACCCATTACCCGCTATGGTATTCCCAGACCGAGGGTCCCCTCGGCACGGATGCCCTAGCACACAGCTGGCCGCGGGACAAGCGGAAGTATGCCTTTCCCCACAGTGAGCCTCCTTGCACAGGTCCTGTGCAAGGTCAGGGAAAAGGGGCATCAGGTTCTGGTGAGTGGCGCCATACTGCCCCAACCAGACCTGGCTCTCGGATCTGGTAGATCTGACGACGGCCCCCCCTGGCACATTCCCCTGACGAAGGACCTTCCGTTGCAGGGGAAGCGCACGTTGTGGCACCCCAATGCAGGCCTCTGGAACCTCCATGCCTGGCCCCTGGACGGGACGAGGGCTTGCCCGTTAGCGGTCCGGGAGACTGTCTTACAGGCTAGAGCTCCGCCTCTAGGCGGTTATACGCTTATAGTGGCGCCAAATTGTCCTGGTGTTCTCCCCGGGAGGAGAACCCGCGGAGTTGCCTGATCGGATCAGTGCTGACCCGCAGGTAAGTATCCCCGTCAGCACATCCTGGTCACCAGGTTCCTCAGGAGCGCGAGAAGGGTGGATCCACCTTGGCCGCGCTCCGTACCCTCTTGGGACCCTAATGTGGTCCTACAGGGCCTTGGTACGGCCCTGGTGAGCCCCTTAGAACTGCCAATCTTCCTCAGTTGGATGAAAGATGCACTCTTTGTGGCGCTCACCTCCTTCAAGAGGGTGGGGGACCTACAGGCATTCTCTGTGTCCCAAAGGTGCCTGGAACTCGGGATCGGTAATTCTCACGTGGTCCTGAGATCCTGTCCCGACGACGTGCCCAAGCTTCCCACTACTCCCTTCCGGGACCAGGTGGTGAACCTGCAGGCGCTCCCCTCCGGAGAGGAAGACCCAACCTTTTTATGTGTTGTGTCCAGTACGCGCGCTGCGCCTCGGTCTGGACCGCACACAGAGCCGCAGAAGCTCTGAGCAGCTCTTTGTCTGTTCTGGGAGACAGCACCCGGGGGGGGCTGTCTCCAAACAGAGGTGGCGCACTGGGTACCAATCCCAGGATCGCCGTGCTCGCTGGCAGTGAGAGCCCACTCCACTCATGGGCACTGGCAGGGCGCCTCTCTGGCAGACATTGTAGAACTGCGGGTTGGGCTACGCCCAGTACCTTCACGAGGTTTCACAATCTCCACGTGGAACCAGTTGCAGCACATGCCCTTAAACGCCGCCAACGTTTACGGTGGGCTCCTGGTTTGGGCGTACGCCTGCGAAAGCGCCTTCTCCCCTCACCAGGTGAGACTAGTGCGCTATTGTAGCCTACCTACTTTCCCCTCTCGGGCGAAGTATAGGCATTCCATCCATCACTAAGCATTGCACTTGGTAACAGACTGAGCGGAGCCGTCTGTTAGAACCAGGTCCGTTATAGGTAGAGTCATCCCTGCTCAGGCAGACCCCTGTATTAGGACTAGTGCCCCATACGTAGTGACTCCCCACTGGGTCGTCCGGTGTGTTGAATTCCTCACTCAGGATTTCCCGATTGGTGAATCTGTGACCTCCCCGCCGGTGGTAATCCCACCTGGATTGTCCCCTATTCGGGCTAACACCTTTCCGCATGTTGTTCTCCCCGCCGGGGAGACCATGTCATGTCTCCACATGTACCTCCCCTCCGGGTAGGATGTGGCCTCTGTAACAAACTCTTCTAAGAGGAGAGCAGTGTTTCCCCAGTGTTCGGCTCCGGACAGCTCCTCGCTACTAGAGGCGTACGCCACTGTCCGTGAAGCGGTCAGTAGAGGCTTCTCAGTATGACCAATACTATATGACTGGAAGATTACGTCTCGCGGTAGCACTCTTGTGACTCGCTAGCCCAGTCAGGGTCGCTCCGCTAGAGGTCGTGATATCGGTGCAAGCGCTGTGGCGTTTAAGATTGATCCCCAGTCAGTCTCTCACAACGTCGAGAGACCGACTGAAGGGGAACGTCTCGGTTACGTCTGTAACCTCGGTTCCCTGATGGAGGGAACGAGACGTTGTGACTTCATGCCACAACGCTGCACCGAATCATTGCAGTGAACGGGAGTGCCCTCTCAGGTTCCTCAGTACAAAGGGTGAGTGAATGACCGCCGCCATCTTCCTTTATACCCGTATGCACGGGGCGGAGACTGGCGTGCGCGTGCCATTCGCCAAGCCCATTGGCGTTTTATAATTAATTATCTCGGAGAAGGTAGGTTCTCAAGATCAAACCCCAGTCAGTCTCTCACAACGTCTCGTTCCCTCCATCAGGGAACCGAGGTTATAGACGTAACCGAGACGTTTTCCTGTGTGAGTAGTGTATGATCACATTATCATCACAAGCTGTCATGTACCAAAGTATCTCAATGGTGCTGTCAGGAACTTGAAAGAATATCCTGGTACATTATTACAGTACCATCACAGCAGCACCCATGCAACCATTTGTAGTATGCTGTATGGTTTCAAATCTGTATACATTTCTTTGTTCTGATGAACACAGAGAAAGATATTTGGAAGAATGCTTGTAACCAAACAGTTCTTAGTCACCATTGACTACCATAGTAGGGGAAATGTATCTGTTCGATTGAACACAAAAGAAGAAGGTTTGTAGAATGTAGGAAAGCAAACAATTTTTTGTCCCTTTGACCACCCTTATAATAAGTGAGTATCAACTTGGTTGTCAATGTATAATTTAATTTCCATGAGCTTTTTGTTTCGCTATGATATTTTTATAGAACAAAACCTATTTGCTGATACACTGTAGTTTGCTGATAATTTTGTCCAATTTAATATATGTAAAGTTTAGTGTTTTGTCCATTTTGTACAATACTCCTCATAATTTGATGCCTTGATCTAACCTTGGGGGGAATATTGTATAAATACACCCCCCACAATAGTGGCTTCTGTGCTACTATAAAATATATTTTATAAATCCTTTATTTGATCTCTGTAGGTCAACCATCCATTTCTTTTCACCTGAAATCTTATTGATTTTACCCGAGACAATAAGTGGAGTTAATAAAGTCCTGCTAAAGCATGACAGTTCATTTAAAACCTAAAAATGAATTAACAGAAAAGTTCTGCAACCCAACAAAATGTTGAAAAGTGTGTTTGTTTGAACATATAACGGCCAACATATTCCCCACAATATATGGGACTGAATGTGGAAGATCAACTACATTAAAAAACAAACGCAGTTACCTAGTACTCGAAGCTCAGCAGGAGCCGAGACGAAATCTCTGGTCTTGGGTTTGTTGGCACGACACAAATACACTCCAGCATGGTGACTTCGGGTGTCAGGAATTACTAGGTTGGTTGCCAGGACAACCACATCTGTAGCTATAGGCTTCCCATCTATACATCCCAGAGGAATAGGTATGTAAAAAGAGAGCAAAGTTACGGGAAAATAAAGAAATTTAAAAAATGGAAAAAATTTAATTCAGTTAAAACAGAGCAAATATCAAAACATGGACAATTTCTTGAAGCAACTATCCATAGAAGAAACAATTGAAAGCTTAGCACAGATTAGATGTTGTAGGTACAATCACATTTATTAAGATAAAGCTTAAATGCTGCTCTAAGGCTCTTGTGATTTTTTAAACAGTTAAGCTAAATGTTTTACACAGCTGTAGAATATGGAGCGTACAGGTGTGCAATGAACATCAGCAACCAGCAGAGGTCAGTAATACATCACAGGGATCTAGAGTGCATTAATGATTTCTAGACACTGACATTAGCACACAAACAAAGAAAAAGACACCTCACACAATTTACAGTGTCTTGTTAATTTTTTATGAAACCTAATGAGAATAATTTCTTTCAGTTATACAGCCTGTGGGTCTATGTGAGAGGAAAGATGAGCAAATGTGGTCAGTAATGAATCTGAATGAGTAGCAGGGGTGGGTGGGTAATTGGGGCGTGCGTCTGCTGCAGCAAAGACACGTGTCTATAAGGCAAACATTAAAAATCACTGAAAAGGCAGAATTTGTGTGGTTTGCTTTGAGTATTCAATGTAAGAACTCAAAGTTCAGACAGGAGCCAAATAAATTAGGACATCTGTGTTCTTTATGAGTGATTGTTTATGGATTTTTCATGAGTGTTTAAATGTCCCTAAATTTACTTGAGTTTAGACTTGAATTGGGCAGGTTTCAATTATTACAATAACTCATTTTGTGCACACACTAATTTGTCTTTGTAACTGAACTTCCCAGGCAGTTGAAACCAACCCATCTGAGCACCAACTCTAATTGCTACAGGTAACAGGGATAACAGAAACTGTACAACTGAAAAACCAAAAACTAGTAAGGAGGGGATGTGTGTGGCTGATATATACTGTATATCCCGTTTGTGCCTTACCTTGCCTGCTCCACGAAACGAAGGGTTTGGGCTCACCAACAGCCATGCACTCCATCACAGCCGGCCGACCCATGACCACCGTAGAGTTCCGAGGGGGAGCGACAATCACCACCCCGTTCTCCCGAGACAGACCTGTGGCAATATTAAACACAAAGATTTTGTTTATGCGTGTATACGGGTTTGGATGCATTTGTTCAAGGCTATTTTTTTCACACAACTACCATGTTTTTTACTTAACTAGCATTGTTCTTGGTAACTGTATATGTTTAGTTACAAGCATTATTCCAAATCTTTCTTTGTGTTCATCAGAACAACTACATTTATACGGATTTTGAACAACTCGAAGGTGAGTAAATAGTGACAAAATTTTCATTTTTAGGTGAACCTGTTTTTCTCTCATGAGAAGTAAAACACAGACATACAGAGAAACATGACATTGGCAGAGTATAAATTACAAACAATAATGATAAATCAGAGGCAAAATTTGTTTGTAAGACACAGTAGCCGGCCTTTAGATTGCAGCTTTCGTATATAAATGAAAATGGCCCTGCATTATACATTTAATAGAAGACCTGTTCGAGAGCCACAGTTGATGAAACCTGTTTGAATGCACCTGAAAGACATTATTATAATGAGAAAAAAATTTGTGTGGCTACGTGTTTTGTACATCATAAATTTATCACCCCTGTTTACATTAAGCAGCGATCTCATATGCACCACACCCAGGGATTTAAAATGGGTCAGATATCTGTGTGAGGCCACAGGCTGTCCCAGGTGAAAGCTGTGTGTGTGTGCGTGCGTGCGTGCGTGTATACGGCAGCATAAATGTGTCTGTGTGGCTTTAAATAACTCTGATACTGAGCGAAATTATAAACAGTGAAATCACGCCGAATACCTGTTTGAATAACTGCATAAAGTGAAGATAAAAAGATTCTCATTGCTCCCATATATTATGTTTGCTGTAAGGCTTTTTCCAAGCTAAAATGAGAGAATTAAGCAGAATACTGATGATTGACTCAAATTCCATCATATTGCCAATGATGGCACAAAAACTTCACTTTCAGAATACTTTTTCGGCATAAATGTTTTATGTAGCCACATTAATGACAAAACTGTGAAGAAAACTGATTAAACAAACAAACCAACATGCTAGAAGCGAGTAGACGCTAGTAATATTAGTACAAAAATTCTATATAACACTACTATGAATAATCCTAGCAAAATATTTACTGTACAATTACAATATAAAGATAAATTGAATGATAAGAAAATAAGGTAATCACTTTTAAATAAAAATATTAAAATTAGCTATACAGTATATATTTAATGTTATTAGATAGTTCACCCCTAAATTAAAATGATTTTTGAGCTTGAGGAGTACATTTGTGTGTGACAGATGCATGACTGCCTCAGTAACACAATTTGATCCCGTTCACACACTTCAGAATTTTTTTGAATTCCTCCCAAATTGGTTTGGGTATTTTTCAAAGCCGTTCTCTCCAATGACACTAAATACCACAGTGAAAGAGAAAGTGTTCCACTGCCTTAACTTAAAACTTAGTGTCATAGTGAGTACAGACTCTTTCTTCCGTCTGAATACATGTTTGTCTGTTTCTGCCGATCACTGTGAGGATCCGTCTCTGCATTGCATCTTTAATGTATCTCTTTGTATGTCGAATCTGTCTCTCCCTCTCTTTCATACCAAGACTTTCCATTGAAATCATTGCGTCTTCCTCCATAAAATAATTTGTCTGTGTGCAGTTTGAAAAGGGAGATAAACAGCTTTACCGAGCGAGAGATATAAATAGGAGGGATGAAATAAATAAAGGAGTGAGATGAATGTGGAACAATTAGAAACGTGGCGACAAAATGCAACTGCACAGAAAATCATTCAGGCTTGCTTGTACCTGCTAACACAAGAGCAAAATGGAAACAGTTAAATGTCAGGAGCGATATTTGTCTTTGAGAGGTGTATGTGTGGGCTACACAAGCCAAAGACTGACTTCACAACATTACCGATTAGTCTCCTGCGTCACCCCACTCTCTGTTTCATTTGATTTTGTTCTTTATCTCCCTAGCTTTCTCTCTTTGTTCCTCAACTCATTCTTCGTTTTTCCTTTTTTTTCACCATCCCTCCCCGTGCCTCCACCCCCCCCCCCCATTCTCCCCTCCATTTCATCAGCCCAGCGGCCTTAAGGACAGAAGGAAATCAATTCCGCCTGTAACACAGACCACCTCTGCAGAGGGCACACGCACTACCAAAAGTGCCACTGCAGATGGTCAAACTTTAACAGAATAGTTCAGAGTTCTTCCCAAACTGAAGTCGATTTTTACACAAAGCTATTACATGGTTTTAGAAGCCATGGGTTAACAGCATGATGCTTTTCAGTCATTTTTTTAAAATGAAGGACATTATAGTCGTTTCTAGAAAACGCTCAATTAATTCTTCCAACGTGCACTTTCAAGGGTCTACACGGCCACAAATGATTCATGAGGTGAATGAGTCTATGTAATGTGGATAAATGGTGAATAAGCAAAGGACGTTTATAATGAGATAATTTGTATTTATGCTATACCTGGGCTGACTGTGAGAGATGCATCTTGACTAAAGCGCTTGCGGGCAGTGTTGAAGGCTACACAGCGGAACATGCCTTCATCTTCTTTAGTGACCCCTAAGATCTGCAGGGCCCCGTTAGGGAGAGATATGTACCTGTGTGCGAGAGAGAGGGAGAGAATTTTGAGTTTTAACAGCACTTTATTCTTCAAATTCAGAAACAATCATAGATCAAACACTGTAAGTACACATGTAATGCCAAAAGGAAAACAAAAAGAGAGAAAATAGGAAAAAGCTGAAACTACTTTTTCTGGAAATAAAACGGATTCCTCCAACGACAGAACACATTCTATCATCATAACTCCAAAATTCTCTAAAATCTTCTATTCTGCCAATGATATTGTCCAAATATATTCTTCCTCTGACTAAATACGTATAAAACATACAGACTTCCATATGAATATTTTTCATAAATGTCCTGCCATTTTTGCTCATCCCATTTAAAATGTAATATTCTACTTGCATTCTCACTTACATACATCAACTAAAAAAAACACAGAGAGAGAGAAACTAAGTAAAACATGGCACATAAAACAAATGTATATTACCTATTAGGTAACTCAAAACAACAGAGTAACATGCAATCTTATCAAGTGAAACCAAAGTCTGTTTCCTGAACCTGTGCCATGTTTGCAACACCTCTGGCAAGAACGCATCCGGGCAGCTACAGTATGTGTGTCATGGCAAGACCACAGCCAGATATTTCTAAAACCGCTGGCAAAAATCCAAATGACATAGCATATTTCCCCTCAATAATTAAACTTGACATGAACGGTACCATAACTTTGGTTTGCTAATCTTAAAGGGACAGTTCACCCAAAAATGAAAATGCTGTCATGAATTACTCATCCTCAAATTGTTCCAAATCTGTATACATTTCTTTGTTCTGAAGAAAACAGAGAAAGATATTTGGGAAATATTTTTTTGGGGGGGGGGTAATGTTAAACACATAAAGAAGATATTTTGAAGAATTTAGTAAAACAAACAGTTCTGGTGCTACTGGGACTTGCTTTTTGACTTGCTAACACTCTTCAAAATATCTTTGTTTGTGTTCAACAGAACAAAGAAATGTATACAGTTTTGGACCAAGTTGAGGTTGAGTAATTCATGACAGAATGTATATTTTTGAGTGGCATGTCACTTTAAATAGAGCTAAAATCCACCTTTTTTCAAGTGGCCATAATGAGCATTGCATTTCTCCCCATTCACCCAAACCAAAATTTTGACAAAGCTACACTATGTAGCAGAATACACAAAAATAAACACACCAGGGAAAAGCTGACTTTCAACAGACACACAGTGCATTTGACACTTTGCCAAACAATGATAAACTGCCCGTTCCACTGCTGAGTGATCAACCGTATCCACTACCACACGCCACCCCTTCTTATTTACATCTCTTTTTAAATTGCTCTGTATTTCTCTGTCTTTTTACACTTTTACTTTAACTGAATGTGCCCAGTATATATAAAAGGTATGTCATTTCACTTTCTTACAGATAAGCTTCAAATGTATTGGAAACCTTTTTTTCATAGAAACACAAAGAATACAACTCCCTCAGTTCACCAGCATTTCTAAATGAACCCCAAAGAGACTTAACCGACTGTCTTCCATCTGACGCTTCATAAAGGCAGATGTAAGATTTTAATGTATTCCACCAACCTGAATTTATCTATAGGAGCTGTCTTTAGGAGTTATTCATCATCAAGCATCAGGATTTTGAACAACAATCAGGACTCAACAAACACATTTTATGTTAAAGACATACAGAGCGGGGAATCAAAAAAAGGAAAAAAAGGAAAGAGCTTTAATCTACAGACAAACAAAGCAAGGTGGCAGATTGCATCTCCTAAAGTCAGTATCATACATTAACTCGATTCACATTCTGCTCGCTCAGTCTCTCAGTTTTTCTCTGCTTGACTACTGCCATGTTTGAGGTTTGCGTTCCCATCAGTTATATTCATTCCACATTCGTTCTTCCCTCCGAAGGACTATTTTCAATTCTCCTTCTTCAGGAAGGATATTGTAGGCCATTTATCTTGTAGGCTCATCCACAAGAGCAAGACATTCAGTCACAAAGGCCACAAAAACCAAGGCTGGGTGAATTTGTGCATCAGTGTGTGTGTGTGCGGCTCTGTTGTAGAATTCATTGGGGGTAAAAGGGTTCAGCTGAGGACAGCGCTACAACGGAGCCACACCTCCAACGGCTAGTAGGAACAGTCTCAGCTGTGCTTGGGATGTAAATTAGAGAGTGACTGCAGCAGCCGCCAGAACATGACAGCGTGTATTAATGCTCAGCTAATGTGCGAGCGTGTTCTCATTAATATGGAGAAGGGCTGTTGATACAAAAGACGCTTTTCGCGGATATAAAAGAACGTATCTGAAGCAAACAGGGAATGATCCTGGAGACAGGTTTCTAAAAAATCTGTCTTGCTTTTCAAGTGCCTTCGCATTTGTGATTCAGAAGCGCTACAGCCTTCGAACAGCTTCAGAAAAAGGTGCACGGTGACAAACTTCTCAAGATATAAAACTGAGAATTCGGTGTCTGCACATCGTACCACCACGCATTTGGGAAAACGTTCCTCTGTGGATTTCCAGAAATTGACAGTGGAGGGCAAAAAATCTACATGTGATGCAACCAGGGGACATTTCCTGCGGCCCATTTTAAAAGTCTTTCCTATCTTAAACTTTCTTCTGGTAAAATGGATCTGCATACTTTTTGAAAGCACCATTTCTCGATAAAGCGTTTGTGTGTCTGGTCTAATATGACATTACAGTACAGTGTAACTTTAATTAACCCATATTAAGTACATGTAACTACCAGTATTTTGTTGGGCAAGTACACTGTAAATGCACATACTGTAAAATAAAGTGCGAACAGTACAATGATCTGACAGACTCAACTCAAAATGTAATCACGATTCACTAGCTCCTGTCACGCTTGATCCAGGCCTGGCCCACCATCAACCTCCCATCTGTATCCCATCTGCACATCCGACATCATTCATAATCACCACCTGCACTCCTCCTACTGCCAACAGGTTAGATTACTACCTCATTCTTCACCTACACTCATTAATTAGAATTTGTGTGTGCATGCAAGTTTATTTGTGTACATTTGAATGACTTCAAACATGCCAGCCAGAGAAGGATAGGTAGTTGTTTCCTTCATTGCCTGAATATCTCAGCAGGGCCGGATTATCCAATGTGTATTATGGGCCCGGGCGCACATGGGGTCCAAGCAAGGGGAAGAACATTTCAGATAACTGTGTTCCCGCACAGTATATTTGAGCATTGCACTTAAGAATATTTTTAAGAACGTCCTATTATTTATCTTTAAAAAGTTTTTATATTTTCTCTTAAGAGCAGTTTTGTGAATCTGGCGTGTTTGTGTGTGAATTATGGAAGTCTGGTAGAACTGAATTGGTATACTGTAGATGTGGTAGTATGTGCTGCTTGCATATACTATGAGTTACAGTATGCAGGGAAATGTCTTAATATTGTTCCTGCTGGTCGAGGAAAGTATTGTTGCAATCATGAGGTGTAAATCCTGTATGATGAAGGATGTGTACAGGTGTTGATGTGGTCCTCCAAGGTTGTGATCATAGTTTGCAACTTGTCAATGTAGTCCTGTATAAGATAGAGGTGTTTCCTACACATAGTACCCTATAATTCAAAACTTTATTGTGTGCATGTGTGTTTATGGTGGGGGATGGTAAATACACACACTTAACTTTGTAACCCCTGGGCACAAAGACACTTGTGCCTAGGGGCCTTTGAATTCTTAATCCGGGGCCTGCATCTCAGCTGTTGTTCCTTGTCACTGTCACCTTCGGCTTGCTCACGGGGGGATTGTGAGGGACAAGTTTTATTTAAAGCTGCTTAAGAACAAAAGGTATTGAAATAGGTGCCAATCAAACTGAATTTATGGTAATTTACGATAAAAAAAAGACGTATAAAAATGCAATGCTCCCCAGAAATACAAGGCTGGGGAATAAACACAGGTCAAGTGCAATGAGAACACGATCATGTCCATAGACTGTTTCTGAGAAAGACACAGTGATATGATGTATGTTTGTGAAAATACAAAGAGAAAATAAAGTGTCTCTGAGTGCAAATTTGTTTAAGTGAGTCTACATGTATCTCCAACCCTGTTCCAGGAGAGCTACCGTTATGCAGACTGCAGCTCCAACCCTGTTTCAAAACAGCTGTTTAGAATTATCAAGCAACCCTGAACACCTTGAATAGTTGCTTCAGCTGTGTTAGGGTTGGAGCTGAAATCTTCAGGAAGGTAGCTCACCAGGAACAGGGTTGGAGAGCCCTGTGTTAGAGAGAATCAGTAAAGGCAAGCTCACACTAGGTGATTTTCGGCTGGATTTTGCAGTCGTGGACAGAGTTCCAAGGTATGCGACAAAACCTTCGGATTGCGACCAAATCGGGGTTCGTTTCGGTCACTGAAGTTCATTGAGTAAAAGCAGGTCAGCAACGTGATCTGAACATGTTCCAAGCTATCCCAGAGGAGTTTTGTTAAACACAAAAGAAGATATTTTGAAGAATGTAGGAAAGCAGAGAGTTTTGACTATACAATTGTAATTGTTTGGTTACAAGCATTCTTCCAAATATCTTTCTTTGTGTTCATCAGAACAAAGAAATGTAAACAGACTTTTGTATACAACATTTTTGGAACACATTTTTCTGGTAACATAATACTATGTGGGCATTTATAAATACAAAACAACGCAAGGCACAAAAAAACCAAGGCTACTTCAAAAATGTTAAAATCAGCCTTCTTAATCTATCTGAAAGAATGGACTACTTCAAACTCAGTGAAAATGCACAGTACATTAGCCCTCATTATTGTAATTTTCTTTTTATTCTTAACATTACGATGTTCCATATACAGTGGTCCTGTATAATAGCTTTTGTCTAACAATTTACTTCTCAAATGAGAAAAATGCTCCATCACCAGGTACCTTTGGATCCTAAGAGCATTTATGCAATGCTACATTGTCCATGATAAATCAAATCCCACAGGGAAGGACACAGCAAGTCCACACAGAACTGAACTCATATAGTCTCATCATGTCTAATGAGTTTTCACCACTGGGCACAAGGAAATATTCTCTAGACAGGACACATAATTGGGGGATAGCTAGGGAGCTTCCAGCTTAACAACTAACCGTTCCAACAGCTCTCTAACACATTGTTAAAACCCTAATAAATGTGGATTTTTCTTGGTAGAATAGAATAGAACATAGATAGATATAAATAATAAAGACAATTCTAGAACAATCTCATAACTGAATAAAAAGGCGATAAAATAATTCAATTACATTTTATTTATATAGCGCTTTTCACAATGTGCATTGTTCCAAAACAGCTTTACAGGAGAAAAACTGAAAAACTGAAAAACACAAAAAAAGGTCAAACAGCACAGTGCATGGCGTTTATAGAACAATTGAGATTATTCTATTTAATCATATCTAATGTCAGCAGTCTCCCGGTGGTTATTTAGCATATTTTGCATTAAATGAATGCTTGGCTGGAAAGATGCGTCTTTAATCTACATTTAAATTGGGCGAGTGTGTCTGATCCTCGAATAATATCAGGAAGGCTATTCCAGAGTTAAGGTGCTACGTATGAGAAAGTTCGACCCCTTTTGGTGGATTTAGTTATTCTAGGTGTTATCAAAAGTCTGGTGTTTTGAGATCTTTTATCAAAAGTCTGGTGTTTTGAGATCTTTTATCAAAAGTCTGGTGTTTTGAGATCTTAGAGAGCGTGATGGTTTTTAGTTTAATAGAAGCTCTGTTATGTAGGTAGGGACTAAACCCTTTTAAGGCTTTATATGTAATTAAAATAACTTTACTTAATGGGTAGCCAGTGAAGGGTTGAGAAAATTGGGGTTATGTGATCGTATTTTCTGGACCTGGTTAGAACTCTGGCAGCTGAATTCTGAACTAACTGTAGTTTGTTTATTGATGATGCAGGACAAACACTAAGTAGCGCATTACAGTAGTCAAGTCTTGAGGTCACAAATGCATGAATAAGCTTCTCCGCGTCCGCAACACATAGAATATTTCGTAATTTGGTAGAAGGTTGTTTTTGTGACACTTGAGATG
Source organism: Barbatula barbatula (assembly GCF_947034865.1). Taxonomy (NCBI): domain Eukaryota; kingdom Metazoa; phylum Chordata; class Actinopteri; order Cypriniformes; family Nemacheilidae; genus Barbatula; species Barbatula barbatula. The sequence goes on along the minus strand of NC_136766.1, from coordinate 19,602,012 downwards.
TGATTTCGAAATCACAGGTTGCTGTCTAATATAACGCCTAGATCTTTTACTGTATTTGTTAGAGTAACAGTGCAACTTTCAATATGCAGGTTATAATCATTTGGTCCAAGTGTCTTTGGTCCAATAATATAATATAGTAATATTTCATTTTATTCTAGTTTAAAAGAAGGAAATTACAAGTCATTAAATGTTTTATATCTTCGATGCACTGCCAATTTGAATAGCAGGAAGGAATTATCTGGAAGCTAATTCCATGTTTCCTAATAATGTTTCCAAGGGGCAGCATGTATATGGTGAATATAAAGGGTCCTACAACTGATCCCTGAGGTAATCCATAATTTACTTTTGTAAGATTTGATGATTCCCCATTTAAATGGACAAAGTGATGTCTGTCTGATAAGTAAGATGTGAACCATTGTAGAGCCTGTCCCTGAATACAGGTATAATTGTTTAGGCAATCTAAAAATATGTTATGGTCTACAGTATCGAACGCAGCACTAAGGTCAAGCAGGACTAGGAGTGAGATGTAACCATCATCTGATGCTATATGCAGGTTGTTTGCAATATTAACAAACGCAGTTTTAGTACTATGTTGAGGTCTAAAGTCTGACTGAAATTTTTCATGCATGTCATTCTTTTGTAAGAAAGAGCAAAACTGAGTGGACACTACTTTTTCTAGTATTTTAGACAGGTAAGGGAGATTTTAAATCTGTCTATAGATTCCTAGTTCATTGGGGTCTAAATTTGGTTTCTTGATAAGAGGCTTAATGATTGCCAGTTTATAGGGTCCCGGGGCATGGCCTAGATTAATTGGCGAGTTGATATTAGTAGTCGAGGTAATTTATCTACCTGTAGATAAAGAGTTATACGGCTGATTTCTGCAGTACGAAGTGTGCATGTTATAAGATGGCGACCAGTGACATAGTCGCTTTGAGGTATAATATCTATATTGGTTAGATCGGCTCCCTGAGATATAATCAAGCCTAGTTTATGATTAAATTGATGAGTGGGTCTATTGATGTGTTATGTTACTAATGCATTGTTAGCACCATCTACGTTGATATTAAAATCTCCGACAATCAGTACTTTATCAACATTAACAAATAGGTCTTTCAGAAAATCAGTGTAGGGCCCATAGGGTCTATACACAGTAGCCAATGTGAGAGAAAGCAATGTTTTTTACTTTTGCTTGGAACAATTAAGTTCAACGCAAACTTGCTCTGAGTTACAGTAAGAAAGTCTCTAAAGATTGTTGCGACACCACCACCTCAACCATCCGGACGTGGCTCATGCCACAGTAGATTGGTGGGGTAGACTCATTTAGAAAATAAGATGATTTAATTTACCTGGTTCCTTCTGGAGCATCCGCAGGCAAAGGTAAGGGTGCTTGATCTTTCTCCCAGGAGATACTTGGGGTGGGCAAACCATCTACATAGCATTCAAACCGGGCAGTGCCACCTACTGGCACAACCTGAGGTTCAGGATCCTGAAGAAAAGGAGACAAGCCTGCGAGAGAGAAGGTAAGAGAACCAAAACATTTGTGTAAATGAATCTAAAGGGTGATATATGATGATCCAATGATGCATCCACATACTGACTTAAACCCAGCTCAAATGGTTTAAAACAAGCCCCCACATAAAGCACAACATCAGACTGGTTAAACATTTTATATTTTTGACTTTTACAGAGCATGCTGCCTAAGGCAAACCCACACCACATGAGATTTACTGGAATACCAGCAGCATGTGTCTGAGAATAGTAATTTTAGAAATATATTTTAAAAAGCTATTTGAGATAAAGATTAATATAGCCGCAAAGTGAAGGCACCACTTCATAACAGCAACAAGTAGCAAATTGAGAATGAAAACATAAATGACTGTTTAAACGAGGACCGCCTTCCCCCGCCGCTGTCACCACCAAGCGAGTAAAGAATAAGATAATTATCATGATAGCTACAGGCATGTGACTGCTGTTAAGAGTCATTGCTTAGCGCTGAGGATCTGGTCGTACAGATGACAGATAACGGAGGTATATTACAAAACCATGTACTCCTCATGAACTGTATGTGCTGGACACCATAACTGCACTGACTTCTCAATGGAGGACATGGACTATATAGAGTGAATAGAATCCAAGTACTGTCTCTCCCCACATTTACAATATCACAATGTTCCTGGAAGAATTTCAAAACAGTGTCTGTAGAACATACTGCCAGCCTTCGATGGACACATCACATTATTTACCAAAACCTTTTTATGATTTGTATATTTAACAAAATGATTGATGCATATTCAACTTTTGTGACATATAGAATCTTTAGCCATATTAAACTGAAAAAACACACCCATGTTGCCTCTAAAATAGCTTTGACGTCCATCAATGTGTACAACTGACACTATTGTAAGCTTTACATTGTATGCATAAATAAACTGTATGTTTTCCAGTAGGAACAGTATGACTACGTTCACAAATATCCCATATTTCATCCGAAAGAATAATTTAAAGATGCTTAAAGATAAGAAAATATTATTTATAGTTATGAAGAAAAGCCAATTAATGAAACCTAAAGTTCAATTGTTGACATTTCATTTTGACATGTCAGATGAGGAACAAAATTTGTTTTCTATCACTATAAATCAAAAACAATAAAATGTCTTTTTAAAATATCTGAGCGTGTCAAATCTGATCTGATATTGTATCTCAATGCCAAGTCAGCATGGAAACATCTACAAGGCCACACAACTCTGCACAGGACATCAATTTATGAATAGTGCCCAAGGTGAAAGCTTGGCTCATGAATATTAGAGGTTACATTAGGGTGAGCATATTTATATATTTATATTCATGAGCCCAGTTTTACCAAGCTGGGCGACCTGACTCTGCCCCCGGCAGAATCAGGTCATCCACGAGTAATTTGGCAACCGGGTCTCTCACAAACTTGCGGTGCGTATCGGAAGAAAGAGGGTGCGTGTCGGGTCTCTCCCTGGTCCCGTCGTGTCAGGCTCTACGCCAGAGTTGAATTTATCTTAATTTTGTCAGTTTATACAAAAAAAAACGATTTGCCAGGAACATAGATTATAATTTGAATATAGAAACTGTTGCATTAGAAACTGGGCCTCTCCCTGGTCCGGTCGCGTCAGGCTCTCCGCCAGGAGGCGTGCCCTCCTATCTGGCTATCCGTGACATATAGTTCTTCACGCGGCGCTGTGGTATCGCTGCCTTCAGGAGGGATTCCGATTTAGGGGCGTTCAGTCGTAATGGTTTTACGCCAGTGGCTCCTCAGCCAAGTGCACAAACCAAATGTCTGAACCTGCGGCTCCTCTGGTACTGAGCAGGATTACTGCCGCAAAACAACACGGCATCAGTAGGGTAAAACTAACCTATCTCCCGACGGTCTAAACCCAACTCACGTTCCCTGTTAGTGGGTGAACAATCCAACGCTTGGCGAATACTGCTTCGCAATGATAGGAAGAACCGACATCGAAGGATCAAGAATGGGCTTGTTTTGAACCCCTTGTTTTGGTGCCACTGGGCTGTAGTCTGATCTCTCTCTCTCTCTCTCTGCTCAGGAGCTTCAATAAACACAATCCACCCCTGTGCTAACCAGGTGAGAACAAGACTGAACTCCAGCCAAGCAAAGAGAAGTCCAAAAACAATGCGGCAGAGAGAAACAAAAGATGTTACGTGGTAAGAAAGTAAAAATAAAGAAAAATTATTTTACGGACCATAAAACTGTATTTTGCTAATTATATATTGTCTTCCCTATGACCATGGAATTATTTATCTTATTTATATTTACAATACATTATTTGCGTAATGTTTCACTCACAGCTGAGTCTCTGTCTCTTGGTAAAACTGCACCCTTCACATAAAATGGAGTTCTGAAGAAGGTACTACCGATGTACTGTCAATATTTTCATAACACTCATGCTGACAGATGTTTAACCATGCAGTATAATTTTATTTGAGTGGCACAAATCATTTACATTAGCAGACTTGGTCCTGTATACTGTTGTTGGATTTTACATCATTTTAATAAACCAGAATACTTGTGGCCTGTAGAGACACTAATGTTCCATAAGAATACGGTGTACGGCTATATTCTGTACTTTATACAAACCCAGACCATTCAAGGACCCTGTGCTTTTGTACAACCACACAGGTGGTTCATATGAAGGAGTCTGAATCATCACCACTCTGAGAATACGTGTGTATCATCTAAATGTCATCTTGATCCGTTATCAGCAAAATGTTATTTTAGCGTTTGGTCAGATGCAATGCATCATTAAAATGTTACTCAGTGATGTTAAAGCAATTTCAGATGTTTTTACATTGATCATTTAGAATTAACAAACAACAATCATGAACAACTATCACTTAACATAAAAATGCATGTTGATCCACGGGGTCAAAACAGTATTAAGAATCAAGCATGTAAAAGTATGTGAAAGCTATTTCGTTATTGTTAATTCAGTTATTCTTGTGAACTAAATTTGAATTATTTAGGGATTTTTACAGTTCCTTTTTTTAATTACTACCATTTTGCATTTGTTATTAAAGGGCATGTTTATATAAATTTTTTGTGTAATATTAAACTCTGCCTGTCAAAATTATTTCCAGCATCCGGGTTACCATGTGTTATCAGTTTCCAGTGGTTGTTATTTGGGAATTTCAGACCATGGATTGTCACAATTGGCCAATCAGAATCAATTATTCCTGAGTGCCGTGTAATAAATGCTGTTAGTACAATGTTTGTAGACAATAATTAGAAAGTCACACTTTCCATTTGATGCACATTTTAGAAGATGTCTTGGCGTTGGTGAAGCAGTTAAGCCTGCCAGTAGGGTTACATTCCTGGGCCACGTATAGGTGTGTGCGAGATATATCGTGTGCGATGATATCATAAATCTTGTTTCAACGATGTGCAAAATCATATTATCGAGTATGTCATGCATTTATAAGCGCCACTAAAAACATCACCCAGTGTTCACAAATACTTTGGTCAAGCACTGCGTGTGCACATTCACAGCGTTGTTAGCAATTTAGCAGATCGCGCTGTCCCTGTCAGCTCGGTGTTTGCTCTTAAATGGTGCGGCTGGTAGCAGAGGTGCTCGAGCGCGCGATCACACATTGGACAGGTGAAGTGATGTTACTCGAGGAGTTCATTTGTGTTTTCCTGACGAATACTGTCAGTTCGAAAGACAAAATCCATATATACGTACTTGATTTCGGCCCCAATGCAATGCTCTGATGTGGGAGCTAAAACATAAGCAACCCACACAAGTTTGCTTTTGGTAGGCTACTTTTCTATTACAGTATGCTTCTTGCTTGTATGCTGTGCAGTTCACCGAACACCGTGATGTGTTGTGCTTCTACTTAAATGATTCCATTTAAAGACCGTTTCTGTAAAGGGTTAGTTTACTCAAAATAACATTAAAATATGATTTATTCTAACATCTTTTATTTACCCTTATGTAGTTGAAAACCTGTATATGACACTTCTGTGAAACACAAAAGAAGATATTTTGAGAAATGTCTGAATGTTTTTGTGTGCATACAAGTGATTGTCAAAGGTTGACATGAGAATGAATCAATGATGTCAGGATTTGATCAGTAAATCTTTCTCGTTCTCAATCAATAATATCAACAATGAATGTCCTGGTAACATGTAAAATGGAGCTAGTACAACATAAGACTATTGGATACAAAATATCGCGTTCTTATCGTTATTGTAAAATCCCAGAGAATGTCTAGAAATAATTTGTTTGCAAATATCGCACACCCCTAGCCACATATGTTTATACTCACTAGCGCTATAGAGGCTGATAGTGCGGCTGGTCAAGGCTCCAGTCGAGCTGGTACTGAGGCAGCTGTATCCGCCCTCCACACCCACCGGAGCCTGGCCATCTGTGGTGGTGGGCAAGATGAGCAGGGAGCCATTGGGCAAAGGGCGGATGGTCTGAGCCTCGGAGAGAACCACACCATCCCGCAGCCAGGTCACGGTGAGTGGTGGATCAGTGGCCCCGAGGTGGCAGTCCAGCAGCAGAGGGCGGTCAGGGTCCAGAACCACATGTACAGGACCGGCACCACAGCTCAGCTCTACTGAAAGGGGCTTCTCTAATTATCCAGTGAGAGAACGGAGAGGGAGAAAGAGAGAGAGAGAGAGAGAGAGAGAGAGAAAGAGAGACAGATTTGAGACTGGCTTAGATAATGTTTACAAACTTGATGGTAAGGCATCATCAGTCCTCTTGACAATTAATTTAACAACACAAAATTACAAATTACATTTAATTTCAACAAAGCAAATCTTTCAGCAATGTAAAGCAATCAGGAAAAACACAATTTGCAACAATCCAGATCCTACAGAACAGAGCTATGCACGCTGTTAGTCATGTCAAGCAAGAGGCAATAATTTTATAACGACTATGCTAATCAGCCATAACACTATGCCAGCATACCCTACACACACACACACACACACACACTAAGACCACACATTGAGCGCACATTGGTCTTCCACATTTTCGTGCTGCAGTAAACTTCCAATTAATTACGCTAATGGGAAATGGAATTATTTCCCAGATTAAAGTGGAAGCTGACCCTCCGGCATGCCTGTGTGTGTGTGTGTGGGTGTGTGTATGTCAGCAAGGAAATGCAGCATAGAAACAGGTAGCCAAGAAAAGGGGAAGTGGAAAAACAACATTACTGGTCAGATGGATGAAAGCCGAGCATATACAGCAGGTCGAAACTCCATAAAATTGTATGACATCTAGCTTTCTGCTCTTTTGTTTATAAAATAATTTATATAACTCCATTATGTTTTCTGCCAATAACAATATAGAATGAATTAGCTTTGTACTGTACATAAAGTACTGTTTACTATTTTGGTTTCAATATCAAGTAAAGACAAAACTACAGAATTACACAACAACATCATCAAACAATACAACAAGGTGGTATTAAGGTAAGGAACACAATCTAAGAAACATAGATTTAAAAATCATCTCGACGTTCGAATGTCATGGTGACATGGCCGAAACCAACAAGTGTCACGAAAAACCTAATTTCAGGCAGCGGAAGGAGGTGGGAAAACAAAGACTTCATTTACAAAACACTGGGCAAGGCATGGCATGGCATGGCATGGCAAGGCAAGGCAAGGCAAGGCACATATGCCAAAGAACATATGCCAAACGAACGAGCACAGGAGCACATAGACAAGAGGGCCTTAAATAGGGAGACTAACAAAGGAGATAACAATGGACAGGTGTGGGTAATGAAACACAGGCGGGAAGTTAACCAGGAAACACCTGATAACAATATGTTTCTCTCCACACAAAACACGTGGCTCTGTCATGATTCTGCCACTAGACTTGGAAATAAAGACAAAAGAGGGCAGAACCATGAAAACGAGATTCAAAAGTTAAGATTCGTGGAGCCTGTGTGCAGCCACAGTGATGTATTGTACTACATCCAAAAGTATTTAACCATATATGCATACATTTACCTGTACAAGACATCATTAACCAACTGAAGTTGTGTGGATTACTTATGTGGTGGATAAATAGACCTTTCCAGCTTAAAAAATGGAGCACTGTCTAATGCCATTGCAGCCAAGGAAGAGCTAGAATTTGGAATATTATTACTTCCAAGGGGCCGTAAACGGGGCAATGACGTACTTCCGCTAAAATATCAGCCAGCTAAGCTAACTTCTGCTCTCATAGTTCGGAGGAAATTTTTTATCAAGCAATAACAATATGTTTACTAAGAAAAAAAAATTATTCAGCGAACCGACAGCACTATGGGCTTAGCATTGCTATGTGCTCTGTGATCAAGCCTCGAGTAAGTGGAAAAGTTTACTTAAATCCACTGAAATGGATAGCCTGAAGCACTTCTTCTTGGTTGTCGATGTATGATGTGCATCCTATGCGCATCTTGAATTGACCGAGTGAAAAACGTTATTGTTCCCTATTGGTGCTACGTGCGCAAAACGTAACAAAGCTGGCTGAGATTTTAGCAGAAGTACACCATCGCTCCCTGTGCACATACCTGAAAATTTGCCTATAAGTTAATTAAGGCATAAATGTTTCATTTCACAAGTCCTTTAACATGATATAAACATAAAGCTGTAAAAGTCCACCTTTTGCTTACCAAGCAGAAAGCACACAGACTGACAGAGAGCGACTCATAATAAATTCAGCACAAGCAGAACTGCAGGGTACACACACAATCACCTACCTCTGTTTGTAGGTGAAAATAAGGTCCCTGAGCCTTTGGCTCGAAGAACCCTGGCACCATTCCAACTGAGACCTTATTAGAACAAATGTGTGTGTCTATGTGTAAATCTAAAAAATGTGAAGCAGCTGTCCTGTATCTAAGGCATGAGAGATCTGTGTGCCAGAACAACAGAGACACTGGCCTACTTTCACCGGTCATTACCAGTCAGGGATTGAATGTAGAATCAGTTCAATAGACAGTCACCTGAGCTCACCTTCACAGTCATTAAAGGCATTTGCTGCTTTTTATCTGTGCTTTTCCAGCCAACACGTAGAGTCCAATGAAGTTTTGCACAGTAGCCAGTCAATTGTAAGGATGACGAATACAAAAAAATGTATATGAAAATTTGAGACTGTATGTGCAAAAACCTTCAGATATAAGATTAAAATACAAGGAGTATTCACTGTTCCGGCTCTTTCTCCCCTGAGCCCTGAATAAATTCTACCTCACCACTGTTACAAAAAAGAACAAATGCTTCAAAGTAAATGATTGAAGTGTGTATCATAAAATGAGGCAGTTTTGTACTCTATTACACACACAACACACACCAACTTTCCTGCAGAGTTTGTGATATGGCAATGCTTATGTATTTGTGTCTTACATAAGGGCAATTTCTCACCCCGATGGACCCCTGCTGCTAAGAGCTAACTCTGAGACCAATCCTGCGGGGTATCTCATGGCATGGCAGAGATCCAATCAAATCATCCCTGTAACTGTGCCTTTGCAAATGAAAAGATAACGCTGAACCGAGATGACAGATAGCTGGACAACAATGAACAAAGTTAAGAGATTTGCCATGCACTAATAGTATTTTCCACTGCTGATACAAAATCTGTACTAGCCCAAAGCATTTAACCACTGCAGAGGAAACCAGCACACACAGCACAAACCAAAAAATCCTATTCTTTCTCAATATTCACACACAAGTACATTATCACCTCTGCCATATGTGGTTGTGAATTTATTCATCAATGGTAGCTCCAAACATTTATTCCAAACTCTAGTCCGTTTGGCGAAAGTAGCATAGCGGTGCACTGTGCACCTTATTAAAGACATGAAACACTTGTGACTTAAAGTGGCTGTCTGTAAGAAGGGCCTCTTTGTCGCCATCTCAGTTTGAAATTGCTACTGCAGGTGATGTGCAGAGGTATTTTCCTTACGAAAGTTGTGATTCGGCAGTGCTCAACTGCGCAGAAGCGTCTGATGTTTTGAGTCGTATGTCACGTGTGGCCTGTGACGGTGCACCTGTGAGAATCTTCACTGTACATCAGTAGCACATACTACTTTTACCCGTTAAAATGGCAGATGATAAAACATGAAACAAATAAGGACACAAATAGCGCAAAACTGACGTTTGGCCAGGAGTCTCCCGTTTTGTTATTTCTAATGGAAACTCCCTCAGCACGAACCGAAGATCTCTGAACGCGTCCGTGCATCTCAAATGCTGACAGGTACAGTCATATATCATTCTACACAATACAACTATATATACATAAACTATACGAAAAGCCTTGTCATCATGACCATAATAAGTCTATAAATTTGAGTAAAATCACAGGCTTCACTAATCCCGTGCATGTGCACCACATGAAACACAGATGTGGGGAGACCATTTCTAAATCACACAAGGTCCCCAGATAATACTAATCCCGTGCAAATAGGGCTTAAATTACATTTATCATAATGAACATAACAAAGAGAGTAAGAACAACCGATGAAACTGTGTACCCGTCTGTAACACAACAAGTGCGCTACAGTTTTTGTGTTATCTATTGAAATATAAAAATGTCTAAACCTGTTCCGTTCAGAAGAAATAAATCCATGTCTGCCAATATTAATTCTTGTTTTCGCACGAGTCCTATCAAATTCCCTTTTTTTGTAAACTCTCATCAGTTCGTATATTTCTTGGTTTTCACAACTGAAGAATCCCCAGATGTCAGCACAGCGCTGCTTGGCGTCTAAAAGTACATTTACATTTAGTCATTTAGCAGACACTTTTATCCAAAGCGACTTACAAAGAGTTCGGGGAGCAATAAGCGATATGTCATAAAAGAGCAATAGTACATTAGGTGCTAATACAAAGATTCTAGTTTCAACAATAGCTAGACTACTACTTTCTTTTCATTTGTCTGTCAAGTATTCATCGAAGAGGTGTGTTGTAAGTAGTTTTTTTGAAGGTTGTGGACTCTAATGGAAAGGGGCCACAGATAAATTAATTCAGAGGGCTCAAAATCAAAGAAAGGGTGCTCCTGGGTCTACTAGACTACTTTTTTAAGGATATAGTTTTAAGAAATGATAAACAATTGACTTGCTTGTTTAAAAAGGATGTATGGTAACAAAACTTATGCTACTCAAACGTATGCAATGCTTATAAACTATTTCGTATAACCTCTTCTTTATTATCTGACACTGAATCTGAATAGTTAAACATTTTGCATCGATAACAAAACAAAAAACATACAAAGATAAACTTTCTTAATTAATAAACAAACAAATCTCTTTTTCTAATAAGAAAGTGTCAACATCCTGTTTGAGGACAGATTACAGCAGTTTACACACTTTCTACACACTTTCTAAGCGAACCAATAGTTTCTGGGAAGTAAGCAATGAACAAGGTGGACAAAGGTGGCACTGTGTATGACCATGCGTTTGTAGTACCGGCTGGATGTGTGACATATGCACTGTACAAGCACTAATGATGTTAGGGAGGACGGGGACAGATGGTCTGATTGATAGCCCTGTGCAACAAACCATTTAAATTCACATGGCAACATGTCTGTGTGAGTGCATTTGTATCATATCCAGTGTACAGTGCCAGCTATTACCCAGCAGCATAATATAATCACTGAGAGAGAGACAGAGACAGACAGACAGAGACAGACAGACAGACAGACAGACAGAGACAGAGACAGAGACAGAGAGAGAGAGAGAGAGAGAGGATAATGAATAGTATAAGTATAGAATGAATAGTAAAATATGACCACCGAAGGATATGTATGTGATACGTCTAACAGATAACAGATTATTAAACTGTGTTTCTCACTTGATGTATGACCTGTGACCTGATACTCTCAACAACTACAAATCTACTCAGATCTGATTCAAATATACTTAGATACATTATCAGTTTATTGTCACAACTGTATACAGTACAAAACCAGAACGCAAGAGACCAGCACCTGCTTGCTTACAGATGGTAGCTACAACCCCTGAGACTTCACCATTGATTCCTTGCCAATATCAAATGGCCAAACATACTTCACAATTGTCCAAATATTTTTAGTAATGAGACCTTTATTGTCATCTGTCTTGGGAGCGTTATGGTGTAATGTAATAAGGATCAGTGTATGCGGTTCGGTTATTTAGTTATACTTTGGGGACCTATCTGTCCTCAGCAGTTCAATAAAAATGAAAAAAAAAACTAGTTGTCTTGTCATAAATCTTAACCTCCACACAATTCCTGTATGGGTGGGATTATAGTCTGTTTTTGGTAACATTAACCATTATATAAAAACAATAGTTCAGGAATAAGAAAAGTTCAAGAATCCCCTGAACAGAACAAAACTCTTTATAACTAAATGTGTGTTGGGCTACAGTACCTACATTTCTCACAGCGGGTAAAATAAATATTGAACACATCACTTACATCTCAGTAAATATATATCTCAAGGTGCTGTTGACAAGAAATGTCACCAGATGTCGTTAATATCCCAAATAATCCATACATACATAGAGAACAAAACAAGTTCACAAATCAAGTTTTATGAAATAAAATAGAATGACACGGGAAAGTATTGAACACGCTTTCTGAAATGTAATTAATACTTTGTACAAAAGCCTTTGTTGTATAGACAGCTTCAAGACGCCTCCTGTATGGAGAAATTAGTCGCATGCATTGCTCAGGTGTGATTTTGGCCCATTCTTCCACACAAACAGTCTTCAAATCTTGAAAGTTCCATGGGCCTCTTCTTAAACTCTGATCTTTAGTTCATCCATAGATTTGATATTGGTTTCAAGTCATGTGATTGGCTGGGCCATTCTAGCAGCTTTTTCAATACTTATTTTACCCGCTGTATTTTGTCATATTTGGTTGCTAAATTTAGGGGATTTTGTACAGAGGTCTTCTTTAAAAGCCTTGTCCATAATATTTCCTAGTGCATATTTTATATTATCTCAAATGTTATTTAAATAATGTGACAGTTTGATTTTTATCACAGCACTTGCTTTCACCCGCTCATCCAAACCTCTACATGCAAAACATCATTCAGAAATAATGTCCGATTACCTAAAGTAACCACTAAACCATGACTACTCAGATCAAATTCAATTAAACATCAGCTCTGAAAGATAGGCTTCACAGTATACTATTGTTAAACCTTATTCCTTAGACAATAATGGCCTCACTGAAAGTTCATGGTTACTGAATGTTCATCCAATCAAACCCTTTATAACCAAACCACTATGTAAGTGTACAATACTTTCCCATTATGTAGTATATCACTTTATTTTAAATTAAAGCTACAAACCGCAATTATTTTGGGGTAAAAATAATTAGAAATGAATTATTGACACAGAACAGTGTTCAAAATGAATTGTCTTATCGTACCTTGATACACAACGGTAAGCTTACAATAATGATTTATAATTTGTGCTGTCGGGTCACTCCATGCAGTCAATTTTAATTTGTGATTACATCACATCCGTAAACACAAAGGAGAGGTACCGGCTAATTTATCATGTGTGTGTGGATGGTGCTACAGCGGCACTGCTGCGGCTGACAGAGTTTTGTTCATTCTTATAAAAGTAGCTTAGAATCATCATCATCTACAGTAGATGGCTGTATTTGCAATCCACTGGGATCAAACCCATGACCTTGGTGTTGCAAGGACAATGCTCCAACCACTGAGCCACAGCGTATTAAGTCTGATTACATCTGAGGAATCGTTTGCTGTAAATAACAAAGTAACCTCGCGCTGCGGAGTGCTAAAGTGACAGCTTCATGCTAAACCTGATATTGACAGGGATTTTGAGAGTTGTCTACGACATCTGAAAGGATTGCATTAACAGGTAAGACGACACTATTGTGATTGATTTAGTAAATTCTCTCTTTCATTTAGTCAGAAAAAAAGCAGCAGATATGGTATTTGTTCAGATATTAAATTTTTCCATGTTATTTAAGAGTTTTTGTCTACATCAGGCACAGCGAAAGTGTAACCAACGGTACAATTGATTCTATATTAATGATGTTACTACTGGAAACTAGTAACTTTGTATTAGCATCTATTGTATTAATATTGCTCCCTGAAATCTCTGTAAGTCGCTTTGGATAAAAGCGTCTGCTAAATGACTAAATGTATAAAAACGTTTCACATTGTATCCGGTCATCTGTTACTGTCACGTTGATATACAGATGCGCTGGCGCTGCTCTGATGCAGTGAGCAGCAGTCGGTATGCACAGAGCTAGGATTCATCCGCGCAGAGCAGCCATGCCAAAGCACAACCCACGAAAGGACAAATACTCTGCATATAACTGCAATGTTATGTTTCAAATTGAGATGCCAACAAAGAGGCCAAGCTTCCTGACTGCAGCTTTTTTTATGATCAAAACAAAAAATTACCTCTTCAATCTGAGTGCAGACTTAAAAGTCCTGAAAGGAACATTCTGGTCCTAATGAGCTACAGTCGGGTATTCAAAAATCTAACATAAAACATATTTTGATGACATTCCAAAAATGAAACTTTACAAAGGGTGGCCATTAATGTTTATACTATTGAGGCGAAAAGTTCCACAGAACTTAGTGATGTAATGAGTGCCACTCGGGGAAGATCTGGCAAAAGATCTAAAAATAGTGTTACTTAAATGAAAGATGCACAGAGTTGCTTGCTGAGTGAAAGTGGGAGGATGGTGTGGAAGCACTCTAGAAGAAACAGAAGTTATATACAAAAACCACTTTGGACTGAATAACACCCAAATAATTGCCTTTAATGAATATGTACACAACATTCAAAATGAATTAATATGTACTCAACATTCTGTATAGGGGCCTTGGTCTGAAGGACCAGAAACTGAAATACAGTAGATCAACATATCAACGGTGTATGGGATTTGAGTCCAAGAGTTACTGTATATATTTAAACATATGCCTTTATTCTGCCATTTTGAATGGGAACACACAGCACAGAGAAGGATTTGCTGAAGGATTATTCTTTTAAGCAATAAATAGCAAGGGCAAAACAGGCCATCTAATTTGCATCCCTGATAAGCTAGTACTCTGAATCCAGTCACAATTCAGAACAACTAAAGGTGCTGTGTGTGGATCTATTCTCTTGGAGGATCTATTGAAAGAATGGCAATACAACATACATAACTATGTGTTCATATGTGGACTGTATATAGACCTTACATAATAAAGCCTTATATTTTATTACCTTAGAATGAGCTATATCTATCCACATACACCGTGGGTCCCCTTACATGGAATTCACCATGTTGTTTATACAGTAGCCCCAAATGGACAAATTACTCTACAGAACGCGTTTCATGAATACATTATCTCCTTCTGCAAAGAAGAGAAAACCTGACATCTTAGTTCTGTGACACCCAATGTAGTTCTTTGAAAGGGAGAGGTGGAGTGAGCTGTTGGTAGCAATTCGCACCCTCACCACTAGATGCCGTTAAATGACATACACTGGACCTTTAAATGCGTTTTCGACAGTATAATCCTCTGCACATTGTAGCCCTAATAAATAAGATTCATCAAGACACACTGATAACTACAAAAAAGGACAGAACTTTTATTACCCTATGTCTATAAAGTCTGGAAAATGTCCAGGCTCCAAATGATATCCAGGAGCCCATTATATTGATGAATTAACCCCAGTACTAAATGATATATTGATGTGTATTTTCTGGTACTTGAGAGTAACACATGGCCTGTAAATTTAAATTAAGTCCTAATAAAAGATCACTTAGACTACAATAGGATACAAACCGTCCCTGCTTATTTAGCCTCAAAAGCTTATTAAATGTTTACATAAAATCTGATAAATGCTGCTGACCTCACGACTAAAGGTAAAATTGCCACATATCACAGCCTGTATCTGTCTCCAAAGAATGTATTCTTAGTTGTATCAGTGAATTTCCTTTAATTTCAAATAGATGCCTAAGGGAATGAAGTGTCAGGAATACACAGTGGACAGTGGCAGTATAATAAAGCGACAGATGTGGTATTTAAGTTAAGCAACAATAAACACACCAGTAAATAAAAAGATGAGCAAGCAACAATATAATAACAATATAATAGCAGCATATGAGTAATGACAGGAAAGTGGCTGCCAGATTGCAGTGTTGAGAACAGATTGTGTGCAAAGTGACTACAGTCCTTGAGGTTTATGAAACTGGCTTGGCACCAGCCTCTGAAACCTGCTGGTCTCTAAACGGGTCCCCTTGACATTAGGGGCCTAGGGCCAAGATAATGTCCACACCAGAACAATACCTACAAAGCGATAAGAAAAGACTAAAGCATTGAGGAGGACAGTAGGTTCTGGCTTCACCCCTTAATTTCCATTGGCTTTAGGTACTGAGGTACTGTTAGAGCACCTGAAACATCAACCAGTCCTTAGAATCACAGCAGTCCGGAAGTGATGTCTGTTTTTTCTGAATGAGGTCTTTATAAAGGTATAACAGCTGTACGGTAATGTGAACACTTTTACCAAAAGGCCAATTCTGGAGGGGTTTGGGACCATCCTGTAGTGCTGAACAGAAATGATCTGAAGTCTGGTCAACTTGTGTGGAGAAATGAAAGTGCTGATAGCATTTAGCAAATACTTTTTCATGATTGAAATGCAGAGCCGGACAGTAACGGAGTACATTTACTCGAGTACAGTACTTAAGTACAATTTTGAGGGATCTGTACTTTACTTGAGTATAATTTTTGGGGAGTACTCATGACTTTACTCAAGTACATTTGAGAGGCAAATATTGTACTCTTTACTCCGCTACATTTCTATCCATAACCGTAAGTACACGTTACTTCTAAAAAGGAAAAAGAAAAATCTCGGAAACCACCAATTTGTTTTTTCCCTCTCAAACGTGATTGGATTGTGCAGGCGCCACTTACTGGACGAGCCTATCAGCAACAATCACTCAGACCTCAGAGCTCTATCATTTGCTGTACAGCTGTCAATCATCTCACGTCTGCATGACACGTCCTGTGTACACTTCCTCATTCCGGACATCCGTGATAAAGCTAAAGTGACATTTCTTCACCAAAACAAGAAGCTAATAAATGCACGATTGAAGAATATGTGTTTTGTGTGTTATTTTCATGCGATTTGGGGGTATTTTTATATGAATAAATAATAAAGGCAAGGGAAGAGTAGCCAATAGCGTCATATAAAATGCTAAATATAACATATTTTTTTGACTTGAAAACATCGCGACCGGTCAGCTGATTTTCTTTAATCATTATTATTTTCTCTTCTTTGCTCTATGCTGCGTGTATAACACGGTCAGGTTCAGAGGTGTGTCAGAACATTGCTATATCGCCTTCTTTGCTGTTTTAGGTTTATTGATTTCAGGGGCGGCGTTTGTGTATGGCCCTAGCGTTCAGAAAACATTGTTGAAACAAAGTACGTGTGCATAATGAGACTCATTAAAGATAATTAAACTACTTTACACTGATGTGTACATGTAGCATAGGCGTCGGAAGCATGTGTATTTGAGAATGTATAAACACCGTTAAGTCACATAGCGTCATTGACGTATAGTCGGTAAGACCGAAGATATGTAGTTTTGACGTGACATCATCGTAATGTTGGTTCGATGCTCTTTTTGGCTAAACTCGTTTGTCTGCATTTTCCACATTTAAGATCATATACAGGCATTTATTTTCAATAAAACAAAGAAACTGCTTACAAAATGCCTAACAGTGGTTTTGGAATCAAGTGTGAGGTTAGCGGGAGTGGGGAGCTCTTTATTTTCCCAATTAGTTGGCATCCATTTAATAATTTTAATAAATCTAATAATTTACACTATTGTTATTGTATTTCATTTATAATGTAAAACGCTATCTGTACATTTTTTTTATGTTCTTGAGTATGCGGTCTGTTTAAAACGGTGTGGTTCAAATGTGGGTGCAAAAATCCATTAAACCTCTAGCAGAGGTTTGTCAGAGCGTTGCCATTGTGCTATTGCCTTGTTGGCAAGTGAGAAATGTTAAATAAAGCAACATGGTAAAAATATTAAAATTACTTGATTTGACTTTAAATTCCTTTTACATTCTCCAAGGTATTAACATTTTTCATAACTCCATGTAGGACTTTTCTGTACATAAATGTAAGCACTGTGGCAGTAGTAATGCAATATTTAGAAAATGTACTCTTGTACTCTTGATACTCAAGTACTTTTAAAAACATGTACTTCAGTACTTTTACTTAAGTACACATCTGACTGTAGTACTTTTACTTGTACTTGAGTAAAATTTAGCAAGGGGTATCTGTACTTTTACTCAAGTAATGAAGCTGTGTACTCTGTCCGCCTCTGTTGAAATGTTTCTCAACTGAGCACCAATTTAGAGAACATTAGAACATTTTGCAGATATTAGTCAAAGCTGGAAAAAAACACATGTAACTTATAAACACAGTCTCGTGGGAATTCATGACATTGTCACGAACTGTAATCTATTCATGTGTAATTACTGACACGAATTTCGCCCTTTTTTCGTGTCGCCCAGCACGACTTTAACTTTCATATGTATAAGTACACGTATATATCAACGCAATCTGATGGGGTACATATCTTAGGATCACATCCTAAGATATGTACGACTTCTTTTGACACCAGTTTATAAATATATAAATGTAAATACACACATAGTCTGTGTATTGAAAGTCGTGCTTGAGTGACATTAAGGTTGTGCTCACCGATATGAAAAAATGGGGATATAAGTGACCATGAACATGAATTAATAGATTCCAAAATTCCTGTCAATGCCACGCTCTGCTGTGAGAATGGGTTGAACATATGGAAGATCAGTGTAATAAAAATGGTGGAAGGGAAGCATAATTTAATTATCTATCTGGGAAGTCCTATAATCATGCTATACTATCTGATTAGTTCAAATAAAGAACATAATGTAAAGCTCTGTCATAAACACATTATTCCTTAACACAGCCCTTATTGGTTCAGTTTAACCAATCAAGTTTGGGGTAGGGAGACCTCACCTGTCAATCGATCTAAAGTTGAGATCATGTGATGGCTTGTGAGTGACAGGGTTTTGGCGCAATAAAGGACCAGATTTTGTATATTGAAGAGATCGCAATGTCAAAGTGGCCGAAATATACAGTATGTTGCAACGTAGGGAGCGTAACTCAAATCTCACAACGTAGATTACACATGTGGTGACAGACGACTCAAATACTTTGTAAATATAACTATAACTGAATTCACAGCAGTTAAATGATTGAATACAAATCAAACTCAATAGGGGATCCTACTAACGTTACTTCTGTTCATCATACTCGTCCTTGACTTGCTAAATTTTGTATTATATGTTCTGTAATATATACTTCAGGAAGACGTACTGTAGTTCTGTCAGAAGTAAAGGCAACTCTCAAATGTAAGCGTATTATTGTTGCTGCTTTTCTTTTTTTGTTCTGTTGTATGTATCAATGAATTGCACTTTTCTGGCTGCCATGGTTTGTCAATGAAGTTCATGAACGAGTGGAAAATGCCTACTCAGCTTTCCGAATCCGATTAATTATAGTGGCCACTTTTGGCACGAAATGTGTTTTTTGAGGGTTAAAGTCATTGGTTAATTTCTTGATTGTCGCTATGAAGTGGTTTCTGAATATACAAGTCATATTTTCAAAGCTATGTTTGATCCGTTTGACCTGTTTTCCAGGTTTCATTATATATTTTTCATCTTGTCATAGTTCGTAATCTTTTTTTAAAGATTTATTTTTGGGCGTTTTACCTTTATTTGAACAGCTTATTTTTTTAGAGAGGACAGGAAGTGAATTGGGCGAGAGAGAGGGGGTGGGATCGGGAAAGGACCTCGAGCCGGGATTCAAACTCGGGTCACCCGGAGCGGAACAGCGCATAGTTCAGTGAGCTCAATTATACTAACGCTACATTTTATTGTCAGTAACAGCGTTGAAAAAACTAATGCTGTTTATTTAAAATGCCATTATTCCCATCACTGTATATTAGTTTATTAACCCTGAAATGAAACTCTGGGCAACTCTCGCATTTCCGTTTCAGAATGCGATGCATGTCAAAACCGAGAAAGCGCTGTAAGCCAAGCCTGTTTCTTAAAAAGAGAGGTAACATACAAAGAGTCAGTAACCATAGTAACTTACTTTTCTAGAGTTTCTTTCGATCTCCTCCCCCTTTCAAAGTTGTGTACATCATTCATTCATTTAATACAGTCATTCATTGCACACATATTGTAGGATTTGTATAGTTAAATAAAGGTCAAGAGAAAGCCAGTCCTCTGTCAACTCTGTCAAGCAGCTGGAATACCTATAAAAGCAGAGCTCAGTGAATCTAAATAAAAGGTGCTTCATGATGTCATAGAACCATTTTTGACTGAATGGAACATCTGAAAAAACTTTTTGTTGCTTCACAAATGGTTCTTTGTAGTGGAAAGGTGTTCTTTAGACAATTAAAATGTATGAAAGAAATGTTCTTTTAAAGAACCCTTTACTGTTTTTAATGGTTTTTTTAATAGGCGGTATTCTGACAAACAATTTAACAAGACAAGGTTCTGAGGGCCAACTAGTGGCAAACCTCACAGGAATATTATACAACAGATTACAATACACTGGAAAAATACCCACAATGCACTGGAGAGTTATAGGAACAATTACATTACAGTACTCATTACAGTAGTCAAATCTTCCTATGGTAGGGATAAAGACAGTGATAAGGACTTGTTAAATTAAGGCTTGTTGATTGAGCCCTAATTAATAAAAGTGTTAGCTGAAATGAGCAGATGTGTAATGTTATTAAAAAAGGGCACGACTTCTGAAGCTGACAGCCAAATCTCACAGCCTAACAGCCTGTTTAAAATGACTTCTAAAGCAGCTGTGCAAAAGCGCCATAAGGTATTGAGGGCTGTGTGATTAACTGGCTTGACTGAAAAAGGAAAAGGTGTTTTTACAAAGTAAAAAGCCAACAACTTTTATTTTGTGGAAACTGTTGTGGGAACAGACAAATGTCAAATTATAAATTAACTAAAAATAATTGTCTCACTTGCTCATTGATTAACTGGTCTGGTTGTTCGCCACAGAAAAGTCTGAGCTCCAAATGGCAAAATGAATAAAGCACTACAATCTCACTGGCAAACACACTTTCATTGTCATAGGTGCCGTATCTGTGTGATAAGAGGTAACAGTCACACCAGCTGCGGAAGTTTTAGCACCAACTCCACACACAGAACGTTCTATCATGATATGTTTTGATGTTATCTGTCCCTGTACATAATATACTGGGAATTATGCAGAGGCAAATATTGAGCAGCCACAGCCCAGCTAACACGTACCTGGACCGGACCATATTCGTTGTCACGAAATACCATAATAACGTTCCAGCGACGTAACTATGATTCCCATATTCGCCGTGACGACGTAACATTGGATGTTGTTGGGACATGGTGAATAATGGACATTTATGAAGGCGATTAGAAAGTTGAATTGCGCCAAATTGTATCCGTTAAACCACCTGATTAAAATGATATTGTGAATAATGATCATGTACTTCGTTATATCTGCGAGTTAAAAAAAAACATTTAAGCAATATATAATATTGTTTAGGCGTAAACACAAGCGTAAATAAACTACTGAAAATAAGCTCAATATTATGGCTTCATATTTAAACTCTTTGAATTAAAACTAAGCACAATGTTAAGAACGGTCAATTTTAGAACAAAGCAAGGTCAATGTTCAAGTTAGATAAGCTTTACAATAATTAACAATATGTTCAACATGAAAGTCGGGTGAGACCATTTTGCGGGCTGTGCGTGGTATTCTGTCCCATGGCTTACAGAAGCATCTAAAGTAGCAAGCACTGAGTGCTTCAGAATCTGGGTCTAACCAGTAAGCCATCCGGGACTGTCTTGCCTACTCTTTTATGAATACTGAGATTCGGACATACTACTCTATAGTAGGAGAAAACAGTACTTGAACATAGTAGGTAAGTAGGCGTATTAGGATGCAACATTAGTATACGCATGTACAAATCTCTCGAGAAATAGTCCACCACCCAGGGTATTTCTTGCCTATTTCAGATGCAGCCACGGTCTTCACGGTAAGTTGCTAACTAGTCTGTGAAATACTTAACTTACTGTAAAATGTATACACAATGACCCCACAAGTTTCAATGTAAGTCCAATATAACATTAACCCTGTCCTTTAAAACTGCCATACTTCACTCATACTTATAACTTCGGTCTCATAAGTATAGTTTGTCAGTACTAGGCTTGTTTTGATAGTCGGTGTCACAGGTGCAACACGGTGTCCACCCGCCAACCGATTACATCACTTTCCCACCGCAACCCCACCTTAATTTTTATAGCAATAAATCATTTAGTTTAGTTAATTTCCTTCCTTATCCATTTCTTATTTATTTATTTAACTAACATAACGTTTTTCGTTTCGTATTAATTAGTTGCACAATGTGTGCCAGGATTACTGGTTTTGTTAACATGGGCAACATATGTAATATAAAAGGTATTTTGTTTTCGTTTCTTTTTTTTGCTTGATGTGGGTTGTGATTATTCATTTTGTTAAAGGCTACCTATCTGAAGTTAAGGTTTTTTTTATATTCGTTTCTTATTTTGTCCATAGTGTGTGCAGTGGTTTTTCATTTTGTAAGGTCTGTGTTTAATATAAGTAAATGCCATTGTACTTTAATTAAAAAAGATATTGAACCCACCATTAATTCAAGCAATTACCGTTCTTGAATTGCCACTATTCAAAACCGAAAGTAAAATGCGGCATGCCCACAGCATCTTCAACCACCCCAAAGCAAACCCCCCACCCCCGGTGTCACCGGTAGTACCGTTGTTTTAACACGTCTTTTAACTGGTGGAGAAATGTAATCACCACCACATCCCAAGTTAGTACAGTCAGTAATGTTGCAGTATCTTTCTGCAGTCCAATAGACGGCAGTGTGCTTGTGGTACATGTTTGATCACATAATTTGAGTAATCATTGCAAAACATTTTTTAATATATATTCTGTTTATATAGCCTATATATTGTATAGCACTTTCAGTTTGTGTGTCGAAACTTTTGACTGGTACTGTTATATAATAAACACAAGTAATATCTGCCATTTAACTATATTAGTCTTTTAACTATTCCATCGGTTGAGAACGATGGGTGATAGGGCTTTCTCTTCTTTAGCTCCAAAATAATGGAATGCTTTACCGAATGAGATAAGGCAGTCTAAATCTCTTAGCACATCTTATAACACATTTTTTATGGTAGCTTTTACTTGATTTTTGTATTTTATATTTGCATGGTTTGTGTTTATTGTTAAATCTTACAATTGTGGATTGTTTTGAACAGAATTTGACTTGTAAAGTAAACTTTAAAGGCGCTATAGAAAAATTGTGTTTATTATTATTATTATTATTACTATATCAATATCAACTGTTTTTACTCCGTAATATCGGTATCGCCCCCCCAAAAACCCATATCGGCCAGGCTCTACTAAATAACACGTCATATCCCTGTAGTAAATTTTGACTGTGTGAAGGTGCTGCAGGCAGTCGTGTACTGGAAATCTGTGTTCTCAAACTTCAGCGGATTTCCTGTGTGCATGGAGTAGAGAGCAGGGAACACTGTCTAGGGACCATGTCAATAGTTACACAGTTCGTTCATGAAGTTCTCTTCTAATGAGCTGGTGATTTAAATCAGTCACGAGGACCAGGATTAAGATCCGCTGGTTTATACCATTCAAGCCATAAGATAAGACTGTAAGTACATTGGTGGACATAATTAACATTGAAGAATTCAATAGATTGCAGAACTATTATCACAGGCAATGAAATTAAAATTTTGGGTCAAATTTCTATTTAGAGAATATTTCTCTTCTCTCTTTTCGGTTTATGATTCTAAATGCTCACTTTTGTTTAGACTTGTATGTTGATTTGGACTTTATGTTTGGTGTAGTAAAAAATATTTTTTTGAAAAGTCACACCTTTTTTGCAGCATGTAAGTAAAATTTTTTGTCTAGGAAATTATTAATGAGTAGGAAGTCATCACCCTTAAGGTCAATTTTTACTTCTGCAAGGGACCTGCGGTTTTCATTGACACTTCTGCGTCATTGTCTGCATCGACAGGCAATGACCACTAGGCGTCAGTGCCCACGCGCGTGTTGCTTGTGTAACCAAGAGCCGAAGAAGAAGCAGCAGCTTGTTTGAGAAGCATTAGCAGTGATAGCAGCAAGTAAACAGTCGCTTTTGTTGCAGCTTGAGATGTTAAATACAGAAGAACAAATAATTTACTTAGATAATTCATTCGGATAATGCGTTTGATTAAACCCTACGGCATAGGACCTATGCACAAGCATAAACTGAACCAGTTTCAGAGAAACAAGAGTGTCAAAATTGCAATAAATGGCTACACTGACAGGCTGGTATGAAAACTTTGAAGGCATTTTTCGCAGTTTCAGTGTTTGTGTTGTTACTGCACTTTGCCTAGGGCAGTATTATATTGGCAGCCTGGTGTTGTGGGCTGCTTCTGGTGAAGAAGTCCAGGGTTACTTTTTGGTCCTAGTCCGGCCCTGTTTACATGTAAGGGGACCCGCGGTGTATGTAGATAGAAATAGCTAATTCTAAGGTAATAAAAACGTAACGCTTCATTATGTAAGCTCGCTATACACCTCTGAAGACAAGGTTACGTATATTATATTGAATTTCTGTTAATAGATCCTCCAAAAAATTTGCAGTTATTATTTGTGGTCCACATGTGGCTTTAGCAACACACTGTACATTTTCAAGCCAATGAAGCACATTTGAATTGAGTGACTCTCAATGTGTATTGTGACTGTCCCAGTGTACGCTCATTCCTGCATATCCTGACGTGTTAGAATAACATCACTGTGTTTTATGGGATTTTAAGAGGGGTCCTCAGAGTCCAAAACACTGGAGTATGGCAGTGCCCACATTTGGCTCAGTTCAGGTTTAGCTAATGGCCAATTACAACATACATCTACAGAAGCATAACAACCACCAAAATATACAAAAATACGTATTTAAATAGTATGGCTTATTTATAGTTTTGAATCATGTATTTTCCAAGGGTTAAAGTCTTTCAGAAAATCAAACCTTAAAAGACTATTCAAGGCGAACAAAAGAGAGACAGCCATATCAAGCTATGTATAGAAAGATTCATGTGGTGAAACTGCAAGGTTATAAACCTTTAATGTATCTGCTCTTGGTAATTATCCACAATGCCTCTTTGCCAGCTAAGAATTTTATTGCAGTCTTTACCTGACATGTTTAATACTTCTTTTAATTAATAGAAAAATCCTTGTAAGTGGTTTGGATGTTGATGTGTGTCCGCATTCTTAATCTTCCTCTATGCTACTCGTCCTGAGGCATGCCTTGCCGCCCTACTTTGAGCCCTCCTGTGCGGTCATGTGACTGAGTGGACAGCAGCATGGAATGGATGGAATGCGATCGTATGACTATTTACCCAACCAGCGTCATGAGGAATAGACCCCGCTTCACATGCTCTCTCACACATGCATACACTGACGCACACAGAGAGAGACATCAGCGCACCGCTTTACTATACATAAACAGAGCCGCCCTAGCACTTTCTCAGATTCTGCTCATTACTCATATTCACTTGTACCATAGACTTATTTGCTTGTTTTACATGGGCACGTAAGGACTAATATGTAATATAGATATAGATTTATAGAGAGCTTGATATATAGAGTGAGAGATAGATCTATATATATATATATATATATATATAATAATATAGGACTTTATATAAGAGAAAGAGAGCGAGAGCGAGAGCGAGAGCGAGAGCGAGAGCGAGAGCGAGAGCGAGAGCGAGAGCGCGAAATCGAGAATCGAGAATCGAGAGAGCGAAATCGAGAATCGAGAGAGCTAATTCGAGAATAGAGAGAGCGAAATCGAGAATCGCGAGAGCGAAATCGAGGAGCGAAATCGAGGAGCGAGAGAGAGCGAGAGAGAGCGAGAGAGAGCGAGAGAGAGCGAGAGAGAGCGAGAGAGAGCGAGAGAGAGCGAGAGAGAGAGAGAGCGAGAGAGAGAGAGAGCGAGAGAGAGAGAGAGCGAGAGAGAGAGAGAGCGAGAGAGAGAGAGAGCGAGAGAGAGAGAGAGCGAGAGAGAGAGAGAGCGAGAGCGAGAGCGAGAGCGAGAGCGAGAGCGAGAGAGAGAGAGAGAGAGAGAGAGAGAGAGAGAGAGAGCGAGAGCGAGAGCGAGAGCGAGCGAGAGAGAGCGAGAGAGAGCGAGAGAGAGAGAGAGAGAGAGAGAGAGAGAGAGAGAGCGAGAGCGAGAGCGAGAGAGAGCGAGAGAGAGCGAGAGAGAGCGAGAGAGAGCGAGAGAGAGCGAGAGAGAGCGAGAGAGAGCGAGAGAGAGAGAGAGAGAGAGAGAGAGAGCGAGAGCGAGAGCGAGAGAGCGAGAGAGAGAGAGAGAGAGAGCGAGAGCGAGAGCGAGAGAGCGAGAGAGAGTTTAAATACAGCATAGTAATAATTATATAAAGAGCATATGTTCTGTTATTTTGACAGTATATTGTTATTGTTGATATTGTTAGTAGTTCACAGAATTAAACAAATAAACACATAGCTATAAATAGTACATTTAAAAAAAAAGATTAATAAAAATATTTTGAAATGGTCTCTTATTGTTTTTTACTGTATATAAATAAAAAGGTTTTTTTTGGAGAATCACAAAATACATAAAACACTAGTATAATAGTATACATTATCCTTTATAATATACAGCCGTGAAAAAATAAGAGACTTATTTTCATTGCAGATCAGCATTTCTAGATGTGTTGTGGTCAGTCCAGGGTTTGTTTAATTTCAACAAAATTAAACCTCAGAGTGACAAAGTCATCCACAGCAATGTGAAAGACTGACAACATGACAAGACGAGGTTAGCAATTTCCTTTTTTGGTTTTCCTGTTTTCCTTCAAATATTATTGTTGTATTGCTTAAGAGTGAATATGAACTTGTTTTCTTTGCAGTATTTTGAGAAAAAAAAATACAGAGCATATTTTCTGTGATTTTGATTTCTCAAATCCATTGTTTCTCCAGTTTTCATTTTCTGCAAATAGAAACAATTTTTTTTTTTATTTGGTAAAAACATTGCTGGTAGTTCACAGAATGAAACTAAAATTATAATTTTGTCTACACACATACCTATAAATATGTAGCAATCTTTCAATCAGAGATTTTTTTTCGTGGCTGTATAACTATTACAAATATATAAAATAAATATCAGATTTTCACTACAAGGTTATAAAAATGATAACTACAGTATATTATCATGATATAAATTGGATCTTTTGGATATCTAAGGGAAATAAATAATGCTATCAGTCAAATTAATCTTAAAAACAATTTCGTTGGTAATATTTATATTTTTAGTTGGTAAGATTTATGGATATTGCCAATATTGGTATATTGTGAGACCTAATATATAAAAATTCAAATATCACAATCAAAAATGATTTGATCATTAATCATTTTCTGCGCAAAGATCCACTCAATTGCGTGAAGCCTCATAGATTCGATGCAATCCCATCACTCACAGACCGCCCATTGATCCACTGTCATTTACAAACTGCTGTGTCGTGGACTTGCATAGAACGACACTGATGAGCTTCATTGCTAATTCTGCAACTGTAGCATCATAAGGAAAACACATAACACGATTACTCGTCTCATTGCTTAACTTCCAAGTTATGACTTTCTTTCAATAGCTAGTGACTACCGTGTACGCTTCATAGCAAGCTGTCTCACAAACGCAGAGGAATTTGTTCAAAATATAATCATGAAAGTGAAGACTGTTCATTAAACTTTAACTTTGTTAAAATAACAACTCTAAGTAATTTTTTAAAGGCCTTTGGCAGGGATTGACCGTTATTGGCAGTTAGCATGTAAGCAAACAAGTCAATTATCAACTAATAGTGCAGGAAATGCAGAGGGGGTGAGCACCCGTCCCGCTTTTTGTTGTACCACATAGCATTTTCACCCCTTGTTCCGCATGTCTCATATTGAGAAAATATCCTGCATTTTCATCAGCCTGTTGGTTTTAAGTCACATTAAAAAACACGTTCTTTAACCCGAAACGCACATGAGATGTTTGTTTGCGCAACAGCGCTGCTGTATTATATGTCAAAAGCAGCAACCCGGTACACCAGTGTCCAACAAGCTCATACAATCGCAACTATTTTTATAGACTTATTTTTATCCAATGTATGAGAAGACTTCAGTGATTCAGTCATCGAGCCTGTGACATCTGTCAGTAGATCGGTTGGTAATCCTCTCATGTCAACTTGTCGGATAAAGAGTCACTAATACATGGTAAACTATGTGCCATTGAAACTGTATTTAGCTTAAAGGTTGTGGTTAGCGTATTAAAATAAAAATAATTTGCATATCATGAATGCATTATTTAAAGGGATCACATGGCGCGAACACATGTTTTTCTGTGTCTTTGGTGTGATTTAAGATTAAAATTGCAAAGATTTTGTCTATCTAAAAGCGAATGCTCACCCAGTCCGGCCTGAAACGCCTCGTGTAACCACACCCACACAAATCTACGTCAGTTCTTGGTATGATTTGACTAAGTATGTATTAGCCCAAATGTATACGCAAGTTAGGTGGCCGTACCTGTCAGTACAATTGCTTTGGAGCCTTTGTAAAAAAATCAGGGAATACGCCAAAAAAGGGGCGAGGCCTTCCTTAGAGAAGAAGAGCCGCTGGAGTTGTGTTATCAGAGATTGTAAACATTTGACTGAGCTACGCGCTAAACTACTTTCACTTTCATCACAGTCCTACAGCTGGTAATAAGAATTCAGCTACACACATTCGGATAACCAACGGCCAAATAACAACTTCCTTGACTTTAACATCGGCTGTGAAATTTGTTCTGTGTAATACACGGATATTGCATACCTCTGAATAGGGCTGGGCGATAAATCGATTTTATCGATTAACTCGAATTTTACGTTTAGGGCGATTTTTTAAAATGAAAATTGGTTTTCTCTTTAACTTCTACGAGCGACGCTCCCGAGTGTTCACACCAAACGCGAGTTGCGCGAATAAAACACGCTATTCGCCAGTAGTTGGAACATTTTGAGTTTACTCGCTTCATTCACACTTTATGAATACCACAGCTGTATGTATTTTTGTACAATCTAATTTAGTCATTTTTACCACATTTATTTGACCAAAAAGAGACACACAATTAAATTATTTATTTATATTTTAAGTTATTTTGAAGGTGCATTGTGTCACTGTAAGTTTGAGGTTATTAGAAAACTGATAAGCTACATTTTCACTGTTTACAACGGCAGGGCCTGCCATCTCGTTTACAAGCATGTTTTAAGGCTTGTTTCCTGTTACACTTATCCCCCAATGGGCAATTTAGATTAAACTGCATAAAGGAAAATCAGAACAAAATAAAGAGTACATTTGTTTTGAGCAAGTTCTTTGTCAGTTGTAGTTTGTTTTTAAATAGAAAAAATAAATCGATTAAAATCGAAAATCGGGTTTGGTGTGAAAAAAATCGGAGAGTTCTTTTTTAAGCCATATCGCCCAGCCCTACCTCTGAAACACTTCTATGAAACGTCCTCCTGGTCTGCTTGTTTTATAATTCAATCCGGGTTCAATATAAAAAGGCAAAACTAACACTTTGGTTATTTAGTGTTATTAGTGTTAATTAATATAACTGGTCTGACACCATTCGGTCTGGTGTCATTTCCCTCGCCATAGTAGGAAAATATTTGCAATCTCTAACAAAGATTAATGTTTGCACACTTCGATCGATCCACATGTTTTTAACTGATAAAGGGGAGCTGACGCCATTGTTACGGTTTATTGCTAAAAGCCAAACTTCATAAATACACGTGCACTAAGAGGGGGACTGACCAATCACAACAGCCTGATAAGCGGAAGCTCACTGATATGGTATGGGTGCGACATCTTCCCACACACACTCTAAGGGGGTAAACAATTACGACAGACCTGGTCAGATTTATCAATCAGAGTGATTCGGAAGGACGGACTTTGTATAGACCGGAAGAAATCCAGTCATTTCGTTAGAAGGAGGGACAGCGGTGAACAATAGACTTGAAATATATGAAATATAAAGCTTTTTTATTAGAAACATGAACATCCATTGTTTAACACCCAAAAAACATAACCAAAGGCTCAAAAACAGCGAAAGAACAGGGCCTTTAAAGTTTGACTGTGCCACTCAAATATGACAAGCCTGGTTAAAAATACATTTTTGATTTTTAAAATCCCAAGAAATCACCTTGAAAATATACTGAGATAAGCCTTGATTGAAGGTAATTCAAAGACGTCTCATTATTGTGGCAGACTAGCAAATGCATTAAAAAGACATTAGAGAAAGTAGCTTTAGGAGTCAATGTGCTGTTTGTTTTGTTTCCATATCACTGAACATGAGCCTAACATTGGCCTTGAGCCCACAACAATCCATTTTGCAATCGAGTTTTTAATCGGTAAGAGATCTGCTTTTCATCAAAGTCCCTTTAGGACAAATCCATCCACTTGGTGGCTATAATGGGAATGCACTTGAACAGCTCATGATAGTACAACTCTATCTACTTGAATGAAATAGACCCGTAACCTACCGGGCAAGATTATGTTCTAACAAAATTCAAATCTAAATTCAAAATATCATCAAAACACCTGCATTAAAAAAGAATTATGCATAAAAAAGACCCATTTCTTCTATTCAGCCACGGAAAATTTACTATTTATAGGTATGTGTTTAGGTAAAATTCATATTTTTGTTTCATTCTGTGAGTTCCCAGATTTAAAAACAAAAGATTGGGTCTCATTCACAAAGCATGAGTATCATATATTAAGAGAGTAATGTCTAGTCCAGAGCGTAAATTTGTGCCTCCGAGTCAGAGGTTCCTTGATGAGTTGGACGAACATGAATTCTGTTTTGAGTGCTTGGGGGTTGATCATTCTACCCTGGGGCTAGAGGGAGAGTGCGAACTCTGCGATGTATTTGGCATTCGAGTTCTCCGTGCTCGGCGTTCCTTTTTTAAGAGCGACCGAGCCGCCTCTCCCCCGCCATTGGGCTTGCGGTTCAATTTAGCCGAGGCACGGGAGCAGTGGCGGCGCCAGGGGGGCATTGACCCCCCATTAGACCCCCCACCCCTTCCTGATTTAAAAAATATTTGATATGTATTAAAATATATATATCCGGGATAAAGATTTAAAAATGGTTCTCTTCAAACTACGCAGAACAAAAATAATTAATAATTTAATCGACATATAAAAAAATATATAAACATAAGAATCAATGCGACGCCCCATGAACGTTGCTGCCGCTGTGCCTTGCATCATTGCATTCAAGGAGCTGTCGTGAGCCCGCAAGAGCTGCTACGCACTTTATATCTTGAAGCTAAAAATGGATCGCTTTGTCATACCAAAAAAAGGGCGGAAGAAACAGGTGAGTAGATGGAAAGAAATGGCGCCTCACTGAGCGCTACAGCGGGCATGGATGGTGGGAATCCTGACGGCGGAGAGGATTTAACTGGGGATTTAATCCATGGCCCAGCCGAGAAACCAAGACAGCCTCAACTAAAATCATACCCGCGTCGTTCTTTTGGATTGTAAATATGTTTTCTGTCATGGGTGTGGCCAGCGCCGCCGCTCCCACGCGCATCACGCACTGTGCGTAAGGCACTAAGTGCTGAGGCGGCACCAAAAATAGCGTAATGAATTTTTTTTTTTAAATCTAATATTATTTCATTAGGCTATAGAAAAACTATTAGGCAGGCACATTTCAGCCATGTATATGTAAAAAGAAAACGGCCGAACAATCCCATATCACCACCCGCCCATGTGCGGTCCGCGCGGCAGCGCCGGTTGATCGCGCGTGCGCCTGACACAGTTTGACAGACGGTAGTCTAGGCAACTTATTTGGAAATGGCCCCGAAAAGACATTAGGAGTCAGGATCAGAGAAAAGAAAGAAGAAGAAACTGCGAGATGATGCCAGTGCATCACATGCAGGTATGTCCATGTTTAATTAACTTAAATTCGGGAAATGTGGATGTGCTGCTACTAATTCTGTTTACTGAAGAAAAGTTTGCACTTTCAAATGTGTAGTGTGTGTTGGCTATTCTACATATGTTTACAAAGTCAGCAAAGCTGTGAAGATTTTACTTTCTCTATTTTGTGTTCGTAGGTTTTATACCGCGATGCTGCTATTGTGTTATTGATATTGAGTTATATGTTTGGTAATAAAAAGTTAAACTGGCAAATTTCAGGGTGGGGGGGGGTCATCATAATGGAATTATGCTTAGGGCACCAATATGGCTAGCAGCGGCACTGGGTGTGGATATAGCAATTAAAGTTCGAGCATATTGTTTGCAAACTACAATTGATTAATTAATTAAAAACAAAAGTAGTTGATATGCTGTGTTGTTTTATTTGTTTAGTAGCATTAATATGCAGTTATTACCCGTGTCCACTGTATTTTCTGTTGGTTTTCATGAGACCCCCTTTAAATGACCAGGACCCTCATTGACCTCCCAATCAAAATTGTCTGGAGCCGCCACTGCACGGGAGACAGATGCCGTTTCCCCTTTGCACTCGCCGAGCCGCGACATCCTCGCATTCCACGGCGTTCCTTTCGCGACGCAAATGCATTAGATGAACATCTCGGGGAGGTGTCGAATGCAGTAAACCATCTTAAGCTCAACTGGCCATAGGAACAAGAGACCCACAAGCACTCAAAACTAGACAACCGGTATCTGTTGGGTGGCCAAGGGGACGAGCCCAAAAGTCAGGCCCTCCCCTTTTTTGAGGATCTCCACGCCGAGGTATCTCTGTCATGGCAGAGATATTTACATATACATTTATGCATTTGGCAGACGCTTTTAACAAAAGCGATTTACATTGCATCATCCTATACATTTGTATGTGCAATCCCCTGGGATCGAACTTACAACCTTGCGTTGTTAACGCAATGCTCTTGCCACTGAGCTACAGGAAAGCTACATTTTTTATTTGTCAAATTTTATAGTCTGGATGTCCATGCTACTCCAGGCTCACACGTCATGGAGTCTACATCCCAGAGTCAGGTCTGATGCCTCCTATTGTCTTGTGCACACATACCACACAATCTTGGGGGGTCCAGACACCTCCAGTGCAGCAGCGTTGGTATTCTCGTTCCCATAGGGTTTGAAACGCTGCATCGAGATTAGCTTTTCATAGGGAACGCAGCATCTCGTTCCCGCTTTTCAGGGAACAGGGTTACAGCCAAGTAAACCGAGGCGTTGTGTATCGTGGGAGGTTCAAATGTGCGTATAAATGCAAAAAATCTACGCAATTATTAGTGAATGAAACCCATTTATTTTCAGAAAATGTAAACTGGAGGAACAGGTCAAAATAACAGAAAAGTCTTTAATTTTTTTCAGACATCAAAACTGCAAAGAAAACAAGTTAATTTTTAAACTTTTGAGCAAAACGACAATAACCTTTATTTAAGAAAAGTTCAAAAACAATTATGTAGTAACCTCGATGTCTTGTCATGCTTTCTTTCACCTTAACTTTATATGATTACTTCGGCTTGATATTGTTCAAATTGAACAGAAACTGGACTGGAATTACCACAATACATCTAGAAATGAAGATTAAATGATTAAAAGGAAATATTCTTCCCTTTTTTAATGCAAAAATTTATCCAGCATGAACTGTTCCTAAAGTGTGTGTGGTCTGTTGAGACACATTGCCTGTAGTCACAGCTGAAGCGGTACTTCAATCTTTAATTGCTTTGATAACAGGAAAATACCCAATTTACAAATTTACATACAAAAGGCAAGGAGCCTGACTAATTGCATTAACATTTGAAATGTTAAATATTAGGCTATCCCCTCATGTTTTATTATAGAACTTTAAGACAAATAAAAAAATCACCTTTGCTAATGATGATTTACATGGGCAATACTTCTAAGTATATATTAATGCTGCTTATTCTTCTGGCGCCTATGTCTTGCATTATGTCCATCTTTTCATCCCCATCACACTTCGACCCTTCTGAGGGTCTATCTCTAGTCGAGTCACATGCTGATAGATTTTGACAGCTGTTATCCAGGTCACAGTATCCCTGAAGTCCATGTGTACAAATGCTGAACTCAAATAGCCATTGCAACACAGAACACTGAACGGAGCACTATCAGCTTTGTTTTGGCCTATATGACTCCATACATCATTTGGTGGATTCCTGTTGAACTTTTTGCATATGATAAATAAATTATCAATTATATAACATATTTGCAACTTTTTTATTTGGCATCAGTTCAAATAAAAAAATAGATCAATGAAGAGATCTGTCAACCATTTCCAGGGTCAACTTGCGGCAGACCTTTGTAAAGACTGACAGGAAGCAGGATAATGAATAATTTCCTTTTACGAGCCACATTTCCTTCTACTGAAAATGATTACCCTCACCACTGATCAGCAACAGCAAAATACAAGGAGGCCTAAATTAGTTTCTAAACAACCAAATAGACCCAAACCAAAAATATACTGTATACAGAAAACTTACTTTGCCATAAGTGTAGATCAAAACATTGGAAGAGGTCTACATATATGTCGGCTGATATATTGGACCGATGTGTGTCATTTTTAATATATCGGCAGATATCTCTATTTAGTAGCGTCGGTTTAATGTCGAATAGAATCAAACCGTCGGGAAATGCCATAAAGCTACAGCTGGTTGAAGGTTAGCTTACTTGCTGTTAACTTTAATAGAGCGTTCACAACAAACGCTGTAAATCGTGCTACTCGTATGTAGTTGGACGCTTTAACATTTTCAGTTTACTCACTTCAATCGCACATGAAATTCTCTTCACAACAGTGGCGAATTCAGGGATTCTGCCAGGCGGCTCCAGTCTCGTTTCGAAATGACTGACATGGACTTTGTTAAGATGGTAGCTGCGCTTTATGTGCTATGGAAGGCTGAAAACGGTGTAGATTCGGCGCTGTGTCCATCAGATCCTTCGGAGGCGCAGTCCTGATCCATTCTTGTTTAGGATTTCTGCCTCCGCTCGCTACATCATAATAACGTCACTACTAGAACAAGCTCCGGTTTTGGTAAAACGCGGCGCAAATATCGGCCAAATTAAAAATTTTCTACAAACGCGATACGTGCCGCAGAACGTCTATCGCGTCTTTGCATAGACTTAACATGTAAATCGCTCGCGTTTAACGCTTCATTCGCGTCTGGTGTGAAAGCACAGTAAGGACTGTAGTCAAAAACTATCAGCAACATGCTTGCTAACATATTAGCCCCAATGTTATAAGTTCTGTTTTATTGTTCCTGTATCGAAGTCGGAGAATGCCGTAGAGAAGGCGGCAGCTCTCACAAACACTGCAGCGTAATTGAGGGCTAGGTAACTCCTACTGTGTGTTCACATAGAGCGCGAATGAGGCGTCAAAAACGCGCTATTCTCGAGTAGTTGGACGCTTGAACATTTTGTGTTTACTCGCTTCATTCGCGCGTGACAACTTACCAGATTCTCCGACCTCCTCACTCACTTTCTTCCAAGCAAGATCCTTTTTATTCCTATTTTTATAAAAATATGAAGTGAAAGTGAAAAGTGAAAGTGAAAGTGACCTATTTGTCAGTTATGGAGAACCATACCTGAAATTTGCCCTCTGCATTTAACCCATCCAGAGAGTAGTGAACACACGCACAGCAAGTGGTGAACACACATACACCCGGAGCAGTGGGCAGCTATCACTGCAGCGCCCGGGGAGCAAGTAGGGGTAAGGTGCCTTGCTCAACACGTATCATATAGCTCCGGGTGTCCACACACTGAGATGAGCTTGTCCTCCATTTTGTATTTCTGCCTCTGCTCGTTACGTCTTCTACGTCACTACTAGAGCAGGGTCCTGATTGGCGAATTTTCGGCAAACTTCAGATTTTTCAACTCGCGCTATTCGCGCAATTCGTGCCGCCTCATTCGCGCTATTCGCGCCGCAAGCGCGTCTATCGCGTCTTTGCATTGACTTAAAGCTTGACGCCTCATTCGCGCTCTATGTGAACACACAGCTAGGGTTGCCAACCCTCCCATATTAGCCTGGACATCGCGTATTTTGAGCCCAACTGATCTGTCCCCAATGTGACTTCGCACGTCCCGTGTATTGACTGCCCCGCTGATCTAACCAGTGATTGAAGCAGCAGCAGCGATCACGACACTTTGATGATATTACCGACATCTGTCTTCTAATCACAGCCCCCTGACGCGCATCCGTTTGCGTTAAGTAAATCCGGCTTTGTTTCTGAATCAGCAAAGCATGCGTCTGTCACGCACACGCTCCCTCAGCCCTCCGCGTCACACACACTCGCACGGAAGCATGCATGCATGCATACATACACAGAGGCGCGCACAAAGCAGTTTTGCGGTGTTTACAAACTATTTTCACATAAAAGTGCATATATAGCAACATAAATGTAGTTTGTCTGTACATACGCACATAGTTTGTTACCCAAACGAACACGTAGCCTACCATTTTATTTGTTTCTGAAAACAGAAAATATGTAAATGAGAACGGCTTTATTGTGCATTTAGTTGTGTTAAAATATTAAAATACAGTATTGAATGAATGTAGGCCTAACCGTTTAGAGATTAAACGAAAATACGATGTGATGACGTCATGCATATGCTAATCAGCACTGCTGCACAGATCAAAATTTGTTCCATATTTCAAAATCACAAAGTTCACAACCCCGCTCCTGACCTGGAGCAGCCCAGAATTGTTTATGACATTTGTTCGGATGCAGGGTTTGATGCAGACAATACTCGGGTTTCCATCCCATTTGCATCAATGAAAATTCAGCTCAAGAATATGCGCATCTGCGTGTGTTTCCATCAACTGTGAAAAAATTGGTTAGAAGTGGTTTCCAGTCTCCACGGTTCGGCACGCATGTGATTCGCCGATTAACCTAGAAGTTTAACCACCATAGAGTGAAAGTTTAACATTTGCAAGCGTTTGGGGACTCACGCTCCGTTTTCTGCACTCAGCCGCTGCCGCACACACTTAAGCGCGCACACGCAAAGTTATGTTCAAATACCCGTTTTGGCAAGTATTCTGGTAAACGCAGTCGGTTATGGCTTACATTAAACCGGATGTGTGTCATTATTTGGTCCGTGCATTTAACGTTAGTCTTAAAGAGACAGCAGCCGATAATACCTGCTTCTGTCTGCTAATCATCTGTATTTAACTTATGCAGCAAGCGTTGTTGTGTTGTTTTAAACTTAATTTCTGCACCTGAATACTACGGTTTCTTTCTTTATAATTTTATGTTGTAGGCTAGTCATCTATGCTAATTTGTGTAATTGTTCTTGTTTTATTACTGACTTTAGTAGTTAAGCTAGTAGTTTAGATAGTTTTACAGTTTTTTTGCTGATCCAAATAAATTATCCGATCTGCAATTCAAAATCCGTAGTATGATCCGAACCGTGAGTTTTGTTTCTTTTACACTTTTTTCAATTAGAGTGTAATTGTTTGAATGTGTATCGAATATTGAATTATAGACTGAATTGAAGATGAAGGTACTACTAAAACTCTAACCGTGAATGTTTCTTCTGTTTAGTTATTACCGTCTGATGGCTTAACAAATTAGAAATGTTGTGCATCGACTTATTATTATTGTGACATTTAGCATGCAAATGAAGGAAAAATCGGCAGCACATATCAGCCATCGGCTGACCCTGACCTCTAAACACCGGCATCGGCCATAGAAAAACCCATATCGGTCGACCCTGGGAGAGTATGTCACTATATGCATAATCCGACTACTGTCCATGTGTTATTATAAATAAAGTGATTTCAGAAGCATAATCTTCAGTCTGCAGTTTGTGTAATTATTGCAAATCCGTCATCACTCATAGAGGAATGAAACAATATTAAGACTTGGTAAAGACAAGGCAAAACAAGGTCATGAAGTGATGCTTAATGGAGGTAATAGCAGAAGTGCTGCAGCGGTGCTACAGAAAGATTACACAGCACATCTAGTGAAGGCAGAAAATAAATGGTATGGAGCACAAAAGATTAACCCTTTCCCCTCAGTGGGACAGGCTGTGATTAAAAGTTTGATTAACACAAGGTGGACTCATAGATTCGAGCATAATGCTTGTTAGGCCACGTCACAGATATGAGGTACAGTACACTGATATAAACATTGATTAATTCGTGGAAATAGTAGATTAGTTATCTGCAAAAATCAACACTGACAGTTTTTGTTTTTCCTCTGTGCTCTTCCATTGCTGCAACTCACATGATTTTCTTTCGCAAAACACACAAGAAGATATTTGGAATGTTGGTTCCCAAAATCCATTGCTTCCCATTGACTTCTATGGACACAAAATCGATGCAAGTGAATGGGGACCAACAGTTTTCTATTACAAACATCTTTCAAAATATCTTATTTTGTGTTCTGCAGAAGACAATCACACCGGTTTGAAATGGCAAGAGTGCATGTAAATAATGATAGAACTTTCATATTAAGGGTGAACTATTCCTTTAAGTGAATGCGATCAGTGTCCAAAGCTCAACATACGCGTTTCATTTACATCATTGATTTTCAAAACTTGTATCTGTCAATTTCCCCACCTTAGTTATAGGCATCTGCTATAGTGCCAGACCATGTAAAACATGCCCTCTGACCTCAACTCACCTCAAGCTTTCTTTTTTATTTGGTGAATCTCTGAAAGCAGGCAGCTGCATACCGAGGAACAGTGGAATGTTAGATAACACGGCGGGATGCTTTCTATGAGGACGCAAAACATCAGCTGGGGCTTTTAAAGCAGAGAAGTGTCATCTCCTAAGAGCATCCTCACAGCACACAACACATCACACCAGTGCTCAGCTATTCACCATAAGTTCACTGGGTTCATGTATATTTGTATGGTATGATGTGATTTTTCTCATGAAAATCCAAGAGTTCAGTTTACGGAGCTAAAGAGTGGGAGAGAGAAACTGCCACAACCCTAACCCATAACCACACTGGGGGAGGGGGGGGGGTAGACCGTTATATTTTCATACCCCTGAGCTTTATTGCTTCTATATATGCATATATGCATCCCTCATTGGCCCCCTCATTCTGAGATAGGAGTCCCCGGAAATAAAATGGCCTTGTGCCTGCCCTAACTAGTGAGTACCATCTACAGTTACAAGTGTGTGTGTGCCAACATTAATTTATTTTCTCTTGTCATATTCGTAAGCATATTCGTATACATTTATATTGTTTAAAAAAGCATTGCTTTGGCAATAAAGCTTGTTTTCAGTTTAAAAGAGAGAGACGGTTCACCCCAAATTATCCACATTCTCTAGCATCACTTACCACTCTGAATTCCCAAAACAACACACACTCAAACATCATTCCTCTTCCTTTCGGTAAAGCTGGCACACAGCCTCAGGGAAGCCCACACTACTCAGAAGAGGGGCTCGTCATTTTCTAGTCTTAATATCTGCCAAGTTTCATTTTGCAAAGACACCTGCCTGTAATTTTTTTAAGTGAACCCCAAAGACTAGCTTTTTCAGGTGCGTTTCGGCGAGACTAAACTTTAGAAAGGTAAATGTTGAAGACGGAGTATGTCTATCATTAACCAAGGCACATGGGAACACAAACAAACCTCCTACAGTCAGTGGGAACAGAAAGTTATTTCATGAAACGACCAGGCATCTACACGTGTACAGTGGCATGCAAATCTGCCCATTATCTCAAAATATTTAACAAATACAGTCAAACACCCAGCATACATTGTAGTAGCCCACATTACACCATGCACACTGTTAATACGTAGACCTATATAGACTTCATAAGAAATCTATCAGGAACTGTCAAGAACAAATTTTGCAAGAAAAAAATATCGGAGAAAAAGTAACATACATATATTTCTCTGACTAAAATAAAGCTACCCCTTTACTGAAATTGATCACAAGGCCCGCCCAACAGTAAATAACA
This sequence comes from Barbatula barbatula, assembly GCF_947034865.1. Lineage (NCBI taxonomy): Eukaryota > Metazoa > Chordata > Actinopteri > Cypriniformes > Nemacheilidae > Barbatula > Barbatula barbatula. The sequence continues at coordinate 19,562,503 of NC_136766.1, read as the reverse complement.
TCTCTTTCTACAGCACAGGGTTTAAAACATCGCGTTTTGACCGCTGCGCTTGCCATCGCTCACACCGGACAACAGCAAGGGCTTTGGTGGATGCCAGGAGGTGCCCATGTGTTTCGGTGCTGCTCTTTGTTATGTAAATAAGGTGTATAGTCTGTGGATAAATCGTCCTGACCACTCCCCACTCCTGTTTCCTCCAGCGCCTGTGACTGAATTAAAGTAATCGATTCCGCCCTGAGGCGACTGCATCCTTCCATGAGCTATATCTCCACTTTCATAATCTGCCATTTATTTAATAAAACATGTATGCCATAACTTATATTATGTCATAGGTGTTACACAGTCAACGAGTATTACATTGGGCGCTGTTTTTGCAAACTCGTTATATGTCAATGATTTCATTTGAATGTCAGTGTACATGTAAAAACCGATGGCAACAGGAGCGCGTTATCTAGTTCATGTATGTTGACTATTTGTCTTTATTTCAAAGTCCAAATATCTTCTTCCAGAGGATATGAACCTGTCCTACATTCACAAACGAAAGCCCCCTACCTACATCGGCCCCCCTGAGCAAACATCACCACTTCGTGTGCCCTGAAATATTTGTGTTAATCTAACGCCAATGTTTCGCCAACGTGGTTATTAATACCGCTAGCTATTGTGATTGAGCGCAGAATAATATCAGCAAAGGCGCAGTTCAGATTGGGTTTCGTCGTGACAGAAAAGTTAAACTAGCAAACATCTTGCCATTCAGTGTTAAATTACACCGAGAAAATTAATAAGAGAAGAAAGTAAAGAGCCGCAACAAGCAAGGTGCAAGATTTCTCTCTCGGCAGTCTCACGTGTCCTGACAGATACAAAGAAACACGTTGATTCATACCAAACACACGCAAACTTAAAACGCAATAAAGACATTATGTACAGCTGATGTTACCTTGCACGGATAGTCCACAGTAACCCAGAGAAAGTAGACAGAAGAACCAGATATTCTCCACCGCCATGTACAGCTTTTGATTTCCAGCAGCAGCGGGGTAAAGCACAGAGTGCTTTATATGACCGCTACATGCATACAATGGAATCCGGATTAAATCGCTTCTGATTTCTGTGGTTGCGCGTAATATCACTATTCCTGCAACGTGCTTTCCCCTACCTATAAACACAACGTGCTGGCATTACTTGGGGAAGAGTCGACGTGTCTCTCGGCGCCTCATCGCCATGTTGTGTCCAAATGTTAAATGTGCGATAGTGTGTGTTAGGTCTCTTTACACACACACCCCGCTCGCTCGCTCACACACACACCAGTGAGTCCCGCTTATAGGTGTCAACTGGAGCTGCATGAAACGCTGCCAGTATCCTCACACACCCCCTTTCCATGTTACACATGCTTGTTTAATGCAATCTGCAAACGCGTTGCGCCAAACGGACGCTTCAACGACGCAAAACATATGTTGCGCTGCATTGAGCTTCATTTGTCGTTTAGCAGCTATTAGAAATATGCCTTCGCCATACACTGTGCGATTATATTGCTTGCACGCTCCACTTATTAACAGTCCATCTCGTGTTTGAATATTTCTGTAAAATGTGTATTAAAACTTTCATACCAACATTTGACCATAGGACGCACTAATATGTGTCATTATAAAAGAGCAAAGTGAAACTAATAATGTCCACAAAATGAACTTGTTTGGTCATAAGCACACATTCACACGGTATGGGTTGCAAGACCCTTTTTTGCCATGACCTTCAAAGGGGCTGGGAGAAATTTCCCTCTCTTGGTGTCTGAGGGGGTGAGAGATCACATGTGCATCCGTGTCATGTGCTCATACAGGCTGAGGATCCCACATCGCCTGGACACTGACACTGCCATGTGTACGGGACACCCACTGGCTGCCAGCTGGGGTCAGCTTAACAATGCAGACTCACAGGAGACAGAAGGTACAAGACTCACCTGCACAGGCCTGACGGTGTGCGTCCACATGCTCTTACAATTAAAATGAATTCAAGGAACATTGTGTAAATTGTTGTTTATTCTGTGTTACTTGCTTTAAATTGCTATAAAAAAACTAACCATTTCTCTTTCTCTCAACAGGCATTGTTCTAGCTTTTTTGAAACTATTATCTTGGTATTAGCACCTATTGTATTATTGCTCCAATATGACATATCACTGTATTGTTCCCTGAACTCTCTGTAAGTCGCTTTGGATAAAATTGTCAGCTTTACTAAATGTAAATGTGAACGTATTATACTCTTTCTTCTCGATTGAACTAATTATTATACATTGGTTTTTGTCTATTCAGGCCAAAATATAGGGCTGTCAAACAATAACTATGATTAATCACATCCAGAATAAGAGTTCTTGTTTACATAGAAAATGTATATTATAGGATAACATATTTTATTTCTAAAAACATACAGATAAAAGCATATATTTTAGAAAATGTACAAATTATTAAACCTTTATAATTTAATCATTGGTAAATATTAATAAATACATGTAAATATTTCATTAATTCAATTTAATTTAATTTATATAGCACTTTTCGCAATGTGCATTGTTCCAAAGCAGCTTTACAGGAGAAAATAAGAAAAACACTGAAAAGTTTAAACAAGTTTAAAGCATGGTGTATATAGAACAAGTATAACTATATATTCATTTTATCAGGTACCATTAGCTCCTTAAAGTAATTATCCTAAACAACAGAACATATAATAAAGCCATTTTTTCCTAGTCAATGGTGGCCAAGAACTTTTTAGTTACAAGCATTTTTCTAAATATCTTTCTCTATGTTCATCAGAGCAAAGAAATGTAAACATGCTTGGAAGAACTTGAGGGATGAAGATACATTTTTTATTTTTGGGTGAACTGTTCCTTTAAACCTGTTTTACAGGTATCAGGTGTAAATGGTGTGATAATTCAACAAAATAATGTACACCAGATGGCAACATCTTGAGGAAAGGCCCGGCCTCAGATGTTTACTGGGAGGATTAGAAAGTAATAAACTATGGAAGATTATTATGCAAACATGTATTCATTACCCATGGAAACACGCCTCATGGAATATATTTCATGTTGTGTGTATACATAGATTTTTGCCTGAGGCAAATAATGTTCAGAATGGGCTGAGTTATTGCTCTTCCAATGCAAACCGTCCTGATGGGGTTCTTGGGGGTAATCCAAACCCCAGAGGGATAAACAGATCAAAGAATGGGAATGTCTCCCCTGCAGCTGGTTTCTCTCCAGACAGCACTGCTCCTGTGCAGAGTGTGTTCACTCAGTAAATATATGCTGCCTCTCTATGCTGTCATGATCTCAGATACTTTTGTCATGGTGTAATGGAGCAACTGTGTGTATGCACAGTTGTGTTCAAAATAATAGCAGTTTGTTTAAAAAAAGTAAGCAGTGAGTAAGTGAGTAAAGCTCAAAATCCTTATAATAACATTTATTTCAATACACGGGAACACTTCATATTCTATTCTAAATCAAAATATGAAGAATAAAAGTATCAAATATGTAATAACTCAACAGAAATTTTAGAATGTTGGGCTGTTCAAAAAAATAGCAGTGTCTGCATTTTTCTTTACAAAGTCAAACATTTACTGTATAAAATGAAAAATGCTTGTAGTGTTCATGTAAATCTCTGAACTAATATTTAGTTGTATTGCCACGGTTTCTGAGAACTTCTTCATATCTGTGTTGCATGGAGTCGACCAACTTCTGGCACCTCGCACCTGTGAACAGGTATTTCTGCCCAGGACGATTGCACTACAGACCACAATTACTCTGAATTTCTTGGTTTTGCCTCAGAAAAAGCGTTTTTGATGTCAGCCCGCAAGTTTTCTATTGGATTAAGGTCTAGAGATTGTGCTGGCCACATCATAACGTTAATCTTGTTGGTCTGTGGCTTGCTTTCTGGTTGTTTGGGGTTGTTGTCTTGTTGAAACACCTATTTCATGGACATTTCCTCATCGGCATAAGGCAACATGACCTCTTTAAGGTTTTGAATGTACCAGAATCCGATAAATATGCCCAACACCATAGAATGAGAAACATCGCCATATCATGATGCTTGCGCCACCATGGTTCACTGTCTTCAAAGTGTACTATGGCTTGAATTCAGTGTTTGGGGGCCATATGACAAACTGTCAGCGACCCATACACCCAAAAAGAACAATCTTGCTTTCATCAGTCCACAAAATATTGCAGCATTTCTCTTGTGGGGGCTTCTTGCCGATAGCTTGGCAAATTGTTACAGCAGTAACATCAGACTTTCTTCGATCACACTGGAGCTGATCATTGGCTGAGTCTGCTATTTTGGCTATTCTTCAATCCATTCAAATGGTAGTTTTTCGTTTCTTCTCTTTCTGGTTTTGGTTGCCATTTTAAAGCGTTTGCTATCATTTTAGCTGAGCAGCCTTTCATTTATGTTTTTCCCTTTCTAATCAATTTTTTAAAATCAAAGTACGCTGATCTTCTGAACCATTTTACTCAGATTTTCAGAGAGAAATGCACAGTACAACATTTTTATGCCTTTGTCCTTAAATAAGGGCCACTTGTTTTGTATTTGCCATTTAGAAATATAATTTCTACCAAAAGCAGTGACTGATCTGGTTAGTAATGTTGGACTGCTATTATTTTGAACATAACTGTATGTGTGGTAGGAGATATGTGCTTGTTGTTTTTAGTGTGGGCTGCACGAATTATATGCATAAACACAATGCTGTTTACACATTAATATTTAAGGTGATAAAGCCCATTTAGGGGTTTTAAAGGGCTGGGGTGATTACGAACATGCCATAAAAGTATGTGTTGGTGGAAATATAAAGCATATTAGGTTGAATCTGTTCTTTGCATTTTAGGGGTTAAACAGCTTGAGCAAATGAGAGAAGCTTTTAATCCACAGTGTGAATGCATACATGCAATTGAATTGAAGGCCATGGTATTTCCGGATAGTTTTTCTACAAGTCAATGAACTGTGTTTAGATACATATCAGAATTTTTTAAGCAATACGATATGTTTTTAGAATGAAAGACTGTGAAGATAAGTCATGACAGAAAATCATTAAAACATGAAAAGATTTCTTTAAAAAAGTAAATACTTCTGAGGTATTTAATGTCGAAGCCATTGCTTCAGGATGCATGGCACCAAATGAGTACATGGACTGTGTTTTTAATAAATCAATCTAGACTTTTCAGTCAAGCTTTAATATTTCAGCCGTTTTTTTATTTCATTTAAAGGCAGGGAAAGTTCCCTCCAGGTGGAACAAAGTGACCCATCATACTTAGAGTGACCCAGAAGAGGCCAATCCCCAAATAAGATGGGGTTGTAAATAACTGCCCTGCCCAGTTACAATCCCATTCCTCTGCCATTGTATGAACACCAAATTTATGCTTGGCACACTGGGCATGTCACCACGGTTACTGAGACTCAGGAGTGGCTCATGGGACAAAAATATCAGCGATACAATTGGTGCTCCAGAACCACTTGGATACGCTGGCATGAGGCCCAGAGAGGGGGTAGAGAGGTATGTATGCTCCTACTGTAAGAATGGGGAGGCATGTTTACCATTACACAGGCAGAAGCATGAAATCTGCGGAAATCTCAGCACAATGGCGTTTCTTTGCTTTGTTACTTTTCTTAGACTGGCGAAAAAGTTTAACCCTGAACAATTGTTGCACAAGTGTGACAGAACCACTTTTTTTGCTTTGATGCTCTCTAGCTTTTTCCCCCTGGGATTGAGCAATTGCTTGATATTGTTTCACTGACCGTTTCCTTGTGCATATATTGAGGCACGTTCGAAGAATCTGTGTATATGCACTGAACTTGTTTTTATACGGGTGAGCACATCAGGCTCTCAAAGCAGATAAGAGGATGAGGCTATAATTATGCCATAAATACATTAAAAGACATTGAGGATCTACAGTCATCAATGGAGAATGCCATCCGTGTGTGTATGAGATCTTGCGATTTAAATATTAAAATGAAAGAGTGAGCTGAAGAATTTTGCAGTCATCATCTTTTGTGTATCAGGCATTCGAATCACATTCAAGACTCTTAACCTTGTGTGTAAGATAAAAAGGGCTACAGGAGATGAATTGAGAGAAAGTGAGTGCAGTGAGTTTAGAGAGTAAGACTTGTGGACAATAGTGGGAGTGGCTGACAGTATTCTTTAGTAAAGCAGTTCAGTGTCCTCCTCATGGGAAAGCGCTCATTAGACATTACACCTGCCTGTGTCTTGGCCTCCCCATTAACAATATACACAGCTCAGTGAAGATCCAGCCTCACATCTGATGCCTGTCCTTCAACACCAACACAGCCGGATAAATCTACACTGCTTAAGCATGTAGTTTTTTTTGTACAAGGCCCCACAAAGTATTAAATCACAAATGTCTTTGCATGAAAGAAGTGGCATTTTTAAAAGCATTTATCTAACTGATTAAACTGACATTTTTCTAAACAAAAAAGCATTTTTTGGACATTTTAGTAACTTCAGACGAATTGATTTCTTGACAGCCACTAAAGATCATCTTGTGCCAGCCGAATAATTGTGAAAATAGTAAATTGAATCTCTGGTCTCAGAAGGTTTAGCATCAATTGTTTGTAGATCCCACTTTTTGTTTTTCTGTACAATCTGTAATCGGTTGACATTCAGATTTTAATGTGACTTTAAGTGTTCAAATACTGCCACTGGAAGAGAGATCAAAGAAAGTTTCCTAAACCGGGGTTGTCAATGTCACGATCGTCAGCTGGAGTGCCCATGAACTCCAATAGAGGGCACTCCACTCAGGACTCTGGCATTTTGTGTCCATTTCCCATAATCCCATGCTAACCACCACCAGGTGTTCCCCATTACCACTCCTCTATATATACTGTGTTTGGACTCTCAATCATTGCAAAGTCTTGTTTAGCCAGTCTGACATTTCTGAGAGGTTCCTTGTGTTTATTCCTTCCTTCCTTCCTTCCTTCCTTCCTTCCTTCCTTCCTTCCTTCCTTCCTTCCTTCCTTCCTTCCTTCCTTCCTTCCTTCCTTCCTTCCTTCCTTCCTTCCTTCCTTCCTTCCTTCCTTCCTTCCTTCCTTCCTTCCTTCCTTCCTTCCTTCCTTCCTTCCTTCCTTCCTTCCTTCCTTCCTTCCTTCCTTCCTTCCTTCCTTCCTTCCTTCCTTCCTTCCTTCCTTCCTTCCTTCCTTCCTTCCTTCCTTCCTTCCTTCCTTCCTTCCTTCCTTCCTTCCTTCCTTCCTTCCTTCCTTCCTTCCTTCCTTCCTTCCTTCCTTCCTTCCTTCCTTCCTTCCTTCCTTCCGTGTATTATCTTGGACTGTTGATTTTGATTGTGATTCTCTGCTGCCTGCCCCGACCTCTGCTTGTGACTGTTTATGATTTTGAATATTCCCTAACATACCTGACGCTGTTGTTGATCTCTGCCTGTTTTACCATTCTCTTAATAAAGAACTGCATATGGATCCGAACGTCTCCGACTCTGTCACAGTCAATCTGGGTGTCTCGGAAAAAAAAGGTTTAAGTTGTAAAATTCTACTGAAGATTATTAGTTTCATTTCTACAAACCATATTTTGACCCCGTCGTAAGTCACTGAGAGAGAGAGAGAAATAATTTTTGTCATCGGTCATCCTTTACTCACCTTTGAATTGTTCCAAATCTGAACAAAATTCTTTGTTCTATAGATATTTGGAAGAATGCTTGTGACCAAACAGATTTTAAACACAAAAGATATTTTGAAGAATGTAGGACAGCAAACAGTTCTGGGGCATTTTTTCCTACTGTGGTAGTCACTGGGGTGCAAGAACTGTTTGGTTACAAGCATTCATCAAAATGTATTTTTCTCTGTTCAACCAAACAAAATGTATAAAGATTTGTAACAACTAGAGAGTGAGTAATTCATGACAAAATATTTTTTTGGGGTTAACTGTTCCATTAAACTGTAGTAGATGCTGAGGTAGATGGGATGTTCGCAGTATTTGTGACCACCATGTCATTGTGATTGTGCCATCAATAGGAACATTGTTAGCCAGCAGGGGGGAACCCTTTCCCAGCATACACTTATGTACATTAGGGATAGACTGAATGTCATTAATGCTTTGCTCCTAACAAGAACTTTGAATAGTATAGTAAGACTTAACTTGACAAATATTCACGAACTGGTGAGAAAGAGACAGACAGAGAGACTAAAGAGAGGAGAAAGATGGCAAAATAGTATAATGGACGGACAGAAGCAGGTGGAAAATGATAAGAAAAAAGGACAAAATAGAAGAGTTGAGAAAATTTGAGAAAGACCAACAGATGAAAGTGGAATCTAGCATAAGCTGAATTTTAGATTCAGTCATAGAGAGGAGAAGCCTTGCTCCAGAGTTTCATTTGTTAAAGGTCTAGAGTGGGATTTATAGTGGCCACTAGCGGTGAGTTTGAGAACTGAACCACTCTCTCAGTCCAAACACGACGGTGGTCACCACAGTACAAAAAGGTGTCGTCGGCAGAGACAGCGTTTCTTTTCATGTTGACACAGGGAAGAGATCATACGGGCTTAGAAAGATTGTAGAAGGAGCGATGTCTTATTCATTATAAATAATCATTATTATTTATTATTATATAATATTACATAAAATAAAGGGACTGTGGATTTTAAGTATAAAAAGAAGGATAAAAGTCAGGCCAGAGCTAGGACATGCATTAATTATAAAGACTTTCCTGCAGATACGCGTCAGGACCCGCGTCACCAAAGGTTTAAGCAGAGATATTCATATATAGGCCTATCTATGGAGATACTTTCCTGCAGAGAGACATTGGAGCAAATATTGTCAAAAAATCACACTGAATTGAGGTTGCTTTGATTCGGATCAGTATGTGAGTAACATTGTTTTTAGAACCAAGATATGTTGATGTTGTTGTAATATTAGCTGTGTAATGGTGGATTCACACGATACGCGGCAGTCGCGTTTGTCAGGTTCATCCCTAAGCAGCAAAAGCACAGGCCGCTTTTGGTAATATGTATTAAGGTAATGCAAACATAACGGTTCATTACGTAATGTCTTTATACACCTCTGAAGAAAAAGTTTTGTATATTTTATCGCATTTCTGTCTGATCCTCCTAAAAACCCACATTGATCCTTTAAACCAATCAAAACCAAGGGTGATAGTTCAGCACCGTTGCCCTCAAGCAACAAGAAGAGGAGGTTAAAAGGCAATTCATTCAGTTATTTTCAAAAATATAGTTGAGTAAACGTCCAGTGTATAAGCGAACAAACTTGACTGTGCTGTGCAAAAGTGTACCGGCTTCATCTGCTCCTGCTAACTAGACCTGGAGATTAGATTTGCCGCTCTTTATTACTCTTCAGCCAGTGTCTGGATGTGGTCCTAACATATGATATGTGTCATTCATTTCAGATATTTCATTACAGTCAGTCTGAATGTCACCAGTAAGCATGTGTTATAATTAAACAAATATCCTTTGACTCATATTTACAAAGCGCCTATTAAACTGAATGACAGATGTTATATGAATGTTTTCAGGACCTAGGAGTTAGATTGTACAATGTTTTAGAAAAACCGGTGCAATAAAACAGACAGAACGCGGAGCCCCCTACAGGTAAGACTAATAAAAGACACCAAACTGTTTAATCATAAATGGTTTTTAGTTTGAACTCAGCAAATTGCCTGGAAAACTACAGAGGATGTAACAGTTTGTAGTTATACAAATGAGTTGTGTTAACCTACTTGTGCACAGTAGCCTACCACAAGGTGATCAAAATGGCCATCAAAGTGATAGTTCACCCAAATATTTTAGTTCTGTTATCATGGGGGCCAGTCCAGTTACCAACATTCTTCAAAATATCTTCTTTTGTGTTGCGGAAGAAAGTAATAAGCATTTGAAATGACAAGAGGGTGAGATGATATGATAGAATTTTCGGTGAACTATCACTTTAAGATACCAATTTAGAAATATAGTCATTAAGGTTGGTCCACCATCATAGATCAATTTCATTCTTTTAATTTTTTTAATTACTTTATGATAAAGAGACTTTGTATTATTCAAATAAAGCTACGGACTTAAGTATATTGTGGTAATTCTGTTACAACCAATGCTATTTTGGTTTCTTTATAAATGATCATTTTAAAGTGTATGTTAACGATTAAAACAATAATTTGAATCCATGTGAGGTAAAATGCTGCCCAATATAACTCGTCTCCTTATGGTTTTAGACATTTTTCCAGCTGGTTTGAAACACAGCAAAGTTTTAACATAATTTCTGAAGTTTTGGTTGGGTTTCAAAAGAGGGCTTCTGTAATTCCAAATATTCCTAAACATGGCCCTTTTTAGCTTTCACATCAGCAGAGAAGAGTCATTTCAGATGTTTCCCTTAACACAAGCCTTCTTTTCAGAGAAACGTCTCATATAGTACAACACAAACAAGAATATTTAACATTATTCGCATTTATATCCGTCACATCCTTTTGAATTAAACGCACAGCTGAATGCTAATGTGGGGGAAATCAGTTCACTCTCTTTGGCAATAAACATGTTTAATTGTTTTTAGTAAGTGCTTGGGCAGTACAGCAAAGCATTTTTAAAAATGCTTAGAGAGGCTATAATCAACTGAGTACGATACATACATCAGCAAAACATATCTCTCAGGGATCCAACAAGCAGCACAAAACCAATACACAGTTCAAAACAAACACAAAAAGAGGGAACAATTATATTTACTGTATTTAAATAAACCCAGATCAGGTTACACTAAAAGACGTCCTTCTTTTTCAAGGCAAAAAGAGAACAATTATCATGTAAGATTTTATATTAACAGTTTGAAAATGCTGGATACACACTGTCATCTTGGCATAAAAAACCCTGAGTAACCCGTGAGATCAAGTCACAAAATATATTAAGTTCAGTCAACTTTGGGATTTGATGGATCTCAGAAGAAAAGCCTTGGGGATGTGATCACAATAAATATGACGTCCAGGACATAATCATCTGCAGTTCACTCAGAATTCAATAACTAAAGGCAGTGGAGTGTTGCCCTATTGGCTACTATTCTGAATTTCTAAATTGAGCAATTCCAGCAAGATAACACATGTATAATTACATGTAATCATACAGGTACTGACAATTTTTAAATATAGAGGGCAGAGATTTAAACAGGTTTTTCCTAAATCAGATAAGGACCCCAAACCAATACACTATAACTGACCTGATATGATTCATCACAATTAGTCAAGCAGGGGGGTCCCCTGATACCTCCAGAGTATCATCCATAAACTGGCATGTTGGCTAGCTCGCTAAAAAATGTCCACACACTTCCATAAATAAATAAGTGCATAAACATGCCGGCCTGTTTAAAATGCACATACATGGATATGCTGTGCTAAAAATGGGGAAGTCTGTAAGAAGAGAAACCATTAGTAAAACACAACCTTGACAAAGGTTAGAATTCAATCTCAGGGTTAAAACTGACCTGTTCAAAAATATTATCAAAGAGACACTGTTATTAGTAACTTTCTTGGCTGTGCATTCTCTGCAGAAATGGCATTTCCAAAATAAAGTTAGTACTATGCCTGCACTCCAAAGTACAGGAAAATAGTTTTGTTCTATTTTAATGTATATATCTACATTCTAAGGCAGACTGTAGCCTGGAATTGCCCAATTTATTTATAGTAGAGTGGTACTACAACAGGTTGAGTTTTGAAGCAATATTTAAAGGAAATAAATCGTGGGTTTCATTACAGTGTACTGCATCATCGTGGTTGTTCAGTGAGAATGGTGTGCTCTGCAGAAACTGTGCACAGCACTTGAGCTGATTTTAGGCGATCTGACGGTTAACAGTGAAAGGAGTAAGCAGTCCGAACTACTGTTGTTTGCACTCTGCAGGCTGAGGATCCCCACTCTGAAAAATTAAGAAACAATCTTATTATGGAAGAAAACCGAAGCAGGACAGAAGTGAAAAAGAAGGTAACCAATGGAGTATACATGCATCACATAAAACAGATACATCAGCTGTTGAAAGCACATTTACAGTACACTGAAATATCCCTCTAGGATTTTTAAAGATCAATGATAAAGCTATTAAAGTGATAGTTGAAATGAAAATGCTGTCATGATTTACTCACCTGTCATTTCAAACCTGTATAAATTCCTTTTACCCAGAACACAAAAGATATTTTGAAGAATGTTGTTAACCAGGACCCATTGACTTCTGTCTCCATACAATATAATTAAATGGGTACCGCTGTTGTTTGGTTACCAACACTTTTTTAAATATCTTCCTTTGTGTTCTGCGTTAGAAAGAAAGTCATACAGGTTTGAAACGACGAGAGGGTGAGTAAATGATGACAGAATTAAAATTTTTGGGTGAACTATCACTTTAATCAGGGTAAAAGTATAAGAGCTGATGTGTTAAGCAGGATGATGGGAGTAAGAAAATATGCAAAATGGATAGAAGCACCTTGTTACAAATTCTCTGACATAGCATTCAAGATACATTTTTGCAAGTGGATGAGAAGTGAAAATCCTTGATAACTAATCAAGTCTAACAAACTCATCATCTATTTTCTTGTACTGAGAATTCTGACAAGGCTTTAATGATAGTAAAATAATCGCTTTGGATAATCTTAAAGGGTTGTTGTGGGTATGGAACAGCAGACATAAGGAGAGGAATAAGAACATGGCACTGGAGGAGTGAAAACAACAGTGCCTGTCTGGAATGGACTCATGACATTTCCTTCTTACCTAGAAATGTATGAGGTGCAAATGACTTATGCCTGTAACTAACATTCATCCAAAGAAACAACAGACAGAAAATGAGTAATTACAGAGACTGAGACATGTTGAACAAAGTTATGCCTGTAGTGAAAACACAACAATATTTCTGGCTAATGGCTAAAAAAACACTACACAACCAGTAAAATTTGAACAAACCAGGATTTTAAAATTGTTCTGAACACAAACTCTCACAGAATCACACACCTCATTTGACATATATATACCCTGTAACGAAGTGACAACAGAATTGAAGTACAGGAGTGAATGTCCTATATTATTGTTCTGCTCATAAAGCCATAGTTTATAAACGTTAAATTAAGTTTATTAAAATGGTCAAGAGCCGGTCGCAATATTTCAGTCTCCAATATAACGGTTTATTATGGGCTTGTTCGTGTTCACTGTTTTTTATTGCAAGATCTGCTCCAACTTAAGTCAGTTAACGCATACAGAAGATAGAGATGTCCCTGATGAATTTTTAAACACAAGTAGACACTGTATGTGTTCTAAAATGTTTTTATAACCTCTGAATGAATGGATCATACACACATAAGTGATTTTCTGTGAAATTTGTCAACACGAATGCCTAAAACCAGCAGACTGACACAGACGTTCCACAACAATGTCGTCTGGTCCAGAGTGAAAATCGGGGGGAAATCTGACCAGAAGTTGTGTAGTATATTCCAGCCATAATGCAGAACCTAATTCCAAACTGACCTTAGCATTCGAATCCCCCTCTTCTTCATCATCCTCATCGTCTTGGTCCTAATTCACACAAAAAACAGTTATCATATGCAACAGGAGTACAATAGTACATAAAACATGACCAATATTCAAGTGTAATTTTACAGACACTGAATGCTCCATTCCTCATCAACAATACATTCTGGGTCAACTTACATCCTCTTCACCCTCATCCAGTTCTTCTTCCTCAAACTGTCAAGACATTAAAAACAGATGTAAAATACAAATTCAAGTACACTAAAATATTCAGTCAAACTAATAGATCATGAAACAGGAAGAAGTTGGGTGCAGTTGGTGCAAATAAAGTACATACACTCTCATCATCTTCCAGAGCTTCTCCTGTAAAATACAGAACTGCTCTCGGCACGATTCTTTCCCTGAAGAAATGACCGATTTCAAAATCTGTGGCTAGGGTATACTCTGCGTCCTCATCCTGTTATGAAGAACACACGCACAGGAATCAGCATCATCACTCACAATTGTTCAGAATACCATTATTAACCAAATGAACAGCATTAACTGCTGGGTGGTTATGATAAACTTAAAAGAACAACAAAAAAAACGTACCAATTCTTTATCGGGTGAAACTAAAAGGAGAGAAAAAAAAAAAAGAGCACAGTGGGTGTATTGTCCACCACGAGGAACACCTATCACTATTTAGTCTCACCAGGTTTCTTGGGGTGGTGTCAAGAACCTCTACTATTGAAATGAAAAATCTCGTACCTTTGATGGGGTTGAAAAAGTTGAAAAAGGAGTCATTGGGCACTTGTTTGGTAATGACCCTTGCTGTCCCCCTGCCTTTGTGTTTCTGCTTCTTCTTGATTGTTTTCACAGTCACATCTTTGCCTTTATGCCAATCAATTTCACACCTGCCAACAGGAGGAGATGAAGAATAACAACCTGTTAGCTAAGAGTGAAAAGCTGTCGAGGAGCTGAGCAGATATTGTTTGTGATGAATGACCGGCTCACCCCTCACAGTCGATGATTTCTGGTCCCTCAAATGAAAACGGATCGTCCGTATCCGGCTCTGACTTCATCTTGTATACTTTAGTGAGGATGGTGTTGGTGAAGTATTCATTGGGTTCAAAGTGAAACTCTAATGTGAAACTCTGTAAAAAGACATTTTACATCTATTCAGATCTTAATATGATACATCAGAAAATTAAGTCTGTTTAGATCATAATACATTCACAGAGTGAATGTGTCTCACATTTACAATGCAACCTATGTACAGCACAAACCCTTACCATTGGTGGATCAGGTCCGGAAAATACGACTTTAATATCTTGTAGGTGTTTAAGTATTGGTTCATCATGTTCCTGTTGAGAAAGAGAACATAAGATATTTCTTTTCACAAATTAGAAAAACATTTTGATCATGGTTATGTGTTTTGATTATTAATACATATTTAATTACTGTATTCATAATATAAAAATATATGAAATTGTATTCACATTCATAATGAAGGATACACAGTATTGTCTGCCCATGGTAACGAAGCATGAGCACATATTAAATAATCATTACTGAAAATACATAATTCAACAAAAGAGAAAGTCTATCTTTAATATCGAATGTTTTGCTGGTTCACCTGCAGCATATCACTCAACATATCCACACTGCGGAATATGGTGAGCCAAAATTCTGGAACTCCAGAGGGCTTTTCCTCATTAGCATCCTCTGTTTTTTCTTCTATTGCAGCTTTCTTCTTTAAATCTTCCTGGAAAAAGGAGTCTGGATAAACGTTCTGTTCCTAGAGATTGTTTCTATGTTTGGTGCACAAATGAAACTTACTGCTAATGCTTCTTCATCCTCATGGTCACTCTGCCATTCACACTCTTCATCAGTGGGTTCCACTTTTCCAGAGACAATGTCTCTTCTCTGCAACACACAAGAACGGTTTTGACAGTAAACCACATGACCCTTGCAGAATACAAATGTGAAGAGATGCTTCCCATTTAGCTCAGTTGATTTCAATTGAATAGTTTGTAGGCGATGAGATCTGGTGTTATGTTGGAGTCATAGCCGAGGGTTTACAAACGCGCAAGAATTATGCATGTATTCCTAAATATTATATAAGATGAACCCAACATAAAACGCAAATATGTATTTAAATTGTATAATATAAGATATAACTTACTTTGTCAAATACCGGCTGATAAAGTGCAGCATACTTTCTCTCCAGCTCATGCACCTCCTTGTAAAACTTGGCTTCAATGTGTGTGCTGTTGACCTGGAGATTCCTCAAGGCATTGACTCTTCTTTTCACAGACTTTGGTAAACTGGACAGAAGGAGAATGGGGGGTGGAGAAGTAAGGCATTGTGTGAGCAGATGGGTGTTCACTAATGCACAGCTGGACCGGTGTATTTCCCTGCTCTCTGAGGCCAACAGACGGCTTTAGAGTGAGGGTGTGAGATACAATATCCCTTTCACATCACGTTGTGAAGTGTGCTTCATCTCTGATAATCCAACTCATGAGCTTTAAAAGAACATTACAATATGGTTACGGAGAGGTTATAATCTGGTTTGTGGTCCAGTTGCTAATGCTGTTTATAGGCAGTGGACTGCTTGGTAGGTTGGCGATAAGCATGTGGCAACAGCATACAAATGTCACCCTTAAGATAAAAACCAAGGTTTTATCATAGTGATAGCTCGGATGTAAGTATTTGGCGGTTTAAATACCCATGTGAATCTCACTTGAAGTTTTATAAAAAAGCAAAACTTTGATATATCAGGGAAGTGAATTCTTACATTAATAACATTCCTGCATATTCCTTGCAAATGGCACATGAAAATCTAAATATACCAACCATTTATGTTCTATAAGGAGCCATCTTCACCATTTGTTGGGTATTATTGCTTACGGTTTGCTAGTTTTAATTCACAGAAATCCTACAAAGCATGTTGTCTCTCAAAAACATGCATCCTTTTTTGGCACATACAGTTTGGCTATAAACCCAGACTTTGTATCATAAAACAGAACAGAAAAATGAATGATGTAGTGTTTGTGATATGTTTGGTGTCCAACGGCAGACATCCCTGACTAGAGCAATTTTCAACAACAGCAAAAAAATGTTGTTTGTTCTTTCTGTTGCACAGGGTTCTCTCAAAAAGTAACATTAGTAACAATGAGAAGGAAATGAGCAGCTTTACAATTCTACACAGGAAATATGAGCCATATCCAGCCCGGAAATAAAGAAAAGTATACATAATAGTGTGACCAATCAAAAAATGATTTGCCTGTTACGCTATCAGAATCGAAAGAAATTTAACTATGTGAAGTTGTGGATTTTGTTTTTGAACACAGATTTCTTTATTTACCTCTCCATGATGGAAGCAATTTGTGAGACACTGTCGATTTTGTCCTGAAGAGCTGCCAGTGCCTGTGGGTTTTGCATCGCCTGGTCACTAAGTGTACCTTAAAGAACATGGCATCAACATATAAAGCAAGCACAAATTATAACCCCTGAATGGAACAGTCATCATGGAAACTAAATACTGCTAAAGACCCTTTGACAATTGTCTCCATGAAAATACATGTTTATACTGTGTGCTTTGTTTTCCAAAAACTGTAGTTAATTTCAAAGGAAGGCAAGAAATCATGGTCTGCAACTAACTGTTTCAATTTTGTGGTTTCAGATTAAATATGGTTCTCAGTAGGACTGCGAGATTGCACAAATATCTAACAGACTTTTCCATTAAATCTTTGGCAGTGCTGTGCTGAAGCTTCATAAAACTTTTACACTGAAACGTTATACTGGCTTTTGTGAGAGCAGCGCATTAAAAAGATATTCTACAAGCCTACAAATAAAAACAACATCTCTTCCAGCTCATAAATGTGTCAACATTTCAAAAGCCAACACAAGTTATGCTCAATCCAAACAATTAGTTGTTTTACAAAGACTATTACAAGAAAAAATAGTTTGTATACCTTTGGCTTCACTGTCACCATCCATGATACCACAACGCCAATATTCTGTGTGTAAAAACAAAAGTTAGTATAAAAGAATGTTTTTTTGTGAAGCTTAGCTAAAATACTGTTTGTTTGCTTTTTAGTGAAACTATAATTATGTAAATATAACGTACGATGACGTATAACACATACAGCTACAGTGTTAAAATAACTGCCCAATAAGGGTTTTATAGATGGCTCGCCCTTAAAAACGTACTAGTGACAAAACTTATGGCAATCTTAGTTTCTGCAGTGATATCACTTACTACATTGTTTGGTATTACAGTAAAACTGTGTAAACGGTGTTTGAACAAAACAACACATATAGGCCAGGTTCCACAGACAGGGATTACGTTAAACTAAGACTAGGCAGCCGCCTTAGTTTCTTAAAAGAGTAGTTTACTTCACAATTTTCCAGTTTACTTTAAAAACAGTACTAGGTACTAGTGTACATCTTGAGAAAAGACAATGGTGCTGACATAACTGAAATCAACCTGCAATAACATATTTTAAAATAAGAGCTCATACTTAAGATTTAAACCGGGCAACAGATTACAAACAAAATGACACACATTAAAAACGTATTTTTACATGGTTTGAAAAAGTCCCGTATTTATTATAATTGTACACATCACTAGGAGTTATGATTTCAGAAAACAAGATCAATTTGTGGAAATCATGCTTACCATAATAAATGTATAAAAGGCAAACCCAACCACTCCTTCTTTTAAACAAACGGTTAGCCTAATTTTAAACCTAACTATGTTTAGCGGGTAGCAACCGATATTTTGCCCTTTACAGAATAACTTAAAGGCACAAACAGACGTGTTTATGTTAACGCCCATCAGAGTTTCTGCGCGGTGGCAGACTAGCAGCTAACACGCTAAACTAGCCGCAACAGACTCAAACTCACTTCACAGTTCGCATCCTCTCCACGCACGCAGTTAGGATTAGGGCACACAAACAATCACTTAATAGGTTCCACGAATGATGGAGGGGGTCATAGCAGTCACGCTAACCCCCCTCCCACCTCCAGGCCGGTTAGAGAGTCTCCAGTCGAAAAGTCAAGCTGAAGAATGGGGTGAGTGTAAATGCCACCACTGCTAGCAAGCTAACACACCGCTAACGTTACCAAAAAAACTCCGTCATCAACTCATAGACAACCACCAGACAACTATGGTCTTGGGGTCTGACTGTGTCTGTTCTAGTAAGGGTTACTGGTTGCTTATCCCGAAGCTGTAATATCGTATAATAGTCACTTATCAAAACAAAGATGTCATGCAGTCAGGGCAAAAGCAGCACATAATACCAGATATACAGATCTAGTGGGACACAATCAAATCCACTTAACAGATCGTTTGTTTGATGCAAGCTATGTTAAATGTAAATGACGTGTTTTAATATGAAGGTTTTATTGGGGAAGACTGCTGGTCTTACCTGGATCAGCGGGTGTCGTTCAGCTGATGGACTCGGCAGTAAAGCTGGAGCGCATTGGTCTGGTAACACCCCTCCTCGGTGAAATCCGAACCTACGTAGCGCGGGCTCTGTCTCAAAATGTCATGAGCTGCCCACATAGACAGCGTTTTACAGCCATGTGTGCCCATGTAACAGAGACTTTTGATCATTATAATGGTGCCGTATGTGGGATGTTATATGGCAGACGGGAATCAATAAAACGAGTACCGCCCAAAACACTAGACAAAGGCTAATTTAAATTAGATCAATGATAAACATTAAAAAGCATATGGTTCAGAATGTTTTTGTAATACAAATCCTAAAACCATTTTAAAACATAAAATTAAAACCTTTTTTTCAGCAGAGATATTTTCTGATTTAAAAAAATCTGCCATGGAACAAAAATATTATTTTATTCATATACAGTACCATGCCTGTTAGTACCGAAAAGGACTTCAAATAATGTTTTAGTATAACAAAGGTATGATTTTGTTTGTGTGGGGACTGTGAAGTGTGTTAATGTCTGTAGATGTTTGAATACTGGACTAGAACGGTATAAACAAACCTGTACAAACAAAGTTGAGCCCTTATTGGAATATTGAAAAACCTTAGAAAATCATAAATTAATTCAGAAATACATTGGATCGAAAAGTTTGCCAACACTTGCAGGCCAAAATGACTTAAACATCCAAGTTATTAGAGAAAGGCATAATATATTACGCAAAATTATTTTTATTTTGATATTCAAGTTCTTATAAAGAGTATAATAATAACAATCACTGGTTCCTCCTATGTGTGCCCCTTCTTCCTTTTGTGATAAAATTGCGAACCCCTTCATTGCATGTCCCTTCATTCCTTTATAAATCTTGGAAAAGATGAATCATCGACTTATTCGTAAACATTTTACCAAAGATGCTTACTTCCACAGCCAGATTTTTCAAAGACAGGTTTGAATCAATATTGAAAACACTGAATGTTCGATCCGTCTCCACATTAACAAGCTAAACAGTCGATAACATTTCTAATAAACCGTCAAAATGCAATTTGGAAATATATGATATCCTCATATTTTGTTCTGGTGTGTGTGTAAAAAGAACACGATACAAAGTATGTACCCTTGTATCATAGTCATAAAATAGCTACAAAGCCCCAATCGCAAAGTATCAGAAGTAAATGACAACCTTCCGATCATGATCAGACGGAAGAAAACTTTGCAAGAGTTTAGTGGCAAATATGTAGATGAGGTCTGCCTTTTTTTAACAAACACAAGAAGACAAGTTCACAAAAGACACAATGGGCGGATCGCAGGTTACATAAAACTCAATGTGTCATGTTTTCAGCTCCCGTTTTGGGTTGACTGGAGGTATTCATTGTAAAGCTTCTCCTGAGCCTCGTAAAGTTTGTGAAGCTTCTTGGTCAGTCCCTTACTGAGCTCTTTCCCCTCAGCGTCATGTGTTGGGAAGCCCTGTTGGTGTGAAGATCAACAGACATACCTTTAACATTTCTCGATTAGTGATTAAAAATGTATAGAGAACCATTCACTGTTGTTCAATAGTCAACTTGAAATGGATCCAAAAATATACAGTAATGTAAATATACAATAGTGTATCCTATGCACAGGAGACTATAAATAGTTTGTATTACCGTTTCATTAAAGCTGGAGTACTTGTCGGTTTCTGAGCGGAACATTTCACTGGGTTTAACCTTCATTTTTGCAAGCTTTGCCATCTATCAAAAAATGCACAAATTAAGAACAACAATTCTTCAAAACAATAGAGCATTAACAAGAACACACTTCTCTGAGGGCTCTGTGCTAATCACCTCTTGTTCTTGTTTTTTCCTGGCAGCCTCCTCTTTTTTCTTTTTCTTTTCCTCTTCCATCTTAAAACACAATAAAGACTTCTTTCTTTACATTATTACAAAACAATTCCAAATCAACGTTCAACGATAAAGCTGCAGTCCATACATATTTTTATTCCCAAATATAATTTCGTGATAAACCAACAGGTAATTCCCTTTAAAGGAAAAGTTCACCTCAAAATCTAAATTGTGTTATTTTTTACTCACCCACATGACGTTCAACAAGTTTAGACCTCCCTGACGTCTTCGGAACACAAATAAAGATATTTTAGGGGATATCCGTGAGATTTCCAGGCCTCCTCATAGACATCACGGTTATAGTTGTTGTCAAGAAAAGCACTAAAGACATTGTTAAATTGGTCCATTTGCTCAAAGTGCCTCAATTGAATTTTTTCGAAGCCACAAGAATATTTTATATGCGTAAAACAAATCAAAATAACTGCTTTGATCGATATATTCTTTTCTGTCATGTCAGTCTATGGTGTGCATTCACAAGAGCATGTCGCAATGCACATTCGGTTTGAGAATATATTGATTAAAGTCACTTTAAACGGATGGAGCAATTTAGCAATGTCTTCAGTACTTTTCTTGAGCTTGACAACAACTGTTACATGATGGTGATGAAGAGGCCTGGAACTCTCTCGGATGTCACCTAAAATATCTTTATTTGTGTTCCGAAGATTCCGGGAGGTCTTAAAACATGTTGCGAGTCATGTGGGTGAGGAAAAAATAACTCAATTTTGATTTTGAGGTGAACTTTTCCTTTAAACAAAAACACTGCTTCTCATGGACTGGATCATGGAGTTATCTTGAGCGATCTGAAGAATGTGTGAAAAGCAGATTGTGTGCACAGAAGGCAGTAATTTAAAGAAGGTAAAACAATGAAACAGTGAAACTTGACTCCTTGCATTTTATTCTAAAGGCCGTCATTTATACTGACAGCTGAAAAGGCCTTAAATACATTTTTAATGACCAGCTTTGCATCTGAAACATTTCTTTTGTGCTGCTCAAGATCCTAAGGAGCTTTTTTCCATAAACAAAAAGAAACCTATCACCTTACCATAGCGTAGAGGTAACTAAGTAAATGTAATCTAATCAGACTGATACACCTTCAGAGGTAAACCGTGTAGGTTTTTGTACAATACCAAATACAGAATAAATCAATTAAAACCTTTTAATGCCATGAACAATATTCCCTTAGTAATTCTGCATTACCTTTTTCTTCTCCTCTTTCTCTTTCATAAGTGTCTCTTTGTCCACCAGCTTCACCCCCGTTGGAAGTCCTTGAAAAACCACAACATCATTTAAATGAAGATTTGTTTAGACCCTTAATATCATGGCAGTTCTATTTCTTGTCTTTACCCTCACGATCCTCTAGTCGAACACCAAGCTCGGGTAAAATGTCATCACGTAAAACATCACAGAGCTGCAGCAATTCTGTCACTGAGACACAAAGTTTTTCAGTTAATTCTCTATTCGGCAAAGAATTGGTGCAAGAAAAGGTGCAATTTGCAAATAGTTGTGGCAACAGTAACATCTTTCAAAGAGAAAAACAAATGATAAAAGAAACATGCATCGCAGTAATAATTCATTAAAAAACAGTACTTGAGCTCACATTGAACTGTTTTTCCAAATGCACAGAGCCATTTACCTTTTTTCTCTATTGCAATTTTTCTAACATCTCCCCTGAACTCTGAAAGCATTGTCAAATAGGGCATGACTGTGCTTTCCAGCTAAAACAGCAATTAACAATAGATTAGAATAGAGTCTTTATGGAGTGCAGCGATCCACATAAAAGCACATATTTAATGGCATGGCTTTGTTACAGTGATCAACAATGAAATCTTTAATGAATTAAAAACATGATACGAGTAAAGTTACTTACATCGGCATTCTGGCCCGTTCCTCCAACAGGGAAGCCGATGGGCTCAGTTCCCTCGATTGCTCCAAATATCTGTCAGTAAATAAAAAGAGCTTTAGAAAGCACCCCAGTCCTCATCCATTCCTTCAGTTAATGTGCGTACCTCCTGTCTCATACAGATTTCATTTAGCAATTTGTGGAGAATTAGAGCGGTTACATTAACAACAGTTCATTTTCAACCACTAAACTCACCGCATCAAGGTATTAATTATGTGA
This sequence comes from Barbatula barbatula, assembly GCF_947034865.1. Classification (NCBI taxonomy): domain Eukaryota; kingdom Metazoa; phylum Chordata; class Actinopteri; order Cypriniformes; family Nemacheilidae; genus Barbatula; species Barbatula barbatula. Next base: position 19,539,595 of record NC_136766.1, on the reverse strand, counting down.
AAGGTAGTTCTGTATTACAATGTTTTCAAATGACTGTGATTTTTTTGTAATGACAGGTGGCACGCTACCTTAAGCATGTCGGTCAAATATAGGGCAATGCTCTCAAGCAGCATGCGATTGGGCGGCAATTTCACACTCCTTCTGGCTGCCATATATGTGTTACTCTGACCGACCAGAGCCCTCATCTCCTCCAGAGCCGAGCGAGTGTCCATGTTGTCACACAGCGCCTCATGTACTGCCGCTTTCTTCTCATAAAAGCTACACAAACACACAGTGAGAACGGTATTGAGTAATAAAGCTTTAACCGTAGCACCGTGATTTTATTTCTGAGAGAAAGACCTTGTTTTGTCACCATTTATTGAGTTCAATCTCTTCAGCTTCCCATTTTTCAAACTGGCCCGTGATGTCAGTAGGGCTCCTGAGAATATCCTTTACATTAAGAAAGAATTCCTATGGAAAAAACATTTTTATTACTTGTATGAACAGAAATTTACTTGTATTTAAACTAGAAAACTAAATTCCAAGTACAATGTTTTCTATACCAAAAACATTAACATATTGACAAACTCAGAAACTGTTAATTTTACAAGTTAAGAAAATACATTAATTATTACAACATTATTTATTGGTTTTAAGCTTCATAAATACTGGAGTTTTTATTGCGTAATATTTTCACACCACAACAGCCTGATCAGGTTTCAAATGTAATATGAATCTTTAATATGAATATTAACAATTCATACAGCTCATCTTGAGTTGTATATATAAAGCGTTACTTTAGCCACCCGAATTGAGTTAGGAGGATTACACTATAATTGCATCATCTTCTAATAATGTGTCTTGATTTTTACAGCCTTCGGAGGCACACCGGTTCAGCTAAAAAAAACACAGTGTGCCTCATTAGATTCTAACCCCAAGTTCGGGTGAGGCTGCTCTAAAAAATATTGTGTGTAGGTCAATTACAGGTAACCTTTTCATACTTTCCATGCAGATGGCTGCCTGTTAGTTTCAGGCACATTTGGAGCTCTGCCCATGTTATATTCCTTGGTGACAGAGTAATTGATAGGTGGAAAGAAGCGCAAGACAGAATTAATGTGCCTTGAAGGACACCCCCTATACTCTGACCTTCCACATTCTAATAAAAATCAAGATAAGAGCTTATGAGAATTCTGTATATGGATAACTGTCAGTTATTACACTTGGACAGAGTATGAATTTTGGGTAATTTATCCATCACCTCTTCTGTCTGGTTTTTCTGGGTCACTCACATTTATGAACCGCTCATACTGGATGGCTGACTCCATGGTGTTGTTGGAGTAATCCAATGTATCTTTCCAGGAATGCATCAGAAAGGCCAAACGAAGCTGTCTTGCTAAAACATGAAAATAACACAGACGAACAACGTTTAAACTTTGACTTTCTTTTGCAGATTATTATTAGTAGGAATATTAAAGGGAGCTCATAGATATACACAAACACAGATGCAAATGTCTTTGTGTGTAATGCATGTAATGGTCTGAAAAATATATAATCCTGATAAAATACCTTTGTTCTTAGCCAGGGCATCTTTGATAGTAATGAAGTTCTTCAGAGATTTTGACATCTTGCATCCTGCAATGGTCAGGTGACCTGTGTGCAAAAAATATCGCACCCAGTGATCATTCTCAAAGTAAGCCTGTAAAGAAGAACACAAAATATGTAACATATCAGGATAACAGATAGACATATAATACATTAATTTAATATAATCAATCTTCACTTCAGATTAGTTTCTTTAGTTCTAATTTCACAGAAAATAAACTGATTCTACAAACAGCAACAACTTGTAACTTTCTCACCTCAGATTGCGCCAACTCATTGTCATGATGAGGGAAACGCAGGTCAAATCCTCCTCCGTGGATGTCCATAGACTCTCCCAATATGGATCCAGCCATTGCTGAACACTCTATATGCCAACCTGGTCGCCCCTTCAAAGAAATCATGAAATTTATATGAAGTGTCATACATTTAAAACACTTTGTCATATTATACTAAATACAATAGCTGTCCATTCACACAGTTCGGATGTGTAACTGCTCACCTTTCCCCACGGGGAGTCCCAGGATGGCTCACCAGGCTTGGAGGCTTTCCACAGCGCAAAATCATTCTGTGATCTCTTTTCACTCAGTCTGTCTGCAGATATACTCAAGTCTCCTGCAAAAATTTGAAAGAGAGAAAAAATATTCTCTCTTTAAAAGATACATTCGGAGAAGATGAAGAGAAGAGAAGCCATTATACATCTTTTCCTAATGATGCGTTATACAATAGATAATTGTAGCTCATTGTATCTACTTTTAAAAATTAGAACTATAAAAATATCTGTCATATCTACCCCATCAGCATGTATGAAGACATTTATAAAGGTAGCAATTATGATTAGTTGCCATGGCAATTATTCACAATCAAAACTAATACGTCAAAAAATTACCCTGAATAAGTGAAAGAAAGTCTATGCTTCGTGGTCCTCCAATCTCATTTTATTGAGTACCGTGAATGACTCTAACCACATGCTGCTTTATTACAGCTGCAATGATGCGAACCTATTCACATCCTATGATAATAAAACCGAGGCAGAGTTTGGTTCCAAAATGAGATAACATTAAAAAAACATGATTTAAAAACAGTTATCTCATTTTGTTCCAAACTCTTCAGATATAGATCGAGGACATGTAGCAATAATAGCTGCTATTGATTCCTTTTCTCTGAACTGTACCTTCTCCTTCTTGAAGAGCTCTCTGATCTCCAACGGCTTCTGGTACCAGCTTGGCATAAGAGTGATCAGGACAGGCGTCGAACTTCGCAGTGTCAAAATAGACAGATCCATTTGACTCATATCTGGTGAGAGAAGACCGAACAAAAAGAAATGTGGGCATGGGTTTTATAGTCTGAAATATTAAACCGATCCATCTAACCCAAAGATGACAATTCTGCACTTACCCATAACCGTTATCCACAATCTTTTTGACAAATGCCACGATCTCTGGAACGTACTCGCTGACCCGTGTGAGGACATCAGCGGGGAGGACCTGTCAATCAAACACTTAGACGTTTGACAAACACATTCATGTGAATTTTAAATGGAACATTTTTAAGTTGTTTTAAAGACTCCTGAGATAATGAGTACTTGAATGAAACGCGTGAGATCAAAATTAAATAATACAATTTCCTTTTTATAAATTTGGGTTTACTCTTTCAACAACTAAGTAAAATACTTATATAATGCATTTACATACACGCCCTTCTATCTGCATACTGAGCTTGCGTTTTGAGATACAAAGCTTGTTTGCATTCCATTTGACTTTGTAGAATAAACGTTTTGTTTTCTAAAAAGTCCCAAAATGTAAATTAAAAACATTACATAATCTAAATAAGTTGTAACAAAATAAAAATGTGTGAACAACTCAATTTTGACAAAAATCCCAAATAGAACCTTTAGGTGACGACATGTTACTTAATTTTACAGAACCATGACTTGACTCACATTAAGAGCTTCCATGTCTTTATGAAACTCTCCCTCCCAGAACTTCGGCAACAGAGAGAAGATTGAATTTTCTGTCACCTGACTCCCGAACTGAGCGTCTAACCATTCAGACAAAAGATCTTTGGCTTCCTCCAATAAGACCTAAAGAAAATCATTAACACAGAAAAGAAGACGACAAATATAATTCATGCACAGGAACATTAAAATAAAAGTTTACATTTTCAGACCACCTCATAATATATCTGATATACAGTTAGCAGTACTAAATAAATTTAAAGGGGGTCATATGACACGGATACAATTAATATTATTGTTTGTTTTAGATGTAATGCAATGTGTATACATGATTTAAGATGAAAACAATTTGTACTTTCCACATACTGTGCAGTTCGTATCTCTTCTTCGCCCCGCCTCTCTGAGACGTGCAATCTTTTACAAAGCTAATCACCCTGGAAAGCAGTGCTGTTATTGGCCAGTTAACCAGTGGGTAAGCTTTCACTTTTAGATAGAATGCATCTTTTGTTTCCGACGCTTTCATTTTTGCAATTTTACATGTGTAATACATGCATGGGCAACTTATAACACTAAAGACACAGAACAACACGTATTCGCACCATATGACCCTTTTAAGCAACTTAAAAAAAGGTTGAATATATGCGTCACTGAAGGGTGTATATAGGGTGAATAGTTGATCGATTTTTGCATCTGCACGGAGCTTAATATTTCACATGACCTGATCGAACACAATAAGGTACATTAAGACAACATGCATCATGTACCTCTGCTTTATTCTGAATGGAAGCATCCTGAGCTTTACTCTGTACTGCCTCCTGCAGGGGACTCAGGGCAGCATGCACTGCTGCGTCTAGCCTCTCCAGCATCTGCTTCTTATCTGGATCTGTAGTCTCAGCAAGCTTGACTTTAAAGGGCTAAAAACAATACAAACAAATTACCAACGTTAGCACAACGTAGAGAAGAAAGAGATAAAAGCTGCAACACTTAATAAAAGGCCACTAAAGTGTTTGAGGTCACCATTAGTTTCACTTTGTGGTTGCCTTGTGAGCTGCTTATATTACTTAAATAATTTGTTTTCATTAGTGAATGGCATGCAAGTACTGCCAGTACTCTAGGCAGGTTATAAGGTAAGTTTAAGCCTAACCCTGAGAAGGAAGTATTTTTAGTACTCCATTGAAACATCTGCTTTATGAAAGAATGAGAATAGTTTCATGTTTTGCTCACTGTTCTGGCTGTTAATACATCCTGCAGTATCTTAGAGGCACTGGGCTTCTTTGCTGTGTACTGATCCAGCAGGTGCTTCTGTCGGGCTCTTTTGATGATCTGAGAAGAAGAGGTCCCACTGAACTCCTCGGTACCATTTTATATAAACAATTTATATTTAAGAAAAGAGTCAGATTTTGTCCAAGTGCTGTTCTTACCTTGTCATCAATATCTGTTATGTTCATGCAGTAGTAGACATCATATTTAAAATAATTCTTCAGTATTCTCCGGAGTATATCAAAAGAAATGTATGATCTGAAAGGACAAAGAGAATGAATCCTCATACAGTGAATCCCTTCATAAATTCTAAGAAATCTACAGGACAACCTTGTTGCTGCATGGGTCTTGTAAATTGTTCAATCTCTTCATCATGAAGCTACAATAAAATGAGACTGCAATGCAATTTAATTTACAGCTTCACATACTGAATACACATAAACTGATGGAATGTCTGCTTCAGCCTTTTCAATGACTATGTGTTTTGTTAAAGAGGCTGTTTAGAGCAGCTTTTGTGCATTGAAAACAAAGAGCTCTGATAAAGAACACTGTGAATGGATGGGGAATATGTCACCTGGCGTGGCCCATGTGGGAGGCATCATATACTGTAGGGCCACAGCAATACCACAAAACTCTGTTTCCCTTCTGTGGTACAAACACCTCCTAAGGCATAAAATAAGACGAGAACATTCGTTTGTGGAAATATTACAACATCTATACAACATAATTTTTGATTGTTTAATATTTTCGCTAGTTCAATTGTGCTTGCACGGGACTTCAGTTTACTTCGGTAAATTTAACATATTAGACTGATATTCATGATCATTTCTAGTACCTTGGTTCGTGTAAGACTGTTATAGAGACGGAGCTTTGAAACACCTGTTCCTTCCGGTGGAGACCAAGGTGGCTGCACCCGCTTTCCCCTTGCTGAAAGACAAAAGAGAGTTTCACCATTATGACATCATATATACATTTCACTGTGTTAGGTGATTTAATACTATAGATCAGCAGTTTTAAAACTGGGGGCCACTGATTTTGTGGGATTTTATATATAGAAATGAAAAAAATACCCACCAACCAAAATAATTGATGTTTCAGCATTTTATAATGTTTTTGGTTTAATTACAATTTTAAGTTTAAGATTATAAGTATTTATTTGGGGGCTGAAAAGCAATGCAATCTAGACAAAGGGGGCCTTAGAACGAACAAGTTTGAGGACCTCTCCTATAGAGTAACCCTACAACTGCAATAAATAAATATAAATATCCAAAAACCACGTGTGAAGGCAATAGGTCCACTATGGTATTGCACTCCTGCTGCAAAAGTGTATAAGGGTTTTTTCTTTCAATCAGAAAACATATATAAATGAAGCAAACACACACAATGTGTGAACCAAACAATAGAAAAACAAAGCCATGGAACTTTCTCTTCCAGCCGTTTAAAACCACAGACTCCTCACCTGTATTTTATGCCATTCTTTTTCTGTCTGAAACCAGTTCTCTTGTTATGACTGTACACTTGTCCATTCCCTGTCAAAACTTTCACTCATGCGATCTAAAATAGCAACCTACTCACATCCATACATGCAATTAAAACCGAAGATGTCCCAAGCATATGCAATACTCTCTAAAATATGCACCACACACAAGAAACCACAATGCATCTACATCCTACACGCATGCACACCGTGACCCTGACTCCAAGGGGCAGAAATTCTGTCTACTCACTGATGCATTCTGGGGTCTGGTCATTCATTTGGGGCTTGAGAGCAGCTATGTGTTTGTACCAGCGCAGGGCGTGGACATGGCGCTCGGACGGGGGCCCGCAGAGAAGCAAAAACGCTTCTGTGTCCGCCTGCGATGGCCCGTAGCCGGCCAGGTAACTGCGGCTGCTCAAGTACTCATTCAAAGCCTCAACCCTGCGAGTAGCATCACTTATGTGCAGTAAGAAGCCATAATCAAAGGCTGGAGAAACAGAAGGGTAGAGACACACATAAACACACAGAGATGCAGACATTAGAAAAGAAATGTACGGCCCCCTGAAACAAGGGACTATGATGGCACATGCAATCTTTTTTTGACCCTGTTCCTCTGAACCCTGCAGTTCACACAAAACTGTACCACAATTATTGTGAGTCATGGGTTAATAACAGGCGGTAACAGAAACTGTTCATATTTCATAATTGTCTCATGACATCCAACAAGACAAGCACCATATATAGAAATTCAAAGCCCTCGATACTCATCATAAAATTCAAGTTGATCACAAAAAAGGATTTATGCTTTTACAGAATATGTTTCATAGCAAACATAACCGTAACGATGTAAATATCTGTCATAATGACTGATGAGCAACAATGGGAGTCAGATTGGTCAAAGCTGAAATTGTCATTCTCAATATGTCACTGCAGCGTATCTGTCAAACCCGTGTTCAAAGACATAACGCATTTGAACAATAACGTTTCCGTACAATGTTGCTCACTGTGCCACATATAACATGTACGTCAATTTTATTAAAAGGAATACCAGATTAGGAAAAAACAAATATTAAAATATAACGAAACAGCTGCATGTTTGACCAGGACCTGCAATAATAATGAGCCACTTTACTGTAAACAGGCCTGCCAGGAAACGCGCTAACATTAACAGTATGTAATATTACTGTAAGTCTGCAAGCGAACGCAGATGGAAAAACAGAGAAAAGTTACCTGTACCTTCAACGCTTGCCATTTTCCTCTATCTGATGCAACAATAACGTGTCCGGAAAATCAAAATGAACCACAAGACACACGGAGTCAATGCGCCGGTGAGGGTTTTACTGATCTCTAAACTGTCTGCTTGCATTCCTTGTGTGTCTTATGATCTACAGATCGACGGGATTTTAGAATATACTTCCGGTACACGTTAAATTCCCACTCTTTCAAAATTAAAGACCCTATTTCAGTAAAAAGCCTTTTTCACGATTCGGTGAATTTGACTTCCGTATAGTTCGACGGAGGGTGTCGCTACCCGATCCGTCCCGGAAACACGATTTGTACGGCGCATGCGCGAAACGACGTCACTTCCGGTCTGAAATCAATCGAAACACTTTACGGCAGTTTCGGGTATTATTTATAATATAATTATTATTATGCTTTACACTCGCCACCCGATACGCCCACTGTGTTTTTATAGATTTTGTATTACATTTATTAATAAGTGTATTTATTATATCTGTAGGCCTATACGTTTATTTTTTCTTAATGTGTTTCTTAAGCTGCTTTGAGATATTTCCTGGCTTGTTAAATTGTTGCTGCATTATAATGCCTGTTTGTTATAAAAAATAACTACTAAAATTGGCATAAATTCACTTTGTTGAATTAAATAAATGGTCAAATTAAACTGAATTGTTTAAATTCTCTAGACAGACTTTGGAAAATACAGATGTGTTTCTTTCATTTAATTTTCTAAAGAGGGTTCTACTTAACTGTTCTAGATTGTTTAACAAATGTCTGCATTAAAGAAACACACAGAATAAAGTTATATATGCATTGATTCAATTTATTCATACATTTGTTCTATTCCTAACTCACACACACCCTCTCTCTCTCTCTCTCTCTCTCACTCACTCACTCACTCACTCACTCACTCACTCACTCACTCACTCACTCACTCACTCACTCACTCACACACTCTCTCTCTCATCCACACACACACACACACTCTCTCTCTCTCTCTCTCTCTCTCTCTCTCTCTCTCTCTCTCTCAATCACTCACAATCTCTCTCACTCACACACTCTCTCTCTCTCTCAATCACTCACACTCTCTCTCACTCACTCACACACTCTCTCTCTCACTCACACACTCTCTCTCTCTCTCAATCACTCACACTCACTCGCACATACACACACTCACACACTACATTTCTCATTGTTGAACATAGCATTGACCTTTAGGCCTTGTTCATCAACACAATATGACAAAAATGTTTCCATGTCTTCTTGGTAGTAAAATATAAACAAAAAGTCATCCTTCGCCTCAGAGAATTGACCCCCCAGGAGGTTCTTGATGGCATTTTGTCTATCACCCCTGTTCATCTGCAAAAAGGCCGGCTCCGTCACCTCCCCACGGAATAAGTGTCTGTGATTCTGTACCCAGTCCCACGCTGTATTTAGGTCTCGCACAATGGTTGGGTCCTGCACCTATTGAAGTAAGTGAAGTTTATGTTGCATTCTAATTGGTTGACTAAATTATTTCTTGCATACTAAAATGGCACAACATTTAAACTATTTATTCAGCATGCATGCAAATGTTTAATGTATAACCACTTCTGTATAATAATTTACCTTATCAATGTCCTTGTCATCCACTACTCTTCTGCTGGGTGACAGTTTGGTGGTGGTGAATTTCGACACCCTAAACACAGTCTCAACGATCCCCTGAAGGAGTTGGGATGCTTCTTCAGTCCAGTATGCAAACCTCTGTCCATGCCTTTGAAATATATGTAAACGTATATGAACTCTATTTAATAGCTTTAGCTTACTTAATACAGCCAAGATACTGAAATTATATCTGTAGAATCTACCCTTCTATGCTAAATCTTTCCATGAGGTTAATGCACCACCACTGGCGAATAAATGGCACCTCCTCCTGAAACACACAAACACAAAAACAATTTACACATATCAGTAGTTAAATGACATACTTGTGTGAAAAATTCAGCTTACCTCTGTGAATATTAAGGGACATGATGTGCAGATGCTGAGAGCATACTGTGAAACACAAATTACATTGAAAGACTTGCATGTAGACACCGCAAGAATCCCCACTGGACTGTTGAGGAAAAACTGGAAAAGGAAAAGTGCATTCACAGTTAGTTTAAAAAACAACTGTTGCAACTGCCTCTGATGCATCAGTGATTGCCAGTTCCAGGGTTATTATAGCACTCTGCAAGAACAGCACTCTTCTTTCCTCGGACAGGACAACTAGCCGCATGTACTGTTTAGTTGGGCCGGCGTAGAAGAGTCTGTCTCCTGTTTAAATAAGAAAAAAAAGCATGAAAGTTGCAGTCAAAATTCATATTATCTGACTATCTGATATCGATAAAAGTCAATAAAAACATGACATCAATTTAACCAATTTTTTATATAAATTGATTTTATAACCAATAACACAATTCAATCCTACAGGAATCATGCCCAAACCAAACTGCAAGGAATGACATTTGTAATGGTTTTAATAGTAAAAGCTAATAGTTCATAGTAGTATTTTAATGGAAAAAATTTGCATCTCTGTGAAGGTTTTTATAGTTTTCTAGATGGTCAGTTCTCCTTTTTGTTAAATATAAAATCGCTTAACGCTACTTAATTCGAAGATGCCCGGTAGGACAGTCAGGAATTTCTCCTTTTAAGATACATTTTTGAAGTCTTTCGTGAAAAGCAAATGAATCCATACCGCTGTCACACATAATGAAAGTTTTTTTTTATTTATTTATTTATTAACATTGTAGAACATTAACAAAAAAAGACAATCATAGTTTAACATTCACAACCAACCTTAGCTTACATACAAATATTAGAACATAATATTCATAAATACAATGAAGACAGTGAAAAAAAATACATAAATAAACAAACAATAAATTAAACAAAGTAGTGGAGTAGGAAGTTATTCAAATTATAAAACCAAAATCTTCCAACACTGAGTACAAATACACTGCTTTAGGGCTTTTCAACTTTTTCACGGTCATTAAATATACTCTGAATTCCTCCTTGAAAGACACTAACCGTGGAGGAATTTTGAAAAATTTACATTTGTGTATATAAAATTTCAATAAAAGCAACACATTATTAATTGAAAAAAATAACTTTGTATCCTTAATTAATAGTCCAAACTTAATAAGTTCCCACGACAATATCAGCCTTACAGGTAATCTTTGTTGCAACCAGCTCAACGCATCGTTCCAGAATATGGTTACCAAATTGCACTGATAAAATAAGTGTTCAACCGTTTCTATCTCTACCTTGCATATTTGACATACATTTGAATCACCAACGTTAAATCTTACTCTTAAAAATTATTTTGTTGGATATATATGATTCAGAATTTTAAAATGCACCTCTTTAGTTTAGGAGTTATCATTGAATAAATGAAAGGGGTTTGGCTGCACGACGTAACCTTTTTTTTTTTTTTTTTTTTTTTTTTTTTTATTGAAATTATCAAGATTTACAAACAAACATGGCTGCATAACATCCGTTTCTACATAATACAGAAAAGACATAGCCTGAGGGAGCAGCTCTTAATACAAACAGGAATTATATATGCAGTCTAAGAAAAACAAACACAAAGATGATTTATAAAAAAATTAAAATAAATAAAAATAAAAAAATAAAATAAAATTACAACATGACTTAAGGGGAGAATTCCGTTGTTGTTCAGCTATCAACCTAAGTTGGGAAGTATTTCAGGGTATCATATATTTTTTGTGCTATCGGACCTTCCAACATTTTTAAAGATTTAGTATACAGTTTAAATTCGTTTAAAAAAACAACAAATTTGGGAGATGATTTCACAATTCTACATTTGTGGATGAAGAATTTAGCTAGACATACAATTGTATTGGTACAGAGGTCATCATCTTTGCTTTGTAATAACAATCCAAATGTTATATCGTCCCTAGAGAAAGCAGTTGGGAATGAAGACATCTGTTGCTTGACCCATTCACACACATCACACCAAAATGTCTGTATCACATTACATGAGAAAAACACATGGTCCGTAGTTTCAACATAATTTTCACAGAATGTACATGTATTATCATCTATACCAAAGCGAAGACTCAGTAAATTTTTAGAGGGGTAAATATTGTTCATTACTTTGAAGTGTGTTTCTTTCACTTTAGGAGGTATGGGGAGTGTTAGATACATTGTTCTTAGTTTAGTGATTGAGTCTTTATCAAATTTTTGTAGGATGTTATTTCTATTTTGGCTTTCAGGGTAAAGATAATCAGTAAAGCATTTTCGAATAAAGTCGTTCGTGCATTTTTTATCCAGAACAAGGATCCCTTGAACTGATAGTGGGGCCAATTGTGGTTGTATCGTATAATATGCCATAATGTTTCTTGTTAGAAGGACAAAACCTTGGGGTAGTGCTTTATGTAATTTAGAAAAGTCTGATTTTGAGGGTTTGAAACCATGTTTGATGGAAAATTGTTCATAATTGAAGAAATGTCCGTTGGCATCCATCAAGTCGACCATGGACCATATGTTTCTCCCATACCAATCCTCAAAGAACAAAGATCGGTTGCGGTGCAAAATATATCTGTTGTTCCAGAGTACAGATGTATGGGGTGAGAAGCTATGCACGTATAACATTTTCCAATACAAGAGTATTTGTTTGTGAAACTCTGACAGTGATATGGGTAATTTGTTCTGCACGACGTAACCGAGCTGTTCCCAGGTCGAGAAAACTGTCGTAAAACGTCGGCGATAATAGGAAGTGACGTCAGTTTCACGCATGCGCGGAACAAATCGTGTTTCCGGGACGGATCGGGTAGCGACAGAGGGTAAACGCTGTTCCGGTTACAGCAGCATCCATGTCTAACAAGAGTTTCTGAAATAAATGTCTTTATAATGTAAAGGAGCTTAATATCTTAACCGCCTGTTTAAAGTTAAGGTGTTCATTTAAAAACATCTCACAGCTAAAAGGGGTCTCTAGCACTGCGGTTATGGTCTTAATCCAATGTTACTACTGTTATGGGACAGCAACCTTGACGCAGGTACTTGCTGGTTTTAACTACTGAACTGCATATAATAAATACAGCGATGATGTTCTCTGTCTCATTTTATTTTTTGTCTGGTTCGGTCCTTCACCTAGCGATAAGATAAATGTAAGATAAAAGCAAAGAGCGTTGTGTGTGTTTCAGAAAGTGTAAAAACATCTTAAGTGCTTCTGACATCATCAAAAATATTTTAATCCTGTAAAATATATCATATCAGATGTTTTACTCGCGGGTGCATTGGATCATTGTCATGCATTATGTATGCGTGTTTTATTATTTCTGTTCTGTGTTATTATAGGGGAGTGAGACATTGTTTATGTAGCCTACACAGTATAATAACATAAAACGAAAGATCATATTCAGGAACATTAGAATCTTATGTGCAGTATTGAAAGCGACCAATTAAAAGACTGGAGAAAGGACAACACTGAAGGACAACACCGCTGTTTATGGTAAGCAGTTTATAATAAGGTCTAATTTATTAATATTGGTTACAGCACAATGTAATACTTTGTATTTCTTAACCTTGGTTAAATCAATCTATATATTCTCAAACGAATATATCGATCAAAGCCGTTATTTTGGTTTGTATTTCATTTGCTTCCAAAAAATGTAACTGAGCCACTTTGAGCAGATGGACCAGTTTAACGATGTCTTTAGTAGGCTTACTTTTCTGGACCTTGACAACCACTGTTACCATGATGTCTATGAGGAGGCCTGGAAATCTCTCGGATGTCACCTAAAATATCTTTATTTGTGTTCCGGGAGGTCTTAAAATATGTAGATTGTCATGTGGGTGAGTAAAAAATAAAATGATTTTGTGGTGAACTTTTCCTTTAAATGAATATACTATCAGTCTGAGTGCACAAAACAGATAAACACAGATATTTTTATGTTTGATATAGAAACATAAAACAAGACACGTAAAGGTAAATAAACGTAAGTAGCTTTAAGTGACACAAGCACATTCTATTATGGGATTTAATCTGTAGGGGAAGTGGCTTTACCCTACAGGGACATATTTTATTATTTATAATTGCTCTCACACATTTAACAAATTACAGTAATAAATGATGAACAGTTCCATTTAAATTTTACACACTTTTTAATGGTTGTCCAAAATTATTCTTATAAATGGGAACGTAAAGAGGATGTATCATTTCCAACAGTAGGATTTGAGATTAAATGTAGAGAGCTGTTTTAAAGACTTCTGCATTAAAGTTTATTTACTGGTTTATGTTGACAAACTGAGTTCGTGCCACATTTTGTGAAATCACATCTAGGGGAATCCAGGCATAACCACAGGTGAAAGATTTTTCTTTTCTTTTGCTCTGTTATTTATTATTAATTTATTATTGAAATATTGTATTTGTTTTATTTTGCCATTGCAAAATAACTATGTCAGGTTTTTGAGTAAGTTTGTTACATGTAAGGTAACATTTTGCCTTCCCACATGTAATGCTTTGTTCGTTGTTTGTTATTTGTGTACAGAATTACACAACCAGACCTGTCGTGACAACATGATTTGATGACATATTTGGGGGGGGGGGGGGGTCAAGGGGCCTGTCAGCCAGCTCTTATATTTAGTCCAGACACACTACAGACCTCTATGACCAGGGTGTAAATTATTCAAACCTTTAAGCTCCCAGAATGCCAATGCAATACAGAAGTGACATTGCCCACGTCTGTGTGAATGTTGAGGTGATCTTGCTTGAGAAGTCATAATATGACACCTGTCTATCATTTATTTGATCAAAGTCAAATGCATGTCTTTCCTTTACTTGCATATGTATATGCTTGATGAAGGCCCTAAGACCGAAACGTTGTTAATTTAATTTAACATTTAACTTTGCAAGTACTGGTTTGAACCTATCCACCTGACTACAGGTGTGCGAGCTTGACTGTTAATTGACTTTACTTGCATATAAAAATCAGTACAGCTAATGTGTGTAGTTACTCTTAATGTATTATGAGCACATACAGATGTCATTATGCAACTGCTAGTGACTGTTTGATGTTGTGATGACAGGCCTGTGTGACAGTGGCCAAAGGAGTAGACACAGCAGATCAAAGGTGTGACCTGTAATGCAAGGAAGAGTGAATTATTGCATTATTGCAAATCAGCTTATTACAACATGACTCAAAAGATACAAGAGATATTTCAATTTCAAAATAAAAAATATATATAATTTTAAGAGACTTTAAATTAAACTGTAACCAACATGTCCATAAATCACAAGCTGTGGATTTAGATGTTTAATTGTGTTATTTTCTTAACTGCTTTTTTATTCATAATATCATTCGGTTGTTCATATGTCCGTCGTGATATTTAAAATTATGAGCATTTCATACGAATATTTCTAATTATTAGAATTCATATATGATTAAATTGATAATTCAGAATCAATTCAGGCAACCAGACTAATCTGTAATTATTTTTTATTTGTTGACAAGCATCAAGGATATATAGCAGAACACAACGCTGCTTTATTTCGGAAAAAACAGTCATGTCCGAAGTTTTTCCAAAAAAGTTGTTTGTTTTTGTTTTTTAAGCAGGATCTTTGAGAAAGGAAACTTCTGGAGGGTTGAAGGCTCTATATTTAACCCCGGTCTTCCCTTCCTTATCTGTCATCCACATTTGAGGTATTTTGATCAGTTATCTAAAGCATAATTTACACTGATCCAATTAACAGACACCTACATTCTCATTCACATTGATCCACCAACTTCAACAAAACAGTTTTTTTGGATCGGTGTGAATTAGCTTAAGGCTAAATGGGTCACGTTGGTGGATGGGTCATGGGCAGGAGGGTTTGAGGCTCAGAGGTATGTGTTGATCATCTTTGTTTAAAAAGAGAGAGAAGAGGTGGAGCATGGGACATAGGGAGGGGTTACAGTATCTATTAAAAGAGAGGTGAGTTTGGTATCAACATTGCCTGTTTGTTGGAACCCTTTAGGGACACTCAACCAGGATGCCAGAGCCAACTAAAAAAACTGGTATGCAAGTGTTTATTTTGTTTGTTCTTATGAATGCTGTTTGATTAGAGAGGCTTAAACTTTATTTAGCAGCTATTTTGTATTCTGTTGATGGGATTTTTAATGTTCCGAACTTGACGGTATGTCTGTCGGGTTGATGAGTGGAATTATACAGTATGAGCATTGAGCAGTGCTACTGGGTCATCTGTAGTCTATTAATTTGAACATGTAAAGAAGAGAAGACTGGGAAAGATTATGTCTCTTCATGTCGGTTTTATTAACATATTGTCAAATTGTAACATTTTCTGTAACATATAATATTCACTAACGATACTTTATATTAGCTTGGTATGGGTGTAAACAATATTGTAAATATTGTTAACACCCATACCCATCTAATATAAAGTACCGTTAGTGAAGCTTTACTTTAATTTGTTTATTTATTTATTAGCACCAAAACTATCACTTTAAAACAATGATCACGACTGCAGGGATTGGTGTTTTTTCAGAAGGGCACAGAATTACCCAGACTTAGCAGGAATTAAAGGATTGTGATAATGTGATACCGCCTGTGTGACAGCCCACTTTGGTGATATTAGCTAAGACCCACAGTATTCTAACAATGCTGTTGGATCAACCAATGGAGTTCATAGTGTCTGCAGACTATTTCTCAAGTTCTTCAATGCCTTTCAATAGATCTAAGCCCATAACAGAGTATCTCCACACTGCTCTTTGCAGTTATTTCCAATAATGAAATCCATAAAACAGAGCTAGCGCAGACCTTCTGATCAAAGGTGAAATAAAACCTTTTTGAAGGAAACATTAGCGTCCAAAACTAATATTTTAAATTGAATAAACTTATTTTTTATTTAAGGCAACCCTTTTAAGTTGAACCAACAAAAACGTATACATTTTTTCACAGTCAACCAGGTCACCTTCATTAGATAACCCCCTCTCCCACCTCACACTCAGACCATCATTGACTGACTCCTTTGTGACATCTACATTATCTGTCTGTCTCTTTTAGAGACATTTTCATGCGTTCATGTATCATATATTAGACAGTTAAGTTAATCATTCTTACAGATATATGAAGTACTATGTGTCCTTAGTTTTGTCCTGACATTGCACTTACCTCACTGACATATTTCCTCTAGCATTAAAATTCAGAACATATTTAACATGGAGACATCATTAGTGAGTTGCCATAGCTTCTATCTAGCCAGAAGCAAGGGAACAAAGGCGACAGGAATGCCAGCAGACTTCAAATGGCAAGGGAGGAACCAACACTTGATAGACAACAGAAATAGATCCCAGCTAATCCCTCTAGCAGCTACCTGCAGCTGTGTCACTATGGACTGCCTTTATCAATAGGGAGTAAGTGCACACTATATTTAAACCCAGTTGGTTGGCTTGCCTTATGGGCGAATTTTCCATACTGATGCGTGATTCAAAGTGCAAGAAAAAACAATGAAAACGTTGGTAATAATGCAAGGCATGAAATAAAGTAAGAATAGCTTGAAGATCAAGTTCCAACAACTCCTGTAAGTGTCAGAACAGACTAGTTTAGTTACTCGTACCGAATGAATAAACATTATAAATATAGGTCTTTTAAAGTGTAAGTTCACCCAATAATGAAAACTATGTCGTCAATTACTCACCCTCATGTCATTTCGAACATGTATGACTTTCTTTCTTCTGCAGAACACAAAAGAAGATATTTGAAGAATGTTGGTTTCCGAACAGCAGTACCCATTGACTTCTATTGCATGGACACCAAACCAATGCAAGTCAATGGGTACCACCGTTGTTCAGTTACCAACTTTCTTAAAAAAATCTTCTTTTGTTCTACAGAAGAAAGAAAGTCATACTGGTTATACATCTATCTGCCAAAAACATGGTAACTTTGATCATTGTAAAATCATGGTAAAAGTCATAACATTAGAGAGTGTAGAAAATCAAGATAAGGACAAGAAAACCTCATACACAAGTGGAGGAATGTTCATGGGAGTCTCTTTATTTGCTTAAGATGGGCTGTTTGCATAATGATTTTTTTAACGCACAATTTCCTGTTGACCAACCTGCCCCCTCAATCCCTCAGTCTCTGCTTTCATCAAGAAACCAAAAACTCAGACAGCTGAGATTGGGGCAACAGTCATATTTGAAGCAGAGACTGAAAAGCCTAACGTGAAGGTGAGATGGCAGCGAGAGACCAAGGACATCTTACCCAGTTACAAATACACCATCTCAACAGAAGACAATAAGCATTCTCTCACCATAAACAATGCAGTTCAGGAGGATGCCGTAGGATATGCTGTTGTTGCTGGGGTTTCAAAGGTGAAATTTGAATTAAAGATAAAGGAGTCAGAAGGTGGGTGAATTTTGCGACAATGCCCTATCGTTGCACTTCTTGCTTTACAACACGTTCACACCACCATCCTTCATCTGTAAATCACAGGACATGGTTTGGAAGCACCATAACTAATTAACCTTTGGTGTTTACTTTCTCTTAAAGTCACTGATGAATGCTTTTATTAAAGCACTGTGTCTTAGCATGTGGTCACTTTTCACAGTCCTGTCTGAGAAACTCACCAGACTTCTTCACCACCTCTTATGTTTCTTGGAGCTTTTTTTTAACTCTCAAAGCCGATGAGGTGCAGCATGTAGTTCTGTCATCCATTTGTCTCAGTTATTTATTTCTAAGTATCTTCACCGACAAAACCATTTTGCTTGCACATTGCTTAGGAAAAATGGAAATGAAACACAACTGTTTTGGAGCTTTGTTAATGAACGAGGACCTACTGTATATTCAATGTATTAGAGATCAGAGATTATGAGAGCCATAACAAATAATCCTGTGCTTCTGTTGGACTGCTGCTATTAAGACTATATATAAACATTATAACAGAAAAGTTTAAAAGTTAAAGACTCTCTAACTATTCTAAAGTAGCTTGGAACATTCTTTTCAGGTAAAAAGATAATTAATGGTTACTTAGTTTTCTGCAGTGAATATTTTCAAATAAAACCACTTTTTGCTTTTTGTGTCAGTCTCAGAAAATGTTATATTTATTATAATTTAGTATAATGTTAATATTCAGATACTGTATATACTCTAGATTTATCTGTTATCGGCCACAATTTACATAATTGTGCATCGCTTATTAAGATGAGTTTAAAGTCTGATGTCCATGAGATCGTTCAGCATTAAGTCTTTGTGTATGGGCAGAATCCTTCTATTCTCACAATAATATTTAAAATATCAGTAAAAACAGTAATGGTATAAATGTAAGATTTGGGGTGTGCCTGTTTACATTTCCATTAAGTTCGGTGAGAACCCTTTAACCCTTCATAATGTGTCTATTGTCAAATTTAAATGTGTACCCGGATGGGTAATTATCCCAAGTGGTCATCTGAATCCAGAGAATGGCATTGTAATGATTATATAACTGGATTCCCTTGCAGTCAAGGAGGCCGTGGGTCCTGACCCTCCAACTGTGGATGCAAAGGCTAATGAACCTAATGAGGCTTCACCAGCATCTACTGAAAGCTCAGCACCAGACACCAGTAGACATGCATCAGATGGGGCAGCTGATGGTGCACATGATGGTCAGTTTATAAAACACACTTTAACATAACTTTAGCATAGCATATCACTAGTATATTGATAAATGACTCTATTAAAAAAATTATTTTACAGAGATGATGTTGTGTATTTATATATTTTTCTGTATGTTCTTCCAGCTCTGCCTGAAAGTAACCAACC
This sequence comes from Barbatula barbatula, assembly GCF_947034865.1. Lineage (NCBI taxonomy): Eukaryota > Metazoa > Chordata > Actinopteri > Cypriniformes > Nemacheilidae > Barbatula > Barbatula barbatula. The sequence continues at coordinate 19,520,303 of NC_136766.1, read as the reverse complement.
GGACACCAGACAGGACCTCACGGGTCTCTTTACAGAAAAGCCTCAGAGTGGGGAGGTCACTGTAGGTGGGTAACTGGATCTCTAAGCTAAATGAAATTGGTAATGAGTTTACCGTGGGTTTTAAGAATATTTCTTCTCATGCAGGTGAGAATATTACTTTCGTCGCAAAGGTTTGTGGAGCATCTCTCCTGAAGAAGCCCACAGTGAAATGGTTCAAAGGGAAGTGGATGGATCTGGTGAGCAAGTCAGGGAAGCACCTGCAGCTGAAGGAACACTATGACCGCAACATTAAGGTCTTACATGATCTAAACACAAATATACCAATGCAGTGTATTTCCTACATTTACTAATTTCATTCATTTCTCTTCAGGTGTACACATTCGAGATGCATATCATTGCAGCTAAGGCAAACTATGCTGGAGGATATCGCTGTGAGGTGTCATCTAGAGACAAGTTCGACAGCTGTAATTTTGACTTAATTGTACATGGTAAGTCCACATGTCCACTAGTATTAGGTATTACACAACAGTCAGAAGAAATATACTTAAAATATACTTGATAAGACAGAATTGTCAATATCATGAACAAAATATGCGTTTTTGTTTTTTGCCGAAGGAGATAACGTAATTACAAAATGTATGCAATAGAGCAGTTTGTCCGTTTAGGGCTACTGTAGAAACATGGTTAATTCCATGTAATGCTAAATTGGCTTCTAACTGCTTTTGTCATTGTTCTCAAACTGTCTACTTCAGAGGCTCGTGTAACAGAAGGCTTTGACATCCGCAGTGCATTTAGACGCACGTGAGTATTTTTCTTAATTTATGGATTTTCATTAAGTATATGAAGGAAACCCTGTGAATTATGATTACTGTCTGAATTATGATTACTATGTGGCTCACAGCAACATACTGTAGTGCATTTTTATGTACATTTGTTTATATGTGTCAGGGTTTGATGAGGTGTATTAATTGGAATGTAAACATTGCATTTCGGTCCATTTTTGGAACTTTAACGTATGCATTTAATTTGCAATAACCCAATAACCTGCTGATTACCCAGGAGCACCAGTGGGGGTGGTAAGAAGAAGATGGGAGAACATGGCAGGTAGCTATAGGGGTTTGCTTCAACATCTGGTGATATATTCACACGGTCACTGTCTTTACTCAACCAAACCCATCTGATTTCTCATCAAAATGAGTGCATCCAGACACTTCTTGTCTCTCTGTCAGTCATAGCCTGCACATTTTTTTTTTGTCCTTTTCAATCTATTCCCTTTGTGTGCCGACATCCAAGGAGAGTTGATATTAGTCACCTCCGGTGCTTTATGACTCACTCTCCAAGGATCTCTGCAAACTTTAATTCTGACTCTCATTTCCGTTCTGTTTCCTCTCACCCCTTGTTTTTGTGAGAAGGGTAATTTCCCAACACTCATTACTGATGTTTCAGATAGTCATTAAAGTGAATATGATTTCCCTGTCCACTGATCTTTTCAAGTGCAGGCACTGATTAAGAGTAAGCAGATTACTACAGGATTACTATTAACATTCTATATTCGGTATACCCGGACACAACGTGTTTGCCACCAATTTAATCAGAACCTGATTCATGTGAAACAGTTTATAATATGCTTTCATTTTTATGCATTTGGAAGACGCTTTTATTCAAAGTGACTTACAGTGCAATTGGTTATACAGGTGTTGCCTGGAAATCAAAATGGCAACCTGATGCCAGCAGCATGCTCGACCAGTTGAGCTACAGGAACACCTTTCATCTAGTAGTCTAAATGAAATAACCAAAACGAGCTTTGACTTCTTAACTTTTTAATCAGCCGATACCTTGTCAAAATCAGTGGAACCAGCTGTGCAAACTTTGAGTGCCGTGTCTCTTCACGCAATGATGATGTGCCAGTGTGATAAAACTATAAGATAATTTGAAACTCTGTGCATTTCAGAAGAAGGACTGTTCAGTCCACTAGGGTCATTTCATCAGGAGTGTTAATGCACATGCATATAACTTTCAGATCCTCAAGTGGAGATCAACACTTGTTGCATTATCATCTTAGCAAGCCAGTCACCTGGGCCTTTCTTGTGCACAGTGGCGTTTGATCATTGAGAAGGCCTTGTATAGATTGTGCTCTATTTCAACATTTGTTAAAACCAAAAGTGGGAGGGATATATCCAAGTGGATTTTCCATAAAAACTATGTTTAGTTACATCACAGAAATGAAACTCAGTCTTCACTGAGGGTCTTTTTTATTCTAGAAAGCATTTGGGCCGTGTGGGTCATGACACATAAAGACGAATAATCAATATTTTTGATCAGTGTTCCTTAAAAGAATGTAAAAACTTAGATGTACAAGACAGAAAACATAAAAAAATATAGGTATATTTCAATCTTATAGTTTGAGATAATTTTGAGGGTTTAGTTTACAGTTACATTTTTATGTATAGAGTATAACATTGCTCATATTTACTAAAACAATTAAATGTAACCCAGCCTATTTAGTGTGTATGAATATGTTGATGATGCTGACATTGTTCGGCTTTTCATTTCACTCCTACAGTAGCACTGATGCATGTAATGACTCAGGAGAACTGGACTTTAGTGGATTATTGAAAAAGAGGTGAGTCTTTGTGCTTCTCAGTAAATACAGTAAATAAAATGTTGTTGTCAGTTTTGGCCTGGGGGTTAGAGTGTTGGGCTTGTGATCCGAAGGTTGCTGGTTCTAATCTCAGTGCCAGCAGGTCATGACTGAAGTGCCCTTGAGCAAGGCACCTTACCCCTGATTACTCTGCAGTAGTCGCTTTGGATAAAAATGTCTGCCAAATGAATAAATGTAAATGTATTTCAATAGCTCAAAAGTTTGTGTGTAACTGTTTTCTTGTGTTTTTTTTCACTGTTCATGCCCACTGCCATATACAGAGAGTAAGTGAGCATGCTGAACTTTGGCTCGCTTATGCATGAAAGAATGTTGAGAGAGTGTTGCATTGACAACTGTGTGTGCCTGACAGGTTTGCCTTGATTATTCTCCTACCTAATCAGTTACTGAATGCCAACTTTAGTCCTTCTGCACACCCACTTCTAGATAGATGTGATCACGTTTGAATTATTTTTAGCAAACTTCTTGATCATTACTCATACCATGAATTACTCGCATAAATACACCTACAGTACATCAATTCACAACCCACCACATTCATCCTACGTTGGCTTACTCAATCCAATCCAAACCATACTAAATTAGTTTTCATGTGAAACAGTGTAAAACCCACAATGCACATACAGACCATACTTTTAAATGTAATGAACTTTTTGTTTAAGTGCTTGTATATACAACTAAGAGCTGTGGTTTGTCTTACCATGCGTGACGCTTGCGGGTTCTGTCTCTACATAAATGCAGCAGTTTCTTAAAAACTGGCCCACGGTAAGAACATTTATTAACATAATGCTTTAATGAATAGCATTTCTACTTTTGATAACATTAATGTAATACTAATAATGGATCTTCTAACAATAATGCCTAGATCGCCTCTGTTTTTGAATCTTAAAATAACAATATCAATGCATTGTGAAAACACAGGAAGTTTAGCTTCGCCTTGTATTCAGTGCAAATTATTAGTTTAGATTTATCTTGTGTTTTGCTATTGAAGAGCTGTTCACGTGAGCACAGACCCTGAGGTAGATGTGTGGGAAATCCTGCAGAAAGCTCCAGCCTCTGCATATGAAAAGATTGCTTTCCAGTATGGAATCACAGACCTGCGTGGGATGCTTAAGAGACTTAAAAAAATGAAAAAAGAGGAGAAGAAAAGTGCAGGTTTGGTAGCTGTTCGTTCAGATCTTACAACCGATTGTAATAGACAAACCTTTTTGACTGTAAGCTTTTTCTGTGCAATGTGAATATGAAAATATGAGTGTGATGTCATAAAAACAACTTTTCGGCAGAATTTTTTCCATCCCGAAATGGCAAATAAATGAAATTATCAATAAATATCATACTGTAAATAGGGTTACTACATTTGAGATAAAAAATATAGAAATCAGATTTATTTTCTAGTAAACTATAGAATATCTATAGAAATATATATTATATTTCTACTAAATATTTTCTAGTAAAAACCATTTACCATCATATTTCTTGGTACTAACCACAGCATTTCTAAAGAAGCTGGACCCAGCATACCAAGTTGAAAAAGGACACAAGATCAAACTGCAAGTCGAGGTGGCCAATGCAGATGTAGAAGTGAAATGGCTAAAAAATGGACAAGAGATTCATCCAACTGGAAGGTACCTACTTAAGTCCTTCAGCACTAAAAATACAATTTCTTCAGTTTCTTGCATGGTATGGATTTTTGTTCTACAATTAACCATCAATTTCTTTGACGCTTGATGACACTGTGTGCTTGTGGATGGATGGATTCCTCTTCCTGCTCTCAACCATCAACTCTAGCAAGTGAGTGGCACTCGGCAGTCTGCACATGAAATATGTGGCCTGCACACGATAAGCAGCCTCTGGGTTTGCCGGCGGGGTTAGATGTAAAAAATAACTTCTATTACTGGTTGACTCTATGAATATGCAGGAATAGAGTTCCAAGAATACATAGCGGCACTTAGATGACAGATGTGCCTACGGATGGAGGCAGACATAGATGTTTAAACACAGCTGATATGACAATTGCAAAAATATTTTCTCAGATGTCTACAAACTCTTTTACTGTAATATGTTCTGAATAGACTAGGTAGTTTGCTGATAATAGCCAAATTCAAGCAACTGGCTAATATTTTTTGACTAATAATATTTATTTTTACCAAAATAAATCACAGCCAGGCTGAAAGAGTGCATTCGAACCCTTCCGACAATGACTCCCCATTGTCCCCATCTAGATCTAGAAGCTGAAAATGCCACTAAACAGTTCATCATTTTCACTCAGGTACATTTTTGAGAACGTGGGAAACAAACGCTTCCTAACCATCAACAACTGCACTCTAGCTGATGATGCTGCCTACACCTGTGTGATAGGAGATGAAAAAAGTGTCACTGAGCTCTTTGTTAAAGGTAACTAACTTACTAAGATGGATGTCGCCATCTTTATGAATTACGAAATCTATTTCTTTAACATCTTTAATGTATAATCATTTTCTCTTTGCCTTTCAGAGCCTCCTATCCTGATCTTGCGGAACCTAGAAGATCAGATGGTAATGAAAGGAGAGAGGGTGGAATTTGAGTGTGAGGTGTCTGAAGAAGGTGCACATGTAAAATGGTAAGCCGGCCAACACAGTGCACAACAAAACAATATTCCAAACCGAGGAAGAGTTTACAAAATGTAACTCTTAACAAGCTGTCCACATTCGTCAGGGTCCTGAAATTCCTCGGGTGTCCAGTAGATGGCATATGGGCTTTTAAAGAGTTTGGTTGGGTGAGTCACATTGACTGACAGATGGTGCTGTTCCTACCGTTTGTGCCATAGCTACAGCCAAGCATCTACATCACCCAGGGCTGGAAAAGATCAGTGGCTGGAAAAAGTCGTAGCGGCCTTTTAGCACATCAGACGTGTCCTAGAATGGAATAAGAAAGTCAGGAGCAGTACTTCTCTTGAATAGTGGAAGAGTCTCGAAACAGCATGATTAGTGAAGGTAGAAGTAGAAAGGCCTACTGTTTTGTTGTATGACTTTATGTTTACAAGTGAAATGGCATAGCAGTGTGGTTTTGTGGTTTTGGACAGTAAGTATGTCGAGTTAAATCAAGTTAAATGTGGATGTATCAATAATGATGTACAGATATCAGCTTATAAAGATATTGTTAGTCTTTATGGCAGCTATTTTATTTATTCTACTTCCACTCACTGCTGTTAGCAATTAATGAAAAGTAATAGCCAAATTCTAACTTGGCTTAAAAAACGGTTTCAAAGCAATAGCATAAACAGACATTATTCCGCATGGACGCTTTTATGGCCAAAATTTAACTTCACAGGTACACAGGCGCAAATAAGTCCCTTTAGATTATTTCTGATAGTAAAAGCAAAAAAAACCCCAGTAAATTACATTAGCTGGCAAGTTAAAATATGTCTAGCCAGAATTATTTTGGGTTACAAGTAGAAGAACTGTTAGTTGGCTAAATAGTACAAGAAAACTATCAAATTAAATGAATTGTTTATTTAATACAATGATTTTGCAATAAAATATTGATATAAATGAACATTAATATTATAAAATAAAATATAAATAGATATATTATTAGCCAGAACGGAAGTTAACGTCGCCACTGTACAAATAAATAAATAAATATTAAAGTGTAAATTTTAAAATAAATGTTAAAAGTAATTTCTTCTCAACAAGTTATTTTTCTGTAGTGTAGCTGACATGAAACAACCACTTCAATAGAATTTTTTAAAACTGTGATTTGTCAGATTTTCTAATATCTGAACATCATATCTAAAGCAAATCCTAAAACAAATGTAATAGTTTAATAAAATGTAAGTTTGTTCTAAATTTGAATTGAATTTCATTTAAATGCTCGGCTTTGCCTGACAGCATTTCAGACTCTCCCTCTGACCCTTAGGGAGAAAGATGGTGTGGAACTCACAAGGGACGAGTCCTTCAAGTACCGCTTCAAAAAAGATGGATGTAAACATGTTCTTATCATCAATGATGTGACCAAGGAGGACGGTGGCCATTACAGGGTGAAAACCAATGGAGGCCAATCTTTAGCAGAGCTTTTGGTTCAGGGTAAGTTTCTGACCTCCATATCAGGCTTAAAAAATGTGCAGACTTTTGTCATAGGTCTGTCACCGTTCTTTTGATTTTCAAACAAACAAGACCAATGGGGTGTTTACTTTGTGTGAAAAAAGAACTGGAAGCTATAGCAAAGTCCCCATTTGCTTTCCATCTAACCTTATTGCTTTCTAAGTGAAATACCTCCCTTATTATAAAATATATTTAACTTTTCCATTGACACTCTCTTATAGATTTCTATCGGGATTAGAAGTATTCTTGCATATAAAACACAGTTTTTGATGTATTTTACACACCATCATATGTCAATCATGTAATATTCTAATCTTAAAGGGTTTGGAACTGGGACAAAGTCTGAGTGCCATGGTTTGTTTTTAAGGCATTGAGCATTCCTAACTTCACCCCTTTACCTTTACACCCCCCCCCCCCCCCACAAGTGGCTATGTCATTTAAATCTTTTGTCAGCCAAGTGAACATGTCCACCAACACAAGGTTACAGCTCACACAATGCCCACATGCCAGCTATTGTTAGAGCCATATATTTACACCGCTTCTCTCTGTCTCACTGTCTCTTTCTGTCTGTCACCCACCACTCTCTCCTTGTCTTTTATTAGCATCTAAAAAGATTTATGATTCATTCCTTTTCTCCCATTTATTTTTATTGTCTGTATCTGTCTCTTTCTCACTTTCTTCTTTGTAACCCTCCTTCATTCTTTGGCATTTTAAGTCAGGTATGTCTGAATCTCTGCATAAGAAGTGCTCAGAAATATTTTAACTCTATAGTGTACATATTGTAAGTTGTACCCCCCCCCCAATTGATTCTGATTCTGGCATATACTCTTTATGAGCACTGAAGAGAGGTTTGGGGCTTTCTTCAGTCGGGAAGATACGATGATACTTCTTTATCTTTACATGCTAGATTTATAAATTGCTGTCTTTATAAACTATGGGTAATGTTATGGTATTATAAATCAAATTTTTTTAGTTCATTTGTGATAATGTACATAATCACATTTTTAACATTTTGCACTTTCATGTACGTTTTGTTTAGGTCTTCTGTTCAGACGTTTTTTTTTGGTCATGTGTGATGACATCATGCTTTCTTTAACCTATGACCTTTAGAAAAGCAGCTAGAGGTCTATCAAAGCATTGCTGACCTCACAGTGAAGGCCAAAGACCAGGCTGTGTTTAAGTGTGAGGTTTCGGATGAGAATGTGAAAGGCATTTGGTATAAAAATGGATTGGAGGTGAAGCCCGATGTCAGAACTCACATCACACACATTGGCAGGTGAGTGTATGTACTGTCCACCATGATGAAAAGACAAGTACAGTGTGTTGTGTTATGGATGATTGTGTGATGAAACCCCACCACAAGTTTACCCAGAAATCAAATTATTTTATCATTTATTCACCTTCATGTCATTCCAAACATGTATATGACTGTTTCTTCTACACAAAAGAAAATATGTATTGAGAACGTAAAGAATGAGGATGTGCAAATGAACATCTATTTTTATAATTAGATGCAACATTATTACATTAGCAATTTTTTTAGCATATTTTATATTGTTTTTAGAAGACATTATAACTCAGTTTTCTCCTGTAGGATTCATAAACTTACCATTGATGATGTGAAGCCAGAGGATGAGGGAGACTACACTTTCGTTCCTGAGGGACATGCTTTTAACCTCTCTGCCAAGCTCAACTTCTTGGGTACCTTTGCAAGAACTTAATTATAATCTGTATAATACAAATAAAAGAAGGAATAGCAAGAAAAAAATGTTCTTCAAATTATTTTGCAGAGGTCAAGATTGACTATGTTCCTCGTCAAGGTAAAGCAAAGAACAAAATCATTATACATTGTCAATAAAGGGATTCTTTTATAAACTACTTTAAAATATAAAAATAAAGGTGAATTACACTGTTTGCTTTTATCTATTTCAACTAAAGATCCTCCTAAGATTCACCTGGATTGCATGGGTCGCACTGCCGAGTCCACAATCTTGGTTGTGGCAGGAAACAAACTTCGTCTTGATGTACCGATTACTGGAGATCCTTCACCCACTGTCGTCTGGACCAAGTTTGATAAGGTACATGTGATGTATTCAATTTGGCCTGGAATCAGTCTATCAGGCTAATAGAGCTGAAGGGTGAATTCTGAATTTATGAACAAAATAAGGTCTATGGCTTGACAATATTTGAGGATATTTTTAAAATTTTGATCTACAACATAATGTTACACACAGTCATACTGCACACAAATTCACTCAAATGGGCAACACAAGTTACTACACTCTTAAATAAAGGTGCTTAAAGGGTTCTTCACAGCGATGCCATAGAAGAAGAACCTTTAACAAATTATAAAAAAGTAAGAAAGAGATGGTTCTGTGAAGAACCTTTGACTGAATGGTTCGTTGTGGAACCAAAAACCTTTTGAGCATCTCTTTGTGTACATAAATAGTGTAAAAGAGTGTAAATGAGGTCAACAACTACAGTACGGCTGAAATGATGTGCTTAAAGTCCAAATTAATTTGAGAGAAGGCCGTATGTCTTTAAAAAATAAAACAAACAATGATGTTGACACTTCATTCTATTTACAATGTAAATTGAAAGTCTCTTATTCTAAAAACCCTGGAGCTGATGGTGAATTAGCCTTTTTGGTATCACATATTACCCAAATGAAAAGTCAGCTTTTAACATTTATTTTTTGAATTCCTCTGGAGAAAGTGAATGGTGTTTTGTAATTCTTTATTCATTTGTCACGTTGTCCTGCAAATGTAACAGGAGATCCAGTATTAACAGGTAGGTGACATCTCTCAGCCTTGAGCAGAAAGTCTGTGGGAGGTCACTGGGACTGGGAGGTTTGTTCTTAGATTGAAAGTAGACAGTTTACTCTCTCACACTTAGACTTTGATTTGTCATGGCTTCACTGCTTTTGCTTTTGCTGTGTGTAGGCAAAATCTAAGGAGGGCCAGACGCATACTGAACCATCACACATATGGACATTGAAAGACGGTGAAGTGAGTTTGGGCCTTACAAACAATAACGCCACCTGCTTGTGGAAACCACATTATTGTGTGCTCTGGTAGCATCTTCCATGCTTTCTTTGATTTGGCTGTTATGTTGAATGTCTTTTAATGGACTTGATCATTTTAATACAAAAAGAAACTTCCTGAAACCGTTTTGTTTTTGGACTGTTTAGCGATGTTGTTTTTGTTTTTTTAAAGAAACATTTTAAGTAAATAAACTTTTCTAACATTTAACACAAGCATTACTCTGTATCATCCTGTGTTTGCGTCTACCAGGTGAGTGCATTTTTCATAATCCATATTATTAAGTACAGGGTTTGAAAACCAAAGCTAAGCACTGCTTAAATAAACTAGACAAGGGAATAATCAGGTAAAGTATAAAATCCGAAATTTTCAGAATTGTAATTTATGGGTTTCTACACAGTATTATAGGCATAACAGAAGTATTTGGATACAATTTTCTGCCTTTAAAATGCTTTTATGTCTGGATTTTGGTAAGTTAGTTGCATGCAAAGGCCTGAATTATAATTAGAAACCATTGCTAAATTCCTTTTTTAACAACTGATTGTCATTTGATGATCAGGTGCTGACAGACACAGATGGGCGTGTCCATGTGGAGAGTACCAAAGGCCATTGCATCTTTACCATTGAGGGGGCGGAGCGTCAGGATGAGGGCATGTACTCTGTCATTGTACGCAACTCTGCTGGAGAGGATACAGCTGACATAAATGTCAAAGTTGTTGGTAAGCTTCCTTTATCCCCCATTTGGACGGATACACTTGCCACATGTCCTCTGACAGCCTGGAGATCTCCACTGATACTAATATGTGGTGATATTCAAAATGCTCACTTGCTTTCAGAATGCTCAGTTCTTTATCCTGGCTAGAAATGTACTATTTTCAACTTCTGTGACTCCTCTCCTACATGATAGTCCTGCGGTATGTGATAGAGTAATGAAATGTACTTAATTCCACATGCCAGCCAATATATTACAGTACTTTGTGTGTCTATACATGCAAGTGTTAAAAATTTAAAATATTGAGAAGGTTTAATAGAGAAAAAAACACATTAAATATGTTTGTAAAAGTTATACAGTCAGAATTCAATTAACATGAAATTGGGCTCATCTAATGTATGATTATTGTAATACAACAAATCAGCAAGTTATTTTCTAGTCTAAAAATGACAGTGCTCATAATGTATTTTAGATGTGCCACACCCACCTGAAGCTCCCAGAATCCTTAGCGTTGGTGGAGATTCGTGCATTGTCCAGTGGGATCCCCCACTTTTTGATGGCGGCCAGCCAGTCATAGGTGAGGGAATTTCTCTAGTTAAAGAGAAACTTCAATGTTCAGTATGACATATCGCTTATTGTAAAGGGATAGTTCACGCAAAAATGAAAATTCTGTCATGAATTATTTAAAGTCAAGTTGTTCCAAACTTGTATACATTTCATTATTCTGTTGAACACAAAGAAAGATATTTGGAAGAATGTTAACAATTGAGATTTCTGAGGCACCATTAACTGGAAATTCTCTGTCATTGACTGATTTATTTGACCAGTGATGGAGACATCTGAAGGCCGGCCGTCATTTTGACGGATTACAATAAGGGCAATTTATAACACCCCGTTTTGTCATTTCCCTTCATTATAGTGTGATCGTTGGCTACTACCCCTGCCCTGAACACGATCACAAGGGATGTGTGTTTCCCATTCATTAGCTTACTAACAATTCCTGGTCCGTTTTGGAAAACACTTGTGCGGTCAGCGGAGACTCGCGGTGCAGATGCATCTGACACAGACCTTCGCTTTGCGTGCACGCATACACACAAAGGCCCACAGCACATTCATGACCAAACCGCAGCTTACTTGTGAGTGAGTGCACAAAATACCATTTACAAGCACCTGCCATTGTTACTGACTGAACATATGAACATAAACATTTGTCTATAATTATAATTTTATGTCTAACAACAGAAACATTAAATATATAAATTAGTATAATCCAAAAACGGCTTTATTGGCCTATTTAGTATTTACAGCAAATTCCAAGAGTAAATGCAAGTGCAGAGTGATGACGTCACAAACATGCTAATTACCACATAATGCCACATTGCACCATAGTGACAGGTAGTAATAAATTATGACAAATATTTTATGTGCACGGACAGTAAAACAATTTAGCCTAGCACAACTTCTGCCATTGACTACTATTAAAATGGTGGTCAAAGGTGTCCCAGAACTGTTCTTCAAAAAGTATTCAGTGTTCAACCAAACAAAGAAATGTGGTTTGGGTGAACTATCCCTTTAATTCATATTATACTATCAGTCAATTTTGTTATTGAAATGTGAAATGGAGCTTTCATGCGTTATCAGGTTATGTACTGGAAAGGAAGAAGAAGAAGAGTTACAGATGGATGAGACTGAACTTTGATCCTTATAAAAACACCACGTATGAGGCCAAGAGAATGATTGAGGGCGTGGCCTATGAGATGCGCATTTATGCAGTGAATGCCATAGGCATGTCACGCCCTAGCCCCACCTCCCAACCATTTGTGCCAATTGGTGAGTTTCATTACTTGTGCTACTCGTGTTTCTTACGTTCTATTTGTCTCTAATTTGCTTTTTTGAATGCTAAACATAAGTTTAATGTGGATGATCTTAGGGTATTTTTAGTACTATGATATGTGGTGAGTTCTTAAGCATTTGCAAAGTATTTCTATTCTCTTTGAGTCCAGACACCACTTTTTCAGGCACTTTCTGCCAATCATTTATTTTGATCAGGTTGTATTGTTAAAACAAGCTCTAATGGGATCCTCTTTGGTATCACATCTAAACCAATGCAAATTGCTTTTTTGTCTTCTGCCCATTTTTTGAATGGCTCATCTTTCACAAAAACATTCCAGTAGGGTGTGTTAAAAGCGTTGCTATCTGCGTTTGTCTGTTGCAAGATTATCTTTGGTCTCCACCTCTAAAAATAATTTCATGTTAACACACTTTTGAACTGCGTCCAGTCTTGTGCTGTGCACTGCATTGTCAAATAAGAGGAGGGGGCAGGACACTGCACTTTCTTTGTTGCTCGACCCATTGCTGAGTCCAAGGCAGAGGACCACATCAGGTGTTACAGAGCAGACTGCCTTATTCAGGAGCAGCTACTTGGAAACGCAACAGACTGACGTGACAAAATGACCAAACCTATGCTCCCCAAAACTGCTGAGAAGAAGCCGGCTGAGGTGCAACCACCTGATCCCCAAGCAGATACCAAAGAGCCAGAAGCACCTCTTTCAGAAGAACATGTGAAAGAGGAGATTCCTGAAGCACCTGCACCTCCGGCCAATAAAATGCCTCCTGCGGAAGAGGGAGCTCCTCCTGCACATGAAGCCCAAGCAACTGAACCAGCACAACCAGGAGAGGATGGGAAACCTGCAGAAACATCCCCAGCTGAAACTGCCCCCCCACCGGAGCCAGAACCAGAGCCTGTTTGCAGTAGGCGTCTGTTTTTTTAACACAGTTTTTTTGTGGATCCTAATAATGCACAAGTTAAATTCTGGTAGTATGTGTAACATCATTGTATTTGAAAGGATGTCTTGGTTTTAGTAGATGACATTTGTTGTTGTTTTATTTATTGTTGTCTATCACTAAGGTTATTTCAAGACCCGCTGTGTGAGGCCAATTTGATGATGCTTGTTCATGACCATTCAATGGCTACATTTGTAGGCCTGCACAGTGCTGTGCTATGGTTTGCTGTTTTACCGGATGTCCTGTATATTATAATGCAAACTTTTCCATTGAGGTCTTAATAAGTACCATCAAACCATCAGCTTTATTAGCATTATATACATAGTGAGTTGACAAATAACTGCACGCATCATATTGTGTGATGCCAAAACTTTAGAAAAAAACAAACAATGCAGATAAATTTCATTAAATAAATACTGTATAAATGTTGACAATATTAAATATATATACATATATAATATATAATATTGACATTTTGTTTTCTAAATGTTTGCTGTCACACCAGTTTATTGGTCAACTACACTACAATAGTGGCCAAAAGTGATTTCTGAGGGGGGATATTTGTACAATATGTTATTTTATTGCCCTCTCAGGTTTAATTAAACCGTCAAAATAGAGGTGTATGGTACACACCGAACGAAACGCTAAACCTTTAGGGTATCTAGGCAACCTTGTTTGATACAAAATGCAGTGTATCAGGAAATTTGGCTTTTATTTAAATATTTTGAAAAATGCATAGAAAACAATAGCTTACAGGAAATCATGTGTACACTGATATGAGTTTTATCAGCTATTAATATTTTTGGATTCTTTCATGTAGTCATATTTTTCTAGGCCTTGACTCAGTAAGAATTGTACATGTGTTGTGTTACTTTTTGTCCATTACTGTATTTAATATGTTGGGTTTACATTTTAGTCTTGTGTGTGTTTCAGGAAATTAAAATAAAATAGCTTTTTGTCCTATTTCTAAAGAATTGTTTGCATTCCAGAGGGAAGTTGTAGTTAATCAATTTAACTCTAGCTAACCTGTCTAGATAAGAATAGATGTTCTTGCTTTACAGTTCAGACAGTATAAATACAACTTGACCTTTGTGTGCCATTGCCTTATAAATATGGAACGAACGTGCTAGAACAATGCTTGCTTACAAATCAAAGCAGACAGGATGTATCTTCAGGAGGTCCTTATCACCACAAACCAAAGTTAAACTCTGACCGGTTCAAGTCATGTCAGTTATTCTTGTCTGTAATAAAAGGCTTAAGGGATTCTGAAAGGGAAGTGTAGATTTACCTAATGAAATTGATGTTGGGTCCTTAGTTTCTATGGCCCCGTGTAAGGGTGTCCTCTCATATTGGTCAGTGGCAACAAGGAAGGTTTCATGTAAATTCAAGCATAAATATCAAAGGTCAGCTGAAATCACCAGATTATGTTTTCCAGAAGGTAAATGTCTTTACACACATACAGATATTCAGATCAAACACACAGGCAAACCACCTTTAATTTTGTGTGGAATGTCATCTCATGCTTTTCATCTTTCCGTCCACATCAGCTCCCACCAGTGAGCCAGTTGGCCTGTGTGTGGAAGACATCAGTGATACCACTATCTCACTCAAATGGAGACCTCCAGAGATGATAGGCTCAACTGATCTTGATGGCTATGGGGTTGAGTACTGCAAAGAAGGCTGTAAGTGTGTTTGTCTGCATAGGAAGAGTTAATTTGCAGGAACAGATAGATAACTAACAATTTTCAGAATCATGTTTTTTTATTGTGCATTCCAATTAACATCAATCAAAATGCAGTTGGGTTGTTTTGATTAAGTAATCATAACTTAAAAAAATACTGCTAACTAACACAAGAAAACGCAATAAAAACAAGATGCCGTAATAAAAAACATTGCAAACGTACCTAACATCAAAGTATGATTAGTCTGGGTTTTCAAGTTCAGCTCAAGCTCAGGCAAATCCAGATTCCTTCAATAATTTATGATCAAACTTGATCTGAATATTTTAAAAGTATAATGTTATTTATAGTATATTATGTATGAAGATGTACGTAGAAAACAGTAACTCACAAACAATGACTGGGTTTTCACGGATAGGGTCACGATTCGTATTTTCTTTCTATCCCATTTTAATCAACTTAATTGAAAGGGATATTTCACTGCCGTACTGTTTAGAATTAATCCTTAAAATCCTGCGTCTCTCTTCTCTGAAGCTGATGAATGGATTCCTGCGTTCACGGGTCTTACAGAAAGGACCTCCATGACCATCCGTGACCTGCCAACTGGAGAGAAGATGCAGTTTCGTGTGAGGGCGTATAATATGGCAGGCCCAAGCTCTCCTGCCACACTGCAACAGGCAGTGACCATTCGTGAAATCATGCGTAAGTACCCGGCCAGAATAACAATATATTTTTAAAATTACATGTATAAATATATTTGTGGATATATGAAGCCGTGCATAAATGGCCAGATTGATTAAAAGTTTGCGCCGCTGAGGATAAAGCGCTTCAATTTGCTTGATTTCTCAACTTTTTGAATCACTCAATGGTCCAAGAATGTTGGTAGTTTGTGTTGAAAGCTTTTTCTGTTAATGTTTACCTAGAGATTATAATGGTACACATGATGCATAAGCCTTTTTGAAAAAATATCCTGTTATGTCATTGCATTAAGAAAGTGATATAGTCATATATTTTAGGGTGCCATGTACAATTTCTACTTTAATTAATTGCAGAACGCCCCAAAATCTGGATCCCTCGTAACCTTCGTCAGACGATCATCAAGAAAGTAGGAGAAACTATAAACCTAGTGATCCCTTTCCAGGTGAGAATATTGTATTTTCTACATTAAGCAACTTAATGCCCTTGTGTTGGCTGTCTTGTGCTGGATCGCTTGTCTTCCTCGTCGTCTTGTCACCCCTAGTCTTAAGTTAAGTTAAGTTAAGTTTAAAACTGTTAAGTTAAGTTTAAAACTGTTAAGTTTAAAACTGTTAAGTTAAGTAAAAATCCTGTTATATACTTAAATTAAGTTAAGTTAGACGACAGACCAGGGGTGACAAGACAAACGATCCGGCACAAGACAGCAAACACAACGGCATCAAATAGGAAGGCAACAAAGGAGGTAACAAGAAACAGATGTGGGGCATGAAATCATTAACAATCAATAAAGAGGAAACGAGGGGGTGGGGAGAATGACGAGACAGGACACATGGCACAACAAAACAAGCAATGCATGTCTCTCACACAAAATACGTGGGGACTGTCATGACCCTGCCACAAGGCTAGGAAAGCATGAGACAGAGGCAGGATCATGACATCCTTATTGCCATAAACAGCCAAACTATTGGCTGTCTTCTTTTTCTCCTCCTGAGGAGTGTATCCTCTAATAAACTCTATCCGTCAGATATTCGATGTGCTTCGCACGCTTATAACTTGTCCACTTGTTTGTTTACAGAACCTATTTTGTGAAACATATATGTTGATCTTCAGTCTCTATCCTTTGCCATTCTCTGTGACTATAAATACCCTCTAGGTCTATAGCTGAAATTCAATGAGGGAAGCTAGAGTACTTACAGATGGTTGTCAACGACACGAGTGTAAACAACAGCTGTAAAATCCCTGTGAGAAACTCTGTCCAGAACACAGCACAGCAAATATTATCAAACACACAATGAGATGATGGATTGATCTCTGGCATCAACATATATATCCTGAGCTTAATTGATCCATCTATTTAGGCTTTCCATCCAAATTTCCATTAGTAGTTTGTTAGTAAATCATTTCAGTGTTTTATTTTGGACAATAAGAAGTATTGTGTTGAATCGTTCTTCACCCGCTTTCTGTTTAAGGGTAAACCACGACCTAAAATGACCTGGACAAAGAATGGTGAGCCTCTGGACCCGAAGCAGGTCAGTGTAAGGAACAGCGACAACGATTCCATCCTCTTCATCAGGAGATCAGAGAGGAATGATTCTGGAAAATATGAGCTTCAAGTGCAAATCGAAAATGTGGAGGACAGGGCCTGTGTGAATATACAGACCGTGGGTGAGTTACTCACCCACAAAACACTCAAGTCCTCTGTCCACATTAGTGTTTTTGATTATAAAGCAACAAAACACATATTTTTCCCTGTAAGACCTGCCGGGCCCACCTCAGAATTTAAAGTTGGTGGATGTGTGGGGCTTCAACGTTGCCCTGGAATGGAAACCACCCAAGGATAATGGCAACTGTGATATCACAGGCTACATTATCCAAAAGGCTGACAAGAAAACAATGGTAAGCGCAAAATAAAAAATGTAGGTATCCTGAAATTTATATAATAACACTTTTCAAACATTGCATGCGGTGGCTAAGATTTATGTGAAGGCCTTACAGTCTATACAGTATAGTACACAAGTTTTTGATACATTTTTGTCAATGACTTACCAATGATTGCTAATATATATTACTAAATAGTACATAAGGAATGGTCGCTTTTCATACATTGAAAAATATAAGCACTTGTTTCCAGTATATGGAAATGTATTATTTAAATATATCACTTTATATTTTCAAATATATTCCCATATCTCTTTGTTTCGTAAGGGGCTGCTCGTTTCTAAAAGCAGATAAGCTTGTGATCGCTGTAATTGAGCAATGTATGTCCACTATTCACCAGTGGCACAGCTTTAACCTCTCCCGTGACATGTGTTCGGCCGGTGCTACTGTATTGTGGCCAAGGGAATCAGCATCCAGAACATCTAGTACCCAAAGCTCAAATATGAGGTTTCCTGCATGCCGAACGAGGACTCCTGTACCCCCTTCTGCGCAAGCACGCTGTAATCTTAGCCTACGGCCTTGCTCTGATTTAAGTGCTGTCATTATGCTGCTCTCTTTACCCCTTTGTGCTCTTGAGCCACTAAGGTTAGCAGCTAAATAAAAAGCACCCGGTTTGGATTTCACCTCGCATTGTTACTGGATCCAGACTGCGTCCAGAGCAGCAGGCAGGAAGACACAGGATTATCAGGTTTCACAGGACAATCTCAATCAGAAACCGGAGATGACCTGCTGCTAAATATAAAAGCACTTTAGGCTGCAGGGGTGCGTTTGTGAGCAGGTGACTTACCGGCTTTTACTGGTGTTCACTGATACAGTAATAATCGTGTCAAGTCATCCTGCGCTGGTTTCTCTCATTTGTATCAACTGATGAAACGATTTTACATTGGGATTTTATTTTTATGTCATAGAATTATGAGAGTCGGTCACATGACAATGTTTAAAATATGTCAGGACACATTGCTGTGTAAAGTAGATTAGCCAGTGTAAATTGTGGCATAGCGTGACATCATCCTGTTGGCTGGGAAACATATTAGATCTATGACAACATGGGGAAGAGTGATACGGTATGTGTCATTTTAATTGGGATGCCTGATAAACAACTATAAGAAAACAAGAATTGATAAACATTTTATATATACATTATTCTACACATTTATTTAGTGAAGGGGTTTTTAATAGTATACTACCACTCAAAAGTATTGGGGTTTTCTCTATATTATTTCCACACATTAATATAATAGTAAACTAATCAAAACTATGATCACACAAATGTATGTATGGAAATTACTAATATAAATGTCTGAAACGGAGTCATGTCAAATTAGAAGTTTTTAAGTATTTAAGCATATGCCATCAGATCAATTATTTTTCATGAGATCTTGAGAAAGGTCTCCCTTAAAGGTCCAGTGTAGGGGATTTAGTGGCATCTAATGGTGAGGTTGCGAATTGCAACCAACAGATCACTTCACCCCTAGCGGCTGTGGCCACTGATGCTGCTCAAGTAGCGGCAATGTAGAATTCGTCCAGTTAAGATTTGTTCTACCACTTACATAATTTTAGAGACTTTATTTTTAAGACAAAAACCTACAACGTGTTGCTTTAAGTGATCCTAAAATTTTGTATAAAAGATGAGATTTGGCCACAATGACAATTCCTAAAGTCACCTCCATTTTGCGAGAGCTCATAATCAGAATAATACAGTTATTCTACAATCTCTAAAAGTGTTTAACTTTTTTCTTTTGAAGGAATGGTACACAGCGTATGACCAGTACCGTCGCACTAACTGTGTGGTGTCAGATCTGATCATGGGTAATGAGTATTTCTTCCGTGTGTATGCAATAAACATGGTGGGTCTGAGTCCAGAGCCTTGCATGTCCAAAGACAGTGCCTACATCCAGAAAACAGGTGACCAATTCTGCCCAGATGATCCCCAGTGTTTTTCATTTCTCATTTTCATACAATTGACCCTTCCCCAACCTTTTGTTTTATACCCTGTTCCACTTATGCTGTGTGTCACATACCTCTGATGTGTGGCATTTATGTTTTGGTTCTTCTCTCCAGGCATTGAATACAAGCATCCCACCTACAAAGAACATGATTTCTCAGAGGCTCCCAAGTTCACACATCCTCTCGTGAGTCGCTCGGTTATTGCGGGATATAACGCTACACTCAGCTGTGCCGTAAGAGGCATCCCCAAGGTGGGCATGTGTGAACTCAACATTACATCTTTCATCAATAAATACATAATCCCACCACCCTGCGGTTATGTCTTGATATAACCAAATTTAAGATTAAGGATTCCTATACTAATGTAATTGTGATTGAATACATTCCATTGTGCTCTGCAGCCTAAAATCACATGGTACAAAAACAGGGTGGACCTTACAAATGAGGCCAAGTACCGTATGTTAAGCAAACAAGGCTTGCTGACTCTGGAGATCCGTAAACCCTGTCCGTTTGATGGAGGCGTGTACATGTGTAAGGCAGTCAATGACAGCGGAGAGGACATAGTGGAATGCAAACTGGAAGTTCGTTGTAAGTATCCATTGGGACCTACCAGGTTTTCCTTTATATCATTTTCATAATTAGCAGATTTTTATATGATATGTATAGTAGAATTGTATATATATGTTTATAGCAGAGTTATAAAACAGATTTTCCTGTTATAGTCACCCCTAACATGTTTAGCCTGTATTGACCACATTTAACAGAACCATCAGTATATTATTCATATACTGTATGGTAATGCATTTATATATTCATATATGAATTCCACAAGTCGAAAATGTTAAGAAAATGCAACATACATTGCAAAACACTACAATTTTTTCTTAAAATACTACACAGTGTTCTTACATCTTTCAAAACATGAATTCCTGAGGTAAGCTATATCTCACAAGTAAAAAATACATAGATAACTATTTGTGTAAGTGAAAAAGAAAATTCCCTTTTTTAATTTAGTATTTATTATGTAAGTGAAAAGATATTACATGCATTATTTAAAAATTTGCCGCCATGTGAAATTTATATATGGGATATAAATCTGCCATTGATAAAAACAGTTGTCTTGTAACCACAATGTAACAGACACCAAAAAACATATATGACATGCCCGGCATACATCAGTATGTTTCAATTTCATTGGTCACTTTAATTCCTCCCCCTTACTTCCTGTTTCTCATCACCTTCCCTACCCTCCTCACTCCCTCAGCGCGAGTTAACAGAACGGTTACTTTGTGTGAAATATGTTCAAGGTAAGCATGATAACAAGCCAGCTGTTACCAGCCCATCCACACTGCCTGTGTTTGCTCTATTAAAGGGATAGTTCACCCAAAAATGAATCTGTCATGAATTACTCACTCTCTATAATTCTTCCAAAAGAAAGTCATACAAGTTTGGAATCCCATGACAGTCATTAAATGATGAAAGAAATTCCATTTTGGGAGAAACTATCTCTTTAAGTCACTTTTCAACACCTGGCATGGACAATTCTGACACAGTTTTACACTGCGAATTGTGGACAATCTGTTATTTACATTGTGTTGATAGAATTCAGTGCCAAACATATGTTTAGCATATCTGTGGGTCTAACAGCATTATGCAGCTAATCAGCACATTGTCTATGGTGCTGATAGTGGAGATCATACACAAGCTCAAAGTGTTACATCCATCTTTGCCTGTTTAGTTATAGGCCCCTAATGAATTCCAGCATCCATACAATTTCTCCTATTGTGTCTACATATTGCATTGGTGACACAGATAATTTACTTAATTAGGATTTATTTAAAATGCATTAATGGCATATGCTTAAAGGGATGGTTAAAAATGACAATTCTGTCATCATTTATTCACTCTCCTGTCATTCAAAACATGACTCATTCTTCTATAGTACACAACAGAAGATATTAAGAAAACAATGCAATCTCTTATAAATTTAATTTGACCAAAAAATCCATCTTGAAAATGTAGGTTTGGAATACGAGCCAATTTGTTAAAAAACATCACTCCAATGTTTCAGTAATATAAAAATAACTTTGAACATTAAAGATAATTTTATATTGGTTATCCCATACATAAAGGATGCAATCTAATAATGATTCTTTGGTTTAATCACAGCTCAAATCACCAAAGAAGATACCAAGAAATGAGAGACGGGCATGTCTTAGGGGTTGGCGAAACTGTGACTCTGTGTCCTCTTTCTGTCGTGAAAGGACCCCATGACCATAATAAATCAAATGTTATAGCAAAGAAATTGTTTCATCTGTGTGCGCTCAAAGAGTCTCACTCACAGACCATGGTTCTGTGCTTTAGTGTGTTATTTTGTCTTTATTGCTTGTTTTCATTTCATAGAAATTGAAGTTTGTGTTGTAGGAATTCTTCCTTCCACCTTGTGATGTTATATAACATGCTCAATAAAGTTTATGGTTGCCTTGCTGCTATATTATTTTAATGCCATGTAATATTTCTAGTTATATTTCAAGTAAAGGAATGCGTCCACATTGAGGGAGGCAAGCAGGTGCCTGCAAGTCTTCATAGAGCATGATACACTCACCCGCAATACCAATGATGCCTTGTCCAGCAGATGCATTCTTTAAGCGGGTTAAAATGTGCCCCAGAATCCACAAGCTGCTGTTATTAATGTAACAAAACCCACACAAAGCCAATCTGGATGCATCAACTCATTGATATTATTCTTCAGAGGGGATGAGTATGACTGTCCTGCATGGCTTTGCTTTCAGAACACTCTCCAGAGGCAATTCGAGAGAATGAAATGATTGATATGAAGCCCAGGCATGCTGTGATGACAAGGCATGCCAAAGGTGAAAAAAACGAAAGTGGACCATATGAGCGAAAATCAAAACAGCTGTTCTCTGTCCGTGTGTGCACAGGTGCTTTTACACACGGACATCAGTTCACATTTGGACCACATTTTTGTAATGTTTATTACTGTAACAAATAATTAATTTTGGGGTTTTAATCTGCCATTTTGAAAAAGGTTCCTGAAAGCACAGACAGCATACAAACACTAGCCAGACATGACTAGAAAGCATGCCAAGGAAAAACAGAAGATGTGCTTGAATGACAGATCTATTCATTAATACGGTCAGTAGACCTATTTTTCATCATTAACAGAGTTCAAACTCTCAACACCTTGTCAAAAGAGAGGTTGTTTTATATTACATTATTAATAGGTGGAGCAAGGCTTTCTGTGTCAGAGGCGGTATGGGCTGCGTCTTAAAGATGGAACTTGAGATAGAGAGACCGCAGTCGATGACAGTGTTGACAGGACAGTAAATTGGGCTGACAAATCCCTCGAGGGAGGGTTTATAGGGCCGTGGCCATGAACCATCACATTAAGACTCAGATGGGATGTATATGAGGGTTTTGCATATTTAACACTTAATATCTGTAACTACTAAAGATATATATTTTAAGAATATATGCAGAGCATTGTTTTTACTGCAATTATTCACAGAATTTAATGTTAAAAGATTTGTGCACAGAGAATAGCAAATAACTAGCATAATGTGTTGTCCTACAGTGCCCTCTATTGTTCAGGTAAAAGCGGTTATTATTTGGTGAACATATAATAAAGAATACACACACACAATAAAGACATAAACTAACGGTATAATTTAACTCTAAACAGAACTTCTTTCATCACTCTTTATACATCCACATTAATGTAACAATACAGCAGGACAGAAACCTCAAATACAATAGTTTAACAGGTTCATAAAAACTGTTCCAACTAGCTGAACAGACATTGAAAAAGCTCTTGCAAGTTTGGTCTTGAAACAGAGAACTTGGTCAAAATAAACCAATACAAAGCATTTATCGCAAAAGAGATCTTCAGAGTGAAAAATCACTTATCAAAAAGTGAGAAAATATCAACAGAAAACGAGATTACAAAAATAGTCTGTCAGCCCCCCTGTGGACAATTCCGAGTATTAACAGGGAGCGAGTAACCTGCTTGAGATGAGTACAGAAAAAACATCATGTCTTATTGCTCTTGTGATACGTGAGGCTTTAACATCGTGATATTACAGAAACGTTCAACCTGAGCACCTAAGAAACAATTCTTTCATGCAAGACGTCAGACCTCCCTTTTATCTCTCACCCCCCAAAACACCTACGTATCTCACAGCTCGCGGTGAGTCATGGTCCTCTATAATTAGACATGTTAAATATTTTATGAGAGACAGAGAAAAATAGACTGTTTTTTTCCAAGTGTGTCAGACACTGAAAATACCTGCGTTTGAGGTTAAAAATACATCAAGCGTGTTGCATTTTGTGAAAATGAGTACAAAGTGAAAGTGCAGTGTGAAAGTAGTTTTAAAATGGTTTACTTTCCTAAATACTTCAATATATCAAATTTTGTGTTCAACAAAACAAAAGTATTCAATATTTCTTTCTACTATGGTAGTGAATGATGATTTTCAGTTATTGGTGAACTATCGCTTTAAAACTGCTCAGTTCTTTTTCTATTAAAAAAAAACTGAAACAAAACTATACCCTCCAGGTCTTATTGCCTGAAGGAATGTATTTTACGTTCTTCAGAAAACATTAATTAAAGAAGGGAGGAAACAAACGACAGCACCAATTTACACTTGAGCTTCATTTAGACTCATCTCATAAAAATGCATGCTGACATTCTCAAACATTCATTCTTCATTTAGGGTTGAATTACTCTTAGATGCTGATGAGAATAATATCCATTTAAGCTAAATGGATTCCAAAACACGACGCAGGTCTTTGAGCGTGAAGTGGGCATACCACACGGACCCATAGCGGGCTGAAAGGCAAGTGCCACTTTAACATTCATATAGAGTTTTAAAACAATGCATGAAAGAGCAATAAAATAACTACAACTGCTGATACCCTCTATAGGTTTAAACCGTGTGTCTGCTGCAAACTTTGAAATGAATACAAAAACTTAAAACTGAACGCAGGCTTGCATGAGACCTACAGACTGCCACATTGTGTGCTTTTTAAGGGAGAATGACAATGTTTTTTTTTTAACTTTAGATAGACAAATAGAAAACTATCAGGATAGTGTCACTAGCATCTCCTCGGAAAGGCAGGGCTGCTTAGTGCCTTTTGAAAACATTGTATTTACAAATATCCATTCAAAAGCACTGTTGTTTGTAACTAGTTTAAATGCAACGCGATATTTCACAACTTAGTTTAGTTTAACCTCTAAATGTAATGTGCCAATTACCGTAGATATTATTTCCACTGAAAATATTATTAAAAAGCACATCATTGTATCAAAGTCCACTGTAAACAATTTGGGATTTGGATCCGTAAACAGAATATGTCTGGCAAATGTCTTAAGTATGGAATAATTACAGCTGATATTTTGAGAAGCACACGACAGTTCTGATGAGGATGCTTGTGTCATCAAACCCAGCATGAGGTTTTGAAATGTTTCACCTATTTTCCATTCCCAGATATTTAGAAAATCAAACAAGAAAAACAAACCAACGATCGATGTATCAGTTCAGTTTCTGTAACACATTTTTATAGTAAGACGCTAATGTTGTTCATTTATTTGAGCTTGGACCACAAAACAGCCTGTGAATGGAACATACCGAGGGCTGCGGGCATAATCTCTTGAGGCACTTTTTGACATTTTCATTCAATTCACCTCAGGAGTTGTACATTGCTATGGTCCCCTTGCATATCGAGCTAATCAACACCCTAAGCGACACATTCTTAATAATGCAGCGCGTGTGTGACATGAGTGACATCATGAAGAGCCAAGGTAGTGTTTATGCTATGAGTAAGAAGTGTGTGAAAGCATGTGCTTAAAAAAATTAATCGGAGGATGACAGGATTTAGAAAAATTTCTAAAAAAAGGAGTGCCAAACATGTGGCTAATCCCTGGTTGGAAAAAGAGGGTGAGAAAGTGTGAACGAGGAAGACAGATGGCAGAAGAATTAAAGACAATGAGACAGCATGGGGGGCACGGGAGAGGTGCCCTACTGGGGGTAGTTGTTCTGTTGCCGGCGTTTGGCGGACCTCAACTTCTCGAAGCGGGACTCCATCTCTTCCAGGACCTTGGGGGTGTATCGTACCACCAGCTTTACTGTACCCTGAGCAGCCTTTAACAGCTCTACAGCCTTCTCGTGATGCTCTCCTTCTACACTCTGTAAGACGGAGATGAAGACGGTAATGTCTCTCTTCTAATTAATAATTTTTTCTTTTTGTCCATCCATCCACACTGAGACACTGTTTATGTCCAGTGAAAACGGAGCTCTTGATACAATAAAAAATGCTTCTTTCTTGTTGTATTGTGGACGGAGACAACAAAACATTATGCAATTTCTTAGTCGTGTGATCCAGTAAACTAATCAATATGGCAGCCACATCACTGCTGTGTCTGCCATTTACTTTTGATATCTGAGATAAATATAATACAGTGATGGTATTTAAAATTGTATTGACATGCCAGAGTTATTGGTAACTGAAGACATCGGATAAGCTTCCTGAGGTAATGTTAAGGTGACAGCATAAGGTATCAAGTCGCTTACATCATTCAATTTGCTTAAAACGTGCAGAACGTCATGTGACAGGACGGTGTACGTACCACTCCATTAACAGACAGCAGCTGGTCTCCTCTCTTCAGACCGCCGTGTCGATCAGCGATACCTCCGGGAATTATACGGGAGATGTAGATGGGAGAATTTTGTTCCTTCCCACCCATGATGTTGAACCCCAGCCCCTCCTCTGTTTTTGGGAGCTCCACCACACGAGGATGAGAATGACCCTCACTCGCTGCAAATGCAGCCACTGTAGCCTGGGAACAGCACAAAAATGTTTGTACACCCTGTACAGTGGCTTATAATATAACAATTTAAACTTTACTTCATTTATATTATTAATATTATTATTTTATTGTATAATAATTGTAGACAATAATATTTAATAAATAAACAATTTGTTGATTTTTTTGTATGCTACTGTTATTAAATAAATCATTTGTAAAATGTGTCGTGGTCGACTTTTGATGATGATTTGAAATCATCTCCCATGATTTTAAACTTGCACATGCGTGTATTAGACACGTAAAAATGGTAAAAATGTAAGTGTTGGAACAAAAGATGCATTCTATCTAAAAGCGAATGCTCACCCAGACCTGCCTGAAATGCTTCGTGAAACCACAACCCCACAAATCTACGTCAGTTTGTGGTTGAAAAAATGTATTTGCAAGTAAGGTGGGTGTACCTGTCAGTAGAATTGCTTTGGAATCTGATGTTCCAAATATAGTTTAGTTTCAAATATAGTAAGAGACGTTACATTTCTGTCAAACGCTTGCAGTATTCCACCAATCACTATGCACTGGTAACTGGCCAATCATAGCACACCTCGCTTTTCAGAGCGATGAGCTTTGTATAAATCTGCACGTTTCAGAAAGTCAGGGCAAAGAGGAGATATAAACATGCAAGGTATATGGAAAATACAGCGTTTATAAAAATTTTAGCCGTGTCATATGGCCCCTTTAAAGCAGGGGTCTTCAACGTTTTTCGGGGCAAGGACCCCTTAAATGAGAGAGCATGGAGCAGCTATTAAAATAGAAACAACCCTTATTGTCACAGCAATATTATGTTAGGACATTACATTAGCACTATTATGCATGTTATTGTTGCACACACACACACTTTTCTGTGCATCATTTTTTATAATAAATATAGATTGTTTTATTATTTTGAGGGATTTGCAGCATCAAACATTTTTTATTTACTTCTTAGTAACCTTAGTTTTTATTAAGGCTTCAATAAAAGGACTCACCCTGGTTAATGGCACAAAGACTATTCTAGTGGAGGTAGAGGTTGTCTCTGGATGCGAAATAAATCAGTGCAGATGTTATGCATTCTGTTGTAAAAGCTGGCCGTTTTATTTAGTGTCATTGTTTTTTTTTCTTCCGCTTCTCGGTGCATTGCAGAATACACCGCTATTTTATAATTCTGAGTGTCTTTCTCGTGCATCTTTGCAGATGTGTAGCCAAAAGTACATTTTGGCCACAAAAGCACCTATTCGCATTAATGTTTGTTTATGTTCTTGCTTTGAAACTGTCTATAAATATACAAATAAAAAAACGTCAAAAATAAGATGTATATGTATATATATATCTTCATTACATTAGTCAACTGTTTTAAAGAAGTATTAGAACCAAGGTAATCAGATAATGAGATGGTCGGTCTATCTTTTAACGTTTACGCTAAGAATAGTTAGTAAAACAACATGGTGTGTTACATGGAAACTATCTGACTGTAAAATAAAGAACAACTTACCTTTGCTGTTGCATTGGCCCTCACCTCTGGGCTGCTATTTATATCCACCGTCTCATACACATGCTCATACACCTAAAATGATGTACAACAAAGTCAGAGAATACTGCTTGAATTTGACAAACACAACAAGCACAGAACCTCCCCTGCCAAAACCATCCCGGCAAACAAAACGAAACAAAATTAGAGCTCTATTTTCAGAAACTAAGTGAAGCTTTTTCCTGCATCTCAAGGGCCAGATTCCTGGATCCGTATCAGCTTAGTCTTACACTAAATTGCTTGTGAATAGTAATTCACCCTAAAAAGCCTTTTTAGTCCGGCACATTATTCAATCTGGTTTAGATGATCGTCAGTGGACACAACTGTGTTCAAGACTGGTTGTAATCTGTGACTGGAAAATCATATCATCATGTCTCACATTAGACGTGCCCAGCAGTGAAAATCAGATCTCTTTACATGCCTTACTCCTGATGGTTTATCACTTTTATCAATATTCAATCTCCCATTCAGGACCAACTCTATATAGTACATCCACCCACGTATAACTGCATTGTGCGAGTTGTGCGTGTTTATCTGAGAATCAAGCACACAGTCAGAGGTTCAGTACACAGTGTAAATGTTTGGGGAAAACTGTTGAGTTTGTAATTAAGCACTTATTCATCATAAAGGAACAGCAGTTACGTCCAATGCCATCACATGCGATGCGACATCCTAAACAAGCATCTGAAGAAGAGTATGTGTGGCCTTGGTTTAAAGAAACAAGCTGAATAAAGATTGTTGTGTCCTGCCAGGGGCCTGTTTTGATAAGCCTGTGTAGTCACAGATCTGAGACACAAGCCGGAAGCAAGTTCAACTTTCCCTGAGTTTCAGTGAAATAATGATGTATGGCAAAGACTAACAAAACAGGACCCATTTTTTTAAATGTTGAGAATGTGTTACCTATAAATCGAGGCTACAATACAGATATATGACCAAATTCTGACTCACATGTGAAACCACTGACAGAATATCCTGTATGAATGTGCCATTCTTTAAAAAAGTTTCTGCTGAACAACATTTTTATTATAATTATTTTAAGATAAATAAACTTGCTATTATTATATCATGAACATCTGGAGCAATAGTAAAATTTACTGCCCTCGACATTGCCCAAACTGAAACTGTGAGTTAAAAATATGCCAAAATGGAAACAAGTAAAAGTTGCAAAAACCCATATACAGCCGCAGATTTTTTTTGACTATTTCTAGTTTTCACTTAATTCGCATTTCTAGATGTATTGTTGCAATTCCAGCCCAGTGTCTGTTGAATTTAAAAAGTCACGCAATTATTGTTTAAAGATGTGACATCACATACAACCTCTCCTGTGATTAC
Source organism: Barbatula barbatula (assembly GCF_947034865.1). Lineage (NCBI taxonomy): Eukaryota > Metazoa > Chordata > Actinopteri > Cypriniformes > Nemacheilidae > Barbatula > Barbatula barbatula. Next base: position 19,491,046 of record NC_136766.1, on the reverse strand, counting down.
AAACAATGGCTAATGTGATGGCAACGATATACGTAAACCTACCGACATTCATTGGAATGAAATCACAAGAGGAAATAATTATGCGAGGGAAATTTTTTGTTGCATAATAACAGTTATATTTAAGGGATAGTTCACCCAAAATTAAAAATTCTGTCATCATTTACTCACTTTCGAGTTGTTCCACATGTGTATAAATGTCTTTGTTCTGATGAATACTGAGAAAGATATTCAGAAGAATGCTTATAACCAAACAGATCTTGGACCCCATTGACTACCATAGCAGGAAAAATTCTATCTACGGTTTTTGTTCTGTTGAACACAAAAGAAGATTTTGAAGAATGTAGGAAAGCAAACAGTTCTGGGGCCCTTTTGACTACCATTTAAATTTTCCTACTGTGGTCAATGGGATCCAAGAGCTGTTTGGTTACAAGCATTCTTCCAAATATCTTTCTCTGTGTTCAGCCAAATAAAGAAATGTATACAGATTAGGAAAAAGTAGAAAGTGAGTACTTTATTTTTGGGTGAACCATCCCATCGTTTTTTAATCGACTTTTACAATATGTTTTGTATACCGCAAAAGTTTTGTGCAAATCTGTAATGGAAACTAGGATTGCAGTCTGATAAAAAAAAATCAAAATATAGTCTAGTCCCTTACCTAATACACCTGATAAACAGGGTTAGTTAGATAACAATGGCACTTTCAGTTTCCTGTAACCTAGGCAAAGAAATCTTCACATTTGCCCGCTTTAAAGCTCAACTTCATTCTAGGATTTCAAGCAAGATGAAGAACAGCAGCTCTGGTCTAAACGGCCCTTGAGTTTAACGGTGAGAACGACAGATGACCAAACAGCAGGTTGGAGACAGATCAACTGCCAACAGTCTTAGATCCATGACACCGGCAACGGAACACTACAGCTGAGTTTTATGCCCAGGCTGGAACCGACAAATGGATTGATGCTATTTGTGTGCTTCAGAATCGATATCCAGTTCTTCTGCATAGCGACTATCTTATGTTCTACACTTATGAGCATGCTGTTACGAGCACAAGGGATGTGCGTGTTTACCTGCTTGAGTACTTGAAAGATAAATCATCAGAGTACTCATGGTGGACTTGGGGGGGCTGATGGAGCAGTTCCGTCTGCCTTATTTTGAGTTGATCTATTTTTAGTTGGTCTATGTCACTCTTTGGCTGTTGCATCACATCTTGCATTATTTTTTCAGAGTACATGCGGGTTATTTGACAAATATTACAACTTTTCAAAATCATTCTACGTATCCCTTCTTTTAGTTACATTTCAGTAAATCACAGCTCAACCTACTGTAGGTGTTCTTGGCTGTAAGACATCTTATAGACCCTAATATCAGCCCCATTGACAAAAAAAGTTAAGCCGAAAATGCCATTTTAGTTATCATTTGCAATTAGGTCACTTCTAAATGCTTAAATCTCTTATAATAGCACATGATACACAAAACATTTTCAGCACTTTTGAGCCCTTCTGACAACTTTGGAATGGCTTGTGTTTTTTAGTCCACCTGTCTTTTTTTAGAGGGATAGTTCATCCCAAGATAAAAATTGGGTGATAATTTTTCCACATTAATGTTGTTCAAAACCCGTATATGACTCTTCTGTGAAACACAAAAGAAGATATTTTAAAGAATGTCTCAAGTGTTTTTGTGTCCAGAAAATGGAAGTCAGTGGGCTTGTTTTGGTTACCAATGTTAACATCAAAATATCTTTTTTGTGATCTGTAGAAATAAAATTCATACTGGTTCAAAATGGCATGAGGGCTAAATAATGAAAACTGACCATTTATTTCTGTTTGAACTAACTTTTCATCACAGTGAGTTCCCTCAGGCGTGCCTGAAAAGTGTACTTTTTGACTAGAAAGCCAGCGTTGCTGGAGTTAGGTGGTGACAAACTCTAGGACCAAAGAGTCCCCACTTTTAGGTTTACAGGGGAAAATAAAACATATTTTCCCTTGTAAAGCTGCTTTGGAACAATGCACATTGTGAAAAGCGCTATATAAATAAAATTGAATTGAACTTTACTCATCATGGCCCTTAAACTACACAATAGGATGGGAGCATCAGAGTGTCATTTAAATACATAGATGTGATGCTGGCACATTTACCTCCCGCACAGCATTGCAGAACTCACTCTGCAAAACCCTCTGCAGTGCCTGGAGTTTCTGGGGAGGCACTTCCCCTGTTCTCTGGAGCTTGTCCAGCAGCTCAATGGCACGAGATATGTCTGTAGAAGAAAATTTGCAAAACAATGAAGCAAGGCCAGACCACAGATAATCATTTGCATCACGCCATATGGGGGTTGTTGTACTTCCCATTACGATTATTTTCCCTTTACAACTTCTAATAAAAAACTACTGTTTGCTCTGCTGTACTGTTTATTGCAACGACAAATGTTTTGCGTGTACAATAACATCCCAATAATCTGTGTGATTTCCTTACAGCTATAACGATACGTCATTGAGGCCATTTAAATTGAAGACTTAAGTCATACAACTCATTTCCAAATCCTTTTCAAGAAGAAGTTACTGGTCTATTATTTAATCTAGGTAATTTGAATATAATCTAATATCAAATGCCACAGCTAAAGATCTCCGATGATCACAAATCAGTGCTTTTGCTAATACACTTTATACTTAGTCAAGCTTCAGTCACTCACCTACGTTACACAAAAAGCTGTCAGATGCAGAAAGGTGAGCTAAGAATGTCAGTGAAAACTCAAAACCACTAGGATTGCTAACATAGACATCTCGAATATAAACACAGAACGACCAGCACTCTCTGCTAGCAGCGCTCTGGCGTTACCGCTTTTGATAGCTAACCTCATGTTTTGCTTTTATTTAACACAAGCACGTTAATTTAACGACACAAAGTGTTCATATGTACGTTTTTGCCGAATAGATTTATTAATGTCATCAATTGTCTGATAGTGTAAACGGGACCTAGCTCGCTGTCGTCCACTAACGTAACATTAATCCATCTATATTCAGTGACAGCGGGATGTTTCGACCAAAGTGTGTTATTTTACAATCTCGTCGCAAGCCAAAGACTGTTTTCGACTGGCAGCTTACCTCTTTCCAGACGGACAGGTTCCCCTAAAGAGGCCATTTATCCGGTGTATTGATGTTTTTGTTTGGCGAAAGTTTATGCTCCCGTCTCGGTGTTTCTTGTTAGCGGCTAGCTAAGCTTAAACGCTCTGGCTAATGTAAAGGGATTACAGGGCGAGTCGAGAGTATAATTGCTGCGCTGTAAATGCGCAGTCACTTTGCATAGCATAACAAACACAATTCCATCATTAGCCTTAAAAAATCAGCTCAAATAGTTATTCCTATCCATCTATGCATCTATCTATCATCTATCTATCTATCTATCTATCTATCTATCTATCTATCTATCTATCTATCTATCTATCTATCTATCTATCTATCTATCTATCTATCTATCTATCTATCTATCTATCTATCTATCTATCTATCTATCTATCTATCTATCTATCTATCTATCTATCTATCTATCTATCTATCTATCTATCTATCTATCTATCTATCTATCTATCTATCTATCTATCTATCTATCTATCTATCATGATGAGTCATTCTATTTCACGATAACGAATATTCACGGTAACAATCTCCCATTAAAATTATATATTATTTTTCTTAGATTAATTAAATTGATTAATTAGATTAATTTATTACAGTTAGTTTGAATGCTCATCATACAGTTATAATGTAGGAAAGTCATGAAAATGTACTTAAGATATCAAATTACGTTTATGAGATTTATGATTTATTTATGTATCTTCTGGCTGTATCGTATGTATACAGTTGGAAGATATACAACATGTATAACAACGAAGTATGAATATGCACAAACAATGAGAGTACATGTTATGACTTATAAATTGTCGTGTGGCGTCTGTACTGAAGGTCTTCATCGCTCTTCGCTGTATATTGCTGCTGTCTGTCATTGGGATTGTTTATTTTCGCGCTTGTATTTGCACTGAGTCTGGTGACACGACGCTTCTCCCGAAACGGGGGTTTGTGGCATGTCACGTCAAAGCATCATCATCACTCATTTCAACGCAAGTTTCGGCTCGCCTGAAGTTGAACTTTACAATCTGACTTCTGAAATACGTGAGAATTATCTTTTTATGCACACGCGCAGATCCATGCACGAGCACTGCGGATGTGAGAAGCGCCGGACTGGAACGAACACGAAACTACAGACTGAAAGAATGTCAAAAGAGTATTTGATTTGTTAAATTGTTACGGGTGCATTAGTTCACATGGTTTTTCATCATAACGGCCAACTTCCAGAGAGCCGAGTTGACCACGCCTACTTATTTAACATCCCACGGAATCTATCTATCTATCTATCTATCTATCTATCTATCTATTTATCTATCTATCTATCTATCTATCTATCTATCTATCTATCTATCTATCTATCTATCTATCTATCTATCTATCTATCTATCTATCTATCTATCTATCTATCTATCTATCTATCTATCTATCTATCTATCTATCTATCTATCTATCTATCTATCTATCTATCTATCTATCTATCTATCTCTCTCTCTCTCTCTCTCTCTCTCTCTCTCTCTCTCTCTCTCTCTCTCTCTCTCTTCTCTCTCTCTCTCTCTCTCTCTCTCTCTCTCTCTCTCTCTCTCTCTCTCTCTCTCTCTCTCTCTCTCTCTCTCTCTCTCTCTCTATTTATTTATTTATTTATTTATCTATCAACACACATGAACTGTAAGTATTGATATGATTTAGTTAATAACTGACAAATAACAGAAGGGAAAACGTTTTACTTATTTTATTACCAACATCCACACCCAAATGTGTTTTTATATGAGCCTTTTATGTTTATATTTCTACATTGGCTCTGTCTTGCTGTAACATTAGCTTTTTATTCTGCCTCACAGAGCCAGAATCAGCAGAATCCAACCAAGACAACTGGTCAGGATTCTGAGCGAAAGGGAAATAGAGAATAGAGTGTCCTACTTATAGCAAATGGGACAGGGCCCCTGCTGGGTCTTACCAAGGACTTCTTTGAACTGGGGAAAACCTGAACCTCACAAAAATAACTCGGTCGTGTGAGTTGCTTCGTGTGTAAAATGTACCATTACTTTGTTGCATTGTCCGTTTTTTGTCTATTCCATTAACAGAGGCTGTTTGTGCATGATGTTATATACTATATTTTTAAGGTAACATTTCAATCAATATATCAAAATCTCAAATGAATAAAGTACTTTTTTAATAATCATCTACAGCACAAGGCTATTTTGAATAGACTTGCACAGTACCATAATTCTGTGTTGCAGTGGTAGTAGATGGTGTTAGAGTTAACTGGAACTGTTCTGAATGGTATGTTTACTGATAAAGGATGCGCGCATTATCTGTTATTTTGATTTCCTGGCTGAGTGTTATTTCTTTATTGCCTGGTAGGCCTACACTTATGATGCACTGAGATACTTACCATAATCAAATTAAACCCCCGTGTCCATCCTTATCTGTGTCGGATGGTTTCTGTTCAGTTGTCTGATCACAGCCTTTGAAGTAAAGCAGGTTTGTGTATAGGTCGGTGTTGAGGTGTATCAGATATCAGGTAGAGTGCATTGGAGTGTTGACTCTATTGATCTATCTTTCAGACAAAAAATCCTAATCTCTCAGAGATAGGGATGATACCCTGTACCCTCTGACTACTCCTAACTCCAAACACAGGGCACATTACCTTCTTCAAATGACACGACTGGTTTCCATAGAATTACATGTCACATTCACAACTCTTACCTGAGAACTCTCAGTACACAGAGATGTGTTGATTTGTTTTAGCTCATGCACGCTACTCGTTGACGTACCAACAATCTTCACTTGTGAGATTAGTTAAACTTGCTTTGATCAGGGACCACTTGATTACACAAAGATATGTTGAGAACATGGGCGATACTTAAATGTATCTTTCTCCTTTTTAAAATCAACTAAATGTAGGATCCGTATGCTGTGAGAGAAGATGTTCTCTCCAACGCTTGTGCCCAATTTAGACCTGCAAAGGGAGAGCTCAAACTTTATTGAGATTGGTTTGGTTTTTCAGTTGCCTATAGTAATTTTATTTCTTCAAATATTTCAATTTAATATTGCAAACAACTTCACAACATACAAAATGAATTATATTAATCCAGAACACATGTCAATGAATAAATTTTATATATATTTTATATATATTTTTTCATCTTGTGGGGATAAAAAAATAAACAGCAAAGCTTTGACAACAGCACCTTGACATAGTATGTATTTCCAACATTACCTTGAGAAGTTGAGGATAGTAAACAGACAGAGTACTTAGAGGAGGAAATCCTGTTACGGTTGAGAATGTAAACGGAATGTTTTGGTCGGAAATCATTTCCTTGTTTTCCCAAAGTGGACAGTTTCTCAATTCACGATTGAAGCAGCATGCAAGGTTTTTTTTGTCGTTTTTTTTCTCTCGTATGTAATTCTTCCTCACCCCTCCTCTCCTCATCTCTCAAAATCTTGGCAACGTAAAAAACACAATGTCTTGAGGAATGTGATATAGTAATTTGAACTGGGCGCAAATGACTGATCAGATCTTTTTTTTAATTGTTTACAAGGTCATGAATATGTTCAATAAATAGACTGTAGTATCACTTTTACTGTATAAACTTCATCTTTTTTACATGCAGTCCATAAAATTTTCATCTGACGGAATAATTTACCCTGTTATGTATATATACAAATAGATATTTTCTCTTTTCTCTCTCTTTTTTTAGAACTCTCAATAAAATCTATACATTGTGTACACTATCTGCCCCTCTTAATGGTCAATGTGCATACACACGAAGTGTCTATCCGTATAAACCGCCAGCCGATCTTCCTTTTGCTATCCATGGTAAGGGCTCGCACGTAAGACTGGGTTGTCCGGCATTGTGAGTTATAGTGCCGCTTGTCTATTCCTCGGCAGCCCTCCTTTGTGTACCCCAAAGGGTTGCATTTGGTCTCGTAAAAGTATTGCTTCAGCTGACCGTTATTCATAGGGACCTTCTCCAGAACAGTGACTGTCTGGCCAGACATGTCTATGGCCGTCTTTTTGTCCACAGCTGTCACCCACTGGCTAATACTGTCACAAACGCTGAGCTCCCCTCGCCGCGCGGGGTCCGAGTGCCGCCGCACGCGCATCGACATGTTGGCGGCATCCAGGTAGTTTTTGTATTCCTCCAAGAGAAAGAGTAACGGCGGCTCCAAAGGCACTTGGTTGCTGATCATCACCCGCGAGGCATACAGGTCAACGTCCTTCGAGTCCGCTGCGATGCTGCCGACAGGGCCGCCCCCTCCTTGGCCTTGGTCTGCCCTGGGGCCTAGCTGCTGCGTTGCCTCCCCTTCCACCTCAAGCAACTCCTCGATCACCTGCTCGAAAGTGTCCGTGAGCGAGGGCAACCCCCCCCCACTCTGTGGAGTCCCGTGGCCCCGGCTGCCCGAGGTGAGGCTGGCCGCCGCCGCCACGGCAGCAGCAGCACCCAGGTAGCCCTCAGCCCGGTGGCCCCCCTGCACACCCGGGATCTCTCTCATGGGCGCAGCTCTCATGCAACTGAAGTATGAAATAACCATAGTAACAAACAGGATGGTCATCACTCTTCTAACCTGTTGGAACTGGAGACAGCAAAATGGGAGAGAAAAGAGGGATGGGGAAGATAAGGGAGGGAGACGGTGAGAAATCATATAATGAATACATGAATGCACTTGTCTTGGCCGTAGCCCAGGTAAAACTACATTAAACACTTCTCCCATAACAGACACTCACTCAACGATAAAAGGGAAATTTAAATGGTGCCGCAATGTTTTCGGAACTCATTATGCCTCTGAACGTCACTAATGTAAAATCTTTCACAGTAAAATTCTTCCTCTCCGCAAGTGATTGTTGTCTCATGAGTCGCAATTAGTTGTAACGGTTTACAGCAGTCTTTCTTTATTGCGGGTAATGAAACTTTGCGATCCCAAATCAATTCCGTAATACAAACGCAACGTGACGACTTGTTTTTTCTTTTCTCATTTTTAGTTACTGTCCCAAGGGACAGCAACTTTCACTGCACGGTTTCTCTGTCCCTGCGCACACACCTGCACGCTTGCACCCACCCACAACAAATGCTGCAAGCTTAATTCAGAGACCCTGGAGTATCATTAGGCGAACATGTGAGGATTGCTCCCGCTCTCCTCTGTCTCTCTCTTCCCCTTCCCTTTCTGCTCGCCCCCCTGCCTCCTCCTCTGTCCCCTTACAAGAGCGTTGACTGCTTGCAGTGCAGATATCGGTGATGTGCAAAAACCCTTTAGGAAATGATGGAGAAGAACGGCCAATATGGTGTCTGTCCTCAAGAAATTGTTGTGTAAGTAGTAGAATGTGTAAAATGAGTAAATTGTTGAATGAACTTCATACAGTCCCTTTAATAATAAAGTGCAACTTTGAAAACAACTGAACAGGGATGATTTGTATACAAGAACTAATCATTTCAATACGATTCCTCAGAGATTCTTTTCTTTTCCACAGGAATAGCAGAGATAAGAAAAATGAAAGAGAGATAATAACCATGATGCGTGAAAATGGAGTTGAGACGGAGCGCAAGACAGAGACGAGAAGAGAAACAGAGAGAGAGAGCTTTCAGTAAATGATGCCCATCATTCATTTACCCATTCATACACAAACCACCTTATTCTAGTTGATGCATTTTCCCAGCATTCAGATGTGAAACTATAAAAGATCATGTGATGCAAATTAACAATTCAATGAATGCACATATACAGACCTAAAGTGAACCGCCATCATCTTCTCTTCTCGATTTCATTCATTCATTAGTTCATTCATTCATTCTATATCTCTTCCTCTACCCCTCTGAGGTTTTCTCTTACCTCTACAAAGTCCCTCTATGAGTCACCGCAATTCATTGCATCCAATGGCATCCCAGAGCATATGAACGAAACGGGGGAACATCCATTAACAACAAAAAAGATACGCATCACTCTCACTTTTCGAAGGAGACGGAGGTGGGAGAAGTGGGGGCAGGGGTGCATTTAAAAATATCCGTCTCCGCGGAAATTGTTCGCCACTTCTCCACATGCTGCGGTCCTCCCGGTGCCCTGCGCCGCCTCAGGACGAGGCAGAGGGAGGGTCCGTTCTCAGAGCAGAAGGCAGTTCAGGAGAGAAGGAAGGACACGCCCATACTAAAAGGCATTTGTTTCATTCTTAATTGGCGTCTGGGGCCACGGCTGCGATTTGCTAGCGCAGCGATGACTGCCATGGAGATGTGCTTTCTATAAATAGGCCGGCTGGGAGTCCCACAGTCTCGATTCAGAAAATCACAGCCCTCTGCTTAATGAGCTCCAAGTCCCCTCGCTCAGTGACATCGCAGTCCTCGAGGGGTGCGTGCGTGCGCATACGAGCAGGTGTATGTGTGCCGCTGTGTGTGTTTGGAGAGGGAGATGGGGGGGCGCATCTTTAATCTTTCTTCTCGAACGGTCAAAAACAAGCAGACGGAAAAAAGACAGAGCTGAGGATACAGCTGTGGAGAACAGATCAATCCTAATCAAATCAGGCACTGCACAAAATGTGTGTACAAGCTGCTTCTGCAGGCATGAAAAGATACTTCAGTCTGTCAGCTTTCCCAGTAATGGAAAAAAGCTTCTTATATTGTCAGCAATTACCTCTGCTAAATATAGCAAGGAATTTAAAGTGCCTGTCTAAGGATTATCCAATGATTCTGTCTTAGTTTTTATTCTATGGACGGATGGATTACTGTCAAGGTTCCTGCGACAGTAATATGGGTTCACACACACAAAGAGCCCAGTAACCGCCCCAGTTTCACGATGATCCCAATTAACAAACATCTGTCGTCTCCTTAATGAGGGGGAGGTATTTATATATATTGCCCAGGCTCCTGAATGAGATACCAGCATCAGTCATGCTGACAAGCAATTCCCTTCTCTTGCCCTTCCTGACAGCAGGTGGAGCACGGTTACCATCCCTCATCCAATTCCAACCGGCAATACTTTAAATGTATTCCAGAGCTATGTAGCTGGCAGTATCACCCACCCGACAGGCCTGGTGTAATAACGTGGTCAGTTATTGTTGAAGAAGGTCTTCAGGTAGCGACTAAATTGTATCTTTACCTCCTAATTAGTCAAGAGCACTGGAGTGCAGTTGTGTGGCAGGGGGTGGAGAACAAGAGCACAACAACCCTAATGACGTCTCTCCCAGTCTCCAAGGGGGATGTGAGGAAAAGGGCGGCGAGGATGGAAGAAGCGGTGCTAGGGGCAGTGCCACTCATCAGCGCGCAATTGCTTTCCATTTTCCTCTGGGGTCCCTTCTCACTGGGAACAACAAAAGATTTTATTTCCAACTCTGCTATTTCCTGTTTCCATCAAGAGAATCAATATGGATTATGCTCTTCATCAACTTCCTGTTAAAACGTAATCTAGACGATGAATCACTTTATTGCTCTGGGACTGAGCTGGCAATAACTGAGACCTTCTGTCTCATTCAAAGCATAGCATGAAGACAAGATTACGGACGGACGTGTTTGTTCTGTGCTAATATGTTGAGCGTTCATGCGTTCGGATGGCGTACAATAATGCAATATCAATATCCTGTCAACATATGATATGCAAACATGACGACGTGTGCGTGTTTGTGTACTTAAGAGAGTACAGGGAGCGGCTTTTTCATGGGTCAGAGCAAGCAAGTGCTAACGTGCTAATAACCTTTGTGTAAAGACTCTAATCACTTTTTCAGGTGTTTCAATATCAAAAATGATCAAAGAAAAACTTTGTGGTTTTTAAACTATAACTCTTTCAATTGTCACGCTAACAAAGCTGATCGTTTATACTTTTTGTACCACCTTTGAAGCCATATTCATTGAATACAAACAAGGCTGACATCAATCAAACCTATCATGTGGGAATCCACACTGCCTTTAGTGAACTCTCTACCTCTCCATCTACAAAACAACATTCAGAGAGCTTGATGACATATGACATTCACACAGCTGTATTTGATCCATGTGGTCGGGGCTTGGTAAGAGCACGTCGAAACATCTTTCACTGTAAAACATGATTGTACCTCACTTGGGCATGAGTGGCAGCTCTATGGATTTGGGAGAAAGAGCACATGCACCTGCTCAATTGTTTGGAAAGGGGGCAGGTAGGACAGGATAGTTTGGTCTCCATGATTCTGATTCCCCCCAACTGTATTTGCTTTTGTCTCCATGCCATAGAGGGATTAGCAAAGAAATCCAGTGATGACAGATATATAAAGCTCTTCCAACTTGAAAGTAGAGTGCTAACAGAAACTTTTGTATCAGAGCTAGCACTCTACATAAAAAAGAAGAAAGCTCTATGATACTAAGATATTTAACAATGTATAATTAAATATATGAAAGGAACAACAAAGAACGGAAGATAAAAGCTTTACGGACTAAGAAAAGATTTCAGATTGTCTCTGTGTACTTCAATGTCAAGAACGGTGTGGCGTGCATCACCTAAGCTCACACAGGTGTCTAAGGTGTTAATTATAATGATAAAATGTGCAGTCCATAATGGCTACATCTGGCATCTGTGGTGAAACATACAAAAAAACTGTGAAATAACCTTATATTCTCCAGAGTTAAAAGCTTCTGTCACTCTAAGGATAGAGTCCTTGTCTTCAATGAACAAACTATTAGGACTTTGAGTAACATTTCCCATCTGTCTGAAAAACCTGCTACATTTGTTTTTCAAATAAGTTATTAAAATGTATATCTTAATTGGGTTACCTCCACACACACACAAACAATAACAATCAATAAAACTCTACTAGCAAGTGACGATTTTGAGTAGGGTTCAAATACTAACACACATTGTAGTTCACATGATTGTGAATGAGGCTCCGTCGCTGAAAGCCAGCAGACAAATTAAACAGTAGCTCTGTTATAATTTATGTATAAGTTTCGTCTTTTTCGTAACAGGAGAAAGGGCAGGCACAGGCGAACTGGATCCGCGGGGGAACATCATCTATGATTTGCCACTGATCTGTTAGTAGAGATTGAGTTTTTTCCTGGAACTTTCTTAGGTATTGGAAACAGTCTAAAAAGGCTTGCCATCACAATCTTCTCAAGCTCACATCTATGCGGCTACTGTATAAACTGTGTAAGATTAGATTTGAAAAAAGATGTTCTTATTAAACAGCGACCACTACACAATCCATCATTTACTAGTTCTTCTTTGATTTTACAACACGTTTGCGCTAGGTGGCGCATTCGTCTACATAAAGCGCTTGAGACGCATCTGAAGTCGAGGCAAGCAGACAGGCATTAGAAACACGTCTCTTTCTTTACCTCCGTGACATAAACAAACGATCACACACAGTTGATAAAAGACAATCTAACCTAAAAAATGTATTGCTGATACATTTCCCTCGTTTTAAAAATATATATGGATAGCCTATATATAAAAGCTTCTCTTCTAAAGGAATACTAATTCTATATGAAAATGTAAAATAAAAACATAGTAAAATATGAAATATAGGACAATAAAAACATTGACTCGGTAACAACTATTAAAATTATATTTCAGAAGTCAATTAGTAGTCCTAAGTAGTAGGCTACTGATGATTTCGTTTGAAAGTTTGAATCTCCCATCTAGCATCCAAAAGCGACCCAGAACCATCATTTATTTCTGTCTCGTATCGCAAATTAGGAAGAATTTTATTTGGAAAACTTTATCTGCGCTTTGGGAGTTTATCTATTTCAAGGGAAGGCTAGACTCCACACGGTAAACCTAAACGATGATCTCAAGTTTCATGTTCTTGAAAGTCTCATTGAATTCACCAAACCTATTTATTCTTTGAACGTTGGCACGGGTAGCATAGTTTTCGCTAAACTCTTATAACCAATGTAGCCTATCTTTATGAATTAACGCTGTTTAGCAGAAATAGTTTAATACAATCAATTAAGTAATAATGTTATAATAAAAACAGAAATAGACTGTCCGTTACACCTCCAAACTAACTATTAGACGGACAAACGCAGCAGGGATGAAGAGATATTACGCACGGATAATGAATCAAGCAAACTTTCCTTTACTTATCGACGGCTGTCTTGTTGTTCATCAGAAATTCAATCAACATAATAGCGCCGTATCTCATAAACGGGAGGATAGCGTTTCATGTTGCGGCACAGCCAGAACCGTTGCATGATCCAACACTTGATTACTTTTTCTTATCTCCCCGTGTCATATCAGACGTCCATGTATTACATATGAAACCGTAGAGCATGCTTCGTCTATTCCGCACAAAAACCTACCTTTACTGTCCAGTCGTAAAGGAGACCATTCACCAGGGTTGTGTCATCTGGGATGTTTTGGATAAGCCCTCCGCGCAACTATTTTAGCAATATTTTGCCAAGCAGCAGCTGCGACTTGTCTCTTCAGCTTTGGAGCAAATAGATTAAATTATTGATGGTGGAAATTGCACGGCTGAGGTAATGGACTCCCATGACTGAGCGGATCCTCTGGAGTTGGGTTGAAGCAGTTGGATGGCATGCTGAGCGCTCGCGGTGCAGTGCGCGTTCAGAGACCTCTCGAGCTTGAAATGACGGCTTCATTCCGCCTCGCGACTACAGTAACTAACTACTGCGTGACGTCGCAACATGTGACTCCGCCGCGAGCCCGACCGAGAGCCAACCGAGTGAGACGATTGTGCTTAAAGAATAACCGGAAAGTCTGTTATTATGGCATTCGCTGAGCGCGTAATAGCAGTGTATGGGAGACACATTTGACATCGTTTAAGATATTAAGGAATAATCTGATTTCAATCACATATCACATATCAAGTGATCGCATTCTTCTTTTTTTTAGGTGTAATTCACAGATAGCCTACAGCCAAACCATTTCAAGAGTTTTGTTATCGGTTTCTTTATTATTAAAAAAGATTGAATCAGCATAAATGTTACTTTATTGTGCATTTGTGTTCTTACGTGAAATAAAAATAGAATTAATGGTTGTTCAGTGGTCTGTTATTCTCAGCCTCATGCACTTTCCCCCATCGTTAATTTTGTAGTTTTGTTGGCTCCAAACGTTCCTAATGGACAGCTGTTAGGTTCGGTTAAAACACCTTTTTGTGACAAGACTATAGATCATCTACTGAAATTGATATTTGTAATTGTGACGCTACAAAGGTAGCTTCAAAGTGAAGAGCTCACTCTTGCCCCCACCACATCAAGGACCTATTATTCCCTACTTCTCTATGTGATATTTTAAACCATTGTAAGTTCAAGACCCTCTGTCTGCCCAATAGTGCTTATGTGCCAGATGTTGGTTCATTGCTTTTAATACTATGCCTTGTTCTTCCAGTGTCCATTTGTGCAATGATGGAGTGGTTTGTTTGATACTTGAAATCTATACAGGCAAATATGTTATAGCTAATAGGGGTTGTTGCTTCAAATACAGCATTACCATAGTCTATGTAGTATTTAAAATGACCTTCCATGTGGGGCAAGGAGGGGCTGGGGTTGTGTGTTCCTTATTATATCAATACTGCAACACACTTAAACAAATCTTCTGAAGCCCCCTGCGATTTTGGACCAAGACCAATGCAAGTTTTATATAGATACATTTGAGTGATGATGATTATTCTCTGCATCAGGTAATGAGGTGGAGAGGTTCAAACCTAGCTGTTGCCAGCATGGGAGTGGATGCTAACACCTGCCTCGTTACAGTTAAGCACACACACACACACACACACACACACACACAAAACATTATATATTGTAACCTTCAGTCGTTCAGGCATACTCATGCCTTCGGCCCCTTCGTCTCCTATAGGGACAAGCCAAGATGAATATAACTCATCCCATAGGTTCACAGGAGGAGAGGGCAAACCCTGGATGACAAAGAGTTGCATCAGCAATTACTGAGCGACATGACTCCAAGAGAGGTAAAACAAACACGTGCACACACACACACACACACACACACACACACACACACACACACACACACACACACACACACACACTGAATGTACACTCTCACACTGTGCATAAGATCTGTTCCAACCAGTCAATCTATAAATAAATCACTCTTCTTCTCATTGAGAAAAGAAAAACTATTTGGATCTCATTCAGAATTGCAAAAACAGCACAAAGTTGACAGCAACACCACAGATACAACAAAAGTAACCACAGTGGACATACGGATGGATGAGAACAGAGAACGAGTTGAGAGTGATACAACTTTAACTTACAGGATAAAAAAGCCAACGTCCACCTTGTTTCACTCCCACCCACCAAAAAAAAAGAAGTAGATTGACGCGTTGAATGTTGAGAGAGTCGGAGCGGCGTCAGAAGCGATGGCCGTGTCTCTATCCAATAGGTCGGGTCGCTAATGACGTCACCTCAGCTTTCTCAAAAACTCTTCTCGCTCTCCTTCACACCCTCTGTTGTCTTGCGTGATGTCTTGAGCAGTGTCCTAGGACAGTCGGGTGGTTCTTCCACATATTGAAGTTGCATTTTGACACTTAATGAAGTGTCAGTTGGAACCGGTACAAACCTGACATGAAACAAAATTTGCTCTCTACTCCAGGACAAAATGACAAAACTTAGTGGCAAAAAATGTTGTAAAAACAGAGATGATGGCCTCTATCGGCCACTATGAGAAAAACAGTGAGAATAGAAACATTTTTTTAGGTCCCGTCACTGGACATAAATACAAGGTTTAAAGTATTCATACAGTACCTTAAAGTAATTTCTGAGCATCAAGGCTACAATGAAACTCAAAATTACGAAATGCATGTTGGCATGGCACCAGATTCCACACATGCCACACATTTCAGAAGTCAACAAAACATGAATGACAAGCGACAAATGATAAAAACTGAATTCATGCAGCATACATTCAGTCCTCTTTCATAATTTGTTTTCTTTACTCGGTTAGGGTAATAAACAGCGTATGTATAAGTACAGCCCACCTTTCTATTTTGTCATTCTTTGAAACGCGTGAGTCACTTTATACATCTAAAGATCATTTGCCCATTCCTGGGTGCCTAGCTCGATTTTTTCCGGCTTGGTTTCTACAGGGAAAGGAGTCTGGGTAGTGCTTAGTGTGACTCACATCAGCATCTCTCTGCGCAGCACTCCTTTCTCCAGGAGAAAGCAGCAACAGGTCTCTGTTATCATGAAAGTGCCGATGATGGTCAATAGCGGCCAGTCGTGTGGATAAAGATCTCAAAGTCTTGACTTATTGCAGCTACGCTATTGGACTACACACAGATATAGACACAATGAGCTATACAATCCACGTAACTGTAATCTATCCCTTGCAGCATACACCAGCTACACTGGTAATGTATCCGTGGGGTATAAGCCCTCTGCTGCACTTTATCCCTTTGTACACACATCCTCTGGTAATCTAGCCGTTTGCTTGCCCAACAAACCCTTATGTGTCAAGAGTATATTTACATAGCTAGACAGTTTTTGCCATACACCACTGTATTCTTTGTTTTGCACATGTCTAAAATATTAATTCATGAAATGTATTAATGTATTTATATGCACTTTTGTTGCTGTTAAATATGAATGAATCTAAAAACTGACATACTGACCGAGAACTGATCTACCTACTGTCACAAAACAGAACTACAAACATCCACTTGTTGCTTTAAAAATATTTACTGTCGAAAAACATGAATTGAACCCCGCTCACTTTAATCACAGTGTCCAAGCGGAGGGCAAGAAAATGACTAAAAGAAAAAAACGCTGTTCTCCTATATGTTAAACATTTAAATATGAAAAAAGTTATCTGCATTTTAACACAAATAGGCAGATCTATCAAACACAGACAAGGTACCATTGTTAACCAGCATCCATGCAAACTGTCTTGCATACATACCCAAGCACTGAGGATGGCGAATTGTTAAAAGATTCCCTGGTGGAGCTTTAGTTGTCAGGCACCAGCACTAATGCTGATCTGTAATTCACATACAGAGAGGCAAGTGCCATTCTATTTTATAGTGGGTAAAGCACACTGGTGGGTAGACAACTAGCACAACTCATCATATAGAACCCACCACATTTAAGTTAAATTATCTGCCGTGGGTCAAAAATATTAATATATACCAGACATACATGCAGAGATACAAACAGTATCATGTTTACACAAACATACAGATGCAAAGAACAAACTACAGATGCTTTAGAACCCTGGCTCTAAAATAGCAAATTTGTTTAAATGGTTCTATATATGCACAAACAAATATCATGTAAATATCCAAAGTTATTTAAAAGAAGACTGGTTGAAGGAGGTTACTACAACACGACCTCTTGCAGAGCGAGCGCGTTGCTTTAGAGCTCGCGCGCTTCACCGCAAGTCAAGCACTTGCTTAGAGCGCGCGCCCAATTCCTCGAGCCATCGGAAGTACCAAGAATGTCTTTAGACATCTACAAATAGACGCACTCCCGAAATTCTAAAAAACGTTTGTTAAAATAATTTTTGACCCAACTGAGTATATTATTAAATTCCAATATAGTAAAATTGTGGAATATATTTTTGCTGATTATTATTATACTTACATTTATTTCTGTTATTGTTGTCGTTTTTGTATTCGAATTTTTCCTGTTAGATATTTAAGGTAACAATTACCCTTTTACAGGAAAAGGAAAAAAACCCTTTTCTTATTCGCCTTTGTGGCGAGCACCAGCTTTTATTTCCCAGAGGAACTCTCCATATTCTGTGTAATAAATTCCTCCCGCGAGTGAATCAAGACGCAATAATTCGGCACATCTCTATAAAAGTTAATTAGCAAAACGTGCACCGCTAAACAAAACAATTTCCATATTTGGGCTATAAATATCCCTTGATCATCCTCGACAGACAGTCAACGATGATGAATGAAATGCCAAATAAAATGTAAACATATAATGCCACAATAGCATTTTGTGATATTTGGATTGAAACCTACCTAGCTCAGATTTGTTATTGACGCCCACTCTTAACTCTGCAGCGATCAGAGAGCTGAGGGGAGGGGGGCGGATGGGGAGATTCTCAGCTAGATAACACAACCCCATTTATGGACTGATCCAATGACGTACATTGCAGAAAGTTCTATAAAAAACCCTCCTTACGTACAAAGTGTGTCGTGCCATCCCCCAGCACCCCCCACCCTCCCCGCATCCGCCTACAGTCCCCCCTCCCCCCGCATGCCCACACCCACACCCACACCACCAACCCACATCTCCATCCCTTTCTGTCTATGAAGTAAAATGATAATATAAACATATAAACAGTTGTTCAAAGATAAAAATACACATTAATCAAAAGAAAACACGACTCCGTGAATATTTAGAGATGTACTAAATTACAATCCAGTAATAGTTTAATAACACTATACACACAAATCCAATGTGAATGCAGAAGTATTAGTTATTCATAATTGCATTATGTATCAGTTATATCATAAATAATTTCGTTGGAAAAGACTGAAGTAAATGTATGAATTATGTGGTTGCTCATAAAATGTGACCGTTACGTTTGCATAACTATGTTCCTAATATTTGCCCTGTAATGTTACAAAGACACAAAACAACCATATTTAAATAAATTCTGCTACAATATCATATTTTCGGACTAAAGATAAAAACACAATATGCTGGTTGTCCCACTTCATTAGCTATATCACTGTAAAACGGGAGGTTCGATACACTGTTGCATTAGGTACACAGGTTTTTCGATAAACATTCTGCATGATTTTCATAAGAATACAACGTTTAACAATAGAGAAATTACCCATTTAGCAGTGATGAAAGAAGCTAACGCAGCCGGACAAAGAGAAACGCTCGAAAGGATCATTTAAAAGCAGCTAAATGACACACTGAATGTATTCCGTCTGATAGACTCTTGATTAACGCAGTGCTGAGAGCGCCCGTGGGCTTTGATATCTGTCTGTTTGTCATTCAATCGCTTCGCCCTTTAATCGGATTCTTGGATACAAAGGAAAAAAGCAACCGTAACCAATATCCTCCGCTCATCCCCTTCAGAAACTGAGACGAATTCCTAAACTTAGTCGGCATAAAAGTCAGAAAATCATCGGCGAAAGGCTCCTATAAATCGCCGACTGTCCTAATTTTGCCTCGGTCTTCCGCGGCTTTTCTTCAGCTTTCTCTACAATACGCGTGAAACCCTCTCAGCCATTTCTTATCGGGCAATCTTATCGGTGGCTCCATCTAACCCAGCCAGAACAATTGCCAAATCTGACCACGCCTATCCAAATTCTTTTTCATTTTAACTGGAAATAAATATATGAACACGCAAACACAAGCACGCACACATAGCGTTTTGCCCCTCGGGCTATTTTTGGATAGGCAATTCAAAATACTTTGACATTATATTTTTATCTGTGCCGAAAGCTTTTATCTGTAAGTGGTTCCCAACTGTTCTGCGTGTGCACAGACAGACCTGTGCGCTGGGGAGCGAGCTGAGCAGGTGATGCTGGAGGAGAGGAGTGATACCTCGGGATGAATGAAACGGAGAAGCGGTCCGTATTAAAAAACACTAGCAATATGTCCACGGTGACGACGTGCGGAGATGCTACAAACGCGATTACATTGATAGGATTGCTGATTGCTGGTTGCACCACTTTAGGATCGATACAACGAATAAATTAAACCGCCATACTAACGAAAACAACATTTGGCTGATAAAAAGGATGCTGAGGCTGACAGGTACATACAGACAAGCAGACAGACAGATAGACGGATAGACGGATAGACGGATAGAGGGATAGATGGATAGATGGATAGATAGATAGATAGATAGATAGATAGATAGATAGATAGATAGATAGATAGATAGATAGATAGATCACAGATAGATCACAGATAGATAGTGAGTTCGTACTGAGTCGTATATTATAATAAAAACATGTCCATTATTCTGTTCTGGACAATTGCGCATTTATGACAACAAGAGTCCCGCAAGCATTTGATTATGTGGCTGTTTACGCACTCAGATGCACTATTAACTTTACTGCTTTATGCGGCGTTATAAATAATAACACATCAAATAACTGATACATTTGGACCTCTGTCTTTAGGTGAATTGTGATATACAAAGATATACATGAATCCCTTTCTATGAATTGACGACAGAATTGTGGTTGTTTATTAAAACAACTTCAGCTGTCAACGTCACGTTTTTCCTTCTCCAGCCTAAATGGAAACCCGTGAAAGTATGTGCCGAAACGTAAAACGATATAACGTAAGTTTATCATTTCACTCATGTCTCAGTCTTCTCTCTCTCCCATCACCTATTCCTGAGAGCGTAACGTTTCCTCCATCCGTAACCACTAAATTAACTTAAAATACGCAAAGAGGTACCATTGCTCCATGCACAAGAAAGATATTTCGCCAAAAAGGACAGCTAGTGAAGTGGATAATAACACAAACTGGTCTTACCTTTTTAAGAGCTGACAACCACTATCAGTGGTTAGATCTCCAAGACCAACACTTGCATTTCCCAAAGTTAACGCTGTGCACCAAGTGGAGCTTGCAAAGTACGCGTACCCTACAGCAGCTCTAAGATTTCAACTTTCACATGCTCTAAGTGGCGACAAAACTCCAAGCGCAAAGTAAGCAGACCCACTATTGACTGGATCTTTTTCCCTCGCGTTTCTTTTTTTCTCTCACAGGTCTCCCTCCGCAAGCAAAAAAGAAAAAGAAAGAAGGAAAAAGTTAAACAATTCCCTAGCTTTGGCAAAAGCACTGCAAAACACAAAAGGCGATGTCCACTCCGTGATAGTCCGCAGCGTTCAACGACTCCGGTGCCTCTGTCCAAAGTGCTGAAATCATAGCACAGCTAAGGTTACTTAGAGGCAAAAATCTATACTTTCGTTAAGTGCCACTTGATATTGCTTTACTCTATTGCTTCCCCACGCCTTGTCACGTGAATATATGCTTGCCAAGCCCGTCCTGTTAATATTTGATCACATGTTGACCGATCCTTTTCTTAACAAAAGAATCACTTATTTCAAAAGTCGCTCATATCCCTCTAAAGAGGAGTCCCCCCAAACGGGTATAGAAACATGTTCCCAAATCACACGGCAATAGGTTCCGCTCCGTAAAGCGCGTACTGATGCTCTGCTTTTGTCCTGCAGGGCAGATGGACATGTCTACACATGTTGCTTTTTCACTGACAGAACACTTGGGGAAAGAAAAAAAAATCATATTTAGTATAAAGGATAAAAGCCCGACAGGCATTAAAGCGCAGGTTGGTACACAGCGCAGAAAAGATAAATTAGAACGCACATTTTCTATACGGCTATTATTTTGCCTGCGTTTGCTCTGCTCAGATTTTTGTCTCCATGAACGAATCGCAGAAAACGGCACCGTTACAAAGTTTAACATTCGTGTTACCAACGCTTAGCGTCATAGAAGTAGCCTTCAGCTTTAGGGTCCATAAGCACGATACAACTCGTACATGTCGACTTCAAAAATATTCTCTTATCATTCCAATCCTACAGTGTAAACACATGCCATTTGGAGTAATTATTCCTTTAAGTATAGTATTTCCATGCTACTTACCATTTTCCCCTATGCTGTCCTGGAGATAGAAATGTCTTAATATCCACACACTCCAACAGATGCTGGTAGGTAATGTGTCTTGTTTGAAGTCATCATATGAGAACTTCTGCCGTGCTCAGAAGATCGCCCACCACTTGGGTGACTTATGAATCTAATAACCCTTTGCAATATCCTCGTGCTTAAACTCTCTAACACCTTGGTGACTGTGCCGACAGGACAAATAGCAAGCATTCGCGATTTACCGAAAAACTCTATACAGATTTACGCAATGCCCTCGCTTTGAGAAACGCCGTTACGTGATTGAAATAAGCGAAGGCGGTCAAGTTTAGGTGGGCACCAAATTGACCAGCAGCTACAACAAATATCACCCCTAGACGCTGAATGGAAAAGAAATGACCGTGACAAAAGTTGCGCATCCGAGATATCAATGTGCACTTTTTGATGCGCCTATGGTTTCATTGCGCGTCATATGTCAACATTACGCGAACCCGGCACACTTCACGACATTTCAATCTGACTCTTTTCCCAGCTGAGGGAGACCTAAGTCAGGTAAGGCTAAGATTCCACAATGTTATTTTCTGCCAAGTAGGACTAAGTTCTCGGGAGACTTGTTGCTGCGGTTGCTGTGTGGTGTTAAAAGCCAAACGAAAATGGTTTGAAGTGCCATACTTACATCTGTCCTATACACTTTTGAGCTTCGTTTTGTATGTTCTACAGAAAAAGAAAAAAGCCGAATCCTCGTCCGCCTTGAGGCACGCTGTCAATTGACAACGTTTTCAGCCGTTCGCCTTTATATTGACATAAAGAGTGAAATTGAAGTCACGAAATCCAAGTAAGGAACGTTGTCTGTTATAAGTAAAATTCCATCAGTTGCGCGGTGAACACTCAGACATCTAATTGTTATGCAGTGACGAGGCGCTATGCTTGCATGTGTCTTACAAATGTGCTGGAAAGTAACATGAGTAATAGGTGGTATTTACCCGCATATGAGCCAAGATTCGCTCGAGCTGGAGAGTTGTAAAAGAAATGAAACAGTATTGTATTTATAACTCACAGCGACAGTAAACATTATGCATGGTCAACGCAGACGCACGCACAAAACAGGAGCTGCATGGGAGGGAAAAAAAGGAGGCAAAGACAAATCAGTGGACATATCCCTTGGTCACATAAACTCATTTTGTAGCAAACATCGTTTCCTATAAATGTACCTACAGAAGGTTTGATTCAAGTGTTTTGATTCAACAAATCACCATACACCTATATCTCTAGCCTTGTAATCAGAAATGATGTATACCACTAAGGATGTTTTGAAATGTGAGAGAATGTACAAGACAACTGATCCTGACATGGGAACAGGCTCTGTGTTTTTGCAGTAAAGAAAAGCTGACTACAGACAATCGCATCCCTGATACCTGACGGTCTGCTGTTAACTCAATAAAATCTAAAACATTTTTTTGGATCATTTCCTATTAGGTCAGGCAAAGTAAACTGTCAGAAGTAACTTCTGTTTTATGAACATTGAATCAATTACTATCAAGTGGAAGTGGGCAGTCTTAAGACATAGCCTCTTCTTTTTTAAAGCCTTTACATTTTATACCTACGTCGACACAACGTTTCTTTAGGTGATCATGACAAGTGTTTGTAAGCATTATTAGATTTACTCAGATTTGATGGATTAACTTTTGTCTGTTACTAAGTTTCCTGCCTCATATTGATGTCTCTTTTTGCACTTGCAGGTCTTGGTGCACTTGCACGTTTTCCTGATCGAATAAGGATAAACCAGAATAAAGTCTCAGAAAATGGAGGATGAACAAATTAATGACTCAAGGTTTGATACCCCAATGCAGGTGGATATAGTTTGTTGAATTTATAGGTATCTTAAATGAAGACTTCTAAGATGAAGGAATGATGGATGTGTTGCTTAGGGACAGGGACCCTCAAGTGAGTAAACGGAAACAAAAATCGACCTCGTTGTTTAAGGAGAGTACATCATGTTGTGGGTCATGTCCTGCTTTGATGATCCTCTAAATTTCTAAAGACAGCATCCAGAACCTCCCTCAGATTGACTTGTCGTCACTTCCTCTTCTTTTTCTCAAAACTGCATAATTTCATCACTCCAGTCGTCTTTTCCTCTCCTCCGCGCTCCCACAGTTTTCACAGGCTCCCTGGATGACTCACACTCGGCCCTCTGCACCACCCATGCCCTCCCCCGTACCTCCTAAAGATACCCAGAACCTCAAACTACAGATCCATTAGACCATCTCCACCATCTCCTACCAAAGACTACACCCACCCCTCCGGCTTTCAGCTGACCTCTGATCTTTTGGCGTTGGCATTATAGCACAAAACACTGAGATTTACATGACAACTTAGAAGTTGTTCGAAATGAAAATAACTTAAACAAAACTCTGGTGCCTTTTATAATATACAGCTGTTATAACATTTTTGGGGTCAAAATGCAGTTTTTAGTGTTGGTTGTTTAACTTGGAAGTTTTATGTCTTTTTTGTTAGGATATTTCATAAATTGTTCATAGTATCATTTTATTTGATTCACATTGATTATTTGACTCAAAATCATTGGCTAAATGTATTAGGGATTAGGGGACAAAATGTACATGTACATGATGCCAGTTCATGATGGCTAGGCATGTGAGATGTGTAATCTAATGTTGGCGAGGGCATTTTGTTTGGAAATAATGCCTGGAAATCGACTCAATTAAAGGAATCCCCTAAAGTGAGAGATACAGGACACTCTTGTAAACAGGGAAAAAGTCTCATAAAAAGCATTTTAATAAGAGGCTTTGAAAGAATTGGGTATTAAAGGGGCCTATCGTGAAACTCTGTAAAGTGGGTTCTCCAAATAAATATCTGTGTTAGTCTCATGACATTAAAAAATCTCATTGTATCTTATCTGAACACACAAGTTTTATGTTGTTGTCTTAGTGCAGGTCACCTGAGCTGTTTGTCATGCCTAATCACATTTGGGCCTCGCCCAGTCTCCAAAATCATTATGAGAACTAAAGTGTACGGCTGCCAAAAAGAATTGCACCGTCAGCATTTTTGAGCCCCCTTCTTCACTCCATTTACCGACCACTATTAAGAGTGGATGGGTCCTCGGGGAATGCCGTATCATTTCTCTGTTTCAATTTGTGTTCCATAAATATCAGTAATGGGGCTTGCACGTCACAACTCACACAGTACCTAGCGGTAAAAATAACCCTCAGCAGTGGGCGTGTGCACGTGTTAGCGGAAGAATAGATCCTATCTTCTGTATGGCTGTGGGGATATCTTTCACTCTTATCTTGACATCACTCACTCATCCTCTTGCTCTCCTGCCTCTTTTCTGTCTCATTTGGCCCCAATCGTCCCTCATTTCAACCGTTAACTACAAACTTAACTCTCAGTATGGACCATAACATCCTTCAATTACAAATTCAACTCTCTCATACAGACAATGTTGTTTGTAACAAAATGTGCCTGTAATGTTTCCTGGTAGTTGAAGATCTTGGATGTGAATCCAAAGCATTTTCAGTGGATGGTGATCAACAAGTGTCAGTGACTGAATCACAGGTGGATCTGTATTTATAATGAGTCACCATACAGTGATAAAACCTGTGATGATGTCAAAGTTGTACTGAAGGCAGATGATGTGTGAGTGAACATGTCAGATCTACCTTTTGTTAGTTTTGTCATTCTTTGTCACTATTCCTGAATGAACTATGACATTTATACTTATGTAAATAATATTCTGTGATGCCTCCTGTCCGTCTCCCATCTTAACGCATTGAAATAAAACAAACATTTTTACGCTTTCTGTCATGTAAAACCAATTCACAATAATTGATCGTTTTATTTAGTAAAAAAGTAAAACGATCATATTTAAGACCAAAGAACTCAAAGCAGTCAGCATTCAAATCAATCAGCACCACCCACTCTTATGGTATGTCTCTCTAGAAGGCAACAGCTTCTGGCTACTAGCACAATTTACATATCAACGTGACATGGCTAGCAGCCGGCTGTGAAGCTTCTTGGCAATTGTAAGAAAACATATAGTATATATGTAGTGGTGTAAACTGTAAAACAAACACTGGTGTAGCTTAAAGCAATCCCATTGTTAATTTGAATTGAGGGGAGCGAGCAGTTCTGGAGGCTGTTTTTCTTTCAGTTCTGTTATTAATGCTAAGTTTAAAAGTGCTCCTGACACATTACAAGTATTCCTGGCATGCACGTAGCAATGCAAGCATTTTAAAAGCTCTGAACTATCATTTGTATCCATGCGCATATGCACAGCAAGATAAATTGTGTACCATTAATGTGTAAAACAATGTAAAATTTGTTGAGTGTTTGAACGTTTTCATGCTCATGCATGAATCAAGCACACATGCAGATGCAGACACATATTTACACTCACACAGTACTCGGTCAGTGGTCCTCAAACTTTTCTGTTGTAAGGCCCCTTTTGTGAAGGGTGCATCCCTTTGCGGCCCCCTGAAAACGTATAATATAAAACTTAGAATTTTATAAAACCAAAAACATATTCAGTTATACAATGCTGGAACATAATTTCTTTTGGTTTGGAGGTCTTGTTTTTTTATGTTTGTTTGCAGAAAATGTATGATATAATGCTATATTTCATTAAATGGCCATCTTTGCTCCCAGTTTGAGAACCACTGTACTAGGTTATGAAAAGTGTATGATTTTATATAATCATGATACAAAATTGATATATTTTCACAATACTGTTTTTATTTATTATTTTCTTTGATTAAAGATCAAATATTCATCATATAGCAAAAGGCCAATTTTGATTTCTTTGTGACACCATTATACTGAATGTACTGCTTTATTTAAAAAAGGTTTTTTTCTGTTTGTTTACATGTCATGTCCACAACTTTCAATCTAACACATTAGCATATCAAATATACTGCATGCGCTCATTTGCTCATTTGCTCGTAGATAAACTAAACTGTTCTTTAGAAACCTAGGGGGTATAGATATTGGAGTGTAATTACTAACATTAACGTTTATATTTTATATAATAAATAAGGGCAAAAATGATTACAACTACAACTTATGTCCCCCCACCCACAGATTCTGAGGTGAAGGTTATTTGACTAGTCTAATTTGCATGCTTTTCAATGGTGAAGGTTTGGACTCTAAGGGCCAGCAGCAGTGAAGCTTTGTCTATTTGCATTTTGGAGTACACAGACATCTAATATTGAGCTGTTAATACAACCATAAGCAACACTGCTTCATAGTCCTCCTGATAAAGCACATTGCTGCTAAATAGATGAAATAAAAAACAAAAATCAATCACTTTACATCATTAGATGCCCAGACATGAAAGACTGTTGTTGTTTGTTGTAGAAAGTCTGACACGTAAAAGCTGCAAGTCTTAAGTGCATAAGCTGTTAATGTTTTTGTTCATCTGATTAGTCAGTGGCCATTTGAGTCAGATTTTGGTCTCTTGTGGTGGTAGTATTGGCAGTTGTAAAAAAGTTTCCCAAGAAAGTTCACAAGACGTGTCATATTGTAAAAGAGAAGTAAACAGAATGAAAAGAAAATTGGAGAATTCATACTTTATTTAAACTAACTTCCATGCCCAGACAGAATTAAAAAAAAAATTCTGCATTATCTGTGTTGGTTTGTGGGAAAACTTAGTGGAATTCTGCGGTATAGATTTTAATAATTAAATCCATTAAATGGAGCTGATAGAACGAAGCCATTTTGATTTGATTACAGAAAGCATGATACAAATATTTGGAACTGTCTAAAATATGTAATACGAAAAAATCACAAATATTTCAATTCTCTAGAAATCTAGCTTTTCTGCAGTGTTATGCCAATTTACATTCTCCTAACAAAAAGTGTTAAGCTGTGTGTGAGTGACAGCATTTTAAAGCACTGCATAGTCAATTTCCTAAAAAAACAAACAATGAGCTACCTCACTTTCAATTTAGGCTTATTTTTAGTTTTTACATTTAACTGTTGTCACAAGAAAACCCAATTAGTGCAAATTATTATAACATATTAAGCATTGTTAAATAAACTTGAAGATCATATATCTGCTACATGGAGATATCTTGGTAAAGGCATGTCACTCACTTGACTGGGTTTGTTATTTTAGCTTCCAGAGGCACAAATTGAATGCTGTTGAACTCTGTTTTGACACTGAGCAAACATGCGTACACTTGGCATGATGCCACTTAGTTCTGTTACGCTGTACAGCAATTTCCAACATGTCCATCCCTCTCACGTGTGCTAGCATACAATCAAACACACACACACATGCACACACACACACGCATGCGGCTGTCTCCATCACACTGTGATAATAGACAGTTGCTCAACGGCATAAAGTAAGGCCATGAACGTGAATAAAAGAGGTATTTGCTGAAAGGCCGGGAATTGTTTAAGACAATAGGGCCTACTAAAAGAGTGGGATTTCGTCCCTGTTGATGTGTTAGGGATATCGTACTCCAAATGCTTCCCTCTCTATACATCAAAGGGTCACTGCAAATAAAAGCATGCTTGTCGAGGGTGAACAAACTGCCTCCTTTGTGCCGCCTCCCAGCCAAACTCGACCAACACAAAGCAGTTGGATGTAATAAACCGCAAAAAGAAGCCTGCGCTATTTAGATGACATGCTCTGCTCTGGCGGTTGGCTGCGCACCTTTGTTTGGCTCAAGCTGGGAGCGACGTATAATATTACTTCATCGAAATCTTCTCAGACTCCTGGAAACGGGGTCCGATTACAGTCAGCCCCCCTTTGGTCCTTTTCTTCTTTTAAACTAAGGAAAGTTGATGTAGTTTGATAAGACAGGAACTGTTAACACTTTTGCTAGTGTATAGTTGGCAGTGGTTAAACAGTACCTGTAGGTATGTTATTTAAAGGGGACTTATGCTGGTTGATTGAGATTTGTTAATAAAATTGTTCATCTTAATATTATTAACAACAACACATTAAAAAAATCTACGAATAAATATATGCGTAAAATAATATTCGCCGGGCACCCAGCACTTTATCTATTTAAAAAGCTCTGCAATGAAGTTCTTAAATCTGAAAATGGTTCCTCAAGCTCAATTATTTGTTAAAGCAAAAACAGTTTTAAACGTTTGCAATGCTAACGTAACACTATCTGAGCTTTAATGTTCGTCAGCATCTCATTGGCTCTCAGTCTCACTCCCTTTGGGTAAAATGCTGCGTTCAATGTAAACGTTCAAAGAGAGGCATGATTTGGAAGGGCACAGAGGAGAAGAACAGTGGGGCTTAGGGCTCTGCAGGGTAGGGAAGCTCTTTGCCTGTTTATATCTCATAAGAATACCTTGGCATTCTGGATTTCACAGTGTTTGTGAGGAAAGAATAGAACAGCCTTAAAGTGATGTTATGACTCATCCCCAGGGTCATTTGCTCTCGCTGCAAATGAGAGTGGGTGTCTCACTAAATTGCAGATATAAACTGGATATTGTTTTCATTATTCTACAGCTATATTTGGTAAAAGAGAGAGCGATACTGAGAAAAGCAGAAAGAAAGCCTATAAGAACGTTTGCATTGAGACTCCTCTCCTTGTTGCCAGAGACCAGACGTTTATTGTGAAACCTTGGCAAATGTCAGTTTGTCGTGATGGGATGGACATTTGCCCTTGGTTTTCAAAGACAGGCGTTATACAAACGGCGGTCCTTTGTGACTCACACAAATGAATTTCACCCCCAAAAAATGAAATGAATGGATGATCCCTACAGGTAAAACACGACAACAAAATCTTCAATGAGGATGTACACGCTAAGAAACTAATCCGGTGAGGAGATTACGTGCCATTTTTCATTTTACTGTCAAATCTATGAACATTTTCACCCTCAGGATATGGCTGTAGCTATGGTTTGGTGTGGATGCCATGGCAACGCAATAGGCAGCCGTTAGGTGTCCTCACAATATGAGGAAGGTCGCTAGGGGCTGACTCATCAATACCAATGCCCTATTTGTTTGGCCTGTTCCTTGACCCTCTGAAGTGTTAAGAAGGGGACAACCCCCGTTAGTAATGTAATTTAGAGTGAAATTAGTACAGAGGAGCATAGATGAAAAAGGAACAATTGAATAAAATACAATAAGCAGCTGCATGGGAATATTTAAACACCTCAACAATACTCCCCGAGATTCTCCCATGAAAGAACCATCAATGGCTGCACCTACGTAAACATACGTAACCATAACTACAAACACTGTCTTTGCCCTTCAGGTGATCCATACTCTGAATACCATTGCCTGCTGTCATGCGACAGGAGTTTGTGGTGTTCTTGCAGTTTGGTTTGAATATATTTGAATGGAAGCTGCACTGTTTTCACTCAGCGCTTGGCCTCTCACTGCCCTGTGACGTAACGACACACCTTTTGTTTGAAAGGTTTGTGATCGTGACAGTTCATTACGCCGAGCATTCGTAGCACATTCTTGTTATTCTCATCTGGAGACAGATCCATAATTACTTCTAAGCTTTGTATGAACAAGCATCTCATCTGCACGCCTAGTCGCTGCATCCGCAAGGTAGAGTTTTGAGGGGACCTCTAATGACCAAACATTGCATAAGCATGCTAACCCACTTTGCACTTACCTTTATGCCGTGTGCTGCTAGGAGGTGCTGGACCGCTGGTCCCATTTCATTGGGTCTGATTTCGGTAAACGCGCCAGATCCGCAGATTCTCTCCCTACTCCAGGAATTTTGATATTCGTCTGAGTGGTGGAGCTTGCAGTGAGCATTAGGGAGCAGGTCGATCTCCCATGTTCCCTGCTTTACATTTCAAATCTTAGCTTATCCAAGGATTTCCATACCATCTATTTGAATATTTTCCACTCTGAAAGCTGGGATTTAGTGTGCTGAAACATTTATATGACAGTCACAAACTCAGGTGATAATAAATTCCCCGCAACATATACCTAATAAGGAAGAATCATTAACGTGATCTCTTAATATTCAAACTGATTTGCATAGATAGCAATTCAATTTAATGGAGATCAAAGGCAGATTTTTTGAATCCCTACCTTCTCAGATCTTTCTCCATACAAAAAGTGCTTAGGCTTGCAAAGAATTTAACAAATAGCTAGATTTATGCAAGGTTTCAATATGAATTCAAACATTTCTCCTCAAAATAATACAAACTCACTTAGTTTATAATTGTTTTAATAATAGTCTAATTTATTATTTTAATAATATTAATAATACGTTTTGTCATTTTTTTTATTTATTGTAAATAAAATATTTTTGAGAAATATGAATGCCATTTTTAATTAAAGATTTTATATTATAAAGTTGATATACATATACAGTGAACTGCATTAAGTCTCCTTAAATATGAGGAAGCATTTTTGCATGATCAGTCTAACAATGTAAAAATGTATATCCATATGTATATCTGTATTTTGTTTACAAAAAGGTTTTTAATACATTTTGATGAATCTGAATTTATTTTTTTCCACATTGCTTTGTGTCTTATAAACGAATTCCAGAAAGCTTATGCATCATGATAATTGTTACATGCACACCTGTTTGTGGTTTGCATAAAAAAATCCCCTGCAGCCACCAAATACATAGAAACATACATTTATTTTTATGAGCTATAACCTGAATGCACATTTAGCAAAGTTTAAGGCTGCAGCTGTGGAAAAAAATTATTGTTAAGATTATTTTCAGTTTTTCTGAATTTCCAATGAATTAGGTGAACAGTATATAAATGAACATTTTTGTTTCATCCTGTGAACTACTAACAATATTTGCCCCAAATCAAAAATTTGAATATTGTTTATTTTTGCAGAAAATTTTAACTGTTCCCCAGTTTAAATATTACAGGTCAATATTACAAAAAAGTCAAGTTAAGCAAAACAAACAGAAATATTTGTACATGTATGTTGGAAAAGTAAAAAATAAATGTGATTGCATGTGAAGAACGATTTGTATTTGTTTTCATGTTTCTTGTCAAGCTGTCAGTCTTTTCACATAGTTGTAATAGATAAAAGTGACATGTTGTAATATGTTGAAACAGACTAATAAACTTTATTTAAAAAGCAATTCGCCTCATTCACACTTAGTCTATTTCTTATTTTAAAAGCCTTTTCAAAAGTTTCTCTCACATCAGCCATGTACCTGACTGACAGGTAATCACACCCTGATGTTACACTGTTCATCATCATTGTTCTTTCAATGATCAAAAAAAGATAACGAAATGCCTCAAATGTCTTTCTGGTCCTCCTTTTATCATTTTTATCCTTGGTCTCTATTCTTGCGTGCTCAGGCTTGTGGCTATCAGGGGCATTTTATGTAACTACTGTTAAGGCCATCATTAAGTCAACATCTATTTCTGGTCCAGTCTCAGGTGTTCCTCCTAATTAAATCACACTTATTCATTAGCTTCACCCTTTCAGTCCATTCAACTATAATCATTCTGCTTTTTCTACATTTCTCCCTGTCACTCTCACCTTGGCATGTTCCCTTCAGCCTATTTTTTCTTTTCAATTAAAAACACTGTGTGTTCCTTTCAAATCAATAATTTGCCCTGAATGATTCATTTTTATAGCGTGTTACCCCAACACAATGTATTCCCTGAAGTCTTTGAAGTTATTGCCAATGCCAAATTTTAGGTTTGGATAAAAACATAATGATAATAATTATAAGATATAGGCAGATCAACAGAGAATCATTCCTGCAGAATTTAAAAGCCTGTCATTCCCGCCCACTTGCGTGTTTGTCTTTTGGATAATTTCAACATGATTTTAGCTAGTAATAACAGAGTAGTGTTTTCCGGCAGTGGTCTGTTTAACATCTAGGAAAAATAATACAAAGTAATTATTAATCTTGTTTCGATTTTGTGTTTTGCCATCTGCACATGTACTCAAAATATGATGCATC
Source organism: Barbatula barbatula (assembly GCF_947034865.1). Taxonomy (NCBI): domain Eukaryota; kingdom Metazoa; phylum Chordata; class Actinopteri; order Cypriniformes; family Nemacheilidae; genus Barbatula; species Barbatula barbatula. Next base: position 19,458,514 of record NC_136766.1, on the reverse strand, counting down.
ATGACATTGCACGCCTACAAATAAATCTGTGTAATATAACTTTAGGTCAAATGTAAAATTAGTCATGTTGTAAAATGCACGATCCCGGGGTTGTACAGGAACCTATCACAGCTGAAGCATAATGCGAGGTCTTACTGGCAAACTTTAATTTCTCTCTTTCGTGTTAGTAGTACAGTGGTCCTGAAATCTGTAGTTAGCAGAAGACAAAAGTATGGCATCTGTGATATGCGCTGGCTGGTGGAGGAGAGATGCTACATTGCACTGTAGGAGGCACTGCGTGTGTTTGTTTACGCTGAGGTGGGGGCGTTTTCCGCCACTCACCTGTCATGAAAACTGCGAGGTGCAATCTGGCTTGAAATTCTTAAAACGCCCACCCAAAATCGCAAATTAAAAAATAAATGTCAAACTGGGAACAAAACTGAGGTCCATGAAATCCCAAAAGATGATCAATATCCAGTGTTCATTTCAATACAAAGCGGAGATTCCCCCACACTAAGTTTGGTAGATTTGATCAGGTCCTGAGTTCAGATATAAGTTTATTGTGAATATGAAAGGAGTCAACTCGACAAACGCTGCTGACACAAAATGCAAGTGTGGTTATCTCACTGGCCTTGATGCAGGGGGTGCAGCAAAACAATCATAAAGAAAAACAACTTTGGAACTTTTGACGCATTTAACACGTTTATCTTTTTGTAACCATTTATATCACAAAACAATACATGTGATGTCTCATATGGGCCTCAGATAAGACAATGACTTCAACGTGTTACCAGATTCTACCTGCAGTTGCTAAGCAACATCCACCTCCAACCTCTCACTTTGTCTCATTGGACAATCTTAGAAACAGGGCAGTCAGCTCATTGGCTCAGAGGAAGTTAATAAACTTTGGTCACGACCCTCCCCTTTAAAAAAAAAACTGGTGAAAATGCTCAGTGAACAGATTTTTGTGAATGAAAGGAGAGAAGGGAGAGAGAGAGGGTGAGAAAAGATAGACCCAGAAATACAGAGAGCGTCGGTGCACATATTTCCGTGATGCATATTTGAGCAAACTAAAGCTAAATAAAATAAGGCTTATAATGAAAGCAAACTGTCAGTGATGAGGCCGCTATCAAACTTGCAGAAGCGATGCTTTCATTATTATAGCTAGCACTGTCTTTCACCCTGGAGAGTTTAAAGAACAATAGAAGGGGAGGCGGGTATCCAATTGCATGTTCAACATCAGTCTTTTGTAATGTTTGGCTGTGGGAGTATGAAAGCAGCAACTCAGGGGGGCTTTAGCAAGTAGATTCCATTACTGTTTAGTCTGCATTTCAAAACTGCCAACAATAATCAATAGCATTTTCGTTTGGTAACTGTACAAGTTCATTTGTTTTAAATATATAGCAAAAAATATCCAGTTAAAATTGTTCAAAAATAACATTTATCCTAAAGTCTTTCAAGTGTCCATAAATACAAATAATTATATCAGAGATGCATGCTTTCACAAATTAGATGTGAAAGGTGCATAAACAAACAGAGCTCTAGTGTAAATGACCATGTGAATCCTTATGGTAAACACAGATACAAGTTTTAAAAGTTACTTTACTTTAAAACCTGAATGAAAATAATCAAATAGGTTTAATAAACTCTGTAAAGGACACTGTCTCTAACAGCTCTCTGAAAGGGCCCAACGTGAGAGGATTCCATTTTTTACTTCCTTTGGGAACCAGTTTACCCTTCTAGAAAAAAACTGCATTTGGATTTTACGATTGATATTTATAAAAAGCGTTTGGGACCATTTCATTATTTCCTTTTTTCTCAAAAATATTAATAAAAATAAACAATCTGCTTATTCAAATGTAAAAAAACAAATCTTTAAAAGGAGGCGAAATGTATTCAATGGTAGAAAATGAACTTATTAACGTAACATATTGTCATTATATCATTAACTGAGGAAGAAAGATTTGTGTTTTGGCAAGCCTTTGACAAAGTTTCACAGCTGCCAGGTGTTACATTTACATTTATGCATTTGGCAGACACTTTTATCCAAAACGACTTACATTGCATTGTATTATACATTTGTTTCTGACTATGTGCAATACCCTGGGGTCAACCCCTGAACTTGGCGTTGCTAGCGCCATGCTCTAACCACTAAGCTACAGGAAAGGTGTTCTGCTCATTACACCAATAAATAAAATAAATCGCATAAAAGCCACAAGAACAGCCTAGAGAGGAGTAAAGTGTAGCTTTCCAGGTGTTGAGAGGAGTTAAGCCAGGACCAAACCCAAAACATCAATTTCACAGACTTCCTCACAATGCGTTACTGATAGCTTCATTACAGTTATGCTATTCCATCCACCTTTTCCCCATGATGCGTCGTGTGAATTACAGTCACAACTTCTAGTAAAACGTAAACAAAATGTACACATATACACGACAGGCCACAAATGCCCCAAATACTCAGATGAGTTGATGCTTGTTAAATAAATGCTGCTTTTATCTGGTTAAACCTTACCACCATTCTAACACAATTTTATCAGGTTATATTAAGAACGATCAGCCAGACATGTGTGTTCATTTACAACACTACGGCATGATTTTTTTTTGTGAGGCTGCTTTAAAACATAAATATATTAATGAATTGTCCAAATTAAGGCAAATTCATTGGTGTTGACACTACTATATAGGATTCATCAACAATTCATTGCTGTGAAATATGTAAAGACTACTATGTAAGTACTTTGATTATCGGTTAGAGCTCAACATGTTTATTACATGTATTCATTTAGCAGATGCTTTCATTGGGATATGAATGGAAAATGATGATGATTTAAACACAAATGATCAATATCACAAAAGCACAATGCTGTTTGAGTGCAAATCAATAGAAAAATGTATCAAACCATAACTGCAGTATCTTTACTTGTTTTTCAGGCTTCTAATTCATAGATCAGATGCTGTAAGGAAAGTGGCTATTATTATGCAGTATGCTGCGATTATTTAAGTTATCATAAATCTTTAATGTTAAATATTGTTCGTTTCCAGAAAGATGCAGTTTCTCTGTTTTGTGCAAGACAGCCACATTTACATGAACAACAATGACATTTGATTATAATTTCATTACCTACTGGAAAGCCATTTTAAAGCTATCACAAGAGTTTTATAGATGCCATTAGCCTGCAGGCAATGTTACATAATTATCTGTTAATAATGGTCTCATTAACTATATTAATTACAGTTAATAATTTTTGCACACCTGTTTCCAAAACCATATATATTTCTGAAACAGTTCTGTTTAAAAAAGAATTTTATAGAAAACAAAGAAACTTATTACTTCCATGGAAAACAAAAATCTGAAATTATTTTGACACTTCTATGATTTCCATTCATTAACATTCTGCCAAACATTTTTGTCCACAGAGTCTTACGGGTTTGGAACAACAGAATTTTTGGCTTGAATATCCATATAACTGTGCAACTTGGTTACTAATTAATTCAATTTTTTATACCAAATCATTTTCAAACCTTTCATTTATTCCCCTAATTTTATACTTACAAACATTATCATTTAAGAAAATAAATAAATTTTCTCCGGACGAAAGATAAATGCAAATTAGTCAGGCCCACCCATCATCTACTTTCTGTATCCGCCTCTGCTTAAATGTGTAATAAACAGGTGGAATGCATTAGATGTTTAGTAAACAAGTGGCATGCATGTGACAATGCGAACAAATCAGTCCAGATAAAAAAGCATTGTGAGTTTTTTAAAACATCAAACACAATTGACCTGGTTTCATCTTTAAATTGAGATATTTTAATTAAAACAGTCAAAAAAGTAGAAAAACTACTCACTCACTCTGTAGTAACAATAATGCCAAGTTACTTTACAACACCCAAACATCAGTAGAAATACAATACTTTAATGTGTGCTTCAAGGTAGGCCGAACAAGTTTTCTATGCACATACATATTTCTTTTTAAAAATTAACATAAAAAAATTCAAACATCCTAGAAATATTAAAGGTTAAAATTGTTTTTGTTCCTGTTCCCCAGAACCTTGATTAAGCCTTTTCTACAGCTAATTTAATAAGAAGAGAAATTGTGCCTTTAACAGCAGTGGACATCTCTCACATCCTCTTGGTGACTTTTTTAAAGAGTGCCACAGGCCCCATTGAGCTCGAATTGGGCTTGCGCTGGTCGAGCTGATTGAGGTTTCCTTCTGACACGCTCCGTACTACTATACGGCTCGGCTCATTCTCAGAAGAAACTAGATGTGATGGAAGAGAAAGGGAATAAAATGTTTAAGACGATTAGTTTCAACAATTAGTTGTATTTAAACAATTGTTCATTATACCGTTTAGAAATGATTTTATATTATTTTTTTAATTGTATTTTCAGTTTAATAAAAAAAATTCTATATCAGGAAAAGTTTAAGCATTTTCTAGTATACATTCACTGGAATTCATTTTACTTTGCAGGCTGCTTAATGAAGTACGGAACTTCAGGGAAGTTACAGCATTCTATTATTTAAAGAGAAGGGAAGTGTGAGAGAACCACTGGGAGTAGGAGGAAGAGATTGTGTGCTTCTGGCTGTGAGCCTGATATCGTTTCACAGCTGTCAGCCGGCCCGCCCATTACACTATTAGAATACTTTACCAAACAAAATGGATTATGTGAGGACTTCATAAAAGGAATATAATAAGAGACACTTATGTTCCGCATTCAAGATACAAATGGAAAGCCTTGTAGAGGGTACCTGAAATTATTCACGTATGGAGAGTGATGCGGTTGTACTAACCTCCAAAACGACGGATTCGTAGTGGTTTAGATGCCTCACAGGAATCTCTCTTTATACGCTTGGGTGCTGCAGCTACGGCTTGAGAAAGGTCCTCTTTCCCACTGTTGGGACTGTTGCATGCAAACACACACACACACACACACTAAGTGAGATTTTGGCAAATACCAAGAGTGCGAAATGTCAATGAGCCATGATCTAAATGGCCCATTTTAACGCTTCAGTGAACACATTCCCCAATAAACACACACACATACCAGAATTTGCGCTTCCCCTGAGCAGCTGAGGTCATTGCCATGTAAGACGGTTTGGATCGTCGCAGGTCTAAAAGCGACGGAATTTCCAACCTAGGAACAGTTTTGGGGATACTTCAGCCAGGCGAAACAAGTCTACTTGGTCCACATTATTAAATACAATTAGAAAGTGTTGTTGGGTCATGCTTACTATCAATCAATACCGATTTTGATACCTTTTAGTTGGCTCATTCCCATTGTTGGCTCGTAGCGCCTGGAGCGTTGTGTACCTGGGTGGCTCAGGTGATAGGATCACAGTGACATTAGCAGCACTGGCGGTATTTGTGTCCTCTGTATTACCAATGTCGAACGTCGAGTTCGGATCAAAGGTGCTGGAGGTGTGTGGCTGGCCCTGAGGAGTGCACTGTAGTGGGAACATGCCCTCCTGTCTTAATACTTCCTGAAGCGCAGGTGGGTAATGGGACGGCACAGGAACGGCTCTGCCCTCATCTGGGTTTGCTGGAGATACAGATAGCTTCCTCCGGATGGGTTTTTTAGGACATTCAGCCTCTGGCTCCTGATGTTGAGGGTTACAACCTGAGAGAGTAAGCACAAAATGTATCTATATTAGAAGTTCATTTCTTTTTAGCAGCAACTTTAAAATGTAATGGCCGAACTTTGCTCAATCAGTGGCGTGAGGCCGGACCGTTTGTAAACTTGTTTTAAAAACAAGTTTAAAAACTTGTTCAGGAAAATACATTTGTACCACTAAAAGCACATAACTCGCATTCTTTGTCTTCAAATGAGGCATAATATAATATTAAAAGTACAAATTTGATATTATATTATATTAAAAGTAAAATAATAAAAGTGTTTTTACCATCAGATTTGTGAGGCACATTTCCAGGTCTAAACCTGGACATATACAACGAGCACGCACACACACAAATTCCCATCAGTGATGCATATGCGCACGCATACTTTACTCCTACAAGAGTGAATAATTTAGTCCTGCTCGTCACGTGCCCTTCTGAGGGCACATCAAGAGCTATACTAAAGAGCAGCATCTTTGCTTCGTCAAGACAGCCAGTACGTGTGTGCTTGTGCAAGTGGGTGTATGTGGGTGGGGAAGGAAAGGGAGGCTCCAGGAAGCTGTCGGAGGGGTCTGACGTTGGATATTGAGTGGCGGAGTATGCTGGAGCACGTCGCAGTCTGGCCGCACACTGACTCACACAATGCAGACAAGTGAGAGAGAGAGAGAGAGAGAGAGACACTGCGGCTGCATCTTAAGTGTTCTTGACCAACTGTGATGCTTCAGAGCTCCTGCTGGTCAAAGTGTTGACACACAGCCATCTCTCTTTCTCTCTGAGTCAGTGCTGATTCTCAGAAATGTGGAGTGCATGGGGGAGAACCTGACATCCTGTTAATGACTAACTTTTAACAGCAAAAGAAAGTTTGAGAAGTAAAAACAAAATCACTCATTGATGGCCTTTCAATGTAGACATCACCAGTGCACAAACACCATACGCAATATAACTTCACAGAGGAGACGTGGGGTGATGCTGATCAGATGACAATGCTAAAAGAACGAGAGCTTGAGCGGTGGACAGCGATGTATGGCCCAGAGCGGAGGCAGAGGAATAGGCGCAATCATTAATTGGCGGCAGAGTGCTCCAGATGGCATATTTTTGGCTGTCAGGATTAAAACATGCATGAGGCGCTATTTCTAGAGGAAGCTACTGCGGATTAGGGTCGCCTGGCTCCCCGCCTCTCTCTCACGCTCATCCCTCGCTCTCTTTTTATTGCAGAATCGTCCTCAGCCAATCCAGGAGCATTTCATACTATATGTGATGGCTCCCCCTCCCTGCGCTGAGGAGTCATTTTATGAATGAAATTTGGAAGGGAGGAGGGTCGGTGCTAGGGAAACAGGCTAGATGTGGATGACGAGGTGAGACAGACAATGGAGCGATACGGAGAGAAAAATCTGATTGAAAAAAGACAAAGTGGCAAAGATGGGGAGAAAAATGAATAAATGAAATTGTACACAAACACAGAAGCAAAAGCACAAAGCAAAAATGGTGATGAGCGGAGTAGAAAAACAAAATCCAGGGTCAGGTTTGACACATGGGAAGCCAGCAGCCTCGTGCACGGTGACACGTGATCCCTCCTGCGTCTCTCCTCTCTTCCATCACTATTTTCCATGCCTTCACTCTCTCGCTTCATCTCTCCATCGAGCACTTGAGCACAAGTGCGGAGACGATAGCGTCATGAAGCGCATCAATGGTGGGGGTGGGGCGGAGGTTCATTCATAACCCTTTCTTTGAATCTCTGTATCTTTCAGTTTTAGCACACAGGGCTCCGTCTTTATTGTCTTTAGGAAGAAAACTGGAAACACGCTGTGGGTTGTGAACTGAACGCAGCTCACTACTGCAAAATGTTTTGAACTTTGAAAATTATTTTAGTAGTTTTTAATGAAAATGTATATATATATATATTTTTTTTTTGTCTTGACTCTAAAAAAGTGAAAATCAAGTGCCGTTTTTTCAAGTAAGCAAGACACTTCAAACTCAAAATGTGGTTACATGCGGGATTCAATGCGGTGACAAACTCTGATCTTATTAAAATAATGAGACAGTTCTCCAGAATGGTTGTACAGACACGTTATCAGTAGAAAACTAAAGAGCTGGTACGCAACCAAATGGTCAAATCATAATTACTTGACAAAGCATGCAGGAAACAGTCTTAGGACTTTCTGGTCAAAAACAAATATTCCTCTTTAAGATACAATGCCGTAAACCTCACAAACCCATGGATTTCACTGTAGCAGCCTGGGAACTTGTAAACATAACATCATTTCCCCAGCGGTCTAATAAAACCCTGTGCACAATTTATAAATGCAATATGGCTCAGGCGGTGCGTGAACGGTCTGTAGACGTGCCGTCGCTACACATCACCTGACTGATGCCTGTGCACGTTTACAAAACACGCTTGCTTTTATAGGCCAGTAAACAAATCATTATTCATCTTTAGTAAGCTCCTTTCTAAATAGATTGCTTCACCGCCAATAAAAAAAAAAGAAATGAAGTCATGTTTTACATTTTCCTGACCTGGTCAAATCCCATATGGTGTTTAAAATTAATCATTAAAATTTAAACAAGCAGTGGACAGGGGAAAAAATTATACCAAACAAAAGAAACACCCCAATCTCCGTCAAAAATGAGAAATGATACACACAGGAAATTTGTTTCTCTAACAAATACAAATGTGCATCAAAGCAACTCACTGAGAATATCCCCATAATGCTACAGATGGAGAAGTTGAAAATATCTTTAACAGTACTCGTCTATGCTTTCTCTTTTTCTTCCTCAAGCAGGTCTCCGAATTTTCCTGAAATGTGTTTTCCCACAGCGTGTCTCAATCAAATGAGGAACACCTGTTCTGCAGCAAATATCATTACTCTCCATTTACTGAGCAATAACTCACATTTCCCAAAGCTTTCCTCTCTTCCCTTTCCCCTTTTTCTCACCCTTCTACTCCCTCCATCCTGTAAAATGTGTTTGTGTTTCATTCTGTGAACACAGGGTGTGTTCCTGAGCTATACCATTAATACTGTTGTTGCTGTTCTGTAAGAATTACCAATATAATCCTGGTAGCGAAACTCAATTTTACCCTGTTATGTCCTTCAGGCACTAATATGATTTAGCTTTTAACAATTTTTATTTTGAAGCCTGCAGGTAATGTTTCACAGGGTCCAACTGCTGAAAAACACTGAAAGGAGACATTTTGTGTTATTGATTTACAATCAAGCCTTTAATATCAAATATCGGTAATCTAATTGTGAAAAGTGTCTTTATTATTTTCCTTTTAAAATGAAATCAAAATACGCCTGGGTATGAACTATGCCATATGTACGACTGTGCCTTACAAGCTTGCCTAAAAGGAGACAATTGTAAACAAAAAATGTTGAAACCTAAAAGCCCAACCCATTACACATTACAGATTACACATCTGTAAAAAATAAGCATCGCTCCAACATGTTAACAGCACAGCCCACCTGTAAGGAACACACAGGCACACGCATTGCCTGTCAGTGTGAGCAATGACACAGACTTGGGCAGCTGGATTGATGACAGAAGCAGAGTATGTTAAAGCAGATGGAGCCAGAGATGAGTTTACCTTTAGATGAGTGTGCGAGTCTGAGACGCTGTGAGCTTCGGCGTGTGCGTTTCTCTGAACCTGAATGACAAGAAAGCATTGTTATTTATTTGCCATGTTCTAATCTATTCAAGCCAATATATACATCGCACAGGAAGTAAACATGTGTTAATCAAGGCACATACATCTGTCAACACTCAAACAATGCAGATCAGATTACACTGAAGCTGAAAACAGCAAGTCACGGCAGCAGCACGACATAAAAGTATCTGAAGAGTAAAACAGCGGCCTCATCTTAAAGCTTTTAAGTAAAAATCCTCCCTGCAGGGGTTTAGATGATCTCACTCTTCAAGTATCTAAAGACACTTTTTGGGATTATTTGTTATCTCTAAACCATAAATTTATTTTTAATAAACTATTCTCATCTGTTTGCTATAATGAGCAAGGCAACGGAGGCGAGATGCTACAAAAATGATGAAACGGCTCAGATGATGTTTTTAGTCTACCTCCTTGTTGTCTTTGTGTTGATCTATGCATGTAAATAAAGCAAAATGTATAATTAAAACTAAGAGAAATCATGCACATCACCTCAAGCAGTTTAAAAAGATTATACAACAACCTCATGATACCTTTCATTTAAATATTAATGAATTTTAACAAAGGTGTACATTTTAAAGAGTTGAATGTTCTCCACTACTAAATGGCTGCACTAAAACACAGGAAACTGCCAACAGATCCAATAATGAATTAAATTAAACAAGAACATTGCAAATACAAATCTGAGTATACTTGACATAACACGAGTGCCTGCAGTCAGCATGCGAAGAGCTTGTGCACACACGCTATCAGTCTCATGCAAATAGCACTCTGTTACTCAGTCAATTCTACTTCATAATAATAATAATACTAATAAATCTAATTTCTATAGTGCCTTTCTAGAGCTCCTGAACAATATTGACATTATACAAACAAGCACTAGAGTCAGTGCTCGACACCGTCACAGCAATAACAGTTTATTCTGCACTAGGGTACTGAGATCACAGAATCCCTCATCCTGCAAGGCTTTCATTATTAGTCATTTGCATTCTTGAACCCAATCAAGAGTGTAAACAAATCAGACATTAATGATGTCACTGGAGCAATTTTGAGCTTAAATCATGTCTTATTTTTAAACGCATCCATGAGCTGCTTGACACCGGAGCCTCCTGATGTTTACCAGTTGCCTATGTGTCACAATAGTAATGAGAGTGACAACAGAACTGTTCATCAGTTTTTTATATATTCTAAAATGTTGACATTTTGTATTGTCTGATTATATTTAATCAAACAAGAACACGTAAGGGAAAGAGAGAAAACTACTCTGGGCTGGTTTAACGTTATGTTCCATTCTTGAAGAGCATGTAAGTTCTAAAGTTAAATTTAACAACAAAAAACTCGTTGGATTTGGTCATTTTTGTATCTATTGTTTTATTTAATTCTATAACTTAATGTATTAATTTGATCTTTATTTTGATGACTAAATTGTGTTAATCACATAAAAATATAATTGTGAAACATTTAAATGTTACACGCAGTTTTCTTAATTAACTTAATTTGGATACAAAATGTCTAACTCCTTAAACAAAGTGAGGGCATTTAATAAATAGTAAATAGATTTTCTGTTGTTGTATGAAAATTCTTTCGAGAGGCAAAAAACACGCAAAAACTGTTGATATTGGCAGCAATAAAAAAGGTGGTATTCTGTATTACAGCTAATGGAGTCACAATGGATTCAAACGACTGAATGTTTGCCGAATAGATGTTTTTTTGTTTACACAATATATGTTGGTATACTGTGCATATATAAATATACATGCATGTATACATTTAAAAAAAATTCACATATGTATAAATATAACAATGTATATACACATCTTATATTATATATAAATATGTTTTCTTAAAATTATTTTAATCTATTCTGCAAATGATCGTTATGCATCCCTATACCACTTTGACAATAATTGTGCTATAAGTACTGCTATAAAAACAAGTGGCTCTGTTTAATGCACCTGCAAAACTGTATAGCATCAAGCTAAACTGGTAAATACATAGTTATATGTCGCACTGTACAGCCCAGCATGTGTTTAAACAGCCACAAAGACCGCTTTCAGCCTTTGGCCATAATGAGTACTGTGACACGCGCTAGTCAGAGAGAATAAACTTTGCCGCTGAAGTACTAAAAGTTTGGTTTAAAAATAAGGAATGTACCAAGCACAATGCTCTCTCACCATCCTAACGTGCGCACACACACACACAAATCATTTGCCTCGATGACTTTTTGTATTCGAATTACTCAAAGAATTGTTACAGCCCTTATATCACCCATTTAACATTTCACCCCGACAAAAAGAAATAAAGACAATCCTAGCTAAACTGGACTGAATTCTTTTTTCAAATTCAATAGACATTGCAATACTATTGATAAAGATATAGTTTGGCCACAATAACCGTGAAGTAAAAATCTGATTTTGTGACGGTCCTATTTACTGCAAATCAGCGCTTTGTTGGGAACTCAATTAAGGAAACATTTTCAGCCTTTAATGTGTAGTATGACTTTTCGCAACTCACTGCACGGCGTGCTCTGGTGAGAAACAAGGTGCGAGAAAGACAGGATGGACTGTAGATGAGTGCTTCCTGTGCCACCATCGTTCCTCTCTGGTCTCTCCTGGTCTGCCCAGACCACACCCCTTTCTCTGTTCACCAGGCGCTCAAGCTCCTCCCACTCAGCATCATCTGTGGCTTCACTCGCGGCCTTCAACGCCAGGTGCTGTCGGCGGCAGGTGGACAGCAGGGCGTTTACCAACCTGACAGGACAGGTGGAAGAACAAAAGTGAGCTAGTTGAATGATACTGATGGAGGTATTTACATTGCAAATTTCAAATTAATCTGAATAATACAAAGAACTGTCGACAAAAAAATGCTCCAGTGCATGTAAAAAGGCGTGCGGCTTTCCACAAATGCATAAATTCTGGGTGACTAAGCCTGCCGTCATGAACCATATACGAGTGTTGACTCATACTTGTGTGTGTGAATGTTTTCCTGGTCTTGCACACCAATGAGGTGGTTTGTGTGCTTGATGCGTTGCTGAAGGTCACTGATCTGCACCTGCATCTGATGGCACTGTAGTTCTCGTTTCAGCTCCTGCAGGCAGAAAGACATCTTAACACAATCAAGTCAGTGGGAAGACCCTAGCAGCTCTTACTCTGGCCCCTTGATGTAAATGAAAGGCTATCAGCAGCATTCAATTTACACAATTTCTATGAAAAAGGTAGGCCTCCACTACACAAAAGGCTTACTCGAAAGGTCCTTCCTGGATGTGTTAAGATGAGGCAGCATATAAAATGCTAAAAATTCATATTTCTACTACAATATTAACATCTTAAAAATTTAGAATTTGCATGATCTGATGTTCCATTTTGATGCCAGTACGGCAAAAATATCTAATTATACTTTTCACATATGTTAATTTGTGAAACATTGTAATGCTAAATATGGCCAGCAAGTTTTGACAAATTTAAGCATCAAATTTCACAGAGTTGTACTTTTAGAGATTTCATATATTTGATTGTGATCCTGTAAAGACAATAAATCTGTTGTCAGCTACATAATTGACTCAAACCGGCCTGCTGGGGCGAGTACCATGACAATAAATGAGCAGAAACAGTTTTCCAGCAGTCTCTTAAGACTGCTTCTTAAGAGTCCATCCTGACAATGATATTAACAGTAGCATCCATCAGCACACAGGTAGGGCTGCTCGTCCTCACTTCATCTATTAGATAACACATTTTAATACAACATGACCAGGAAAAAGACCGGCATGGATTTGCAGGTGAAGAAGAGGATGATGAGATTAAACCATCTCATCTGTTTGCTATAATGAGCAAGGCAACGGAGGCGAGATGCTACAAAAATGATGAAACGGCTCAGATGTTGTTTTTAGTCTACCTCCTTGTTGTCTTTGTGTCTTGCTAAAAATGCACCTTCTGAGGAGCCTTCTACCCCCTCTGACGCAAGAAAACGCAAAACAGCAGAGCACAGAACATTTGACGGGCGGGTGCGTCACAACTCCGTTCTACTTCCAGGAAAAGAAAAAAAACAGGAGAGAAAAAATGAGAGGGAGAAAAAAGGTGTGGATTTAGGCAAGCAGCTGTAGGGAGTGACGAAGAAAAAGAATTGATTTTCCTTTTATTAAGACATCCTCTGGTGGGCAAATGGAGAGATGAAGTGAAAGAAGGGGCTAGTGAGAGACACAGTGATGGTCAGTGTTTATCGAAGGGCCACAATTTGACAGCTCATAAATGTAAGAAAACATCGATATAACAATCGTAGATTTTTTGTCAATTCATAGATGAATGAATCACGACCAACAGCAGGACCACTGAACCGTGCGCATGTTCCCGAAATTATAATATAAGCTTTTTATCCTTTTCAACTAACTTTTCAGCCCATAACTAACCAGTCTTACTAAAGAAGTAAACTGAGCTTCGAATGATTCGCTGATCTCTTACATTCTAGACTCGGTTCAATGGAGTCTTTTGCAAGTCGTTCGAATATATAGGCGAACTCGCTACATACAGTATAACGCTGATTCAACGAGCCAACTTCACAGCTGAAAACAGTGCAATGATGTACAATACAGCACGTTCATTTAAGAAACCTTTTCAAGAAATTGAACATTAAACATCTGAACAGCCGTGAAACACAGCTAACACAGCTCCAAATATAGTTCTTCTATCGGACTCTTCTGCGCTCACTGTGCTGAAAACGAAAACAGTGCCTTAATTGTGGCGTAATGCTGTAACTGCAGTTTCAAATTACCGTTTAATGCGAGCAGTGTTTTTTGTGAAAACACTTGACATAATTTTGCGGAGAGTCAGAGGCGGCACGAAGTTCGGCAAGGCGGCCGCCTCCAATTTCTCTATGCAGGAAAAACCCTGACAACAGACTGGCACCCTAGTGCTTCAGGGCCTGGCTAGAAAACATTCATAATGAAACGGATAACAAGAAAAAAAAAAAAAGAAATGACTCAGATTTGGAGTATAGAGTTTTCTAATTAAAATCATTATCCTGAACTATTCTGTAATTGCCGGCGTGGAGGGGCTCACAGCATGGCCACGTCAAAACCAAACAGCAGTGAACTGAATGATAATGAGGTTGACTTCCTGCAACTGCATGTATTTTGCATTTATCATATATGTAACAGCTGTTCCGGGGGAGCCGCTAGTTGCACTGTCGCACATGGTTGTGAAAGTGAAGGGTAAAAAAACCTACATATATCCAAGGGTTCCCTCACTTTCTGACAAATAAATGTCACTTCCGTGTCATTTCCAGTTGTATGTGATTACTGGAATTTTTGAAGTAAGCTAATGAGTCATTCATACTGATTGGTATACGAAATCTATTAGGAAAAAGTAGTTCATGAAATATTTTCCGGCGGGATAAAACTAAACTCTTGACCCTGCTCTTACCTCGGGGGACTGTCCTTCACGTCCCAGCAGCTTCATTTCGTTCTCGATGCGGTGAAGCCATCCCTCGTTTTCCTGAAAGCGCTTTTCACTCTCCAGCAAACGTTTTTGCAGGTGCTCCTGGTGAGACTTCAGGGAGGCCAGCTTACGCTCGTACTTACAAGTGGCCTGAAATACAAAAACACAGCATGACTGAAATCGCTTCTCTGTGAAAGAGTGTTTTACACCCACAGGATGTGCACACTTTTTAACCAATGTATTTAAAGCATTCATTTTGGTCCTTTCGCTTTTTACTAAAAAAAACAATGAAGAAATTCAGATCAATTAGATTCAGAATAACTTTTCTTATAAAAATTATATTAAGAATAATGCAGTCGGAGTTATAATACCACGTATCATTTTACATCAAACGCATTGATTCGCTTCAGAAGACCTTTGTTAAGACCACGGAGCTGTGTCGGGCAGTTCTTTGATATGTTCTTGGATGCGCTTTTTGGAGCTTCAAAAAGTCAACACCCATTCACTACCATTCAACCGCTTGGAAGTTAAATGATAAGTGGTATTACAACTCCTACTCTGCATTATATTCAAGAAGGAAATCATATTCAGTTAGGATGCCTTGAGGGCGAGTAAAACTGTATAAATGTATTTGTTCTGATGAACAGAATCTTCATTTTTGGGTGAACAATCCCTTTAATAAATTAGAGCAAAGGACCCGCTGAGAATGGGTCACTCACAAAGACCCAGTTGAGTTTGTCTATAGTTAAACTCAAGAGGAAACATTTGCCTACAAAGTATACCTACAGAAACGTATATTCATTCGAAAACTAAGATAGCTCAGCCTGGAGATAAAGTTTTCAAATCCAGCTTTTAAGAGACAAAGCATCTTCAGCAGTATCTATTTCAAGTGGTTGCATATATGTGTGTGAATTGGTGGCGCTACCCTCTCGGCCCTGTTGTCGGGGAAGAAGATCAGGCTCTGTTGATGCCACTGCTCCCTGTGTCTCATGGTCAGCCTGCTTTCATACAATTGCTTTTCAAAGTCCAACTGCTCTTTACGGACCAGCTGACGCGCTGCAAACACGCTATGCAGGGACTCAGACATTCTGCAAAAAGAAAGAGGCATGCAGTTATTCAGTCATAGTCCCTATTTAATGGATGGGATGATCTCCTTGCATATAAACAAACATATCTCTAATTGAGTTTTGTGTACACGGTACACACCCGGTCAGCAGGATCTGAAAGCCGTCTGATTAGTTCTGTTCATGCATTACAAAAAAATTCTAAATATTGGATGAATCTGAAAAGATCATCTGTATGTAGACATGCACACCACCCAAAACAGTGTCTCAGTAAACTGTCTAGGAACATAGCCAAAGCAAACTTTACTGCATTTTTTCTCTTCTATATAATACCATTAAACGCCAAGGGGCATTGCACTTCTATTCAAACAAAAATGTTTTCCAGTGAGGGCTTTCCATGCTGCACACAGCCACTGCATACGCTGACTCAATGAACGCTGAGATATCACCTGCGTGTGGGCGCTATCAAGTTTTACTTTATTTATTTTCTTTTTTTTAAACCCATTGAGAGAGAGTGCAGAAGCCGTATCTGGGCCGTAATGTTGATGCAGCAGCCGACACTGCCAGACTCCTGCATTTTTAATGCGGGCGGGAGCATGCAGCCCCTCCTTGCCGCTAAGCATCTCTCTCCCCCTCTCTGCAAGTTGTGAATTCTGATGCCGGTGAATGAAACACGTAGGAGTGAGACTCATTCAGCTTTTCCCCCCTCCTCCTTCCCCGCTCTATGCCTCCAACCCTTGCGTTTTCCCTCTTTCTCGCTTCCCTGTGCCCATCCTTGCTTCCTTGCCCATAGATTTTCTCCCTCCCAGCTGGACGTTGCTGCAGTTATCTGATGAGAACCACTGACAATAAAAACCACTGACAGAAAACGACACGTTGAGGTCAAGGGTGGGGCTTGGGCTGTATCGTGAAAATAATTCTATCCAAAACATGCAAAAAACATTACAACAAATAAACAACTCTGAAAAATTCAAGAAACATAGGAGAACTTGCAGCACAAGGCTCTGACTCTCCACTGGGCTTGATAAAAAATGCAGAGGTAAGGAGACCTCCACCTGAGATGGTGTCTGGCTTTGTCCTGTGTACTCTTACTTATGAATAATTGAGACGTATTCAAACTTTCAAAGGACAGCGATAAAGAGCCGCAGATCACACATGGCATAAAATAAAATGTAAACAAATACAAACACAG
This sequence comes from Barbatula barbatula, assembly GCF_947034865.1. Classification (NCBI taxonomy): domain Eukaryota; kingdom Metazoa; phylum Chordata; class Actinopteri; order Cypriniformes; family Nemacheilidae; genus Barbatula; species Barbatula barbatula. Next base: position 19,441,572 of record NC_136766.1, on the reverse strand, counting down.
GCCGCAATTTGCAGAATGATGCCTGCACAAAGTTTGCTACACTTAAAAGAGCAAACGTATCCGTCTTGTTTGCACACACGTGTACATGGTGCTTACTTCTCAAATTCTGCACCTCTCTTGACAGCGATTGGATTGAGGGCAGGAACCTCCAGCTTCCGCTCTTCATACTCTCCGAGTTTCTGTTTCAACATGATGATCTACAAGGACACACACACACATTTAGCCTTGGTCTCATTACACAATTGGGTCTCATGCAGATTAGACCCATCTCGCCTATCAGGAGAAACAAACCAGATTTACTAACTAAATAGTTCCACAGAGTGGAGAGGCTGTATCCCATAGGACTAAACAGGGTAAAATGTGTACAAAGTTGAGTTGAATTTTTTTCCACCAACAATCAAATCACATACATAGGACTGTGGCATATCTGTTATTATATACATATAAGCACTCTTTAAAAATATATAGCACCTTATTGTCTTACTACTTCTGTATACTTTCCGTTTCTTCGAACACAGCCATAACCAACGATAAGTCAAGTTGTAAACCGGTTTTATTTTTGTTACCTCCGCTTTCTGCTTTTCGCAGATGATAGCATACTGGCCGATATGACTGTCCAAGCTCATGACATTACTCTTCAGCTGAAACACAGGGAGATCAAGAGAAAACACAAACAAGACGCATCCGCTGTGGTTACAATCGCATTTCAATTCTGTCAAGATCAAATTGTGCAGTCTTTGGTGATTTAAGGCATGCTGTTGGACTGCTGAAACTGCGTGTGTGTGTGTGTGGGACTCACAGTGGATTTGATCTCCTTGGCACGGTTGGCATATTTGAGCGTGTTGTGCGTGTCTTCGTAGGAGAGAGAGGACGGGCTGACGTTAGCGATCATCACAGTTCGGCAGTTTCCACCCAGAGAGTCTTTGAGGAGCCGTGTCAGCTTGCTATCTCTGTAAGGAATGTGCGTCTTCTTACACTGAGAAAAGAAAAAAAACAACAACATAAAAAACTAATCCAAAAATATCATGAAAGGACATCTACGAGACAAGGGTAACATGGATTGGATACTTAGGCTCAAAATTTCATTTCGGGCCATTTCTCAATTCAAACACCTCCGAATAAAAGCATTCACGAACCAACTGTCTAATGAATTTCAGGATTTGAGGACCGGTGTGCATCCACATCACATCAAAGCTAACTTTACACTTAGGTGATCTGAAACTGTTAACATCATTTGACAACACGAACACAAGCATATTAAAGTCTGTATATCTGAGTAGGTCCAGCTGATGTCCCAAACTATAGCCTACATCTAGACTGTGTGTGTGTGGTAATGTTTTCATTACAAAACCAAGCAGTGGCGTGATGGGAACACAGCAATTCTCTGGGATGAAACGAAGAGCGTGTCCCAGTTTTCAGTCGAGTTTTTGTGTTCTGTTAGAAATAACTGAAGTAATATGAAAAGCAAGAGTAAAAACGGACTTAGCGGTGTAATACCAGCTTACGTAACACCACACACAGTACTCGCTATCGCTAGCAATCACTTCTCTGAAGGCGGCATGTTCCTTCTGTTGGCACAACTGCGTTAGCAGTGCGCGAGTGGCCCGTTTCGGGCCCTCCCAAGAGAATTTGGGTAAGGAGAGCCGTCTGTGTGACAGGTTAATTTATGCGGATGGCATGAAAACAATACCCATGAAGCTTCACTGTGGAGGGGCCCACAGACAGGGCCAAACCTCCTCACCTTACAAACACACACAATAGCCAAAACACACCAGCATCAGACGACAACTACAAATACCACAAAAGACACAACACAAACGTACATAAACAAATAAAACACACTCCCTTGAGGAAATGTAACCTATAGACATAGCAAAAACAACAATACAGAGTGCAAATACAATATGGTGATATTATATTGATATCTAGAGCACATCAATATGATATGAGGACTTAAAACTATGATATAGACTTCTTTGGACAACGTGAAAAATACTGACCCACTTCCAGTTTCAGATGTTTAACACTACACAAAGTTTAATCAAAATACAACCATCATTTATAATAGATTTAAAATATTAAGTATCTTTAAGGAATTAAGATCTTTAAAAACTCAAATGAAATTGAAACCGGGAGTGCTCCTGGACCAGTGTTTAAATCTCGCAAAGAGTGTGATTTCTGAAAGATTCTCATCTGTACTGTACTTTTATTGCTATATTGCTGCTCATTCTCATATTGCCACATTATAGTCAACCTTCTTACTGATTATCTAAAAACATTAGTTGAAATAAACTTTCTTGCTGTGGGCATGACACAGTAATACAGTATCATGTGGTAAAAAACACATTAAACAAGGGCTGTCAAAATCACATCCAGATTAAAAGTTTGTGTTTACATGATAAAATGAATTTATATACAGACACGCACATATATTTGAGAAAAATAAAAAAGCTATGAAATTGAATATATCATTTCACTTGTTGGTAAATATAAATAAATATACGCATGTAAGTTTTTGTGTGTATCAATTCAAAATTAATATGTACAATACACAGACATATATTATGTTAAACTTTTATTCTGGATGATATTAATCGTTTGACCGCCCTACATTTTACCATTGCAACATTTTCTACTGCAGATTCCGTGTAAGACTACACTACAAAACAAATGCTAAATAAATGCAAAATATTTATCGAAATTGAATTGGACATAGGCCATAACAAGGAACCTTTTCCACTGTTGTGGTTACAAAATAGGAATACATTTAGATTTTAAAAGGTTTACAAGTAATCCAGACCTGGTATTTCCCATAGAAATTTGGTCTGATTACCATATTACATCCAAACTTTCGAAAACTCACAAAAACAGCGCGATCTTTTCATTACTTGGCAAACAACTCAGGGAATGGAGTTCAATAGATCTGTAGAACAAAGCCAGCAGTAAATTCAAGTGCAGGATGTACAAGTTCCCCTGGTAAGATGACCTCGATAATATTCTTGGGACAAAACCGAATGTTGAACTGGTGGAGGCTGTTGAGATCCCCTTTGCCCCAAACAGTGATGCGACTGATGCTAGCACAGTTGACCGGTCACCACATCTGACACGTGATTTTACTTAGTTTAAAAAAGCAGTTTAGGAAATACGTTCTCGCCAACAAGTGATGCGGATGTTGTTACGAAATCAGTGTGGTGTGAAAAAGAAACCAACACCGCTGAAACATGCTTCAATGTATAATTCTTTGCCATGACCAAATTTGTCCTGACCAAATGAAAAGAACTAAAGGTGAGAAAGCCTTTTATTTAGCATTTCCTTCCATTCGAAGCATCTAAACTCATTCACTTAGAAGTAATTTTAAGAAATCAGTTTGAAACACACTCGCATTTACTGAAAACTAATGAGACGTTAAAGCTAAGTGTCAGGATTTCAGATTACACTGAAGCAAATACACACCAAACACCCAATAATAATTAAGGCATGGTTTATGGCACTAAACAAACACAGCGAGGAAAATTTAACAGCCGTTTTCCAAGACTACGTTCTAAATCCGTCACGGGCTAATAGGATTGGGTGGTAAATTACCCTTAAACCTTATGAGACGGAAAATCTGAATACAATTTCACACAATGTCTCCGATGGAGGTGTACTGGAGTTGGCACGGATGCACGACTAAGAGCCCAACAAACACAAAAAGCAGCCCTAAGAGAGATAAGCGCAGGCAGAATCCAAGCAAAAAGAGTATTCCAGCTGATAGCATCAGTCATTGAACCACAGAGCCCATGGGTTTGTCCCAAAAGCAAAAATCTGAAATGAAGGGTATTACAATCACAACCAATGGCAGGGCCACAGCACACTATGAACCAAGCTGACCCAGAATGGATAGAGACCAAGAAAGGTTAGACTGAAGTAAAAGTAATACAACATGTTTGTTTACATCAGAACAATATGCCGGTGATGTGTCCTTAGTAGGCCCATACAAAATCTGCAAACTTTTATTGCATTTGAGCTGCAATCATTGGGTGAAAGGTTTGAGGAAAGGACTTAAATATGGTAAATGAAGCATTCGGCAGGAACATTATCATTGCAGGTCTGCTTTTGAGAGAAAAGATAAGTATCAAAGGTCTGTATCAAAGTGAGAGATGGAGACTGTAAGCTCTGTGGATTACAGCAAAGCTATATGGAAGAGTGCTTGCTCTGAATGCCCCGAGTCCACAGTCTCCTGTTCAAGACCAAGTCTCTCGTAAATGTGTATTTCGACACACATCTCTGTAGGCTACACTACTGGTCAAACATGCAAACAAACAACAACACTTTTAAAGTGATAAAAGTAGGTGGAGGCAGAAAGATCCCCATCACTAGACCGCATTACTAAAGCTAGACAGCAAAACTAAAGCTTTGTTTGCTTGCTTTTTGAAAATGACTAGAAAAAAAAACAAAAATGTTTGGTCACTTACTGTCTAGGGCCGCGGTTGTTTTTGAAAAAGTTAACCTATAACTTTCAAATATGTTCTCCTTAGTTTTTTTGTTTTAATGTGTGTAATTAGTACAATTAAATAAAAACGATATCAAAAAGTTAAGTAATTCTCGGTTTTGGTATCGGTTTTCTGCCAAGTGCATCCTACATTTTTGGTATCGTTTTGGCCCACAATTTTCATTTTGGTGAATCACTCATTTCTGATTTGGGCATACGTGAGATATTTTTAGACACATTTCCAAATCATAATACTCACCAACAAAAATATTTTAATGATGTGAAACGCGAGCATTTTTGATCATCGTTTCTGTTCAGTCCGCTAGATTTATTGTGTTTAACTACAGCTGTCGTCCGTTTTTTTGCTTGGCAATGGCAGGATGTATGTGTTAAAATATCAAATTGGAGACTGTATTCTGTCGATTGTGGCACTTAACAACACAACAAGATGATATTTAAAACCCCTTTTACAGCCGAATCTGTGCTGATTTATAATTGAATGCCTCCAGTTTTCCCATTATTTTGCCTCCAGCTGATGACATGACGTAGGCATGATGTCAGCTGTAAAGGGGTCAAGGTGTGCAACACTTCCCCTGTTTATTACACTGCCAAAATGTAAAAAAATTACAAAACTAATTCAGCAATATCAGCCATTCTGAAACTTCAAGGTTTAGCCACACCCCTCTTTTCAAAACCACTCCCATTAAACACAGATTTTTTTTTCTGGCTAAACACCTTTCTCAGTCAGGTAATTCCAATAAGCATGCCATAACATACAAAAGCCTGAAACCCAAATTTGCAGCATCAGATTCACTTCATTTTGTCAATTCAAATATAAACACAACACAGATCTTATTTCAGCAAGATCAGAGTAATCAATCCTTTAGTCTGTTTACATCACAGGAGATATAGACCTACTTTGGGGTTGGCAAGTGTGTTGATGACATTCCCAAGGGCGAGAAGAGAGCGGTTGATGTTGGCCCCCTCTCGAAGACGTGCCCCCTTGGCATTGGTCGCACTGGCCCTCTCTGAGCCAGCCAGGTCAATTAAACTCAATTTAGCCACACGAACGTTTGGATTAAGACTGGCTGTTTTATCCTGCTGCCTCAAGTAGATCTGAAGAAAAAAGATGAAACAAGAAAGTCATTGAATCAGACTGAATATTTATATTTTTGCTTAATCATTGGTTTGAATGTTGCGGTTCACTTTAAAACAACCAGATCAACTGAAGGGGGCTGAGATGCCATATATAAAAAATATATAAAAAAGGATCAAAGCTGTGTTGGTATTAAATGTATAGGGTTTTGCAATAATACAATATGAGAAGCTAAAGAGCTTGATGCACTGAACAATAATACAAAAATTATCATCTGCAATCACTTCTGACCGCTCAGCATGCTCAATATTGTTTTTTTTAATGGGCTTAAGGTAAATTAGTCGCTCAGGCCCTGTGTGGAGCCTTACTGCATCAAAACACTTACAAAGAACCAAGATGTGATATTCAAAGAACACAGCATTAAAATGGCGAGAAACCTTTTACCTGGAATACAGCATGGGAGCGTGAAGATGTGGCATTCATGTCAGTGGGGTGCTGCGTCCTATTCTTGTTGCCATAATCAAGAGCTTCAAGGATGTGCTCGGCAGATTTGGGCTGTTCAGTAATGATATGACACACAAACACATGCATCAGACCGAGGGGAATCCATTACGCACGCTAAAATAACACAAGTAACGCCACCTTACCTGGTGCAGGGTGAGTCCTTGAACCACAACTCCAGAGGAACCATCCTCTCTCACCGCTAATGGGCCTGAGTTAGTCAACAAATCCCGAATCTGCTCATTATAAACCTGTTCGAGTGAGAATGCAGAAACCCAGCTGCTCAGAACACAAAAGACCCAATTTCTCATACTGCTTCATGTGTAATAACGCAGAGCTAATTTAAGCTGCACACCTAACCAGTATGATTTCATTAAGAGTTTGAAGTCTGTGGAAAAACCTCACCTCAAGATAAGAAAAGGCTATATCGATAACTTTGTCATCCTTGATCAGGTCCATACGTTCAAAAAGTTCCTTCATGGTGAGAAACATCACTCCTGGTGTATCACAAGTGCCCAACATTGTATGCGTTTTTCCCGCTCCTGTAGCTCCATAGGCAAACACTGGCCAAACACAAGAGAGAAAAATTCAAGGGGCAAGTATGAGCTGCTCTTCTCCTGCCATGACAACAATAATCTCAGATTTAAAAATAGTCTGAACTCTTGAGAAGTATCAAATAAATTGCATTCCTCTCCATGTTTTTAGTTTGGAGCCATAGCTTAAAGGCTTGAAGAAGTAGCAAACATAGAAGAGAGCTACTTGAACCAACAGCACTTCAACCGGCGAATCACAAAGCCCTTTAAATTGCCCAGAAAGAGAACATCTATAAATGACAGTATTTATGCTTGTCTATGTCCAAAAAACCAACATCAATAGCAACACCAGAATTAGCAGGGTTTAAGCAAATCCAAACCACATACATAGCATAGTAAACATAAGTGAACTTACTTGCATTATTTGAATAATTATTAAAAGGCCAGGATTTAGAACAAAATGTAATAAAACACTTCTGAATCTAATTATTGTAAGACAGGGTGCACTCTTTTTTTATTTTTCACGTTAGACTTTGCTTTTCATCATGAAATATTCAAATTGTGATACAATATCATCAATAGAAACCCAAAAGTAACATCATTAATATTAGTTAATCGGCTTAATGATTTAAATGTCACAGAAAGATTGAATGAGGAGAAAAGCATTCCCTCACCAGTGCAGTTGTAGCCATTTAGGACACCATCCACTATTGATTTGGTGGTGTTCTCAAAAACCTCCATCTGTGAAGAGTCTTCTCTAAAGACACTGTCAAAGACAAACTTGAGGTCTTTATTAGACCTCTTCCGCACATCCCTGTTGGCTGTCCTCTGCCCCCGGAAAAATGTCACTTGTTCCTCTTTGGGATCAAAGATAAGCATGTGGTTGTCAACAACATGGACCACGTTTCTGTAATTGCCACTCTTTTCCTTGTCATTCAAAGGTCGGACCCGGACCACCACTTTCACGTGGCTGCAAACCTCCACGTCTGGCATTGTCCCGTTTTATTTTGCAACGTTATGTTTGTTTACCTGGAGAAGATGAGAGAAAACAAACAACAGTGATGTAAATCAACAACGATCTCAGACTGCAATTACATTTATGCATCGGGCAGGCGCTTTAATCCAAAGCGATTTGCATTGGTTTATAACAAATAAGTTATTCGTTTATTTTACACAGTCTCAGCAAAGCACATTTGTTGTGGCCGCTGTAGTGAATCTACATGCATCTTGTCCATACTGACAAAACGAATAAAGGATTCGTTTATAAAGCGCTAGCTTGTGGACGGTTCATAAAATGGTCATATAATAGTCAACACACTTTACTATAGACTGCTTTTATTGCAAGGCACGACCAAAACCTGCATACTAAACCGGTGCTCGTTTCTTTTTAGCACAATGTATATTCAATGCACTCCACAATACAAACAATCCGCTCAAACAGTAAGGCTCCGCTGATATGTGTTCATTACAAACTTTAACCTTACCAGTGTTAGCATTGGGGCGCGTTAAGCTAAGAGCATAAGCTAACTGCCCATCTCTTTTACTTCAATCAAACAGCTTAGGTTAACGCTACAAATACGTATCATTCACATACCATCTGATACAATAGGTATCCACGACGAATGATTTAAGAACCGTATTGAAGTCAATTTGATTTTCAAACCCTGTGTTGGAACTGATATTAAGCAAAAGCAAAACCCAAAGCGCGTAGATTTCAAACACAAGCTGCTGTTCCGTCCCCGCAGCTGATTGGACGAGCGCGTATGTACGTCAAGTGACGTATGACGTGACGTTGAACAACGACGGTAGAGTTTTATTTACACTGCAAAGCAGGCAATTTCGTGCATATTGCAATCATTTATTTTTATATCTAGTGAAAGCGGTTGTGTTATTAGCGTGGGCTCGATGGAAGTGACCTACCATGTGAGTTCACACGATTTAAGAAAATAATTCAAGTTCCGCATTAATCAAAGTCTTACAGTTACATAATGTACATTATTGTCATATCAAATTAACTAAATTGCCAGTATGTGTTTCTAACGCGCATAGCGTTTGACACAGGCTGTGTGACAGGAGGAACTCAAAATGGTCAGTTGGTATTTCCTCCGGGAGTTCGTACTGCTGCACTCGTGAACTGCTTTTACTGCTTGGACTTTTATTTAAAGCCGCCGCATCGTTTAATGGTGGAACAGACGCTCCAGTCACTCGTAACCGGCTACATTGTTTAAACTCTCTGCGTTGTAAGATATTGTGCTGTATGTTTCCGTACCGGCGTCTTCTCATTGAGCATCATGTAATCGGTATGTGTGGTGTACGGACCCCATGCTTTTAAATACATCACGTGGTAATAGGCATGAGAGAAAATACAAGCGCATTGTATGAATCTTGTATTTTACTAATTTAAACAACACCTTTCTTACCTCCCTGAACCAATCTACTAAGCATGTTTAAACGATTAAAAGAGAAAACAATTTAAATAATTCATTAAAAATTTCCGTCTTTTTGTACAGACTTTTATATAGGCCTATTGTGTCTTTTATATAACTTTTATATATTGTGTACAATATCTCATGTTTCAAATAAACCTTTTTTCCAAAAACAGATGTTACATCTAAAAAATGTTATCTCTTGGGTTTTAAAGCTTGTTTACATATTGTTTAGGCACATGTTTGTGAAGCTTTCAATAATCGGAATGCCTCTATTTTGTAGTGGTTTCATATTGGCATCCTGTAGTCTGATATTGGGGCGATGGAAAGCTGCTGATCCTGACTCAAGCTCCAGAATGCTCAGAAAAGGTTGTAGGAAGCTGTGGCTGTCTTGGAGACCCTACACTGGCTCAGTGCCTCAAAGCCCTGATTCCGAGCTAAGAGTACCACCTCAAAGTGAGAAAGGCCTTCACACACCGGTTATGCTCAAAGAGGTGCTGCATTGTTTGGACATCCAACCAGGGCAGGTAAGTCATTCATCAAGCTTTCAGTGTATTTAAATATTACAAGGATCAATAAATATCTTCATCTACATTTTGTGGATTGACATTCACATCGTTTGCATCAGACAATCTGACTTGTTACATATAAGTTGTTGGTTTATCATGTGTGACCTATTGCTGATGATTTTAAATTGAATTGATGTTCTATGCACAAAAACCCTACTTTACCTGGTTCTGGTTGTAAATCCTATTTATAGCACATTCATATGTAAACTTTACGAACAATATATTATAAAATCATAATGAACAGAACTAAGTTTCATCAGTTCCTTCATCTACATTACAGTTTTCTTATATTGTATAATTTTGACTAAATTCAAATAGCTATTTGAGCATTCGGCCTGACATTCTGGTTTGGGATGCCATCTTTTGATGACCCAATACCTTCTTTTTCAAATTGTTTAGTTTTATTGTGAAGTACATCACATTAGAAAAGTAGGTTGCGAACAGGAATTCTTGGTGAGTTTAACTTAATACAGTGTATCTATTACTCCAGTTAGCCTATGCAAGCTATAAAAAAGCTGATAACAAAATGATCACATTAAAAAAATTATCGTATTGATTGACTTATGTAAGTATCTCGAAAGAAGAACACGATGTGTGGCACGTTTCAATGGAAAGAATTAACGCAGACCATAACATGTATCTTTTAAAACTCCTACACAGGGTGCAACATTGAACTTCTGTGTTTGTGTATTTGTGTATGTATGTGGGAAAACCCGGAGGCGGAATGTTGACTTGTCATTGCCGCTGTTAACCACATGCTGTCTTGACAAGAAAAAAGTTGCTCGTCACCCAAACTTTTAGGACTCCCGATTTGTCAACTGTCCCCTCTTGGGAAGGGTAGGGAAATTAGCAGTGTGCTCACAGACCTTGGCGTACTTGAACGTGCTAGCAGGCCAGATGGGCGTGAGTCAAAGGGCCTTCTGCTCTAGTGGGCAGCTTGAGATGGGCATCGCTGGGTCCTACAGCTCAAAGGGTTGCTTATGCAGGTGGCTGCTCCGGGTCAGTGACTGAGTCAGTGATGGCACCACTGTTGGCTTGTTGGCAGAATGTGGGGCGCCACAGTACCGCATCACTCTTGACTAAGGTTTGCACCTCTTAACTTCACCATCCGCCCATGGGCCAACTGGTGCGGCAAGAGCGTGCCAGGGGCCTGTGTTTAAGCGCCTGTGTTTAATATGAAACAATGACACAGCCTGCGCTTCAGTAGAGAATGTATCTCACAGATATGTGCTGCTTAGTTTGTTGGCAAAGAGCTTTAGTTGTTTGCAGTAATTTGTAGGGAACAGGTGAGGCCATTTGAAGAGAATAATGTAGTTGTATGTAACGATATGTTTGTAAATACTAAAGCAATGTCACATTGTAAATGTAGAGGCTGCCCATAACAGTAAACTGACAGGTGGAGGAATTATATTCCATACAATGTTGGTTTAATTTAGTATGATAAGTGTTACAGAAATAATTTAATCATGAGAGCCTTATAGTAAGAAAATATGTGTTTTATAGCTTGAAGAATTTTGAATCAAAATCCAGAAAACAACAAGCAGATTGATAGGCTAATTATTACAGGAGCATTAACCAGCCCTTTTTCCCCGTTGAACAATTTAGCCTCCTTTATTATTACGCTGACAGACAGCATAATAATAACTGTTAGTCAAGCGCTTACTGTGACTGCTCAGAGGGATCGCTCTAATATTTTGATCTGCCATTGTAAAGCAATCAACCCCACTGCAGAAGCCCTCGTCAAACCAGGCGGGAGTGAGTTGGAATGGAGCTTTTAGGCAATCATAGAGTAAACGCGGCAATTACACCAAAGTGGGTAAATGTAGGCTTTCAGCTGGCCGCCACCTCCTACGCAGTTATCCAGGAATTGATAGCGGTACAGGTGAAGGGCTTTAACGCATCACCCCCTCGGCACGGAAGCCGTAAAGTAGGGGTTTCACTGACAGTGCATCAATTTGCTCGTAAGTGGGATTGCCCTTTAATGCTCTGTGAAGAGACACAGTTGATCCTTGATGCTTTTGACAGCATTTCATAAGACCATCTGTATGTTTTTCGATTTCCCTTTGCTCGCAGGATGTAACTGTTACTCAACCACACAATATAAAATGTTGAGGAACTCTTGAGGAGTTCATTTCCAAAAAGCGAAAAACTCGCTTATTTTTTTAAAATCATGTTTTATTGTGTTTTATTGTGTTAGTTAGGTGTTTTGAGTTATTATGGCTTCAATCAAAACAAACCAACTGCAGTTGGATTGATATTAATTGGAAGGCACAATAAAAAAACCTGTTTTTTTTTAGTTATATAATTTTGGAAATAAACTCTTCACTTGCTTTTCTTCATTTTGCATACAGGTGTCACCAACATGTGTGGAGGCCCACGCCAAGTTCCCCATTACCATGGGAACTGTTGAAACAGTTGAGGGAAGGTACACCATATTTAGCTTACCACTCTGAGCAATAACAAAACTCTAGTTTTGTGAGAAACATTCTCATTTTGGGGATTTCAAGCATGAAATAAAATAAGGGAGTTTATAGTGCTCATAGTCCAACAGTGAGTGCCCAATTTTCTGTAAACATTTTTATGGTTCATTTAACTTAACCTTGATTCAAACCAACCAGCTCTGTGCCTTAAAAACATTAAAACAATTATAATGTTATTTTTAAAGGTACAATTCACCCAAAATCAAAATTTACTCATCCTCGAGTTGTTCCAAATCTGTATACATTTCTTTGTTCTGATGAACAGAGAGAATGATATTTGGAAGAATGCTACAGTTCTTAGCCACCATTGTTATCTTTACGAGTATGATAATTAAGTGCCTTGTTTGTGTTCCTACATTCTTCAAAATCTTCTTTTGTGTTCAACAGAACAAAGAAATTCATAAAGTAATTTGTCTACTATTGTAGTCAATCGTGGCCAAGAACTGTTTGGTTACAAATGTTCTTCCAAATATCTTTCTCGTTTTTCATCAGAACAAAGAAACTCGAGGGTAAATAATTTTTTTTTAGGTGAACTGTTACTTTAACGATTACATTTTACACAAATGTGCTGCGTCTGAAATCGCCAACTTCCATACTTTATAGTCGCCGAAAATGAGTTTGAGTCATGAATAGGATGTCCAAAATCTCAGTATGCAAAAGGAGTTGGCGAGAAATACCCGGATGGTCTACTCTACTACTACCACCGAGATTTGAGAGAGTGGATCGGATGGACACTTATCTATCCCATTATGCCACGGGAGCAACGGTCAAAAGTAAATAAAAAAATATAGCGGAAAACTATAAGGCGGACGTCTGTTTGTAATGTAAGTGCCAATAATTAAATTTCGTTCTACTAAATTATGTTTTTATCAAAGCTCATGTATAGGTTGTTAAAACATCATCAGTTGGTCTGTTTAGCCGCAGCTCCATGTGTTACTTGTAACATCCGGGAACTATTGAGAGCCTCCATGAACCATCATGGTTGTGAAAAAACAGTTCCATTGGTTGCGACTCTCTCTCTCAATGGCTCTGGCAAATCTCAACTCTGTTGTGTCGCTAGACACGCCCACTTCCTGTCGCCACTAGCAGTCTGAACGATGGGTAAGGATTGTTAACTACTCATCTCATGGAGAATGACGAATACATTTTAAACTTTGGTTCAGCGTAAAACTATTTCAAATTAGTAATTTTCAAGTCACTTTATTGACTTTGAGAACTGTACCTGTTGCACTTAAGAATTTAATAATGTATCGGCATGTACATATTTGAAAAGGGAATATAAAGCTACGCCAAGGGATCGGAGATCTTACTTGTTTTGTGTCTTTCAGAAATATACAGACACACACACAAACACACAAAGGGAAAATTCTTTGTTGATTCACTCCGTTCACTCTCATTCTGGCCTTTTTCACCTCTCTCACCCATATACTAGAGCAGCCTCATTACCCAACGAATTAGCCTTGAAAAAAAATTACATTTGCAGAATTGGATATTCTATTCACCTTAAATTGCAGATCCACTTTGCCAGCCGGGTAACCATTTTACACTAATTATCTTAGCCATCAGGATGCGATTGTAGCATTTGGCTAATTGAATAATGAGCAGTATGAATCCTACAGTTTGATTACAGGGGTGTAATGTGAAAGCCATTTGAGAATGACAGTATACTAGGGCTGGGCGATAAATCGATTTTATCGATTAACTCGAGTTTGACGTTTAAGGCGATTTTTTTTAAATGAAAATCGGTTTTCTCTTTAACTTCTATGACCGACGCTCCCGAGTGTTCACACCAAACGCGAGTTGCGCGAATAAACCGCGCTATTCGCGAGTAGTTGGACGCTTGAACATTTTGAGTTTACTCGCTTCTTTCACGCGTGGGAGGGGCTTCTGGCAAGCCGCTCTCGTCTAATTGCGACATGGATTTTGTTGAGAGGGTAGCGGCACACCCAGACACTGATCCACTTCAGTGGTGGAAGCGTCATGAACCAAACTTCCCAAGGCTCAGTAATCTGGCCAAAAAACACTTGTCTGTCCCTGCTACAAGTGCCCCATCAGATAGGCTTTTCAGTATGGGAGAGGGCATTGTTACATGTAACCGGGCATGCCTCAAGCCAGAGGTAGTAGTAGACAGGCTTGTCTTCCTGGCTAAAACTATGTAAATGAAGAATGTTGAAACTAAAGTAATGGATGCAGATGTTTCATTTTGTTTACAATTTCAGGGATTCAGGAAAGCTGTTTAAAGTTTTGTTTGCACTTTATGAATACCTCCGCTGTATGTATTTTTGTACAATCGAATTTAGTCATTTTTGTTGCATTTATTTGACCAAAAAGGGACACACAATTAAATTATTTATTTATATTTATATATAAGTTATTTTGAAGGTGCATTGTATCACTGTAAGTTTGAGGTTATTAGAAAACTGATAAGCTACATTTTCACTGTTTACAATGCCAGGGCCTGCCATCTCGTTTACAAGCATGTTTTAAGACTTGTTTCCTGTTACACTTATGCTCCAATGGGAAATTTAGATTAAACTGTATAAAGGAAAATCAGAACACAATTAAGAGTACATTTGTTTTGAGCAATTTTTTGTTAGTTGTAGTTTGTTTTTAAATAGAAAAAATAAATCGATTAAAATCGAAAATCGGGTTTGGTGTGAAAAAAATCGGAGATTTTTTTTTTAAGCCATATCGCCCAGCCCTACAGTATACTGTTGACTAAGAGATGGGGGAGTGGGAATCACCAACTGCATGTCTGAAGGGAATAGACGAGATGCTTGTCCATATCAGACCTCCAACCCCATCTGTCACTGCACTGTGCATGACCCATTTGAATAGGTAGCAATCCACGCCTTGCTTCCTTATGTTTGGAAATTAGCTGAAAATTGGTTTAAACGTTTCATTCAATTAGATGACATTTTTTCATCTCTGTCTTTGTTGAAGGAGGGGGTAGTTTGCGTAAGGGAAAAAGGAAGCGCGACCGATTTCCTTTTTGATTTAATTTTCTGCCATCTCTTTTCTATCCCAATCTTCAAGTGCACATAGAGCTTAACTGAGTGTAACAGATTGATATGAGGAAGTTCACAGGTTCAGCGTTTTCATTCCTTGCCATTTCAGGCCAATCTCAGAACCAGATGTGACCCTCCAGTAATAATGCTGTTGCTGTCTCTCACGATGTTAGAGCCAATTGAAAAAGCCAGAAGGCCAGTATACATGTGTTGCCATGTCTCTCTGCCTTTTTTCATTACACCACTGTTCAAGACAAATGTATAAACGCTAAGATATTCCAAATCATTTTGTTATAAATTACATTAACAGGAATCATTTATGGCATATCTTTGAATCTTAGACAGAATTGGAGGCGGAATATGGGTTAGCCTTGGTATGTTTTTTTACTTTGTATAGTGACCGGTGGGCTTAAAGGATAGTTCATCCCAAAATGAAAATTCTGTCATCATTAACTCACCCTGAATGAATGCATGAGGCATTTTTATAGCACTTTATTGTGTATTGCTGTACACCCAAAGCTCTTTACAATCATATGATGGGTCTCTCCTCAACCACCACCTCTTTTTGGGACACCCTGAAGTTGTTCCAAAGCTATAGAAACCAAGGAACACAAAAAAAATATATTTTGATGAATGTGGGAAACCAATAAGCGTCAAAGTATATGATAACAAAGTAACAAAGATGCATTACCTTTACATTGGCTTTTAACCTCATTTTTCTCAACCCTGAAGAACTTAATGACCTTAGAAAGTCTAAAGACGATCAAGAAAAACAAAATGAAAGACTTTTGTTGTTTACAGACAGCAGTGGGAATTTTCCTTCTTTGTGAAGAAGCATGTTTTATTGTCTGCTTGATTTAAACACTTAGATCCGGTGGGCCCAGTGTCAGATCTCACCACAAGGCCTTTTTACTCAGTGAAGGTCCACCCACGACCTAGCCAATCTCATGTGATAGATTCCTCTGTGCTGGCTTTCCCCTGGAGTCTGCCCACGGACAATCGAACCCAGCCACTGCTTTATTCATGTCCTGTCTCATTTAGTGGCCCTGCTCTTAGCGCCTGGTTACACACATTTTCACACCCACTCAGTAAAGACACACCCTGACAGGAAGTGATTTGTCCTGTTTTATTGCCTGTTGGAATCTACAACGCCCCCTTTGTGGTCTTTACCACCTTGTCCCCTCCCCGTTGTGAGTGTTTGATCCAGGCAGGTGGACCAGTGGGGATGGACACAGCCAGGCTCTGAGGAATCCTCTGCCCTGGCGCTGTCGCCAGGGAGGAGGGATTGCAGCCAAGAGAGATTAATGAGCTCTCAGTCTTTCGAACAGAGGAGGATTCTAGAATTGGCCGAAGCTACCATTTAAGCTGATCTGGGGTCAGTTGAACAGTTGTCTTCGTGATTTAGAATGAGTGAGCTCCTAGGTTATAGTAAAAAATGGTGTTCTGAGATAAGTAGCACGTTGACAAGATGGAGATCCTGGCCACACCTCTCTTCTCGTCCTCTACCAAGACCTGCTGTCTCTTGTCTTAATATCTCATCGCCTGCTTTGTTTACACCACCAACATCGGCAGCTCAGAATTAAACCAAGCACAGAGTTGCGTTTTAGGTCTTTTTTCTTATTGCAACAGGTGGCATTGAGCATTACTAGTTACGTCTCAAAGCTGTAGAATATTAAAGATGCCGAGGCCACATGATGACAATTGGTGATGACGACATAGCCGTATTTATCAACAAGCTGAGACATGAACACGTTGACAGGAGCCAGCAGCGGGGCTGTGGATGGATCTCAATAAATTTTCATGTAACGTTACACTCGCACTGGTCATGCATGGCAAATAGGTCTGTGCGCTTAGGTAAGGTGCAGACAGCATTCTCCTGGTGGAGATGTTGTGCTTTGGATAATTCGCTCTGTACTGGCAAGCGGCTGTCTCCTCCCCTCAGCCCGTGGCAGTATTTTTCGAGGAGCATGGCCTGCTGAAAGACGAGGCTGGTGAATAATTGATCTCTGTAATTAAACACTCCGGCAAGGGATGGTAGAGCTGATTGACGGCCAGATATTAAGCCCAAGTCTCGTATGGTTGCAAGTTTAGTCTGGGGTTATCAGTGGCCATGAGCAAAGTCTCGCTCTGTCTGTCCCTCACTCTCCCTGACTTCTCATTACTCTCATGAATAGACAATTGTGCCGTGGTGGTGGGGGTGCGGCGTGAAAGAGAGTCTGTGACATCATTAGCCAAATGTATCGGGGCTGTACCAGGTGGCTAAGCTGGCACAGAGGGGACAGCCTCTTACTGGGAGCTCATCTGAGGCCCTCAAGCGTTCTACGTAGCCACGGCAACACACCCGTTGAACCCCCCTTTGGGACAATGTGGGTGTTGGTCATTTTTTATGCCTCCTGTTATTTGTAAATGTATTGTTCTGATACACTGCTTACACAGGCATCTCAATTTGCGCTTCATTTGCACGTTTTTTCTTTTGTTTCCATTCTTGGTTCAGGGAAAAAAGTGTAAATATCCTTTTGTATTAGTCACAGTGCAGCTTGTCGCTCTGTAGGTGAAGCAAACACCCACTTCTTTGATGGTAAATAACTCCAACAATGATGTGAAGGATAATTACACTAATGATGTAAGTAGCTTCTCGTGGGAGATTAAAAACCCCAAAGTTGAAGAATGGATGCTGGAAACCCACACCTGAAACCTTGCTTTAATAACTGATATTTAAGTATGCAGTCTCCATCAAACAATATTGCTGAAATGTGGGGAAAAATACATAAAGTGAAGCCTCTCCAAGACACGGGAGCTAAGTTATTACTGAAGGTTTTATTACAATATTTACATTTGTGCCTACCGGGTAAGCGTGGGCTTGCTAATCAGATGTATGCCCCGTGGTCAGCTGGATAGAGCGATGACTCATCACAGCAACATGGCCTTGATTGGGGTTTGCATGAATGCTCAGAAACCGCAGGCATGCCATCATTTGAATTTTGATTCTCCATAATTTATTGCACCCGATTTCCATACAGAAGTCCGGCCGTGACGTGCCAGCATACGGAACATCATGATGGTGTTCAACGCAGGTGCTGTTGTTGTGAGACGGAAGAGGGGCTTTTGGGGTTAGGGGTAACGCAGGATATAGTTTCACAATGCTGTCTGACAAATCTATGTTCTTTGGAAAGGTTGTTCTCTCCTCCAGACTCAATGTCAAGCTTTAGCCTGAGTGGGCTTTGGAGGTGATGTGCACCTGCTGAACTTGCTAGTTTTAGACAGTGCTTTACATAACCCGAACGCTAATCCAAATTGGAGTCAACCTCCACTCAATCTACGTAGAATAGAATGTCGAAGTATGACGCTTTCCGGGCTTCTTCCTTCACCTGGGGAGCCAGGTGTCAATAGGTACCACGGATTGTGTCCGGGGCCGGAATTCAGATGGCCTATACTTTTTGGTTCTCGTCTCCCTCTCGTTTTCTAATCACTGGTGGATCTCAGTCGGTAGATACGCTTCTTTCCTTAAAGGGCGGGGAGGCGAAGAGAAAGAGGGCAAACAACTAAAAGTTTCTGTGCTTTATGAGTGAGCTTCCTGACACAGAACCTTCCTGCCCTTTTCTGATTGAATTAAAGTGATGTCTTTCACCTGATGCATTTGACTGATGAACACTTTTGAGTCAGACATACTCAAATGTGTCGACCGTTTAAATGTACAGGTTTATAGAGTTGGTTTTGATGCTCGTGTGAGATGGACACTGCTTTGAGGTATCGTGTGATTGTCAGTTGACTCTGAAATTGATGGTTGTAATAGTTGTGAGGGCTTTTGTATGTGATACTAATTGTAATTTATAGCACCTTGTTTTGCTGTTGTGAAGCAGGTGTTTTGGTTGGTTATGGATGTCTGTGAAATATAGATGCCTTGAGGGTAGAACTGTGAACTGGGGCTTTAATCTGCCAAGCGTAATTGTACGGACATATGTTGTTGGGCTCAAAAGGGTATAGGTCAAATGTCACATGACTAAACCGGAAAACAGGTCTTGTTATATCTGCTTGTCAGAAAAAGTGTTAATAGCAGTATTAACTAACAGTGATATTTATGGATTTTTGAGGTAATCACCTAACTTTGCTAATTGTTTTCATTTTTGCCGTTTTATTTTATTGTAATATTTAAATATGAGTTAGACAAAGAAACAATAAGAAACGTATCTGTACATGTGATGGACACTGATTACGTTCATCTTTGGTAGTTCCTTTGAATGTATTTCGAATAAATGGTTCTGAATGTAACAAAGCACATACAAAAGACTTAACCCGGATGTACCGGATGCCCATACCTTGCTTGAAGATGTTTCTAATGTTAATAATCTGTTGTCTTTCATGATATAAAATTTAGATAGAATAATATAATTTTATTTAGATGTTTTTTTATTTTATTTTATAAATTCATATTCATTTTATGCAGAAGGGTGGACAAACTTTGTTGTAATTTTTGTAATCTTTTTCCAAATCAGGTTCCTTCGTGGTATGTGAAATTCAAATCAAATTCATTGAATGTGCTAAGCCAAATCAAGTAAGAACTGAGGTTCTGATAATCACAAGTGACATGGACATATTTGGGAATAGTAGGTCAAGATTTTTTTTTGTTCAGGAGCTTTACGGGTAAAAGATATTTACAGGTTAAATGCATGCTTCTAATTATATTATTGTATATCTTCTGTCAACAGGAATGAAATCACAGCTTGATAGATTAAGCTGAGGGCACTGACACATCTTACCCTTTTCTCCTCTATAATTCTTTCCTCTTTATGTCAAGATTGAAAACTAAAATGTTCTGTGTATATATATATATTGATTCATCTTTGAGAGTTTACATTATTTTCCGTTTCTTTTTTAAATTTAGTTTTAACAGATTTAAATACTAATCTGCGCTGTGAAACGTGGAGGCCTTAGAACCACTTACATGTCCCTGCTGTTTGTATAGCCTCTAACTACATGTAGATACATATCAATTACACAGTCGGACAAGCGTACACACACCCAGGCGCAGGCATGTGTATGCATTTTTCAGTGAAAGACTGGTTATGTATTATAAGTGAGGGGTGTCCGAGTTACTCTGGGCTCCTCATCTGCTTTTCCTGAAATGGAAGCAGTCAAGAGACACTGATAGAAGCGGAAGGGTCAGGTGGGCTGTATGCATTACCCTGTGCAGTGCTTGGTTTCACCTGACTGACCTCACCAGGGGAAAAAGAAGACAAGAAAGAAACGCCTCATTTTCTATTTGCACTTACTCAAGAATATTGATCCTAAAGGATGCACAGCAGCAATCGTGTTGATCTCTCGTGTTGTGAAATATTCATCAGCGTTTCTCCATTTGGCTTAAACAAGTATATTCTGCCCTTTCTGTTGCTGAATTTATCCAAAACACTGAAAAACATTTAGCAGATTGCCAAGTTCTGGAGTTTAGATTGATGTCGCTGTTTTATCTGCTTAGTAGTTTGATGCCTTTGACATCACATGCTTTTTGTCAGGAAATAGTTTGTCAGGAAAGGGAACTCCTCCCGTGGTGCAGATGTTATGGACTTTTTACTCTGTGGAAGCAGTGGAAATTTACTCTGAATTACCTGCACAAGTGGTAAACTCGGGATGTTCCCCTAACATTCTTTTTCAAGTTTTATTTTTTATGGTTTGTTTTTGGTTATCTTCATGTAAAAACGTTATTATTAGTATTATAACAGTAGCTGAACATAAGGGGAACCAGACACTAAAGTTATCTTTCCACAAGGAAAACTCCTGGATACCTAAAAACAATCCCTTAAAAATGTTCTGGGACCCAAAAAAATTATACCTGCGATGGACTGGCTGACTGAGAGAGGGGCGGGTGAATCAAGCCTGGAGTCTTTGCTCTTATGATAAATCGTATTTCGGCTATTAAATAAATCCCAGCAAGATACCTCTTTGAAAATAAGGATTTTCTTAAGAGCTAGAGAAAAAAGGTTATTTGTGGTTTCTTTATGATGTGAAAAAGGCTGTCAAATCTTTCTAATTGAAACTTTATTTGTAACAGAGCATTTCTTTCAGTGAATCTAATCAAAATGATTAGTGACTATGTCCCATTCAGATTACTTGCACCCACACATGCTTGTTTTTTTTTATTCATTTTATAACTTTTATTGTACAATTGTCCTGCTGTTGAACAGTTTGATTTAGCTGTAAATCCAGTTCTTTTTCCCATAATTTTTCTGCACAGGCATTTCAAAGTAGAAGCCTTTATAAAGAGCTTTAAAGCCTTGAACCAGATAAATATTGTTAGTAGTTTACAATACAGATTTTGTAACAATATATGTGATACAGAGATGTTTGTTTATTATACCTAAAACTGTATGGCTCCTCTGCCTGTCACAATAAGACAGACACTGAGCCTCTTGCGTCATTGCGTTTTTGATAGCGGAAGAACATGAGGCACAGGGAACAGACTTTTGTGCAATGATACCCCTCTTGATTTTCAGGACTTTTAACAGTGTGTTAAGTTTAAGTACACTGAGTGAAGTCTGAACTTCATATTGAGTTAATGATAGCCCACTTCAGCAATATCCCCTGAGCTTCTTAACACAGTGGTCAGAGACTTCTTAGAGACGGCTGTATGTCTGGTTCACTCTTTTTGTTCTTTCCAGGAGACATGCGTGTATGTGTAGGTTTGCATGCCTTTAGCAAGCTTTCTGTAAGTAGGTTGTGTTTCTGCACTATTTCTGTGCTCTTCCCCCATCCAGCGGCCTTTGCTGTATAAAATCCTCTACTGCTAATTCCTCTGTCTTAAAACACAGTGCCTAAGGCCTCCATCTGTCAGAGGACTTATGCACTGCACATTCACACTCTTTCTTCCATCCTTCCATGCATCCATCCATCTATCCATCCATCTCTTCTTTCTCCTTAACATTATCAAACGACTCCCTTTCTTTCTACATTTCTATTCCCCCCTCTCTCTCTCTCTATCTCTCTCTCTGTCTTTGTTCATTAAACTAGGCCTTTCTTTGCAGGTCCTAATAGTCACAGCTCACCGCCTCCTTTGTTCACATCTACTGGCATAAAATTCACCTTCAGGATGGATTCCATCTTCTACTTTAGAAGTTACTTCCAGGCTTCAGTCCCTTCCCTACTCCCACCGTTTACTCTCAATTTGGTTTTATTAGAGTTTAAATATAGCATGTATTGTTTCTCTCCTATAGCTTGCCAACAATAGTGTTATACTCTCTGATTCATCCAAGCGAGCAAAGCTCTTTAAATACGGTCCCGCTCTATCAAGGCCCGCTGCTGAATGGAGGGTGCTAGATCAGATTTGACCTTGTTTTTTTGAATTTACTCTCATTTAGGCATATTAAAGGAGGCCCTCTGGATGAATCTTAGCCCAGTTTTACATGCTGGATGTTAAACAGAAAATAGAAAGAAAAGCATGTCTACAGTCGGGAGATTTTGAAGCTTTCTTCATAGCCGAGTTTAATATGCTACGGATTGACAATCCAACATACTTTAAAGAGTACCGTTTAACATGTCCAAAACGTTGTGATGTCGTTATATATTAACCAGCAAGCCCTACCCTTTGCCACAGTGTTTGAAACAGACTGATGACCAAGAATCACATTCAAATGCATGACTCTTTTACAGCGTTATTGGTGCAGGAAACAGTGATTGTTCACCACAGATACTGCACCATCCTCTTTCATCTCTGATGAAAACAATGATGAATGATGTAGTTGGCCTGCCATGCTTATTAATAAGCGTTTTGATGGAACCCAGGTAGTGCTTCCTAGATCCTGCAGAGAAAAAGAACAGAGAGAGCGAGAGAGAGGGGAGAAAGGAGTTTCTCAGATGGGTGTGTGAGTCATAGAGGCACACAGGCGCTGTCTATCTCCTGCTTTCCTTCACCTTCAGTATCAAAACATCTCATTATCAGCTGTCATTCACTACTGCCAAAGTCAGACATACACTACTGCTGTATCCTCCAACATTCCATTATTGCCAATGCCGCACACAGTGATTTTCAATCATTTAAAATGGTTGAAATGTGTGTGTGTGTACAGCACGTCACTATGGGCTCCAAATAGTGACCCGTTCTGCACATGTATTTGTTGTTATACATACTGTGTTTGAACATACTGTTCAGGTTGTGTCTGCTGGCTTTGTGTTCGTTACATTTCCTCCCCTCAGAGATTGTTTTGCTTAGTAGCCAGAGAAAATAGCTGGATTGTTGCAGGAAGACGAACCTGAGACAGTTCTTGTGCGCTTATCATTCAAATGAACGAGACAATGGATAGTTTATGCGGTAATAAAACTATTTCACCATTTACACCGTGTCTACAACGGTGAGATGCAACACATGGCTTGTTCTAATGGGATTGTTAGGAGAAACACAGAAAATCGAACCCAGTCCAAATTTTTTATGACGGGCAAGAATATCGGAGGCAGTGTAAAAATGTGATTGTCGGTTTTATTTTTAAATGTGCAGAAATTTTGGACGCAAATTTCGGACTCAATGTGCAAAGACCTTTATTCCCGCTCATGTTGTTTTAAACTAGAGCTGTGAAACAATTCACTCTATGCACGCCCTGCTGCTTACGTATTTCCGCCCATGTCTCAGTCTTACGCGGGCTTCCGGTATAGCATTCTCCCATAGCAAAACGAGGTCTTAGCGTGGTCGTTTTTCTTATATTCGCATATTATATTCACATATTGATTAACTAGTGATTTCGTTAAATTATACTATATTATATATACAGTATATATTAACTTTTGCTGCATACCTGTTTTATATATTTTATCAATACATCGTTGTAGTAATGAGTTCAAGAAGCTATAAATACCTTCGTCGTGAAGGTGCGACGTCTCAATATTGCTGTGTCCTAACGGCAGCTCATTAAAATGATAACATGCAAACATTGGTTGTAAGCACGCCGGAAACTTGATAACAACTGAGCCTAAACATGGAAGTAGCCGTGCATAGAGTGAATTAGTCATGACTAAGTGTGCAAAAGAAAAGTTTTTCTTTACTTAATATATATGTGTGTACTGTGTATAATAATTATGTATGTATAATTTTAAGGAAATATATATATATATTTGTTTATTAATATTTACATTAATATATAATATAAATTATATGGAAACAAAAACTTTTATTTTGCTTAGATAAGTCATGACTAATCATTTGACAGTCCTATTTTAAATAAATTTGCGTATTTGGACGAATGCTTTTAATAGAACATTTTATGTCCACCATTGACTAACATAGTAGAAAAAATAGTGGTCAATAGTGCCTCCGAACAGTTTGCTTTCCTACATTCTTCCAAGTATCTTTCTGTGTTCATCAGAACAAAGAACTTTAGAGTCATATATGGAACATCTTGAGGGTGACTAAATGAAGACGGAATTTTTCGGTGGAGTATTCCTTTAAAGTAAAAATCTATGACTTTCTTCTGTTGAACACATATTTCATTCAAGTCAATGGTTGACAATGTTTTTCTGTTATCAATGTTCTTCATTATATATTCTGTGTATTGCGGATAAAAGAAACTTATACAGAAATGGCATGAAGGTGAGTAAATGATGAAGAATTGTCATTTTTGGTCAAACTTTCCCTTTCAGATCAATTTCAAATGGCCTGGCCTAGATTTTATCATTGTATGCTATTTTTATTCATTGCATTTGAAGACTCATAATTCTGAGGAAAATAATTTTTAAGTAATAAAGACCTGCCACATACCTTTTCTATAGTAACATTCTCATAGGAGCTTTCACTCGCTCTCAAACACACCCGCAAAAACTTGACTCCTTGTCTGGTGCACAAAGAAGCCCTGTCACTGAGGGAAGTTTTGCAGGACTCCTCAGAGTGAGAGGTGGGTGAAGATGGGAGCTGCATATGCCATAGCTAACACCCTGTGACGTCTGCGGAGGCGTCCATCCAGACATAAATCCCTTCCTCAAGCTATCCATCTCCTATCTTTATCCCCTTCCACCTCCTCTCCCTGCAGTATAGAGGGAGTCCTCCATCAGATCTAGCTCTCCCCAGTGTCTGCTTGGTCACTGAGCCCAATATCTGTCAGGGTATGACTGACTGGTGGCCTACAAAAGCCTTTGCCACCCAACAAAGTGGTTAAAAAGATGAAACAGCATGGCAGAAATTAATAAGGACAATTTCTTAATTTATCTCGGTTTTTATCTCGGTTTCTTAAATGTCTTTGTGACATTGTGACTGAAGATAAACCTTCATGTCAGTTTTTTCAACAAGAGATTAGTAGTAAAGGATAGATTTGGGGCAGTTTAAGGGATTGGACACCCAAAAATGAAAATTCGGACATCATCTACCCACCCTCTTGTCATTTTCTGTATGACTTTTTTGGGGGGGATGTTGAGAGATGGCTTAAATTCTTTCCTCTTTATTAATTTTTGGTGATGATTTGGGTTGTTTGGAATGAATTAGACCAACTTTGAAATGCCACATAAATTATTGTTGGGTTTAAAGCAGCCATGAACACAACTTGAGGCCAATGCAGGTAAGAGCTACTCTAATAAAAAAGCTGCACGATGGCCAAGTTTGCGAGAGAGTAAGGTAATAGTTTGAGATACACCATGCAAACAGACTCCAATGAACAAAGAGCCGGTACAGTATCCCTGCAGACCTCCAATGAACACATGTCCCCATCACCTCATAAAAAGTTCATGAGCTGGGGCAGAGCTGGCGGGTTGTGGCGTTGAGACTGTCAGACTCTGTGCGATAGGACATTGGCAGTGTTCTCGGGAGAAAATGAGCACACGTTCGGTACAGAAACATCCATACTTGAAAGTCTACTGACAGCAGCATATATTACTGCAGGCTCAGGCGATCTGAGACCTCTACCAGGGGTGGCCCATAGGACAGCCAACAGATCGTTCAACAACTTTTAACTGCTCTGGCTGGTTTCTCCGGCCACAGTCGCCTTAGGCTTTTCCATTGCGAGGTAGATATAGGCTACTCACTTTAAAGTGCCCACAAACACACACTCTAAGCATCAACATGAATGTTCGCAGCAATCGTTCGGGGTGGAACTGCGACACTCTGCAAACATTGGCCTCGCTTCTGAGGCCTTACAGTGGCACGTGAAAGTGTTGTTTTGACTACAAGGACTGTGTTTTGCCCTTAACAGGCTCAGACCTTCCTGTATGGACTTTAGTTGTCTGCACGGATACTTGCCCCTCAGTGAATAGCCGAGGAATGTTGTGTGTGTTTTTTCACTCTTTACTATTTGTTCAGATTGACAATAGACAAATCTGCTTGACAAATAAAGGAGGTAGTTAAAAACAGCCTTGGCACAAAACGCTCCGTCTGTGTGAGTTCGGACTAATCCGTTACACAACGTGTGGTATATGGAAGGCAGGGGCTGCACGTTTTTTTAACTGTTATGCCTCTTATCCAGCTATCCTTCTGTAGACGCGTGGAAGCATGTCAGGTGGGTTCTCTCTGATGCTGTACAAACAAGCAGTGTAGAGCAAGAGAACACATGCGCCTTGGCGTTCTACTTCAATGGGTACAATCAACTACACAATTCCTCTTGACAGAGTAATTGCCAGAAGCTTTTCCTGTCCTTTGGCAGACACCTCATTGGTTGCTTAGCCCTTTCTCTTTCTCTCTTTGGCCCAGAATCTTTAAAGTGTACTATTTGGCAGGGGTCCACCGGCGCTCTCCAGCATTAAGTGTTTCTGGGTCAATCTTTTGTTTCTCGAGAACATGGTTGAGATTTTAAGCATTCACCTGGTGTATTTCCATCAGTCAAATTCCTTTTAACTTGCCAAGTATGTAACTGGAGGCCATCTTGGACTTGTATTCTTGTTTTGACATGTATTCTGATATTGTAGGCCAATCTTAACCTGACGCAAAGTAATGGTTAACAAAAAAAGTTTAGAGAATGTAAATATGTATGTTTTGAGTTCGATTATTTTATGGGCTTTCTTAGAGGACTACCTTTTTGTTTCATAAACATGAGATTAATGGCTGATTTAAAGGCGCTGTATGTGTCATTTAGGGGGATCTATTGACAGAAATGCAATATGTAGATAATGTACAGGCAGCCGGTTGTTATCGCATAAATAAGGGGGCTTAACAGCCGTTATCCTGCTTATTACACGTCTACTTGCCACATGAGAAACAAATAGACATGAAATGTGAATTTGAAATATTTTATAAGCAAATTTTTACCTGATAAAGACTTTCCGTAAGGAAAAGCTGTTTACTTTCGGTTTTAAGGAAAGAAACAAGCGTTCAAATGTCACGAACAGGCAATTTGGTTTAAACATTTGTGAATATAATGAAATATTTATTATTAAAACACACATTTATTTTGTCAGAAAAATTTGCTGCATCAGGGTTACCATATGTTGTTAGTTTTGAGAGGTTGTTTTCTGGAAATATTGAAACTGCAAGTGTTGCGACTGGCCAGAATCAAGCATTCCAATGAGCCGTGTTATAAAATATACACAACTATGTGTTCAGAGGTGTAGCGTTGTTTTTATTACCTTACAATGAGCTATTTCTATCTACATACACTGTGGGTCCCCTTTTAAATGGACAAACTGCTCTACAGAGTGCATTTTGTAGATAAGTTATCTCCTTTGGCAAAGAAGCAAAACGTGATGACATCTTTGTGCTGTGTCAGCCACCGTAGTAGGAGTTAGCGAATGAGCCGCAACCTCTAAAATCATCACATTGCTCCTTAAACTCGTTTGAATTAAGCAAAAACATTGTTTTTGAGCCGTTACACTCTTAATAAAAAGTGATACAAAAGGCTCTTGACAGCAATCCCAGTTTAGTTTCCACACAAAGGTTCTAATAAGAATTATTAGAATTCGTAAGAATTTCCTTCTTACGTTTTCATAATCTAAAGAAACTTTTCCACTACAAAGAACTTTTGTAAAAGGTGCTACAAAGCGATGTCAAAGAAGAACCAAAAGATACCAGTTTTTGTAAGAACTATTTAGTTTCTTTCTTTTTCGTAGAACCTTTGTCAGCAACATAGAACACTCTTCGTTCTTTGGATGTTAAAAGTTC
Source organism: Barbatula barbatula (assembly GCF_947034865.1). Lineage (NCBI taxonomy): Eukaryota > Metazoa > Chordata > Actinopteri > Cypriniformes > Nemacheilidae > Barbatula > Barbatula barbatula. The sequence continues at coordinate 19,413,434 of NC_136766.1, read as the reverse complement.
TTTATGGAACCATTCAGCCAGAAAGGGTTCTTGTCAAGTACCTTTTTTGAGGGGTGAACCTTGTCAACTATACAAACAAAGCTGTAAATAGGAATCCATTGGATCACACCCATCATGCTTTACCTACAGGTATAAGTTTAATTTTATACGTAATAACTCATCATGTTCTCACAGGCACATTTTCTATGCTATTCAGAGTTGTAAAACAAAGGTATACAAATATTTAATAACATTTTAACAACAGCCTTCAATCATTCCACTAGTTATGCAAATGAATGACAAGGGGGTAATAACAGAGGAAACCCTTTCCCCATAGACTAACACAGCTAAAGCACATTGTCCCGGATATATGTGGTTTCGCAGAAAGTCAAGCCCAGTCTGATCAATGAACTAAGCCCCGATTGAACTCTGAGATTATGCAGATGAAAGTGTGCAGAGTATGAATAACTTGTTACAGTCAGATAGGGCATTTGTTTGATGTCTTGGGTTTTGATACTCTAGCAGTTGTTTTCCTTGTGAGAATAAGTGGTGCCACTCGCGTGCCACCCTCATGTCTTTCCGACATTGGACCACCAGCCCGCGAGTGGGGTGCCAGAGAGATACGCTGCATGCGCTCCATTAGCGCACCTACAAATTACATGTAAACTTAATCTTGTGTCAAGCTCAAACACAGAATGGAAAAAAAGTAACAAGCCACCCGTTTCCACCCCCATCTCCCTGCGCCATGGCAACCACACGATGAGGAAAAGTGATCCTGTTCTAGCCAGTCTTTCTCCTTAATGGTGCGTCTGTTGGTGTAAGGAGATATTTCCAAAACTTCCCCGGTTGACATTTTAGAAGACCTGCTGTAACTGAACTGGGCATGGGAGCCACAGGTAGAATTTGTGTATCTCTCAGGTTGCCGGCCTTGTTCACTTATTGCAGGGAGCAAATGAGAGACAGGTCTATTGACTCATCTATCTGTTCCATGTTGTCAGTGCTGTATGCCAAGAGCAACTTGACTGCCAATGTTTGCAGATATGTGTGGGTCACGGCTCTGTTGTTGTTCATGCGTGCTTTGCGTTTGTTGTAAACTCAAACAGTGGTTCGACTGATGAAAGGCTTATAGGGTGTAGATGACTCTTTGTTTAGCCGTGGTGACCCCGCTGAGCGTTTGTGGTACTTGAGAATTCAGTGAAACTCTTTACTCTCATGTTCCCTCTGCTGGCGAAGGCAGAAACTGCAGTGCAAAGGACCTGTCTTATCACTCACTGATATCAAAATACAGAGCAAAAGTTTGTGGTTTTGTGTCCTGTTTGTACTTTTGTATATTTTGCCTTTATGAATAGAACATTTCATGTCAACAAAGATGTCAATGAAGATAGTTTGTAGATTTCTTCTCCTTCTGAAAGACCACTGTTGTATCTTTGTCCTTATTACCTTTCAGTGCAATATCTCAGGTCTCTTCTTTGCTATAAGCTCTCACCTCTTGTATCCTCCCTGAGCTGCATCAGTTCAGGAAGACCAGGGAGCCTGGCCTTCAACACCACTCGGTATGAAATATCAATGCAGATGACTCACTTCGTCTTCAGTGTCAATCACCATTGCAAATGCCAAGCCCATTATAGCCAAATCCTTTAGGGAGTTGTTACGTCCATCTCCGGCAGTGGAGAAGGCAGGTTTCTTAAAGGGGCGGTGTCCCATAAAAAGATGCTGTCTGACAATGCTGCAGGAGGCATTACATTTTTTGTCTGTTTTATTTGATCCAGCTAAAAACAGATTGTTCCATCAATTCTTTTCACCCACCGCCCCCACACGAAAACAAACACCAGTGACCAAGAGAAAGATAACAGTGGAGAAAACTGGGTAAAAAAGCGAGATGCTCTGAGCCAACACCCAGTGGTTTTCCCCCGGGACTGGTACGCTATTTTGGGCTTGCTCTGTGCTTTCGTCATGGTAGAGGTAGTCAGAGGTTGTCGCATTTGATGCTGGGATATTGCATGTTGCGTCACTATGGTTTTAGAAGAAGAGACAACTCCTTCAAAGCCGTCAAGGTTATAAAGTTTAGCTGGAAGATATTACAGATTGATTTTAACAGCATTGCTTTTCTTTTGCATATTATTTCTAGCGTCTATGGAAGCTTGAATATCTTTATTCCTTCAATGTCAGAATTAAAAATATGTTGTGAATCATTGAGAGAGATTCACCTGAACAGCTCTTTTTAAACACAAGTCAATTAATGAAGCGGGGTGGCAAGTGTCAAAAGGTAAATTTACTCGAGGAAGATTTGCCAATTCTGTGTAACGTGCAAAGATTTCACGTGTGGCCTTTGTGTACTGCGCTCACATGGGAGTAGGAGTAGAGATGCATCGAGCACAATGGGATGCCGCCTACTCAAGCCAAGGTGATGAGGAACCTCTCAATGATTTGCACAAATCCACAGGTGAGCTGTCAAGGTGTCACTTGTGGGTAATTTTCCGTGCGCAGTGACACCATGAAAAAAAATTTAACTGTCCCGTTTTCCTATTGACGGTCCTGTGTAATCTATGGTTATCTATGGTCAGCCCGCTTGAATGCAAAGAAAATACACCCAAAAAGTGACTTTTTTGTTATGGTGGCAGGGTTATGTTATTTTTCATTGTTTCATATATTGATTGTTGTGGAAAAGAGTCAGTAATTTAAATTTAAGTGACTTGACAAACTGTTTTAAACGTCCAGTGTATTCAATTTAGTGTTATCTAGTGGTGAGGTTGCGAATTGCAACCAATGGCTCACTCCATCCTCCTTTCGAAGGACTATGGTGGCTGAAATAGGACTAAGATGCTGTCATGTTTTCGCTTCCTTAATGAAGGAGACAACATTTACGAAACACGCTCTGTAGTGAAGTTTAATCAGTAGCTGTGTCTCGTCTCGTAAGGCTGCGTCCTCGTGTCCTCCAGAGGTACCATCCTCTAAAGGATGCGGTATATGGAGGATTCTCAACTTAGAATTAAATGAAAGGTCCTTCGTAGGACATACTGGCAGAAAAGGGAACAGGAAGTACCACGTTGCTATGACAACATGTTGCACTTGCACACCTGTCAAATTAATTAAAATTATTTCTACATGATTTTGAGAGGTAAAAAGTTGATTACGTCTACCCTAAACAATGACAAGAGAGTTAAACAATTGTACCATTTTTGCCTTACTTTTTTTTTTAATTTGAAAATCACTAAACACTTGTAAAACTATTTACTACATCTGCCTGCTAAGATTAAAAAAACATGACACACATTCATAAACTTGTTAACATTTAAACACCACATATTTGATTGAAGGTGCAGCTGCTGTCGTTTATTCAAATAACAGACGTTGGCCGACGCAAAGAATTGTGGGTTATCTCTAGAAAAGCAGGATAACCCTCATGGTTCCTTCGAATTCTCATAAAAGTAGGTTGCATTAGAAGGGTGCATACATAGTGTCCATCTGCTTTTATGAAATAAGACCGCCTAGATGACCTAGCAGGCTTCAAATGAGACCTCCGTATTACGCAGCCTTCCGAAACAAGACAAAGCTAATTTATGGCTTCTGTAGAAACAACATGGAGAATTGACCCTTTGCAAAGCCCGCCACTTTTTCTATGTCTGAAATTACGTTTACAAAAGCAATAAGAAAGTCTGCAATATACATTTGAAGCATTCATAATGTGAAAGTGACTCAGAATTAAGTAAACGAAATAAAGATAAAAGTTCTAGCCTAGTGTGCTTGCTACAACAACATAACGGCTGGATAGTGGCCCTTTAACACATAGTTTTGTACAGTATCTCACAGAAGTGAGACTGTACAACTCGGCCCTAACCCTCTTGTGCATGGAGTTCACCAGAATGTGTCCATGGTGACATCACATAGCTGGTGGATGTGAGAGACTGTGTGCTCCCTACCTTCCATTTGAGGATGCCCCACAGATGCTCAATAGGGTTAAGGTCTGGAGACATGGTCGCCAGGCCATAACCTTCACCCTCAGCTTCTTTATCAAGGCAGTGGTAGTCTTGGAGGGGTATTTGGGGTCGTTATCACTTTGGATACTGCCCTAGTGCCCAGACTCCGAAGGGAGGGGATCATGCTCTTCATCGGTATGTCATAGTTAGGGATGCACCGATCCAATACTCTGGATCGGAATTGGGGCCGATACGGGTCTTTTTTGCTGGATTGGGTATCGGACTGACGTGTTCCATTCAAATCTGATCCATTGTGTAACCCGTGGATGTTACTCTCAAGTTTCAAAACGGACTAACTATCAGGAAACCACCATAAAACTGTATTAATATAAAACTAACTGTATAAAACTAATGCTTGACATGGTCAACTTGTCAAACAACGAGTTGGACGTATACCGTAGTATTTCTGTGCTCGATAAACTCCTCCAGTGTTCATACAGGTTTTTTTCTAACATGAAAAGTCGTTACATAACAACTTTTCTTAGTCCCTTATTGGACAATTCTCCCGGAAAAGCACACGGTACGCCCACGCATCAACAATGGAGAGCGGGAGAAGGAGTATGCACACAAGGCACTTTCACTTGTGTGCAGGAGAGAGAGAGAGCAATATGTTGGCAAAGTTCAGCTGTGTTGTTAGTTCGCTGCATTTGGGTGATAAATGTTATATAAACGGTGATTTAAACGCTGGATTTGGAGTTTGAAACTGATAGATGGAGCGGCGGTCCCAGCGTGAAAAGATTTTGGACATGAACCGCACGTGTTAAGTGAAACTGTTTTCTTGGCAATGTGTGTGCACGTACTTTAGTTCTGCCCCCCCCCTCCCTCCACACTGGTCGCATGGTTTCTGAAATAATCGTACAGCTGATCTGTCTTTTATAAATGTGATCACACTAAAGACTCTGCATGGATATTTAAAAGGTGCGATACTATTCTGTAAGTACTCCAGATTAACATGAGATATACAGAAACTGTCTGAGTTGGGCTGCTTTAATCTTCATAATCACTACATAATTAGTCTATGGTTTTGTTTAAAATGCATTTTGCCAGAGACCGTACTCGCTGAGTGTGTTAGATTAAAGCACTGGAAGCGGTCGTAATGTTGTGTGTCATTTGTACACAATAACTCTTTTTTTTTTTTAAACTGTTGGATGGATACAATGCACTTTGTGTACAAATCTCTTTACTTTGTGTTATAACTGATTTGAACATGGGGAGCAAAGATCCCTGCGACATCAGAAGGATCATCATCAGGATGCATAATTATGCTTGCGCATCGTTCCGTGTCCAGGATATGCATGAGCGAGACAATAAATAGTAGTATTTTACTCAAGTTCTTTTTTTAAGTATCTGTACTTTATGAGACAACGTTGTTAGATACATTTTTCTTGTTTTTTTACTCTAAATACAGTAATCAATTACGTTCTAAAATCCTACTTTTCTACCTTTAAAAGTAAAAAAACTTAAGTAAAAGAATGTGGTAGATTTAAATGTACTCAATGATTAAAAGGTTAAAAACAAATTTTCTTTATGAAATGTAGTGGAGTAAAAAGTATGATGTGCTTTATAAAGTAGGAAAGTATTTTTTGTCCAAAGTAAAAACACTCTGATGAAGCACAAAATTTTTAAAATGTACTTTAAAGTAAAAATGCTCAAGTACTTTCCACCTCTGGCAATAAAAGATACAATTATATGCAATTCTACGGTAAACAAGAAAAACAGTGCTAGTATCGGATCAGGATCGGTATCGATTAATTTAGTAACTTTGTATTAGCACCTAATGTACTATTGCTCTTTTATGACATATCGCTTATTGCTCCCCGAACTCTTTGTAAGTCGCTTTGGACAAAAAATGTCTGCTATATGACTAAAAGTAAATGTATCGGCCGATACTCAAAATCCAGGTTTCGGAATCAGATCGGCAAAGGAAAGAAGTGGTATCGGTGCATCCCTAGTCACAGTACATGTTTGGCATTCATGGTTCCCTCAATAAACTGTAGCTCCCCAGTGCCAGAAGCACTCATGCAGCCTCAGACCATGACACTCCCACCACCATTCTTGACTGTAGGCAAGACACACTTTTCTTTGTACTTCTCAACTGGTTCCTGCCACACATGCTTAACACCAATTGAACCAAATTAGTTTATCTTGGTCTCATCAGATCACATGACATGGTTTCTGTAATCCATGTCATGAGTTTGCAGGCTTTCTTGTGCATCATCTTTAGAAGAGGCTTTCTTCTGGGACAAAAGCCATTCAGACCAATTTGATGCAGTGTATGGTCTGAGCACTGATAAGCTTACCCCCACCCCTTTTACCTCTGCAGCAATGCTGGCAGCACTCATACGTCAATTTCCCAAGACAACCTCTGGATATGACGCTGAGGACATGCACTCAACTTCTTTGGTCGACCATGGCGAGGCCTGTTCTGAGTGGAACCTGTCCTCTTAAACTGCTGTATGGTCTTAGCCACTGTGCTGCAGCTTAGTTTCAAGTTTTGGCAATCTTCTTATAGCCTATGCCATCTTTATGTAGAGCAACAATTCATTTTTTCAGATCCTCAGAGTTCTTTGGCACAAGGTGCCATATTGAACTTCCAGTGACCAGTATGAGACAGTGAGAGCGATTACACCAAATTTAAAACATCTGCTCCCCATTCACACCTGAGACCTTGTAGCACTACGGATCACATAACACCGGGGAGCGAAAATGGCTAATTGGGCCCAAGTTGCCAGCGGTTTAGACATTAATGGCTGCGTGTTGAGTTATTTTGAGGGGAAAGCAAATTTACACTGTTATACAAGCTGTACACTCACTACTTAACATTGTAGCAAACTTTATGTGACAACACTGAAGAATTGACAAAGATATAATAAAATATTTACAAAAATGTGAGGTGTGAACTCACTTCTGTGAGATACTGCATATTATATTCCATTTCTATCAATAGGTGCTTCAAAGAATTACACACAGCACCTTTAAGTTGAAGAACTGCTCAAGTCCAGCCTCCTTTTAATCAATGTTTAGGGGTACAGAAGAGCATCTGATTCTGATATCCCTGCTGTCCTGTTATTCAGCCCTGGAGGAAGGCACTTAACCCGCAATTGTTTGCAACACTGGCCTTGTCTCATCTGTTCATGACTCCAGCACAGTAGCCAAGCCAGAGAACAGAGATGACTGATTGGCTCAGGGGCTTGAAAAAAACCTGTACAATCACAGTGGTGAGGTTAAAACCCATTTAGACCTGCCTTTTCTACACCCATACACACACATGACCGTATATACTCCACTTGGCAGCACCTTAGTTAATGCATTGGCTAGCAGGAACTAACAATGAACAATACTTCTACAGCATTTCTAATCTTAGGTCATGGTAATTTCAGCATTTATGAACACACTTAAATGTATCCGTTAACATTAGTTAATGCACAATTAACTACCATGGATACTTGTATTGACAAACTAACTTTTAGGAAGAATAATAAGTACTGAAAAACTATATTGCTCATTGTTGTTTATGTTAGCAAATACAAGCTTATTGTAAAGTGCTGCCATACATCAACTTTGACAATGTATTGTTTAATATTCCTTTAATTGTTTGTGTCTCTTTGTTTTGGGAAAACCAAAAGTGGAGTTGGAGCGGATTCATTACAGAGGAGAAATTACTGTTGCTCACGCCACTCACATACTGTGTTTCACTTTGTGTGTTGCTTGGCAACACTTAGTTTGATGCACTGGCTTCCTTTGGAACTTTTTTGAAGGTGGAAAAAACTATGCCAAATTTGTCTAATTTTGTCTGAAACATAATTTACTCAATATTACTTCATAAATAAGTGTAGTCTTGTACAGTTTGGCCTCATTATACCATAGAACCTTCCTTCAGCTGTCTCCCCCATGCCTTCTACCAAATTGTTACTGAGATATAATAATTGTATTCCTCGTTTCTCTTTTCACGCTTCCATAAAGCTTTAATTTGTGAAGGACCTGGTCATTATTTGCACTATGCTTGTATATTGTCTCTTCAGTGTCAGCCACAAGAGTTTGTAACTTTTTACTGTCGGTCTCTTAGTGGTCTCCATCACATTGGTCCTTCTTGCACCATCACTTGGTTTGTGGGACGACTTGCTCAAGGTAGATTTACACAGTTACCGGTCTTACTCTTAATGAATTATTAAACAGTACTCCAAAGGTTACATTTCCATTAACCTGTTATTGTCCTTGTATACATCCCCTGACTTTTGCTTTATCATTATGTTTTCACATGGTTGCCCTGACTGTTCTTTTTTCATGGTGTTTATTCTGTCATGGTTTAGTCACATTTCACCCTGGTATAGATGTCCTCATCACGGCAATATCTACCATTTGTGGCCAAGATCGCAACCTAGTGGTGAGGAAGCACTACGTAGTGCTACGTAGGCTAAAACGGGACTAACACCCGTTTCGTACTTCATACTGAGCATCACATATTTTTTTCGGCGCACATGTTAACAGATGAGAGCATTGACCCTGCACGTGTAAGCAGTGGTGCAGCGATCTTTCCTTAGCCGAGTCTATTTTTGCTAAGTGGTCTATGTGTTTTTAACAAGTCGCAATGACTTTTTCAAAAACACTTTTGCCAGGAGTTTTTTTGGCCAAAACCACAACAGCACATTTAAAGGATTTATAACTAAAGTATGTCTTAAATGTTATGCTTCTATTGCATTATAGTGTACTGTCTTAACCTTCTGAAAAAACGGAAAAAACTGCATAGACATGTTAAATGCTTTTATTAAGTATGCGTGAGAGAAAAGCGACGAAGTCAGTCACTCTCTACCCTCTACTCACTCCATGGTGAGTTAACCCTTTAGTGACTTCGTATCCTTCAAAGTACAATGGCTTTTTATTTATAACTTGTACTACAGTCCTAGATCTTAAACAGCATGAAACAGGCGGATATAACAAATCATAGTTATAAAATCTACTTTGAAGAAGTTCTGGAAGATATTTTGCTCATTGATGAATTTAAATAACGTAATTCAAAATTCATTGTTGTACTGGGGCACGGTACACAAGGTGCCGGTGTGAAAGGACAATGGGCACGCGCTGCTCCCATCTCGCCTACACGTGCTGTGTGATACGGCAGTAAGATGTTGTCACGTTTTCGCTTCTTTGCAGAAGAAGATATTTATGAAATGCCCTCTGTACAACAGTTTGTCCGTTTAGGGCTACTGTAGAAACAACATGGCAAATTCAATGTAAGGGGACTCTTGGTGTATTTAGATAGAAATAGCTCATTCTATGGTAATAAACATGACGCTTCATTATGTATGGTCTTTATACAGCTCTGAAAACATAGTTATGTTTATTATGTTGCATTCCTGGCAATAGATCATCCACAATATTACACACAGCATCTTTAATAGGTCGAGCTGTACTTTGGTGCTATTAATGTTGTGCAGTGCTTTGATAACTGATCTCATCTGAAGGCATTTCATAAATGTTGCTTAGAAAAGCGGGAATTAAGGTCCAAAACCAGACTTGAATTAACTGAATTAATCATTCAGGCTTAAATGGGTTTCATAAAGCTTAGCTTTAGTTCACGCAATCTTACTATTTCGAACAAGGCTCAGTAAGTCAAAATAATATTGTGTGCACGCTATTATTCAGCAGCCCTACAAGTCATGCGTTGATCAAATCGACCCGCTAAGGAAAAGAGAGCGACGATTGGTGCTCTTCTTTGTATGTGTTAAAAGGCGGTTTACATCCAGCGTATTGGTGCATTACCGCCACCCTCTGCAAAACGTGTGAAGAATTTAATCATCAAAGGTACGAAACTATCAAAGGTAATACTGCTGCAAATAACCAGAGGAAAAGATTGGCATGATATTCTTAAATGGCTCGATGCATGCAGTTAGTTTAAAGTATTCAAATAAATTGTTGTAAAAAAGATTTAGTGTAATTTAATTTATTTGTATTAAAATGGGCTATATGAATATATTCAAACAGTAAGCAAGGAAAAGGGTTATTAAAATATCTTGTACAAAAATATTAAACCTTAGTTACTTTTTATGTTTTATAAAATGTATTACAATACAGTGGTGTGTAATTGTTTTAGGTTACCATTAGACTTCAGCAATGGTGTAATGTGCATATATAATGATATCTTCACCTCAAAAAACAACCAGAAACCCAGTGAGTATAAGAGTTTAAAGCTCTGATATATTGTCAATAAAAAGAGTTTTAATTTTGGTTAAAGATAACCATTTTACTGTATCTATGTCTGTATATATGTTCTCAGAGTTATAAAGTACAGTAATCACTGTGTGTATATTAGATTAAAGGCCCACTTGTGTGGTGAGGTGCTCTTTGTATTTTCCAAATATTAGCTTAGATTAGATTCAACTTTATTGTCATTACACATATATAAGTACAGTGTAACGAAATGTAGTTTAGGTCTAACCAGAAGTGCAGTTAGCAAGTGCAGGATATACAGTTAGAATAAATACAGAATACAATATGAGAGAATATAATACAGTGGGCATGGACTATAAAAATATTTTGCAGTAGGAATGTTCTATGAAAATATGACAGTAGGTATATACTATGAACAATATATAGAGATGACTATATACTATGAACATTAATGTACAGGTGGATATGAACAGATAATAATTTAGACTAAAATAGTGCAAGTGACTTAGGTATGCAACAAGTGACTTAGGCATGCAACAAGTGACTTAGGTATGCAACAAGTGACTTAGGTATGCAAAATATTATGGTCATTGACATTACCGGCGGGTCAATGTTAACTGACCTCTAGTTAAGCAACAACTTAGCCTAACAGTTAGCCTGCCATGGACTAGTTTCCCAGGATAAGTTGCCATAGTAACATAGTTCGAACTATTTTAAATTAGCTTTATGAAACTGCCTGTCTTATTTCGTAATCTTGTTTTATTACATAGCCCTCTGGTCTGTCTTAGATGTTTAACACCTTCGTCAATGATTGAGCCTATCCAATTAAAGAAAGCTGTTTACAGTGTTTACAGAAGAAGAGAGAGACTTCAGTTAACCCAAAATATATTTTACCCAAAAATACTAGTTAATGTTATTGGATTGGATTGATATTTGGTGACATTATGTATTTTCTTGTTGCTTTTTTGTGTTTTCCCCACCTAGTTAGACTTGTGGCTTTCCCGGGTCAAGATGACCCGGCTACCAAAGAGAGTTTATAAATCACACGTTATGCAATTTTATCACAAAATATTGAATTCAATGTTTTTTCAACCTATTTTCTTTCATTTAGGACTGGTTTTGAGATTTTGAAACGGATTTATCGTAGACCCAGTTAATCTGAGCTCAGGCACCTCAGTTTTTGACAGAAAATGTGTGAATAATGTACTGTTCTCTTTATATGTTTTGTTTCTGAGCATGTAATATAAATAAACAGCAAGCCAAACTCCATTCAATAGATAGGATATGAGGGCCTTGCTCCTTTAATGATACAATGTATCAGTGGTTTATATTGAACGGAGTAAAACTGTAAATAAATGTAAGAAAATGTTAAATATATCAATGATCAAATGACATCGTACTTAATAACAGTACAGCAAGCTGAAAACATACAAATACATTGCTATCGTAGTTAAACTTTATGTACTCAGAATATTACATGTTTATACAAATATCAATCATAACTTGTACATAGCCTCCAACGGAGGCAGAACACTCCCTGCCAGGCATTATTAAAGCCACTATAAAGGTCTTTGAATCTTAGTCCTCTTTGGCTAGCAGTAAGATCACATCAGAAATGGGCCGTAAGAATATTTTTACGTTACCACTTGAGGTTGTCCTAACCTCTACCTTGCTGACTTTCCATCACTGCTCGGCAAGACAGACGAAACTAAGCCTAAAGGCCAGTCATTTCTCGGTGACTGAGCTTGTTTCAAAAGTACAACATCTCCAACGGCTATGAGTCTTGTGCCACTTGCATCGAGGTTGGAGTGTACTGATGTATTATTTTCGCCATCTACTCCAGAACTTATTGGCTAATGCCTGCACTCATCTCCACTTACATTTCAGGAGCTCTTTCTCAGTGTAGTTTCAATCGGAACTGCTGCCACTGATTTTTGGGTGAATAGCATTGCCGGCGTGAGTATGCATATAGAACAGGGATCTGATGAGACAGGATACATGATAGATGATACATCTGCCATCAGAGTGTACAGTACCATCATGATTCAAGTGGGTAGGATTTTTGTAACCGCATACCGTCTAGAATCCTGCGGGTTACACCAATCAATGCGTTCCCATGCTCGTTCCATGTGGGAAGCATGACGAGGATATACTCATACAGGTGAAGAAGAGTATAGTCTGCCTCCTGTTTTCATCTACACCACCTCTGGTGCGTCGAGAGACCATGGTCCAGGGGCTGAACATGTCCAACCCCATGTATATGAATGGAGGAGATGAACTCAGACCCTCAGGCGGAAGATCTGGCATTTTCTGGCCTTCCTGCTTTCCCAGAGTCTTCGTCATCGCACTCAAAGATGCAGGATAGAACTTATCAACCTTTTCCCACCTACAATTGCTCCTCCTGTAAACAGTCTGCCTTGATGATACACTTTGGTGTGGTAGTAATTCACCAACAGCTTGGCAACATGACATTGTTTAGGAAGGATGATGGTATTCTTCAGCTCTGAATCTAGAGAAGCGTGTTTCAGACGTCCTCTGACCCTCATGAGACCGTCATCAATGTAGGGGTCGAGTTTCCACATCGCTCTTGAACGAGAAACTTGTTCATCCTTCTGCAGAGCAGCATACTCCTGTGGATACAGGTCTTTTTGGGTGTTTAGAAGTATTAGTTTCTTTGCCGTTGTCTACTCTTAGGGCATGCATATTTCAGCAGATCGATTGCTTCATCTGTGGGAAAGGACATGAGCCCGTCGTCTATGTAGAAATGCTTATTGACAAAGTGTGTAGTATCAGTTCTATACTCTTGCTTACCTTGCTGTGCAGCTATCCGTAAACCGTACATGGCCACTGTAGGAGATGGGCTGTTTCCGAACACGTGCACTTGCATACAGTGTTCCACCACCTCTTTGTGCAAGTCGTTATCTTTAGACCAGAGGAACCTCAAATAGTTTCTGTGCTCTTCTTTTACCAGAAAACTATAGAACATTTGTTGGATGTCTGCTATGATTGTAAAAAGACCGTAGTAGGATGCCTAACAAGTTGTTGTTGAGGTCAAGGCCAGAGAGCAGCGCATTATGCAGAGAAATGCCTTGCTGTTGCGCGCTGGAGCCAAACACCACCCTTATTTGTCCCTGCTTTTGCGTATGGTACACTCCAAAGAGGGGCAGGTATTTATTTGGGAGCAATGTTCTGGGAGACCTCAATGACAATGGAGCGAGACAGTTTTTATTTACATCTTGGCAGAACTCTGTTTGCATGATCTTCAAAGAGATCTCATCCTTAAATTACATAGCAAGTTTATTATCGTTTCAGTTCTCTCAATTACTTTGAGACCAATTTGGTCTTCCGCTTGTATGCAATGAATAATGTGATTCACTGAACTTGGAAAAACACTGCACTTCTGCTCCCCGCCATGGCACAGTTTCTCTTTCACTTTGACGAGGCTCTGACAAGGATTGAGAAGGAACGGGTTGCCATCCGGTATGATATTAGTTTTAAAGACACTCACTGTCGGCTTATTGGCTCTGTCAATGCAGACATCAGCCAACAATGACCCAGCCTAAGTCTAACTGCAGTGCAAATGGTGCATCGTGAGGCCCATTGATTTATAGGTCTTATGGGTGAGGTCTTGCTTTGTGTACCCGAAATATTAAGATCTGAGCTTCAGGATCTATCTTCGGAATGAACTGCTGCCATTGATTCAGCGCCACTGATTTCAAGTGTGGGTATTGGCAAGCGCAACCTCTGGGGTGGGTATCTCAGCTCTGTTGCTCATTAACTCATTACACTCGATCAAAGATAGGATCTCAAGACATGTCTTACCTTCCAGCGTTTCTATTTGGAAGCCTACTGCTTTCCATCCAGACATTTCCATGGAACCACCACATGTTCTCAGTAAATATGGTGAAGGGCTACTCTGGATTCCAAACAGCTGAAAGAACTCTCCCTTAGCCAGCGAATGGTCATTGATAATAGCATACATATTGACAGCTCGTTGTTCTCGAGGAAATACTCAAACCAAACACTTTTGCTCAGGATCACATAGCAGTATTTTCTCCACAAAGTACACTTTGCAGTTACCTCTAGGGTGGTGAGGCCCTGCTGTACAGTGTTCGGTTCTTGCACTGGAGGTGTGAGGAGCAGCGAGGCTATATCAGGATGCATGACTGTGCAATGTCTATGAGAATCAAATTTAGGACATTTGAGAGTTGTGAGAACTTCTCTGGCTACATGAATTGGTGAGCGACACCTGAAACAACTTTTCTTTCTTTCAGGATGCCCTTGCGTTCTATTACCAACATTTTTTCTGAATGCTCTGTACTTTGCCAGGGGGTGTGCTTGTTGTGAATAGGGCAGAACTTTGCCAAATCTCTCTAAGCAGTCTCTTTCTGGTCCACCGAATCCGATTCATTTGCAGACACATCTGTCTTATGCACAGACACAGGAATTCTGCTAACACCATGTTTGTTAAGAGGTCTTTTGTCTCTTTTGACAGTATGGCTACTGCTTGAAACTGGGATCATTTCTAGTTTTAGCTTCACCGCAAATAAAACCGGTAAAGAACGAAAATAGGGGGAAACTGACCTGTTTTTCATTTTTGAATCGTGAACCAGCGAATAGACACTTTTCTTGTAGATTTGCAGACAACTTCTCTACAAAGGGATTTATGCCACCAGGGGTATGGAGATAAGCCAGTCCAGGCAAATATGTGTGTCTCCTTTAGCGACCAGTATTTCTGTGAGCAAATCTGCCAGTTGCCTGAGTTTCACATTGTCTTTCGGGGGTAGACACGGAAAGTTATCCAGGCACTTGAATAAGGCACTCTCAATCACTTCCGGAGTAGCATAACATTCCTGAAGTCTCCTCCAAAACAGCTGAAGAGCAGCTTGTGGATTAGTGACATTAACAGCTCTAATTCTTTTCAAGTGATCTGTCGATTCCTTCCCTAGCAATTTAACTAACAAATTCAACTCTTCCCTGGCTGAGAGCTGTAAGTCTTGCGTGGCATTACAAAATTAAGACTCCCAAGCTCTAAAATTCTTTGGTTTTTAGTCAAACTTGGTAAGCCCTGTGGTATCTACTTCCCTGGGCTAAGAATCTAGCAAAGTCTAATATAGACGTTGCTTGGCTTTGAGAAACATGTTGCATATCTGAAGTGGCTGCATACCTTTGTGAAGCAAGACTTTGAACTGACGATTCTTTAAATGCAACATTTGGGATGGAAGTAGGTAGAGCGTACCGAGACTCTGGATGTATTGTGCCACCAATTGGACTCCCCTCTTAAACAGCATTAGGGTCGCTATCACATGCAGCACTCATGTTTCGAGACGTTGAAATCACATGTGATGAAAGTGATTTTATTTCACTGCGACCATCAACACGTTCCATTGCTGTCGCAGCTGTTTCTTATGCTTCAGCTTCTGCCAAAGTGGCTGCGGCTTCCTTTTCTAATTCCAATGCTTCTAGATTTGCTGTAGCCTTTTCCTGTTCCAGGCTTGCTTTTTTCATTTCCAGCTGTCCAACCCCATTTTGGCACGTGCAGCTTCGGCTGAGGCTCTAGCTTTAACAGCAGCACTAGCAACTGAAGACTTAGAGGAAGATGAAGAGAGTTTAGAACTGACCTCAGAAGATGCCTTTTCTTTCTTTTGCACCCGCATGTCCATTGCGGTTTTACTGTACTGTTCTCTTTATATGTTTTGCTTCTGTAATATGAATAAACAGCAAGCCAAACTCCATTCAAGAGCCAGGATATGAGGGCCTTGCTCCTTTAATGATCCAATGTATGGTTTACATAGGCAAACTCAACAGCCATTAAACTGAATAAAACTGTAAATAAATGTAAGAAAATCTTACTTAAAATCTACTTAATAGCAGTACAACAAGCTAAAAACATACAAATACATTGCTAACATCGTAAGGTAGAAGCATATCACATTTTCAATATAGCGTATTAGCACCAATCGTTAATAACATAAACATTGTGATCAATTCACATATAAACTGAAAATACTCCTAGTTATATATACAACGTAGATGGATGGAATTAATAAACTGACAGCCATTGCTTTACGACAGGGTTTAGAAGAAGGATTTACCAGATTCAACATAATGCTTGTAGAGTGCTCGCTGCACCTTGCGATCGTTGCTTCCCGGCATGCTCTCCTCAAAGAACCATTTCATAATAAAAGTCGGCGCACAGGAATTTAAATAAAAGTAGACACGTACTCAGAATATAAAATTTTTATAAAAATATCAATCATAACTTGCACATAGCCTCCAACAGTGGCAGGACAAATAGCTTTTGCAAAATTACATAAAATATGACCCAAATTTGCGCTGATGTTGACACTAGCCTACTTTTATCTAGACTAATTTGTTTAACCAGGAAGTTTGTTTTGAAATGCTTAAATTGTGTACATAATGGCAGATAATCACACAAAATGACCCGCCTACCAAACAGTGCTTATAAGCCACTTAGTATGCTATATTATCACCAAATATTGGATTCAATCTCCTATCACTTGTTTTCTTTCAGCTAATACTGGTTTTGTGTGTCTTTTTTAATCGATTAATCGTAAGCCTCATTGATCTGTGCTTATGCACCTTAGTTGTGCTTGCAAAAACATTTTTTGTATACATTTGCAAATATTAAATAAAATATGAAAAAAAATCACGGTTTATCACACTACTGTGCTTACAGTTTTGGCTTAAATCAATAAAGAGGAAAATATTAAAAAAACAGGTAATTTATTTGGAAATGCTTTTATTTTCCGAAAAAGGTCTAAAGAAATTTGTGTGCTGTACCCTTTCAAATTTGACCATAAGAATCGAAAACATTAGCTCAGAACACATTAATGTTGTCAAACAGACTTTTGGGGCCCACTGTGTGCATAAAGAATTTGTACAGTTTTTGTTGCTCCATAAAAAAAATTTGTATGACACTGTCAGTGTGTTCTTTTTTTGTTTTGTCACAATGGCCAGATTTGACAGACACAGCCAGGTGCTCATTGATTTTTCTTGAGCATTGGTCCTTTTTCACCCAAGTAAAAAAATATATCTTGCTGGAATGACAGTGTTGCTCAAATTAACTAGGCCTACGATTTATCCGTTTGAAAAAGAAACACAAAACCAGTCCTAAATGAAAGAAAACAAGTTAACAAAAAGATTGAATCCAGTATTTGGTGATAATATTGCATAACAAATGATTTATAAGCTTCAATCTTCAGTAACCGGGTCGTTTTGACCCATGAACACTACAAGTGTTATAGGGTATTGAACACAGCACAAGGGTTAAGAGTGCAATTTACAGTGAACTATAAGTTTGTAAACCTTTAAGGTTGACTACCTGTTTTATCATAGAAATGTTAAACAACCTACATTGATAGGATGCAAACTATACAAAACACTGTTTAAGCATATAAATATAGTTCACCTCATTCGTATAATAAAAGATTAAATATGAATTTGAGCATATTGTGAATTAATTCAATGAACTTGGATACTTGGCTTCCCTAATAATTAAAGTTAATTTACTTGAAATTGATTCATTAAACTCAAGTAATGCTAAACCATGTAGCTTTGACTCAAGTGTGCTTTTATCCTAGTAAAATTAAAATATGATTTGCATATAGCTCAAATGCATGACTTGACAGTAAATTATAACACTATTTTTTCTGTACTTCTGTCTATTTCTTTATTTCTTGAATGTTCTATTTTTGGAAAAAAACGTGGCCTGCCGGCTCTTTCCTGTCCTCTCCATTTCCCTTGGGACAGAGATAAAAGAAGACATCCATTGATGTCTGGTGCTCTACGGAAGGCCTTTTTGATTGATACTACCGCGTAGGGGAGAGGCTAATCTTTCAGAGCACAAAAAGTAATGAATTACTGAAAGCAAATAAAGCAGAGGAACCCGCTTCTGTATGTTTTTTTCATGTGGAAAATGAAGAGTCATGACCAAAGAAGTTGTAGGAACAAAGAGATGAATCATCACTAAATACCAGAAGGTGCATCTGATCCTGTTAAAACATCCATATATCTTTTTGTCCTGTGTGTATGTCATTGTTGAGGATCAAATTGTAAAAAAAATGTTTTATTGATGTTTTTAAACAACAAAATTAGATTTTTTTTTATTTCTGCTGAAGTTTCCTCAGTTCAGCAAGACTGAGACTTAAAGGAATCGTTCACCCCCAAAAAAATAATTTCTTTCAACTATCTCCCTTTGTGCTCGTGTCTTGTAGATTTAAAATGACATTAGGGTGAGTTAATGATGACAGAAATATCGTTGGATGAGCTAATCCTTTAACGCCGCACATTTGAAGAACTCTTTTCGTGCTTCACAACTTGGTCCTATCATGATGAAATAATCAGTGAAAAGTTAACACATAAAATGATTGCGCTCTAAAAGGTGCTGGGTGGTTTTTGACCCATGTTGGGTAAAAATTGGACCAATGCTGTGATATTTCAACCAAACCATGAGGAAAGGAAACAACCCAGCAATTGGTTTAAACATAACCCAGCATTACATCATTGTATCTTTTCAAGCCAAAGGCAAAAACATTTTTTGCAATAGTTATCTATGAACCCAAATAATAAAATCGGTCTACACTCATGGGAGGAATAACCTTTTGACTAAGGCAACATATGAAAGCACATTTTTGAGTTAACTCAACAAACAGAGACTGAAGTTCACCCAGCTTGAAAAACTATGTTGAAGTCATTAGTTGTCACAACATCGTCAAGTTTACCTAATGAATAACCGAACAAATAATTTTTGGTGGCTGAACATATATATATAGAGAATATACTAGGGATGCACCGATACCCGTTTCGGTATCGGGCCCGATACCAAGCTCGTGTACTCGTACTCGTAAAAATTCCCGGATACCAAAGACCGATACCTCACGTGACGTAATTGACAGAACGTTCCAGTGCACACAGAGACACCTGCCGTAGCAGACACAATGTCATAGAGTGTTCACACCTAAATCGTGCTATTCGTGTGTAGTTGGAATCTTGAACATTTTGAGTTTACTCGCTTCATTCGCGTCATGGGAGGGGCTTCTGACAGGCGGCTCCAGTCCCGTGAAACGCACCACAAGTAGGTCTATCGCGTCTTTGCATTGACTTAATATGTAAATCACTCTCTCTTAACGCTTCATTCGCACTTAGCAGTGTGGAAATATTTCAAAATCAATGATGACGACCCACGCATGCCAATCTGCATGCTTATGTCCTTGGTTTTGCCCTTTTGCGAATTTTGTGCTTTGAAAATTTTTGATAAGCACATAAGATTGATTTATTTTTTCATAATATGAGTTGAAGTTGTTAAAAATAAAGATGCTGATATGTTCATTGGTCTCATTGTGTGGTTCTTAGAAAATTGCCACAAACAAACAAAAAAACTGTACAACAGGCGGCGGTATCGGCGAGTACCAGGGAAAAAGTATCGGTACTCGTACTCGATCCTTAAAAAGTGGTATCGGTGCATCCCTAGAATATACTTATTTGACATTTACTCCAATTGGACATGATTTCTGCCTCAAGCAGACTAAAACTTTGATCAAATAACTGTGTAACAATTTGTGTAGAGTGCATTTATACCTGTTTTGCCATTGTGTCATGCAACTCAACATTGAACACACAAACCTAAATCATGGAAACAATCAAAAACCATCATTCATTTAAAAAAAACTCGAAACACAGCAGATAACTAACAGTAACAATGACATTAAAGCATAAATTAAGCCAGCAAGACCTAAAACACTAATCTTTAAAATTAGAAACACATAAATGAACATGCTGCAATGCATCTTGGGAACTTTCAAAAATGCTGTTTGTTCAGAATCACCAATGTCTCTCTCTCTCTTTGGAATACTCCAAATTCACCAACATTATGACAATGTTAAGAAAAAAATCATGTGCACATGTTGTGAATTAGCCGTAACATTTTCTTGAGAAGTTCAAATGTGTGTATAAATATGTGATATCCGTGCAATTATTATTAAATTGTTCTCAGTAATTTTATTTTTTACAGAGGCCCTTTCAGGAAAGGTCGACCTGGCGTAGGGTATCTGTTCATTTTTGTAATCTTTTGCATGCTTTCATTCTCTCTGTGTTTGCGTCTCTTAGTATTGAATGGCACACCGGGCGGACTGATGCTGGTTGCTGTGTCTCCTTGTATCGTCCTGTCCTCCCTCTCCTTTGCGCTACCTGCTTTTCAGAAGGGAGAGGGAGACGCAGCGTCTCCACCATTGATGACCTCCCGTTCTGCACATGCACGCTCGCACCCCTCCGTCTACGTCATTATCGATCCGCATGCTTCTGGCTTTTATCTCCAAGCCTACACGACCCCAAAAAGCTCCATCTGTGTTCCAGTGTTTCTGGAACAGGAGCTTTTTCCTGCTGCCTTTGGAGCAAATCAACACTGCAATAGGCTGCCGCTATTTTACGTAGATCTAAGACTGTTAATATTTTTGTTAGTAAGATAGCCAATAATATGTACATGTAGTTGCGATGTTCATCTTTCCAGTGATAAATGAGTAAGAGTTGTAAAAATTCTTCATTTTTACTGACTGATTACAAACATGAATGAGAACAGCAGATCATAAACATTGAAGTCACCAGACGTGAGAAAAAAATAGAAACAATATCTTCATAACTCAATTTTTATTTATATTGTTAATACATGTATACTATTACTAATATTCATAATTTAAATCTGCCTCTATTTTTAGGTTTTATAATGCGTTATTATAAAGCACAATTTGAAACACTACATGTTTTAAAAAGAATGTATGTCTTAGTCGTTGTTTAATAGATGTTTAGCCATTTGCATGTAAAAAATCAAAGTCACTTGTATTTAATAATAGAAAATTGTACCTTGAATCGGCTAAACAGCTGCAGTTAAACAAGATTCACATTTTAAATGATTTGATTCTATAATTAAATTTTCTTATAGTATCCAATTCTTCTCAAACCACAAGTTAATTTATGGGTTTTCATGACAGAAGAGCACAAATGATGAAGATGTTGTGGTTGCTATGGACAAACTGAGCAGAAAGCTGAGGGAATGGTGCATAAAACAATACATCCTTCCACAGCTAGTCCATTTCTAAATTATACAGCTACCAAAAGAACATTCTAACTCGCCGTCGTGCCTCTTGCTCTCCCCAATGTGTTTTCCGCAGCTAATACCAATGACACATATCCATTAGAAGGCACTTATTACTCTGTCTTCAGCCAGCGGTGCAGTGGAACTGTTGGCCTATGAAGAGGGAGCAAAAATCCCTGTTTGCTACAATGCAAACAAGTGCTGCCTACAAGGATTTCTGTGTTTTATGCAATACAGACAGTGTTTCTATTATGATTCATCAGAAGCATGGTGATACACAATTTAGCGGCATCTAGTGGTAAGGTTGCAAATTTCAACCAACGGCTTCCTCCCTTTCAAAACACTACAGTGGCTGACACGGTGCTAAGATGTTGTCGCATTACATACGAAACGTGCTCTGTAGAGCAGTTTGTCCGTTTAGGGCTACTGTAGAAACAACATGGTGAATTCCATGCAAGTGGACCCGCAGTGATGTAGATAGAAATAGCTCATTCTGAGGTAATAAAAACGTAACGCTTCTTTATGTAAGATCATAAATGAGAGAAACCATAATGAACCATGCAAAGCATTGGCATGTTTTCACATTTTCTTTCAGATTTGAAGCTCTAGGCTTTTGTGACCAGAGTGAGAGAAGAGATGAAGTTAATAATGGATTGGCACTTCAGGTGAAAGACAGCTGAAAAAAACAGACAAGAAAAACATCAGCTTGACCCCAACAGATTCTCATTGGCGCTTGTTTGTGAGAACAATGAGTCAAGGATGTGACAGTATCATTATTTTGTAGACTCCGATGCAGTTTAAATGTAAATATTTTAATGACCGCTCTGCTGAGGATGGATCTGTATTGTTGAGGGTATGACGTTCAGGTGGGTGGATGGCTTTGGGAAATGGACCCGAGGTATAGCTGGCACTGTGTCTCTAAGAACCCACTGAGACGCTTTCAACAGGAGAGACGATGACTCATGCATTGACTTTTGAGTGAGAACACAGAAGAGTGTCTCTAGTGTGAGCGTGTTTGTTTGTAAGGATGAGAGAGAGAGAAAATGCGCAAATGTGTTTTCTAACCTTTTTGAAAAGTAGAGGCGAACGTTGTGCGTGGTGGTTTCGTGTTCTGTACTATTTTCAATGATCTGTCACTATAGCACACTTACTTACATGGCTAACATCCTTATGCTTTAAACATATAAATGTTTATCTTCTTAATCTGTGATCTATAATATTTTTTCTTGTATATATAATAGCCCCTTCTGGTTTTCAACAGGTGGTCCTGGACTTGACCTTTGGGGCGGGAGGTCATTCGAAGGCCATTCTGCAATCAGTGCCGGGTGTAACAGTGGTGGCTGCAGATCGTGACCCCTTGGCCTTCCAACTTGCTCAGCATTTAGCTCAAGAATACCCGTGAGTTTACCCTTTGACTGACTGCATTGTACCACATTCAGAGTGGCATCATGACCAAACATAATTTGCCAACCATTTTGTCATCTCAAACACAAATAACAAAACACAAACATTTAGAAAATATCCTTGTCACTCTTTTCCATATAGTTTCATTGGACACACATGCCTGGCCCGAAGTTTACTTCCAGTCTGTGTTTATTGATCGGTCTGGCTAGTGGCAAATAATACAACAATTTATATTATATTTAATTTATACTACTATTAATTCATATTTTATTGTATAATAATTGTATTAAATAAACAATTTGTTGAATGAGTTATTTTGTGGCATTTTAGTCTAGCCAAGAAACTGTTCTTCTACTGGTAACTCAAAATAATACTGGAAAGTCTTGAAAAGATACTTTCAACTACTTAATTTACTTATTTCTTTTGCTTGTTTTCAGAAATAATATGCAGGGATTTTTCTTTGTATTCTTGTGTACCCGAGGTTTGGGCCACAAAAGCATGCATTCGCACTAACGTTTCTTTATGTCGTTACTTTGAAACTGTCTATATTCATTCTTCAAAAATTCACCTTTGTGAATTTACACGGCTCAGAAATGCCATAAGGGAGTGTAAACATTGACATGATTTTCATTTTACTTTTGAATCCAGACCTGTTTACCTGCTGCATCCTTGTTAGGATCATGTGGGTGCCGGTCATGGGCACTGTATTTTATGTGAGAGAATCTCCTAAGCAGATACAGAATCCCCGTTCTCACCCACGCTCAGCCGAAAGGCCCCGGCGTCTCATTTGTCAACGGGGCCTAAGGCTTCAACGACAGGGAGAGACGCTACTGCCCACGCAGGTTCCCCTGATTCCTTCGTGAGAGAGTGTAGGATGAGCGAGAGAGAAGGAGAGATAGTGTTTAATAAAAGAGAAACAGAGGAGAAGGCATGAGGGCATTGCGACAGGGCGTGTGCGTGCGCACGAGGCTGCGTGGAAGCAAGCTGGAAATGAGATGTTCCTGACTCTGCAGCGTGGGTAGAAATACCTCTTTACGTGGATTCCGGGGAAACCTGTCTCAGAGGGACTGCTGCTACAGAAACGAACGTAGGAGACAGCAATGAGAGAGAGAAAGAGAGAGAGAGAGAATAAGGACAAGCAATTCTGTCAGTAGATATACTTGCCAATAAGCCCTTTGACTCCCACTCAGGAGAGAGGCTGTAGAAGCTAGAGAAATCATGCAATTAGCTGATATTATTGGATGCCTGTGTTAGAGGAACATGCAGCCCACGCAAAGCTCTCCTCTTCGCTCCTCTCCAGCTCCTCTCCTCTTCAGCTCCTCAATTGCGCAGTTCTCATCGAATGTTTGTCCTAAGGGAAATTATAGAAATGGCAAGGTGTTAAGACATTGGCGTCTGTTGTCTTAAACAGTCTTAATCACACACGCACACACAGAATTACAGTCATGCTCCAAGGAAACCACGTCATTGATGATTTCAATACCGTCTGTTGCCTCAGTATCTACTTGTCACTTATTAAGGAAATTAATAAAAACAAGATAAATTATGGTATGAGAATGTGTTTAATACTTACGTTTTTTTGTATACCGGAGATCATTTATCATGAGAGACGCTCTCTCCAGGAATGACATTTCACCTAAAACGGGTGTTTCAAAAGACAACAACCCCAAACACAAGCTACATTTGTACATTTGTGTAAAAAAGGAAAAATATTTGTTTAGATGGCTGTATCTGTCTTCTGTTTTAGATGCCTGGTTGCCTTGGTTTACCAATTAAAGAATGCATTCTTCTGTTTTGGACCTTGACACTTTTTTCTGTACATTTCCATCTCTGCACCTGTTGAAAGCAGTCGATCAACTTGACATCTTGTCTTAAACCTCAGTGACGTAGATACAGGAGTGAGGTCAGGCAGCAAGGGACTGGGGAATATTTCAGGCTTCATTTGTTTGTGAACGTCAGGTCACAGTGGACTCTCTTCCTCTCCACTTGTTACTGCTCTAATCTCTAAGGGATAGTCTCAGCATAAGAACAGCTCTATTTTTCAGAAAAATGTGCTGTTTTTACTCTAGCTAGTTGGTTTTACACACATCATTAATAGATTTAGCAAAAGGAAAATAAATTAGTCTTACAATGAATCATGATATTAGTGACTCGTAGATACAAGGAGGTCATAGGTTAGGTTTAGGTGCGATTTTGTCAATATGAAATAGTTTGGTTTGGGTGGTGCAAGCTCAAGTTTGATTCACTTTTCCACCTCTGATCTAAGTTTACATTGTTATTTTGGTCTGAAGTCATTAAATGAATGCTTGGCTGGAAAGATGCGTCTTTAATCTAGATTTAAATTGGGCGAGTGTGTCTGATCCTCAAATAATATCAGGAAGGCTATTCCAGAGTTTAGGTGCTACGTATGAGAAAGCTCGACCCCCTTTGGTGGATTTAGTTATTCTAGATGTTATCAAAAGTGCTGCATTTTGAGATCTTAGAGAGCGTGATGGGTTGTAGTATGATAGAAGCTCTGTTAGGTAGGTAGGGGCTAAACCCTTTAAGGCTTTATAAGTGATAAAAAGAACTTTAAAGTCAATACGATACTTAATGGGTAGCCAGTGAAGGGTTGAGAAAATTGGGGTTATGTGATGGTATTTTCTGGTCCTGGTTAGAACTCTGGCAGCTGAATTCTGAACTAACTATAGTTTGTTTATTGATGATGCAGGACAAACACTAAGTAGCGCATTACAGTAGTCAAGTCTTGAGGTCACAAATGCATGAATAAGCTTCTCCGCGTCAGCAACACACAGAATATTTCGTGACTTGGCAACATTTCTTAGGTGGAAAAAGGCTGTTTTTGTGACATTTGAGATGTGATTTTGAAATGACAGGTTGCTGTCTAATATAACGCCTAGATCTTTTACTGTATTTGTTGGAGTAACAGTACATCCTTCAACTTGCAGTTTATAATCAGAAATATTCAGTTTGCGTGTCTTTGGTCTGATAAGTAATATTTCTGTTTTATTAGAATTTAAAAGATTGAAATTACAGGTCATCCAATGTTTTATATCTTCAATGCACTCTGCCAATTTGGATAGCTGGGAGGAATCATCTGGTCTTGATGAGATATATAGCTGAGTATCATCTGCATAGCAATGGAAGCTAATTCCATGTTTTTAATAATGTTTCCGAGGGGCAGCATGTATATGGAGAACAGCACGGGTCCCAGAACCGATCCCTGAGGTAATCCATAATTTACTTGTGTTAGATTTGATGATTCCCCATTTAAATGGACAAATTGATGTCTGTCTGACAAGTAAGATCTGAACCATTGTAGTGCCTGTCCCTCAATACAGGTATAATTGTGTAAGCGATCTAGAAGTATGTTATGGTCTAACATACATATCACTTTAAGTCATATCACTTTAATTTTCTTTTTTGAAAAACAAAAGTATAGCTAAATGCAATACAATATCGCAGAGATTATCGCTGGAAGCAGCACTGGTTCCCTCTATCAAAATCCTTACTGTGTGTTCACACCAAGCGCGAATGAGGCGTCAAGCGCAAGTGATTTACATGTTAAGTCAATGCAAAGACGTGACAGACGCGGTTGCGGCGCGAATAGCGCGAATGACATTTAGCTCAAGAAGTTAAATGTAGAACAGGCACTTTTGTGTCAGAAACGTCCAGACAGAAAAAATGGGCAAAGAATGAAAGAAGTAACAGGTTTATGTGACTTTATGTCGTGTCCTAATGAGACATGGCTGAAAAAAGTGTCTAGCAATCAAAGGAATCACTTCCAGAGTTTTGTTCTAACCGTCTGTAACGGTGACGTCGTAATATTCGTCACATCACCCACACACTGTTCTGATAGGCTGTATTTATGCTTTTTCACGTCTCTTTTTCATGTTGTGCCTGGTTAGGGCTCAGTTTAAGCATGAGTTGTAAGCAAGTTAAAACTGGTTAAGTTTCAGAAATTGCAAATATGTTGTAAAAGGCCAGCTGGCTTTTGTTTTCCTTGTTATCTGAATCCTTGTTTTTGCTTAATGTCCAATAGAGGAATTTTGACATTGGTCTACTACGTCATGCTACGTAATGGGTTTTTTTGGGCTGTTCAGCATCATTTACAGGTTGTTCTGAGATGAAGTGCTGGAAAAGTGTTTATCGGTAGCTTTATTTTATGGCTGCTTTTAAGTCAGCTTTCATGTTTGCACAAAAACAGACACTTCACCTGTCCTACCGAAATACCAGAGCATTTAGAGTCGGCATGTCCCTGGCACAAGTATACAATTAGCAAGGTTCATCAGATCGTTTTTTGTTAAATAATTTTTCGGTTAGAAGTTAAAGGATCTGAGGCCAACTCTATTGTTATGAAACGGAGCGTGCCAGTTGACTTATATATATTTTTTGCTGTGCCCTTTTAAGTTTGAATGATGTCAGGATTGTGGGTTGGTAAACTATAAATAGTTTGGTTTCTTACAGCAATTACAAAGACACAGGGCATGCACGCTTGCTCACACATATTTACACACATTAAACTTTTTTTAATAATGTAACACCTTACATAAGACTTTGCTATCTCCAGTGCTCTGTTCAAACTACATAAAGACATTAATAATTTAAAATTGTTATGTAAGTCTTTTGCATATTCTCAAATCATTCTGTGGGTAGAAGAGCCACAGAGAAGCTTAGGAAACCCCCACAGTGCTTTAGGAGGCAAAAGAGAAGAGAGTAAGATTGCTGAATAACACACACAGAGAGAGAGAGAGAGAGAGAGAGAGAGAGAGAGAGGGGAGAGCATTAATGTATGTAGGCAGGGGGAATAAATATGCTGAAGTAGCATTAACTAGCTCACAGTCCTACTGCACTTTTTTTCACTCAGCTGATTGAATTAATGTATTGAGGCTTGACAGAGCTCTAATAAAGCATGTGAAGTAAAGCTGCGGAAACTGTGATTTGATAGGATACTGTTGTTTAATAAATAATTACATTTATAAAATATGTATAGTCACAAACAGCAATGATCAGGGTTCAAGCAGACTAGAAAAATGACAACAACTGAAAAAATATATTCTGTGGATTCTGTTATTTTAGTGGCACTTTTTAACCTCAAGTCACATTTGAGAATTTTTTCTTTTAGGGTTATTGTGCCCTTATTGCACGGAAGATATTAAGGTTACCACGACCCAGTTACTTTGACCCACACTATTTTATAGTAGATATGGAGTTATTTTTAGATGGCTTTTAAAAGTATGAAACTGTATTTTTCCCGTGCCTGCTGCTTTACGTCACAGCTCAGAATAACAGATTTTAAATCCAATAATTCTGGGGGATCCTGTGCCACGTAAGCATGATGAATGAGTATGTTAAAAGATATAGGTAATATAGACTCACTTTTAAAAAAGGTGCATCAACAGGTTTTTTCACAGATATGATGCTATAGAATAACCATTTTGGCTCCCCAAAGAACCATTTACTCGAAGTTTCTTGTAAGAACCATTTCTATTTATTATAATCTAGATAACTTTGTTCACTTCATTTGTGAAACAGACTTTAAAGGTTCTTTATGGAACCATTCAGCCAAAAATGTTTTTCATGACTTCATGAATCAATTTGAATAGATTATGACAGGGCACGCTACGGCCTGCTCAAGTGGAGTTCACGTGGTGAGGTGACGACACGTCCATACCCTCTACACACATGAACGCGCACAAACCAGAAGTTCTTGGATCAATTCCAATTAAATCATGTGTCATTCACCTGTGAGAACATGTTATAGTTCAGAGTAAATAACGTTACAATAGCGAAAACCACTAAAGTAAACAACAGCTTTAAAACGGAATTAGATGCCGCATAGTTCCCTTTAGACGCTGGGTAAAGATGTGATACATCAAAATCGAATCATAACATGTATGTACCTGCCCAGAAGTTACCATGACATCATCTTTGAAACCCTTGACTCCCGTAGTTGCTTGGAAAAGCAACACCGATAATAATCATACCCATCAACACTCCAGGACTTTCAAAATTTTCACACCCATCAGTACAGATTTTTGTAATACTTATATTAAATTTTAACTCTATTATTATGATGAACATCTGCAATGATGAACCTTTTTTATTCATCTAAATATTCATCACTTTGTTAGCGCTCTTGAACCACCCGTAAGGAATCTTTTCACTCTCACCAACTTTTAAATAATTGTCATTTAACAATTTATCACAAGCAGTGTAGTAGAGCTTTACACAGTCTTAAGCAGCTCTGGTGTTGCACTCATTACGTTTGAACTTGCCTTCGTGCGGCACTTGATATCAGCCACTGTGAAAACCGCTCACTTTTCCACACCTAATGACACTCTGACATAGCACCTCCCACTCAGACTGGGTTGCTAGGCATTATTGTCATGCACTGAGTTATGTCTCCTTCCATTCTGCAAACTTTCAACTGCACCATCAGCTTTTTATATTTGAGCAGACTCAAGAGGGAAACTTTAGTCTATTATTGTAATTCCAGACTGTGAGTTTCCTGAGTAAAATCTGGCTAATTAAAAGACCAGAAATTATTCAAATTATTGACTTAATCAATTATTGTGTAAATATTCTTTCTTGAAAGGAACATCTTTCAATTCACAATTCAAGAATTGGTCAAGTGAAGCTCGTCTTTGGTCAAGGCGTCAGGGTCACTGTAACATTGGTGAGTTATTGTTCTCAATCTCATTGACACGTGAGATAAGTGACATACGTTTGGGTGTTTATGTGTGTTTGGTGCAGTTGTTAACGCATCAGATCATTGTCATTCCACGCATTACCATTTGACGTAATCCCTGCATAGATGTGTCGTTAACATTATAGAACACCAGCCATGATAGTCTGTGTTGCAACAGTCTGTCCTCAGAGGCCCGTTTCAATAAGGAGGTTCAACTAACACAGTTAAAATGTGAACTCTTGAGTTTATTTACACAGAGATGCGAAATTTTTGTTTTCAGAACATCTGATTTCAGGTAGTTATATCAACTGTGGGTAGGCTTACCTTGAGGTAAGCAAGTGTACCACCACGACAACAAGCCATGATCAATAGAGCTCCGATATTATGATTCACCATGGCAACGGCACAGAAGAAAAAGCAACATGGTGGCAGAAAGCGCTTGAGAGCGAGGCACACTTTCCGCTCTGCATACAGGGGATTTACTAATGTGCTTAATAAATAGATAAATGTACCAATAAAAAAATAAAAAAAATACAAATGTAATCAGTAAATTAATGGTTAAATGAATTAAATAAAAGAACAGATATGATAAAAAAAATCCCCATCAGTGCTCTAGTGATGACTGTGAGATGTCACACTTTCGTGTCAAAGTCCGACATATCACCAGTTCGTACTCTTCTCGGAGCAGATTTGTGTAGGAATGGCTGTATGTCTAAATTCAGTGTTTATTACCTTTATCACATCGTTTTTGTATTTATGTATGTATTCATTAATTTCTTTATTCATGCTCTTTATTTATACCCTTTATTAAGTCATTTCTCATCCTCCATAGAAAACTACCATGTGTGAGAAAATGTAAGGGAAATAATATGCTCCGATGTAATACATGGCCACGATGGCTGATGCTATTGCTTGATGTTGAAGGATTGATGATATGATCATTGCATTTTCACTCTGTGAAATGAACAACTGACATGAAACATTCTTAACCGGTCTTCATCTTATTGAAAGATTAAGTGATATTTGGTTTTCCTCTTTTGAAGAGACCCCTTTAAAACAAGCGTACAGCTATGGTTTTTATCTCAAGCTTATAATAAAATATGGAGCACGTGTCCACCAATCTAAGAATAATAGTCAGCAAACATAACACGCTTTCATCTAACCCAAACCTCTTCGGAGCCAACTTCATGCTCTCAAGCTAACCAATGTGTATATTGTCTATATTGTGAGGATTCATTAATAAAAATCCAAGTTGCAGAGTCACCCGCTGCTGGTTTATATATTCAGACAGTAAATTTTCCCGCTTAAACTGAATATCTGAAAGTGTTTTGTATATTTCATGTCACAATCTTGCTGTGCCAAAGCTCAATTAGCTTGAGTGGTCAGAATAGTTGTTGTTGTATGTGCTCACGTTGGTTGTTATCGTAGAATATGTTGTTGTGGCTTATAGCAAATGTACCTATATGAGGTTTATTTTACATGAAGAAGAAAATTACGTAGAAAAATGCCTCAATACATATAATGAGTGCTTTAATCAGATATTGGAAAACCCACTTATGATAATATTTTGTTAAAAGCCACAGAGAAACCTTTGTGGCCCTATATTGACTGTGTATCGACGCAGCCAGCGTTCTGCTTTTCAGAAGCTCTGTATGTCTCCTTCCAAACTCCCCAACCCATGGACAGGGTGGGTGGAACGGGGGCATACCGCTTTTGCGGAGTGTATGTGTTTGTGTGGGCGGGCAAGAAAATGCCTCACTATGGATTTTCCAACAAATTAATGAAGGTACTGAGCGAACGAGGAGGAGGGAAAGAGAGAGATAGAAAGCCCCTTTCACGGCACAGAAAACTGAGGGAAGCCCTTGCAGCGGGGGCGGGAGATGAGTGGCTTCCTCACCTCTTGATCTTTCTGCCTGGCGTGGGTGTGTGGACACAGGCACCCCCGGGTCCTATGGGTATAGCTCTTGGCCGGCCACGTGAGTAGGAGAGGAAGAAGGCTTTTGATAATCTTGGAGGTGGAGATAATGTCCTCCACTCAGACTCTCATCTGTGAGGAATTGAGGTGGAGACGAGGAGCAGAATCTGAATATTTAACATGACTACAAAGAGCCGTTCTGTGTTCCCATGAACATGGCCAAATTAGCACTTATGACTCCGTGTGAAAACCCTGTTGTTCCGACACCTCATTTGCTTCTGTACCGTCTGATTTATAGTTGCATACCTGAGCTGTCCCCCACTCACAGGCTGTCTAAAGGTCACATGAAAAATGAATGGCTTCTCTGTATCTCAGGAAGAGATACGGAGAGAAAGAGTGATCTGAGGGACGAAGATGATGGTGAAATGCCTATATGCGTGTTTCTGGAAACATCAGTCGTGATTTCTGTCAGGAGCCACATTGCACGGATCTCTTGTTAGTCATAGCTGTGAAGTCCCTTCAGATGAAAGAAAGTGGATTAAAGCACTATTGAAATAGAAAAAACTAGGCAATTACACATTGACACCCACGAGTCCATCGGAATGATTGAGGATTAAAGAGTCATCGTCAATACTCGCGTCAACCCAACACCTCCACTTCAAGTCGAATGAAACGCTCATCACGATCATACTATAACATTCATACTCCCCTACACAGAATAATTGCCGAGCCCTTTGAACTGCGTTGTTTATCTCTGGTGGGTTCACATGCGTTTGACAGTTTGCGTGTCTGTTTTTCAATTAAGTTTAAGCTGTGACAGCGTTCTCTCTCTCACGACATTCTCTCTCACACACATCTTCTGGTCTCCAAGGTGATAAATAAATTATACTTTGTTGCCTTCCCTGTGGGACCCGTATTATTTGGTCTATCTCTTTCCTTCATCTCTTTCCTTTTTATGAGCTGTCTTTGGACACCCACTAAGAACTAAGTGTCTAGGTAACCAGCCCCACAGAGGCAGAACACCTGTTTGTTCAGCTCTGCAAAATTTAAATCGTGGATTTTTGTGTCAACTTTTTCATTCTTTTTCGTTATAAAAGAATGGAAATTCCCAGGTTCAAGGACCAAAAGCTTGTTTCTTCTACAGTTTTACACATCTTTTTTTTGGCTTAAAATGGAACTTGAAACATAATTTTGCCTGAATTAATTAATTATGTGACTTTTACAGTTAAAATTCTTCAAGTCTAACACAGTTTCTACACCGGGCATGACATGACACGACAAAAGACCATAGAAGCACATTAGAATTTTGACCACACTGTATGCGGCGCAACAAACCAATTAAGAACAAGCTGGTTGTCATGCCACGTGCGTTGTAGACACAGTGAAAAGCAAACATTTAGAACGTCAGACTGATGGATTCCACATGTAACCCGCATTTAAAAGGTAATTTTGTCTATTTGTGTGTGTAATAAAGTTCGTTAGAAGGGAAGGAAGGAGGCGGGAACCGGCGAACATTTGCACAATAAAACTTTAATTAAATAAACAATAAACACGGAAGTAACTGACCGGCAGCCACCTCACGGTCGACTGCCGGCCATAAAACATACACACACTAAACATATGTCCGGGCCCGGTCCTCTCTCGTCAACAGTCCTGCCGATCGTCCTTTTAAGCTCCCAATCTCCTCCGTGATAAGATGCGGGACCGGTGCGCGCACAGCTGCTTGCACTTACCACTCACGCCACCGGCCCCGCGTCACGGCTCTCGTCCCGCCTTCCTCACCACAGTGTGCAGTTGAAGTAATGTTTTCTCTTATCTACACTTTTAAAAATAAAGACGCTTAAAAGATTTTTCACAGTGATGCCATAGAAGAACCATTTTGGTTCCACAAAGAACCATTCAGTCAAAGGAAGAACATCTATTAATTACCTTTTAATAATCTGAAAAATCTATGAAGAACCTAATCTGTTTAAGGTTCTTTATGGAACCATTCAGCCAAAAGGTTTGTTGTTCAATGGGCCTGTCTTTGCCGAAAGAGGTTAGAGTTCTGTAGAGCAGTTTGTCCATTTAGGGCTACTGTAGAAACAACATGGTGAATTCCATGTAAGGTGACCCACTGTGTATGTAGATAGAAATAGCTCATTCTAAGTTAATAAAAACATAACGCTTCATTATGTAAGGTCTGTATGCACCTCCGAAGACAGCTATGTATATTATATTGCATTTCTGTCAATATATCCTCAAAAAAATACACACAGCACCATTAACAAATTACATTCTCTGAGAATTTATATTTTTAGGTTTTGACTAAAAATGTCACATCCATGAAGCTGAAATTACCTCAATATCAATATTCTTTTCTTTTTACATGAACCATTTTTACTGATCAACAGTACCAACACAGCATGTTTTTGTCTTTTTATTCTTTCTTATTAGGGGCCAGGTAAAGGCCGTTCTAGGAAGGTTCAGTGAGCTGGATAACCTGCTCCCAGCATTGGGTTTAGGCCCAGGAGGTGTGGATGCTGCCCTTCTAGATGCTGGCTGTTCCTCCATGCAGATGGACACAGCAGAGAGAGGCTTCTCCCTCAGCAAAGACGGACCCCTAGACATGAGGATGGACGGAGACAGGTTTGATTATTACATCAAGTCTCATTATCCCTATTATTCTAAGCATCATTTGTACTATTATGCCTGATTCACTTTAGATATACACTAGTGGACACAGTTATTATTCTTGGCTCACTCGATGTGTAGCCACATTATTGATTACATCTACAGAGTGTCCACGCCTCTCTATTATAGCTGTTCAAATCTAATTCTCAAAAGGTGTAAGGCATAACCTAATTACTGCTTAATACAATATGAAGATGACTAAGCACTGCAGAGCCAAGTGATGCATAGACAGGTTTTGCAGGACATTTTATTGTGTTGTATCTGAAAGAAATGGTTGTTTGAATGGACAGAACGATTTTGGTAGGCGATGGACAAAGAGGAAGAGAGCCTGAGCAGTTGAGGGTCTGTGTATTGTGAGTACAGCGCTGTGACAGTGGGCTCCTCTCGGTCTATAGGATAAATAAACCAAACAGTTCTTGGCCACCATTGACTACCATAGAAGGAAAAATTTTTGTATCGTTTTTTTTTGTTCTGTTGAACACAAAAGAAGAGATTTTGAAGAATGTAGGAAAATTAACCGATATTGGGCACTTTTGACTACTATGGTAGTCAATGGTGGCCAAGAACTGTTTGATCACAAGCATTTTTTTCCAAATATCTTTCTTTGTATTCATCAGAACACAAAAATACAGATTTGGAACAACTCGAGCGGGAGTAAATGATGAAAGAATTTTCATTTTTGGTGAACTGTCCCTTTAAGATGGTATTATAATGTTGTGTCACAATGACGGCTGTCTTGGCAGAGCTGGAACTGGAAAATTTCCTCTGGAGAGGTGAAGCAGAAGTAATAATCCATTAAGGAGGTCTAGTCCTCTATCACGAAACTCACCACAGGAACAAGGACGAAAGAAGGTTTAAACTCAAATACACTTTAATAAACAAAACCAGGATAAACAGGACTAAAAACATACGTGAACAACAATTAAGACAAAGGAAAACGGGACAGAGGTGAGTACATATAGAGCCTATTGATGAGGGAGGACTGGCTGGTGTGATGATGGCAAACAAGGAGCTGGTGCGGGAATGTGGAGGATGATGGGGAATGGAGTCCATGGGGGGAAACAGGAGAAACAGGCACGGGAGCAGACGAGACTGTGACAGCAGCTAGGCCTGATTTGGGAATATTTGATAACACCTTCCTACCCTGTTTTCCTAGCATAGTGTTTTGTCTGTGTTATTAACTCTCATTCTTCTCCTCTATTACAAATATGTTTTCTTATTTAAAGAAAAGTGAGAGGCTTTAGGTTCTTATTAGGAAGTTTTGTCAAAGTTTTCAGTGTGATAATGAGGTGGAAATCCCACCCACCATAACTGACTGTGAACTTTTCTGGGGGCGAGATGAAATGGTTGAAGAAAGAGAGGGAGTGAGAGGGACCCAAAGGAAAAAGAGAAAGGGCGCGATGTAGAGCAGGTCGATCCAGGTCCAGCCCACAGTATCTGAAAACACTTTATCCTCATTCTGTCACTAAAACCAATGCAAGAATTAAACTTTACGACAGCATGACGCAGTCAGCCAACTCTAGTGGGCCTTCAAGACGAACAGAACATACTTTGCATTAATCAGCAATGTCTCCGTTTGAGTTACTCATCCTGTGCGCTTTGTTGTGCCCACATAATAAAAAAAACAGTTAGAAATATAATTGTTCAAGGATAATCCTCAATGACATCAATTGCAAAAGATATTATGGATTTTTCTTTATCAGCTGGAATTTGTTGTTTGCTCAGTGGTAAGAGCATGGCTCTAACAACGTCAAGGTTGTGGGTTCGATCTCAAGGATTGCACATACTTAGAAACAAATGTATAGGATAATGCAATAAAAGTCGCTTTGGATAAAGGCGTCTGCCAAATGCGTAAATGTAAATTGCAATGGATATCTTAGAAACTCAGAAGATACTATGATAAATTACTTAAAGGGATAGTTCACCCAAAATAAAACGTCTGTCATCATTTATCTACCGTCATGTCATTCATAATATATGAGACTCTTTTTTTTCTGTGGAACACAAAAGAAGACATTCTTAGAAATGTCTTAGGGGTTTTGTGTCCACACAATGGAAGTCAATGGGACCAATGTTGTTTTGTTACAGACATTGTTCAAAATATTTTCTTTAGGTTTTTTTTGCAGGTCATACAGGTTTGAAAGGCATGAGGCTTAGTAAAGGATGTGAAAATGTTTATTTTTGTTTAAACTATCCATTTTAACTGTAAATCCTTCATTTCGATTTCGAAAGCTGTTTTGTATTATCAGTGCTGGTAAGGTTCAAAGTATATGAGGTTGTTCAGATGCGAATAAATGTAGTTGAAGTATCAGGGAAAAAAATGCTCATACTTAATCATATTCAGATGTGTATCATGATATTAAGTGAACATATAAATCAGTATAATCGACTTTGCATGCGTCTATTGAAAACCTCCCGACTGAATTAGCCACTGCTTATTAATATTTCATTTCACATTAAATGTTTTATTTATATTAACAGGTTTATATATTTACAGGGATTTGTCTCTATCTGTGTTTAACTTTGTCTTATTGATCCCACTTCTTTCCAAGAGCACACATAAATGTTTTCCAAAAGCGAGCAAAGATGAATGCATAATTGAGTGATGTTTTTATATTTGTCACCAAGCGTTTTTCCCTCCAGTTCTTTCGTATGTACACACACACACACACACTCTTTTTATAGATCTCAAACCCAGAGTGGGAAGGTGGGAGGGGTTTCGCTGGTGTCTTAGAGCTGTCAGGCTTGGCTTCTGTCAGCCAGGAACTTGTGACGTCAAGCTGCTTAATTGGGCTCCTCTTTGTGCGTAGGTACCCCGACATGCCCTGCGCGACTGACGTGGTCAACGCCTTAGATCAACAGGCACTTGTATCCGTGCTAGCCGCGTACGGGGAGGAGCGGCACACCAGGAAAATTGCGGTGGCCATCGCACAAGCACGCAGCGTCTACCCCATCGGCCGGACCCTGCAACTGGCCAGCATCGTAGCAGGTACCCCCCTCATTAATTCCCTACACCATCTCCCTCCCCAGAGGAATACAAAAAAGAAAGAAAGAGAGAGAGAGTGAGAGATATTAATGCAAAGTCTCCCTACGCGACCTATTTGTTCTGGAAAAACAGAACCCCCTTTCATCTGTCTGAGTTTCCATCAGCAGCGCATCCTTCGCATTAGAAAAGGCTAGTATTAAAAAAAAATTAATCGAAGAGAACCGAGAGGGTGAAAGATGCAGGTGTGGTGCCGTGTGTTTTTTTTTCTCCCCTTAATTCGTATTTAGACTCACACTCCCATCGTCTCCCCCCCGCCCCCCGCATGCTTTGATTTGTTTCTCACTCTCCCCGCCATCCACGGCTCCCTCCCTTTCCGTGCCCTTCTCTGCACCCCCACCAACACGCTACTCCAAAAACATGCATCACGCATGCACCACATTGCGGCAGCTCGATGGTTTTTGATAATATATTTATCGGCAGTTTTATTTTTGCCGTCGCTGTTTCCATAGCCTAATGCTGCCAATGAGACAGAGAGAGAGAGAGAGAGAGAGAGAGAGAGAGAGAGAGAGAGAGAGAGAGAGAGAGAGAGAGAAACAGATCGAGAGTCAGTTCAGATGACGGTAGCACGAGGCGAGCACATGCGTCATGCCTGGAGAACAGGTGTGACTAAGGGCAGTTGTTTGATCTTCTTTGAAGAGCAGAGCAAGTCAACAACAATGTTTATTCCAATCAATCGGGAAGGTTCTGACTCTCGAGGGTCCCTGGGGTCAGCGGTGGGCTGCTGGCATCACCGTTGCCATGGGAAGCGATTGATGGAGCCGGAGGGAGGGATGATGTGTGCGGATTTGTATACTTGTGTATTTATTGGAAGTGATGATGAGGGAATGGGAGGGGTTTAGACGGCATAACAATGGCTATCAGGGGACTTCTCTCTCTTATAAGCTCTTTGTTTCCTTACATGAGCCCCACAATGCCTTTCTGCCCTTGCGTTTTGGGGACGGAGCAATCACTCCATTTGCCCCCATGTTTATTTTCTCAAATTTTTCAGGAGATGAATCTCTGCTGTTAGTTGCGCTGGTCGTTACTTTCCGTTTTCTCTCTCTTTGCAATGGCCACGGCGCTCTTTATGAAGATGTTTGCTTTGTTTGACTTCTTGGCTTTCAGCTACACCTCTGAAGACTCGATCAGGGTTCTTTTTGAGCCATAAAAAAACAGGGAATCCCGACCATGGTCCTTTGCCAGTACTGTTGAAATAAATTAGTGAAAAGCCGAGGTCATGCCGGTGTAATGTGCTCATCAGTATGAACCCAGCTGGCGTGACAGAAGATTATACAGATTCCCCAAGGAAAGCGTGCCTGGGTCCCAATGCACAGATCAGCTTTCTACATATCATACCAGTTTGAATCATAATGAGCATCAGCACAAAACTGGCTTAAGGCCAGACACTCGCAACCTCACCGACCCCAGCCGGCCAAATGACTGTCAACCTATCAATCTTGCATCAACATTCACATTCATTTGAAATCAAAGTGAGATTCACAGGTTTTGACAGTATTGTTAAACAGTTGCTCAAGCTGCCGGTCATGCTTTAATATCACTGTAAGAGACATTAATTAGCACGTTATTGATTTACTGGCTGAATTGCAGACTTGTTGGAGCTCTGATGAAAATTGATCTTTGGGTTTTTCTTCAGAATTTCCTCAGGCCCACATCACAGTTTTACTATTAAGGCTGTCCTTAGAGTCCGTACTCCTATTAGTTAGAGTTCTCCCTCCACCGTAGCACTCTAGCTTTATCTGGCAGTGTTTTACTACAGTTGACACATTGTTTCAAGAGTGACTTACTAAAATGACTTGAGTCGGGACCTAGCTTTGTTTGTATTATTAATTGATTTGTTTACTGATTGTTTTAAACAAAACCAAACTTGGATTTCTGCTTAATATCTGTGTGGGGATGTGTGTGAGAATCTCTTTCTTTTTCGCATTCAGCATGCAGATTATAAATGTCGTCTTTAAGGAGTGGAGGGAATGCAGCCTGGTGGAGCTTAGCATCTAGCTATTCAATTAGTATTTAGCGGAAGCTTTTCATCCAAAACTGTCAATTGTCCTCTTTGTGTAACTTGGGATTTAGTGTCTCATTCAGCTCCATAATTCCATGCAGCGACACATTTCTGACATTCAGCCAACATGATGAAAATATGAGGAACAAAGTCACGATGGGTCTCGACGTGTTGGTGATACTGTAGGTAACTTTTCACAGGGGGACTGGCTAGTGCGTGATGCTGTAAAAACAGAACTATTTTCCACAAACGGGTGAAATGGCAAAATTGCTCCTTTATTATCGAAATGTCTGAAACTGCAGCGAACGTTCGCAATGCAATGCCGATTCAAAGGGATTTTAAAAAAGGGTTAAGGGTTTCTCATGACCCTGCAAATCTTTTGATCTGCAGGCATATTCTTAAATGTCTGAGATCATTTTTGTAAACAAAAACAATTTAGAATAATATATTTATATTATGTTTTTGAAGAAGAAGTGTTTGACTGATAAATGGCTGATAAATTAAAGCAGCCAATAGAAGCATGGCATAGATCTCAAGAAGCTGGTTGATATAATTCCAAGCTAACATTACTGCATATTTTGGGCAAATGGTGACTAGGGATGCACCGATACCAGTTTTTCTCTGCCGATCTGATTCCGATACTGAACTTACAAATATCGGCCGATACCGATCCAAATCCGATATTAGTTATTGTTGACCTTTTAAAGTTTTAGAATGTCTGTAACTCACACAGTCATTACATTAATCTGCTTAAAGTCAAGCTTTGTATATTCATGAAATACATCAAAACTTAGATAAATAATATACACAGTATGACTAACATCTTTATTAAGAACACTGTGCTAAACTTGTAATTGAAATAAATTAAATTTAATCAAGCTATGGAGTCATCCAAATGACAATCTGTATTTTCCAACCATTCAGCATTTATTTGATTGAAGCTGAAATCACGCTGTTGTGTGTGACCCTCGCAACTCTTTAGCATGTAGCACAGCACTCTGCAATGCGTAACCAGAATCCATCTAATGCGCGGTTAAACTCAAAAGGGACATGGGACACACGTCGGAGCTCCAAATATTAGTAGTGAAGCTCAAAGATTTTACATCTTTTAACTGATCCGCAACATGCGACGACACTATAAAATAACTCGGGCAAAGCTGTTTCTGAAATGTATTTACGCGATGGTAAACTAACGCGGTTCAGGCGACGGAAGCCTACATTTTCCACAACAGAGAGAGGCTGATCATCTAGTTAAATAAATTCCACAACTTTTTCTGTGATTTTTACAGATTTTTTGTCGTCTTTATGAAGTTTTTCTTGCCTTTGAAATACTTCCTGCAAGGTTTGCTGCTTTAATTCGTCCTTTTTGCGTTTCGCTTGTACAAACTCTTTGTGATCTTTTCCGTGATGCTTCTGAAGATGTTTGATTAAATGTGTCGTATTGTAACGCGCAACAGTACTTCCACCTCTTCCAGTGCTGCTTTCTGTTGTTTCAAGCGTGAAATATTTCCACATCTACGACGCGCTGAAGTTAATTTCCATATAGGCATAAAGTTGGGTCCTGAAAGGTCTCCCCGCTAAACTCGCCTGTCAGGCAATTACGCAAAAAAAATCTAAGTATTTAATTATTATTTTTAAGTAAATGCATTTTTCTCAAAATAAACGAACGTTTTCTATTTACTTAAATACAGCTCCCCGTTCAACAATCGCTGGTAATTTGGTATCCGATTTGGATCGGTCGTGCTGACTTGCGCATGATCGATACCTGATCCTTTCAAAAAGGTATGGATGGGAGCCAAATCCGATCCAGAGTATCGGATCGGTACATCCCTAATGGTGACTAGACTGAACGTGTGAGTAAATTACCCTAAACAATAGTTTATATTATGTGTATATGTCTGTATATAAAGTTGTGTTACAAAATAGAATATCTTTTCACTAGTGGTCTCAGAATTTCTTGCTTTACTGTGCACTTTTTATTAAACTTAGCAATGATTTTGCTTAACATACAGTATGAATTTTACTAGACATGAATAATCTTTAGATTGTTTATTAGCCATGGTTTTTTGACACTCATTTGGAAGTGATAAAATATTGTAGTTTCGTGAAAACTGTAATCCTTTTTTGGACTTCCAGATGAGATTTCACATCTACTGGAAACCACAGGGGATCTCACACAAAGATATCCGCAGATACCTTTTCAGGTACATTGCTTGATGCTTAAGTTTGGAAAATAGCTTTAACACATCGATTCAGCCCTAGAACACTTAAGCGTTATCATATGAAAGCGGCCCAATTCTACCATGGTCAAATTTGAACCTGCAACCTTAGTATATAGTGGCCTAGATGTTGAACCTTAGCGAAAGGTTCATCTTATATGTTTCTCGGCAGCCTTGAGTCATTTTTGTGAACAGTCAACAGACTTTTTTCTGTTTTCCACCAGCCAATAGAAGCACTGCCCTTTAAACCTCAAATAACAGTCCTGATGTTCAGTGTCCCTATGCGGCTTCTTGGTTTTATAAAGGGGATTTACTGTGTAATAATGAAGTATCATTCTTTTAGACTTAGCATAGATACATAGGATTTTTTTAATGGCCCTTTCTGAGCCCTTCTAAAGAAAACAGCATAAATTGGCTCTTTATAATAATCTAGAGCACTTTATAAGCTTTTTTACTGGACGCCTGATGTTGTCTGCACAGATTGGGAAGTGTTTTGCAAATTTTAGTTAACTCTTCAGGGTAAACAAGAAGATGGAAGGCTTTAATTTTCTCTCTCTCTCTCTCTGTATGTATTGCTCTTCTCTTTCCCAGAGGTGAACAAGGAGAAATATGTAAGTGTCCGTGAGACACATTTGTTGAAGATGAGTCATCATCTTGTTGTCATAGCGCATACAGGATTGAGTCTTTTTTGCAAAAGATATTCACCCTTCAACCATAACAGTGTTTCATGACAAATGAGGAATAAATTAAAGGAATAAACCATCTACTGACTCACAGCTCCGTCCTGCGTCATTTTCAAACATGGGGCGTGAAAATTTAATAAAGTATTTAGCTGTCTTAATCAATCTTTACTAGAATTTGATCACAGCGGATTGCATTTGGAATTGTTAAAAGGATCATGACCGCAGAGGGCAAGATTTCATGTGTTCTCCTGTGCTAAAATAGAGCTCAAGGGTTAAGGATTCAGGA
The DNA here is from genome assembly GCF_947034865.1 of Barbatula barbatula. Lineage (NCBI taxonomy): Eukaryota > Metazoa > Chordata > Actinopteri > Cypriniformes > Nemacheilidae > Barbatula > Barbatula barbatula. Next base: position 19,371,284 of record NC_136766.1, on the reverse strand, counting down.
CATTCGTGGCCAAGTATTACATGTGAAGCAGTATAGATTTTACTTTTCAGACATAGCGTTTAAAGAAATCAGGGTTGAAATACAGGATATTGTAAATAAAAACATTTAGCTGTTATAAATAAGAATGATGGATTCAATTCAGGTTTATTTATATAGATATTTTTTACATGGTTGCATTGTTTAAGCAGCTTTACACAAAAAGTAATCATAAAAGTGGAAAATTATTTCAGTACATGTATTTAATGCATACAGATAAGAATAATATACAATACATAGTATTATTGCAAATAAAAATCTTAACAGGCATCCAGCTGGAACATAAGCGGAAAGAGAATTTGCAATGATACCAAAAAAAAACTACACTGCTATAGCGATTTAAAATGTATTGCTAAAAATGGTAAGACATCCAACAAATGTGTATTTTATCAGAAAGTGTTTGGTATTTGTAATACAAGATTGCAGTTATTTCTCTGCTAAACATACTTTTAAAGATCTCACTTCTGGATTTGCCAAATCAGAGGTTATTTTTAAATGATAACTCTGCATACAGTGCTTCATTCTTGAGCTTTCATTAATAGAGAGGGATTGCAAAAGGAAATCTGTAATTCAGTTCACGGCCAGACAAAGAATTATCCCTCTATTCTAACTGAAATGTGTTTGTGCAGAGACTGCTTGAAGAGCAATCTCTCTCATGATTACAGACGGGTGTCATGCAGTAATCACTTACATCCAAACAAAGACATACTGCCATTATGAAATCCATGAGCAGCTGGGTGTTACCCTCTAATCCTTCCCGTCATAAAAGACTGACAAGCAATTACATTCATTTACATACACTCAACAAATATATGTGTTGTATGACTTACCATGTGTAAAACATTCACTGTGGTTTAAAGCAAGTGTTTTTTTTCTGTGCATTAAGGTTGGTGTAAAAATGTAAATTATCTGATTGATTTTTTTTTTAAATGACAATTGACAGAAAACATTGGCTCGTACAATATACAGCCCATTAGGCTTGTATGTTAACAATTTTTTTAACACAGGGAGTTCATTGTAAATTTATAGGTAATTAGACAGAGGCTGTCTCCACTGTCACACCCGTCAGGATTCAAGGCCAGAGAATCAATAGAGATTGCCGCCTGAATGTGATGAGAGCACCCTTGAGGTAATAGAAAAAAACTCATTGGTGTTTTTATTGACACAGTATCTGTTAGGCTTTTATTGTAGTGCAAAATGTCATTATTTGACACTCTTCCAAAATGAGGATATTTTCATTTTCTGTATTGCTGTCGTAAAGAAAAATAAAATTGTATTATTATTTTTTGTGTCTGCTAAACTCAAACTTGATTTTATTTGTTTGTGCATTATTGGCTTATGTTTTTATGTGTATATTTTGCAGATTTTCCTATGACTAGCTATTTCTAGTCTTAGTGTTGTTTATCTTTCTATTCATTCTTTTCTTGTTTTTTTATGTCTTTTCATTTTTCTTCATATTTTGCTGTTCGTCAAATCTTGGTTGGGATTGTTGGGTAAGGCATGTGGTCCTATTGATTGGCTGGTGTCTCACTCTCAAAGTCCAGAAGTGCAAGACTTGTGAGATGCAACACCTCTCTTACAAATATATGTCTCTCCATCTCCTGCACTCAGTCATTTTCAGGAATAACAGCAGCGGTTAACACACAAAAATAAAAAATCTTAGTTTTTGACAGCTAGCATAATTTCAGTCAAATTACTTTTTAAACAGGCTAACACAAAGGTTAAAGAATTTAAACTGTCATTTAGAGAGCTGCTCCACTGATACTGTGATTTTCTATCAACTGGCTTTGTTGTTAAAGATTATTATTTTTTTTTAGTTGTACAGATTTATTTATTTATTTTTAATTTATAAATGTATATATTTTTTTTTATAAATTATAACTAAATCATGATAGCAAGAATTATGTTATTACTAGAGATGCACTGATACAAATAGTTGATTATTAGTGATATCTGCCGACACTGATTCAGAAGCTTAAATTAATATTTCTTTATTTTTTTAATGTTATTAATCTATATGGACCTTACTCGAATGACTATTTGTATAGAACATCAAAGCGGTGATGTTTCTTAACATTATCTATATACAGAGCACAAATTAATTGCATTTTCTTGTCCTTTTTTTGATTGACAGGATATATCGGCCCGTTCATCAGAAAAAAATGCTTTTATTAAACTATACCGACTGTTGGTCTGTAAATTGGTGCATCTCTAATTAATACTACTGTATACTATTAAACAATTAATACTATAAAATATTGTTCAATGTATTTCCTGCACAACAGCAAACTGTCCGGGTTCACACGACAACAGAATATGAATTGAGGCATTGCTGTATTTTATTCAACATATGTGATTATGCAGTTCAGAGGCATGAATAAAAATTCATGATATGAAATCAAAGGCAGCAGACCTGTGCTTTAATATGAGCAAGGACTATAGGCAATACTAAACAGCCATAAACATTTATTTATTTTATTAAATACCCGAAAAAAGAAAAATGTCACACAGTTTTGTGTGGTTGTATTATTTTTAAGCATTAATTAAAATAAAATAAAAGTTTTATTCAAATTAGCATTGTATAACTTTTAAAAAAATGTATGACGTTAGAATTTTTTTAAAATAGCATTTTAATTATGACCCGGTGCAATTTTGTTTGTTATTTAAAGTGCATGTTAAAAGATGTGCCTCTGGGCGGGTCCACAACGCGCTTTCACTTCTTACACAGAGAGAAGCTCAGCACCACACAAACATTTACATTAACATTTAGTCATTTAGCAGACGTACCAAATTACCTGCTTGTCATGTAGATGGTTAGCTTGCGCGCTTTAACCTCATGCACGAGCAGATGCGTTTCCTCTGGAGAAGCGTCCATTATTTATGTAAATAGCAAATCTGCCATGGTGCGAGCGCAACTGGCTCTGAAAGGGTATGAGAGATGAGACTCTGATTGGTTTAAATAGGAAAAGTGGATTCGGACATGCCCTGTGTGCACCTGCGCTGAGCCCATTACACCATGCACTTAGATTGTTAAAATATGGCCCATTATATGTAAAGTCAAGTACAAATTGTGTTTTAAGTACTAAACTCACAATAGAAGTCTCTGGGGCTCTTGGATAAACCAAAAACATAGTCACAAGGATTTGCAAGAGTTAACTAGTGATCATTTGATATAATCAAATGAATATATAATCGTATATAGAGGAATTATGTTTGCTAATCATGTTGGTAGAACATTAACCAAAAATCTGCCCAGAACAATAGTTCCACTGAAAAAAAGTACAATTTCAACAGCCTTATAGCTCCTTTTATGTTTTAAGAACTTAAGAATCTTTCAAGCGTTTAAAACAAAAATACAAGCAAATCACTGTAATTTTACTCCCAAATATTTTTTGAATCCTGAATACTCTTTTAACCAGCTAACCAAATTTAAGTTACAATATACAGCACGGACCCATCTCTCCATGAGCTTTGTATAACAGCCTGTTTATTTTCAAAACCACTGTGTCATCACACAGTGATCTGAAATAAGCCCCTGTGTGTCCCCAGCAGTGTGCATCTTTCAGTGGCTTTGTCTTTTTTGTTTATCTGGTCTTGTATTAAAGTGCACTGCACCTTTTTGTTCTTCATATCAACATTTTATCTTCATTGTTCCTACAAAAAGCACCTATTTATGCCCTTTATCTCTTATATAATTAATAAAGAAAAGCATCATCACTTGATCACAAGTTATGGTGATGTCTGTTTGAATGTTGGACCTTGATATTTATTAACCTTAATGTAAACATAAAAATGTAATTTTTTTAGTTTTAGTGATTCAAACATTGCCTCGTCAGGCTTTTTCTTTCTGTGTTAAAAATGATCAAATGCAAAAACATGTAAATTGCGAAGTTATTAGTCTTTTGTATAGGTTTTATTCAGTTCATATTTAGACATAAACTGAAACTACAAACTTAAATGGAGCTTCACAAAAAGAACATCACATGAAGCTCAGAGCCACATCTTATAGACACCCTTCCTTTGTATCCCATTTTTTCTAAACGTGGCTGTAACATTTCGAGCTTCAACATTATATGAAATCATTGCAAAAGAACGATCTCTCTTGAACTGTAAAGTGATCCTTTCATCTTTTTTCCCCCATTCTAGGAGCATTTCCAGCCAGCGCGCTGTTTGCCCGCCGAGACCGGCTGCAGAGACCTTCACACGTGGCCACCAAAACCTTTCAGGCCTTACGGATATTTGTGAACGATGAGCTGAACGAGCTGCATGCCGGACTGCGTACGGCGCAGACCCTGCTCCGTCCCAAGGGGCGACTCTGTGTTCTCACCTTCCACTCCTTGGAGGATCGGCTGACCAAACGCTTCATCCGTGGAGAGGACCTGGCAGAACCTCCGCGCCTCAGCGTTCGCCAGCGAGCCAAAGCTCGACGTGAGGCAGTGGAAGAGGAAGGTGAGGAGGACGAAGAAAGTAAAGAGGAGAAGGGACAAGAGGGCGCCTATTGGGTCATCCCTCAGAAGAAGGTGATGAAGCCGAGTGAAGAAGAAGTGCAGGAGAACCCGAGAGCGCGGTCGGCTAAGCTAAGAACGGCTGTAAGGCGATAGAGAATTGTATATTGTTACAATTGAGATCAGATATTCTCTCAGAGAAACTTGTGTCCATGTTTGGGTTCACCGTCGTTTTAAAAGTACACAAAGTAAGACATTTTGTATGGGATAAAATTAGTGATAAGTTCATGTAAACAATAATAAAATTGACGATCACTGATCTCTATGTACTGTAAATTTCCTAAAGTCACACCCAAAGTCTCCTAAAACAATTCAAGAGAAACTACCGACCTGAATGGTCTGGGGGTGTTCAAGGTTGAGTTCATCGCCTACCTGCTGAGTAACTGCTACCCAATTACACCAATAAATAGACTTTACCACATTACTGGCTCTGTTACTTCAGCTCATAGCCAAATGAAGTATCACTTCACACGTGGGTTTCATCCAACTCTCACGTCTTTCCGACTCGTTTTGCTGCATTCATGACTAAAGTGCTGATGTCCGACTGCGTCCTGTGAAGTTTCTATTAACAGCTCAAATATGCCAGTGTGCAGTCGTAGCCCTCCCCAGCAGCCGTACGAGAGGTCAAGACAATTCTAAAGTGTGGGAGAAAGACATTTAATCTCAGATGAAATATGTGCAACAAGTTTGACACAATTAAAGAGTGGACATCAAAAACGCGTCAGGTGCCCGCATGGCCACCTTAAGAGCCAATGCAGACGTGGAGAGAGAGAAAGAGACGAAGAGATTGCATCTCAATGCGGCGGCCTCTCTCCCTTTGTTGAGCTAGTGGGGGTGAGTCACACACCTGCAGGACTTGGGTGGGATTCCGCTGCCATGGTAATGCCGATCGCCTCGTGTACTGTACGCCGGCCCCTGAGTTTGAGCTCAGATCTGAATCAAATACCCAAACACCTCCCCGGTAGCATGGAACAGGATGAAAATATTTTCTTTGAGCTCGCAGCCTCTTGTTTTAACACCTCTTTAAAGTATATCGGTTCACTCTGCATGACAATGTAAGCAGTTGTAGAGTGCTAAGTTTATGTCAAACTGTTTTGTTGGAAAAATATCATGTCGAAAATACCATGTCATTCCACCAATCAAATTACGATGGTAAAAAATAGAGATGCGCCAAGAATGTTGCTAATGTAATTTCATTAGAAGGACTGGATGCAATGAATAGGAATTAGCTGTTAAATACAAAGTTAAACCATATGTGAGTCAAATATATACGTTTTTTAGCTGTTAAATATTAACTTAAATAATATATGAGACAAAGGAAAGGTTTTTCTTCAATTTCTTCTTTGCCAAATATGTCATAGGTACTGTACACATCACATTTCCTTCATAAGATGATTCATTAATGACTATTTTCCCAGAAAATGATTTCCAGTATGTATTATTTAAATGTTGCCAGAACCATTGATCTTACTCAGTCTTTACAGTAAAGTAAGGAGATGAGGTTTTAAAATGCATTGACTGTAGTAAGTGCTGCCTCCAACTGGTCAGGATTGACAGACCCAAAGCAAATTCACATACAAAGCAAAACATTAAGAAAGAGGTATTCTATTCTTCTATGAGTTTCTTATAATACTTTATTTAAAGGTCAGAAAGAAAACAAAAAAAACTCAATTTAATTTGGTTTGTATTCAACCACACTTAAATCACTTTAAATGGATAAAAACATGTCATGACTAAAACATGTCAGAAGTCTTTATGATGATAATTGCGTGTGCCACCCCCCCACAAATTTTCCATCTCCTAGCTCTACTTCACGTTCTTATTCCGTCAGCTCTAAATATACACCGCCCTGTCGTTACCGTGGAAACTAAACGCACATGTAATGTTGAACTTAATGGTGTTTAAGTGTGTTTGCTGTTCTAATAATGGTGTGATCAACCAAAGACTCCACTCTCCCTCAGACACTTTTGCCTCTCCTTCTCTACTGACGTCACGCCGACACTCACAAGCTGCCTGCATGCTAATACGTGTCAACTGTGAAGCTTTGATCCTGCTGTGAGATGAGAGAGGCGAAAAGATACCGCGTGAAGATCGGTAGAGCGAGCTGAGGAATTCAGATTACTCATATTTAATTCTTAGTTTTTTCGAATCAATAAAGCTGTTGTAGAATGAGACGTGCAAACCCTGATTCTTACAAACGTTCTTTACTCTCAGCTGTAAAGTTATGAAGGAAACATAAATATAGGTGTAAAGGCCTTATGTTTGTGCAACCCAGCAGCGTCAATTCAGCTCACCTGTTATGGCCTGAGCGCTATCACACCACAGCTGCACGCATTCGCATATTTTTAATGAAACAGTTTGCTAAAAACGAATGCAAGCAGTTTCTGAGCTGTGATTGAGCTCTCACTGAGAAAGTGAGCTGGAGAGGATTTCTTGGCTCTGGTGCGAGTTTATTTCAAGCTAACCCTTCTGGCTGGGGTGTGCGTTGGCAGCGCTGATACTGTACGGTCACGTGCATGTGTGCCATAATTCACTTCACAAAACTTTTCATTCAGATCAAAAAACTTTCCTTTGCTTGACGTGTCTGAGAGAGGGAGCAGAGAACATCAGGAAAGGCTCAAGTAGGTGTTGACCCGTTGACCCTTCCTATTTGCTGTCTGCTAACAGTAGCCTCAACATCAGAATTTTCTGTCGATAGTGAATAGAGACTTTGGAAAACTCTTCATCTATTTAATAAAAAATCTCAGTCAACAGAAGTACAGCACAGTTAATGACATATACACTCACACTCCTGCAAATTTCTTATAATTACAGCTTTTTTTTGTCCATTACCTGGAACCTCCTCGGATGTTGGGAATAGTTTTGGCAGCAGGTGATAGGCTATTTGTGGAGTTGGAGTCACCTTGATAAAGGGTGGTTTCCGTTTAAAGTGAGAAAAGTAACAGCATCACGTCCACCATTATACAGTAGAGAGAGACAAAAAGACGGACAGTTGCTGTTCTGTCGTATAGTAAAACGTAACTTTTGCGTGAAGTTTGGTCATGGGACTTTTTTCTATGTTTACTAAATCGATTATGAAAGTTCAATTCAGTTTTATTTATATCGTTTGTTCTGATGTACACGGATATTTGGAAGAATGCTTGAACCAAACAGTTCTCTGTGTTCATCAGAACAGAGACCAGCGCTGATGCCACGTGACTTTTACATGTGGCATCAAAGTACCACGAGAGCAACAACTGTACATTTATTTTTCAGTTACTCTTATAGAAAAACATTTTGTTGATCTAAGACGTTTTCCAAGTTTATTTATACTACTGAAAAAATTGATTTGGATTGTGATACTGGTTCATCGGAAATAGATAATATTCTTAAAATTCTTATTCTACTTGTAAAATACCATATACATAAAGCAAAGTTTCTATCTCAGCCGGCACAGCATCTTATGCTGCATTCGCGACAACTCGTGTTTCGGATATTATGACGTAACATATCCGACTTCTGACCTCAATGCATTCCAGTCAACCACGCGTCAAATTTGGACGTTTCCACGTGATGTCACTATGAGACACTGAGAGAATGTAACTGCATTCTAGGGTATCATTATATGGTAGCTATTTGACAAAGATCACGTGTGTTTCTGGTTTATTCTAACACCTTCAGTTCAACTAATACATGTTTTTAAAACTCTGTTTGTATAATCATAATATTTTATTGAAATATATTAAAAATATATATATCTTTTTTTATTTTTAGGCATACACTGTTAAGCAGCACAAAACACACACAATATGCAGTGTTTATCGTTGCTTCTTTTTTTATTGAAACGTTTGTTTTTTGGACAAATTCACTATATAATCGACTTCATAGAGAGGCTCAGAGATTATGTATTTTGTAGGCTAACCTGGAAGTAAGTGTCGTGCTGGTTCCCTCGACCGTTAGCCTATGCATTTTTCCCATAGCTCTGTGATTTAATAAAGGTTTATGATGTTTACACATTTTTCCCTATCAAGATAATCTTCACAATCAACACAACATTTGTTACTATTGAAGCCGAAATACAATCGGCAGAAGTAAATCGCTATAAACAGACTACACTTAAGGAACCTCGATATCAACGTCACCACCACCACCAAGCCTCCGACAAATCTTTCAAACTGATAAAAAGATGTTTCCCTGTAATGACTGTGAATGAATCTGCATCTATGTTTTAAGATATGTGTGCCCATGAAGCATTATATGTGAGCTTTATATCATAGTCTTTTTTTAAATCACAAGTGGGTTATAATTGGTGGGTTTTATGTCATAGAATAAAATGTGAAAATATATATAGGTTTTATTTTGGGAACTTATTTTGGGCAATCTACCAAAAACCCATTAATGAAACCCATAGGCTGCGTTGGAAATCATATATATATATACAGTACGCTCTTTGTAGTATGAGTGGAAGTAGTATGAATACATTTCGGACATTAATTAAAAACGTTAATTAATGTGGTGTTTCTAATTATCTGCATTTTGGATTTTTTAAGACATTGGATAGACTTGCGCTCTTACTTCCTGCATGCACGTGCTCTCAAGTGGCCAAGACCGCAAGTTAGGGGTATTTGGTCGCAGCCACTATTCATGACTCAAGCTGATTTTCACCTACTCTATAGTATGGAAGTAGGTGAAAAGATAAACTTAAGTCCTAAAAAGCTAAGTCACTTCCGGGTTTTGCATACAAAAATACGTCATACCTGAGCCTCTTCATTCACGCTTTGAAAAGGAAACAATGTGCGAACATCACTAAGCAGCAGGTGTCTGACTTGACTGCTCCTTTTCCAACTCCTCCCGCGACTGGAAGCGGATAATCTCACCAATTGGTCTGTGTAGCATGAGGTCGAACACACCTATGAGACAATTTTGCTATTGCGATGACACGATATCGATAATATTGTTACATCCCTAATATTAGCATATAAAACAAACACAATACATGGGTAAAAGCATAATGCTGAATTTTAAAGAACAATAATCATGCATAAAGTGCACAGTGGTGCTTTGTTTAGATTCTGTAAATGAGAAGTTTTGTTAGCGTTTTGAAAGCATTGTCTTTTATTTAAAAGCCTTTTGCTGCAGTATAAAAAGTGTAACTGAAACAAGGACACATACAGTTAAATAAGCCAATACACATTTTTGGAGGGTAAATAGAATGCACAAAGTAAAAGTACATGTGTGCAGTACTAAGGTATAACGCATGCTGTTATCTCTCCTCTGATTTATCTGACAATCAGTCACTCGCCCGGCTGCTTTTGACTACAAACCACGTCTATACACCAATACCCCTCCCACCGCAAACCAATTTGACTGTGTGCAGTCGCAGCTGAATGGGACACACACTGAAGAGGATGTGAAGGATATAGGGACGTGCGTGCATGTGGATACACCCTGCTTGCGAATAATGTGTCAACGTAAGTGAATGTGCCCATGTTAGAGACAACTAATGTTTTAAATGCCCCCCCAACAAACACACAGGGGCTGATTAGTGCCACATCACCAATTTCCCAGCAGTCTTATCTGTGTGAATATCCTAAATACCTCCCATTCTCTGAATGATGCCAATGTTGAGACACATGCATGTGCCCAACGCAGTTTTAACCAGCTAACTGTAAGATGACTATCTTTGATATAATAATTTTCTGCAGATCTCGTCAGACTAGTTTTTTTTTCTTGACTGAGCTTTAAAAATAAATACATGTATAGAGAGTGTATTCACTGTTTATATGTATACAGTTTTAGCTATCAGTTAAAGCTTTTGCAGCCCAACATAATTCAAAGTTATTTACCGATCGAGTGTTTGTGGGTGTGTTGTATCTGTGAATAAGGTTGCTCTCGGTGACGAGTCCTGTTTCCTCAGCAATGCTGTTCTGTTTGCAGCATCTCTTTCTAACAAGGTGCTGTGACGTCTTTACTGTTGGCCAATGAACTTCCACACTGCTGGATCAGACATTCACAGCAGTCCGTCACAGCACCGGCTCGCATTTCCACCAATCGCAAACGTGTCTGAGATTAAACAGACAGGTGAGGCAGCGAAATACAGCCAGTTTCTACACACATGAGCCACCCCAAACAGTCCAGCAAACACACAAACATACGCACAGACTCCTACCCTCCTCTTTTCCCCCTCCAGCCAACCGTTCTCATAATCCACCCCTTCCCCGGCACAGCCTGTGCTATAAAAAGATTTCTGAATGAAGACGAAGCTTTGAGGTCGGAGCTATTTGAATGATTTTTGTGAATGACGCAGGGGCTCGTAGCCTCATGAGAGGAAGATCAAACCCGGATGATAAGACGGCTATGTTGAGAGCTCAGCTGGGTGCCCGGCCACCTTTCGCTGACTTTCAATTAAAACTTTGATAACTAGGAGAAGGAAAAAATAGGAAGAAGACTAAATGAAGCAAAAAATCTGAAAAAGAGGGCTTTTATAGTTTGTGAACGAGGGTCATGCAGGAGCCTCAGCACTCGCTGTGCGTTTCTGCATATAATGTTTTATAGAACAAACCGTCGGAGGTTTGAGGCGAAACCCCCCCCTCAGACATATACTGATATAAACAGTACAGAATGTACTGAGCTCTTAATAAATAAATATTAAAACACTCATACATACTGTTCTAATGCTCTTTTTCTGGGAAGTAAATGAGCATTAAAACAAGTGCTGCACTTAAGGAGTTTTTAATAGAATATGCTATTAATAGAATATTTTAAAGCTATAGGTACATTGTTTGAGCAATAAACATATTTCGATTGCTAGCTGAAAATACTGATTTTGTAGTCAGTATGGTTTACAATGACTACGCCACTTCTGGATGGTCAATGAATCAATATATCCTCTGTAAAGGTGTTAAATGTAGCGTGTAATGTGTTGTAACTACAAATGTAGTTACAATCCGACGTTAAAAACCAATGTCACTTTGATGTTTGTCCATCTGGCAACTCATTCATTCAGCTAGATCATTGTCACTTATGATAAACAGCTGCGATAATGCTTCGAAGGTTTCCACAAACCCGTCAAGCTTCACGTTCCCATAAGCACGTAGCAGCGGCTCAAATATCAGATTTCAAAGCTTGAGGAGGTGGGGCATCCAACAAAGATATATCACGGCTAATATGTCTGAATCACTTTGGCATTGTTTCAAATGCATTTCTAGTCTTTACTCTTGCAGAAGTGTTTGTAATGACAGCTTAATCTTATATACGTGTGTAAGCTCTCATTTGTTTTGATGGCTGCTACACCTCCTCTGCAGAGCATCCATTGAGAGAGAAAAAGACACACTCAGCCTGGACCCACCTCTGGAGGACGAGACCTCAGGGAGTCCCAAAGCGACGTCAGAGGAAGACCTGTGCTGAGCTGTTTTGTGTTGTTTCGGGTTGTGTGTGTGTTCTTGTGGGTGAATCTGCTGCTGCTGCTTTGATCTCAGGATTCACTGCACATAGCGATTTTCACATCCATCTGCACTTTCCAGCTTATAAAAAGAACCAGCAGGTGTAATGCAAGTGTACACAGAATATGTTTATCACTTGATAAAATGAATTGTGCTGTGTGAGCTTTTTTAAAAGAGAGTGTGTGTGTCAGTAAGATGCAATTTGTTAGTCCCCAAGACTTTAAACTACACCAGCACTTCATTTTGAGTCATCTTGCTCATTGAAACAATCCTACGTTTCTTGCCACTTCACTTCCATTATCCCCCGTCGAGGAAAATTGCCTCTCTCCCACCCCCCCCAACTCGCCCACCCCGCTACATCCACTCAGGAGATTGACAGTCACAGTGGTTGGAGGTGAATTGGAAAAACATCGGGTGCAGCCATAACAAGTGCCCTCTGGTAATGACAGGTTTGGCCGGGGTGTAAATTACCCCTCGTATTGCTGTGCTCGCTCAAGCGAAGATGCGAGCAGGCCGGCTGAATCGAGCTGTTTCTTCACTTGCTGTATTTCACATGGGCGAGGCAGGGGGACGGCAGTTGCGGATGTTTTATCAGGCGGCTTGTGTGGTTTACTTACAGAGCCGAGGCAGGGCCCTGTCGACTGTCAGTAATGGTTATCGCTGCTGCCTCTCAGGGTTTGCCTGGTTAAGCACTAATGCAATTGGGGAGATGGGGGGGGGGGAGCAGTAACAGCTCTATTTGAAACATAGCCAGGACAGCGGCAGATGAATCTCGCTGTTAGATGAGATGAAACTGCAGAGGCTGAGATTATGGCCTTAAGGACTCTCGTAGGAATTGTTAAGGTGGGTTCAACACTCTTTTAGGGTTTTTTAACCTTTACCGACCAGAGACCTCCAACTAGACTTTCTCAGTATAACTTTACAACAACTTCACACAAATTACACTTCTTTGGATTTCCCGTTCAAGCAGTCATCCAGTCCAACCAAAGACTTCCTTTTCAGGGAATTCAAGATGCTTATGGTAAAGTTATGTCGAGTTTACATTTCCGGATATTGCCTGTGACTCTCTTTTCCACTAATCTGGATCCCATACTTTCCCCAGTCTGCTGTGGTATTCCAGTACACATCCACCCACCTCCTAGATCCGGTAAACCGCTCAGTGCCACCCTGAGACCCATTTGTGTGTTTGTGCATTAGCACATTAAAGCTTTGCAGACAGCGACAGAGATGGAGGGCAGTAGCGGAAACAGGCAGATTCCTCCTGGCTGACGGCCAGCTGGGTTTTTAATGGCTGACCTGGCTCCCATTATCGGCTGTTAAACCCCTGACCCCCCTCTCTACCCACCCTCTGTTGCTCGAAGAGGTATGGTGCTCTTGGCAGCCGTGCAAGTACATCCAATCAATTGCTCTTAATAGGTGTGCAATTGTCCACTTCCCTCTGTATATTAATCTGGGTAACAACTGCTACCAGGCCCGAGCAGTATCGGAAAACACGGCGTCCTTTGACAGATTGGTAAATGAAATTAGGGACCAATGAATGGATTGTTACATCTCAAGGGACCTTTAAGGGTTGAATGAAGCAATATAAAGAGGACAGGATATGTGTCAATCAAAACATTAATGAGGAATTTTTAGGGGCGGCGTTGTATGTGATGGCTGTGATTCTAGAAAATAATGTAAAACAAAAGTAATATTTAATATCTTTTAGTTATTAACAAAAAACAAATAACCTATAACCTGTCGCCAGATTGACAACTCGGACAGTGTGGCCTGGCAGTCAGGTTGAGTTGTGGCATAAACAAACAGTGGCCAGCATTTCCCTGTTGTTTACCATGTTTGCTTGGACAGATGGCCACCCAACCTCAGAGCATCAGAGGCTTGAGTCATTCCACAATTAAACAGCTGTCCAGCCGGAAGCCACACACTCACCAAAAGCCACCCAGAGGAATATATTCACACTCTCTAGTTCCTTATTAATTTCCAACCTAATGTATCTCTTGCTCGCATGGCTTTGGTTATCTCTCCTGCCTTAAGTTCTACATCTGCTATGCAGATGCTACTATGATGCTACATCTACTATGCTACTTTATTGTAGCATCTTTTGCATGATGTGCTGCATGTCATCACTCTAGTTTAGCAGCCAGTGCTGTGGACGATCATGTTTAGGTCAATTCTCATTAATTCTCAAATATAATGCTGTAAATAAATAATTTTTTTACTCAACTGAATTAAGAATGTAAATTTCATAGGGAATCCTAGAATGTAGAAACACAGAGAGCTGTTTAGCATAAATGATAGATTTGTTCTTAAAATATTTTGCTTTCTAAAAAGAAATCTTACTGTATAGCATAATGCTTGGATTTATAGTGTACAATCACTCTTTATTTCTTAATAAAGTAAATATTTTTGACAGTGCAGGCCTGCCAATGATGTTGCAGATCATGCAGCCTGTTTCAAGTTGTAATTTTATAGATAAATTGGACTCTCAGAAGCAATGAATTCAGAAGAACACTGTGTTATTTTACCATTCATGCACATAGCATTGTGACAAGTATCCCGCCTGTGCTTCCATACCCATTTTGTTTATTTGTTTAGTGGCCTGCACTGTTGGAAAAAATACCGTAACATAGTTTTTCTGTAATTTGACAGTTTATTTAACCGTTTTTCAAAAAATATCTGTAAAAAACAGTAAAAAGGTTTATTTACATTGCTGTAAAACTGTTTTTTACAGTATAGTCTAATTAATTAGTCATTCCATTCCATCTATCCATGAATATATGAATTGCATGATGGAAATGCAACAAGTAAAGGATAATCTACAGGCAGCCTGTTGTTTACATTTATGCGTTTGGCAGACGCTGTTATCCAAAGCATAAAAATGCCTGGCCATTGGACAGTGAGTATATCCTTATGTCTTTTTTGTTGCTTGCATCAATGGTGAAAAGTTTTGTTGAGAGGGGGAGATAAGCTTAATATTTTTGATTAAAGATTACAAGTGCAAATGAATAATAAAGGTGTACACAGATAAATTAAAACTATAATTATAATAATCACTGCAATACTGTTAGAATATTCCTGTTTGATTTCATGGTGACGTAAGATGTTAAATATACAGAACAGATTGACTCGCACCTAAACACGGATGTAAAATCCAAACACACTATGGCTAAGTAATCATAGCCTATGAAACAATAATTATCCTCAGCATTATGGCTTTAAGGTGTTTTTCAGGGCACAAATTTATACCAGCATCATGGACAGCGCAGTAAAGAGGTGTTCAGATGAGTGTCTTACAGGAATTTGCCTGTGAACAGTGAAAGGCCAGCAAGGTGCTCCCTCTGCCAGCCCAGCAGCAGCATCAACACTCAGCCTATCAATTATTAAGCAATACAATTACCATCCAGTCAGTTATTTTACCTCATGGTTGACATTTCGAAACAGGGAGAGTGCCAAAGACAGGGCAGTGAGCGATGGAGGAGGGGGAAATTGCATGGGGTGAGTCAGAGTGTAGGAGTGCCATTAGGCCTCATTCACCTCCAATGAATGGGGTGTACCTGACTTCCCCAAACAGCCCGAACGATGTGTTTTGCTGCAATGCACCAGCAAAGACATCCAGTTTGCTTGGGTTCTAAATTTACTCCGTAAACTGAGCTCCGGTCTAGACTGAAATCTTAAAGGATTTACAGTCATCTTTTCATTGCACACTTAAATTAAAGACTGGCCATTCTGAAAGAAAGCCAATTACTCGCCATCAGCTTATTGATTTTCAGCAAACTGAAACATTGCTTTTTTAAAGAATAAGTTAATATAAAATCAGTTATTCTTATTGACTTAAAGTCAGAAACCTTCAGCCAACCCTGGGGCATATTTGTTTTATAATTTAACATGTCGAGTAATTAGCTAGGGGAGGGTGAAACTACGTATCTCATGCTTGTTATATTTTCCTCAAATACCAGCGAATGCAGCTATTAAGTATCACGAGCTATACTGCCTGAAAGCGTTTATAATTGTGCACCATGCCTGCTAAAGACAAGTTGCAAGTGCCACTGCAATTACATCTAATGGGTAATTGCACAGGGAGGATAATTATATATCATTTTCATGTCTGAAGGGGATTACTTATTGAATTTGATAATAATATTGCCACTGAACCGGCACCCTCTGCCTTTACTCTGTAGTGTTGTGTTAATGGAGCGTGTTTAGAAATCCTTAGTATGATTTCCCGAGTGCAAATATACACATCGAATCCAAACTTTTGATGCAGGATATACTGGATCAGAGAGATAACCGTAAAATGGCTGGTAAGTTACTATAATGAAATTAGATTTTACTACAATATCCACCGAACAAAATTATAAACGCAACACTTTTGCCCCATTTTATTTCTCAAATATGGTTCACAAATCTGTGTTAGTGAGCACTTCTCCTTTGCCGAGATAATCCACCCACCTCACAGTTGTGGCATGTCAAGATGCTGATTAGACAGCATCGTTATTGCACAGGTGTGACTTAGGCTGGCCACAAATAAAAGGCCACTCTAAAATGTGCAGTTTTACTGTATTGGGGACCTAAAACCAGTTTGTATCTGGTGAGACCACCATTTGCCTCTCATCTACTTTGCATAGTTAATCAGGTTGTTGATTATGGCCTGTGGAATGTTGGTCCACTCCTCTTCAATGTCTGTGTGAAGTTACTGGATATTGGCAGGAACTGGATTAACGCTGCTAATTCAGAGCATCCCAAACATGCTCAATGGGTGACATGTTTGGTGAGTATGCTGGCCATGCAAGAACTAGGATGTTTTCAGCTTCCAGGAATTGTGTACAGATCCTTGCAACATGGGGCTATGCATTATCATGCTGCAACATGAGGTGATGGTCGTGGATGAATGGCACAACAATTTTCAATTTTATGTCTCTATGTTCATAAGTCAGTGTTAAAAAAACTTTTTAAAAAATGTTTACACATTGCTGGTAGATTTGATCTGATCTCGGATCATTCCTTCAGAAAATGCTGCCTAAATTGACCATTTTGTTATGGAACACTGCAGTGTTTATTATAAATGATTTATCAGTAAAAGAGAGTAGGGCTATGTTGATGGTCCTATTAATGGTCAGGCTTCCAACGTTTAACAAACCCAAGCAATTCCCAACTGCCAATCCTTTTTCTCATTTCCTATTACTCAGTTATTCGTCACAACAATGAAGAAAACACCATTGTAACTTATGATTAAAGAACTTTAAATGCTTTTGCTACATTCATTGGATTGGCAGTAGCAAGCATCTCAAAAAGACAATCAATTTGCAACATGTATGCCAATGAAATCCCACAATGATAAAGCAACAAAAGCACTAACCCCTTATTAGACATTTAAAGGTTATTAATGAATATGAAGCAGTTTATGAATATGAGCAGTTTTTAAAGATGCAAAGTGGCAAACAAGGTTGGAAAGATTAACAAAAAATGCAAAAATTCAATTAATATGCTCATTCATAAATTGTGTAGCCTATAAGACTATGGCAAAACAAATATTGTTAACTATCATGATTACAATATCAATGGCTACCCTGCTTTGTAAACCATTTAAAGCTAACTATAAAGTTTTTCTTATTGGAATATTATTGCAATTATCAAGGTTTGTTGAAAAGAGAGAAAACATATTTTGAAAAGTCAACAATCAAGAGAAATAAAAACTTTAGTCTGGGTTACATTCTGGACACTTACAACATTTTCAGATTTTTTAAGCTGCACACCACACACCGCCACAATGTCAAGTTATTCAAACCTCATGTGGGACCATGTGACCTCTTGATGCTGAACTTCTTTAATATTTCCATCTGTTCTTGAGCTTCATGACCCCGTGAACTTCATTTCCATTGGCTGGGTGGTGTACAAATATAGATTCGAGTTGGTAATTCTGACTGCATGATACACTATTTTCTATGACGTTGTCTCAAAATATCTAATATTAATATTATCTTTGTTAACAGGGCCAAAGCAAGGGACACAAAACAACAGTTATGACCAGAATATGACCAGTTTTAAACAGTTCATTAGTACATTGGTATTATATTTTATTTGAAAAAGTTGTGAAAATGTAAATCTCTGTTTTTTTTACACCTTTATTCAGACAGGATAGTAAAGAGCTGACAGGAAAGCATTGGTTAGAGATAGGAGAGCTTGTTCGGCAAACAACTCTCGAGATTCTAGTCTTTAATTGTGAAAATTCTTAAATTGTGAAAAAGTGTGAGTTGTTTTTGTGATTAGTGTCGTTTGTCCTATTTGACAAAATAAAAAAGGCAGTGGCAATTTTCTAAGTAAAAATAGCAGTAGATTCTGTTTACACCAAGTGAAAATAGCAGCATTTCTTAGCGATTCGCTAAGCTTCTTTGGATTAAGTAGAAATAGAAGTTAGATGCTATTAGTACTCATAAATAATGTCAGATAACGTTACTATTTGCACTTCATTATTGTTGTGCTTTAAACATTATGCAACAACAACATAGTGCAATTCATTAAATTTATCAAAATTAATAAAAGGATGGCAACTTATTGAGATTTCAAAGCCTTATATCTACCCATAACCTTACCCTTAACCTAAACTTTATGAATCAAAATGAATTTTAAGTCTTCAATCAATTTTATTGAAAACAAGCGCCTTTATCATCTGCAATGTGATAGAAAAGAAAAAGCATGTTTTCAGCAAGAGGTGGATTCAAACCCCAGCCTCCGGTGCCAAAGCTATAGACACTTTAAACCTTACACCACTGAAGTCGCTGTTTGAAATGGCGTCGTTCTTATACTATCTCTTTTCCAATCAAAAATTGGTGGGCGGAGCTAGTTCAAATAGTGTCTGCCAACAAGGCGGGCTATTTGTTCTCAGTTTAAATAGACAGTCCATTAAAAAATCTCGAAGTGTCTTAGTATTTGTATGGGAGTTTTTGTGGTTCTCAATGGGATGACATTATGGTTGATTTGTGGATACGTTCTGTCTAGAACATCTTTAGCAAATCAGATTGCGATGTATCCAGTTGATATTACAATAACTTCACATGTTCGCGATGCTGTTTGTTGTCATTCTCTCAATGGGAAATAAATGACAAAATGAAAATATGTTCAGCTACGTACTGAAGCAAAGAGCATCATTTCAGCATGTAAAACAGTTTTGATGTGAATGTAAAGGCTTATTTTCTATTGGCTATGCCTCTTAAGTCACATATTTTCATATTCAGACAGGAAATTTAGGATATTGCTTACATTTGGTTTACATTTGCAAACCACACAAAGAAAATGCTACCGTATATGGAAATGCTACTGTTCAACTTTCCTCTGCGTAAACCTCTCCCGTTCTTTTGTTAATATTAGATGATGCTTTTGCCGATGTGCATAACAGCCCTGTGTGGATGGAGAAAGGTCACGTTTTCTGTGTTATTTTATGCTAACGCATCAATTATATCATCACTCGGGCTGATATATCGAGCCAAAACATGAGTCAGTAGCACCAGGTCTGGCTGTATATATCTGTTTAAAGAGCACAAAACTGTTTCGCCACTGATTCAGCCTTATTTAAACATAAGATGGTCACGATCTGACATGCTCGGTCTCGTGAGCAAGGCCCCGAGTCTGTTCTGAAATGGAAATTAATAAATAAATACTTGTTATGAAAGCCTTCTGTCGGCATAAACCTGCGCTATGCGTTTGCTTTGATGACTTGTTCGGTTGAACATTTTACCCATAGCACGAAACACACACTGCAGATGTATGTCTAGTATTTTGCGAGGTGATCTGATCAGATCCTGTGACAAATCTTCAGTCTACCTGTTTTTCTCTGGGTGGCAAGAGCTTTGCCTGGCCTGGCGCTGAGCTAAAGTGACGTCAGTACAGGGGTCTCCAGGGAGGAGGCTGAGTCAGAAACAGGGCTGCGGCTGCAATGCTTTACCAGCGTCACACACAAATATCTGCATTTGCATTCCTCAATACACCTCGACTAGTCGACTTTTCTGCCTATTTGCGTTTCGGTTTTTATGCTATATTAGTTTTGTAATTAAGGTGGGGATGTGGAGGGAGACTTTTTTTCACCTGATCTGTATTATAATATTTTAGTGAATATATTAAAGATTTACTACACACATACTAGACACACTGTTTGTTCTTCAAGGCCAGTTTTCCAGGTTCTCAGCTTAGCATGCTGGAGGCATTGTTTTATAGTTAATTTAGAATGAGTTCTGTTAAATATAATTTTGTTATTTTGTCGCCCATGAACCCATAAATGAGACCAATGACACATACAAAGGACTCAGCACAGATGCCACAGAAGCAGGCAATGGAAATTTGCGATTTTAGTCATCATTATCAGATGGCTTTGCGCAAGCCCTACCTGAGGCTTTGTCAAAGCGTACGTCTGAGTTATGCATGCTGTATCTGATTCAGCTCTTGAATTGTGTTGTTTGGAGAGATGCAGACTTGTAGGGAAGAAGTGAGGTAGCAAGGCAGAGGCAGGTGCTTGCCAAGTGGCCATTAGAACTGCCATCTGGCCCAGCTCGGCTAGATTTTGTTCTCTCTTTCATTGGCCGTTCTCATGGGAAATCTGTATTCATTGCCCAACACAGGGACAGAAATAGAGACAGAGGCAGCGAAAAAGAGGTGTGAAATTTTGTAAATTGGAATATATAACGGCTGGAATTACCTCTAAGAGTCTGTTGGTGATGACGTACGTTAACAGGTGTTTTTATTTTTTTATATGTGTGTGTTTACATATACACATGATGTCTGGGTTGCACCAAGAATTAAATGCAAATGATAAATAAGTTAATTTTGCAGTGGTTTTTTTGTATTGTTTATGGATGTCGAATATGGATATGGTTGTCGAATTTACATTTAATGATTAATTTCTCTTTGATCAAAGTGTAAATGTGCTAGTAATAATGAATGTAATGCTGGTCCTGTGTGGAAAAAAAACCCTGAATGATGCTCCTATGCTGCATTTATACATGCAAATGTTAAAAATATCCAAAGGAATGTGCCAGGTTCATGGGTACTTTGCTGCACCTGAATTGTTGATCTTGCAATATAAGATGCATCTGCGATACAAGGCCCTCAGGCTTTGAGACTTCTTCTCAGTCCGGTGGCTCCAATCGGTTTATTTTGTGTGTGGTGCATTAAGATCACCAATATCTCAATCTTGACAAACAGAGAGAGAATATCTGTGACTCATGACATTAAACAGAGCCTGAACATATTGTGTGTATAAGAGCTCTATGATTTATTCAAGGGATAGTTGCCCATATGTTACTTCAAACCTTTGTATGAATTATTTTATGCTGCAGAACACAAATTCATATATTTTGAAGAATGTTGGTAGCCAAACCATGTTGGCCCCCTATTGACTTCTAACCACTGAGACATTTCTTGAAATATCCTCTTTTGTGTTCCATTGAAGAAAGAAAATCATAAAGGTTTCAATGAATTATACAACCAATGAGTATACAACCTTTATACCTTACCGAACTGCCATTATGGACCGTGGTCAAGTTTTTGCATGTACACTGAGATGAAATCCTGCATTAAACATGTATATATATGAATAGCCTACTAAGCACATGTTTTTGAGTAATCACTTACCAGGAATTCATTGGTTGCAATCTTGCTTCCTTTTTGCCTCTGGTATTACCTGCACAGAGCCTCCTTCAGATAGTCATCTCTCTCTCTCTCTCTCTCTCTCTCTCTCTCTCTCTCTCTCTCTCTCTCTCTCTCTCGCTCTTTCTTCCCCCCTCATTTTCCTCCTTTCTACCAGGGCCAACAATCTCCTGATAAAAGTGCAGCATTGAGGGACAAATTGCCCCAACAGCTCAATGATTCTGTCAGTGCAGTGTGTCGGCTAACACCACTGTGACAGAGGCTATTACTCACAAATAGGTCTCTCAATAAAGCAGCCGGGCCCATGAATGGCTCATTCAACCGTTTCTGCTAAACAGGAGGAGATAAAAGGATGGAAAAAATCCACACAAACAATATAAATATAAATAACAAGCTTGACAATTGGCACTCAAAGAATGTCTTTACTCCTGTGAATGAGCCTGTTAATCTCATCCAACAAGCTAAAGGAAATAATACAACAGCATCCAATTTTTGTTCCGTTAAAAAATTGGACCCCTGTGATTCCTCGGAGAGTGCAGTTCATTGAGACTTTGGGAGAGAGAATGTATTGAGCGCTTTCCACCATTGCGCCGAACCATTCTAAGCACAGTCTGAAACTGATACAGTTATGTTTCCATGTGAGCCTGGTTCGACACGTCAAGATTACAAACTGTTTAACGTGCTGAATCATGCAAATGATTCTCTAGGAATCCCTGGCATTCTTCTCCGCTGGTTCAAATCCTACATCTCCGGCAGATCCTTCAGGGTGTCATGGAGGGGCTCCTTGTCCACTGCTCAGTACATGATCACTGGGGTCTCTCAGGGATCGGTGCTCGGACCTCTGCTTTTTTCCATCTACACAACATCCTTGGGACCCATCATACGGGCACACGGCTTTTCCATCACTGTTATGCTGATGACACCCCGATTTACATCTCATTTCTCCCGGACGATACCACTGTAGCAGCTCTCATTACAGCCTGCCTAAAAGACATCTCAGCTTGGATGAAAGGGCATCACCTCCAGCTGAACCCTGCCAAAACAGAACTACTCGTATTTCCGCCACACCCTATGGTGCGACACGATCTCACGATCTCACCATCCAACTTACCAATACCACAATTACTCCTTCCAAAAGAGCCAGGAACCTCAGAGTCATATTTGATGAACAGCTGTCCTTCAATGATCTCATTGCAAAGACAACGCGGTTATGCAGATTTCCCTTTTTCAACATTAGAAAGGTTAGACCCGTTCTCACTGAGCATGCAACACAACTCCCTGTCCAGGCCCTGGTAATCTCAAGGTTGGGCTACTGCAATGGTCTCCTTGCTGGTCTTCCTGCTAAGGCTATCAAACCACTCCAGCTGTTTCAGAATGCCGCAGCACGCCTCGTCTTCCAGCTGCTCAAAGGGATAATGTGACACCCCTTTTATATCTCTCCACTGGCTACCGGTTGAAGCCTGTATCAACTAATGCTTGCCTACAGGACTTACACTGGATCTGCACATACTTTCACACGCTCCTACACTCCTACACCCCATCAAGCACCCTGTGTTCAGCAAACGAGCAGCATCTTGTATTGCCTTCTCAAAAGGGCAGTAAATCGCTTTCCCCCTAATTCTCCTTCACTACTCCTTCCTGGTGGAACATCCACCATCTCTCACAACATAAAAACACAACTAAAAAATCTCTTCTGTGAACACTTGACAGACAAATGAAAAAAAAACATAATCCTCTCTTCCTCTCAACAGGTATTGGTCTGGCTTTTGTTGAAACTAGTAACTTTGTATTAGCACCTGTTGTATTATTGCTCCTGTATAACATATCGTTTATTGCTCTCTGAACTCTCTGTAAGTCGCTTTGGATATAAGCATCTGCTAAATGACTAAATGTAATGAATACACGCAGAGGTGTTATAGCTCAGTCTCTTGTTACCAAGGCAGCATGTGACGCGTTTGTGTCCAGCCCTGCGGTGGAAAATGAAACCATTTATGTACCGGCTGACATGGGTCAGCAAGGAGTGCAACAATTAATCAACGGAAAAGATTCTGCACGATGGTCGAATAACACTCATCTTGAGAGAGACTGTTTAAAAGTTACTCTGCGAGCAGCATTAGAGGAATGAGTCACATTTTATTAGTAATGCCATTTTAATTCTTGACACCTGTTATTTCACAGCTGGGGGGTGCGGGGTATGAATGGCAAGTGAAACATTCCACCTGCTCTTGTTTGTTATTCTGTTGTGAGCGTAAAGCTGTTTACAAAGAATCCCTCAAAACCAGGTTTCATAGCAAATAACTCGAGCCCACCTTTTTGTAGCGACAAATTTGTAATTAATGTTTGCGCATAAAATTATATCTACTGTATCATGGACTAATGTAGCTTATATCGGGCTGCAACTGCATGTAAAGTTTTTGTGTGGTGAAGGGAGGTTGAATCTTTGCTGACGCAGCCTCTGTAGCTGTCAGGTGTTGCTCCTGAGCTCCCAACTGCGTCTGTGACCTGTCTAACCTACTGATGCTTTTACCATGTTCTTCCTGTCAAAGTCCTTCTCGCTCTCTGACACACACACTCTTTCTCTTTCTTTCTGTATGCCATGTATGGCACAGTTTTTGGCACAAAACCAAGGTTTCTGTCATGTTCTAACTCTAAAATCACTAATTTCTGCTTCGCTCTTTGTGCCTTCTTTTGAAAGAAAATTAACCCTTGGATAAGTAGCTACGCTTGCAGATTCACCCTTAAACTACAGTTGAACTTTGTGAAGGTTGTATTAATCCAGTCTGATTGACCAAGGCGAGAGCCATTAGATTGCCCTTGGGCATGTGCTCTAACGCGTACCCACGTAAAAACTGCGTCATCAGCGCCTTGTGGTTTACTTATTTCCTCATTTAGGGTGTCTGAATTAACTTGATCTGTTTCCTCCATTTCTGACATAGATAATGTGGATGAAGCTATTTAGGTAACAATTAAGCCATGGTTTGACCAGAGAGCCGCTCAACTTGACACTCAGCTCATTAAGTCTTACTTTTGATTAGAGGCTGGATTGAGAGAAGATGGGGCTAATCGTGACTCACCCATCATTAACATTAACATTTTAGGCTTGCTTCAAAGACAAGACACATAAATGTCGACTCATCAGCCACCCCTCCCGTCTCCGAAATGCACACGCTAACATTTACACTCTGTTCCCTACACGCGCAGCCCCCAGACAATGATCTCCCAGCTAGCCATTGATTATCAATAATGAATGTGAAATGGGGGAGAGGAGCGTGGAGGCCTGAAGCGGGATTAGAAACTCTTTTGCTTTTGATGCTCCTTGCTGATTTGTCCTTCAGGAAGGCTTTGTGAAGGGATTGCTTCCGTGACCGCCTCCCTCATTCTCTTCACTTTTTCTCATGTACAGCTTCTCCCCTCTCTCTTTTGATTGAGACATCCAGACAGGTTAAGAGAATGGGATGATGAGCATCATAGTTGCCCTATCTGGAAAATCTTCTTATAAAAAGAGCAACCATTAACATGACTGAGATACATTTGATAGGATTTGTCTGGTGAGCATGATCAGACCATTACCACAGAATGTATTAGCATTAGTTGTGATGTGCTTTAAAGGGATAGTTCACCCAAAACATAAATTCTGTAATTTATTACTTTCCCTCATGTTGTTTCAAATCTGTATACATATGATTTATTCAGAAGTACACAGAGAAAGATATTTGGAAGATTTCTTGTAACCAAACAGGTCTGGGGCACCATATACTCTCAAACTATGGTATATTTTTAATTTCTTCTATGTAAAGCACTTTGAATTACCCTTGTGTATGAAATGTGCTATATAAAAAAACTTGATTTGCCTTGCCTTGACTAGTCAGTGGTGCCCCAAAACTGAACCGTTCCTTTAAAGAAGCTGTTCCATTCCATTGGAAATTCCCGCCCTTCATACCGGTATGAAATTCTTACATTTACATATATGCATTTGGCAGACGCTTTCACCAAATACATTGTATTGTACTATAGATTTGTTTCTGATTATGTGGAATCTCCTGGGATTGAACCCATGACATTTGCGTTGCTAGTGCCATGCTCCAACCACTGAGCCAAAGGAAAGCAATTTTCGACAAAAATTTGCACTGTTATATTTTATACATCTACCGCACATTCTTCCAATTACTACTCGAATCATCTGGGTGGCTTTTGGCCAACAAGACAACTGGCAATGTTCACTGTAAAAAAGATTTATTTTATGGAAAGAATTTAACCTCCTATACAAACCACCCGTGTTTAATGTTTGTCTTAACTTTGCATGCATTTCAAATCTCTTACCAATGACTTTCTCAAGTGTTGCTTTTGGAGTGATTAATGTTCAGTCTTGATTAGAGAAGAAATGTTGTTTAACTTCTGACTACGGATGCTTTTGACTGTCAAGAATCTCTTGAGATCCACATGAAATTATTCTGGTTAGAATGTGATTGCAGTCGAAATGCTCAATTGAAATGGAAAGGTTTGCATGCTAACAATTACAAGCACATGTCATCTCTGTGTCTTGAAAATCTTGCCTCAAAACAATCTTACTTTGATAAAATGTACAGTAGAAGTTGAGAGGCTGTGCATGTTGAATCAATGTGACCCTCGATCAAGCATTATATAGAGCGTTTATAGAGCATATTGATAGAGCATTATATACTGTCTTCAGATAGTTCACAGATTGGACAAAAATAGAAAAGAACTTTAGTTGGGTTCTTACATCATTGTAGTAGCTGCTCTCATAAAACTAATATGGTTGTAAAATGTGTAACTGTAAAAAATGCTTTATTTATATATTCTATTTATTTAAGGATAATAAACCTGCCTGATGGTCTGTGTCGAAGATGTCTCTATCTCCTTGTTTTATCAGAACCGCTAGTACAAATTAGACTGTTTATGAGAGCTATTCCCAGGCCCAGCAGACAAATTTGCAGTAGTAAATCGGTAACCTGCGGGGTATTTCCTGTGTAGTCTGTGTTCAATTGCACATGATTAGCAGGGAGAGTTATCCTCTGCCACTATTAGAGTCAGATGGTTAGTCTGTAATAGAAAGGAGAATGTATTCGCATATCAATAAAATGAGATAAACATAAAATAGACACTGTAAGAAGGCTCGTTTTATTTAGCATGTTACTTTAAAAAAGGAATTTAACTCTGAAGTAAGCTCCGATTGTGATGGCAAAACTTTTGTATAGAAAACTTTTTGTGAACTGTTTGTGGAATGAGTAAATATACCTTATTTATAAAAATGTTTGAAATCCAAAACAATTTTAGCATGTGTTGTGAGGAGCAAAGTGTTGTTCACTCTTGATGTAGTTGTCACACATTTTTACTTTGGTAAATATTTCTAAACGTTGTTTTTACTACAGTCCTTCTACAGACCCTCAGCAACAAAAAACAATTAAAATAATTCCACTGTTGCCTGGAAACATAAACACAGTTTTTTAACACATGTTGACAAATTATCATACAATCTAACATATGATGTGACAACTTGCCCCATAATTCGTGAAGGTAAATATATTTATTTTACACACATCTCCGGATCATGGGTTCTCTAAAACCTTTTCTTTACTGTGTCAGACTACTCTACACAAGTTTAGTTATGGAGTAACTTGATTGCAGCTGTCGGTCATGTATGCAGTGAATCCAAACTTGCACTTGAATATCTTTCAAAAGAAAGAAACAGTCTAGTCTGATACAACTGCTGAGTCTAGAAAGGATGACAATAAAGATTTCCTCAGCAAAGGTGAGAACTACTTAACAAATCCTCACAGGAACAATGTTTCGAACATGTCTCAACTGGCAATCTTTACATTTACATTTGGTCATTTAGCAGACGCTTTTATCCAAAGCGATTTACAAAGAGTTCAGGGAGCAATAAGCGTTCAGGGAGCAATAAGTGTTCACGGAGCAATAAGCGATATGTCATACAGGAGTAATAATACAATAGGTGCTAATACAAAGTTACTAGTTTCAACAAAAGCTAGGCCACTTCCTGTTGAGAGAAAGAGAGAGGGTTAGTGTACATTAAAAAAAATGCATTTGTTTGTCAGGTATTCACAGGGTTTTAAGTTTTTGTAATGTTGTGAGAGATGTGGTTGACCGGACCAAGTTAGGAAGAATGTTCCACCAGGAAGGAGTTGTGAAGGAGAATGAGTAGTGTGGTGTTGGTACATTAATGTACCGCTAGGTGGCACTCGATCTACTTGAGTTGCATAGAGAGGCAGAGATAAGAGAGAAGAAGAAGTTTAGATATGCTGAGCTTGTGCATGAATGTTATCCTGAATGTGTTAGCCGTTAATAAAGATACTGAAAGGAATCTACAGTTTCCAGCTTCTTGTCTACATTAAGACTTAACAAAATTGGCGACGAGGATGTTTTTTTGCAAGATTTTCTGAGGATGGCTTCAGTAAGTGCTCTTTTTCCCAACCCCGACAGCGTCCAAAGGCCAAAATTAAAGCATGTACCTCATCAAAACCATCTGCTTCTGCTCCGGTGAGCCTGCTGTACCGCTAGTCGCATGGCAGAAGATGTTCCAGAACTACATGCTAGTCATCAGTACTACTGGGGATTTATGGTCAGAAGCCAGAAAACAAGCTTTGCTTCTCCACTGCCTCGGAACCGAAGGTCGGAGATTGTTTTATACACTGCCTAATACCGTTGACGATCTGGCTGATGCTATTATGGCTTTGGAACAGCACTTCGTTCCGAAAATAAATGTGGTCGTGGAAAAACATGCTTTCAGGAAACGCATACAGAGGACAGATGAAACGGTAGTGCAATACATTGCTGCATTGAGAGATTTGGCGACTACTTGTGAATTTGCTGACAATCTTTACGATATGCTGCATGATCAGCTTGTTGAAAATATTGCTAACCCTCGCATTCGTAAAAGATTATTAGTGGAATCTAAACACTGGAGACTGCAATTACAAGTGCCACACCGTTAGAGATCGCTGATGCTCAGGCGAAATCGCTGGCTAAGAGTAACCTCACTCCGGTACAAGTAGTACATGCCACTCCTGCTTCTGGACGACAGTGTCCGTCAGCTCGAACATGCTTTCGCTGTGGCTCTGCTGGACATTTGAACTGCCCCGCAGCATCTGCTAAATGAAACAATTGCAATAAGATTGGACATTTTGCACGAGTCTGTCGCTCTGCTCCTACTCATTCAGTGCATTCAGTTGAATTGCCAAAGGTCTGTGTTCTCCATCTGCCTAGAGCAACTGACCGTTTGATGTGTGATGTGACCATACATGCCTCACCTGCTGCTAACCCTGTGTCTCTTCTACTTACCGTGGACTCTGGTAAGCAACTGTATGAAGTGCATTTTCGCCACTGTGCCATTGCAAGTGCCTGCTGCTCGCTTAGTTACTTACTGCAGTACTAGGATGTATCTGCTACGGTAACTAAATATGGCATTACCTGTCCTGTACACTACTTCATTGTTGAAAATGACACTTCTTTGCTAGACATGGATCTGATTTAGGGACTTCAGCTGCAATTTACTGGATCCGCATGTGTGTGGACCTGCGAGGGCCCAACAATGCAGTTTATAGTAAAGTGAAAGTGACCTATTTGTCAGTTATGGTGAACCATACCTGAAATGTGACCACTGCATTTAACCCATCCAGAGATTGGTGAACACACGTACATCCAGAGCAGTGGGCAGCTATCTGCAGCGCCCGGGGAGCAAGTAGGGGTAAGGTGCCTTGCTCAAGGGCACATCAGTCGTTACCTGCCGGCCCTGAGGCAACTGTCTGGTCATGAGTCTGACTCTCTAACCATTAGTCCACGACTGCCCATAGTAGTCTGCTCCCGCTGGTCATCATTCTTAAAGATTCCTGAACGTTGCAAATTATCTGCAAATCTGGACCACCAAACATCATCGTGTGGGGACGCTCGCTTCAAGAACATGATCAAGCACTATAGAAGGTGATGTAACGTCTCAAAGATGCTGGGTTGGTGTTGAATAAGTCAAAATGTCAATTCAGAAAAAAGAGCTTGAAGTTTCTAGGCCACATGGTGACGTCGCAGGCTATTCAGTTGTACCGGAACATCTATCTGCAATAATAGATGCACCTGCACCAACGGATGCTTTTCAGTTGCGTTCTTTGCTCTGACTTCTCTCCTTGTACAACAAAATCATTCCTAATTTCAGAGGTGATGCCTCTGCATGAGTGCTTGAAAGATAAGAGTGGATTTCGCTGGTCTGATGACTCTCAACAAAGCTTGGATGATGTGAAGAAGCTGATGGTTCACAGTACTGCGCTCATACTGTTTAACTCGGAGATGCCCGTGGACATTTCTACTGACCCGTCTGCTTAAGGACTAGGTGCTGTCTTCGCACAAATTGGCATTGTGTGTCTGGGGGGTGGAAAAATGGAGAACTTACTTGTGGGGTCGCAGATATACTTTGTGGACTGTCCATCAAGCGTTAACGACGTACTGATAGAGCTGGTATGCGCATTGCTTTGTGGGCTGCTCGGTTGCTCTGTTTCTACTACACAGTTGAGTATCGTGCTGGGTCGCAGATATACTTTGTGGACTGTCCATCAAGCGTTAACGACGTACTGATAGAGCTGGTATGCGCATTGCTTTGTGGGCTGCTCGGTTGCTCTGTTTCTACTACACAGTTGAGTATCGTGCTGGGTCGCAGATATACTTTGTGGACTGTCCATCAAGCGTTAACGACGTACTGATAGAGATGGTATGGGCATTGCTTTGTGGGCTGCTCGGTTGCTCTGTTTCTACTACACAGTTGAGTATCGTGCTGGGTCGCAGATATACTTTGTGGACTGTCCATCAAGCATTAACGACGTACTGATAGAGATGGTATGGGCATTGCTTTGTGGGCTGCTCGGTTGCTCTGTTTCTACTACACAGTTGAGTATCGTATCCAGAACAGAGTTTGTTGCTTTACTGTCTTTGTTCGATAGTCATATCACAGGATGAGTTTGCTACTGCCTCTGCTCAATGTTCTGAACTCTCTGCGTTGTGCACACACATTACGTGGATGGCCTTCATCTTCCGCTGCTGTGGATCCTGTGATTCGTCCGTACTACAAGCTCTGACATGAGTTCAGTGTGCAAGCTGAGTTTGTATTTGGAGGATCTCGATTTGTTGTGCCTGAAAAAAAGTAATTGTTCCGTATTGCACATGAGGGTCATCAGGGAATTGTGAGAACAAAGCAACGCCTGCGTGAAACGTATTGGTGGCCAAACATGGACACATTTGTGACAGAGAAAATTTCAGTTATGTCTCTCTCTCTGGACAAACTGCGAAAACCTTTGCTGTCCCACTACTGCCTGTTTCCTTTCCTTCTGCACCATGGGACAAACTGGCGATAGACATTGTGGGCCCGTTCGAGACTACTGTCTGGGACTGTCGATATGCTCTGACCCTCACTGACCATTATAGTAAATGTACTGAGGTAGCCTTTACTACGTCTGTTGCAACAAAATAGGTTACTAAATGTTTTAACTCTTTGGTCAGTGATAATGGGCCTTAGTTCACTTACCCTGACTTTGCTGCAATCCTGAAAGAGAGGGATATCAATCAGCACCATGGAAAACAACTGTGACTGACTTCCTGCAGATTTACTGCGCTACGCCTCATGCTGTAACAGGTGTTTCCTCTTTGGAATTGCTTCATGAAAGGAAAATGCGTACCCGTCTCAATGTCCTGAAACCTTTGCCTTCTGGTCATGAGTCAACACCACTGCACAAGCGTGTGAGAATGAATGACGTGTTTCCTCACGTCAGAATGTCATGAAATCTTGCATTGACCACAAGCATCGAGGGCCAGATTTCTCTTTTTGACCAGGGAATAAAGTGCGCATGTTCTTGATGGGGTGTAGGAGGGTGTGGAAGTATGATGGTGCAGATCCAGTGATAGTCCTGTAGGCAAGCATTAGCAACTTGAATCTGATAAGGGCTTCAACCAGTAGCCAGTGGAGAGAGATGAAAAGGGGTGTCACACATGAGCCCTTTTGGGCTGTTGTAAGATGTGGCGTGCCGCTGCATTTTGAACCAGCTGGAGTGGTTTGATAGCCTTTGCAGGAAGACCAGCACGAAAAGCATTGCAGTAGTCCAACCTTGAGATTACCATGGCATGGATAAGGAGCTGTGCCACATGCTCAGTGAGATAGGGTCTAACCTTTCGAATGTTGAATAAGGCATATCGACATTATCGCGTTGTCTTTGCAATCTTCTGTCTTATTTATTGTAAAGTCTCAGTTCTTTGCTTTTAGACAGGTACCATAATCTGTGATGAACTTGCTACATTGTTATTCTTTCACGGCAGTGGGTGATTTCAAATCGGAAGTGAACATCCATACTCTCTTCAAAGGTCAGCGCTCTTGATGTGTAACTTTTGGGAGGAATAGCTCAATTGTTTCCCATAATTTTGTCATTTTACACTTGGCTGCAGTTACAATGAAACGGTGTCACTTTCTATTTATCTTTAATGACTTTCAATGTGCGTCCCCTTCCCAAAGTGCCAATGAATGTATGTTTCCACTATACTGCCCCTTGTGGCAGTACATAGAATACAATGAGTGCTTTCTGAATGCAAGGACAAGTGATATTAAAGGGATAGTTCACCCTAAAATCTGTCATTTATTCACCCTCATGTGGTTTTAAACCTTGTGGCGAGCAGGGTGGGACAAGAGCCCTTAGGGATAGGCGCGAGGCCGGTCACGTGAGTGATAACGAGTGTCAGCTGTGTGTGCACCGGTCTCGCATCTCTCACGGAGGAGCTCAGGAAGCATAAGAGAGGAGCGACAGGAGTGTATGACGAGAGAGGACTGGGCCCGGACATGTGTTAAGTTGGTGTTTATGTTTTATGGCCGGCAGTCTACCGTGAGGTGGCTGCCGGTCTTTTACTTCTGTGATTTTTTTATTTAATTAAAGTTTTGTGGAATGTTCGCCGGTTCCCGCCTCCTTGCTTCCCTGCCTACATCTACGAACTGTTTCAAACCTGTAAAGGTGTCTTTACACACAAGAGAAGATATTTTAAGAAATGTTTTGTGTCTATAAGATGCAAGTCAAGGGGAGCCAGCTTTGTTTGGTTACAAACGTTGTTCAAAAAAAATCTTCTTTTGTGATTTAGAAAAGTTTAGTCAATGAAGACAGACTTTATCTTGAATTATCTCGTAAAGCTTATAGCCT
The DNA here is from genome assembly GCF_947034865.1 of Barbatula barbatula. Taxonomy (NCBI): domain Eukaryota; kingdom Metazoa; phylum Chordata; class Actinopteri; order Cypriniformes; family Nemacheilidae; genus Barbatula; species Barbatula barbatula. Next base: position 19,338,491 of record NC_136766.1, on the reverse strand, counting down.
AAAGCAGCTGCATTCTTATACTTGTGTAGGGTATGTTTTGGAACATAGATTTTGAACCATGACATGAGTTTATCCATGAGCTTCACATGAACCTCTTGTTCCAGATTTGTTGTTTACTGACAGAATAATGTGAGGAAATGTCTCTTTCTCTATCTCTTTGAACCTCTCTTTATCTGCCTCCTTTCTCAGTCTTTTGCAAGGAGAGCTTATCATGCAACATTGTTTCACCCAATTAATATTTCAGGAGAACTCCAATGGTCGTATGTCACAGGCTCTGCCGTGCCGACAGACCTGGTATTCGTCACCTATTCAGTCTGTCTCTTGAAAACTTGCACACTCTCCCTCTCTTTCCCTGCACCTTTCAGCGCTGTGGGGAGGCTGTGGTTAGTGGCCCACCTGAATGCTAATGTCTGTGTCTTCTCGTTAGGGCAAAAAAGACAAAGGTTTTATTTGTTTTGTCTTGGAATATCTGATTTCCATATTTGGAATGCTTCTTGCTCCTTTTATATGCTGTATATATAAATATCATTAAGACAGTGTTACATATGATCACATTATCCATAGCAAACTACATTCTCTTCACACCTATACTTAACAGTACCAACCCCCTGGAGAAACCAAAGGTAATGCAGACACATACACAACATAAATTATCATAAAATCAAATTGTGAAGTTTCACTTAACTAAAGTTCAAACAGAACAAAGATATGCGTGTTGTATTAGTTTAAACAGGAATGTTCAACATTTTTTAGTGCTAGTTGATGGCTGTCATAATACACTAAGACACCTTCCGTTGTGGGCTTTGTGTCATTTGAGAAAAAATGCACTTATGCTATTGGTAGCCAGCAATGATTTTGCCATCATTTACTCACCCTCTTCTCATTTCAAACATGTATGACGTTCTTTATTCCTCAAAACAAGAAAGAAGAAGAATATTTTGAAGAATGTTGTTACCCGGCACCCATTCACTTGCATTGGTTTTGTCCATACAATAGTTCTGTTCGGTTACCAACATTCTTCAAAATATCTTCTTTTGTGTTCTGCGGCAGAAACAATGTCACACAGGTAAATTATGAGTGAGTAAATTGTAAATTTTTGGGTGAACTATCACTTTAATATGCATAAAATCCATATGCTGTTTAAGTTCTAGGAACCACCAGCTTAGGTTCTGACACAGCATTTTCAGACATTTTAACAATAATATAGCGACTTAGTGCACTTTATAAAGCCAGTAGTTCAATGGTTTTTATATAACACTGTAAATAATATATTGTGCAGGAATTATTTTTGGATGCTATTAAACATCTGCAATACTCAAATGACGATACAATTTCAATTTTCTACTGGAAAAGCACACATAGTTAACATGAGGATGAAATCAACGGAGCAAATGCACTCATTCATAATTTTATGGAAGAATGAAGACGGGAGAGAAAGCGTTGATGCTTTCTCTCATTGGCAGCAAGAGGATCTGACACATTTTCCCCCTGCAGCAGTGAAGAAACGGAAAGACGAAAAAAGAAAAAGGAGAGTGTGTCTGCACTGAGCAAAGTCGAAAATGAACCTACGCAATACGCACTCTATTTTTGAAGAGTCTATTTTCACCCAGGTGGATATAAATTTGGTGGTGACTCGGATCCAGGAATAGTTTAACAGTGTATATTTCAGGCAGGGGAGAGAGAGTATAGGGACCGGCTGGTATCTGTCTATTTGCTTTTCGTTTTCATTGAGTGCGTTTGGAGGAATGCATGACTGAATCACACACCTTCTCTGCTGACCTGTTGTAACTAATAACTGATAGCTATATCCAAACTCGCTGATGTATTTTGGACCGTAGACTAATCTTGGAAAATTCAATTTAGCCCCATCAAGCTGTCAGATATGTCTCCATGGACACATAGACACCAGAATATATTTGTATAAATATTCATGCAATTTATTAAGCTATGTTGTGCAGGCTATATCTGCCTTGTGTATAGATTTTTTGATTCAGGGTTGTTTTTTTCAATATAGTTGCTAATGCCCATAGGCTACTGCCTTGCAGTCCGATTACATATTTTTCATGTGTCATCACAGACCATACTATAAAATTTTGTTTATCTTGGAATGTATACAAATGAAATATGTCTGTCTGCAGTGCATGGCTTCATCATGAAATAAAGCCGACACTATGCAGCAGATAGCTTTAAACCCCTCTGCCATTATTTGAGCTGCTGCTGACTTTGTGAATGGACCTTTGCTCCTCCCATTTTTCAGGTGCTGCGCTCCTATTGGCTGAGAAATCTCCGCAAGCAAACTGCAACATCACAGCACTCCAAGTTGCATTAATGGCTTGCTCTGTCTCTCTCTCTCTCCCTCCCTCCCTCTCTCCCTCTTTCGTTTTCGACCTCATGTTTTTCCCTCATTTTTATTTAGTCCATTTTATTCTCTCTCTTGTTGGCTCTATAGTCTTTTTATCTAATTGTTGTTATCTAATTCTCGTTATTTGTTTCCCCCATCCCGTTTTTTCGCCGTCTCTTTTCCATTCTGTCTCGCTCTGTCTCTCTTTCTCTAATTGTGTCACCAGGCGGGAGAAATAAGGAGGGAGGAAAAGGCGAGAGCCAGCCCGGAGAAAGAGGTCTGATCCACATACAACATTCAAATGAATTGCTGACATCAGCACATCAATAATTAAAGAGTTTTATTCATAGCCTGGAAGGGGTAAGAAATCAATTGACAAATCACATATTCACTTTGAGTTACTTCAAACATTGTGACAATTAGAATGTAGGAAACAGCGAGAGCGTGTGTGGCTGTATGAGGCTGTATGAGGCTGTGTTTATATAAACAAGCGCAGAATATGCTGGCGAATGGTGTGTGTCTGCGTTCCAACCTATGTTACACATTTAACACTATAGCTCTTTCTATATATAGTCATGCAGTTATTTTGTACACTGCAACCCTTGATTTAAACCAATGGCAAGAGGAGGAATAGCAGACATAGCACGCATAGAAAAGTGAGTCACTCGCTTATAACTTCAGCGTTTAGTGAAGATGAACCATATTCTTGTCCTGCACTTCATCATTTAAACTGATAAATCTCTCATCACATTTGTGCCGCCGCTGTCCGGATCTCTCATTAGAGATTAACGGTTGAACTGCAAGATATAATGTTCAGATTATATTAGACGGAAACCTGTTTCTATGAAAAGCTGTGCGTCTGTCAACCGATGGGTGTTGTGCATTGTCCATTGATTCTTAGTTACAGTTCTATGAACGGCGTTTGAAAGCTTAGAGAAATTTACGTATAGTTTCAACAAGAACCAGCAAGTTACGATTCCTCCAGTGACCTCATCAGAAGGCAATGAGACATTTAGTTCTATCTTGAGTATGTCTGAGTTTATAAGTAGATGCTTGTGATTCTTTAATAGATGCTTAAAGATTCTTTAGGGTGTCTACCAGTGTGGCATTTAAGCAACCCAAATTTTACATTTTGTAGTGAATGACCAGCTGTTCACTCTGATGACATGACAATAAAGGAAGTAAACGTTACGTTTGCACACACTCACCTGAAACATGGATGGTACTCTCAAAACAACACCAGGAGAACATCAGGAAAAGAATGTAATTCATGCGCTAAAAGAAGCAATACTGTTGCTACCACAAAAGCTTTAGAAAGCTGGTGAAAAATAAAAAGCACTACTAAAGCCATTATTTACTCATGTCATTTCAAATCTGTTTGACGCTTTCTTCCGCAGTACACAAAAGAAGATATTTTGAAGAATGTTGCATTCACCTACATTGGTTTTGTGAAAGCATAATTTATATTCCAAAAATGAACGAACACTTAAAACATTCCTGCTCATTCAGTCTCAGTTAAATAAACCATCTTATAATCAGCTGGCAATCTATGAATATAACAATAACAAACAGCGGGAAGTAAATAGCTAAATATGTTGAAATGAAGGGGCTGTGGATATATCTACGTGGGTATGAGATGGACACCGGCAGCAGTGTGTTGTCAGCATTGGCGGGGGAACGCTGATTTATCACTGGCAGGGAGGATGGAGCTTGGCTGTTTGGTGGGGAGCGGTGATGAAAACATAGATCCAAATGAATGAGTGTCAGGGATTAATCAAGCCCTGTCCTCATGTCTGGAGGCATATCATAACTCATTCCATAAAGTTTGTGAGGAAACGATCATCTCGGAGAGTCAATTAGGCTGAGTGCTAATGTGTCTGAACTGCTGCTTAGGTGCTGAGGGAAGGGGCGGGCACAATGTGGGCGAGAGACCTGTGATGTGGACAGAATTGCCCCTATCACCATCAATCACTTCTAAACAGGAGGGTGTGATCTTGCAGACATCACTCCGTCTTTGGTCGTGCTAACTGCGCCGTTATCCATCGTTTAGCAGGCCCTTTTCATCCTATTAACTTATGGTGGATTCGTGAAATTAATAGATCCCTTGAAGAAACAACAGGTTGACGCTATAGTGATCTCTCTTGAGTTGGACTATACCTACCGTATGTTCTAAATTATTTGGTGACCACTGACCAGCAATGTTTGTTAAAAATGTGGGCTTACTGTATGTACCACTTTTGTACACACTAGCAGTTCGATATTTACTGTATATCCCAATAGTGTCCTAAGTCAAAAACAATTTTGTTTGGTTTATATCCAAACGCACTCAACATTGCACCTTTATGTACATGTTCAAAAACAATTTCTTGTAACAGCTTCATATACAGTATATGCCCTGCTCTACGCACTGACAAAAACATGTCAATGGCGACGGTGTGATGACAAAAAAAGCTATAAACGTATCTGTAGGTCTATATGGACAGAGTTTGTTTTCTTGCCATTTTATGTCCTTCTAAATGTAGCGTTTTGGGTGTGAGACACTCAACAGTTTGCCTTGCCCAAGTCCCGTCAAGGAGAGAAAGATGAGGAAGAAGAGGGAATGGTGAGATATGCGTAATCCTCATTTTTTATTGATGGAAGAAGGCGGGGAAGAGAGAAAGACAGCGAGTAAGAAGAAAGATATAACGAGACAGAAACGTTTTTAGCACTTTTCCACCCACATTGAAGCTATATAGATAACCAACTAGTGCCACTATTGGCGACATACAGAAACCTACCCAGTAACATGAACTGCTTAAGACATGCAGGCACATGCGCGCATTCACGGCGTGATGGAAAAAACAGGATGTATCTGAATGAAGAGTGAAGTGTTTTCTCCCCCTACTGACTAAAAAGCAATCTGGTCCTTTGCTCATATTTGACCAGCACACACGCAGATACAGCATGCCTCAGCGGTAAAGTAAAGGGGAAAAGAATGTTCAGTAGACAATAACACGGAATAATAAAAAAATGCGAAACTAATGGAGTATCATTTATCTTGAGGGTGAATTTCATCCTATGATCTCATTTCGGTAAAAATAACTTGTTTGGCAAAACTTTCAAACACGCTCTGCTGTACCTACCGTGTGCTTGTTTGTGTGCTCATGTATGTGTGTGTACCTGGACTTATCAATGGACAACTGCTACATGTCTCTGTAGAATACACTTGGTTGTTTTGAAACTCTGTTCAGCTACACTTACCTTTTTGCGACCACCATACTTGTTTCTCTGGCAATTCCTTCCTAGGCAGATGAATGAGTGAGTCCATGGCTTTCAGTATGTTTTAGCAGTGTGGCCGCACCAGAAGTCACACCTACAATAAATGTGAGGCAAAGTCTTCTCTTTAAAAGCTGTTTTTGCATGTATGATTAAACATAAATAACATTTTTAACTGTTAATATCACATTGATGAGGTCATGGTAAAAGTGTCAATGAATTACAGTTGCTCTTCTTACTTCTACTTGCAAACTAAATTGTGTTTTATCTTATCTTTCATCTTACATTTCTGGTGGACCATAGATCTACAGTATATATAACTAGATGACGCATTCAAGAGCTCCAGGCACGTAGACTTGTTCGCCATCTTGGAACGCTCTTTCTCCCGCTCTAGCTGGTTGACGTGTTCGCATGCTCCTTTTCCTGCTCTCCCTGCTTGACGCGTGGGTGTGCTTTTCCAGGAGAATTGCCCAATAAGGGACTAAGAATAGTTATTATGTAACAATTTCATGTCTGAAAAAACTTCTCAAAATCTAATGGACCTTGGGGGAGTGTATCGAGCACATAAACATAACATTATACGTCCAACTCGTTTTTTGACAAGTTGACCATGTTAAGCATGACAAGCCAGCACGTTTAACAGTGTAAAGATTGAAAAACTTGAAACACTGTTGAACCACCCCTTTAAGTACACAATTAGATAATACTACTTTATTGCAACCAATCACCAAGCAATGCTTACTTTTGTTCAGTCTGTGGTGTCAAAAGTTTGCATTATCAATTAAAGAAAAATACACTTAAGCGAAACAGCGTAGAATAGATAGTCCTCTGTATGAAGACTGTTGGTGTAAAATATGTCACGGTTTACTTTATTTTGCTATCCTCACTTACATAAATGAACTACAGTGTCCTGCACCCACTAGTCAAGATTTAAAGAATAACCTTTCATAACCTTTTATGTTTTACTTATAGTCAATGTTTTCTTGTACAGCTGCTTTGCAACAATGAAAATTGTAAAGAGCGCTATATAAATAAAGCTGACTTGACTAGACTTGACTTGACTATTAGAAATCATAAAATGTAAATATATGTCTACTTTTAGGTGAGCACATCTATTAACATTTATGTAAGTCTGTATGTCTATATGTGTGCACTTGTGTGGAGTGTGTGTACTTTGAATCGGACATGAAAAGGCACTTCCGTGGCCAAATATTACCCTTCTATAAATAAGAGGATGACGTCAAACAACATTTTTCTCAGTTTGCCAGTTTACCATGACCCCACCCCCCCCCCCACCCAGAGTACACACTGCAGAGACAGAGGAATGCTTTCGGACTAAGATGAGATATGAAGGCCTGTCAGTCTTTCATTCTCTGAACATCCTTTGGATATAAATATTACTACCATTCATCTGCTCAGGTCCCTCATTCAGCCGCCGCTACATGGTGAGGAGCAGCAATAATAAGTTTCTGAGAGAGAGTTGAGGTGTTTGAATGCTGAAGGTCATGGTAATTAAATAGCAGTCAGCGGCTTACGTCAGGATAATACACATGTATTATGGGATTGTGAACACAGAGCCGGTTCTTTAGCTGCGACATCTCTCACTCTGGCCTTCAGACTGTTTCCAGGAAGGTCTTATTTGTTTTTTATTTTGTCTTAATTTGGGTAACGGTTTGGAATTGGAATTAAAAACAGATTAGCACACTTAATGCCCTCTGGACATGGCTCTATGTAATTGCTTTACGTGGCATTAACCCCAGAAACAGACTCGTTCAATACTTAAACGAATTAGACAAACTAATGTGAGCACTAACTAATTGAACCAATCAGGGCTTTACAAGAAAACTGCAATGAAAAACCCATTTCCGGACTCAAGCCAACAGATCCAATGGTGGTATAGGTCTTTTCTTTTGTTTTCAAATTACATTCATGAAAGGCAAAAGGGTACATTTAGAGTACAATTCACAGACAGAAAACAGCCTTGTGTCTTAAGAGGGAATACTGAGAATTTCAACACACTCTGAGGAATGGTTGGAAAGATAAAGATCCAAAATTAGAATGACAGAAAGAACAAAAAAATGGGGTAGCAGGTTTTAAATTGTTGGAGACATTTCTCAGATAATGGTATTTAGACTTAAGTGATGTAATATAAACACTTTGAACTAGAATAGAAAGTGTGTGAATTTAACTACAGCTCGATCATCCCTCTGCTGTGTAAAGGACATTCCAGACATTCCTCATAGTTATCTAATGTATCATTTGTAATGTCGCCATACAACTGTTATACAGTTTTTGATTAATAACTGTTTCACTGTAAATGAAGTAAATTAGTCAATACTTTGTTTTCCTAAATGGGAGCTTTTTGTTCACATGGTTTGCATTTTCAGTGTGGATAGATCTGGGCTGCTTTTCCCGGTAACATTGTCTCTAAGAAGATTCTAAAGCTACACATTAACTACAGTTAGGCTTATTTCCTGAACTATACCTTAGGAGGTTACGTTCTTACGTCCCACGTTACCAGGTGCTGTCATGGCGGTGGTGAATAATGGATATCGATCCTTCGACAATCAATAATTCACTCTATACAGGGACCTCTTCACCGCGTTCTGTAAGATAGTTGTGTTCTTTATAAACCAAGCACTTTAGAAATAGTTGAAGTTGAGTTTAATTTAGATTAATTTAGATTTAGAATGATTGTTGCCATAATTTAGATTTGTGTACTCAGTGTTGATGTCTGAAGTGAATAACACAGTGATACCACAACTGCTTGAGCAGTTACATGACCAATTTTTGGTCTTTCATAAGTAGAGTAATATATAATTGTTGTTTTATTATATACACAAAGTTATATAAAAACTTTTTTGTTCCATATTGAGTGAACTATTTTTTGTAAGGTGGTTCAAATATTTTTTTCAGTTGAGAGTCATGTGACATTACAGGGTTAATTGAGTACTTGGCCAAAAGTTGAATAAAACTCAAAAAAGCTGTGCAGCGAGTTGCCTTGAATTTTGAGTAAAGTTTAAGTGTACAAAGTGGAATGCAAACTCTTTTAAAGCTCAATATCTCAATACTGCTCAGGACCTTGTTATTCCAAGGTGGCAAAATGTAAAATACGTGGAACTGGACAGAACGGCTGTCACAAATAGCAAATTAAATACAAAACCTTTTTTTGTCTTGAGTCGAGTGTAGTTCTAATTGTAGTGTTAGAAACAAAAGGCCCTCACATTATTTTAACCTTCAAACATTTAAAAGCATGTGTAAGAAATCCCTCAATGTTTCTCTTAAAATGATTGACTGATCACTTTAACCTTACTGTCGGCCTATATTTGACAAGTAAGGTGCTATTAACTTTCTGTGGATAGTTGGAGCCAATGGCCTCATGGGCCGCGCTCCACCATATCAGCCGCAGTCGCACTTCTGACGACCTGAGTTAGAGTCCTGGCTGCTGGTGCTTACCCGCTCCCACCCAGAACCATTGAGAGAGAGAGTTGCGTCAACTCCGTTGACTCCAATGGAACCGTTTTTTCATAGCAATGGAGCATTCTTCTTTTTTCATGGAGCATCTCAATAGTTACCAGAAGTTACTAGTAACACATGGAGCTGCGGCTAAACAAACCAACTGAGGTAAACAGATTAGAAGACGCAAGTCATTTGAAATGAAAGAAATAAAGCATTTCATGAAAAAAACATAACTTCCTGGAACTATTTGAAGGCTCGATGAATCATGTGACTTTTGAACTTCCGTTGACATGACTGTCTCTCTCAATGGCTCTGATTTGAATGTTATTAAACCAAAAATATATTTAGTTATACAATGCTGAAACATCAAGTCTTTTGGTTGGTGGGGTTATTTTCTGATGTTTGATTGTATAAAATCCATGATAAATTTCCTTATTTCATAAAATGCCACAAAATATGTGACCCCCCCCTGGATCCATCTTAGAATCACAACCCCCAGTTGAGAACCACTGCTCTATACTACTCTACTGTATAACTTAAGGCAAAAGCTAAAAAATGTAGCTAAAACATTTCAGTGGACGTAACATGCCCTTTATTCTTTATTGTTAGAAAACAGTCCTGAAAAGACATCAATGACTATCAAAACAGGAAATAATATGTGCTTGCATTATAATGTGGAGAGCGATGCTCAACAGATTGAGTGCTGAGGTTCAAACAGAGCTCAAGGAGAGATATGCAGGACAGAGTCCATAACCATCAGGGTGTGCAAAAACGGATGAGATATCGGATGGGATGCTGACATTCTTGGAAGCCTTCCCATCAAGGTTTGTGCTTACATAATCTAATCTTAAATCTTTTTTTACCCTTACAGTATGCTGTCATCTGGTGTTTTGGCTGACTTCTACGATCCTGCTCTTGTTCACTCTGGGTTTTTGGGCTTGAGAGATGTGGCCTCCAGGTGGGCTGAGCTTGGCAGAATTCAAACTCACGTTTTCCATCTCTTTCCCTTTCTTTTTCTCGATCGGACTCCCATTCTCTGCTGCACGTTACATGCTGAGCTGGCAGTGTGTGTTGGCACTACCCGTGCCCCCCTTCTGCATAGGCTGCCATTTATTTTGCCAGCTTCACTTTTCAATTTCAAACCGTGCTGCGTGAGTGTGCAGTGTAAGCTGTTGCAAGTTTTCCAGGGTAACACATTCTAAAGCACATTCACACCAACACACTCACATCAATCCATACAAAAACACAAATGCCCAATCACCACCTTGGCAGACAATCAGACAACGAATCACTAAAATGATCCTTCTACGAATACCTGGAACTCCCAGAATTGGCTCAAACAGTCTATTTATTACAAATGAAATATTTGTAGTGCGGACTACGCACCATAGAGCAATGGCTTTATCATTTTGCAATTACAAATCATATTAACTTCTACAGACAAGAAATTAATAGGTAAAAGTATTCTCCACTGGCAAATGGAGAATACATTGAGACCTACAATGTGTTTCGTTATTGATTTTCGTTTTTTCATGGCTGGAAATCATAAACTGTAGTCAGTGTCATGGAAATTGTGCTACTATTATTAAAACACTGTTATAATGTTATTTAGTCACAACATGAAATATGACGCATGTTTAAATCTTCAGTGTATTGAAAATATAGTTTTGTTAAATTTGTCATCCAATCTGCTGCCGTTCAGTGCAAGAAAACAACAAACTTCAGGATTAATTATATATTATTTTCTAGTTTTGGCAGCAGAGCAGTGGTCTTCAGATGCCTGTGCTGTTATTCACCGGACTGTTCTTGTCTCCATCCATTCATCTTCTGGCAGAAGAATTGGAAACATCACTGCCTCACATGGACTCTTGGTCTCCGTTAAAAACCATGACATCATCAGGTTTGACGCAGTTGGGAAACAGTTCACAGGCTGTGTGTGCCATGATGGCTGCAGATAAGAACAGATGTAATTTCTACATTAATGTTTAGTAATAGCTTTACAATTTGCATTATTAATTTTGCTTAATTGGAGGAAATCATTTAAACTATCATGTGATTTGTTGTAAAAATACTGAAATGATTCATTACCAAGTTTTACCAAAATAAAAGAAAATAAATTTATAAGCAAAATTAGTTAAATATAAAAATATTCACTGTAAATTCTATTCATACTTTATACAGATGTGGAAGACCACTTTAAGAGACCACTCCAGTTTTGCCTTAAATCTGCATTTTTACATGTATTGTGGTATTTTTCCAGTCCAGTGTCTGTTGAATTCAATAAAACAAACCTTAGAATGAAAAGATGCATGGAATCGACGGAAAAATCTGACTTATTCCATCATATACAGTATGCATTTTTTAACTGATCCTTAAATTCATGTAAAAACATTAGAATTGTGTAGTTTAAATGTTAATATGAACTTCTTTAATTTGCAGTGTTCAAGATGTGATAATTGTTTACCTATTTGTCCCGTTACAATTTTCTGCAACTAAATGCAAAAATCTTTCATTTGTAATTTGGGAGAAATGTTTTTACTAGTTCACTGAATGGAACAAAATCAAGCATTTTAACTAAACACATACAACTACAACTTAAATAACTGAAGATTAATGAATTAATTACTTTTTTTCCGTGGCTGTATACTGTAAGTTTGATTTCTGTTCTTGACAACTGTGTCCATCCAGCTTAAAAAGTACTACATTGAAATTCTATTTAGTCTAATCAAAGAATATTCACAAAAAGATAATTTTTTCTTTCCTGGTTCGCATTACAATGGGAAGGAACTATTTCAGTAAGTTTGTGTTTTGTTTTCACAGAACAAAGCATACCAATCCAATAGCTTACCATATTAGACAGTGTTGCTTGACTTTACCTTTGAACGATTGCTATTTACTAGAAGAGCTATTGCAGACACTCCCAGAGAATGAGCTACATCTAAAAGGCACCCTATGATCAAAAACAGAGCATCCCCCAATTGTAATCCAACATTAGAAGAAATGCTTTTCGTTCCAAACATTTCAGTCATATGACATCACAGTCTTCTCTTAGCTTTGAATTATGACCAGTCTGGAAAGAACTGCATTCATTTCTGAAGTCGAGGTCTGCTTTTTACTGCATCTGCCAGGCCTCCTGTTGAGTCTGCAGCTTTTTTTCTCTGACAGAGGTGCGGCGTGTAAATATTATGACGGCTGGCTGTCAGGCAATGCCATGGGTGTGTTGGCACAGTGTGGTGTGAGTTATGCTGGGAGTGTGTGACGAGGTCAGACTGATAATGGTGGTTTACATTCCAGCTGTCTTGGCTACATTTTACTCAATGTATTAACCATAAACTTTCTCGGTGGTCAGGAACTTAACAGCAATTAACATACCGTACAGGGCCTTGGAAATGACGGGCATTATCTCCCTACATCATTTCTAGTAAGTACAGAATTCACTAGAAAGAATGTTGTCATTGTAAATCGCCATTACAAAGCATGCTTGTATCCAGCGTCACCATTACTTTCATACAGATAAGAGAGATAAAAAAAGATGCAGAGATTTTACTTCTCATGCTAGTTATATGAATGGGATGTGTTCACTGTCCAAGATTACTGTCTGAGGATGAGGGGGTTTCATTGATAATTCGAGCGCGAGGTGCATGCATAAATCGAGGCTGACAATATAAACTCAGACATTTTTGCCATTTCTAGGCCCTGCAAGGTCTCAGAGCATTCTTTATAGGTCAGGTGATAATGTATAAAGACATTTGGACGCCCAGGCCGGGACATTAATACGTCTAAGAGTGTGGGCATGTGGTGTCATCCATCTAATTCTGAGACACTTCAGTGAGAGAGAGAGAGAGGGAGAGAGGGAGGGAGGGAGGGAGAGTGTGAAATACGAATAGATGTGAGTTATATTTTTAGTGTTTCATTCACAAAATGCTATGGGTATTTTTAGCTTTTCATTCAGATTATAAATTGAGAAAAGCAGCAGCCGTGTCTGCCTGTGGGGAGCAGGCAGGGTGTCATCCTGTAACTAACAAGGCAAAAAATTGAATGCAAATCATCCAAGGTTTCTCAGTTTTTTTCTGCTTTCCTGTTAGCTTGCACATGAACGCACCACTGTAGCAGCTCATTAACAGCGAAACATTTTTTTTTCTTAAATCAGGCAATTGCTTTATTTATTTGAGTTTAAAAGTGGTTTTAATATTCTCCAAAACATTAGCTGTAATTTCTAAATAAAATGTTATCATGTGAAATAGATAACAACTGCTTTAAAAACATGACCTCTGCATCACATAGAGATGTGGGCATGTGTGTACGTGTAAGTTCTCAAAAGCTCACACAGAACAAGCCAGTCATCAGAACACGTTGCAGTGGCCTTAGAGAGTGTTTAAGATCCTGCTTACTCTTGAAATACACAAAGGAAGTGCGACCAAGCATTCATTCAAGATTGCTTCCTTTTCCCTCATAATGAATAAATAAAATAACGTTTTTGCCCAGTACAAAAACGATAAACTAGTCAATTATTCGAATTGCATTTATAATGTTAGGAGGTTTGTGGAAACTAGTAACTTGGCACCTATTATATTATTGCTCCTGTATTTGTTGCACAAATTGCTTCTATGGTTTTCCCCTACTTTGTAAGTCGCTTTGGATAAAAGCGTCTGCTAAATGACTAAATGATACTGATTTTTTTACGATGAAACTAAATATAATAAATCAAAAATGGTGGTAATGAGTAATAATATTATGATGATTCATAACAATTGAACAGTTTTACAGGTATGAGAAACTTCATGCTGCTGCTTTCTTCACAGATTGTCATTTAATATGATGTCATAATCATAGGGATCAGGACAGGCTAATGCTGTTACATTGGCATAAATGTCAGGGGAAAGATTGCATTAGAAGTTCATTTGGACTCCCTAATCTCTAGATCTGATCCAGATGATGTAGTGTCTGTGCTTGCGTCGTCTCAAGGTGGGTTTCAGAGTCATCGTGGGCACCAAATCATCTACTTTTGATTAAACTTGTTTAGGTGAACACATTGCAAACACATTGGTTTTGATACTTGTTTTCACAAGAAAAGAAAAAAAAGTGCATCCTTGATAAACAAAATGTTTCTGGTTTACAGCTAATCCTACTCTAATGTCGTGTGGGTGGTGCGTTCTTTTTAAATGACCGTTGAATCATTTCAGCCTTTAATCATATTTCAGACCTGGATTAACTTTTATCACTGCGATTAGATCAGGAATTTCCTGTGATTCTAAATTTGTCTAATGGTAGTTGTGTTACACACTTCCGTTAATCCTTGCATTAACGCTCAAAACTGTGTGCAAATCACAACTGGACGAATGGTTGAAAAGATTATGTGTTACAAAACAGGACAGAAATAGAGATGTAAGGGCACGCAGATAGGACATCAGTACAAACACAGCGGCTACACCAATCAATGTGTCTTTTTTTAAATAGGCCACTAAAACCGAAGTAAAAACACGGCAGACAGGCAGATATTCCTCTGTTCTTATTTAGCCTCATTCTCCTTGCTCATTCATGCATATTGACAAATGAAGTCATTCCTGCATATTACTACGGCACACTGTATGCCAAACTGGGCCACGTTTTCAAAATAATGAGTTTTATGAAAAGCTGACCCTCAGGGCATGGGATCTACTAAGAGAACATTTATTGAGTTATATAATGAGAAGAGATGTTTTGAGTGATGCGCTCGCCTTAATATTCTGCCTTCTTAGAATACTCATGCAATTTCAAGGAGGTGTGGTGTTTTGAGAGAGAGAGAGAGAGAGAGAGAGAGCATCTTGTTTCTATCTCATTGTGTCTAGTGTCTAATGGTGTGTCTATTTATGTTGTTCAGGAGCAGCGTTTGACGTCAACATATCACGCCTTGAGTTGGAATCATGTTGAGACTTGTTCTCATTATAATTGGTACCGTGCATCTTAATTAACAAGCCCGAATCAAACCTGTTCAGTGGGTCAGATAGGCAAAGTTCCTGCACTGTGTTAAGTTAAATGCTACAGTAACTATGAAAAATATTGAGAAAGTGTTTCAGTGTGAAAACGTGACTCGTGGAAGACAGGAGAGTGTTAATATTGATTAATTCATTTTGTATAGACTTTTCTTACAAATAATGAAAACAACAAAACAATTTATCCCAAGGAAGCATGAGAAGAGGTGTATTTGAAAGATTGTTGAGATGGGTACAGACAAGAATTGAGATCAATCTTTTTTTAAATCAGTCTTACCATTTTATACGTGCTAATGCTGCAGAAATCACACTTCACCTTTAACCCAGTGTGCTGCATGTTTAAATTGAGCAGTGAGTAATCTGATGTGATGACGATCCATAAACAGATGTATCATCCAGTCTAAACGTCTGTGAGACATCTACAGAACACCTGCTCGACGAAGCAACGTATTTCATTGAACTTGTCATTTGTTGAGAAAAAAGAAAAAAGCTACCAAACTTTCTATGTTAGAATGTGCATGATTTTGTCAGTCCATCTGGACGTCTGTAAGGCTCCAAGCTGTGGAGAGCAAGTTTTGGAAATTCAGCCTTAGTGTGGTTGGTTAATACACCTACACTGTGTTGTATAGAAAAAAATGAATAATGTTTTGTCTGCTCATGCAAAATCAAACAAGACCATTGATTCTCACATATGTTCAGTACCACCTGAATATAAAAAAATACTTTTGCATGTGGCAATAGAGCACAGATACCAAACTTGTTGTGACTCAGTTATGACACCTAGTGGCAGAAATACATGAACAGGTATGTTTCTGTGGTGCTCTTATGCAAAGCATAATAACAAATTGCAATGCTGTCAGGAGCAAAGATATTCATCTCTCAAGAAAATAAAATGCATCTTTCATGATCTAGAAAAGGTTATTCATGCTTTCAATACATCTAGCCTGGACTACTGCAACTCCATATATATTGGCCTTCCCCAGTATTCTTAAGATCGCCTTCAGCTGGTTCAGAATGCAGCGGCAAGACTGCTGACCAGGCCAGGATTAGGAAATTCAGAGGCCCCTGGGCACAAATTTCTCGTGGAGCCCGTCCCCTCCACAACAAATTCACACACAAACAAGCCAGATTCACAGAACTTTTTAAAGTTAAATTATAGGAAGTTCTTAAGAATATTCTTAAGTGTAATTCTCAAATATTTTCTTATAAACATCTTCATTTTTCTAAGAATAAAAGGGCAGACTTTGTCAATGATTATACTATGAGTAATTCGTCCATTTGTTAAACATTATTTTTGAACAAGCACCTTGCGACTCACGTTCTTATGTAAGCGTGTAATGTGTTAAACGGTATTAACGAATATTATAGATATACTTCTTATACCCCTTGTATGTGAGGGTATTCTAATTTAGCCTATAGATTATATTTACACCAATAAAGACGTTCTCATTTAAATATTTTCGGTTTCTATTGTCAGTTTTGACTTCTAACGTGACATCTTCTAACAAATCATCATAAAAAGCGCCGATTTTTGCTATTCTTTCACACAGCCTCTCTAACCATGTGCATATTTACAGACCAAATGTGTTCATGTTTATATATTCAAACAGTCGATAACAGTGATAGGTGGTTGGAAATGTTGTTTTGTACCAATTTCATTCAGGAGTCACCTGTTGAATGTGCTGCTTCTTTCTACGGCTCACTGAAACGATCCCTGCCCCAGGTAAAGAAAGACATTGCGCTCGCTGGACAGCACTGGTGACATTTTCCCACTGAATGAAAGCTAAGGTTTATCGGAAAGTTGCTAGATTTGTTGCTTTGTGCTTCTCATGAACAAAAGCTGCTAAAGGGATAGCAAAAGTTTCTAACTTAAGAGACAGACTTGCCTACGTTAGAAACACTGTTTAGTGTGCATGCTTGCTTTGTGTGCGGGACATAGAGAGGCACATGGCAGAATGAATATAGCGAAAAACATTGTTAAATGTTCTTCCTCCTTGCTTGGGCCCCAAGCAACCATGGGCCCCTGTGCCCATAATGCCCATTGAATAATCCGGCCCTGCTGTTGAATTGTACAAAAAAACTTGACCATATCACTCCAGTCTTGGCTTCTCTTCACTGGCTTCCTGTATTTTTAATTGTATTTAATGCTTTAAAGGGACAGCCCCTTCCTATATAGTCGATCTTATCAGATTAAACTCAGCACCTCTTAAGTCTTCAAATCAAGCTCTCCTACATGTCCCACGGTCTCGTCTAAAATCTAAAGGTGACAGAGCTTTTGTAATAGCTGCTCCTTACCTTTTGAACCAGCTCCCCCTTAATATTAAATGTGCTCCTTCCACTTCTGTTTTTAAATCAAGGCTCAAATCATATTTTTACTCACTGGGTTTCCCAGCCTAGTTATTTTTCCTCATTGTGTTTTATATTTATTTTTAGACAGATTGTGTAATTTTATGGTGGTCTCTGTTCAGCACTTTAGTTAGTCGAAGGCTGAACTTACTTGCATCAAGGCAAGACAGGACTGAAAGTTTAAACAAACTGAGACCGACTGGTTAGCAGTGAATGCTGAGCTCATGTTCCGTGCTTTAGAGGGGGTCACTGTTCACCCTCTCTTTACAATAATACGTGTTTTAGGATTGCCAAGATATGGACTGATTGAATGATAGCGGTTTGTTTATGTTTTGGATGCATGACACGAGTGTCTGTGTGCCAGCATGTGCAGGATCTAAAAGGCAAAAAGAAAGATAAATCAGTATGCATGCGCGTGGAAGAACTGTGAGATATTCAATGTGCACAAAAAGACTAGACTATAATCTAATTGATTTACAATATTAGTTGGTGTAGGGCATTCACATTGTATGGAATTTATTTTCAAATGTGCCACTATGTTTTGTTAACCTTGAACTGCAGGGCCATTACTAGAACAACAGGTGTTTTCTCTGTATCGCTGAAAAGGCTAATGTTGTCATCTTCTTTGACCCCACACACTAATTACAGTCTATACCACCTTCTGATTTAAAAGGGGCGGAAGGCATAACACTTTAGATTAGATTAGTTCCTTACTAGGAACCGGGTGTTCTTCAACCCACAGAAACAAGTTGTGAAGGATGAACTACACACGAAATGGGGCACTTTTGCTTGTCTGAGTGCTGCAGGTTTTTGGAAATATTAGTCATCTTGCTGCTTGTATAGGATTTAGATGTTGACAGGTGCTCTTTTATATATCAATGACATTTATTAGACATATTTAAAAGGCGTAGATCTGAAACTGTTCATCTGCGTGCAATTTCACGATAATTTGCAATTTATAGATTACATACACATCAGGCGTACACTCGTTTTCTGTGCGTACGTTCATTCTATGAATCAAAATGGTCTTAAAATCAAATTTAGGATGGTTTCTACGCAACACTTTATGGAGGCCGCAGGACTAGAAAAGGAGGCTAACTCTATACCAGAACAAGAGATTAACCCATTTATTGAAAACTCTGATTTTACACATTCTGCACACTGGTTTACACCAGAACTGAGACATCTTATAACTAAGGGACGTCGTCTGGAACCCAATACATTAAAACTGGACTTTGTGGTTACCTGTCAGTAAGATCCACTACCCATTTGGTGAAAGTCTGTTTCTCTTCTTTATCAGATATACTAATAATTTTCGCCCAATTTCCAACCTGCCTTTGATAGAAAAAGTTGTTTCATCTCAGGTTCATTATCATCTCTCAAAAAATAGTCTTTCAATCTGGTTTCCACCCTTTGCATAGTATCGAAACGGCCATGGTAAAAATTGTCAATGATCTGTTGATGTCAGCCGACTCTGGGCTTTCAACTATACTGATTTTACTTGATCTAAGCACGGCTCGTCCTCGTCGGAACCAAATCTAATTTGTCAAAATCCAATAGTTTTTCACTTTCAGTTGATAATTCTATAATTTGCCCATCTACTAAGTGTAACAAGGTTCAATAAAAGGGAAGGAAGGAGGTGGGAACCGGCGAACATTTATCAAACTTTAATCAAATCAAATAAACAAGTACACAGAAGTAAAAGACCCCAAAACATAAACACAAATTTAACATGTCCGGGCCCGGTCCTCTCTCGACAACAGTCCTGCCGCTCGTCCTCTTAAGCTTCCGATCTGCTCCGTGAGATATGCGGGACCGGTGCGCGCACAGCTGATTCCAACTATCACTCAGGCCTCAGGGCTCTCGTGCCGCCTTTCTCACCACACTAAGGTAAAGGTCTGGGTGTTGTCCTCGATAGTGCCTTATCCTTTGAAAAGAATGTGAATAATAATACTCGGTCTTCATATTTTTACTTACGGAACAGCAGCCGTCTCCGTCCATTTCTCAAATCCACTCCACAGAGATAGAAAGACCAATCTTACCTTCTCTATTGGCAGCATTACATAATCATGCCATAGTTTCCATTGTACACATAACTAGAATAATATTACTATAATCAGAGTCTGATACTTAGATTTAGATTGGTCAGACAACATATGTGCTGTTCTAAACGGAAATTCACATTTAAGGTAAACTAATGCCAAGTTGTTAGCAGAATCTCTAGAATTCTCAGCTGGAGTCTTTGCCACCTAGACAGGATTCTAGTCCGTCAATAACCTGAATTGGGATTTTCGGTTACAAGGATGTAACAGGAAAAACTTCTAGTGAAAACATAATATTAGAATGTTTTTACAGGTTCAGAATAGTGAAGAACGAATGCAAACATAATAATTTATTAGTCAGGTATATGTTTCATGCCAATTGTAATTCAATTCAGACAATACGAAAACAAAACGTCAAATCCTCAAAGATTAGTCTACGGACGGGTCTAAGATGCATACCTGACAGTAGAAAAAGATGCGTTCGGAAAAAACATAGTGCTGAGTGTCTGAAGACACACATGGCACCATGGGGTTCATCTTAGTAAGAATTCCCCAGAACTTTTTGCCAGCTTCCCTTAAGTACCCAGATCAAAATACCCTTCCTCCACACAGCAACAATATACAATGTAAAGGAGACCAGATCAGGCCACAAATGCGCATTTACATAAAGGCACACCCTCAACAGTGAGCAGAACATATTTAAACCCTCAAACCTATATTATGATCTGCTCTACTGCTGTGAAAATGAGACCAATGTACCAATAGCACTTCAAATGAGACATTTAAAATAAGACCAAACTGAGCTTGATGTTTCAGTCTCTGTAGTACCAGAAGTGTTCAGACCAGTTTGCCTTGTTCAGTGAACATGCAAGTCCATAATGGGAAACTTTCTGCTTCCAGTGGCATCCTCCGTGTGATTAAGTTCCGAAACTTTGAAGAATTTTCTGTCTACTTCCAGACGGTGTAGTCTTCTGGCTTCAGATCTCGGAGGGGAAGTGTAAGTCGTGGAGAGCACACCGCTGTGTGTGAGACACCTACACATCTTCATTGATTGAACACTAATGTCCCAGTTACTGTTAAAAGAGGGTGGTGAGGCAAAGCAAAAGAAACAAAACATCACATAGAATATATTCATATCAAAAAGTGCGAGAGGTACAAGAGGTCTCAGGTGTCTTTCAAGGTGCTGGGCTTGAGGAGGTGGGTTTCCTAAGATTACCAAATATCTTCACTACCACTGGGATAAAGTCTTAAGGTGGTGGAATTTCTGGGAACTGAAGGAAAGGAATCAAAAATACTTCAAACAGCCAGGAGTCTATACAATTGGTGATTTAGAATCTCATGTTAGATTTGTGTGTGTGTGCGTGTTTGTGTTTTGTCTGTGCATATTGGTGTGTGTGCACATGGGTGCGTGTTTCTGCATGTTTGTATGTGTGTGTGTGTCTATGATGATCTGTTGACCAGGTAATTTTTTTATTTAATGGTACGTTTTTTTTGGTTGATCAAAGTCAACCACTTTGGCCATGTTTGTGTTGTTATTGATGACCAGTTGAATAATCAGGGCCCCCCTGCGTATCCAGTTAATGTATAATTTGCTGCACCATTGCATGTGTGTACTAAATGCAGAATGTGTACGTATGTACACTGTGTGTACTGAGTATATCTATGTGTATATTGCACACTGTCATCTGTATAATTCTGGATGTATGTAAATAGTACTATCTATATGTAAATTGTGTCTGCCCTCTCTGGAGCACGCTCTCAAGACTTTCACTCACAAAGGCACTTGTGTAGTGGTGATGTGACAATAAAAGTGATTTGATTTATATGTAAGAGCATATGTGTTTGTGTATAAACAGAATGTAGAGGTGTGTTATCAGTTTTGGAATTTAAACCTTTACTGTTGTAGGATGTGTAGTGTTTATGTCTGGATAGCTTGATGTCTATACCAGATGAGTTGTGGTACTGTGAATATGTGTATTCTTTGTGTATGTCTGGGAGATGGGTGGAACCTGTTAAACAACTATTTGTGTTGTAAAATGTAGTTCCGGTGCGACACTAGGAGGCCATGTAGCTACTTCTGATGGTGTAGTGCTGTGAGGTGTTAATGGCGACTTTCGCACCCATCTCCTGAATTTCAGGTTGTGTGCCTGCTAGGTTTGCTGTCTTGGCTTGATGCAAGGAGGACAGACACCTCTCTGGTATCTAGCCTTCAATGATTTGTAGTTTTCACCCTGAAAGTAAGACAGACATGGAGAGAAATAGGTAGTCCTGAACCCTTTGAGAAATTTGCATCATGACATGTGGTACAATCTTTTCTCGGATGGTCTCATATGGTTTTACGCTATCAGGAAGTAGATGTACCATTATCATGTTACTTTTGCAAATTTAATTTCAGAGGACATATAAACATAAAGTAATTGTCCTTGGGTTGTTTTTTGACTTGCACATGCTGTTACGGTGTAGTCTGTGTGTGAAGCACCATTAACTGTTCTTTCAGTTAATTCTTCAGTCTGCAGTTAATTCTTCACAATTCTTTAGTGTCATGAGCACTAGAATCCCATTCTTTTGGAGATGTCTTTAGTTAGTAAGTGACTTTAACCCTTCTGTTCATGAGCACAATGGCTGTACTTTGTTGCTCGTTTCAGATCTGTTGTCTCACCGGGTTCTATCGACACGTTTGATTATTTCAAATCTCTATGACCTGTAAGGGTTTTGAAATCTCAGTGTGATGTTCGGCATTACCATAGATTTCATTACTCAGCTGTTAAAATAAACCTCTTTATCAACTTAAAGAAAGATTTGATTCACTTGTGGCACGGTATTTCGCAGTGTTACTGCAAAAGGCAAAAGTATATATACACCCCTTTTTGGCACAGTCTAAAGATTCTGTAAAGATTTTTAGGACCCTCGATGGTTCTGGCCCATGTAGATTTGTGAAGTTGGTAAAGTATTGGTAAATTATCTTTTTCGAATCTATTTTAAATTGTGTTATACTTTGGTTTTTATTGTTGTTGTATTGTTCACCATGTTTTAATTTCATAATTTTACTGTATAGTGTCCTTGAGTGCCCTGAAAGGCGCCTCAAATTAAATGTTTTATTATTATTATTATTAATAATAAAGAAAAAAGGATACTTTTAAATATGCAGGCATGCAGGCCTGGTAAGCTACAACTAGGTAAAGAATAAAAAGAATAAATGTCTGCATCCTAATGCTTTGGATTTTATTCAACAACTGATGTTTTTGTGCCATCATGGCATTATTAAAGGGATAGTTCACCCCAAAATAATGTCAGCATTTACCCACCTTCGAGTTGTTCCAAACCTGTACAAATGTCTTTGTTCTGATAAACAAAGAGAAAGATATTTAGAAGAATGCTTATAACCAAACAGTCCTTTGACCCTATTGACTACCATGGTAGTAGTTTTGTTGAACACAAAAGAAGATAATGGTCTGGTCACAAGCATTCTTACAAATATCTTTCTCTTTGTTCAACAAAACTTAGAAATGTATACAGGTTCGGACAACTAGAGAGTGAGTAATTCATGACAGAATTTTCATTTTAGGGTGAACTATCCCTTCAAATGTATAGTACATTAAAAATTGAAATTCTGCAGAAGAAAGTCATACAGGTTTGGATGGAAATGGGGTGAGAAAATGGGTGAACTTTTCAGGAGTTTGCTGTGTCTGTTCCTGCACTTGTACCCAGCTTGACTTGGGTGTTCACACTTTTTCTATAGTTTATCTATAGAACAAAGTGTACCCTTGTTTTTTAAACATACTTTATGTTTGGCAGTTCAGTAAGTTAGCCTCTGTACCCATTAACAGTTGAAAGTCAAGTTTCAGCACTATTTGTGCACAACTGAGCGCCAAGAAGACAGTTTCAAAGAGTGAAAAAGATACGTTTGTAAGACAGGAATGCAGGTATATAGCTATGGAAAAGGTAATCGTTCTTTTACTTCCAGAAGGCTACATATATTCTAGAGACTGACAATATACATCCCATATAATGCTGCAGAATTACCACTCAGTCCTCAGGCCCAGTCTTTATGTCAAAATGGATGGTTAATGAGCTGCCATGGTTCATTCAGAGAAATTTCTAAAGAATTTCCACAGTCCACTTTTCACTGCAAACACTTCTCTTCTAGCTGAGTTCCTGCTTGTTATATAATGTGTCTGACAGTGACATACAGATGAGCATGTTATTATCATCTCTGTGCATTGTCATACACCAACAGACCATCCTAAACTTCTGTTCACCAAATGTCGATTAATGCAATAATGATTACAACATGTTAGTCAGCTTTCAGTAAAATCAAGTTGTTTTTTAATGTTGATAATGTTTTTCCCAATTCAGTTGAATTGAAACACATATCAATATATTAATTACATTTATCTAAGCTGATACTAACTGTCAAAAATATTTGTCTTTATACGGTTATAATTGGCTTCAGAATATTTAAAAAGACTGAATTGATGAAAACTGCATCAAATTGAACATCCAGAATTAACTAAACGCGTTACAAGTTTTTTTTCCTGGGAAATGTCAATAATGTAAAACCATATACTGACCACCAAATAATTTGAAGACACATATGTATCGATTGACTGAGGATTTGAGCTTCAGTACTTTCTGCAAACCAGAGAGGTTACCATTGGAAACAATGTGACATCCTTTTCCCAAGTTGGGGAGCATGCTGAGTCACATTCACCAGTTCTGTTTCATCGCTCAGTGGCAGAAATACATTTCTGGTGTTAATCACAATGTCGAGGACAGAACTAAAACCCCAACCCAATATCACAGGCTTAAAATGGTATCTGATTACTTCGAATGAGCATGAGACTTGAACTTTTCTCAAACAATTATTAACTGCTGGTGTGCTGCTATCCCGAGTTTTGAGTATCATTGTAGATAAAGGTTAGAAGGATTAACTCTGTTAATAAGCGCTTCTCTCTCGGCAGCAGAGATGTAGCAGAGGACATTCTGAGAATTTCATGAAAAACCAGAAGGCGCTCTCATGGAATTTGTCAGGCTTCTCATACATGATATTGTTAACCTGGGGTCATTCTTAACCTTGGCTTAATCTTGAGATATCTTTCACACCGTTCTTATACTTTCTAGGGAAATAACTAATCAGCGTTTAGCGTTTCGCTATTTTTATGATTTCGCACTGTGCATTTGTAAACCCTGGGTTAATATTCTGGTTTGCATATTTATGGGGTCAATAACATTGATTGGGCGAATAACATTGACATTTGCATATTAATGTGCTCATTAACATTGGCGAATACAGCCTGCAAACGGGTGCATGAACTGTTTTAATAACCGCTGGCTCATTTGTCAAAACGATGATAAATAAAGCTGTTTTGGCTCACATTTACGGTACAAAAACAATGATACGGTCTCTTCAGACTCCAGTTAATGTTTTTGTCATTACTGCTTCTACATTTCTCTCTTAAATGAAAAACAGTGTGTTAAAGATTCTGCTACACAGCTAATGAATATTTATTCAGGTAAGCACTGAAGTAGTTTATGATTGGTGCATGTTGCTAGACAGCCTGCCGTAACATGCTGTTATATGAGTATTGTGTGTTCTGACATACTGCTTAGTTGATGTACTTTTTTGCATATCGTGTAGTAAAGAAATCACTATTCAAAAAGGTGCACACTCCTATTCAGAAGTATAAACGTTTGTCAAACCAGTGTTAAATTGGCTTTGACCGAGCCATTAAAGAGATGATAAATAGGAATAAGTGAGTCTTTACTCAGTTAAGATTGTCACGTACCTCCATGATCACAGTGAACACTGAAGACAAAGAATTTGATCATTCAATTTGTCACATAAACTACTAAGAGCCTAAATGTTTTTGATGTTGCCATAAACACAAAATATGGTGTTTTTATGAAGTAGGAAACAACGGCTCGCATGAAAGTAAAATACACCAGCAGGTGTCAGATTAAGCAGAGCACAATACCTTTTCTGATTAATTATTTATACATTTTACCCATTCAGAAGTAATCAAATTAATAGATATAAAGCTAAGATAGTGTTGTGAGGGTTGTATAAAACAGAAATGTGCCAGAGTTGTCATTGCAACAGTTCAATGTAAGGTTATAATACATTCAGCAATATGTCAGTAACTGGAAAAGCAATGTGAGTCGGAAGCCATTCAACATTGCCTTAGGGCTAAATAATTGGAACACGTCATGATGAAAGCGGATGCTATACTTTATAAATAGATAAATAACCGTCAAGTAGATGTTTCTTTTGCCCAGGCTTGTTCCATCCATGACCTGCTTTTCTCTGAACATCAAATAATTATCTCAGAGATTGTGCAATAAACACAGCACAATACAAAGTGTCTCAGTGTTTTCACAGAGCCATTCCTACCTAGTGTCAAATCTTAAATCAAATCATTTAAAATGGTTACCCAAAGATGTCTTGTTGATAGACAGGTTGAGAGATTTTAGATAGGTTTGTTGGAACTCATTTGCATTGTATCTGTCAACGACGATAAAGCCCCGTCCACCGAGTCGCTCGCAGATGTGATCCAGCCTGTCTCATGGGAAAGATCATCGAATCTTGTTTTTGTAATCATTGCGGCAGTTGCATGGTGAATTGCAGTGCTGTTGTATCACAAAGCTAAGATTTGAGCGTAATTAGTTGGAGACTCAAATTCATTCCACAAAGCCTATTTATTAACGCTGATGCCGAGCATTTTCTAAATGAAGATGAGTCATACTCTGATTCATAGACTCAGGGGACCACCGTAGTCCAAAGGTAAAGTTGAAATAAATTAATCATTTCTCACTCTCCTTCTCTTCCCCCCTCGCTGCCTCATTAAAAGCAGTGTTACCACAAATAATAAAATATTCACCATGCTTGATTTAATTATCACGCCGGGAAAAAAAATTCAATTTCACCGCGTTGTTTGTATGTTTTACCAGTGGGTGTGAAATGTCAGCTTTGAATGCAAATTCCAGCATCTGCAGAGCTCAAGTTGTTTTTCCTCATATAAATCGATATGAGATTCTTGATCATGCACCACTCATATCTTCGTGTCTGTCTATGTGTGTGTGTGGGAGAGCGTGGGGGGCAGAGAATGTTTGTGTGGCCAAATGGCATTTATCACAATGCAGCACTTCAGATTTGATTCTATTGGTGATTCATTTCAAACACTGCCTATTGAATTATTTAAAATACTCACTTCGTGCCCTAAAACAGTCCTTTCGAATACTTTAGATTTCCAATACAGGCCATGCTTGTATTTTTAAATTCATGTACTGTAATATCAAACATACAATACACCTCTGGAGATTTTTTATGCCAAATAACAAATCAGGGGAAACAGGGATAGTTCACCCAAAAATGAAAATTATTTCATGAAATACTCACTCTCTAGCTGATCCAAACTTGTATACATTTCTAGGTTTGTTTGAACATGTAGAAAGATATTTGGATGAATGCGTATAACCAAAAAGTTCTTGGACCTTATTTCTCTGTGTTCATCAGAACAAATAAAATTATACAGATTTGGACACAAACTCGAAAGTCAGTAAATCTTGACAGAATCTTGTATTCTTGGGTGAACTATCTCTTTAAGCAAGATTGCCATATATCACCCTAAGATGTGGTCAATACCTGCAGATAATACTACATAAAATATGCAAATGTTGTTGACACAATCTGTCCACACTGCAACTGCATCACAGAAACAGGGTATAAAATGTCTGATTGTTTATCAGACACCTATGTTGGATCACTTAAGTAATTTTTCAATTGAAAAGTACATTTACATTTAGTTATTTAGCCGTCACTTTTATCCAAAGCGACTTACAAATAAAGTAAACAATACAAGCAATCGGCATCAGGAAAACAAAAAGCATAAGTACAGTAAAGCTGGTCTCATATAGCCTGCCACAGTATACAAAGCTGTGTTTTTTTTTAAAGATAGAAAGAGTAGAAAAAAAGAAGTCAGAACTAATCGGTAAGGTACTGATGGAAGAGATGTGTTTTCAGCCTATTCTTAAAGATGGCTACAGAATCTGCTGATCTTGTAGTAGCGGGCAGATCTTTCCACAAATGTGGAGCAGATCCAGAGAAGGTATTAGAGAGTGATTTTTCCACTACAAGACGTTGTTCGTTTGCAGAGCGTAGGGATCTGGTGGGTACCTTGGTCTGTAATAGTAAGTGAAGATAGGGGGGAACCAGTGGTGTCTTGTAGGCTGTGTGCTCTCTTCGGTTCATTGAAGACCACTCTTGCCGCTGCATTCTGGATCATCTGTAGAGGCTTGGTTGTGCAATCCCACACAATCTCCTTTCCTTGGCGCAGTCAACTGAAGACTACTAGTTGATCAAAGTTCCCTGACGGCATTACAGTGGAACAGAAGGAGATTGAAGTTATACAGTATGACAGAGCCATTCCATGGAAACCCTTATAAACAAACAAAGTATTAAAATGGATATGATATTCCACTGGGGAGCCAGTGGAGGGAGTTCAACAATGGTGAAATATGTTCCCCTTTCCTTGTAGTTATCAATCAAGCGGCAGCATTTTGAAACACCCAATGTTACATCCGGTATCGTGGTGGGAGGAATGTGTTCTTCGTTTTGTTCTATTTCTCTATCTCTCTCCTTTGTTGTGTGATTGGATCGTGTTTCTGTCAGTCATCCTCAAGTGAGATCCTGTGGACCAATCAGACTGGAGAGGCGGTGTTTAAAGGCCCGGAAGTGAAATGTCTCGCGAGTAGCTTTGTGTTTCATATATTTGAACTCTCGTGTTAGTTTTGATGCATGCTCCCAATGTTGTTATTCTTTTTCTAGAATTATTGTGTATTTCAGATTTTTCTCTATGTAACTTCGCTTCTCCATGTCTAGTGATGATTCTGCTTCGGCTTTCTCTGAGTTTATTAGTCCTACATCGACACATGATGATGGGACCAGTTTAGAATGTCACGTGATTTACATTTTATTGCACGTAGGTTAACATTGTGTAAACACACTAGTTATTGAGCGGGTGCCAATCTATTTATTTATGTTTTAGTATTTAGTGGCGTCCTACGCTGAAGATGTTATTTTTCCTTCATTTCTTTGTTTATCTTATTTTGGGATTACAGCTAGTTATTGTGTTTTGTTTTATTATTTTCTTTGCTTTAGCGCCACTCTTGTCCCTCACTTTTTTTTCCTTAATTAATTATGTGTGTATATAATTTATCAATGGATGTTTAGTAATTTTATAATTGAGGACATTTCCTAAAGATTTCTTTACTAAACTCAAAATAACTCCTTTGTTTCTGTTTCTATTTAATTCATTATTGCACACACCGTACTTCCAAAGCAGAGAAAAGCTGCCAAATTAAACAACATTTATATATTGGACATTTGGTGTTATCTCCCAAATACTCTTAGACATAATTAATTAGGGTGATGTAACACCCAAGTACAATACATTACAATAATCTAATCTGGATGAGATAAAAGCATAAATTGGAATTGGTAAATGGAATTAATTGTGGGACATTAGGTGTCTAATTTTGTATCTTTAATATGTAAATAATTCACGAGTTCGCCTCTGCAAATTCTGGCTGCGGATAATTAGGATTTATGCGTATTTGGCGTACTGTCCGGGGAGAGAGCTCCCGTCCGAGCCTTGAGCGCTCCCCCTTTTACCGGGAAGGGAGCCCATAGCCCGGACCGAGCCCTGAACGCCCATCCCCCCCAAAAAGTTGCGGACGGCGCCGGACAGTACATGGTACTGGGCCCTGATGACCCCCAAAAGATGCAGAAATCCGGTGGACCGCGGCCAGCCGTGGGATGCCGCTTCGGCTGGGCGGGTTGGATAGGGAGTTTGAGACTTCTTGGCTTGACCTGCGGCGGTTTCTGGAAAACGAAGCGGAGGTTTAGATGGAGCAGGTGCTGGGCGATATTGGTGTCAAGTGTGGCATTCCTGCAGAGCGGAATGCCCTGGTTCCTGAGGCGGGGTCTGGCGCTACGGTGGGGCCAGTACCCTTGAACAGCCGATGCGCCTTGCATGCCCAATGCACGTAGTGGGAGTGAAGCCCTTGTGCGACCAATGCGTGTTACTTGACCAATGCACATAGTGTGGGTGATACCATTGGGCGATCAATGCGTGTTGCGAGACCAATGCTCAAGTGTGACTGGGACCCTTGAGCGACAAATGCACATTGCGTGACCAATGCACGAAGTGAGAGTGAAGCCCTTGTGCGACAATGCGCCTTGCTTGACCAATGCACGTAGTGAGGGTGATGCCCTTGTGCGACCAATGCATGTTGCAAGACCAATGCTCGAGTGTGGCTGGAACCTTGTGCGACCAATGCGCGTTGCATGACCAATGCACGTTGAGTGGCTGGGACCCTTGTGCGACCAATGCGCGTTGCGTGACCAATGCACGGGTGTGACTGGAACCCTGGTGCCACCAATGCGCATTGCCTGACCAATGCACGAAATGGCTTGGGCCCTTGTGCAACCGATGCGTGTTGCGTGACTAATGCGAGTAGGTGACTTGGGCCCTTGTGCGACCAATGCGCGTTGCGTGACCAATGCACGAGTGTGACTGGGACCCTTGTGCGACCAATGCTCGTTGCGTGACCAATGCACGAGTGTAACTGGGACCCTTGTGCGACCAATGCGCGTTGCGTGACCAATGCACGAGTGTGACTGGGACCCTTGTGCGACCAATGCGCGTTGCGTGGCCAATGCACTTTTGGGTGACTTGGGCCCTTGGTGATGCGCATTGCGTGGCCTAGTGTGTGGTGCTGAAGGGTGCGAGCTGCAGAATGGCGGAGGGGAAGGTGTTTGGGGGGTGGGCCCTGGCGGGTTGCTTAAATGAGTTGGCTCACAAGGGTTCGGTGGGATTCTTTGATGTGAGCGTGATCTGACCAGATGTAGTTTTGGAGGCCTTGGAAGACCAGTGGTGATTTGGAGTTTTTTGTTAATGCTGAGGTGGGATACGAAGAAGGAAACTGTGATGAGGGAGAAATCTGGAAACGGAAGGAGAAATCTGGAAACGGAAGATTGTATGAATTGTGAAAGGATTTGAAACATTTCCGAGCCGTAAGGTAAGACTGCAGGGTCCTTGGGGACACGGCCTGGAGGATGCTGTTGAGGGAGGAGTCTAGGAGGGATGTCAGTGGGTGGTTCATGGGAATATTAATTCCGTATAAGGAGGCACTGGCGTAGGTACCGGGTCCGCTTAGGGCACCGGCCGGCTGAATTTCTGCGATGAGAAGCGGGAAAGGGAGTGAGCGGTTTGGTTTAGGCCCCGGGTACGTGTTTAGCGGTAATGATAAATCGAGCGCACGCGGAAATCCACACTAGCCTTCAGACGACAATGAATAATGTTTGGAGTTTTATTGGCAGATTTGAATACGGGACATATAAGGCGGGCGTGCTGTCTGACGCATCTGTTAAAGTTAAAGGATGTGCAGACTTCTTTGTTTGGATATTGGGCGGGAATACGGCGAAGAGAAACTGGAGCTGAAGATTGGCTGTGCGGCTGTGCGGTAGCTGGTTGATTTAGGATATGTGTTCGCGGAACACGAAGGGGAGGGAGGGTGGACTAAAGGGCATGAGTTTGTGTCGTGAGAAGATGATCTGCACACCGCGCAGGAGATATTGGGGCAGTTTAGAAAAACGTAGTTGTGCAGGTCTGTATCCAGTGCTCCCCAGTACGGGCACTGATTCCAATGGGCTACGCGGATTGAGCATTTGGCTGAGAAGAATTTATGGTATGTATAAAAATGGGAACCGCCGTAAGAAAGCACGAGCTCTGCGATTATGGCAAGGTAATCGCCGAGCTCGCGTCTCCTGTGTGGCTGAGCTGAGCACATGACCTCGTAGAAGCGATTGAAGGCAATTGTGAATTCGGTGAACGAGAGTATACGGGATGAGTGTTGTGCTGGGTTTTTGAGCGTGACTGAGAATGGACCTCAGTAGATTTCACGGTCTGGGGCTGGCGGGGGGAGAATGGAGAGGAGAGATGCTCGGTCGAAATCCGCACCTGACAGGATCTGTGCTCTGAGGGCATTGGAGACTGGAGGGGGTTCCCGGACTGGTGCGTTGGGCGGGGCGGGCATTTGGGTGGCAGTCAGAAGGGAGAACGAAGACCGGGCCTGGGGGAGGGGAAAACAGGGAGGGTATGGGACGGCTGCCGCTGCGTTCTGGTAGTTGAGGACGTCCAGGGCTGTTGAGAAGGGAATAGGAGCAAAGATAGAGGGACAAGAAGACGCCCACGACGCTGGCTGAACTGCGTTCGCACTACCGTCGGCTCCGAGAGCTGGGGCGGTGGGAAACGAAAGGGGAGGAGGCATGGGCAGTTGGGAAGAGGCGTACGCATGCACCGCTGTGGGGAGGATAGGAATAGGTGGGTGGTTAGGGAGGGAAGTGTAGAAGGAAACCTGGCCCTGCTCTGTCAGCTGCGCGGCCTCGCGGTGTTGCTGACCGCCGGGTCTGCGTCTTGTGGTTGGTGCGAAGTCACCACTCGGTGAGGACTCGTTGAGGTTTTCCCTGACGTGGCTCCTGCTTGCTGGGGTGATGCGGCGGCGACTCCTGGCGGGTGAGGGGCTTGGAGCCGCCTCCGGGCAGGGATGCGGACGCTTCCGAGTGCGGCTGGATATGTTAGGTGTGGTTCTTGATGCGACTGAGGGGTTATGATCGCTTGAGGAATCTTCATCTGACGTTTCTGGGGCGGAGGTAACGTTGGTGTTGATTGAAGGTGAAGGTAATTGTCTGAACTCTGCCATGGTTTCCACTTGAGGATCATTGCGAGAATCGGATGAGAGGATTGAGGTGAGAAGCTTCTCTATATTTATACGTGTTCTGCTGACGCTGGTTGGATAATTGGTCTGATTGGCGATTATGTGCACGGTGTGCAGTAATTTGCCAGGGCTTCTCCCGAACTTTGTTTATTAAACATCTTTTAGTGTTTTATTATTGAACCTGGTGATTCGATCGAGAATACTTTCCTATGTCGCCCAATCCTGGTATCTTTACAGGAATGACATCTATGCTGTATAAAAGAGAAACATCAAAAGGAAACACCTCAATATGGTTTTCTCTGACAATCCTTTTAGCACACAGAGGCACATCTGTGTCAGAAGTAATCCAATAGCGATCTTTAAAGCTACAAGAAGACAGGGGTAGAACTGATTGTCCGGTGCCCTTTAAGGCCCTCCAGCAGA
Organism: Barbatula barbatula; assembly: GCF_947034865.1. Taxonomy (NCBI): domain Eukaryota; kingdom Metazoa; phylum Chordata; class Actinopteri; order Cypriniformes; family Nemacheilidae; genus Barbatula; species Barbatula barbatula. The sequence continues at coordinate 19,305,876 of NC_136766.1, read as the reverse complement.
CTGGTTACAGTGTGAAGAGAAGACGGCATGACCCTGCTGTGATAACCTCCACCTGATGTGTACCACTTATTCACTGTAGACACCAGACATACACTGCTGTGTAATTTTCCAAAACACACTATATGACTGAATCATCTCAGTATGGAAGCTCTACCATTTAAGCTGGCTATCTCATGCAAACTGTTATTGAATGGCATGTGTGCCTTTGTAAAAAAAGGACTGTATGCGTGCCAATTTGAATTAATGTCTTTAACTGTTAGCAGATTTACTACTAGCAGGAGCTGTGAGTAGAATGGGGCTGAATTGATGGTGCCGATAGTGTCAAGAGTGTCAGGGGGTCCTCAGCTTCACATAGAATTTGACACTTCCTAGGGCTAAACGTTATCATGTGAATACTCTGTCCCTTCATTCAGATTATGAAATGAAGCATTCATCACACCCAATGACTACTGATAAATGTAAGGGTGTAGGAACAGCTGCTTATCTCACTGTTGTTATGATTCACACCAACTCTATTCACTTTTATTAAGTAATTTAGAATTTAGACACGCCTCCAAGTAGTGGCTCTACAAGTAGTGCAGCTATATGTTTCTTTTATGAGGGTGATACTTTTCAGAGAAAATAATATATAGTTTTTGTGGTGAAGTGCCCCTTTAAGCTTGTCCCCGCCCCATGATTAGGTGGCGGGCCATATTTGGACTATATAAGGGGCATCCCCAGAGTGGTAGGATATTGCGTCATCATTGCGTCATCGGGGTGTTGGTTGCCGGTGCTCGTTTACTCGGGTGCGAGGTATGTGTCTGTTTGTCATTAGCATGGGTTGGCGTCTAGATGGTGGGGGTGTTTACTTACTTTTCTGTACAGCTGGTATCTGTCTGGAGGTACGAATCGTACTGCTTGAGGCTGTTCCCTTTACCTTGCTGCCTAGTTCCAGGGTAGAAGAGCAAACCGATCGCACACATTACGTGGTGCTGCAAGGGACCGACGCTCTACTGCTGGTGCGGGAGGTAGGTGGTTAGGTGCTATAGCTATGGGTTAGCATCTAGATCGCGTGCTTACTGACTTTCCCACTCAGTGTCCGCTGGTGTCTGTCGGGAGCTACAGAGCGTACCCGTTGAGGGTTTCCCACTAAATCGCTGCTGAAGTTCCGGTATTGTAAGGGAGATCTGATCACGCGTGTAAAATTGCGTGTTGGGAGTGACTGCTGCTCTTCTGCTCGGTAGGTCCATTTTATGGTGGGTATGCGGGGGTGGGATCGTATTTGTTGCATAAGTATGACCCGTGAATTCCTCTGTACAGTGAATGGGAGGAATGAATGGTTTGCCGGATGTTTGAATGGAAGTCCTGCGGATCGGGGGTTAAAGTGGGCGTTGATTACTACGCTGGTTTGCCTCGACGCTGCTGTTTTGCTTGGATTTATTTGTTTTGATTTATTTGTTTTGCTTTGATTTATTTGTTTTGCTTTGATTTATTTGTTTTGCTTTGATTTATTTGTTTTGCTTTGATTTATTTGTTTTGCTTTTGTTTATTTACTTGTTTGTTTATCCGTCTGGGTTATAATTTACTTTGTTCTTTTTCGTCCTCAATAGTTTACAGCCGTTTTTGATAACCGGCTGGCCTATAACTGTGGCCGGCAAGGGTTTATGTACAGCGGTTGCCTACGGCTACCGTACGGTTGGTTCTTTTGTTTTGTTCTTATTTTGATATTTTGTTTGTGTAGATGTTGATATAATTGATGTGTTTTGCCTTGCTACTATTTGTAAGCAACGGTGTACTACTTGCCGTCGATAGCTTCTTGCCGTTAATACTGTCTCCTGAGAGGCCACCATTACATGTTTTAACAGCTTTTCTTCTTGTTCTCAGGAGCGGGGTGACCCAAAGGCGGGCAGGCTAGCCATCATATGCCGGGTGACGGAAATTCTCCTTTCAGTGTGCGGTAGAGGTTTTCTTGTAGTGTATCTCACTAGTGTGTGTGTGTGTGTGTGTGCTTACGAAGTTGCGGCACGGTGTCCTCATTGTGGGCTAATTTGAGGCCCACCGCTTAGCCTGTCCAGCTAATGGTGCACCCCAGCTCCGTTACGAGATCCTGCATGTTTATGTACTGATTGAGCTTTGTTGCTCACATACCAGCCAGTGGCTTGGCCAGCTAGTATCATTGTTTTGCTGACTCAAGTAGTTTTTAAAGTATTTATGATAATTAAATAAAGAATTCTATTTTTTTATACCTATTCACGTCTCATGGTCTTGTGATTTGGAGGGAGGAACGAACTTGTGTGCCCTAGTAGGGGTATTTCCCCAGCTGATTCCATGCTGGGGTGGCGTAGTCGTGACATTTTAGTTTTACCACTGGAGAGCGTGCTCTCAAGTACCCGTAACGCCACATCTGGCGTAGTCGTGACATTTTAGTTTTACCACTGGAGAGCGTGCTCTCAAGTACCCGTAACGCCACATCTGGCGTAGTCGGCAGGGTCCTCTTCTCCATATACTGATCTGAGACGTGGATGATTGGTTTTTTTGTTGTGGGTGATTGTTGTGTGTTAATTATAAGGTTTTTTTCTCTCCAGTAGAAGCAAAACAGCAGTGTTTATTTGGCCTGGGAGTGTGCCTTTTGGTAGTAAGCTGAGTTCCATCTAACGCGTAATATTCTTTATTCAACATTTTTGTAAGTTTTCCTTCTACGTTGTAAATTAACAATGGAAGACGAACTACAGGAGTTAAGAGAATTAGTAGCTCAATTGAGAGCTGATAATCTAAAGTTGCGCCAAGATCAAGCTCTGGCCAGTTCGCCTGGTCTTAGTACTGAACCCCCGAGGCTACCGGGCCCATCTGTAGGTACATCGCAACCCGTAGACACAGGCACATTGCCGGAGCGTTTCGTGTTTATACCTAGGGACAGAAAGTGTTCAAAGTTTAATGGTAGGTCGGGTATAGGGATTACTGAGTGGGTTGAAGAAGTGCAGGCTTGCATGAGGGCTCGACATTTATCCATGGCAGACCAGTCCTTTTTCTTATTTGATCATTTAGAGGGGGAGGCACGGGAGGAAATTAAGTACCGGCCTGTTAGTGAACGGGAAGACCCCAGTAAAATTATCTCCGCCCTAAGAGAACTCTATGGGTGTACACAGTCATATGTTGCCTTACAGGAGTCGTTTTTCTCCCGAAGGCAACAAGAGGGTGAGACCTTGTTAGAATTTTCCCTCGCTATCATGGGTCTCCTAGAGAAGGTAAAGCAGCAGTCACCAGTCGTGTTACCAAATGCCGAAATGCTTTTACGTGACCAATTCGTTGAGCACGTTCTTGACAGTGCTCTTCGTCGGGAATTAAAGCAATTGGTACGTCGTCAGCCTGCTGCTACACTGCTCGATATTCGTAGTGACGCTATTAGGTGGGAACGGGAGGGTATGCCTGGAGGGGCAAGAAATCGGAGCCACTCTGTTCCATTAGCTCATGGGTTTCAATATGGGGTGCAAGGAGGCGTGCAGCCGCAAGTAGATCGCCGCTCCCCGCCCGCCGAGATGAGTGAGCTTAAGGAAATGTTAAAACTGCAACAAGGGCAGCTGACTCAGCTCGCCCAGAGCGTCGCCAAATTGCAGAACCCACCTCGTAACGTTCGGCCGGCTCGTGCCGGTTTTGTTATATGTAGGCGGTGTCAAAAACCTGGCCATTTCGCAAGAGATTGCAATGGAGACCGTGTTCCTCCTCGCTCGCCCTTGCCTGACCGAACAGACACCAGGACATTGGGAGATAGGCAGCCTTATTCAGGTGCGGCATCGGGAAACTAGTTCCCGCCGAGTTGTTGAGCCACAGCTCGGGTGGGGAAAACGTAGGCTTGAATGGTGGTGATAGTAACGGATCAGGGTCATCTTTAATGTCGTCATGCCCACATTTGGTCGTGGTTATGGGAGGTGTATCCGTGTCTTGTCTGATTGACACTGGTTCAATGGTTTCTACCCTTACTGAGAGTTGTTTTCGAGAGCACTTTGAGCCATGGGGCCATGATCGTCTTAAGACTTGTCAGTGGCTGCAGCTTAGGGCGGCGAATGGGCTGTCCATCCCCTACATAGGCTATATGGAGTTGGACGTTGCGCTCTGTGGAAAGTTGTTTTCAGGATGTGGAGTGTTGGTAGTCCGGGATCCTCCTGGTGGTACCAGTGCTCAAGCTCCTGGTGTGTTGGGGATGAATGTATTGGGCCGGTGCTACCAGGAGCTCTTTGGACAGCATGGGACCTCCCTTTTTAACTCTCCACCTGCGTCGAGTGTGCCCAAGATAATCGTCCAAGCATTGCAACGCTGCCATCAGGCGAGCATTCAACCCTCGTTGGAGAGCATAGGTAGGTTGAAGGTACGTGGGCCTCGAGTAGATCGGATTCCAGGTGGCACGATTAAATTCGTAGCGGCCACTTGTTCAGAACTGTATTCTAGTGGCATTGCACTTTTTGAGCCCCCAGAGTTTGGCTTGCCGGTTGGGCTTTTGATCTCCCCTTCTCTAGTGCGAGTGGTTAAGGGGACCGTGTATGTTCCCATTGTTAATGTAGGAACTACCGATGCTTTATTGTACCCTCGTCGGGTGATAGGTTCCTTAACCAACGTGTCTGTGGTGAGTTTGCCCCCTGGAATTTCGGAGTTGAGGCCGGGCGCTGTTTGTTCAGTCTCTTGTCAAATGGGTGTTTCGACTGAGCAGGGACAGTTGGATGCAGTAGACCTATCTCATTTGCCGGTAGGAGAACAGAGGGAGGTTAAGGCCCTTCTCTGTAAGTATCAGTCTGTGTTTTCCACTTTTGAGGGAGATGTCGGGTGTACAGATTTGATCTCTCATGATATTCCCCTCCTGGATGATGCCCCCACTCGGCAGAGATATCGGCGTATACCCCCATCCGATTATGATGCAGTTAGGGTACATATTAACCAACTATTAGAGACGCAAGTGATCCGAGAAAGCTGTAGCCCATATGCTTCGCCACTTGTGCTTGTCCGGAAGAAAGATGGCAGTATACGCATGTGTGTAGATTATCGACACCTGAATTCAAAGACGAGGAAGGATGCCTTTCCCTTGCCTCGTATTGAGGAGTCCCTGGATTCGTTAACGGGTGCCCGTTGGTTCTCCACTTTGGATTTAACCAGCGGGTACAACCAGGTGCCCGTCACTGATCGGGACAAGCATAAGACTGCCTTTTGCACCCCATTTGGTTTATTCGAATGGAATAGGATGCCATTTGGGCTCTGTAATGCCCCCAGTACATTTCAGCGACTCATGGAGCGTTTGTTTGGTGACCAGCAGTGTCATTCATTACTTTTGTATTTGGATGATATTATTGTATTTTCTTCCTCTGTGGAGCAGCACTTAGAACGGCTAGAAGTTGTTTTGGGACGACTAAAGCGCGAAGGCCTTAAGGTTAAGTTGGAGAAGTGTGCGTTCCTTCAGTCAGAGGTGAGGTATTTGGGCCACGTAATTTCCTCCGAAGGGGTGTCTACAGACCCTAGTAAAACCCAGGCAGTGGCACAATGGAGGCGCCCATCTAATGCTACAGAGTTGCGTTCATTCCTTGGCTTCGCTAGCTATTACCGCCGCTTTGTGGAGGGGTTTGCTAAGATTGCAGGCCCTTTGCACAAGTTGGCAGCGGAATTTTCGGGTGGTAAGCCCAAGCTCAGGAAGCAAACAGGAGCAGGGTTTATGACCGCTTGGAATGAACAATGTCAGAAGGGTTTTGAGGAGTTGAAGTTAAAACTCACTACTGCTCCTGTGCTCGCGTATGCTGATTTTTCTCTGCCTTTTATCCTGGAGGTGGATGCGAGTCATGGTGGTTTGGGGGCAGTCATCTCGCAAGAACAGGACGGGAAGGTTCGTCCAATCGCATACGCTAGTCGCAGTCTTAGGCCCACGGAGCGCAATATGTCTAACTACAGCTCCATGAAGCTGGAGTTCTTGGCGCTCAAGTGGGCCATGACTGAGAAATTTAGGGAATACTTGCTGGGCAGTCAGTGTGTGGTCTTTACAGACAACAATCCGCTGAGTCACCTGTCCACCGCAAAACTGGGGGCCACAGAGCAGCGTTGGGCTGCCCAGCTGTCTGCATTTAATTTCCAGATCCGTTATAGGTCAGGGAAAAGTAATAAGAATGCTGATGCCCTTTCCCGACAGAATCCCCCGGGGAGTGGAGTGCTGGGTGGACTGGCGCCGGGAACTGAAGTGCCGGCTGTGTTACAGCAAGTGCGGGGAGCCGAGCAGGTGCTTGAGGTACACCAATCAGCGATTACGATCTTGCCTAGTTATTTGGGGGAGGATCTTTGTCGACTGCAGTTAGCAGATCCGTTGATCTCTGAGATCTTGCCCTTTTGGAAGCGAAAGGCCCGTCCGGGGATAGAGGAACGTCAGCAAATGTCAATTGAGGCCCGGAAGTTGCTCCATCAGTGGGACCGCTTCGTGGAGCGAGACCAGGTACTTTATCGTAGAGTCTATTGTCCCAGTGGTGGGGAGGAGGTCTTGCAGCTGCTATTGCCTGCTGTGCTGAAGTCAGAAGTGCTGACACAGTTACATCAGTGTCATGGACATCAAGGCATTGACCGAACTGCTGAGTTGGTTCGACAGCGATGTTACTGGCTTGGTTTGGCCGCAGATGTTGTCCGGTGGTGCCAGGAATGTGAAAGGTGCCAAGCGGCTAAAGACACGCAGCCAGTAGCTCAGAGTTTCATGGGTCATCTTTTGGCCTCGAGGCCAAATGAAATCGTGGCCATTGACTTTACCTTACTAGAGCCATCTAGGTCCGGAGTAGAAAACGTGCTTATTATGACTGACGTCTTCAGTAAATACACTCTTGCGGTTCCTACGCGGGACCAACGAGCCGAAACCGTGGCGCAGGTCTTGGTTAATGAATGGTTTTATAAGTTTGGCATTCCCGGTCGCTTGCATTCGGATCAAGGACGCAATTTTGAGTCTCTACTGATCCACCAGCTTTGTGGATTGTATGGAGTGGAGAAATCTCGCACCACTCCTTACCATCCAGCTGGAAACGGCCAGTGTGAGCGTTTTAACCGGACCCTGCATAATTTGTTGCGCACTCTGCCGATATCTAGAAAGAGAGATTGGGTGGCATGTCTGCCCCAAGTTCTCTTTTATTATAACACTACTCCGCATCAATCTACTGGTGAGTCACCCCATTTTTTAATGTTTGGCCAGGAACCACGATTGCCCGTGGATTTCCTGTTGGGTAGGGTGCAGGAACCAGTTGCCGGCACTGTGCACGAATGGATTCGGGAACATCAAACCAGGTTACAAGTGGCTTTTGAGAGTGCACAAGAGCGTTTACAAATAGCAGCAGGGAGACGTAAGGCAAGACATGATCAGCGGGTCCGGCATGTTCCCTTGGAGGAAGGGCAGTTGGTTTACTTGCGAGAGCAGGGCCACAGGGGTCGTCATAAAATTCAGGATCTGTGGAGCCCAGTCGAGTATCAGGTGGTGCGGGCTCCAAAGGAAGGTGGTGGGGTCTATTCCATCGCACCAAGGGATGACTTGAGTAAGGTAAGGAACGTACATCGTTCACTGCTTAAAGGCCGACTCCAGAGAGGCGTTTTGGCGGAAGCATCTTTGGGGGAACCGGGGGAGCCCTTAATGTTAGGACAGGATGACGAAGAGGAAGAAGTAGACCTGGTCGGCGTGATGCCCAGAGGCCCCGTTGCATGGGGTGGGGAGTCGGAGAGATCTGACCGGCCCAGGCAAACTGGACCTCGGACCCCAGAAGGCGTATTAGAGGTGCTTCTGTCGGGGCCAGTTAGTTCCCTTGGTGAGTCAGGGAGTGGATCAGCCAACCCCCCACTGGTTTCGGATTCTTTAGTGGGTAGACAGCCAGACGAGAGAGAGCCTCTGATACGAAGAACAGGAAGAGTAACTGCTGGTCACCATTCAAATCTTCATCACCTACCTCGTACTGGGAGGATTGTACCCTCCAACTCCGTATCTAATTCTGTAGCTGCCATTTTTAGGCCTTGGAATTGAGGTGGGCGGTTGCCTATCGTCGGGTCGGCGATTCAAAAAGCAGGGGTAGATTGTGGTGAAGTGCCCCTTTAAGCTTGTCCCCGCCCCATGATTAGGTGGCGGGCCATATTTGGACTATATAAGGGGCATCCCCAGAGTGGTAGGATATTGCGTCATCATTGCGTCATCGGGGTGTTGGTTGCCGGTGCTCGTTTACTCGGGTGCGAGGTATGTGTCTGTTTGTCATTAGCATGGGTTGGCGTCTAGATGGTGGGGGTGTTTACTTACTTTTCTGTACAGCTGGTATCTGTCTGGAGGTACGAATCGTACTGCTTGAGGCTGTTCCCTTTACCTTGCTGCCTAGTTCCAGGGTAGAAGAGCAAACCGATCGCACACATTACGTGGTGCTGCAAGGGACCGACGCTCTACTGCTGGTGCGGGAGGTAGGTGGTTAGGTGCTATAGCTATGGGTTAGCATCTAGATCTCGTGCTTACTGACTTTCCCACTCAGTGTCCGCTGGTGTCTGTCGGGAGCTACAGAGCGTACCCGTTGAGGGTTTCCCACTAAATCGCTGCTGAAGTTCCGGTATTGTAAGGGAGATCTGATCACGCGTGTAAAATTGCGTGTTGGGAGTGACTGCTGCTCTTCTGCTCGGTAGGTCCATTTTATGGTGGGTATGCGGGGGTGGGATCGTATTTGTTGCATAAGTATGACCCGTGAATTCCTCTGTACAGTGAATGGGAGGAATGAATGGTTTGCCGGATGTTTGAATGGAAGTCCTGCGGATCGGGGGTTAAAGTGGGCGTTGATTACTACGCTGGTTTGCCTCGACGCTGCTGTTTTGCTTGGATTTATTTGTTTTGATTTATTTGTTTTGCTTTGATTTATTTGTTTTGCTTTGATTTATTTGTTTTGCTTTGATTTATTTGTTTTGCTTTGATTTATTTATTTTGCTTTTGTTTATTTACTTGTTTGTTTATCCGTCTGGGTTATAATTTACTTTGTTCTTTTTCGTCCTCAATAGTTTACAGCCGTTTTTGATAACCGGCTGGCCTATAACTGTGGCCGGCAAGGGTTTATGTACAGCGGTTGCCTACGGCTACCGTACGGTTGGTTCTTTTGTTTTGTTCTTATTTTGATATTTTGTTTGTGTAGATGTTGATATAATTGATGTGTTTTGCCTTGCTACTATTTGTAAGCAACGGTGTACTACTTGCCGTCGATAGCTTCTTGCCGTTAATACTGTCTCCTGAGAGGCCACCATTACATGTTTTAACAGCTTTTCTTCTTGTTCTCAGGAGCGGGGTGACCCAAAGGCGGGCAGGCTAGCCATCATATGCCGGGTGACGGAAATTCTCCTTTCAGTGTGCGGTAGAGGTTTTCTTGTAGTGTATCTCACTAGTGTGTGTGTGTGTGTGTGCTTACGAAGTTGCGGCACGGTGTCCTCATTGTGGGCTAATTTGAGGCCCACCGCTTAGCCTGTCCAGCTAATGGTGCACCCCAGCTCCGTTACGAGATCCTGCATGTTTATGTACTGATTGAGCTTTGTTGCTCACATACCAGCCAGTGGCTTGGCCAGCTAGTATCATTGTTTTGCTGACTCAAGTAGTTTTTAAAGTATTTATGATAATTAAATAAAGAATTCTATTTTTTTATACCTATTCACGTCTCATGGTCTTGTGATTTGGAGGGAGGAACGAACTTGTGTGCCCTAGTAGGGGTATTTCCCCAGCTGATTCCATGCTGGGGTGGCGTAGTCGTGACATTTTAGTTTTACCACTGGAGAGCGTGCTCTCAAGTACCCGTAACGCCACATCTGGCGTAGTCGTGACATTTTAGTTTTACCACTGGAGAGCGTGCTCTCAAGTACCCGTAACGCCACATCTTGTTACATGTAATTTATGAAATGTAGAGTTGAAATTGGTGAAATTATTTTGATGAGTTAAAGTTATTAAAAAATGTGCTCCTTTTTTGTTTGTCTCTCGACGTTGTGTCGAGACATTGAAGTTCTCTTGGATGCGGCCGCCTCATCCTCCAACCCGACGGGGACGATACCTCCATCACATGCCTCGTCCAGCATGCTGAGGTTACGTTCATTGATACGACATACCTGCACGGTGAGCATATGTCTATCAAGGTTTTGCGGTCATGGTTGGTTGTGTTCTTTCTGGATGCAGCCACGACTCCGTCTACTTCCCATTCTGCGGCATCGGCAGTGGCGAGCAACGTTGATTATAAAGGGGAACCGCATGGACCTAAATCGCCAGTGCCAGCCCCGCGGACCATTCATGCCCCGCCATGCTCTCCGAACCATTCTACGTCCCATTGCGATCCACGAGTGCATGATAAATTGACAAAATGGACAAAGAGAGTAGTCGTGGAAATGGAATGTGGTTGCTCGCCCCAAGACTAAACATTCAATCTTATCTTTTTCGACTCCCCCGTATCAGCCTTGGCCAAGGCTGCTGCTGGAATTCAACCCTGAGTGGAGCAGTACGGAGGGACGCTCTTGCGTCCCTCCCCCATTCTACTGAAACACCTGCACAGACTATCACACAGACTATCACACACACACACAAACATAGGCCGCACTCGAGGGCGGTCTCCCATTCCCAGATCCATCTCCTCCGTCGCTTTGACCCGCCAGCCTGACAAGCGGGTCTGTATACGGCGCCACCATGGCAGCAGGATCAGATGGCTGCTTGTCGGAACTGGATTACTTATCCCTGTTGCAAGTCTTGTCTATGGTGTATTGTGTACATGTTTTTCTCCTCACCTTCCCCATGTTATGCTTTATCTTCTTCTAAAAATACATTTCGTTGCACTGTACTTGTCTGTGTGTAATGACAATAAATTGAATCCAATACAAAATGCAATGAGGATGGCGATTTGCTGGCATTGGACCCTGAAGACTCCCTAGAGCTCCTGGCTGGTCGAGTCCAGGACGAGGCTGATGCGGAGATGTCAGCCATGCTTGCCCGGGCTGCTGCGAGCATCGGGTTGCAGTACTCTGCTCTGCTTTCCCCACAACACTCGCGGTTTGACTCCTTGTACCTGGAAATGGAGCGCAGGGCTAAACCGTTTTCCTCAGCACAAAAGGTGAATGAATCCTTTTATACCTGTATGCTCGGGGCAGAGGTTCATTGGCCTTTTAAAAGTACAATCAGAGATGATAGGTTCTCAAGTTCAAACCCCATTCTGTCTCAAAAAAACGTCTCGTTCCCCCATCAGGGAACAGACATTACAGTCGTAACCGAGATGTTAACATCGCTACCTGACAACATAAAGTTTTGTCATTTTACAATGAAGTCTATTTTTAAATTATAGACTGTATTGACATCCCTTTCTTCTAGCACTCCATAAAATCACTCAATGAGTTTTGTCCTGATTTGGTTCCCTTTTTTGAGACACTAATTCTGAGTCTTAGTTACGGTGGGAATTATTAATTAACTGTGGCCTGGCTGCTGACGGCAAGACTGATATAAGTCAAAAGTCTGTTTCTAAATGTGCTGGAATCATTTCCTTAAGAAAGTAAAACTAGGAGCTTTGTAATTCATAAAAATCCATTACTTGAATTGTAAACGATGAAAGCTTTCAGTACACGTAGTACTTGCTACAGTATTTCCGGTTCCATTTCCAAACAACATTAATGGTTTAACAGCTGTATCAATCCTCCTTAGAGAGTCTCTTATGATGTTTGGCTCCATATAAATTTGGACAGGAGAAATTATACAAACCCCTTTTATATTTTAAACAAATTAAAACCCACTGTGGCGGGAAACCCCAGTTTTTTATTATTTATAGATTGTTCTATAACTATGCAGGTAATCTGTATATGAATGTGACGGTATATAATATTGAGTAAACTCTGGAAACCAGATCTGCACAGATTTAGTGTAAATGCTTATACTGTATAGGTGAGATATAAATAATGAAAGTTGACAGATTCTTTTACGTTTTCACAGAATCTGTGTAGATATTTGGCTAATACTTAATGGCTGGTACTTCAAAAATGTTGTAGCTAAACCAGCCAGTGAGTAAAATATATATATATATATATATATATATATATATATATTTCACCCCTCACTTTCACTCTCTTATCACAACTTTTTTTATACTTTTCCTGAATCTTCTCACTCAATTTCTTATATCCTCTCTCAATCTCTTCTCAACACACCTACATTTGTTTCATATAAGACCTCATGTGGTTTGCTCAGATGAGTATCCTGCTTTTGTAGGTTTAGTCTAGATTGGAGATCTGAACTGTTTCAGATATTCTGACTTTATAGACAGCTTTACGGCCGACTTCACGATTACGTTGCGGCGCTAGATGGATGCGGCCAATACAAACCAGCACAGAGTCGGCAACACAATGAATTTTAAATTTCATCTTGCTGTTTTTTTTGTTAAATGCCAGAATCGACAGATTACAGACTTTAATCTGATATTTTAACACATACCTGCTGCGATTTCTAGAAAAATATTACGACATTTGTTGTTAAACACAATAAAGGTAGCGGACTAGTATTAATGATAATAAAATTTTTACTTTATATCACTTGAAATTAATTAAACTCCTGTCTTTTGCTGGCATGGAATATGGTTTGGGTATGTGTCTAAACACGTCTCATGTTTGCCCATCTAATCAATGCATGTTGAATAAGTAATTTTTCCACGTTTAAGCATATATATATATATATAAGCTAACGTTGTTGGCAGTTAGCCAACGAACAGAGTTTAAACATAAAGGAAACTGTTTGCCATAGCTGTTTCTACAGTTTTCATAAGTGGATTAGTACAATTGGGGAGGGAAAACAGTGAGAGGGTTCATGTTTAGTAGTTGCATTTGCTACTATTTGCCACTGTGAGTGCAGCCAACTTTCTGACTATATTTGTGACACAGCAACAAATTGGCTGGATTGTCACATAGTAGCATATCAAATAATGAGATTCTGAAAAACTAAATAGCAATTGTTGAAATATCAAAGAACATTCATTTCACCCAAGTATGATGAACAACATTTTTGCAGGCAATATTGTACAAAAGGAAATGTTGTAGTAGAACATGCAAAACTCGTCTGCAGGATCAAAGTGAGAATTGTATCACATATTGGTTGAAGTGTCTTCCTTCAATTATTGATCATATATTGAAGTTTTATGAGGATGTATTTTTTGTGAGTCTGTCTGTTAAATTCAGGCCATTATTATGAGTTGAGATTATGTGGAGCATTACAGTGTGTTCACACAAACACACTGTAATGTAAAAATATACACAAATAAAAATATTTATTTCTGGTGGTGTTTTCTTTAAATAGTGATTCGTTGATTTAAAAGATCTTGGTTTTGCTAATATTATCATCTTTTAAATGACTTTCTGGAATTTAGAATTAAATAATTTGTGTGGCATGTTTACATTTACTGTTACACTGAGTAAAATGTTTTCTCAGTGTGACACTGGTTATGAAGGCAGATATGTTTTCACTTGCTTCATCATCAACAGTAACAGTTAATACGTATATTAACTTCACATACTGGCTTTTTCCTGAATGGCAAATGTTAATTCTGATTTTTTTTCTTACTGAATATCTGTTATTAGACAGGTCAAAAATCACCTACAGTGTAGATGGATCACGTTCCTGATAACAGCCTGCCTACACCACGACAAAAGACAATAGAATCTATTCCAATATGAAATTTTGAATGCCTTGTTTTCTGCTTACATGTAAAGTAGACAGGGTGTTGATGATTTCATTGTTGGGGGAATTCAATATCATCAGTCTCACTTTTAATCTCAACAACAAAATCCCAATAAATTGCAATTTCATGTTATGAGTGTTGGCTTTTAACACATCCAACTTAAATTTGAGTTAGAAATCCTAAAGAAATCCTGACTAGTGTCAAATAATTTCTTGTACTCCAAATGAAGTGGGTCAAAAAGGAAAAAACAAAACATCATAAATGACCAAATGCTGGGTCGTTTAAACATGGTTGGGTCAAATATGGCAATTTTCTAGATTGGTTTAATCCAACGGTTTGTCTTAAAGTTCCAGCGTATGATATTTAGCAGCATCTAGTGATGAGGTTTCGAAATGGAACCAACGGCTAAATCCACCCCTACCCTCGCTTTCGAAGCACTGCGGTGGCTGAAACAGGACTAACAGGACTTTTTTGCAGATTGGGATGAAGTATTGATGAAATGCGCTGTGTTTGTTCGTTTATAGGGCTACTCTAAAAACAACATGGAGAATTCCATTTAAGGTGACCTGCAGTGCGTTTAGACAGAAATAGCTCATACTAAGGTAATAAAATGTAAAAGTCTTTATACACCACTGTTATCAACCCTTCTGTCAAAAGATCCTCCAAAAAAATGACACCTTTGCACCTTTGGCAAATGAAGAGGCTACAGTATAATAATCTGCAACGTTTTAGTAAAAAGTAAATAATAGTAAAGGATTATAAAATGTGCTAAAAGATTATTCATGTGAACTGAAAAGTCTTAGATCTCATGTAACCTGTTATTTCTCCTACATCGCCATCATATTTACCTATCGCAAAACTTTTGCTTCTTATTTCCTGTATGTGTTACCTGATATACCCCACCTGCCTGTTCAGTCAAGGAAATTGATAAAACCAATGGCTCAACTGAGTAAAAATGCTGTCTAAAGCCCTGCTCTTTCAAGTCACTCTCCAGACGTGACTTCTCTCACCCGGTATCTGTGTTTTTTAAGGGTAGGGAGAGAGAGAATGGCAGAGTGGGGCTTGCAGAAAGGAAGTGGCATGGCTCTACCTTTGTTGTTGCTGTTGCTTTTTTCTTTTCCTTGTTTTTTATTCATCTTTTCTGCATGGGCAGGATTACAAACCCAACTTCCGTGCGTCATCGCTTTGGGTTCATGCCCCTCCGAGCTCTATCCTGGATGAGATGATGGGCTTCAGAGACAAGAAGCTGCACATGTCCCCCACCCCCCTCTAATGTATCTTCTTCTATATTTCAACGCTCTGGTTTGACTGACATCTGCTGAATAGATGGAGAAAAGCTTCTCCCTCCGTCATCCAGTATGCTTTAAAAGCCATTTATGACTCAGATTGTCCAGATGACACAAACTAAATTCGTTTGCAGTGAGTAATAATTTTATAATTCACTTTTAGGTTGTATCATTCAGTTAAACATTGTACGACTCTTCTGTAGATCACCATGTACACCACGTTTATTTATGCACTCAGGATATATCGCAGGCCTAATTGACACTTTGATCTGACACTTGCTTTGGATGTCTTACCACTTCAATTTGCACTCCGTTAACCACTTCATTCATTCATTAGACAAACACCTCCAGCATGGGAGTGCAGGGCGAGGGTAGTGGGGGATGAGACGAGAGCAAATTATTTAATGATCAGCAATTAATTTAATGAATTCTTTTGTTTACTTGTGATTCAACTTCATGCTTAAAAGTTTATAATTTCCCATGTCAGAGCTGTCTCAAGTTGTTTGTACCTGCAATTGTGCGACCGTACGAGATACAGAGTTGCAATTTAGAAGAACTGGAATCTCATTTTCATCCACTACCATTTTTCATCCAGATTCACTTTTTTTTCGCCACAAAGACTCTTTTTGTTTCTTGTTTTTGTATATCGATGTAATTAAAACATAATAATAGGTTTAATGAACTGTTCTACAAAATTATTTTCCATTTGTCTTCCTATTGCTTTTCTGACCTATGTCCTTTCTGTTACTGGTGGACCAAATAGTCTTCATCCTCCCTCTAAAAGTAATCAAGAGACCACTCCAAAGTTATTTTCAGTCTGAATTTACTATTATAGGCATCTTTTAGTTAAAATTATATATTTGGTTCATTCTGTGTCATTCTAAGAAACACAATTTATTGTAAAAATGTATAATTTCAAGATCTATCTGATCTGTGTTGTTAGGACAATATGAAAGAGTGTTGCTATGTCTCCAGTCACTGTACAATACAATTACTATACTTAATTGTGCAGGCAAGCAACGCCTGATACACCACTCTTACACCATCTCTCTCTCTCTCCCTCCCTCTCTCTGTGTCTTTCTCGCTCTCTCTTTCAGGCTCTGCCGATGACTCATCGGCCAGCCTTATTAAGGACCCATAGAGACTCTGTGCACATGTGCTCAGCCCTGGTCTATGCCATACTCATTATTTTAATTCACATACCTCCAAATAAAGGAGAAGAGTTTTATACAGCAAACTTCGAAAATTAAAACCCGGGGGGGGGGGGGAGGGCAGGCCTTGGGACCGGGGTGCAGTATCGAATTGCATTTTACATTAGAATGTAAATGAGGCTATAGCATTTTATTTTCTATTGAAATTAGAAATATAAATATTATAGAAAATCTGCCATTAACAGCCTAATACAGGTTTTAAAGCTGCATTCAAACCATTAAACATTTCTGAAAGATAAATAATAATAAGAAATAAATAATATAAAAGACATTCTAAAAAATTCCTCACAATGTATTTAAAAAAAGAATAAAAAATGAAATAAAATAAGTATTTATCTAAATATTTCTAAATTAAACATACTACTACTAATAATAATAATAACAATAATATTTATAATTATATAATTATTATAACATATTATATAAATAATAACAATAAAATAACTAATAACAACAAATAGCTTTGAAATGACATGAAGATGGGAAAGTTAATGTTGTTAAGCTGTTCGGGTTGTAGTTCAAGTAGTATTTTAATTTTTTAAAATATTATTTAATTATTTACACTTATATAAACACACATTATATGTACAGTAAGTTAACAAATAATGTACAGTTTAATTATACATTTTGGCCTAATATAAAGTATGTTATGCTTTTTGCAAAAGATCCAATACATCATTTGTTTTTCAAAAGGTATATCCACCAACACCTCAGCTTTCGAACAGTTCATGATATTTATAAGAACTTCTGTCATGCTGTTTATCCTCATCAGATGACCTTATCAAAAACTGAGCGTGAGACAGAGAACAAAACAGGACGTCACTGAGAAGCGTATTACAAAGACAGCCATTTTTCTGTAACAGCAATGTACCATTACCTGAGCCGGCGAGATTGGCTCCCAGAATATACCACTGTGTTTTATGGCAGTCTGTGTGACCTCCAGTTTGTCACTGAACACGTAAGGTACTGGAGGGGCTCCCTCCATCCATTCATCCCTCCATCCGTTCTGTTTCTGCTCTCTCGTCAGCCCTTCCAGTTTAATCTCTCAGATTTGGCAGGAGCTTAATGAGGCAGTGGGTGAGTCAGCCGCTCTGCTGCAGGAGGTGAGAATTACATTGAGAAAGAGAGATATGAGGAGGTAAGAGGAAATCGAGGAAACAGAGGAGAAATATTAAAAAGAAAAATGTCAATCGGATAGACCGGTAGAAGGTGCATGGTGAATATGACTTTGCTTTTGCAGTACTGCAGACACATGAGATGTAAAGAAGAATTGAACAGTACAGACTAAAAACCATATCAAGAAAACAGTGAAAAGGGAATTTGAGTGTTTCGAATGAAAACGGTGTCTTATATAAGATGCAGAAAGTAAATCACTTCAATATTCCAACTGCCTTCCTTCAGACATCATATTACACCATAATATCATCGCTGAAAGTCTATAACTGGTAGATCATAGGAGTTGAGGCTGATGTGGGCCAACAGGCAGAAAATGGCAAAATGTACAAAACTGCTATCTAAGTGTAGTGTGAATAAATGCAGCATGGATTTATCAGGGAAAATCCTGAGGGATTGGTTTTCTTATGTTTTTGTCTGTGAGCGAGGGAGAGAAATCAAGAGTTTGTGTTCTCATTAAATTTTTCTTATGGCTGAGCACCGTGAGAAGAAGGTGAGGTTGCCGTTCATGCTCCGACACAAGCACCCTGTAAACATTAGTGTGAGGTATTGATATTGGGCTTAGAGAGAAAAAGAGAGGGCGCGCGCCTGCACTGGTCTGCACTGCCCCCGACTGTTCCTTTTCCTAACTACAGAGGAGCTATCAGTGACTGAGGAATGTTTGATATGCATCGCCTCTGATGTTACCAGCTCTGACACCTCTTCCATGACTGTGTTTGGGCAATGCTCTGGCAGCTCTTCTGTATACAGGAACATTTTGATTCATGCTTAACTTTTTTGTTCTGGCTAATAAAATGGCTCACGCTCGATGTGTTGCTATTTTTAGTTGAGGAAGGGAATTTGGATAATGTTTGTTGAGCTACTTTCAGGTAAATCATCAACGTCGAGCCTGGCGGTAATGGTTAGTTTGCAGACAGAAGAATGTTCTCAGCTGCCACAGGATACTTTTGTCACTGTTTGTGAGGTTCTTCACTGGCTGTCTGGCTTGTTTCTGGTGAGATGTGAACGATACGTCATTTGGCATTGAAATGATGTAGAATGAAGCGGTACAGTCTCGTAAGGGCAATTGTGACCACGTTTACATGGACGTCAGTAATCAAATTATTTGCCTTATTCTGAGTAAGCTAATATTACGATTGGGGTGTTTACATCAGTTGCTCTAGTAATATACCTCTCATGTTCCCGTGTTACATGTTACACTACATAGTACATGGGATATGTCATTACGTCCCTATTCGACGCGGTTGGACGTTCCCTCCATAATTTTATGTATCAACAAACAGTTCGTCTTCACCATGGTACCACATACAGATTTTGGTGATTCATTTATTTTCCTGAATTGTTTGCATCTTTCCTGTTGGGACAAAAACTGTGCTTTCTTGCTTGAAGCCATGTTGTATGCCGTAAAACGGAACGACTGTCCACTGCTGCTGTGCGTGTTTAACCTGTCGCAAAGTGCCACGAAGATTCCAAATTCCTATGCGCCGGTAATAGTGCGATTAAGGTGTATTTATGTCTATACCGCACTTCGAAATTGGGACTAATAAAGGAGTACTCCACCCGTCTTAATTTGATTTGTGTTTACTATGATTATGAGTTTAGACGGATTAAGCTAATCAAAAAAGCTGTGTTTACATGGTCCATTCTTAATCAGAGTATTGTCTTAATCCTGTTAGTATCGGATTATTGTTGTCCATGTAAAACGTGGTCAGTGCCGCAGCGACTTTTATAAAATTGTCACCAAAATGTAATTCCGGTGGCACTTCCTCTTCAACTAGGAGGAATTAAAACCCATGCAATAATCCGAAAACAGAAGAAATTTACGGATTTATATCATCATTGATTATATGAGCTTTTAATACTGTATATGTAAATGAAATAAATGTTACATCATACAAATATGCTTTAAAGTGATAGTTCACCTAAAAACGTGATCTGTCATCATTTACTCATCCTCTTGACTTTCTTTCTTCTGCAGAACACTAAAGAAGATATTTTGAAGAATGTTGGTAACCAAACAGCGACGGTATAATAGAAGTGAATGGGTACCATCACTGTTCGGTCAACTAGATTCTTCAGAAAGTAATGTAGGTTTGAAATAACAAGAGGTTGGGTAAACATCGACAGAATTTTTATTTTTGGGTGAAATTTCCCTTTAAGTCTATGGAAAAAGTAAGGAGTGACTCTACAATTGCATTAGTCAGGACAGGATTGTCATTATCTTTAAAGTTCAGCCTTCGCCTACTCAGTCCAACTCTGGTTGTATATTTAACTTATATCTGTCACTGGATGTTTCCTTATGAGAGAGTCTTTACAATAAACATGACAGCACTCTTCACGTATAATGTTTTTTTGCACTATGTGCTGTTGTTAGCAATTTGATAAATCTGGATTTTCCAGCTCTTATTGACAACACAGTAGAAGAAACGATCACCATAGATCATATTACAGTTTTTTTATTCGCTTTGGTACTATTTTCACAATTATGTGGTAAAACCTCGCAACTGTTAGTACAAAACTCAAAGCAGATCATCAAAAAGTCTACCTTTCATTTGAAGTAATTTTCTTTCACAATGCAATGCCCATGATACTTTTGATATGCTTCTCATCTAATTTGGGTAAATACATTTGACCAACACTTAATCCAAGTGATCTTAATGGTTAATCACTGAACCGTTTGGTAAACCTATATATTTCATTTCAGCAATAAACAGTATATCGATTTTGAGAACTACAGAAATAAAATGTGTTTTTGTACGAACATATAAATTAACCACACATGATGAATACTCGTTATTGCTCATTGATTTCAGATAGGGGTAACCACAATTGGTCATTAGATATACAGTAAAAGTGGGGGTGTAAACACTGTCAATTTCTTTCAACATGGAGCAGGATAGACAACAAGGAATAGGAAGAGCTCGTGGACAAGGGATCCATCAGAATGGTGGGCATGGGCACCAACAGAGAGGTCAGAGAGGCGGGCATGGGCACCAACAGAGAGTTCAGAGAGGTGGGCATGGGGCCCATCAAAGGGTTGGTCATGAGTTCTGGGGAGGCAGAACTGTTGTCTCTAATGAAGTTAGAGAAAACCGGTAAGTGTGGAGGATGTATCATATTACATTCACAATAAATTGTATTGCATGTAAATTCATCAGACATGTTACAGTATTTATACAGTATGAGCTCTGTTCAATGCTTAGAATTGGCAGCGGGTCTTAGCAGTGGCCGTGGGTCAACAGGGGTCAGCTATGGCCTGGTGGTTAGAGTGTTGGACTTGTGATCAGAAGGTTGCTGGTTCGAATCTTAGTGCCAGCAGGTCATGACTGAAGTGCCCTTGAGCAAGGCACCTTACCCATGATTGCTCTGCAGTGATGTGCCACTGTAAAAAAAAAAACCTACTTGTAAGGCTTTTGTATGCCAAATGAATAAATGAATATATTAAATGTAGCCCACCTTTTAAAGAGGCACCAGGTATCAATGAATGCTACTATTTGATGCATCACTTACGTCATGTATATTGTACAGCACTGTAAAAAGACCTTACCAAACTATATTTTTTAGAGGGTTATGGTGCTTGACGCTGATGTGAACCATCACAAGTACATTTTTGTTGATGAAGCGGGCTTTAACCTTGCCAAAACTCATCGTCGTGGACGAAACATCATCGGCCAACGGGCCACTATCCAAGTGCCTGTACAATGTGGAGGAAACATCTCCATGTGCGCAGCTATCTCTGAAGATGGTGTCGTAGGACGTAGGCCATTACTTGGCTCCTATAATGCTGCACATCTTATTGAGTTTCTCAATGAAATTGAGCCGGCCTGTCAAGGTGAAGGGGTCACCTATGTAATTGTGTGGGACAATGTCAGCTTTCACCACGCAGAGGTAGTTCAAGCATGGTTTCAGGCACATCCTCGATACATGACTCTCTACCTGCCTCCATACTCTCCTTTCCTCAACCCTATTGACCATTTTTTTCAGCATGGCGGTGGAAGGGCTATGATCGCCCACCCCTTGAGCTTGCCACCCTCCTTCAGGCCATGGATGATGCATGTGATGACATCAATGTAGACCAATGTCAAGCATGGATTCGTCATGCCAAAAGGTTTTTTCCAAGGTGCTTGAACAATGATAACATTCATTGTGATGTGGATGAGAATCTATGGCCAAATGCTCAAGACAGGCTTGATCCAAATTAATGTAATGTGTGCACTAAATGTTTATGTTTTGTTCTCATTTTGTTACATTATAGAAAGTATACCTATGTTACAATTCTATCTGAAAAATAAAAACAAATTTGTACAAAAGATTGTAGAGGATGTGTTCATTGATCCTTCACTTGATTACACATAGGATGGATATTTTGGAAATTATAGATTATGTAAATGTAAGGTAATGTCAGTGTATTGCCTAATGTGAAACTGTGTAATCTGTCTTTTATAGTACTGTAGCATATTCATTTCAGCACTTCTAAGGCCGATTTGAAACCTGTATCTTGCATTGTTTGCTGTTGGATGAACTGATTGTTAAAAGTACTAAACTGAAAGAAGATCATACTGTTGTGTTTCTGTGTTTAAACCAAATGTTCCCATTACATATTACAATAATCTCGTGTTTGAAACCATGATTATGTGGACTGAAAACATGTGCAACTGACTGAAAGCATTCTGTCAGGTTTTGAAAGAATGACTAGCTGCGCTACAAGTGTGAGAAGTTTGGATTATTGGACTGAGAGTTTTGAAAATGTACACCTTACTTGTGAAAATAGTACCAAAGCGAATAAAAAAACTGTATTGTTAAAAACATGGCCGAAAGAAGATCAAAAGTTGGCAGCGGATCTGAGACCTCGACTGAACTGGCATCAGAACCAACTCCATCTGCTACACGGCAGCTGAAACAAAGGAAAAAGATGGACACATGCTCCCACAATTGTGCTCTCTTCAAATGAAAAAGTCTCACACCCAGCGAGGCCAGCGCAGATTCACGCTAGCATGAAGTGCAGGTAATTACAAGGAGGGAGCAGACCACCATCCTTGAGGGGTTACAGAAGTGCACTCCAAACTCGCAGCAGCTGCCAGCTTTTATTGTCCAATCTGGATGGCCTCCGTTCCTCTCCTCAGCACCGATGCCTTTCTCAGACATATATATCGTGTTCCTTTGCCCACACTTCAGGACCTGTACGATTCCAAAGTGAAAAACAGGCCAAGGAAAATTATCATTGACTACACACACCCTGCACACAAACTTTTTGAACTGTTACCCTCTGGCCTGCGCTTCAGAGCACCAAACACCAGGACTTCCAGACACAGACGCAGCTTCTTCCCCCAGGCAATCTTCCTCCTGAACAGATAACTGCTCCTTAAGAGCAATATTCCACTTCCACTGCTCCTATAGTGTGCACTATGGTGCCTTATTATATGTACATTTTATTTTTACATGTATATAACACTACCTATATATTTACAACATTATCCTTTTGCACAAGTGTACATATGTATATTCTACTATATACTACCCTGTACAATGTCTCTTATATGTTATTATCCCCCATTTTCTGTACAATAGTCTTTTATTTTATATATGCATATTTCTTTATATTTTAGACTGTAAATCTTATTATATTTGTAATGACATTGTGTTGAATGTACTAGAAGCTTCCAACACCAAAGAAAATTCCTTGCAAGCACACTTGGCAATAAAGCTCTTCTGATTCTTCTGATTCTCTCCATCGAGACCCGTCTGTAACCGATTGAAAGACTGAAGGCCTTTGAAGGTTCTGACGTCAAATCAGGGCATCAGGCATCATCCTCTAGATTTGAGCGGGTCATTGGATGACCTTCAAAAAGAAGAGAGAGGCCGGAGAAAAAAATCACTCTATGGACGATGTGAAATCCTTTTCTGTGAATGTAATGTGCTGCTATTTCTGTGCATGTAACAATGCTAGATGAGAATGTTAATAAAAGTCATTCAGAAATGTGTAAGGATGGTGCGAAGGGTAACAAATTGCAAATAATTCATGATGACTCATTTCCGCAGTCCCTCTTCTCAATGAAGGCTGTGTATTCAACAAGTCCATATATGCACTCAAGAACCTGGAGTGTAAAATGCTGTAGAGTATTGAGGCATATTGAAGATGGCTTAGAGGGCACAACTAAAGTAAAGTGAAGCAAAAACAGTTAGTATGTGTTTTGCTTTTCTCTGCTTTGGATTATGAATGGATCTGTTTCATGCAAGGTCTGTGTAACACTGTATCTGTGTTTTATTTTGTATTTTGTGTGTGCCCGATGAAGATCTTTGAGCAAAACGTTGAAACCTTTTTTGAGCAACAGTTTGCAGATCTGTTTTGTATTATTTTTGTATTTTTTGTATCATTATTTGAGTCTGATTATATCTTGCTTTTCCATAACTGGGGAAAATAATTACACAGAATACATAATTCACAGAAATTGAATCTGAGCTAGTTGAAGTGATCTTACTCCCTCGCATCTAACACTTCTGCTGTTTATCTTTTGTTCCCACCAGTCTCAGTGTGTTTTGTCATGTCAAATATTGGAAATATCTTGCATAACATTGTTTAACACTTGGTAAGTCATTTATCAATTCATGCAGCATGTTCAAACTACAACTCATTTTGAAAACATCAACATATTTCTCGTCAAGCTAAATTTCTGGATGAATTTGTCATTGCAAAAACAGTTGCTTCAAAGTCATTCACGAAGCATTACAAAATAAACAAAGTTAGCTTGATTAATGATATCTCTGAAAATCTGTTTCAGTTGCCAAGTTCTGTTAATTCTGTTAACTGGAAATGTTCTGTGTGGGTGTAAATAAGTGAGAGCCAGGACCAACCCCTACACTGCTAGCATAGCTGCAAACAAAACAAAACATGAGTTGCAACACTGTCGCAGGTAGTGGTTCTAACAGGAAAAAGCCCAATGTTCTGGCAGAGCATCAAGTGCCATCAGCTCCATCACAATAGAAAGTAGTAGTCAAACCATTACTGGTGTGCATCTTAAGACAAAACAATGGAACTGACATATTTACAAATTGTTTGACTATTTGTTGCAATCAACATTTTTTGTCAAAATTGTTTTGAAACAGATATTGTAATATACTATACATTATATACAGTATATACACACACGCATATATATACTGTATATATATACAGAGCTTCTTCATATGCATTTATTTTTACTAAGCAAAACAATTCAGACAGAAACATAAAAAGCACTTTGGATTAGAGAATACAAATTCCAGACTGGTGGTAATATCACAGAAAAAGCAAGAACAGACAAGTAAACAAAGAGAAAAACTAGCCATTAGGGCACAGGCACACTGACATCCACAGTCGAGTTTCTAATAATATCCATACCAGTAAAAATAGGCAGCATCTTTTGCACTAAGTTTAAATAGCAGTAGGTTCTGTTTACACTAACTGAAAATAGCTGTATTTTCTTTGGATTAAGTTGAAATAGTAGTTAGATGCTATTAGTACTTATAAATAATGGTCACTATTTGCACCTCAAAATTATTGTGCATTAATCATTATGCAAAAACAACAGAGTGTAAATCATTATACTCTATTTGTAAAAATTATTAAAATGATGCCAATTTATTGAGATATTAAAGCCTTACACCCCCAACTTTACCCCAGACCTAATCTTTATAACAATTAATTTTAAATCTTGAATCAATTTTATTGAAAACAAATGCCTTAATGATCTGTAATGTGATAGAAAAAGGTAATAGAGTGATTTTATATTATACATAGATTTATTATATATAAAACATATATTATTTTATATATTTATGTATTAGAACCACGGTCTCCAGTGCCAAAGCTATACAGACTTTACACCTTACGCCACTGGTGTCGCTGTTTGAAATGGCGTCGTTCTTACACTTTATTTTTTATTAATGCCAATAAACCAATATAACATTCAAAAACTCTTGAGAACAATACCGAGAGTTAGACTTCACAAAAATCATAATCATACAAGGAAGAAAAAAAATAAAAATAGCATACGCCAGAGGGGGAATTATATAAGATTAAACATTGAGAGCAATTGGACTTTTTATGCCCACCAAGGACAAAATATAGGCATTAAAATCAACCAAAAAATTACAATTGTAGATTTTTACCCAAAATTTGCATTTGTGAATAAAACATTTACCAAGTATGATAACAATATTAAGAATATATTGAATACTACAGATGTAATTATGATAGAGGAAAATAATATCAAAAGTATTAAAATACATTCTGACATTTGTTTTTTCTGAGAGATGGTAGATTGGCATGTTTATTAAGTACGCTATTCCAGGGATAACATATTTTAATAGCTTAAATGTGATTTCCTTTATCTTGTTTGTTAATATACTGTATATTTGTGTGGAAGAGACCAGACAACATTCCAATTAACATTGTACAATGCCATCCATTTCAAAGACGAACCTGGAATAGACTTTCCATTAATACGGTATCGAACAAAAAGGTTATTGAATTTGTCCTTAAAAATTAAAATCCCTTAGAGTTATTATACAAAGACGCAGAATTAAAGGTTTGCCCTCCTTTCAGAATTATTTTTATACCACTAGGAATGGCCTTAATCTTACTCTTTCTCTATTCCAATCACATATTTTTGGACAGAGCTAGCGCAAATAGTTTCTGCCAACAAGGCGGGCTATTTGTATTCAGTGTAAATAGACACTCCGATAAAGATAATTTGTAAAAAAAAAATGTAAAACAAGGGTTTAAATGCAAAACTTCAAACCTGAATTGCTTCAAAAAAGTAGGCAAATATTGCATTACTGAATTTACATTTGAGTAAGAGACAGGTTCAATTGCATTACATTTAAATGAACTCATTAAAACTAAAACAGTTTATGCAGACTGCCTTTACTTGCATCCTTCTGTAGTCAGTTGGCCCACACAGGTAGGTCTGTGTCAGAGAAAAAGACGTAATTAGTTTCAGAATAAGAGCCTGGAGCTGATGTCTTTAACTAATGCCTTATAGAACATTAATCAACATTCTGGCCCCAATCCACAACTAAACACATGTACTTCCTCAATCTATGTTCCTGTCTCCCTCCTTCAAGCCCCATTACACAGAAGACTGCCAGATGAGGTTGGGACAGGCTGGGCTAATGAAAGCTTTCTAAAGCTGATGCTGGCTACACAGGGACGAATGAAAGTTTCATGGGAGGCTCTTTAGCACACAGTAGGCCTACATCACACACAATAGAAGCTGCTTGCATTGAGGTGAGCTAAACAGACATGGCTCATGCTGTTTAGACAATACGTGTGTCAGCTGTCTACATTAACACAGACATCTTTAGCGTATACATAAATGCAATACAGTACACATCCAGTTACTCCATGTAGTGAGTTTTTGGTAGAGGGATTCAGTGTAAAAATGCCTGCAGGGGAAATAACGTTTTTTTATAAATAAGACTAAGATAATTGAATATTGTGTACTTATTCTTGAATAGATGTGCAATCCTTCAATAAAAATGTCAATCTTGATTTATTTGAAAGGGAATGGGTGGTGCTGCCCTTTTATTTTTTTCTAACATTATTTTCATAAACACAAAGAACTTTCCACAAACTTTTTGTCTATTAAGTTTGAAAGCCCAAATTACAGATTTATTAGCACATTCCAGTGATGAACAAATGAATATTTGCCTCTATCTGAATTTGTCACATTTTCTGACAAACTGATTTTAATATACAGTACACTAATGCAACAGAAAACTGAGAATTTAAACTCCAGCCTTGACTTAGATCTTTGTGAACCGTACGACTTTTAAGACATTTTAATGTTTTATGTTTGACACTAAACAATTAACCCAGTGTTAGGAACATACCAAAGGCATGCTTGTAGTTTAATCCATTTGTCAAGCTCAACGGACACATGCTTCACACTAATAAAACTTCTAACTAGCTCAGATTTTCTAATAATATAATGAAGAAGTGACACAAGTCTCCACACTGGACAAACAAGGGGTTATTGTAAAGGGCTACCTAAAATGTCAAGATCTTATGAGAACAAGGAAACACTACCAAAACAAGGAGAAAGAGCAGGCAGTTTTATGCCATTTAATTCCTAAATTATTACTCCCGCTGAGGGTGGGTCAGACTGCTTCTGTTTAACCTTCTGTCAGGGTTCAGCTGTGGCCTAATGGTTAGAGTGTTGGGCTTGTGATCAGATCAGAAGGTTGC
The DNA here is from genome assembly GCF_947034865.1 of Barbatula barbatula. NCBI lineage: Eukaryota > Metazoa > Chordata > Actinopteri > Cypriniformes > Nemacheilidae > Barbatula > Barbatula barbatula. The sequence goes on along the minus strand of NC_136766.1, from coordinate 19,278,308 downwards.
TGGTTCTAATCTCGGTGCCAGCAGGTCATGGCTGAAGGGCCCTTGAGCAAGGCACCTTACCCCTGATTGCTCTGCAGTTATGTGCCACAGTAAAAAACTACTTGTAAGTCGCTTTGAAAACAACATAGTGATGACCCATGAAGAAACCATGGTCAACCAAAACCTCAATAATTAGATCTAACCCAGTAAGCCACATACTGTACAAGAACAAGATTCAGAATGTAAAAGGATGGTAATGCAGCAGCAAAACTACAGATCTGAGCAAAAATTTGTTGCTGTCCTTCTGAAAGCATTGAATGTTTTATAAACATATTAACAGTTTTATAAATGTGTTTTATTGGTTAGATATTTGCAAAACCCAGTGAAAAACATAAAAGGTGACTAATAATGATTTATGGTAAAAATAAAAACCACAATGGAGACACGAGAACAGATCTATCAGTCAGGTAGAATTTAAAAGGGATAGTCCCCTGAAACTATTTTTTCAGCTAAATACAATTAGAGTCATTTTGAAGAGTTATTGTACAATATTGTAATGGCCTTGAATAGTGCCCCTGTTTTGAAGCTGCAAAAAAGAGCTTCTGCCATTACAGATGTATTCTGTCTTTGCCTGTCCAAAATCTAACACAACCTAACTTGTCTAAATGCACTCAGAAAGAAATATAAATTGTTTTTACTCACAAAAATATTGTTTCACAGAACACATTTACAGTATTAACAAACTGTACTTGTGTGGATTACTTTTATGTTGGTTATCAGCCACGGAAAAGGAGACCACTATGAATTTCAACAAAATCAAACCACAGGAGTGACATAAAGTCATTCAACAGTAATGTGAAAGACTTGACAGCATGAAAGTGATAAAAATCCAGGTTATCACATAAAAAAATATCTTTGAACTTTGCCTAAATGTACAAATATTACTGTTGTATTGCTTAGAATTGAATATGAATTTATTTACTTTGTAATATTTGAGTTGTGAAAACATTGCAGAGCATAGTTTCTCCAAGTCTCATTCTCTGCAAGTAAATGCAAATAGAAACAATATTTTTATTTGAAATTTGGTAAAGAATATTGTAAGTAGTTCACAGAATGAAACAAGAACGACAATTTTAACTAAACTTCTTTTTATATTATTTACCTATAAATAGTAAATTCCGAAAAACTGAAATTATGCCATTTTTGGGGGAGGGGATAACATCTTTAACATTAACCCCTAATGAGGCAAAGTTTCAGAATTGCGAAAGAAATGTTATACATCTAACCTTACCAATATATAACTCACAAAACAGAATTTCCCTATATAAGAAAAACAAAGTCTGATTTCCTAACACAGTAAAAGCAGAAACAAATATAGTTTTAGGATTAAACTATGACTTTTACCCCAGGAAAGCCAATGCATGCCTTTACTGACTCCCTTAAATACACAAGAAAGAATACTGCTCAAACCAATAGCCACAATAATAAACTGTACCAGTGGAGTTGAAAGTACTGTACACAGTCAAATGCATCACATCTAATTCCAAGGACATTGTTGACTAATGGGACCAGAGAATGAAAACAGATGAGACCATGAAAACTGTAAAAAACATGTTACAATACACAGTCAATTTGAACACTGCAAGATTATTACTGCTGACAGAAACAGCTGTACAATGGCATTATTACAAATAACACAAAAAAGGACCCAATACATGAAAGAAGTAGAAAGAAAAGCACTAGACAACTGAGGAATAGAACACAGACATCAGCCCAAAAAGGGTTCAATACAAAGGACTAAAACACACAAAGAATTGCCAAGTTGGCTTAAATAAAGACCACAATGTAGTGATAATGGACAGGAATTTACCATTGCAAAAGTATTTTTTTACCCTGTCATGATGCACTGGCTTACACAGCAATCCTGATTCTCACAGAGAAGCAATTCCCACAGTGATTCTCGTGAAGTAGAGCAAAAGAATCCCCAGGATCATAAAAATGATGAAACAATTTGAATGCATGTGAAATATCTCAATAATATAAAAAGACCAGCATAAAGTTTTACCTAACATCTCAGATAACAGATTACATACCAAAATGTGTTCATTTGGAAAACAGATTTTTACTATCTTTTAGAAAAATTATAATTTAATGCTGTCAATCATATCTCAAGGGTAAATTAATATATCCTTACCTCACTCGGACGACAATTCTTTCAGCTTCTCATATCTCAACTCTACATTCATCCCATCATTTATTATAATGTTATCTCTATCAATTCTTTCTTTAACATAGATCACATAGTCCAGATGAGATATCAGAGCGCAAATTCCTCCAGTATGGACAGTAAGCAAAATCTGTTTAAATTACCCCGAAGGATTACATGAACTAGTGAATTTATGAAAAGCATGAATACAATCTAACAGTTTACAGCAAGAATACAATGTTAGCAATTTTCCATGCTCCGCAAGACCTTGTTTAGTTAAGCCTGCTTCCTGTTAGGACAAGCAGACATCACCATGAATGAGAAAAGATTCTGAAGGATAAAAGCATCATGTATCATTGTAACACAGAAAAAAAGAACTTGCAGAAACTTGCACAAATAACACACAAAATTAAGTGAATCCTATAGTTGTTTTTTACATTGAATACACTGTTAATACCAGTAGGTTTGAATTATTATTTTCTAAAATGTATGAAATTTTCTTATTATGTATTTTAGCCAACAGCAATCCAAAAACTGACATGTTGTTTTACTAGCAGATGTTTTGATGCCTCTTTCAGCAGGTGCACATCATTTATGCTGTTGTGAAAAAAAGATGTTCGCCAAAGGTCTTTACATCTTTAATTAGCATTTGATTCAATTTACCTATGAAGTATTTTTGTCATGGATCTGTGCGATCGTTAGCGTTACCATTGCCCTGGCAACCAGGGTTCTGATTAGCAATCAGCTTGGCGGCACCTGTCTATATCTGCCCCACAACTTCCTGTGTTCTTTCTCAGATCATTTGTTTACTCATGTGTATGGGGCCGCAGGTTGCTTGTCAGAGCTGTTTAGGAGTTGTCTGGGATTTGTACCTTAGGGAAATACCAAGTTGCCGTTTGGATCCTCTTTGGTGTTGGGCTGGTTCAGTTTTTCACTGGATCTATATCTGGAATCACCTCACTTCATCACCGTCCCTTCATAGTCTTGCCTTTGCTTTGGACTTACTTTATTGTAATAAACTTTGTCACACTTGCTGTTGGATTTTGTGTTCTCTTTGCCGTGACAATTTTGAGTAATACTATATAACTGAACATATTAAATGACATATTAAGAGGCACATTCAGTCGTGTAAACATAACATGAGTCATGATTATTTTTATTCTACGAATAGCCTCTGTCTTTACATCTAATGTGTGAATCATTTGCACAAAGATAAGGTTGACCTAAAGTTTGTGTTCAGAACGGTAGTTGTTTGCGTACTTCAGACAACCTCTCCAGGTTTTTAATTACGGAAATGCGTGTTACATTGCAACGCCTGTGACGAATTAGATTTTTATTATATAAATCATTAAATCATTCACTCAATGTAAATGACAACTGTTCTCTGAGACAAATAACGTACCACCCTGCTTTATCTTTATTTTTACCTATTCACGGTGGCCAAAAACAATACGAAACAGTAAATATTTAGTCTACATGTAAATTACTCAATGACTCTTGCATAAAAACAATATCAAACATATAATTGCATTTTTATGAACATATAGCTTGAACAATGACACACTTGCGATTCCTCATGGTATATGCTTGGCTGATAAACACATCCTTTTCAAAACACCACCCATTATAACTTAGTCCAATTTTGACTTTCAGTGGCTGTGTCCTTTTTTAGTAAAGGGGATGAAGCATGATTGACAGCTGCTGAAAAGCTGTGCCTAGGGAAACGTTGCTCACTTTTGCATTTGAATCCTGGTAGATTTCGCAGAAGGCAAGTATAATAATAATACAGAAAGAAAGAAATTCTGTCTATCAAAAATGTCTTGAATTAGGCTTGAGTTCAGTCTTCGGTGAGGTCTCTTGTCATTTGCTTCACTATTCAACATTAATTGGGGTCTTGAGCAAGCTCACAATTGGATTATTACCATTTCTGCAATAATATGGTTGGGATACTCATCGATGCTAATATGGTCGGTATGAGTCGTCGATGCTAAGATGTTTTAAAGTACCCTCACAGACCTTGGATTTCACCTTAAGCCTCCCAAGGGTTCCTAGAACGGAATTAACTTAAGTGTCTTTGGCCTTGTTGCCATAGTTACCGGGTATCTAGAAAGTGATGAATGATATATGATGGTGAATGGCGTGGTGAAGTTCAAATAATCGAAACTACCTTTTAACCTCATAAGCATTAGAATGTAATATTTTACGGGACTTTGAAGCAATGTCAGTTCTACAAACATGTTCATCTGTTTATATAAGAATATCAGTTAAAGCTATAGAAGAACCCCAGACAAAGCTTTGAAAAAAGTATCAAAGCATTAGCAAAGGAGTCTTGTGTCCCAGCGAATCAGTGTAAAGAATCTCTTAGTAGGTCAATATGGTTCTGATGTTATCGCAAAGCTTTTTAGGGTGTTACATTTCCCATTTATCTAAATCCTGTAGCTTGTGTCCTCTACTAATTGTTTTATGTAAAGCTTCTCTTATCTCTGAGTGCCACACAAAGCAATTATGTCTCTCTCTCTCACACACACGCACAGCGACACAGGTCATTTGCACTTGCCAGTTAACAAGCATAACTTCCTTGTTTTGGGTCAGGTACTATCTTTGCCTTCAATTTGAGCCTATCAATATTTCTCCAAGTGGCTTAATCTTATCTTGTTAATGCGGTAATGAGGCTAACATGGGTTAAGGTTCTCAGACGATATAGGCCCATTTGTTGATAGGTTGTGTTGGAGTGTGGGTTTGTCTATGTATTGACTTAGTGTCTTTAAAGTCTTTAAAATGAAAATTGTAAAAAGTGTTATATAAATAAAGTTGACAGCAGCTAGCTTTTGACAGTTGAACATGTCTGCCTGATGTTCACATCCTGCATGTCTGCCTGATGTTCCAGACCACTGGCTGGTCCCCACAATGTAGGTGGATCTAAGGTTTACATATTTGGTGCCCAGTATGGACGCTACACCCATACACACACACACACACTCACTCACTCAACCAGACTTTCGACTCAAACCCTACCAACTCAAGCAGTAAAAGTAATAGCTTGAAAGTTAGTCTTCAGTGCCAACTAGTGGTAGGCCATGCGATTGCAGATTTCTTTTTTCAGTCTTCGGTAAATTATATGAAGAAACCTGTGCACAAAAGACCTGAAAAGAGACTATAGACATCCCTATGCTCAATTTCTATTTATCTTTCTTAAGATGATTTTATCACAGTTCTCGATTTAGGGCCATTTTTTTAATCCATAAACGTCTATTTTAAAGAGTTTGTAGTCAAAACAGTAAACTGGAATGCCATGAAATCTTGTATAAGCGCGTGGTCACACAGAGAGAGTGAGTGAGAGTGTGTTATTATCCGTAAACAAGACCAACATTTCCTCTTTGACAGGAACGAAAGTGCAATTTTTTGCAGTTTACACCATTTGTCATGGTGTAGCATTGTGCATGAAAATATTAAGCAAATATGTAGTGAATAATTACACCCTGATTAAACTATACTGTCAGTATGGACTTTCTTTGGAGAGAGGCTACTGCTTCCATAATTAATTGCTACAGTGAGCAAAGAGACAGCTGGTGACAGCAGCTTGGCTGGGTTTACAATGCTTTAGTCAGTGTTGTGCTGTTTGTTCATCGTGTTTGTGCTTGTTTGTCATATGTGTACTTGTTTTTAAATTTATGTGAGAAGGGTAGAAGGGGATAAACATTGCCTAAATTCAAAGGAGATTTGTGATGTACCTTGTGACTTAGGAATCATCTTTCGAGGTTTTAAAAGGATAGTTCACCCAAAAATGTTTCTTTTTCCAAATCTGTGTGACTTTTCTTATTCTACAGAAAACAAGAGAAGATATTTTAAAGAATGTTGGTAACTAAACAACATTTGCAACCATTGACTTCCATTATACTGTATGAACACAAAACCACTGAAACATTTTTCAAAAAATCTGTGTTACAAGAGTCATATACTGGTTTTGAATAACACGAGGTTGAATAAATATAATAGAAACTATATCTTGGGGTGAACTATCACTTTAAAGCACTCCTTTTGTCCCACTGAGCTGCATGGAGAAAGCACCAAGGGGCCCAATCCCTGCACCCCTGCTGGCGAATCAATACAACCCCAATCCCACTTAAAATAAACAAAGATTTAAGAATCTTGAATTAAGTACCGCGCCATTTTTCCTACATCCCATCTCTGCAGCTGTTGTTAATTCCCTTCATAAATATAAGTCTCTCACGTATTGATTTTCTTGATCATTATCATCTCTCTTTCTCTCAGTAAGGTGCATTTTGGGAATGCTTTGAGTTTTGCACAGCCTGTTTTGAGATGTTTACCACTGTGAATACATCAACGGCTAATATTAAAAGCAGAATTTGTCTGTGATTTTTGTTGCCGTATTTTTTCACCAAATAAAACATAGGTTCAGAGCCAGTAAAGGCTCTAAGATGGTTTGTGGTATTCTATTAAGTGTCCATTTATTTCTTATTTATTTATTGCGCATGTACAAGAACCTCAAACATCTTATGACTGGTCATAAGAGGTTCTTGTACATTCGCAAGAAATAAATAAGAAATAAATGGACGAGAACCAGGGTCAAGAGGAACAGAGGGAAAGAATGACTGGATTTAAAAAAAGAACGAGGAGAGGCTAAGGCCTAAACAAGACTCTCATTGCGAAGAGGAACAAATTGAAATGGTCATAAAGAGTAGTGAACATGTGAAGGTAAAACATAAAAGCAGTGGATGCTAAAAATCATGTGATTGTGATCTCTACTGATGAAGAACTGCAGAAAAAAAAGTTTTATTAAAACATTTATTTATTTATTTAAAAGATGATTGTGTATGAACAATTATGAAATGTTACAATATGAAATGTCTTTAAAGGAGCAATTTTGAGATTTTCAAACAACGGCTGAGATGTCATCAAGTTTTCGCTTCTTTGCAAAAGGAGATAACATATTTACGTATGCGCTCTTTAAAGCAGTTTGTCCGTGTAGAGCTACTGTAAAAACAACATGGTGAATTCCATGCAAGGGCACCTACGGTGTATGTAGATAGAAATATCTCATATGAGCTAATAAAAACATAACGTTTCATTATGCAAGGTCAATTTGAAGAGTTTGATTCCAAAATTTGATAACTCAATTCTTTATTTATTTTTTATTACTATAATTTTTATTATGTTGTGCATTCCAATTACTATCAATCAGATTGCAGTTGGTTTGTTATGATTTAATACAGCTAACTAACACAATAAAAACATGATAACATAATAAAAAAAGTGATTTCCTTTTAGAACTCTTCATATACACCTCTGAACACATATATTGCATTTCTGTCAATAGATCCTCCATAAAATAACATACCGGACCATCAAAACATGTGGAATACAAAAATACTTTCCAGCCTCACGTGTAATTCTATAATGCAACTTCAACATTTTTATAAATCCTCTGTGATTAATAAGTTAGTCGAGGTGCGAATCTCTTAATGGCTTAATTTTAGATCTGATATTATGAGTTTGTTCCAGATGTAAACATTAAAGTTACTGTGCGTATGTTAACCTTTTTAAATCACAAAAGCTAATAATGGTTTTAGGAGTAGTTTCATAGATATCTCCCTGCTTTATTGTGGTCAGACTGTGGGTTAGCAAGTATATAGGCACTCTCATATTCAGAGGTTAATAGTACAGACATGCCCTGAATTCAGTTCAGCTTAACCTGCAGGAAAGGGTTTTGATAAAATAATCTTGGCGGTATCCTCACTGTTCCATTAAATGGATACTCCAAAAAAAGATTGACTTACGTCAGGTCAAAAAACCTGAATGGACAGACAAAAGTAGTTTGATGTGCAGTGAGAGCTTTAAAGATCCTTAAGGTTAAAGAGGCTGTGATCTTGAAGCAGATCTATGTGTCTCGTGTTGTGTCAAATAAGGAACGGTGGCAGTGTAAGGCTGTTTTCACACTATAGGTCTGAATACCTGGTATGAGTTTAGTCCTACATCCTTCACTTTGTTAGTAATTTCTGAGTGATAGGACAAATTGCCTTCATGCTATTTGTGAACCAAATTGATTGTATTCCAGATCGCCTTTGAATCAAACTTAAGTACTCAGGCAGATGAGTATCTGAGTTTGAAAAATGTCTTTCACAACGATTGAACAAACCAAACTGTGACGTCAAACAGACTACCTTCAATAAAAGTGCTTTCAAAACCATTGCAGCTGGCCTTGATGTAATATCATACCACAGATATTGATAGCTGTTACACCACCGACACTTTAACAAACTTTGAAGATGGCAGCAGCACAGCAAGAGCGTAACTGTGAGACAGTGAATTTTCAAGACCTGCGAGTGACAGCAGCGTTTCCTTCAGTGGCAAGATTGGCAGGTGGCTGCAGGACCAGCAAACCCCAACAATTACTTAATTAATTTGTTCACTTATTTATTTCTCTTATTTTTTGGCTGTTGATAAATGTATATAGTTTGAAAAATAGGTTTTTGAGCTATATGGAAACTAGATAAATACAATAGATTTTTAAAAAGCTGTATTTATCTTTTTTTTCTTTATCTCTTCTCCTCCCTTCATCTCTTTTCATGTGCAGCAGGCAACATGTTGCCATGGTATGGTTAATTTGGTATTGGTCTCCCATGTGGCAAATCATTATATTAATAATTAATAAGGCTTATCGAAAAGCAAAAATGACAAATGGAAAATGTATCTTAAACTTGGATGCATTCCACATTTATGCAACATGGGGAACAAGAAACAAACATATAAAACAAACAGATATATTAAGCAGAAGGGCATTGGACTCGCATAGCAATGGTTTTAAGCTTGGATATAGAATAAGTGTGAAGTCACTCATTGCGTGAATGGAAAGAGAAGGGGGAGGGTGTAATGTGTTTGTGGAAAAGATGCAGACGGATGTGCTGTTTTAATGAATCAGTAGATGGGTGGTGGCGTCATAGTGTGGACTAACAGAGCCAATGGGATCAGCTCACTGCTGCACAGAACTGACCTTGAAACTTGAATTAGTAGGATGACGCACAGGCCACAGGTGTGGGAAAAGGACAGAATGAGGAATAGAGAGAGAGAGAGAGAGAGAGAGAGAGAGAGAGACAAAAACAGGAAATTAAATCAGCCACTCACTTAATGAACACACATGTTGCGTTTTTCATACATATGTCGTGTTTACCTCGTCTGTGCAAGCGTGTGTGTGTGTGTGTGTGTGTGTGCAGGTGTAGTTAATGGTTTAGCGATTTCATATGCATCATTTCTTTCTATCATGTGTACGTGTCCTTCAGAGACTGAATGTGAAATAGACAGAGGAGGGGCAGAGAAAGAAAGAGAGGGATGATTGAGATATAAGTCTACATGATCCATCCACAATTTGCATGCATGCAAATAACTGGAAATGATTTATATACTAATGAATTTGGACACGATGGACACTGTGTTAGGATTTTTTTTTATTGGTACCTGCTTACCAAAAAAAAGTACAGTTATTGTACATTGGTTGTTTACGGATAACTATTCTTCATTACAGCATATACTAAATTTGTAGATAGTTACGTAATCTCTTAGATTACACATTTTGGTAACGTAACCTGACTATTCATGGGTTACATTTAGATAGCTTTTGACTTAATCTTACTGATGTTACATATATTAAAGCGGGGTAATTTTGTACTATTTTGACACATACAATGAAGAAAAACATTCCCTCTTTATCACCAACCAGAGCCTCAACATCTTTTAAAAGTACAGTGCAGACAAAACACTAACACTCATATAATTTGTTAGTGTTTACTGATAGTAATAGTTTTCCCATGAGTTTCCTTGAAGGGGTGTCTATATAGGAGTGTGACAAAAGATCTTGTGCCACAAGATCTCACAAGATTAAAATGTGACAAGATTTCTTGTCAAGGTCTTGTGATAACAGCAGGATGGAGTTTGATGGTGAAATTAGTATTGAAGATGTCCTGCCATTTAAACTCATATTATAATTCATAAAAATAGACATTAAATGACATTCATTTTAGATACATTTTCAAAATGCACTTATTTTGCAATTTGTGATTTTCAGTTGAATAAAAAAATCATATATTTGATCATTTTGAGGATTATACTGTAAAAATCTTGTCTTGTTCTCATGAACCCAATCTTGTGTCTCGTGGGATAAGTGTTTCGTCACACCCCTAGTGTCTATACATCCAGCCATCAAATGATAAATAATGCTACCTTTTGAATCCTGTATGATTTCAAACCCCTCCCCTCTCTGCCGGAAAGAGCTAGAAGAATCACAAACATATATTAGTGGTAGTTATGTTTTTTATAACAATTTTTGAAAATATTAGAAATAAGAAATTAAGCAACAATCACTCAACTGTAACAAGCTATTGCCATTATGTGAATGATATGTCATCATATAATCCATAAAAAAGTAACTGTAGTCAGATTACGAGTATTTTAAAATATAGTTTTAATCTGATTCGTAATTCGTTACTAACCAACTCCGATTATAGCTATGAATATTTTTTATATTCTTTTATATATGGGCACTGTAATATAGGTGATTTTTATTTTACTCTTTTTAACCAAGAAATCTATTGATAGAAATGCAATACAATTACTGTGTGTTTAGAGGTGTATAAAGATCTCACATAACGAAGCATTAGAAATTACCTTAGATTACCTTAGAATGAGCCACTTTTTTCTACATACAATGCAGGTCCCCTTACATGGAAATGGCCATGTTGTTTCTAAAGTAGCCCTTAATGGACAAACTGCTCTACAAGAGCACATTTCTTAGCTCCTAAAAGGGGAGGGGTGAAGTGAGCTGTTAGTTGCGAATCACAACCTCACCAGTAGATGCCACTGAATTTCATACACTGGACCTTTAAGATAGCCCTGTGATGTATCAGAGGGGTCTACATAAATCTATAGACCATTTTATGGGACAGGCGCACCTGGACTGCCCTTAACTTCCGGTCTGTGATGTTTATCAGTCTGGCTAGTGTCTAATAATGTAACTTTTTACATTTTACATTTACATTTAACTTTAAATACAACTTTATCCAAAGCAATTTACAGAGAGTTCATAGAGTTCAGGGAGCAATAAAGCAATATGTCATACAGGAGCAATAATACATTTTCATTTACATTTAGTCATTTGGCAGTTGCTTTTATCCAAAGCGACTTACAAGTAGTTTTTTACAGTGACACATTACTGCAGAGCAATCAGGGGTAAGGTGCCTTGCTCAAGGGCACTCACTGGGATTTGAAGCCCCAACCTTCTGATCACAAGCCCAACGTTCTAACCCCCAGGCAACAACTGACCCTAATACAATAGGTGTTAATACCAAGTTAGTTTCAACAAAAGCCAGAACAAACCTGTTGAGAGAATGACAGAGGGATAGTAGATAGGGACAAGAAACGATTCTCAGTTTCATCAGAAATAATCTTAAGGCACTCTATTATTTGCAAATGTATAATTTAAGGGCATTCCATGAACGCACTCATGCCCAGTAACGTTTGTTTATGTTGTTGACTTCAAACCTATAATCTATAGGTTTTGAATCATGTATAAGAATTAGATAAACGATGAAGACTTTTAGCTATGGAGACACATTTTGTGTGAATGTGGATATTTACTGGACCCAATGCACCTGCTGCTAGTGGCAAGTCTGCACTCTGTTATCATGTTGTCTCTCATTTTCAATTTGACTCTATCTCTGATTCTGTAATGCACACATTCTCGAAGCACATCTTGTGCATTTTTATGGTTTTTCATTCATCTTTTGTTTTGTCATGCCAGACAACATAAGGACGAACTGAATTACTCTCTGGGTCTGAAGAGAGAGTATGAAAACAATCCCCTCCCCCTGCATTCACAACATTCTCCAACTATCTGTCAATAAATTAGTCACCAAACCTATACAGACACAGAGGGAGGCTGTAGAGAGAGCGAGAAAGTGTGTGTGTGAGACCATTAGATAGACAAAGTGAAAGATATATGAGAGATTGAGAGAAGCTGGACACAAGTGATGGCAGCAGAGAAAAAGAGAGAACGCTGTGATGAAGATCCAATTTCACTTTCCCACTTCCTTGCTCACTCTTTTCGTATCCGTTTCTCCATCTCCTACTTTCTCAGAGCGCTGATCAGACTTTACCAGAAAAAAAGGCTTGGCTCCATGAAGCAGAGCTGTTCAACAAGTAAAGAAGATTGCTCGATTCAATTCAACAGGCTTCGAAGTTTGGCATGAGTCATTCCCCATCTCTCTCTGCATCTCTCGTGTCTAATGTTTACACTTGTATTCCTTTCCAGGCGCAGTGTATCAATCACGACTCCATGTTTCAAAAGAAAGTCTCTTAAGATTTTTTAACTTTGAACAGAGTTATATTTGTATAGTTATATATATTTCTAAATTTGAGTGCTCATAGCAATGCTTTTTATTTTTATTTGTGCTGCTGTACTGTAAATCCAAGCACTAATTAGTTAACAAAATCTGTGCTTTAAATTTACTCTAAATGATCATGACCAAGGATAAAAAGCAAAAAAATAAATACACAAACTAAAAGTAGGAGGGGGAATGGCACTATCAAGGCTGAAGTCATTGATTCGATTCACAGCGAACAACTGTACAAATAACCTGAATGCAGAGCAAGCCAAATGCATCACTGTTAACGAATAATTGTGAAACAAGAAATTGTAATAAAGGCTTGTGGGAATATGGTGTGAAAAAGGTACTGGGACAGTGAGCCACATTCAAAATAGTTTATCATTTTTTAATGAGGCCGAAATGTTAATTTAGTACAAGTCAGCCACAGTCAGTAGTCTGGCCAACATAATTTGTAGCCTTAATAAAGGTGCGTAATCATGACAGATTCATAATTTCTCATTACTCTCCAGCCTTTTACTAGCACACTAAATTATAATATGATTTCAGATGCACGTCAGCCAAGCTGCCACTGTGGCGGGGTCTCCCTGCAGAAATGAGATTGTCAGCAGGTAAAACAAGATGAAAACAGTGAAACAAGATACTTGAAAGTTTCGAGATGGGCCTGAAATTGTCAAGAACTGTTGCATCCAGATTATATTTTTTGATCAGTGGTTCCACCGCTGCATGTTTAAAAGACTTTGGTATACTCCAGAAGTAAGGCCGCGTTTAATAATTTCAAGAACATTTAGATACAAATGCTTTCTGAAATATTTTTTACTTGAGGAACGCTGTGTCATGAGGTATGGACAGAACCCAAGCGCAGGCAGCAGTTTGCTAAATAATAAAACTTCATTAAAACAAAGACCCTCGATGGGGAAAACATGAACAAAAACAAGACACAAATGAAACATAAAAATTCCCACAAGGGGGATAAAAAAAACGAGGTAATAAGAATAATAAATAAACTATAAGTCCACAAACTTGAGTTCAGGAAACAGGGTAATCCAAAACGAGGCAGGGTAGCAAAAGACAGACTAGGATCAGTAAATGTGCACAATGAACCGACAAGAGACAGAAGGAAACTGGGGCTTGAAAAAGGGAAACACTAACAAGGACTGATGACACAGGGAGAGTGGCGGCAGGTGACATGAATGAAACACTAAAGGAAAGCTAACAGGAGGATTGCATGAGGCTGGTGAGGGGAATGAAACACTAAGGGAAAGATGGACCAGGGCTGGTGACAAGACTTACACTAATGGGTAGATAACAGGGAAACAAGGGGGCGGGGCTAAAGGACGCGACACCGGAGAGAGAGCATGGCGTGACAAACCAAAACAATGCTCTATCTCCATACAAAACACATGGGACTGACATGACCATGACACGCTGCATAATATTTATGAAATTTGCCAGTAATTTATATGCACTTTTCTGTAATGTTAACCATTTAGTGCAATGCGTATATAAACAGATATCGTAATTGATTTTTGATTACACTCCAGTATATTCACATGCGTACGTTTACTATTCGCACATCATTCCACCTGCACTGTGTACCATTATTTGTTAACAGCCGTGCACATGGTTCAGAAAGGTCCTAAATCTGTAACTACGATAAAGAGCTAGATCAAACTTTCACAGACAAACAAAGGAAACTGGTTTATATGAAGCCCATAAAACAAAAGTAATTGTTTTAAACTGACAGTGAATGAGGGGTACTGAATTCTTGCCCAATCCTAGGAGGAAAGGATACATCAAAGGTGTTTTCCAGAAGTGACAAATGTCTGGAAGACACAAAACCAAAACAGAGCGGATAAGGTAATCCAACTATCAGAGAGGAAGAGTGAGACAGGAAGCGAGATACATTAGGTAATACAACATGTTATCATTGCTGTCCTTCTGAAACCGTGGATGTCCAAATTTGCTGTTTTCAGAAACACTGTACTTTTTAAATTAAATTACAAATACTGTGTTTTTTGTATAACTGTGAAATTACAAATACAAAGCACCTTTTAATGGGTTTTGTTGGTAGATATTTGCAAAACCCAGTGACAAACATAAAGGAATTTTTATAGAGATACAAGGTTTCAGAAGGACAGCAGCGTTATCCTTGTGCGCTATAAGCATCTTACTGTTCTGTGGATATCAGAAAAGATGGCAACACCACTTACACATTTACAGGGAGATGTTACGAAATGTTTTTTTTGCTTCATTTTGATGGTAACTCTGCATACTGGAATAGTTTGGCAATGCCGTTGCAGTCATTTGAAATAGCCATGCTTTAATTAGAATATGAAGACTTATAAAGTAGGGCAGACATGCTCAGAATGTGTCAACGGTTGCATTTAGAATGTGATAAATGAAGTTAAGCAGCTTGGGATGGGAGCCAGACCACATCACAGAGCTCTCAGAGTCAGTATGTACAGATGGTTAACCCAAAGGATGTAATCACAGTAAAACGTGTCTGCTGTATCATCCCAGCATATAGGCCTACAGTATACTGCTGCAATCACGAACAGATACAGAAACATTCAGTTTAGATGGTGTGGTAATCTTATGTTGTTATCATACGTGTTAAACAGTGACAGGCACCATGGCAACTGAGAAGGTCATAAGTCCCAATGAACCCTGGGAGCTTTAAGTGGCACTGCTGGAAGTAACACCACACGCGCCAATCACAGAGCGGAGAGAGTAAACAACAAGACAGACGCGGTAAATGAGATTCTTTGCTGCATTCTTTTTTCATGCAGAGAAAACCGAATGAACTGAGAATTACAATCTCGCGGCAGCTATTAAAGGTTAGAATTTCAATAATATTCATACATTTTGCTGATGCTTCACATCAAAAGCCGCAGACACTATTGCACATCAGATTTATGTTCTGTTTTCTTTTGTGTCCTCTCAGTAAGATATATAAACCACATTTCCCAAACCCCCAAATTATAATTCCAGCAGTGTGGCGGAACATGATGTATAGAACTAGTCTTTGTATTATCTCTGTATTTTTTACCCCTCTGCGTTTTCATTATACAGCCACAGTGTGTGTTGTGAATGGAAGCAGAGTCAGTGTGGTAAAGAGAGGGAGAGAAAGAAAACGAAATAAAGCATTTGGAAGGTGAGTCATGCTAAAACTCAATAGCCTTACAGGAGTACAGCGTGGTGGGTGAGAATGACGTGCAGACTCTATTCTAGAATCGACTGTGGCCATGAAAATACCATTCCGGGGTCCCTGACTAACCTGGTCCTCAGCTTTTAAAGCGTCACACCTTTAAGTGATAAATTGTTGACTTTAGATGAAAATGTTTGGTTTTCTTTCATTGGAAAACATGCTTTCTCAACAGCATTGTGCATCTGCTCTTAATGCTGGCTACAGTTCGGGTACACTGTACTGTATCAACATTGTATGGTGTCGAAGAGAACCTAAACTTTTTCTCGCTTAACACATTAAGAATGTTAAGAACACATTAAGAATGTGTTAAACATTTGCAATCGACTTGGTAACTGACCATGAATTTGTCTGTTCTCTGTGCATTTATGATAAGGATTTGGCCCAGCCTTGAACATCTCATCCTTCCACTAGTTTGTAGCGAGAATTCATGAGAAATCTGAGGAAATTGCAAATGCACAACACTGACACAGAAAGCAATTGGTGATAGCGTACTATAGTAGAAGAAATATAATGGAGATAAAATATCAGATTCACAAAGGTTCAGAACCATAAAAAATATCTTATATCTTCAAAGGGTACAACTAGGCCATACATTTGACATGCAGGACATCTTTTCCTCATCGGTGACATGCTGGATGTTAAGCAAACGCTCTCTACTTAAGCCTGTTAAAATGAGACATTTGCTGGCGGCTTTGTGCGGCCATTGACTCAGTTGCAGGTAGTTACATGATGGAACTACCAATTAGTTGCTTCACATGGTCTTGTTAGCCTGTGTCTCCTGTCCAGCATAAAACTTCTGACACAATTCTCACACATCACACCACGTGTGCCTAGAAAGACAAGCTCGAGTGAGAAAAAGCCTCATGGGACCATGTTCAGCAATCCATCTCCCACAGTGAGAAAGAACTAAAGGAGCTGATAGAGATGTACAATGCTCCTAATCTTGCAGGTCAAACCCCAGCCAGCCATCCATCCAAAGGGACCTCCAATTTTAAAAGCTGGACATTCTTGTAATACCTTTCTTTTAAATGTTCGCTAACATCTTATAAAACAAATAGGATGAACTCATGAATTCTGATTAGATAAACTATGTTCTAAGCCATTGTGAAATGACTATACACGCACTGCTGGCATAACACATTCTGTGGCAAGTTCCCAGGTTGCTTAGCAACCACATATAGCCTACAGGTGTGTGAACGCCTGGTGGATGAATTAATTATTTATACATTAGCTGCGTCTCATTTCGGAAGGCTACATCCTTGAAAAGGATGCGTTATTCAGAGGATCCTCAACTTAGAATTAAACGAGACGTCCTTCATAGGACATACTGGCAGAAAAGCAAACAGCAAGTACCTAGTTGCTATGACAACACGTTGCACTCGCACACCTGTCTAATTAATTAAATTGATTTTGAACTGCTGGTTATTAAATATTGGTGTCGCCACCATTTTAAAGGCAATAACCCATGACCTCTCATGATTTAATGTTCTAATTAAGTTCTTCAGTTTTTAGTTAAAGTGATAGTTCAACCAAAAATGAAAATTCTGTCGTCATTTACTCACCCTCAGATTGTTTTAAACCTGTATACATTTCTTTGTTCTGATAAACACAAAGGAAGATATTTGGAAGAATGTCAGTAACTGAGATATTTTCCCTACTTTTGCAGTAAATGGGGTTGAGATCTTCTGTCATGATTCTGCTGCATCATGTAATGTTTCTCTTAGTGTAGTGGCAGGATCATGACAGAACCTCATGTTTAATGTGGAGAGAGGCAATTATTATGGTCTTACAGACACTCTCTCTGGTCTCGTTTGTTCCCATCCTCTCGTTACCCTCGGTATTGATTAATGCCCTACACCTGTTTCCCTCTTGATTTGCTTCCTTACTTAATGCCCTTGTGTCTTCTGTCTTGTGCTGGTTCATTGTGATTTGGTTGGTGAGTTCATGTCTTGTCAGTTTAGTTATTTGTAGTTCATGTCAAAAGTTAATTTAAGTCTTGTTTAAGTGTAGTTAGTTTTAGTCCTGTCATGTTATTGTATCCCTGTTTTGTTCTGTTACCCCCACGTGGGTCTATGTTTTATTATTTATTATTAAAATATGTTAACCCCTTACCTTCTGTCTGCACCTGGGTCCTCTCTCCGTGTCTCACCACGAGAACCATGACATCTTCTCGGTTACTGACATTCTTCCAAATATCTTTGTGTCTGGCAAAAGTGTGAGTAAATGATTAAAGAATTAAATTTTTTGGGTGAGCTATCACTTTGTTGAATGTTCATTACAAATGTTAAGAAATTTGAAGCCTTGATTTAACACTACAACCCTGTCCATGAAAGAATCACATTCCTGCCAAAAATGGCCACCCTTATACGTGGAATACTTTCCTGCCTTTTGTTTCAAACAAATATAACCCTAAAGTGTCTTAACGAAATTAAACATTTTACATTTAGGTTGTGCCTTTATTTGATGATTTTACGTAAATATAAATGGAAAATAAGCATTATTTGTGTTTTACTAGTAAATTCTCAAAAACACAGTGTCATGGGGGTCTCTGGTGACAATAGTATTTAGCTTAACAGTATTGGCTTTTTAGAGTATTAAGTGTTTTAAAGTAAGACAGTGCTTCAAAAACTCAATTTCTATATTTCATTATAAGCTAAAATTGTATGGTTGCTTTAAAACCATTATGTGTTGGTTTGGTTGAGACTTTAGAAGTCAAAATATGTTAATTGTGAAGAAGCAATGTATCGTACGGAAGGAACTTATATCTCACTTTGAAGTGTGTACATGTGTGAGGTACACCCCATCATTTATAGGTGTGTTTGATCTCTTCATTGTGTTAGGTTTATTGATTTTTATTAAGAAATACAAAATTTAATGTCTCAATCATTCATTTTCTATGGGTGGCCCCTTTTCTACTAATTAGAAAAAAGTATTCAAGTCCAACTTTTCTCTGTTCAGGTGGCAAACTTGGGTAAAAAGGTCAATCTTATACTGATTATGACTTGATTACTGCAAGCCATTCAAAATTATTTGACCACAACAGAGGGTTAGGTTTAATTGGAAATACTTTTATATAAAAAGTCACATATACCAGATGCTCTGAAGATAAAAAGTTACACTTAGTACACGAGAGATGAATTTCAACAGCTTGAGATGAAGGACCCAGACCACATCACAGAGCTCGGAGAGTCTGTTCGAGAGCCACTATGTGCAGATGGTCAAAATGAAAGATGTAATCACAATAAGGACCCTTACCTGCCAGATAAACTCATCTCATCAGAAAGATATTCAAGCAAGCAACCACAAATTTCCCAAGGCCATCTAGCAGAAGAAAGTCTGCAGGTGGTTCTTTTATGGACTCCAAAGGGAAGTTGTTCTTGTTTAAAATATTAGGTGCCCAAAGCATGACCAGAAGCAGGTATAAGTACGTGATGGGAGAGGCAGAGGACCTACTGCAAATAAAGCCTAAATTCTGTCACTCTGACACATCCTTGCACATGATCGGTACCATCCACACAGAGAACGCATGGGGATATACAAAGCTACTTATTGTGCACCTGGCTTATTTTACATGGATAGGCCCTCGGGACATTTACGATGACTACACCTGCACAAACAAGCCATATGGATGCTTGCCAAGACCCTCTAAGATTCAGCCTTGGAACCAGAATGTACTTGAGGAGGTCCACATCAGGCCACTTACATGCCCGGATATGCCCCCTCTCAACATAAAAGAGGCAGTCGTGCCTGAGGCCCACTTTCACCACACCACCCTAATACCCTTTATTTACCTGTGCTCCTCTACCCCCACACCTAATATGCCGCTTCACACGCACACGGCTAGCTTAGACTTGAACACAGATTTGGTTTGTTGGAAAAATACATGTTCAAAAACCCATTGTTATTGTATTCTGCATTGGAACACCCTCCATAAATTTTGCCATAAATGAAACGGCAATGTTTGTCACTGGGTTTTGCAAATCTCTAACCGATTTGAAGTTTCAAAAAGTGCTTCTCAACTTTGACAAAACAGTATTTAATCCTTTAAAATGTACATTGTTTTGTCCATTTTCTAAAGAGACAATATGTTATTTTTAAATGAATTTTTCTCTAAATCAGGTAAATCAGGTTTGTTTAAATATAAAAAAAGTGCTTCTGCCAGTGAAATTGTTTTTAAATGCGAGTAAGAAAACAAACCGGAATGTGTGTGAGAAAGTATTTAAAATGAGTTATTAATAATACATTTAATTTGGCATTTGGCAGACACTCTAATTTAGGCAATTGTCAAAGCAAACTGGAAATAATGAAAAGTTAATAGCATAAAGAGAATTCCCGACAGTATTATATGCGACAAAAAAGTTCAGGTAGGGTGTTTTTTAACGTTCACACTCAATTCATTTGAATGGATATGAGGGTTAAAATAACTACTTCACCCACACCTACATAATCTGTGACATAACCAAAATAGCAACATGTTTACTTTGTTACTGTTGAGTGCAAATATTCGCATGCCTTGTATATACAGTAAGTTATTCAAATGTTGTCTATAACCAAAAAGTAGGACACAATTAAGTACATACTGTAAACTGAATAAGAAAAAAACGAAATACCTTATTTGCCGATTAAATATTTTTGAATCACATTTAAAACAATATTGGTCAAACCGGGGGAAATCCTAAAGCATGTCTTTATTTATGTGTACTCTCCTAAGCTGTCAATCTAATAAGCAATTAATGGACACTGAAGTAAAAAATAGGCAAATAAATAGAAGCTTGTTCACGTCATAAGGGCTTGGAGGTCAAGCCTGGAGACTGCATGGAGTCTCACAGACACTTTATCTCCCAAACACATAAGTTACAGGACCACACTGGCAGTCAGTCTCATGACCAAGTTGAAAAACAAAATAAATCATAATTTGGTTTAAATGTTATAGCTATTTTTCAAAGCAATGAGCAGGGTTTTGCTTCCTTGATAACAGGGTAATACTAATGGTACTAATAGTTTTATGAGTGATGTAATTGGTGGCTAAGGATCTCATTATGTGCACAACATCTCTTGGCCATTCAGCCAACATCAGTTCCTTCAATGGCTTCATTCATTTGTGTGAGCAGAAGAGAGAGGCAACCAACATGCCCACAAGGTTTTCCGCATAATGTCGACTGAGAAATGCGATAAGTGTTCTGTGGCCAGCTACTTTCATGGTCAGTTTTATTCCTTTTGAAATTATTAATTGAGCAATTTAAAAGATTTTATATCTGATGCTTGATTGTTCATATTTGGCCTCTTCATTCTCCGTGTGTCCTCAAATTCTCCATCACCAGGCCGGGCACAATGATAGCTCTGTCTTGATATCAATGTGACATGGCCTTATTGTCTGTCAAACATCTTTTGCTGTTTCAAGTGTAGGGTGGTTACATTTAAGAAGCGGATGAGCGCCATCTAAAGAGGAAAAGACGCTTCAAAATTGAATTCAGAAGTCCAGAACATCATACACATGTCATACACTTCTGTCATTTTTACCATTAACATCACCATTATTATTGTTTTAATTGTGTTTTTACAAGCTGCATTATAATGACAGTTTAGAGATGTCAGTCGCTGATGTTTCCTAGACCTTCCGGATAGACGGATTTGTGGAGGAAAGGATAAAGTAGGATGATAGGGATTAAATATCGAGAAGGGAGGAGATAGATTTGTCTGGTGTGAAGAATGTGACGAGGGGTTTATTTTGTGATTACTCAACTGCTTACTGTTGATCAAGGCCAGACAGACTGTGCAAAAAAATAGGCTGGGATAGAGAGAGAGAAAGCAATGAAATGTGGAGAATATGATTGCAGGAAGAGAAGCTCCATGACCAGACACGCATACAAATCTCACACTCGTCTGTGTAAGTGCATACGTGCTTGTGCATGCGAATGTGTGTCTTTTGTTCTTTACCTTTTTTCAAAAGATGCAAAGGTGCGGTTTGTTAAACATACAAATCACTGTTATGTTTGTCAGAGTAGAACACTGAGCAACTACAAACACAGTAATGAGGGACAGTCTGTTGGTACTAGAAGTACTACACTTTGACATTTAGTGTACAGCCACACTGATGTGGTCGCTGGTTGTGGGTATGTGTCCCGGTGTCATATACAGCGCTCAGCTGTAGTGTCTTGTGGTTGACTGTCATCATGGGCGGTACATAGTCTGTAATCAGTAACACATGGAAGCACTTTGAACCAATCACAAAGTCTTCATGATTTGTAGTTACCCCTGATATGCGGAGCGTGTAGTGGTTTGTGGTTTGGCGTGGTTGATGCCCAGACAGTTTGTGAGAGGAATAGCATGGGGCTGCATGTGTTTTCTGAGGATCTGGGTAATTAGTCGCTAGTAATGTAGGCTTTGAATTTGAGGAGTAATTTTGGTTTCTTATACATGCTGTATTTCAGTGTGGTTTAGCTTGAATAAATATATTTTGATTAACTGTCTGTAGAAAAAGATTGCAGACGTATAGGGGGAAAACTTCTAAACCGATGTATCTGTGGCATATAAAACATACCCTTTTAATATTACAGATATTTACATCGTGTGTCTTTGAAATAATTATAATGTAATAGAAAACATAATAATTCTTGCTCTTAAGGTTTTGTACTGCCTGAGCAAATGTTTGCCCTTTTTGTAATATGAGCCTCGCCATTGTTCTCATTGGAAAAATATGGATCTCCGCATTATGCAGTGAAGTCAATGATGGAAAACGTCTCAAGTCACATTTTTCTGAAGACATGTGAAGAGTTTGACTAATGAACAACTATCACAAAACATTTTGAACAGGGTTATTTTTGTCAATTCAGTTTTGTGTATCGTGGTTATATATAGAAAATACAATATATAAAAAATACATTTTTAAGGGCTGTGCTAAATGTAAACCACAATTTTCAAAATTCCTCTTATTTCATAATTCTTCAAGGCTTATGTAAACGTGTCCTTATGCAAAATTTCACCACCTTGTCCTGTTTGAATAAAAAATGTGCTGTGATTATACTGTATAACCACTACGTGTCAGTGTTTTCAACTTTTGTTGCTTACCTACCTTTTCTACAATCCAGACATGCACTCCGGAATTTTTCCAGCAGATGGGAGTAAACGATCGCATTATATTCTCTTTAAGCTTTGGTTGTGGTCAATGGTCATTGGAAATGCGTTATCTGTTGCTCCATCTCTCTTGTGCGCTTATGTCCTTCAGCACTGGAAACTTTTTGAAGTTTGTTTCTCTTTTCTCTGTTTATTAAGGCTTTTATGCTATAATATTGCCCGTTTAATATTAAAGAGAGACAAATAATATTATTTGTTATTCATTAAAAAATCTTATAATTATATGTTTTAAAGATAATATTCTGTGTGCTGATTTACAAATTCATCATGTTCTTTTGTTTAAAGGTTTTATCCTTGATGTAACCTGCCAATATTTGTCATCCCAACGATTTAAAAGTCTATTTTATTCTGTTATATATTTATTTTATACATTAATAAATTAATAGCGAATGCTCTCAAAGCACCATGATATTACAATATAATAATGGATCTTTATCCTCTCTGTTTCACAGCTTTGATTGCCATGTTTTGATAGTCATTGTTTATTTGAGAGGGCATCTTGATTTGTGGCATTCAAATGTGCTCTCGCCCATGTCATTTCCTGCTTGAGCCATCTATCATAACAAGTTACACAAGTGCCTTTTTCACTGGTTAGTTACCACTGTTGCTTATGCAAATTGCATGAAAACTTATTTTATTGGGGGGCCTTCCTGTCCCTGGGAATAGAAGCTGCTGTAAATACTGCGAATAAGATGGATGCTATCTGTCAGAATGACAATATTGCTGCCTCTATGAATTGATCTTGTCTAAAGAGTAGCTCATTTGATCCTGTGGGTATTTTCATAACACATCAATATAGTAAAGTGATGACAAGTTTTGACACTGGAAATGGAAAAGTTTCGATACTCATCAGTCTTCCAACATGCAAACTTGACAGTGGCTGCTAACACAATGAGCATATCAATTCACACTCTAATTCACGTGTTGGTCAGTGATTTTTAAGGCTCAAATGTGTGCTGTGAATAGCTGGTGAATGGATCTTGCGTCCAACAATTCCACAACACAGTTTGCACCAAACAAGCTACCCTGTTAAAAAAACAGATAATTACAAGTACATTTTCTTTTCTTTTACAGACATTTCCGTTAATGCGAACATGCAATTTAATGCAGTTCAAAATGTAAAATACACGTAAAACCACTGTAAAAATCAATATGTAAAATTCCTTCATGTTAATACAGTATATTGTGCCCTTTTTAGAGTGTTAAGATAACTAAGATCCCTGAAGTCAGTGATGTAGAGTTTGAGTTAAGGGGTAACATGAAGACTTAACAAAGCACACTCACTTTGGCCAAGACACAAAATTCTTCCTCTGTCTCTTTTTACCCGTTGAGCGTATGAGTCAGTGCCATGCAATCCCATGGGTGGTGCAGCATATGTGTTCAACATTTATGAAACCTTTATTATGCTTATAAAGCTGAGTGGAACAGGAGAAATTGCAGACAGTCTTTCTCTTATCACGGATAGTTTGCTGCCATTATATGGTAGTGTTTATTGTATAGTCTTGGTTTTAATGATGATAATAAAATACAAACTTTGGAAGACAAACATCAAATGTCTATCAAAAACATCTCACAAGAGTAGACATTATAACCTTTACATTAATCCCGAGACGTCTCCTGTTGCACCAGTGCACCTTACACTACTGAACTCTATACATGTGTCACCTTTATTGTAACGTCATGGGTGGTTTGGGGTTTTTACATTTTTTGTTGTTTTTCTTTTAAAGTGGAAAATATATTCAGCAGGCTATATAGTTATATCGTCGTTCATTGACTACAGGACTGCTTGAGTAATGCTGCCTTCAGTTTCATACCAGAACAATTATATAGCTGACGTCGTGAAATCATTAATATGTAGGTTGTATTAACATATTCAGCACCTCACTGGCTGTCCTGCAGCGAGAGAGAGAGAGAGAGAGGAAACGTGAGGCTCGACGGAGAACTGACCGTGTTTTTCTCTACAGGAAACAAATCAGAGGGAGAGAGAGAGAGAGAGAGAGAGAGAGAGAGAGAGAGAGAGAGAGAGAGAGAGAGAGAGAGAGAGAGAGAGAGAGAGAGAGAGGAGAGAGAGAGAGAGAGAGAGAGAGAGAGAAGAGAGAGAGAGAGAGAGAGAGAGAGAGAGAGAGAGAATACTGTTGTAATCACGGTGTTTTCGTCGCGGTTTTGTGTATTTCCCGGACGCGGAGGTCTAAGGAATCACGGCAGTCTGGAGCGCGTGTGTTTAGACCCCAGGGATCAGAGCTAACTCTGTTTTATTTGTGCGTTGTTGGAAGCTCGAGACTCCGGGCATTATGACCGTTGACTGGCCCGATCTGCTGATCGTTCGCGGGCATTAGGTAAGAGCACTTATTTACCAGAAAGAAAAGCAGGTACTGCACGCGTAGGTTTTCGGGGACCCGCAAACAAAGGACATTTTGTAGATGAATTTCCCAACCCGTTAACTCGCCCGCATCAGGTCGCGAATTGAAAGTCTTCAGAGAGTCTGATATTGTACTTGTTTTAGGGTTAAAGGATCTATCACCACCACCGTGTTCTGGCGAAAGAAACCAGCGAGCTGCCTTCGAGGGACTGTCGGGCGAAACGGATAATGGCACTGCTGGCCATTCGGATGTTTGTGCTGTGGTTGTGTATAGGGGGGCAGGCTGCCGCGGGAGAGGGTCAGTCAACTGCGGCCACATGCCCTGCGCTGTGCCGCTGTGACGAGGACGGAGGAGCGGACTGCTCTGGACGGGGACTGACCGCCGTGCCCGCCGGCCTCAGCGCCTTCACTTACTACCTGTAAGTCACAACATTAACATTTCACATCAAACATGTGTGCAAATCGCATGTACACATTGGCATGAGTTGTATATGTAAAGCTAAACTGCCTTGTTACATTTTTTCAACACGGCCATCAAAATGTTACTATAAAGAATGGCTTTGTAGTTTATTATTAAACAAACATTTATGTAAGTGGTTAAATTACAGTAACTTTTCAAATAAGGAAAATCTTTAAGGTTTAACTGATAATGTAATATCAAAGTCTGATAAACTGTCCAATGCCACACAGCTGAATACACACGCTTTTATTCACACCAGAGCAGTAACTCATCATGTAACTCATTTCAAGGCAACTTTAAGGATCAAAACCAAACTGGGTTCCCTTCTATAACTGTTATCCTGGCAGTTGTTTTTACGTTGTTGCTCAAGGCTTTTGGGTGCTCTTAAGCAACACCGAAACCCATTTCACCCGTAAGGGTCATTTAAAGAAGACTGCTAGTACATTATTAAATAGAGAATCTTTAAAACCTTACCAGCAAGCTTTTATGCACACGCAGCACACTAAAACGTAGTGAAGTAGTGTTTGTACAGGTGTTGTAAGGTGCATTTCTGAAAATAGAACTTTTTTTAGTTCCATCTGCCTTAATAAATGTTCATGTTAATCTGCTTTAGATTTATTTTCAGTGGCTACTGGCCACTCTTAATAGCCTTGTTTTCTACACTTTTGATGTGTATCCATGCAAACTTTGAAACAGTAACATTCATCATCATTTAGCATTTCGTAATGCTGACTCTTCACTTTTATTAACTCTGTTGTACGTTGATGTCACATTGTTTGGCTTCGAAAATATGTGCCCCTCACATTTACCTCCCCTGTTAATAAGAGAGACCCACTCACAACTGTGCCCACTGTCACGCATGTAAATAAACTCTCTCACCTCATTAGGCTCTACAGGCATTTATTGTGTTTTTACTTTGTTATGATTAAGTGTGGTACTTTTGCCAAAAGTTCTTTGAAGCGTGTCTGGAAGTGAGTGTTTATTCTGAAGCTCTCTCCTGGAGCTTGCACGTTTTGAAAACAGCTTGACCGGGCTCTCGAAATATCCCTGCCAAGCAGCAGCTTGTAACCCAAGCTAAGTCCAGTCTGGAGAAGCGATAAAGCCAGAAATAAAGCCACAGAGTTAACACTAACGGTGGCCATCTTAGGTATCAGTGAGTGATATGCAAATAGTGACTCGGGAGGCAGCATGTTGAGGGCATCAGCAGTGATCTTGGCTGGAATGTTTTCATCATGTGCAACATTTTGTGTTGTTGAGCTCAAATAGATGATTCTTGATGCACAGGGCACACCTTCAAAAAACACAAGAATAATGTGGATCAATAGTATAAATACAGTATAAGCACCAGTTACTGTATTTTGGCACAACATACGTAATATTGTTAGGCTATTGCAAAGGCTATAATGATATAAATAAGAAAGAAACGATACAACGTATTTATTTAATAAGTTAGTGCACCATGTTTCTGTATTGATTAAATGCATTACTGATCAATCCACAAGTGATGCTGAGCAGATGATGGGACACCTGTCAGTCAGTTCGATGAATGATAATAATCATTGGGTTTGTCATGAGCTGAAAAATGCCACCCATTTAGCCGCATTGTTGCATCCGGCTGCATTGGCCCACTGCACGCTTTACTGCATTTCTGGTATTTATTTATGTAATTGATAATAGTAGGGCAGTTCTGTCTGCCTGTACTTTCAGTTGCCTTTAGCTGTCGCCACACTGTCTCTCTCTGCAGTAAAGGACACTCGTGGTGAATTAGTAAGAAATAGGACAATAGAGAAGTTTTAGAAATGAAAAAGTATAATTTATTCAGTGAAAGAAACCAAACTTTTCTCTTTCACAAACTAAAGCGCACTAGAGAGGAACAAGGCCAGAGTTTCTTTTGCGCACTGTGCCATTTTTAAATAAAAATAATCGCCCAACATTTATTTTTTGGAGTTATATTATTAAGATTTAAACCTAGCTAGCTACAATTTACTCAACTAGCACATGCAATTCTTAATACAGAATGTCACGTCCAAACCACACCTATGATTAGTTTGAATCAATCATCAACACTCATCAGCTTGACGACTTCTCCCAGGTCAAGATTTTCATGGATGTGCGCAAACAGGAAAAATATAATGAAACAAAAACTTCAGTGTGATTTGTAATCATTTCTTGGCGACACTGAAGCCCATCAAGCATAGCCTAAATGAACCTTAAAAAGGTTTTTGTCAGAGGACATTAGGGAATTGCAGGGTTACTGGAATGGGAGGGAAAAGAGAGAGTGACGGTGACACAGTCTAGTTGATCATTATTCCCCTAGTGCAGATAGCAGCCCTCGGTCTTGTGGGTTTAATAAAGTTTGCTCACTTCAACGGGTAGTTGCGCAACGCTTTAGGTTAATCATACTCTGTTTAGACGGAGTATTGGAGCAGGACGAGTGAGAGACTTCGCACTGGCTTAAGGAACAAATATGCAGTGTAGTATCGCTTCACACCGGTGAAACTTTGACCTTGACTGTATTGTATGGGCGGATGTAACTATATACTTAACTCTCAACAAAAGCTTTTCGTTGCTTATTACAACATAGTTTAAATCAAACGGAATTGAAAGGAATCTTTTTTTACGAGCTTCCCATAAAAAAAACCTGATACTGTATTGATCAGTCATTGTTTACTGGCTTTTCCCTCCCAATTGTCTTGTCCTTGCTAAATGTCTTTTTTTATTTGAAATACAGTAGCACATTCCTCATAGTGTGACTCCAAAACTCTATTTCTGACCCTTTGCTACTATTCAGTCTATGCTGCCCTTTTATTGTGTCCCCTCACTTGCTAAAAGAATTTCCCTCGTGTGTGTGTGCACGCTAGTGCAGTGGGGATATCCACCCTTAACCGTCTGTCCACACGCCATTAGCCCACTCTTGTCTCAGCCTCACTAAAGCCCTTCAGCATTGAGGAGCTGGAATGTGTCTTTGTGTCCCATTAACAAAACAGAGACGCCATGTTCTTTTCCATCTTAAAGGTTGTGGGAAGGCTTGCGCATCTACAGGCTCAGTCAGATGGAACCAGCAGCGCCCTTTTTCCACACCTTTGCCTGACTGAATGTATAGAGCGATTAGTGATCCCTTTTTTCACATTCAGTCTTGAAGACAATAATCTTTGTTCAGTCAGGGGGTGCAAGAGAAAGTCAAGTAATACACTTTTTAATTGTGTTTAATATTTGCATTTTTTTTATTTTCTGAAGAAACAGAATTTATTATATTATGTTTTTACTTTCATTAAATGCTAGTTATTTTTAAACAGACCACCAGAGAGGCACGCGCAGTTCCTGAATCTGTCAGGTAAAATGACTAGGGTGTAAATTATGGTTTACTTAAACCTTCGACCCGAAGACAATTTGTATGCCTCACTGCTACACCAATAATTTACAGCTCTAGCCGTGATGATATATGGCGAATCGGTTGATGTTAGGATAAGGTTGGTTTTATGTACTTGAACACAGGCGCCCTTCAGTTATACCTGCGCAGACGCAGGTCACAAGAAGAGTTCTGGAGGAAAAGGACCCTCTGTGTTCAGTGGTCTGGCAAGGGAAGGCTCTTTCTGCCGTTAAAGGTGAAGCCTTATGTCCGTGGCTGGAGTATGGACCTCAAGTCTCTGATATCTTAACACTAAACTTGGTAACCAAACTAGCTCTGAGCAGCCTAGGTCAGGATAAATTCACATGCTGGTCCAAGCTAGTGAAAATTTGCATTACTGGTTTGGTGCTGGTCAAGCTGGTAGTCATGGAATGCCTTGTTGTTAAACTTGCACCTTGGGTTTTAGGGAAGCTGGTTTAGACACCATCATACCAGCATCCAAAACACAACCCATACTGGTATTTGTAGCAAGGTGCTTTTTTCTGTCTTTCTATTTTGGATGAGTATGAACGAAGGCTCATGATGATTAGAGAGACATGTAAGAGCTTTTCTCTCAATCAGAATTGGTGGATGTGGGGCAGAGAGAGACTGTTGGGCTGCCAGAAGTTCTTACACCATTGCAAGTGTTTACACATGCCGTGCTCATACTTCAAATCAGGCCTTATTCGCTATGGACCTTGTGTCATGGATTTCCTCCCACACGGTTAAAAAGCCCACCAAGTGTCTGTGTGCTGGATAGAACTGCAAGGAGCGGATTAGTGTTTAGCAGTTTGGCTTGCTGAGGGCCTAGACATGTAGTCCCCAGTAGGAGCCCAACCGGAGATGAGCTGTAATCTAAGGTTTGTGTTGTGTACTGCGGTGGATAGGCTCCTTAAGACATCTCTAGCAGCTGAAGAAGCGCGGGTGTCTTCTCTGCCCCACTCTTCCAGTAAGGAGTGTTTAACGTGGCGCCTCTGCCCATGGCATAAGTTTGTACACGTGCTTGTGTGTGGTCCTGCACAGTGCCACTTGGCTGGCATCTCTTCTCTGCCCATTGCGCACGACCCAGAGTTACAGGGTTTGTCATCACTCCTCAGCCGTCCCGTGAAACGCATACTTCCTGACCTAGAGATGACCCCGGGTCCCCCGCATCTGTCCGCACGCCACCCCTGCCAACAATTTGTGTGAGCATTTATGTGAGTGTGAGAGAGGCAGAAAAGCAGAAAGTGTTGAATTTATTTAAACTGTGCTGATGATACATTATGTCAACAGGGTAGTAAAATAAACAGTTATTCTCAGTTCATCATTTTCTTCCTCATTTCAGAAACCTCTGCTGTCTACTTGTCTGGATACATGTGGCATTTTTAGCATCATGCTTCATTTTAATCTGCTATTTTTAAAAGTTTGCAATATTTTGTGTGTAAATTCTGTCAGGAGTTCTGGTTTGAGCAGACAGATGAGATCGTAGAATGTTTAAGGTAAATTTTTGACCACAATTTGCAGTAACATTGTTTTTATGTGAGGGTTTTGAGGGAACAAGTTACCAAGCATGGCATGTATAGTAACAAAGACAGAGGTAAGAACAGATCCGAAGAGAATGTATTTTAAAAATAATTTTAGAACGGACGCAGATGTAAAGTAAAATAGAGGAAGGGATTGGGATGAGGACATGCCACAAGCAGGATTCAAACACTTAGAACACTTCCCACTTAAAAGCACCTTTGTATTTTGTAAGCCATCTCATTACTGACTTTTCCCGGAGCTCTGACATATTAAGATTAAACATTTTAGTTTTCATGTAAAAAATACTTTCATAGTACTTTTTTTAGTTTTTGTAAATGAAGTTTGGTTTATGAATTGCACTTACGATACCTGAAACCTTAATAAAACTGAAAAAGAAGTGATACAAAAAGTATATTCTGCAAAAATACAGAAAATGTTATGCAGTTATAAAAGTGACTAGTATTAATGTGACCTCCCCTTATTTGAGCAGTAGAAGGAACCTAGCTGTCTTGAAGTTTAATCTCTCCCCAAAAGAGTTGAAGATACACTTTAATTCCAAAGGAGATTCCATTAAGATTTTGCTTAAAGAAGCCACTTGGTTTTAAATGTATTGTTTGTAAATTTTCTGTTTGTATTTTAATAAAGAGACTGAATTTAATATGCATGATCATTAAAACAACATGCTTAAATAACATTGCTGGTCTATAAGTTTTGCACAGTTCTTTATGTATGTATAAAGTTAGGTGTCTGACAATTATTTGCTAGACATTCAGTAATTACATATAATAGCCCTATAAATGCTGTGACTGCCGATAGAGCTCCTGTGATTTGCCGACTATCAAATAGAAGAAACAACAGTTAGTACTGGTGTTGTAGTGCAGCGACTTGTGACCTCATCTTTCCTATTTGTTGTTAGCTTTAGAATTGGAAGTGTTTAGACTTTGTGTAAGAGTTATATGGCACTGCAAGACACTACTGAGGTACTGAAAAAAGAGGCCCTCTTTTGATTTTATAAGTGTGCTGATTGGTCTGAACACTCCCTCCATCTCCTCAAGATCGTTTCTGACCCTAAGAAGCAGAGGGTTCAGGCTCTCACAGACACGACTATGTGATTGTTCATGGTAAATAATGTGGTCGGGACCCACGCAGGTTGCCTTGGCAGTTAATGAGTTTGTTTAATGTGAGCTTCCTGATGGAGCTGTGAAGTAGGCCAGCTGGTGCATTAGAAACGCCTGTCTCCCATCACATCTTCTTTTTCTAATGGACAACAGACAAATGACAGGATGAGAGTCTGAGATCAGTGGAAAGGAATGAAGGGGATGGATGAAGAGAGAAACAGAGGGAGATGCGCTGTATGATAAACAGAAGGGTAAACTGAGGGAGAAAGCTCTGAGACTGATACATGGAGTCACACACATTTTCTCACTCTTTCAATCTTTATGTCTTTTTAGAATCACAGCACACACACACACACACACACACACACACACACACACACGTGAAGATGTTCAGCCACAGACAGGTTTGTACACACACTGTTACTGGAAGGTGGGAAGCGTCTCTGGTCTCACTGGAATGTGAAATGACTTCCCAGAAAACTGTCTTTTTTGGGTTTCGTTCCTTGTCAAGCTTCTGTCCAGCTTTGCTCACCTCTCCAGAGAGAAAAAGAGAATGAGAGCATACATGAATATTAGTAGATCAGGATGTTGCTTTTGATAAAAATGTTTATTCTTTATGCAGTTTTTGTCTCAAAATCAGCATATTTTGTAAATAGTTTTGATATATTTTCCCCCAGTGTTTCTGTGAATTTAGTTTTTTACAGCTATTTTAGAAATGCACATTCATAAATACTACAAATATAAAAAACTTTCAGTATTGAACTCGTCTGCAAAGTGGCTTTTTATTGTTAGATGAATTTATATTGTTAAAGACATTTGGAGAATACTCATGTATGTATGAAAGTTTGCTGGCAAGCTAACATTTGACCTTGCTGATATTAAATCAGTTGCTATTTTTCAGCTGTTCAGATGATCAGATTTATTCCTGAAGAATGTGTGTTTCTCATTACTGAAGGATGCAATCTTTAAAGAACATTTCTTGTAGCCCACTAACCAATGCATTTGTTTATAATGCAGACTTTTCTACAGTCTTGTAGGCATATGCAGGTTGCCATACAATAAAAATCAAAAATAGTCAAGGTAATTTTTTGACTGAACGCCTGAACTCTCTGCTTCTTAGGGTCAGAGACGATCTTGAGAAGATGGAGAGAGTATTAACTAGTTGTTAGAAGCATGCCTATTATTGGCATATTGGCTTTTTTTTAGTACTTATAAAGCACATATTCTGCATGACCATATTCTACATTCCTAATCCTACCCAATACCTAAACCTAACAACTACCTTACTAACTATTAATAAGCAACAAATTAAGTTTATTGGGGGAAAAGTCGGAGCGAGAACTGCCCTCTATACTGAAGTGTGACCCATTTTCTTATATTGAAAAAAATCGTACCGCTTAATTCAAATATCAATTCAACCTTGGGAGGAATAAAAACAGATGCAAATGGAACAACTGATGATGACTGATTTTTTTATTTAGAATTTAATTGCACAAACTTTATTGTCTCTCCTGTCAAATGTGAGCAGTTCTTCAGATCCCAGTTTTCCTTATTTATCATAACTATTGCCTATTCATTTTTACTTAAAAAGTAATACAATGGAAAAAGACCTCCACACGAACTGCAGCATCCTTCACAACTTTCAAAAAATAGCTCAAAACATACCTGTTCCGCATTTATTTGACTAACCAATAACTGTCTATGTCTTGTGTCTAGAAAAAAATGTATTCTCTCCCTTGCTTTCTCCAGCTTTAATCCTCCTAGTAGCATGGGCATGTAAACTAATGGTACTGTTTAGCGTGCTGACAAAATGTTAAATGCTCTCTTACTTGTAAGTCGCTTTGGATAAAAGCATCTGCCAAATTAATAAATGTAAATGTAAAACGCATACAAATTAAGAGGGAGTCAATGAAAGCGGTGCACTTGAATTGTTTGCTCTTGGCACTTTTGCAATCCAATCCAATGGATGTTGTTTGTGTTGATTGCTGATTTGTTCAGCCTTGTCCATATCTCATTTCAGATAGGCTATCATCACAGCCCTAAGACAACGTGTGCTTACAACCACTGTGTTCCTGTGGAATTAAGGGCTTAAAGCACTTCCTTGCTTGCGTTTTTGCCGTTTCTCTCCTTGAGTAAATCCCCTTTCTCTCTGCCGCTCAGAATTTCTGTATAAGAATTTTTTTTGCTAGCCATGTTGGCACTCATGGCTGAGTGTTTGCGTTAGCGTTCACATGAGGGAATTGGCCTCCTGCTCTGTGACTCCAGAACTGTAGCCTTCTTTGACTGGACATAAAGCTGCCTGTATGTTTAAGTGACTTGGTGAACATTTTATTATTATTCATAACATTTTTCAGAGCGTACGCACGTATTATGCCTGCCTGTGTGTGGTCGTCCAACCATCCGGGCAAGTCTGTTGAATTTTGTTCTCATGTCTCAGGTAGTTTAGTTCAAAGAGGGTTGGAACCTATCACACTTTCAGTAAAAGAAAAATCTGCCTGCACTCTTTCTCGAACATTTTAAGTAAAACACTTGAAGTGCTATCTTTCTAAACATTTCAATACCAAGTGCTGTGTTTAAATTCTTGTGCATAATCCCAGTTTTGAGGGATATTCAGGCCTTTCTTTGTTAATAAAACGTGTCTTGCCCTACAGTACAGACCCACACCAGTGTGTTTACTTATCCGTCTGCCTTTTGTCATATTGTGGTTTAGCAAACATACATCATGCCCTCTGAATAGTGTGACAGTGCGCTGATGCACAAATATGACTCAGTCTTTTTACTTGTGTACAGAAGGAGAGGAATTTGTCAGACATTACATCATTCATCGCACTAATAAACTGCAAGTGTTTGGTGTTCACTCTCCACTGTATATAATGCAAAAGGAACAGCAAATCAGACTTCAGAAGAGCCTAATGTGCATCAGATTCAGGGTGGAGGTCCGGCTTGAATCAACAAACCCTGAGAAATCCACACAGGCCCTGCGTGGGATTAAAGGTGTTGCGCCCAAAATAAGGGAAAGTCCCATGCAAATTTAGATTCTGTATAATACAGGCAAAATGTAGTAAATAAATCCACACTAAGGAACTCTTTTGTCTAGGTCTGCTCTTACCAGCTGGGTTCCATGCATGTTTTTTCTTTAGTGTGTGTGAATCAGTAGGCTAAATGTATTATTAACACAGTCCCTGTTACTTTTGTCACCTTTTTGCTACCTCACACCTGTCAGTTCCTTATGAGCCTATTTTTGTGAGACCGTCAATCAAAATAGTTGGCACAAAAACGCCCCGCCCTTCTTGGGCTGAGAGCCAGCCCGTGAACGAGACCCACCCATACCCTAAGACACACACACACACCACATCTACAGGCCTTATCATCGGGCAGGCTGTGGCTGGGTTTCTTTAGGGCTTGGCAGGGCTGTGAGCGAGCTGGCCCGACTATGATGTGGGGCTCTGTGGGCAGCTGCGGCCACAGAAAAGTCTGCTGCGGTGCTACCGCGGTTTGCAAACGTGCGGATGCTGAAATGTAAAAGTTGATGTTTAGTATGGGGGCAGCCCTCAGAGAGTAACTGCAAACACTGAGCATTTCAAGAACACAAAGCCTTGTTGTGCTTTGGGATGTAATTCATGTCAATTCTATATTTTCCTTTCTATAGCTAAGCATGAGCGTAAAAGGGCTCTTGTAAGTTCTTCCTTTATTCTGTTAATAGGCAGAAAGTCTGGAGTGCTCTGTTGAGACATGACATTTTCTTGAGCTCTCATAACATAAGGCTTTTCTTCTTCCTTCCATGTATGTATTTTTCATTCAGTCATGCTCCATTTGTAGCGCTTGGGGTGGTCCTCATTTGTGTTTCTGGAGTTAGCAATTTCATGACAATGCTGCATTGTGTCTGCCATGCAAACTTTAACTGTGTGAGCATGTTTCGAGATTACTTTCTCCTGATCCCTCATAGGGACATTTTGACCTATTTTTATGAACCTATGAATGCATTTTTATTATTTTACACAGCCAAAAAATGTGTTCTGAAAACGAATGGACCACATGAAGTGTTTTGTCAGGTCACATAAACATGTGGTGTGTGATAAAATGTGAATTATTTCATTTGAAAAGGAACAGTTCACTCAAAAATGAAAATTCTGTCATCATTTACTCGCCCTCAAGTTGTTCCAAACCGGTATAAATGTCTTTGTTCTGTTGAACACTAAGAAAGCTATTTGGAAGAATGTTTGCAAATTTTCAGTTCTGGGACACTATTCACTACCATTGTAGAAAAAGTATGTATTTGTTCTCTTGAACACAAAATTAGATATTTTGAAGAATTGAGGAAAGCAAACAGTTCTGGAACACCCTTGACTACCATTAACATTTTTTCTGCTGTGGTAGTCAATGAACTGAAACCTGCTAACATTCTTCCAAATATCTTCCTTTGTGTTCAGCAGAATGCACAAAACAATTATATGTATGTTATATAATGTTATATAAATCTATATAGTATATATATCATGTATATATTAAAAATGTATATATCATTTATAAAGGTTTGGAACAACTTGAGGGTGACTATCCCATTAAGTACTTACTGAAAGTGAATTAACCTGACAACATTAGGTTATAGGAAGCAACCACGTTTTTATGGGTCACATTTTAACTTTGTATAGTTTGAGCATTTTGATATTTGTCTCGTGATTGTTTTTGTAAAAAAAAAAGGAGAATGCTTCCTTCAACATGTAATTCATCACCTATCTTGCTTGGGTTTCTGAATGGACAAGGCGTTTATGAGCAATGAATGGGAAATGTATGCATCCCAACTTCACAGGGCAGGGATACTTCTGGTTGCTTGTGATCACGTTCTGATGAAAGGAAATTATTGAATGCTAAATCGACAAAAAGGGCAAAATTACAATCTGCCCTCATTGTAATCTGTCAAAATTATGAATGGTCTTCAGATTTTTCTATCACTGGTATAAAATAATCTGTCATCGACAGAGAATTTTTGGTTAATGCGATACTATACTAGAGGTCGACCGATTGATCGGCCTATGAATTATTACTATGAATTAGACTTCTATCTTGTACCCTGCAATAAACACTTTCTCAATCTTTCAATTGTTGAGGTTGATTTGAATCATTTGAAAGATTTCAAATGCAATGATTTGAAGAGACCTGTCTTCAATAAATGTTTAATTTAATTGCAATTAATATTCTGTATCACTTCTTATTTCTTAATTCGATTTTATGAGATAAAGGTAGAAAAAAGAAAATCAGCCCAAAAACCGGCCTCATACATTTCTTAAAATCTGCCAGAGAAGTAAAAACACATCGGTCGACCTCTTTACTATACCTTTAAGATCCAGATACACATAGGATTAATAAGTATCAAATCTCTGTGCCAGCAGGTCATGACTGAAGTGCCACTTTACCCCTTATTGCTCTGCAGTAATATGCAACTGTAAAAAACTACTTGTAAGTCGCTTTGGATAAAAACGTCTGACAAATGAATAAATGTAGATGTATGCTTTATTCAAACATAAATGCAGTAGAACTGGTCTTGTGAAATCATACAAGCGAACATGTTATCAGTCTTAGGATAGAGTTTCCCACAGCACTGGCTCCAGTAGTCCTCCGTCCCCGTCTTTGTCACTGCAGTGCAGCCCCTGCCCCCTAATGAGAAAACCTTCTACTCGAGGATAGAGATCACATTCACAGAAATGAACCCACACACACACGCTCTTCCTCTCTCTCATCTTGCTCCCAGTCACCTCAGCCAAAACACAGAGAGAGTTTGCAGCAAGGCGAAAGACTGCGGGCTGGAGGAATGAATGTGTGTGAGCTGAGGGACAGAACTGTCTGCAATACATAATGTATCCAGCGGACCACCGGGGTTGCTAGGGGCGCTCCACAGAGAGGGGGTGCAGAGGAGAGTGATAAGGAGTGAGAGGAGAAAATTGAGTGCACTGGTAGAAGGTCCATTCAAATCAGCCTGAAGGGTAAATGGATAGGTAACCTGTGGATCAAAAAAATGATAGCAGAGTGACAGAAGGTCAGACCTGCAAGGGGGATATGGAGGCCCCTTTCAGTGGACGTATGTGTGTGATAGGGGGTAATATGATACACAGTGTGGCCAGAGGCCCTAATACTTGTATATACGTTTTCAAGACTAAAGAGAAGCCTTGCAGTGAAATCCAAGATGTCGGCCTCGCTCCCTCTTGTCTTTTTTGGGGGGATGGGACAGGGATCTGCCTCATTAGCTATTGTAATGTGGTTGTTGGGCTCTGTCAGGCCCTGTCTCCACGTCTACTGTGTGCGGCCTGGCTTTTGAAGCCACACAAATGGAGTCCTAATCAAGATCTAGGGCCCAGCTGAAAACCTTGTCTAGGCTTTAGTGTGTCTCCTTCAGAACAAAGACAGAACATGCACACAATGCTGTCAAGCATAAAATGCACTTATTATAATTTGCCCGCACATTTCCTCTCTGGGAGTGTGTTATGTTTTCTGTAACAGTGGGCATTTTAAGTTCTGTTCTTCTGACCTTTCTCGCTACACGTCTACCGCTCCTTTTCTTGCTGCCCACACACTTCACCATTCAGCCCAAATGCGAAGGGAGAGACAGAGGAAGACACTTTGTGTATTGCTTGCATTTCTGTCATGCTGCTACATGCTATCTTTCTTGTCTCATTGACAGCCTGCTCTCTCTACCTCTCTCTCTCTCTCTCTCTCTCTCTCTGCTTAGAGCTTAGAAGCCTTAGGGAGAGAAGGAGGGACAGAGATGGTTTTATAAGAAATGATAGTATGAGTAAGTATAGAGATATGGATTGTAGTTACATTTCACTGTAGGACAAAATGAGAGAGCAAGGCCTCTTTAATGGTGTGAGTTTGCTTTGGCACCCACATTAATAAGTTACAACATTCAAAATAAGTGTAAATGTAAATTATGTTGTGTTGTCTTTGATAAATCTTGGCAACAACGAGCAGGAGGTATTTCAGAGAATGTTGGGTAAATAAAATTAATTTATGTATATATTACATACATAAATGTATATGTTATGTATGTATTAATTTATGCAGGATGACATTTCCTTTATTTTGGGCCCTAATGTATGCTAGTACATTTGCAGATCTTCAAATTATCATCTTCCAAGTAAACATTTCGCTGTAATGCGCATCATAGCTGCAGTGATTTGGCTTGATCAAATAACTTTCATTTAGCAGTGCTTTCTATCTATTTCTATTGTTGCATGCTGCTGGATCTCTCTGAATAATCTGAAGTCTGGCTTTATCAGCTGTCTCAGACACACAGTTCTCTGTTTGAACTTGTTGAGCAAGAGCATCAGGTACGGGAGGTGGGACATCTCATAAAAAATAATCAAATTAGATGTGTTGCTTTGTGACAGGCTTTTGAGGTTACCCTAGGTTTCACGTTAAATTGGTAATCAATATTTAATATAAATATATATTTATATTATTATTTGTGTTTGGTTTTGAATTTTCAACCAAAAATAAAAAACAAATTATAATAATTAATCACATTTTTCATGATATGACCATTTACAATCTCTGATTCAAACAGAAGTATCTACACTAATCAACTTAAATAACTTAATATGTTGGTAAATCCGGCACAATGAAAGTGAAGCCATCATTGGTCTCTGCCATACAGTGTGGCAAAGCAGTCATTCCTATGTCCGATACTCACATCACTGTGCATGTATAGATGTGTGTTGCGTTAATAACCTATAGAAAACCACTTACTGTAACTATTTTTTCTTTTGTTTCCATAGAGACATCAGTATGAACAACATCACTGAGCTGCCTGCAAATGTCTTCAGAAACCTGGTCTATCTAGAAGAACTGTGAGAAAGATTTCTTTTTTGTTCTCGGTTGCTCTTTCTCTACACTCTTAAAAAAAGCTTCTTCAAATGTTTCTGCGGTAGCCATAGAGGAACCTTTTGGTTCCATAAAAAACCTTTTACATCCGAAGAACCTTTCTGTTCCACAAAACGTTCTTTTTTTGGCGAAAAAGGGGTTCTTCAAATTATAAAAAAGTTATAAAGAGATTGCTCTATATAAAACCTTTTACTCAAATGGTTCCTCTATGACATCGCTGTGAAGAACCTTTTAAGCACCTTTATTTTAAAGAGTGTATCTTTTGCTGTCTGTCTCTTCTGAATGTCTAATTTTCTTATACAGTATATACGATTATGAATAGAATAACCCCATGAAGACCTAAAATGATCCTTTGCCCGCTTGGCCAGTTTTCTTTTAGCAGTTTTGTTCTTGGTTCTCCTGCAGGCATATTTTGTAATATATTGCTATTTATTTACATTCTCCTGAAATGTTTGTAATACTTCTGAAGAAACTTGTAGGACTACAAATGAACAGCATGAATTAAATCAGTCTTGAATAAGATTCACTTGGACATCTAGAAAACACAGACAACCTTTATGACTATGCTTGAATTTTCTTCTGTAGTCCTCTCAGAGGGCTGGGAGTCTATGGACCGAACTTTCCTGTTATGTTACGTTAAATGCATTTGAATTAAAGCTTGTTCCCACTGCAATTGAGTATTTGGTAATCAAATAGTGGTATAATGAATGGTTATAAAGAAGCTAAACTATGTTTCAATTGGACTCCCTATTTTGTTTTATCATTTGGCCTTGGGAGATAAGAAGTTAAACATTTTGCATGGGGAAAAACAACCTCAACAATAATTGAGACCGCGTAAACAACTGTAAATAATTCAGTTTATTAATCATTTAGACAGAAAAGTGAATATTGTTAATGCATCGTCCAAATAATATATAAACAAAAAATCTAAAAAAGCACAAATAAGTAGGAGAACCAAGAAAAAATCCCATTAAAAAGTAGAAACACCTATTTCAGAGGGAGGGAAGAGATTTGGCTCCGCCACCCCTGCACCACCAGTGTGGATTGGAGACCAGAGTCCCTGAGCGTGGGCGGGCACCCGTGGGTACCCGTCGGGTGAACTGCTAATATTTTTATGTAACGGGTGGATAATTTTTCATGCGTTATTTGAGGTTCAGGTTTAAGAGATTATTACTAGATTTAAAAGTTATATCTATCATCCTTATAGCATGCTCCTGAAAGCAACGAAACAAATACAAACAACCTGCGTTTTTGCATAACTGAGAGAAGTAAGGGTGATGTGTTTATATTCAAGACCTATACAGTGAGTACAAAACATGTTCTTTGGTCTTTTTGGTTGAACGGCTACTTTAAAATGTTTGGGTAAATTCTGATCCCTTCATCGGGTGTGTCTGATCCGTGTGTTTGTCTTTTCTTCACTGCTTCACTTGTCCCGCGTCTACCCATCTGCGGGAAGGGTAGATAACATCTGTCTAAGTGATATCAGGTACCAGCGCTTACAGACTGATGAAATGATGGACTTCCAAAGCAGGCTCCCCTTGTTGTTCACCCTTTCCTGCTCTTTTCCTTTTTTATTTGATTGATACAGGTTTTTTTTCACTCTTGTCTGTCTTTCATCCACTCCAATCTGCTCAGCTCTCATTCCCAAACAGTCCTCCAGCGCTTTGTCAAAGACCAATTTGCTTTTCAACGCATTGTGAGAAGGAATGCATGGCAGGAAGGAGGAAGGCAAAACAATGGTTTCCGTGACAACTGGAGTTTTCAGGAGCGTGTTCTATCTGGGAATTGGGGGGCAGGGGTCTCCAAGACCTGTACAGGACTGTATTGTGCCAGATGCTCTTTGTCAGGTTGCTCATGGTTTAGTGGACACAATGGGTGTGGTCAGTCAGAGGGTCAGGAGTTCAGTCTTCACATTCATACATATTGTGAACTGTTGTAATCACTAAATTTTATCTAAGTGTGAAGGACAAAGAAAAAATATTGGAAAATATAGTATTCTCAAAACAACAGGTTCAATAAAACCTGTTATAATTAGAGCCGGAAACCTGTCAAGTGAAGTTGTTTACAACGTCATTCATTTCCTAGAATTCTATTTAAAGCTGCAATCGTTGTTGTTAAAACTGAATAAAAATTCAGTTATTGAGCAAGAACATTAAACATCAACGTTGAAAATTGTCTCCTTACCTACCCTGTTTTGCAACAGTAAACTTCTAATAGGCTAATGATTCAAATTTTAAGCTGCTGGGAAGGATTTCAAGGAAAATGTCACTTTGTTTTAACTCAATTTCAAATATCCTGCAAATGTATTTTTCACAGATGGTTTTAAGAGGTAAAAGTCACAGATTACAGCCAAATTACATTTGAGCAGCTATAGAAATATCTGAATTAATTA
Organism: Barbatula barbatula; assembly: GCF_947034865.1. Classification (NCBI taxonomy): domain Eukaryota; kingdom Metazoa; phylum Chordata; class Actinopteri; order Cypriniformes; family Nemacheilidae; genus Barbatula; species Barbatula barbatula. The sequence goes on along the minus strand of NC_136766.1, from coordinate 19,236,286 downwards.
AAACAACCTGAATTAAAGAGATAGTTCACCTAAAATGTATTTTTTCTTCTATTGAATTAATAAATGCATAATTTTTGCACAAAATTTTATTTTAGGTAATAGGTCCATTATGCTTTGCTCAGGTAGACATATTTTCTTAAAAAGAGATTCAATAATTTTTTCTGAACTGCTTTATTAATCTCATGGGCCTTATATTGGCACCAAATATTCTTAAAGGAGCAATTGACAGAAATGCAATATAATATACAAAATTATTTCTTTAGAGGTATATAAAGACCACCTTACGAAATTAACCGTTATGTTTGTATTACCTTAGAATAAAGTTATTTATATCTAACATACATTGAATTAGCCGCCATGTTTTGTACAGTAGCCCTAAAAGTACAAACAACTCTACAAAGCGCGTTTCCTCTCCCTCTACCCTGTGATACGAAGTCCAGTTGACCCAAAGGGGGGAAAACATCTACTAACTTACTCATAACTGCTATCTTGCTGTCAGATCAAACGCCTTTTACAACATTGCTATTAACTTTTAGCCAACACTGCCCTCAAACGTACTGTGCAATGCAAGCATGAAATGCTTCGCTTTATCATAAACCACGCAAATAATGCAAATGAATTAAACAAGAGATGGCTTCAGATAAACCATGACACTCAGAACTGCTCCATTACACAGCTAATATTACAATAACAACAACATATCTTGATTCTAACAAACAAAAAAAACAATGTTACTCACATTCTGATCCGAATCAAAGCAACCTCCTCGGGGGTCATTTTGAGATTATCTTTCTCTCCAACGTCGCTCTGCTGGAAAATATCTCCATATATATCTGAGTATCACTGCTAAAAGCTTTGGTACCGTGGGTCTTAACGCGTATCTGCTGGAAAGTCTTTATAATATTAAATGGCAGGTCCTAGCTCCGGCCTGACTTTTATCCTTCTTTGTATACTTCAAATCCACAGACCCTTTATTTCATGTAATAAATAAAACATTGCTCTTTCTACAATCATTCTAATGCTTGCATGATCTCTTCCCAGCGTCAACATGAGAAGACACGCTGTCTCAGCCAACGACATCTTGTTGTACTGTGGTGGCCGTGAGAGATTGGTTGCAATTCTCAAACTCACCGCTAGTGGCCACTATAAATCCCACTGTAGACCTTTAAAGCAAAATGAGCATGTAAGTTTGATTAATAAACATAAACAGGAAGGCCGATGACTTTTCAATCATTTGAACGAATTTTAATTTTCATAATGTACATACATTTTAAGAGTTATGTTCCATGTAGTTATTCGCATGTGTGTGCTATTTAGGGTGAGCCAAGGGGACATTCCCTGCCTCAGTCATGCAGTCCACTATCACTCTTACCTCCCTCTTCAAACATATCCACCTAGTGACAGATATAGAGCTGTCAAATATGAATCCTCTCTAGAAGCATGTTTCAGGCTTTATAGTACAGGCTTTTTAAGTGTGTGTGTGAAGGAGAATTTGAATGTGTCTAAATATGTTTATATAGTAAAGGTGGACTTTTTTCCTAATTAAAACTAAATATTTATTTCAGCTCTGGCTGAATTCCCTGAAATGGCTCTGTGTGGGGGAACAAAAAAGTGAAACTGCAATTATTTTAAAAACACATTCGCTTAATGCAGTTATGAGACCTAAATAAGCGCTTTCCAAACAGCTCGATAAAAATACAACATTACGGCTCACAGACTGAAAAAAGAGAACTGTTGGCTGAACCCTACAGAAGGTCACAGTGTCCGTGCTCACTGAAGCGGTTACTAAAGCAACACGCTGACCACAGAATGAGACTTTGATTAGTTCTAGACAAATAAAGATCAGGGGTGACATCTTCCTGCTCAACAGATCAGAGTGCTGAGAGTATGCATGTGTGTTTTTAAGAATCCACACATGGAAGCCTGGTCAGATCTGGTGGCTTTGAGACGTGGCCAAACCAGAGTGATGGAGAGAGAAGGATACGGAGGAAGGGAACGTCTCTTCCCCGCAGGCCAGCCCGACCGCAATGGTGTGCCACAACAAATGTGTTGATGTAAACAAGCGTGCAGTTGGACTTCAGTTGTTTGTGTTTCTTTGGATTAGTGTCGTGGTTAGAGAGGGACTGCGTGTGTCTTGTGTTTCGTGGTGTGTGGCAATGTTTTAGCACTTAAAAGCTGAACCCCTATGATCTTCTGGAGTGATAAGCCGCCCTGTCATCTCCTCACAGCATTCTGATTTTTGTTATATTTTCTGGTGGTGCACAAACATGTGACATAATTAACCATAGACTATCACATATATTTTGTGCTTTGTGGTATTTAAAGGGACAGTTCACTCAAAAATGAAAATTCTGTCTTCATTTGCTCATCCTCAAGTTGTTCTAAATTTGTATAAATGTCTTTGTTCTGATGAACGCAGAGAAAGATATAGTAGGAGAAAATTACAAATCGGAAATCCCCTAGAATTGTTTGCTTTCCTAAATTATTCGAAATATTTTCTTTTGAGTTCAACAGAACAAATAAATTTTTCCTACTAGGGTAGTCAATGGGGTCCAAGAACTGTTTGGTTACAAGCCTTCTTCCGAATATGTTTCTCTTTGTTCATCAGAACAAAGAAATGTATACAGATTTGGAACAACTTGAGGGTGTAAATGAAGATTTTTTTGGGTGAACTGTTCCTTTAAGGGTGTGTTAGATAGAGAGCGAGAATTTGACATTGAAGTTCAGTTCACTAAAACCCAGATTTACCAATTGAAGAACTTTTTAAACATTTTATTAATTTACAATTAGAACATTAATAAGATAAAAACATGCTCAAAAATTGAGCAAAGCCGTGTTCTTAAACTTCAACTGTGTTGTCTTTGCAATGTGTGGAAAAAAAACTAAAATGTCGCATTTAATTGATTCATTTAAACTATTACAACTGCATTTTATTGTAAGTGTTCATTAGAGACAACATGAATTAAATGGTTTACCAGGTCAGATTGTACGTACATAGTTTAAATGAAAGGCCAAATTACTTAAATCTTTCAGGGGATTTCAGATTTTACAAGTGTAGGGCCAAATGCCAGACACGTTCTGCAGTGACTTCTTGAAAGGGCTGAAGATACCATGCTGACTTGTGGTTAAGGTAATTGCATCCTTTAGTATGCTGGAAATTGACTGTGGTCTTGTCTGAGACTTTTAAAGAAAGACCAAGACATTGAACAATGAAATCCAGACCCAGACAATTATGAGGCTCTGTGAGATTGTTATAAAACATGCTTTTAACTTTAAAAATAAGTCCGTCTCCCATTGTCAACCTCTGTTCATATTCATCTGTGTTACCTCTGCATTTTTCAAAGACATGTATAATATAAGACCGTTATGTGGCGCTGAATGAGAGAGCTACGTGTCTCTGGATTATACAGACTTAATTGCGGTTTGGTTTTTTACATGAAAGCTTCTTTTTTTTCCTCTCTATTCTTCTTGTGCAAATACAAGCCATGCGATAGGGGGGAAAAAGAGAGGTGTCATATTCTGCAGTAAAGTGCAGTAAATGATAAAACTATACGTGCTATAAACCAATGTGTAATAAAATAAGTAAATAAAAACGAGCTTGCAACATCAACTAGCACAATGAGGTATATTGTTATATTGTAACCATAACATAACTGGACGCTGTCTTTCAAGAGATAACAATCAGGTATTGGCCTCCTCTGCATATCAATAAAGGGAGTACGAGTAAAGTTCAAAACTAGCCACGCCCATATTATTCTATAGACAGGTGCAGCTTCAGAGGTCATGGACATTTTTACAATTTCTAAATGTTATTTGCATAAAATAGATCTGATTAATTAATGCATCTCAGTGCCACCAAGAGACTGTTAGTTCAGCCTGAAGCTGTAAACGTCTCTACCTGAGGATCTAAGATAAACATGTGCAGTCCAGGAGAGGTAACGGTAGGCTTTCTCTTACCCTGCGGCACTGCAGCCTGCCGCTGCTCCTGGCAGGAGATGATAAGAGAGTTGGAAGAGTGTGAGAGAGTTCTCAGACTCCAGTTTCAGTGGGTGATAAATCTGGTGTTAATCTCTCAGGCCTGATTTGGCGAAGTTATTTGGACCCTCTGTCTGTCTTACCACACACACCTTCACAGACAAGCCATCATTGCTCTGCAGTCTCAGCACTTTGAATTACATGTGAGCGTACAGTTTACACACAACCTTGTTCGGAACCCCATGAAGCAGAGGGGCTTGGTTTGTGAAATGTATTTTGTGATAAAGACGTGCTGACATTATGGCAGTTATCGTGTGCTTCTTTCCATATAAATTAAAATGAAATTAAAGGTGCTGTGTTTATTTTTGGAGGATATATGACATAAATGCAATAACTGTCTTTAGATGTGTTTAGAGATGTTACATAGCTTATTTAAGTTTTGATTACCTTAGAAAGAGCTATTTCTTTCTATACACTGGGGTCCCTTATAGTGGTTGTTATAGCCCTAAACGAACAAATTTTATTTGAAAAGCCTATGAGAGGAGATGTTGCTTCTAAGTGATATATTGTATCAGAACAATGTGGGAAAACGGTTGTCAGGAATTGTTTGTGGAATATGCAGTTTAGCCATTATTGTTTATGATTATTTGGCTGCCAAATACTGGAATTAACCAAATAAATAAGGAATTTCATGATTTCCCTATTAAACTCTTCTTCATCCTTATCACGCTGTAAATAAGTGTTGTAGGTGTTGTCAAGCCTAAAACATATCTGCTCATCGACTTGAAGCCAACACATTCTGACACTTTTGGAGTATTTGTGCCAGCCAATGAGTGAGCCTTTAGAGAACAAGTTATCACCTCAGCAGAGAGCAACGCTTATCATACACACTACTCTCAGCATGGCGCATATCAGCTACTGTACATATCATACTGTTAGACCAAGGAACAATTTAAACAAAAACGAAAAAATTATATACAGTTTAACAGCTGGAGCTCAACTAGTTAATAACGCATTGCATTACAAGTGCAAATGTAGAGCTAGAAAAAGTTTTCTTTACCCAAGTTCACCAGACTGTCTGTTTGTATTAGGTTAACAAACTACATAACAAATGGGTGCATTAATGTAATGTTGAATGTGTGATCACAGAACTAATCTATATTTTGAAATGGCTGCAAGTGCTGTTCATCAAACCATAATAGGCTACTGAGTCAAAAGTAAACGTATTATAATATGTTTAACTGTCACTTTTGACATTTTCCATGAGACAATTTGACCTCACTGAATATAACCAACTCTCTCTTTTTCTTTCTTTAGACGTTTGGCTGGTAATGACCTTGCTTTCATCCACCCAGAGGCGCTTTCTGGCCTCCACCAGCTTAAAGTCCTGTGAGTACTACATACACTTGTTTTTGCAGAACGCATTGAGAGAGCAGTAGATTCTGCTGTGTGTTTTGTTGTGTTGTTAAGTGCCGTTGTGTACTAACAGGAATTTTGCTGCTGCTGGATTGGCAAGTCTGTCAGTGTCTGATGGAGTACCTTTCATTATCTCTCTCTCTCGCTCTCGCTCTCTCTCTCTCTCTCTGCTGTGACTCAGGTTTTGTCCTTCAGGTGTTTGTGAGCCAATTCAAATGAAGCTTATCGGCTGTCTTGTACACTCAGCCACGTTTTGCATAAAGCTTATTTTCCCTCTTCCTGTCTCCCACTGTTCTCTTACCCAGGCTCATCCAGAGTATGTCGAGTGTGAGGTTGGAAACTGGGTTAAGGGCTTTCAAACTGTAGATGTTGAAGATGATTTTGGAGTTTTAATTAATGGTGGACGTGTGTTTGTGAATGCCTCTTGGCTGGGCTTGTTTGTATGTGAATATATAGGTTTTCAGAAATGTATGTGTGTGTGTGTGTGTGTGTGTGTGTGTGTGTGTATATGAGTGTGTGTAGTTGTGTGCGCTGTAGCCTGGCACAGACCGGGAAAAGTTGTCCTTGCGGCCTGTGCCATTTGAGTGACGCCAGAGAGAGCTGATAGTGTGGAGGAAGCAAGATATGCACTCAGATTACCTTAGAACAAGACACACACACACACACATATTCCATTAAAATTAATGAATGTATAGCATTGTGCAAGACAGAATTGTGTGTCATAGAAATGAACAATGTGTAATACACTGTGGTTTTTAACACTGTAAATATTTTGCTTTTAGGATGCTTCAGAATAATCAATTGAAAACAGTCCCCAGTGCAAGTCTTAAGAATCTCCATGCCCTGCAGTCATTGTGAGTATTTCTTTCCTTTTCTCCAAATACTAAGATGCCTTAACTTCCCATTATTGATTTAAGTCTTCAGATCAAAGGGTTTTAAGGTCCAGAGAAAGCTTTTATTAAAGTGATCCTAAACTTTAAAACAGTAAATGTTGTAAAAGTATAATTACTGGTTGGCCTGAATGTATAATTTATATCAGTACATAGCTCATTGACAATGTAAAAATGCAGAACATTTTCTATGAGGGTAGGAGTTGGGGTTGGGTAAGCGTATGACATGTATGAATGTACACGTTGTATAGTATAAAATCATTACGTCTATGGAAAGTCCCCACAATGTACAGTATAAAAAAACCTGTGTGTTTGTGGATATAAATATTGTGTATTCTGTGTCCTTTTAGTTTGTCTCCTTGAGATATTGTCCAGTTGTTGCTCCTGCTGTGGGACATTGTATGTTTAAAAAAGCAGCTTTTACCCATTATCACCTCTCCAGATCTCTCTCTCTCTCTCTCCAGCACCCCCTCATGTCGTGTGTTTTTCCTCTCTTTTTCCCTGTGGCGCTGAAGTAATGTGTTTTGGCACAGTCCGCCTCCTTTCGGATAAAGCCTCAGAGAATGACCTATCAATCAACGTGCCTTCTGCCCCTCAGCATAGACGATGAGAGAAATAGTGGGATATAGTCAGAGTAGAAGCAGTAGATGAAAGAAAAAGAAAGGAAAGAGGGGCACAAGAGGCAAGCAAGCCTGTAAAAGTGAGAGAGCGCGCGCGCGCGCCGAGAGAGAGAGAGAGACTGAGAGAGAGAGAGACTGAGAGAGAGACTGCGAGAGAGACTGCGAGAGCGAGCGAGAGAGCGAGCGAGAGAGCGAGAGAGAGAGACTGAGAGAGAGACTGAGAGAGAGACTGAGAGACTGAGACTGAGAGAGAGACTGAGAGAGAGACTGAGAGAGAGACTCAGAGAGAGACTCAGAGAGAGAGCGAGAGACTGAGAGAGAGACTCAGAGAGAAAGAGAGAGACTCAGAGAGAGAGAGAGAGACCTGAGAGAGAGAGAGACCTGAGAGAGAGAGACTGAGAGAGAGATAGACTGAGAGAGAGATAGACTGAGAGAGATAGACTGAGAGAGAGAGACCTGAGAGAGAGAGACCTGAGAGAGAGAGACCTGAGAGAGAGAGACCTGAGAGAGAGAGACTGAGAGAGAGATAGACTGAGAGAGAGATAGACTGAGAGAGAGATAGACTGAGAGAGAGATAGACTGAGAGAGAGATAGACTGAGAGAGAGATAGACTGAGAGAGAGATAGACTGAGAGAGATAGACTGAGAGAGAGATAGACTGAGAGAGAGAGACCTGAGAGAGAGAGACCTGAGAGAGAGAGACCTGAGAGAGAGAGACTGAGAGAGAGATAGACTGAGAGAGAGATAGACTGAGAGAGAGATAGACTGAGAGAGAGATAGACTGAGAGAGAGATAGACTGAGAGAGAGATAGACTGAGAGAGATAGACCTGAGAGAGAGAGACCTGAGATAGAGAGACCTGAGATAGAGAGACCTGAGAGAGAGAGACTGAGAGAGAGATAGACTGAGAGAGAGATAGACTGAGAGAGAGATAGACTGAGAGAGAGATAGACTGAGAGAGATAGACTGAGAGAGAGAGAGAGAGAGAGAGAGAGAGAGAGAGAGAGAGAGAGAGAGAGAGAGAGAGCTGTTGAGTGGGAATGTGTTCACCCTGCAGGCTTTCTACACAGGTTTCTCAGCTGCGTTAATCAGGCTGCTACCAAAAAAACCCACTTTCTCATTTAATTACAGTGACATTTCTTTAGAGAGCAAGACTGACACAAAGCCTTCAGAAAACACAAGACCTTCTTTACTTTACCTCATACAGCCATTCTGCTCTGCTCATACACTGAGCCTTACACAAATGCTTGATGGCCTCTTCAACAGTTAATGTTTCAGTTTCAGCACTTGTAGATTATTTGGATGGAAATGAGACTCTATAGAGCAGTACATCCAAAACCACAATTATAATCTTATGACCATCTATTCCGCGTGAACCATCAATTTCCAGTGGCCACCTCTGTCATATAGTTCGCAGTGATCTGGTTAATCTTGGTTACGTCTAACCTCAAAAGTCAATTCGGTGGTTTGCCAGTTAACAGACCAGAGAGCAATTATTTATCATCTACAATAATCCTTAAGCCTTCCATGAGGGTTAAAGCTATGATTTGGTTTGTTTAATAAATGGATTGCTTATAAAGTGATAAATCTTAACATACTCCGAGCTGCTAATGTGTTTAACATTACACTGGCATTGGTGGCCAAGGTTTCTAAGTAGATGTACATCTAAAATGAATAGTGTTAACGGGATACTCCACCCAAAAATGATCCCCCCACATTGTTCCAAACCTGTTTAAATTTCTTTGTTCTGTTGTACACAAAGGAAGATATTTGGAAAGATGTTAGCAACTGACATTTCTGGGACATCATTGACTACCATAGTAGGAAACATTTAAATGGTAGTCGAAGGTGCCCGAACTGTTTGCTTTCATACATTTTTGTAAATATCAAATTTTTTTGTTCAACAGAACAAAGAAAATGCTACAAAAATTGCTCCTGATATGGTAGTCAGTGATATCCCAGAAATGTCAGTTGTTAACATTGTCTTCCAAATATGCTTTTTGTGTTCAACAGAACAAACAAATGGATATAGATTTGGAACAACTAGAGGGTGATATAATAATAATGATAGAATTTTCCCTTTTTTGGGTGGAGTATCCCTTTAAGACCCCCTCTCTCTCTCCTCTTTGCCACCCTACCATTTGTCTGTCATTTTAATGTCTCAAATATGCTCTATATGTGTAAGTCGGTGTGAGCTCAGCTTTGGCAGCGGCTGATGTGGACATGCCCAGATCTGCACATTGAAAACAAGCGGCACGCACAGCAGCTGACAGATCGTATCTCTATAGATAAGAGTTGACTCCTGAATTCATGATTTAGTCAATTCACAACTTAACAATCCCTTTTAGAATGAAACTCCAAGGAATTGTGAATGCCACCTTGTTCATTCATTGATTTTAGTTCACTTGTCATTCACTGGACCCACATCATGCCTATTGTGTGAGCAATACGTTTGTGTAGACTGCTTCTTGTCGAGCTGAGAATTAGACATTCTTAAGCGCGCCAAAGCCGAAAGTGATCCAGAGTTCATATCCAAAGCACACGTCACTTTAGATGATCTCGTGCATTAGTTCACGAATGCCTCGCAGTGCTGAAAGGTTCTCCTGAAGAATCACACACAAACAGGAGAAGTGTATACACATGCTGCAAACTTGTTTTCACTCGTTGTTGGTTCATTAGAGAATGTGCGGTCTTTAGTCCTCCATTCCCAGAAAGCATTGAGAGATCATGTTGGTTAAAGTTTATTTAAAAAGTCAGACTAAGCTCAAGGTACACTGTATGTACACTCTTCCAGGCCGGTCTATTGTGAACAATTATGAGCTGTGTTTATATTTTCATTTGGTAGAGCCTCAAGACCTCTGTAATATATTTCCATCACATAGAGTCATTCATAAGCTCCCCGCCTCGTTGTTTTAATGTGCGTTGCTGTTCCAAAACCTAGCAAGCTGCCTATATAGACAACAGTTTAAGTCATCGTAGACACGTTCACAGCACAAGAAGTGTACCGTTCACTTGAAAAAGACCATCCCACAATGCACTGTGGTAATGTCAGTAAATAAAGTCCATGCACAGAAAATGGTTAATCAATGTGTATTTGTGCTCTTTTTAGAGTATTGTATCAACAGTTTAGCAATGTTACCGGCAAACTCTTTTGAGGTTATAACTATTACATTAAAAAAGTTGCTTATAAGGTTTAATTTCTGTTGCCTTGAAAGGCTAGTATGTAGGTTGTAGACTGAATTGCAGCTTACAAGATTTTTCGTGTATTTTGAATTGTATAATCTTCCGGGGAGGGGAGTAGAGCATAGCCTGTCAGCCATTCATAAACAGGAAGTCACCACCCCACCATTATTACCTATCAAACCCTTCCTCCTAGTGATTGGCTTCTGTGGTAAAAACTGAGTCCAATTTTAGATCTTAGGGCCTTACTCATTTTTCGGCTTTAATATTTGTATAGTGTGATAACCGTTTTATAAAAGCAATAAGGTACTTGAGGCTAGTGCTTTATCATGAGTAAGTCACTGCTAAAAGGGGTGGAGGCGCGACGCGAAGCAAAGCCCCTCATACCTAATTCTTTACTTTGCCCCTTTCTTTTGTTCCACCGATTCCTATTTAAATCTTTTCTATGAAAAAATACTACACGTGTAAAAAACTTTTGTTTTATACTGCCTAAGAGCAATAAAAAAGTGCGGACTGAAGCGATCATAAAGTCATACATGAAAGACACATTAAAGTCTTCTAAAGCCTTGAGCTTCTGAGGAACTGACCAAAGTTTATGTGAAAGTCTTTCCTTCCAGCCCAGTGATGTTAACACCCTTGGCTTTACTTGAATCTATTAGACAAACACATTGCTTGAGAGACATATGGACACTGAGTCAGATCTTTTAAGCATCTTCAATATTACAGCACCGTTGCCTCGGTCACAAGCCCTCGGGGGAACCTGCAAGGTGTGGTCCCATTCTCTCATAATCCCAGTCAAGGGGCCCCTGAGTAGGTCCACAGGACTCCCACCTGGGCTGTGTGAATAGAGAGGCCAGCGTAGTGAGATCATGGAAAAGGCTTGCGTTTCTGCGCAGTGCTTGGACTGTGAGTGCTAACTGATGTTTTAGCACCTACATGACAGCCCACTGTTATGCGCGCTCCCCTGGTGGCGTATTTCCTGAAGCATCTGTTTTGTTAAGAAAAAGCTTTTTTTTTCAAACAAGCGCACGGATGTTTAGTCAATCTCTCCCTTTTTCTCTGCAGACGGTTGGACGCTAACCACATCACGTCTGTGCCTGAGGACAGTTTTGAGGGTCTCCAGCAGCTCAGGCATCTTTGGCTGGATGACAACAGCCTGACCGAGGTTCCTGTCGACCCCCTGCATCACCAGAGCAACCTTCAGGCCCTGACGCTGGCCCTCAACCGGATCACACGCATCCCGGACAACGCCTTCGCCAATCTCTCAAGCCTGGTTGTGCTGTAAGTGCCAAACCGGAGCGGTTTTACAACAATTTGCAATACTGTTCTGAAAAAATGAGACTACACACACTGGAGTAATTCATGATGTTCTGCTTCTATTACTGATAAACGTACTTCGGTCGGTTGCCTTTCACCACACATCGGTCAAATAAATCAATGCACTACACTAACTGTGGTCATTGGCTGCTCATAAAACAGTCATGCATATAAACTTGCACATGGTTAAGTACACACACAGGTAAACAGCGATGTGGACAGAGGTTTTCTGAGAGGGAAGCAGAATGGACCCTTGTGTCTTGCAAAGTCAAACAGAGGCTGTAGGCTTTGCGTCTCTCTTCTGGAAGCTTCTTTGTGGGTCTGATTTACCAATTACATTCCAGCTGCTGGAAAATATTTGTCTTAGGAGTAAAGGGCCAATTAATCCGTTAAGTAGGCTGAACAAACACACAGACCAGCGCCTGATGAGTTATCCGTTCAGAGACACAAAATGTTTGCATTGGTTTGCTGTTGAGAAGTGCATCTTTTTAATGACTGGAACATTTGAGAAAAGTAGACATCCCATGGCATCTTAAAAATGATGCATTGGCATATTAATGCTGGATAGATCGCATGAGAAGTTTTTACATTTCTTTATCTGTCGGCTCATATCCGCTGTAATCCACCATTGTTTGAAGTGTGTAGTCGTTTTGTCACTCACTTAAAGGGACAGTTCACTCAAAAATGAATTCTGTCTTCATTTACTCACCCCAAGTTGTTCCAAATCTGTATAAATGTCTTTGTTCATAGCCACCAAAAACTACCATAGTAGGACATTTTTCTCTTTGCTCTGTTGAACACAAAAGAAGATATTTTAAAGAATGTAGAAAAGCAAACAGTTGTGGGGCACTTTTGACTATCATTGTATTTTTTTCTTCTGTGGTAGTCAATAGTGGCCATGAACTCTTTGGTTACGAGCATTCTTCCAAATATCTTCTGTGCTCAACCACACAAAGCAATATATACAGGTTAGGAACAACTACTCTTTTGGGTATACTATCCCTTTAATAGCTAACAAAAAATGCAATGCAATCACAAATGCATTATTTTGTTTGATAATTCAGGGTTAAAAAGTGCACATGTGAATGACATACATGTTTAAACATATTTTTTCATTCAGGCATCTACACAATAATCGAATCCAGGAGATTGGGAAGAACTGCTTTAATGGGCTCGACAACCTAGAGACATTGTGAGTGTAAATGATGAGATCACACTTCCTGTCATTTAAGAGAATGTTACGGTAAATTTACTTCTGCAGTGGATCAGTAACATAATCCTTGCATTCGTTTTTACCAGACTTTTAGCTTATTTCATGCTCATTAAATAGCGAATTACAAGATAATATGGAAACTTTCCCACTGTGAATCAATTCTTTGTGGGCACAGGGACAGTGCTTGTTCTGTTTGATAATTCTCTGCTGCTATAGCGCCCTCTTCTGCATGTTTTAGGATCACAGAGAACAACAAAAGCACTCTACTGTAGAGAGATGCTTTAGCAGACAGTATTTGATTTTGAATGTTGGTTTAAAACACGGGCAAATGCTGTTGGGTTTAATCCCAGAACAGATGTCTCGCTCTTTAACTCCCTCCCTTGAAACCTTGATGAACAGCTATTACTACAAAATATTGTTTCGATTGCACAGGACTTTAAAGAACCACAGTTGGTTAGCTCGGTCTAAAGAGTTTGTGCCAGCTGAATTACAGTTTATAGGATTCAAGCACTGATTCACCACATGTTTTGGATATTAAGATGCAAGTAGTGATCAACCTTCATTAGGTAAGACAACTCTAATGAGTCATTACGGATTCGCCTGAACTCATTTAATCAGGATTTACAGTATACTGATAAAGGACAAGGAGTCTTTTTAGGAGCCTTGGCTTTACCTTATTGACTCTCTCTCTCTCCACTTACCACAGTTCGTTTAGCAAGCATCCACCGCATCAGGGAGGAAGAGACGAGGGGAAGGCAGATAGCCATCGCTGACTCTACTTTATTTACTTACTCCGGCAATAATTAGGACAGGATGAGGGCACGCCAACGTCCTGTGCCCCTGGGAGGCGAGTGGGACATAGGCATTAGGGCTAGAATACCAAGCCGTATCGTGTGGAAGTTAAGACAAACAATACCACAGTGAAAAATACAGCCGGCAAGATGTCCTCACTGGGCTTTATTAACAGAATCATGGATTTTAACGAACCGATTTTCTTTTATATTCCTTCCAGTTTTTTTTCAAACTGTTTGTTTTTGTCTTTCGGCAAAAGCTCAGAATTTGAGGCCTGCTGTTTTTTCCTTAAAAGTTGAGCTAAAGCAAAGATGGTCCCGTCAAGTATAAAAATATTATACTGCTATATTGAAATAGGCATGACAATAACATGTTAGGAGCCATATTAGGAGAAGCAGAATGGTTTAGCCTGGGTGTTGCTAGGCTCACACCAGGGATGTTTTAATTTAATATGAATAACTTTATTCTGTGTCCTTTTAGGGATCTAAACTTCAACAATCTGAAGACCTTCCCGGAGGCCATTCAGAATCTGCCCAAGCTGAAAGAACTGTGAGGATCAACAACAAACGCACTCATACACTCATTTACAGTCATTGCAATAGTTTCCCCTTCAGCCATTTTTTTCTAGGTCAGTTATTGATGTAAATCATTGTTCAGAAAAAGGGGATTTTTGAACCAGGAGCTCAAATGAAAAACCCAGATTACAGATTTGCTGAAAATCTTATAACAGATAGTCTCTAAACTCTACATGGAAGGAAAACTAGAATAGGATTCTAAGAATACGTAAAGTCCACCAACAGGTATGTGTTTTTCTTGCCATTGTGTTTTGTAATCCAGACACAGAACCTTGCATTGAGTGTACATTAAAAATCACTTGTGTGCAGAGAGGCCATCTAGCGCTGAGATTTAGAACTGCTTGTCGTGACCAGTAATGGAGACCTGAGGGAGAACACTTCAGATTGCTTATCTCACAGAGCTACTTAACCGTTTTGGCTTGCTGATTTCCTAATGATTTTTTTCCTCTCTCTTTTTGCCAGTGGATTTCACAGCAATAACATTGCATCCATCCCTGAGGGAGCCTTTTATAGGAATCCAATGCTACGTACAATGTAAGCAAACGCTCGCACTTCTGCCCCATCATGGAACATTCACACAAGAAAATCATGTATGTTTTCTGTTGTCTATAAATCAGATGTATTGTTTCTGTCTGTGCAGCCATCTTTTTGACAACCCCCTCTCCTTCGTGGGAACTTCTGCCTTCCAGAACCTGTCAGACCTGCACTCTTTGTGAGCAAAACCATTATTCAATTATGTTCTTGAACAAGCTAATTATCCGGCTTTAACATGCCAATCACATGAGACATTCTCCCCCTTAACCACTGTATATGTTTCACTTTATGTTCTGCGATCAAAAGAAAGTCATACAGGTTTGAAATGACAATAGCGTAACTAAATGATGACAGAATTTTCATCACTTTAAAAATGAAACTGATGTGAAGAAGACGTTTTCTGTCAATTGAATGGGGACAAATCCTTTCCAAAAAGTAACTAAAGCACTGATATATTATAAATTTGTTCATATTTAGAAGACTTAATGACACACAAGTCCTAGGGGCATGGAGGTTTTTTGAATTAAAAAAACTCATTCTGCTACACCTCTTCTTTTGTGTACCACTTTTGATGGAACAAAAGTAAAAAATGACGACAGTGTTTTTTTCTTTTAATTTGTTACATATTTCAGAATGCTGCGTGGTGCCAGTATGATGCAGGATTTCCCAAGGCTGACTGGAACAGGAAATCTAGAGAGCCTGTGAGTTCATTTTATACTGCACAGTGTCAATGATAAACAAACCATCAGCCAACCAATGATGTCAAGTTTCCTAGTAGGAACAATAGTACATTCTCATAAAACAAAACAAAAAAACAAGAGGCCAGATACTTAATAAAATGCTTACTTTGTTATAAATCCCCTTTTGTACTTTGTGTTGTCCAGGACTTTAACAGGAACTAAAATCAGAAGCATACCAGCTGACCTGTGTGAAGAACTGACCGTGTTACGTACGCTGTAAGTGCGACTTGACGGTGACACACAACAACGCCTGACAATTCAGTTCCACTCACAACGCACAACATTGCATTAACACTAAACGCCTCTTTGTAGCCACACACACGCACCTTTCAAGCAGGGAATACCACTCATAATAGTTCTCAACACATGTCAGTCAGATGTCCATGAGCTGCCAATGACGTGCCTGTTACAGCCTCAAGCTCTATGTAATTAAACATCAGTCACAAGCCCGGAACGCACAAAGGTTAGCCGTCGCTCAGAATGCTCACACGGTCACCGCAAAGCCTTCAAGGCTATGCTGTCAGTCAAACTACTGACATTTGCTCGACATGTCAGTCATATCTAAACACTCCCCACCGTTTCACGCTCACCATCACGCAAAAACAGTGTGCGTCAGTCAAACGTCATCCACCTCACAGGCCTGTGCGCAGTTGCCCATCACAGGCTCAGCTGCAGGGGGACGTTTCAAAGTGATGTCTAATGACCTCCCAGAGGAGAGCGATGTAGAAGCCAGCCCGCACCCTGCCTGACTGCTTTAACACATAACAGATCCTCTAGCTCCTATCTAAACTTCATCAAAATGTTTCTCGCAAGCTCTTTTTCTCAGCGTGTCGTGTGTGTTCCCACAGTGATCTGTCCTATAATGACATCCAAGACCTGCCGTCCTTTCAGGCCTGCATTAGACTGCAAGACATGTGAGTTGCAGAAACGTGCCACATTTTCTCTGATGTTCAGACACAAATGTGTCATGTGAACGTGTGCTGATTGTTTTTCTTAATTTTGTGGTTTTGCAGAAGTCTACAGCATAACCAAATTCAACAGATTGATAGGGGCACTTTTCAGGGCATGACCAGCCTTCGAGTGCTGTAAGTATCACATTTGCTGTCGGATCATAATCACAAAGCCAGACAGGCTAATTGGTTCGGTACCATCACCCGAAAAAAGTTGTGTCTTGAGAATGACCAATGACTGTACATTAACCTGTTTGAAAAGGAATTATTTCTTACTAAATAAATGATTGGCCATTAAATATTGATTTGAGAATATTTTATTACATCAGAAAAAAAGAGATAATGTAATGAAAGCCGCTTTTAATCGCAAGAATCGTCTGTACATTATCCCTGTACTTAAAGAATAGCAGTTTAACTATCACACACAGTAAAGAATTCTACATCTTTCCCCAGAGCCATCTGTATATGTTCAGCCTGTGTATGTTTGTTTTGTCACCACTCTACAGAGACCTGAGCAGAAACCAGATCAAGTTTATCCACAGAGATGCCTTCCTTTCACTCAGCGCTCTCACCAACCTGTGAGTCTACAGTCAAACAACACCATAACTCATCTGCTCCATTTATTAACACATTCATAAATGAACAACTGTTGAATTAAACATACACATAATACTGTTTTGGACTTATTTAACATTTAAATAAAAAGTATTTTGATGCATTTATTTCCACCACAGCACCTGTGTGTTTGTGTGTGTATGTGCATGTAATTGCCTTTTTTCCATCATGCCATTAGGGAACTGAGTCTGAACTCCCTAGCCAGCGTCCCCACAGCAGGACTGAGCGCACTGAACCAGCTGAAACTGACTGGAAACGTGGAGCTGAGGAACGGACTGACGTCTAAGAGTCTACCCAAACTCAGGTTAGAGCTCTTCACAGCTTTACTAATGAGCCGTGACTGATTGCAGGTCCTAACGGTGGCTCTCGTGTCCCAGTTCAGTTTGTATAAATAATTCCTCGCCTGTATTCTGTAATCGCACACATTATGCTCAGAGAGACCTTGAGATGTTCTCTGATTGAAACCCTTATAATGAAGTATCTCTTCCAGTAAGACCATCATGTCACAATGTCTTATTTCTCTCTCACTCATTCTCCACAGGTCTATAACGGTTCCCTATGCCTACCAGTGTTGTGCTTTTGTAGCGTGTGACAGTGCAATCAGCCCTGCCGAGGATGACGAGAGGAGAAATGTGTTCGGTATGACAGTAATCTACACTGTGATGAGCTCAGCACGAGTCCTTACCGGTCGCAACACGACAAAGTGGCAAGCGATAAATGCTAAGTGTCTGCCCTAAGCAGATGCAACAAGCAATGCTACATTTTGTCGGTTATTTGGTTTCCATTTCAGCTACATTTTTTTCCTACACAAATGACTGCTGTGGACAAAACATTAAACATGGATGAGCCTAGGAGTTTGTAAATTGGGATTGTAAATTGAGAAACATTTGATATTAAATAATTTCTTAGGTTCCACGGGAAAATGATAAAGATTAAGTCCCTATCAATCGTCACGTAATTGATCTAAATGCAAGCTATGTGTTATTTGATCGCACTCGGAACATGATGATTTTAAAACTGAGAACCTCGTCATGCATTGTTTTGATTGGTTGAGGTTGCATCATGCGGCCATTTTGCTTTCATTGGAGGGAGAAATATTGCTTGTCACTATAATCTTGTATTGCGCCTAGTTAGAACACAATGTTACAGTTTAATTATATGTGATTGAATGAGGTGGTCTGGCTGTGTGTGTGGTATAAGGTTTCGCATAGCTGACTTGGATATATATCTATATGTGCTAGGTGGAGAGGAGGAGATGGAACGGATTCCTTTGGTCATGCACTGCTCACCCTCGCCGGGTAAATACAGGCTCATATTTTTCTGTCCCATTTTGAGAACTCGGAGTAATGTAATGTAATAAAACTCACAGAAGTAGAATAAAGCAGTTCTGCTACATTACATGTATTTTGCAAGTTGTTTTTTTCTATGTTTTTGCTACACTATAAGGACCAAAATGAATCATAATTAAAATAAATAAAACATAATTGTAATGATAGGAAAATAACTTGACTAAATAAATACTAAAAAAAAATTATTTCTCCTTTTATTTGTATGTACGCTTTATTTTCATATTTTATTTTCATATGTGTTTATGTAGTTATGAATTTGTTCATTTTATATTCATTAATTTCAAAGTATTACATATATTGATGTTTTAATTCATTAATTGTTGTAGGTCTGGTCCTCCATACATTTCTTTCCCTTTTAATCCTTATTTTTCTACTTTTATCGACATAAATGTTTGACTTTGTTTCTTACGCTTTTTTATGTCTCTGTCTCTCTTGTTTTTATTTATTACAGGTGCATTTAAACCCTGTGAACATTTGTTGGGTAGCTGGATGATCAGATTGACCGTGTGGTTCATCTGCCTGGTGGCTCTGCTCTTCAACTGCCTGGTGCTCGCAGCCACCTTTTCCTCACGCACCTCCCGTCTCTCCCCGGCCCGCCTCCTGGTGGCTCTCCTGGCCTCCGCCAATCTGCTTACGGGGGTGTACGTGGCAGTACTGACACTCCTGGACGCTGCCACCTGGGGCTCATTCGCGGACTATGGTGTGTGGTGGGAAACAGGCGTGGGATGTCAGTTGGTTGGCTTCCTTGCCGTGTTCTCTTCTGAGTGGGCCGTGCTGCTGCTGGCATTAGCTGCGGTGGAGCGCTGCTTGGCCGTGAGGGCTCTGATGGGGAAGGCAGGAGCTCTGAGATCCAGCAGCGAAAGAAGGCAAGGACGAAGGAGGTTCGGTATCGCCGCGCTCCTGCTGGGATTGGTGGCCGTGGCATCCGCCTGCCTCAGTCTGTATCACGGTTCAGCTATGGGCTCACCCCTCTGCCTGCCCTTTTCTGGAGGTCCTGGACCAGGCCTGGGGTTCACAGTAGCGCTGGTGCTGATGAATACACTTGCTTACCTGCTGAGTGCTGTGGTCTATACACGTCTATACTGCAGGTTAGGTCGGGCCCAGCTGGCTGACCCTGAGCAGGCTGGGTCCGTACGGCATATAGCCTGGCTTATTTTTACCAACTGCATCTTCTTCTGCCCAGTGGCGGCTTTCTCTTTTGCTCCCCTGCTGGCCGGGACTAGTAATGCAGTTGGAGGACCCGAGATGGCCAAGTCGGTGACTCTAATATTCTTTCCTCTTTCCGCCTGCTTGAACCCCGTCCTGTATGTCTGCTTCAGTCCCTCCTTCCGATATGACTGGCTTAATCTTCGGGGACGGGGTGGAGGCTGCAGCGGGAGGGTTGGTAAAGTGGTTACCAAGGGGACGGTAGCAGGGGGCTCCGCGACATCTGATGATGGTGAGGGGGTGTCCAACGACATTGGTTACGATTGCGGAATGTACACAAAGCTTCACGCTGACACCAGGGGAATGTGCGAACACTGTGACGCCGGCCTCCACATCAGGACGTCATCTTCCTCTTCTTCCTCCTCTTCCTCAGCCTGCAGACATTTAGTGAAGTCACACAGCTGCCCTGCCCTGATGGCAAACGCGCCCCAGTGCCTGAGCTCAGAGGGCTACTGGCCGGACACCGGGACGCTTTCCGCCCAGTCCGAATACGGAGACGAGGGCGATTCGTTCGTGTCGGACAGTTCGGAACAGGTGCAGGCGTGCGGTCGAGCGTGTTTCTGTCAAAGCCGCGGTCTTCCATTGGTACATTACTCTTATAACATCCCTCGCATGGCAGACTGAACTCACATCCCAAAGCACTCACACACCGCTCACAGAGTCCTCCAGGGTGTGAAGCGTCCCTGCTCGGAAAGGACAGAGAACAGGGAGGCGCTGTAGATGTGGCTGCAGAACCATGGAGACACAGACAGACCGGAAGAACTTTTTCTCTTTTTTCTTACACCTGGGGAGAACGTGTGTTTGTGAGGATAGATTGAATCCTTGATCCACGAAAAGGGAATCTGACAATACAGAAAGACTCTCTGAGCCAAATGTTGTCGGCAAACAACAATGCTTGTTTTCTGTTTCCTGTCCCCCTCAGCCAAATTCAGTTGCAGTGGCAACCAGGGCTGATTGATAGATGATGATCTTATCTTCCAGTGCCTGCCTTTTTGTTTGGTAGAGAATATAACTCGCCTGTTCATTGTTTCAGATACCTTCATACTTTTGACATATTTTTTGATTTTAAAGCAGGGATATGTGTGCCATTTCTCCTGTCAGAAATGTTTGGTTAATCAATGTTTTAGAAATGTTATTTTTACCGTATTCCCTGTCATAAATCCTAATTATGTCAGGGGATCCCATGTAGCAATGTTCCTCATGCTGGAGTTTCAGTATGCCAATGAGAATGTAATCTAGAACAATAGACCATGTTTGTGTACACGTCGTGTTCATGTTTTCTTTAAGACATTCCTTCGTTTTATGTTTATTCTGAAAGTGGTTGTTAATTCACAGTCCTCTCTTTCAGCTGCTAGAGTAAGCCGGCCATGCTTTGCCAATGCTCTGCTATTAGCTGTTATGGAAAGTAATTTATATTCTACATTGACAATGGATGTCTTGACCAGAACTCTTCCTTAATCACTTGTCATTTTCTACTAATTTATTTTAAGACATAACGCTTCGATGAATGGATGGCAAATGACGCTCTTTTATTCTGCTATTACTCCTGATCCAAAAAATAAGATAATTTTAATATGTATTTTGTACACTGGGTTAAGTGAAAAATAAAGGTTTTAGAGGGTCAGCTCCTCCCTGTCCAAATAATCCTGCTACGTTCTATGTGAAAGACGAATTCTGATGTTACATCAAGATTTGTATAAAACGAAAAGCCATTTTACTCTTTACATCAAACGGTAGCATTCATGTGAGTAGCTGTCTTTTATGCTGACGTAAGGAGACCATAGAGTGCCTTTGTGTTCAAGCATCCAGAGCAAAATATAATCATCATGAACCCTCATGTGCACCTTTGTCCATGTGTTCAAGAGTTCAGATGACGGTGTTTGTTTGCTCTTTACAAAGAAGCGGTCTTCTCACGGATGCCATATTGCCAGTCATTCAGTATAAGCTGTAGCATCAGCTGACAATTTTAAAGAAGCCTTGCAGGTCATAGCTAATAGAACTGACAGAATTCCAAATCATTGTGTGTCTGTGTGTGTATGCCGGTGTGACTTTAAGAAATGTCTGCATGTGGTAAATTATTTTTATAGGACTAATCTAATCAAAAATGGGATGCATTGTCTAACCATGGAAGCTACCTCTTCAACCGTAGTGGCTGCCAGTAGTGTGTAGAACGTGTGGTCGCGTTTCCATGTTCATTTGTTGGTATGATTGCTTGCTCTGTAGATGCATCTAGATGTATGTTCTCACTGAATGAGTTACACGTTTTATACCGGGAGAAATTACATACTGTATACATACAATTTTTGTAAACCAAATAAACTGATTCGCTTTTAAGAGAGCAGTCCTTGTTATTTTGTTTTGCTTTTATAATTAAGACATGTTTTTGTTGTTATAGTATGTGTTTTGTTAGCAGTATTACATACTGTGTGTTTTTTCTCATGATGGAAGTGAAATCTAAGACATTGTGGCAATCTGTTCATTATACTCGGTTAGATTTAATACTTGCGATATTCTTGCTGTCATCCTAAACAAGCTCATCTTTTCTACAACGGCTATTTCATCTCCGAAAATGTCACTTTTATGCCATAACATTACACCTCTTCAGTGAAATTACATAACAGTATTGTTTTATATTCTTTAAGAAAAAAACATGTGTAAATTTATCATTTTAAACCATTGCTGAAAAAAAATGTGGTTCGAAACTGGTTACAGATTTATGATGTCATAAACAAAGGCAATCACATCAACTCATTTGACCCCTATGGATCAGCAGTTTGAGGCGTAAATATACAAAGGTGCCGCATAGATTCGGCTAAAATGATCACTGCACTGCTTTGTCAGTTCTCAGTTTCACTTTCAGTTTTAGCAGCATCTGGAACTGCTGAGTATGATTAAGTGGAGGCGGGGCTACTTTGCATATTCATGTTTCTGCATATACTTAATGATGCTGAGATGTACATTCAAGCTATTTTACAGCAGGAAAGATTATTTCCACAGGGGGAAAAAAACTTTAAATGTGTAATTTTGAGGGTCAACGATTAGTTTTAAGGGAGAAGATTATCGACCACAGGGTGACTTTAAATGTTAACGCTAAAATGTGATGTGCAAATACTGTTAAACATATGTGAAGGATCTCTTAACCTGTCCTGCCATTTTTAATACTTTACTGTGTTAGTTCTACAAATTAAATTCTGTTTATGGGAATTATGTGCTCCATTACAGTGAGAAATATTGCAGGCAGTACATGCGGTAAAAAAAAGCCATTCAGGACAGGAGGAGTTGGAAGTGTGAAACTATCAGACAGCGCCAGAGGGAATAGAGAGGGAGTCTTGACAAAGGGCAGTAGAGTGCTTTTTTTCTACTTTTAATTTTCCTCTTATCAGACTCTCGATGCTAACCTAGAGGGGAGGAACACGAAATTCTAAAGTAGACCCCCTGGGCGTGTTTCTGCAGGAATCCTTTCTAAGGTGCTCTAAATTGTACCCTTTTCTTTAGCACAACCTCCTTCCTTAATATAGTCGTGATGGTTTAACGTTTAACAAACTACCCTGATTGAACGCAAGTTTATTAGTGTTACGGATTTGTAACTCCAAAACCTTAATGAAAGAAATGTGTATACTAAACTAAAAGGATTCTGCTGGCTGATCTCGATGCTTTGAGACGTACAGGTCTATGGTTTTCGCTTTGAGAAGATCTATGGTGCTCATTGCAGACCTCACTGTGTGTTCTGAATGGATAGCTTTGATTAGTAAGGAGTGAGAAAGAGTAGTCTGCCAGCATTTGTTATTACTTTAACGCTCCCGGTGATAGACCAAAACCATCCATGCTGAGAGAAGACTCATTAGTAAGAGTAATACAAGCATCAGTACTAAATATACGGCATCT
Source organism: Barbatula barbatula (assembly GCF_947034865.1). Lineage (NCBI taxonomy): Eukaryota > Metazoa > Chordata > Actinopteri > Cypriniformes > Nemacheilidae > Barbatula > Barbatula barbatula. The sequence continues at coordinate 19,213,031 of NC_136766.1, read as the reverse complement.
GCAGGCCATTTAACATGGAATTAGAGATTCTGACAAGAGAGGCTTCATATGATACCACACATACTCACCATCACGTGGCTTGGGCTGCAGAAGCCTCTAGATGGCAGTGCTATTCAGCCTGTATATATATACACTGATGTATTCTCATCTCAGTACTACTTGGCTCTGTGTTAAAATGTTCCCAAGCAGCTGAGAGCCTCTGATCTTTCCACATCCTCCCATAACCTTCCTTTATAAGTACACACTGCATATGATGCTGTCTATAGTCTGCATTAGCCGTGATGGAGGTTAACAGTGAAACCACCAGCTATGAACATCAATGAGTTGTCTATATAGCACAAACAGGCTTCAGGACAAACACCTGTTAATGCACTCGAGATTCAAGGCCTATAATTTTTGTGAGGTATATATTTCTGTCTGTCTTTGGTATTTATTAGACCGTTTCTAATATCTGGTACTGCTGAAACATTCAGTCTACCCTATACAGATGTATGACATAGCCATTTATAAGTGTTTAGTCTCTAGGAGTGTTGCTATGGTTATACTATGAACTGTAAAGGCTGATGGAGCTTTACCTAGCTGGGATGAATGTTCAGTTTACATCATTAACAGAAACTTACGTAATGATCTATCGCTCGTGGCACACATAAGGCAAAATGCAAAATGGGTATCGCTGTCTGAAAAAAACTAAAAGATATTTTAAACGTGCTGAACATAATCTATTTTCAAGATATGTGGATTCTGGGAACTATTAAGAAATCCAATGTCCAACCAGGCAGTCGAGGGATGTAGAAATCTTCAAGCCTTTATTAGGCTTCCTTCACCGTGCAGAATTTTACAAGGTTTCATTAAATCGAGTCATTAGCACATAAAAGTCATTCAAAGCACAATACCAATGGAGCGGCACGGCCACAAATCTCTCTCAGTGCAGTTTCTGGACAAAGGACAAACTGGGAGGGAGGGCCGTTGGACCATAACACAGAGAAGAGAAAAATAAACCTATTGACATTCACTGTGTAGACTTTTTCTGACGTGAAATGAATAAGCAGAGGTATTAGCGCAACTGTCCATCTGGAGCGGAATAAGACAAAGTTGGCGGAGTATGAACAAGACACTTTTTGGAAACATCAGCTGTTAAAATACCCCCCTCAGTCTGTCAGCTACAAACTCATTCAGCTGTGGCACACAGTCTTGCACATCAAATATAGTTCTTTCTCCCCGCCTTTACCCTACTTACACTGGTGCAATGTCATATTCCAGTTATAAGACTGTTATAATCGTAGCCATAGTATGAGCACATTACTAAATTTTTAAGTAAATGCCTCTCCAAATATAAAAGTATACCAAACCAAACAGGATTGTATAGACATTTTGCTCTAGGCCTACATCAAAAGCACTGCTCACTATCAAGGGATTAGTCTTTTACAAGATGAATGACCTTTGCAGTAAGACGTGGCACAGGCTAAAGTTAACTAAAGAACTAAAGAAATTAGTAGCTTTTGCCAAAACCGTTGGTAAAAATTTGTCCATAAATTTAACAAGCCGGGACATTATGATTCTAAACTCCATCCATCCATCCATCCATTTTCTACCGCTTATCCGGGGCCGGGTCGCGGGGGCAGCAGTCTAAGCAGAGATGCCCAGACATCCCTCACCCTAGACACTTCCTCCAGCTCTTCCGGGGGGACACCGAGGCGTTCCTAGGCCAGCCGGGAGATATAGTCCAACCAGCGTGTCCTAGGTCTTCCCCGGGGTCTCCTCCCGGTCGGACGGGCTCGGAGCACCTTCCTGGGAAGGCGTCCAGTAGGCATCCGTAACAGATGCCCAAGCCACCTCAGCTGACCCCTCTCGATGTGGAGGAGCAGCGGCTCTACTCCGAGCTCCTCCCGGGTGACCGAGCTTCTCACCCTATCTCTAAGGGATCGCCCAGCCACCCTGCGGAGGAAGCTCATTTCAGCCGCCTGTATCCGGGATCTTGTCCTTTCGGTCATGACCCAAAGCTCATGACCATAGGTGAGAGTAGGAACGATTGACCGGTAAATTGAGAGCTTCGCCTTGCGGCTCAGCTCTTTCTTCACCACGACGGACCGGTACATCGACCGCATTACTGCAGAAGCTGCACCGATCCGTCTGTCAATCTCCCGTTCCATCCTTCCCTCACTCGTGAACAAGACCCCGAGATACTTAAACTCCTCCACTTGAGGAAGGAACTCTCCACCAACCTGGAGTGGGCATGATTCTAAACTGAATTAAGCCAGATGTGTTCTCTCAATATCTTGAATGATTGACAAAATGTAGACCATAAGTCATACATCAGGATGTAAATGCACTGTTAATAGCACAGTTCCTCTTCCCCATGGCCCTGTCTGTGGTATCTCTGACAACATGCTCTGCTCATATCAGCAGACATCATTTGATAAAGAGAGGAAAGGGCATGAATGTGCTGAGGGATTAGCGTTCGCTAACATTACAAGGTAATTCACAGTGGCACATCTGCCATCTTGATTGTTTGTACAGAAAGCACACACCTAATCATACTGAGTTGCCCGTTTCCATCTCCCTCCGGCCTTCCGCTCTCCACGGCTGAAGGTGATCACTGGCTCATCGGGAACCGGCTTCAGTTTAGCCACATCCCTGATTATCTCTCGCTGTCAAACGTCTCACACGGATGAAGCACGGCAAGAGGCTCATTTTTAATCCTGTGTGTTGATTGGGGGAGGTTATTTAAGAGTTACAGGTTACTTTTTTCATAAGTGTTGTCTGTCTAAATATAGAAGGCTATTATGGGATGTTATTGAAAATAATCTTTGTAAATGCAGAGATGGGTAAAATATAAACAAATTCAAACTTAAAACATAAGGACACATGACAATGAAAAGATGGTTGATGTAGTATGTTAAAAATGTATAATACCCCACATTTCACTCACATTTAAAAAAGCTGCCTGGCTCAGTTTTTTACTCAAATATAAACTTAGGTGTTTGAAAGGATACCCATTATTAATTAAAATGATTAATAATGAAGTATTAACAATTTATTAACAATATTTAATATTTTCCATTACTGCCCTTCGCCATTTACACATATCAGCCGTTCCAGCCTACCGGGCGGCTCTAATTCAATCTGACACCTTGGAGTTCCTCATGCAGTAGGTGGTTGTTTAGGGGAAGGTAGTGCCCTTTTTCTCTCTTAATTCCAACCGCATCTCTCACCAAGTGCCTTCAACAACCGCTGATTTAATCTTATGCATCGTCCAAAGCACTAGGATGTAAGACACATCTTAACGCAGCCTGACTGAAACATTTATGGCTCTAAACTATTCTACTAAACCCTTCTAGACACAGTGTTACTGGGCCACTCTTTAAAATTCAACCACTGTGAGCGAATATACTACTAACGCTGGTCTAAATGCAGTAGTGTGTATCACAATTTTACAAGTTTAGGCCTATTTGTATTTTATGTTGTGTTTTAAATGCAACACCATTCTGGGCTATTGAACTGCTTGTTCTGCTGGGTAAAAATTAGGTGGCCAAATAAATGAATAGGAAAGGGTGTGACAAAAGAAGGACAAATAAATGTTAGGATAAAAGTATGGTAGGATTGACAGAATCAAATACATCATTTTATTGCTGTTAGAAGATGTTTCTAGAATTTGTCTCCTTAAACATTTCTTATTATTACTAGGGTCCATGACATAACACTTTTATTTTTGCCAAATGTATTAAATATGTTATAAATACAATGCAAACACAAACAAAAAACCTCAAAACACCCGTTCTTTGATAAATTGTTTTTTTTATCTTGCAACTAAAAGTTAAACTTTTGGGTTATGTCGGCGGTGTCATTAATAAATGAAATAAGAGCGAGAGAATGTTTTGCAACAAGATTTGATGGGTGTGGGCAGAAAGACACCCATGTGTGCAGGTTGCGGGAAAATGGCGGGCCCGCAAAATAGCCTGTATGTATATAGTATCCAAATACAAATAAACTGTTGTCTTTTGTACAAGAGCAACAACTTACCTAAAATAAAACAATTTTAAAGCGTGAGGTGGATGATAGCGGGGCTATGCAGTAAAAAACATCTTACTTTTGGTTTTCAATCTGATCAAGTGTTTCCATTCCTATCAAGCGGATTACAAACGGCATAAACCACCCCTTACAATCCGACTGAAATTTCAATCGGTTTGGGCATTTTTAATCTTATTGACGCGTTTATATTGAGCATTTTCATTCAGATTGGACTTTTAATCGGATTACATTGATTGGTCCATGTAAACGCAGCAGCCACTATGAGAAACATTTAAATTTATTCTGTTTCTCATGTTTTATTAAATTGGAAACAAGATATAATATTAAAAGATATGCATGTAGAAGCAGTGTAACAAATCTATGTAACATTAGGCTTTTGGTTACCTGCAAGCTTTTGCAGCATCAGAACAAATAGTTATAAACAGGACACATTGTGAATGATGCATGCGGAAGCATATTATTGCCAAGACTGTGACATAATCCTGCTGAAGCGGGTGGGAATGACATCTTTGTGCAGCTCTCTAGGAACAGTCAGTCAACCTCTTCTTAAAGGAACAGTGTCAAAATCACATGACCCACAAGGCCCTGACTCATCAAGCTTTAAATGTCGCGTCAGAGCATTAATGTTGAGTTGCAACCCCCACCACATATACATGCAAACAACATTAAACTTGATTTTAACCACAGGGTGACTTCAAAAAAGCGAACGCCTCTTTACAGCCCCAAAAGGTGGCACAAAAGTTATCAAAAATGTCACATCGATGACTAAATGTGAGATGATACATGTCATTATGTAAGTACATTATGCAACCACATTGACATTAATCTTAAAACTCTCTGCATGCATGGATGAGTGTGATCAAAACGGGAAGCTGGGTTTGCCACAGTAATAGATCCATTAAGAAATTAAATTGGTCATGGATTATCAAACATGACATGATGGAGAGTTTCACTGCAGCAGGCGTTCAAAATGATCTTCCTGCTTCAATGCTGATTCAGGCAAGTTTTTATAAAGTTTTTATCTGCAGCTACTTTTGTAGGAGACATTTAACTGGATATTAACCATTCATTTATTATTCATATGAAAGTGCTAAATGAAAGGACAGCACGTATCAACTAGTCACCAAAAAAATTGCAGCGAAGCATCAAACCAAATTTAACGACACAACTGAGACAAAGTCAAATTCCACTGCAGGGGAGATGCATATAGCCAAATATACTCAATAGCTGGTCCCCTATTCCCAATCATATGATCTCCAGAACACTTTCACACCTTCTGTGAAAATACATTATGAATATCTACAGAGACACACCACTGCATGCATTTCTTCTGTGTATACAGTATATAATTTTTTTCACTGTTTATGTAATAAAACGTCATTTCAGAATGATGCTGCTGAATGTGTGTGATGTGTGGCCTTGTTTTTATATCCCGGTGGGGTCCTAAACCTGAATGCACACCAACACATGTGGACTTGTGTATCAATGGGGACCAAAATTCAGAACGTTTTCTATGATCTTTAGGTTTTGAATATACAGTTTATCTAAAAAAACATTGCACATATGGACTGTCCCCACCGAGATAATAAACCAGACGATGTGTGTGAGTGTGTGTGTGTGTGTGTTCGTGTGTTCGTGCGTGCGTGTTTGTTTGATGTTTTTTTTTTATCTGTATACAGATGAGCTGTCTCTTACTGCTCTGTGTCATTACAGAGGGATGTGAAGACAGGCCCGATGGGGCAGAACACGTCCACATGCATTTGTCATAACGAAGCACTTAAGGCACTGTCAGAGAACAAGGTGTGTGTGTGCATGCGTGTGTGCATGCGTGTGTGTCAATGTGTGTGTGTGCGTGTGCGTGTGCGTGCTTGTGTCACCGTAGAAGGGCCTATGTGTCCATCCTCTACATTCTTCAAGGGAATGGAAAGGCGTTCAAACAAACACTAAACAACCAAACAATTAAGTCTACTTAAAATGAGTACATAAATTATCACATACAAACGCATTCATGCCTGTGACGAATCCATTCTTGGCATAGAAACATTTTGTTCAGCCACACATCCATATATGCTCATACACAACTTCACCCACATATTTCACAATCAGAATCTCATTTGCTCAGACACCTTCTTCCTTTACATTGCCTCTCACACACACATAGACATGACCACAGTGAGGGGGGGGGGCTGTGAGAGTCTGCCGAGCCCCTCCAGGCCAGATCCTCCTTTCCACATGAGTGTGTCCAGTCGCCAGACAACCCCCAGCCCCCATTCTCCTTCTCTCTCCTTTTGGGCCACAGGCAGCAACATGGCTCTGAATGCTCCAAAGACATACAAAATCAAATACTCATCGCAAGCTGTGTCTTTTATTACTGTTATATAAGTGTTTTGTGCATGACGGATGGAGAGGGAGCCACAGAGATGTTCCTGTTTTTTAGCTTTGTGGTTGGAGGTGCGATGCTAGGAGAAACATTTTATACAGTCTTTTTACAATATTTTCTCTACTACTCTCTACTGCTATTGTCCGTTTATACTGTGAAACAGTGCTGATTCGTACTGACCTTGACTTGATATAACAGATTGTTGCTCTGATGCTTTGTCAATTTGAAATGATGAGACTCAATCTTCATTTAACGGAGGGGGATCTCAGAGCCTAAAGGCTTTTCTGTCACAAATATCTGATGTAATTCGGAGGCCAGAAACACAGACGAATATACACTTCATACAGCCACTAGGATTGTTTAATTGAAAAGCAATGAGGTTTAATGCATGCATCAATACTGTACAGTTTTCTACACACACTGAAAAAGTTAAAGGGTACACAAAAAGGGTGCACCCTGACTCTCATGTGCAGTCACATCTTTAGCTCTTCAGACTCTCCTCACAATAATAGTTTATTTATTATACAGTCTCCTATATATCATAATATAGTAAGCATCACCCTTTTTGCTTGCCATATTCTCAGTAACTAAATTATCTTGTCTTAGGTTACAGATAGAGGGTGATTTAGTGACTTGCAAGTGTTTGCATCATAGCAGTATCCCACCCAGACATCCGCGAAGCCCCTCCCCAGCCCAAAATCCAACAGTGTGATGTGCGAATACGTGAGTTTAAATCTGAATGTATTTATTTACCGTACTGTTCATTAAATCAGACAGCTTTGCTGTCCCATCATTTCAACAGGATGAACCTATACGTTTGTATGCTTATATGACAGCACTGTGTGACCAACTGTGGCTATGCGCGCACAATTATTTGTGTGTTTGTGCACGCGTTTGAGCGTAAGCTCGTCCTGAGTGAGTGTTCTGCCACGACTGTGGCGGTGACACACGCTGTCCTGTCACAGGGGACCGTTCCTGATGAAAACAGTGGACTAGCAAACGTGTGACTAGCTCTAACCTTCTCCCTGTACTGTTGCATCATCGACCTCCAGGACATCTCACAGTGAACGGTTCTCTCGAACTGAAACCTATCCATGTGATCGTTCCAAACGGCCCCACTAACTTGCCCTCATTTTCATTACTTTCTAAATGTTGATGTGAAAAGCGCACATGATTAAATAACTGAAATAAAAATAATGGATTATTTTCCATGGTGTTTGTTCACTGAAGCGATAAATGTCTCATGGTTGATTGACACTGGGAGGAGGTGGGAGGAGCCATGAAATAAAGGGATGAGAAATAGTCCATCGGTGCTGTACTTTTTTGGATTCTGTTTAAACCAATTGAAGGACTGCCCGTCCATGATCCAAAGCCACTGAATCTCTCTTCCTTAAAACTTTTGAATTCATTCAAACTGGAACTTAAATGCAGTGTCCTTGGACATCTGTTTGATCTATTTCAGAAAGCTTGTCGGGTATTATTCAAGTGTCTTTGATAACTTTGTCATTTATTTTGTAGTTTGCAGAGCATTAATGTAGTGAACAATGTGCCTTTTTAAGGCAAGGTTGAAATGAAGACATCATTTCCCTTATGTACAGGCACATTGTGGTTGTCACTGTTCAGATGAGGATGAGGGCATACTGGTTTGTGACAAACTCTGTCAGACCCCATTATGTCAAACAAGCTTATGGTCTCTATTTGTCCCCCAAATATACCAATGACATCATCTACAGAGTACAGAACATGAGTCAGGGGGGCGTGCACTTTGAGATAATCATGCAGATATTTACAGACTGGCACAGGCTGTTGTTTTACTTTTTGTTGTGGTTTGTTTTTTATAAACTTTACTTTCCCTGAATTTGTTCCTTTCACTTTCTCTCTTCATCTCTGTTTCACCTTTGTGTTATTCTCGCTCTCCTCCAGGGCCTGGACAACATGCTCCTGATGACTCAGTTCTTTAACAGATTGTTAAGGGTGCGTGTGTGTATGCGTGCATCTGTCAATCAGTGAAGGTTGAAAGAAAACCGAGGGTCATTCTGCAAAACAGGTGCCATTTATAACCCTCCTATGTGTGTTAAAATAACTTTAACAATTAATTGCTGACCAGTTTCTGTAGATGTTTTTAAAAAAATTATCATTGGTTAATTATTAAATTCAGTTTATTTAAAAAGTATTATATTTATTATTTGTGCTACAATTGGTATAATTGGTATAATTAATTTGCCACCTTGCTTTTAAAGTAAACAACTATTCGAAAAATGTTATGAAAATGTTATTATAATGACATTATATAACAAAATCGTAAAGGAAAAGTCAAAGTCAGCTCTCCTTTATCACTTTATAACATTGTACCTTTAGGGAAAAGTTGACAATGTCAGCCATTTCAAATTACTTTTATGTCCAAACTTTTAACCTGTCAAACCTTGCTCTCTGAAGACATAATATTCAAACACTTGTTCTTTTGATTTTGCACTTCATTATGACTTATTATTTATTTAATAAAACAAACCATATTTATTTGAAACTAGAAAAGACCAACAATATGAATAAATGTAATTTTTTCAATAAGAATGGACTTGTTGAAGAAAGAACTATGTAACAGTTATAACTGTTATGCACTGATAACATGTATTTAGATTTATGCATGTGGCAGACTCTTTTACCCAAAGCAACTTACATTGCATTATACTATACATTTGTATGTGCATCCCTGGGATCAAACATGTGACCTTGACATTGCTAGGGCCCTGCTCTTACCAATGAGCTACAGGAAAGCTGTAGCTTGTTAATAAGAACAATAAGAAGCACAATAACAGGCCTCCCATAAAAGAACAACCTGATTCATTGTAATCTTTATTCTCTTATTGGCTGGCCCTCACTACATACTTGCCGCCGAATTCATTGGCTCCTAGTCCTTATTAGGCTTATCCCTGCGGGGTCAGAATTGTTGCATTATTCTGAATAAATAAACTACGATCCGCAAATAAATGTAGAGAGTTTCACAAACATTTTTTAAATTCACATATGCACAAAAAGCGTTACATTTTTAAAAATGTAAGACGTTCCACAAAAAGAAATTGCATTCACAAATAAATACAATGAGATTTGCAAATAAAAATATTTACACATTTATTTTTAATATCATTTATTTGAAGATCGCTATCTGCACATTTGTGGATCGCTTTCTGCGCATTTGTAAATCGCTACACGCATTTGTGGATCAGTGCGTGCATTTGTGGATCAGTGCGTGCATTTGTGGATGGCTTTCTGTGCATTTGTGGATTTTGAAACATTTCTTACATCAAGGCTTTCGCACAATCCACAAATAAGTGGACTCCGCTCACTATCTACGCAAGCCAATCTGGTGACTTCTAGTTTGCTCTGCACTAAGATTCAGGGTGCAAACATGGTGGCTAGTGGCGGTCTAAATTGTCTCGGTTTATCCCTATCTGGAATCATCTCTGTTGTGTTTAATTTCAGTAAAGCGGAAGATGTGGTCGGGATGACGGGATCGGTGGATTTTAGTTTGAACTGCTAATGATTTTCTGGACCCTGTGCATGCGTTCACACACATCCTAAAGACATGTGATGTGTAATGTACTTTAATATAGTCCTATCCGTAGAGCTGTCACAGTAAAGGAATTTTTCTTGCAATGATTTTAGCTTTTTTATAGTTTTTGGTGACAGAGATTGTACACCCCAGTCCGTGCATGCTTTTAGTGTCAAGTCATAAACACTTCAGTCGTTTGTCACTAACATATGGACAATGCATATAAACACAACCAAACATTACTGAGAAGTATAAAGAAGAGGCCCTTCTCATTTCTTAGGTATTAACGCATTTTAGACCGTCACTAGCCGCAATGCTTGCTCCCTGAATCTTAGTGCAGAGCAAAACGTGATTGGCTGGAGTTAGAACGTGCCCTATTGGTCTACTAAAATTACCTAATTGGCTTGAGTAGATAGTGGGCGGAGTCCACCTATTTGTGGATTGTGCACACGCCTTGACGTAAGAAATGTTTCAAAATCCACAGATGCACAGAGAGCCATCCACAAATGCATGCAGCGATCCACAAATGCACAGAAATTGATCCACAAATGTTCAGAAAGCGATCTTCAAATAAATACCATTAAAATAAATGTGTAAATATTTTTTATTTGCAAATCTCATTGTACTTATTTGTGAATGCCATTTCTTTTTGTGGAACGTCTAACATATATTTATGGTTCGCTTTTTGTGCATATGTGGATTTAATTTTTTTTTGTGAAACTCTACATTTATTTGCGGATCATAGTTTATTTATTCAGATTAATGCAACAATTCTGACCCCATATATCCCCTCCATATCTCAACTCACTGATCACAGTAGCAACTTCAATTCGTAGTACGCGTTCTAGTAGGTATATTTCTTTGGCCGTCCCCAAAGTCAAGTCTTCTTTTGGCCGCCTTTCCTTCCAGTTCTCTGCTGCCTAAAACTGGAATGAACTGCAAACATCTTTAAAACTAGAGGTACCGATCTCCCTTGTTAACTTTAAGCTTCAGCTGTCAAAGTTGTTCACTGATCCCTGCTCTTGTTAGCAGCCCCGTTATGGTGCACTATAGTATATTTACATTGTGTCTTATTAGACGTTTTAATATTCCTCAAGGACTATTTAGTGTAAATGTGTAATTCAATATTCAAATAAATATTTTTAGACAAATTGTTGATGACAAAATCAGCTTTACTGTGGCTCAGTGGTTAGAGCATGGTGCCAGCTACGCCAAGGTAATGGGTTTGATCCCAGAGGATTGCACATCTGAAACAAATCTATAGTACAATGCATGTAAGTCACTTTGGATCAAAGCGTCTACCAATTGCATACTGTAAATGTAAAATGTCTCACAACATTGTACATACAGTTAACTATTATACTAAAGGTATTTATTACTAAAAAGATTATTTTAATCCCTGTAGACCATTCCAAAAACATTCTTAAAATGATTCATTGCTATTTGTATTATGTAAATTGTAAAAATTTAATTATTTAATGCACACCTGCAGAGGAACACCCTTGCCATGACAAAAACATGACACGAGGAAAACCCTTCATAATCTGAGCAACAGTATATGGTTGCCCCGACTCTTCTATCCTCTCCTTAAAAATACTAGCTCTGGAGGGATTTGCACTAGCCTGTAATTTTTTTCCAGTCCACTAAGGGTAGCTATCTATTTTTGGCATCACATGATTGACTAGCACCGAGTGCCAATGTCCAAAACTCGCATAATATCCTCCAGACCTACAGCCAGGTGATATAAGGGCCCTCTCTATGTGAACAAAACAACAGGCAGCTGTTCTCAAACATAACTCATGCTGTAGATTTAAGAAACAACAACAGCATAATCTCATATTATTTTTCCAAGTGGGTTTCAAAGAGAGCTTTTCCAACATTGCGCCGAACTGTTCTAAGCACAGTATGAAACGGTTACAGTTATTTTTTCGGCACGGTTGTCTAACCATGCTGAATCGTGCTAATGAATGCACAGAGACGTTATAGCTCAGTCTCTTGTGTTATCAAGGCAGCGTGTGACGTGTTGTGTTTACATTCTAACATTTCCGTTATCAGCCCTACGAAGGAAAATTAAACCATTTTTGTATCGTCTGGCATGGATCGGCACAGAGTGGAACGATTAAACAACGAGAACGATTCTGCGCAATGGTGGAAAAGTGCTCATAGACACCCACACCAGGACCCTCTCAGTCCATGGGTAGCTGTTTAGGGAGCCTTGTCCAAGAGCCAGCCTTCAGAGATGAAAGAATTAAAGATAAGAGAAATAGAAAGAGGAAAAAGTTCATTTTGATAAACCCACCGTGAGATTCGACCTGAGATTCAATTAACAGCTTTTCTGCTCTTAACCGTTTATCAGCAGAATGCATCACTGGAATAAACGCATATAACTGACTAAATTCATTCGAATCTGTCCGAGTCAAGGATTACTTTCTTCAATCAAGGGATTGTTAACCTGTGGATAAGCTTTCTACTTTTTGACCTCAAGTGAAAAAGCACAACCTTGCAGAAGGATACTGCATCTATTTTTAGCATTGCAAAAGTGTCTTGAACATAATTGGTGCGCATATTTTAATCCCATGAATTTGTTTTCATAATTCAGAGATTTTTAGGTAGCCATTGATGTCAAATTGATTTATAAGCATTGCCATACGCTGGCAAAGTGATGTATATATCTTTCTGTGGGATTAAATTGTAGGTTCTAAACAAATAACTCACCACCTTCATGCCTCAAGAAGGGATTGTAATTTTCCCATAATTCTCTGTGAATGCAGGCCTTATTTCTTGGCATTTACTGCACACAGCGGCTGACACAAACAACTGGGAGAAACCAGCTAAGATATGGCAGCTAGGAAACTAGCCAGGATCTAGCCAACTGCCAAGAAACATTTACAGAGTTTCTGCAACTCACTACATTCTAGCAATCTAGCATGCTCCTCTGTCATCATGCTCTCCCAAACACACACAGAGGAAAAGACAGCACATCTGTTCCTTATTGAATCCAGAGAAAGGTCCAAGCCAAACTAATTATTCAACACCACCGAGAGGTTTTGATACACAGTACATATATAGAAATATTTACTTGCGTCATTGCGAGCTGACATGTGCATTTGCCCCAAAAATGAACTCGGAAAATAACCTTGTCTGTTCCTAGCAAGTGCAAACACTGGGAGCAATAATATTTTTTATTAAATTAGTAAAAAAATTATATTTTTCCACATGTAATGTAGAATGACACATGTCTGCCATTTAGTAATAAACTTGTAAACAATAGCCTATTATAGCGGATGTCAGGCATCATTTTCTTGGTATAGTACTCAGTTACTCTGAAATTGTCTGGTTAAAGGGACAGTTCACACAAAAAGAAAAATGCTGACATCATTTACTCACCATCAGGTTGTGCCAAACCTGTATAAACTTCTTTCTTCTGCTGAACACAAACGAAGCTATTTGGAACAATGTCTGTATCCAAACAGATCTCATCCCCCCTCCCATGGTAGGGACAATAAATACTCAAAATACCCAAAGGGGGATGAGATCTGTTTGGTTACTAACATTCTTCCAAATATCTTCCTTTGTGTTTAGCCGAATAAAGAAATGTATACAGGTTTGGAAGAACTTGATGTATACCTCAATAATACACATGCCTGCATTGCATATACTATTGCCGTGGTTGTATACCACTATTGCTGTGGTTTTGTTCCATACAAAAACTGTAATCAAACCTTAAAGGTAAACAAATAATTGTATATAAAAAAAAAATGATTCACGCAAACAGCTTTGCTCTTAAAAACATGAATATGTATATATGATTTTGAGGCCATATTATAAACAGGATCATTGAACAAAGTGCTATTTATTCTCAGCGAATGTGTCAGCACACTTTGTAGGGCTGCATGAAAACTTCCATATCATGCCACATACTGGCTGGTTAATGATGACTCATGTGTGTGTTTGTGGCTCAGTGAAGAGTTGCTGAAGTGACTCTGTGGCTCTTTATGTGTTTCATTGGCAGATTACAGAACCTGTGGTTGCAGAGCGAGAAACAAGAGAAAAGAGCGAAAGAGATAGAGAGAGAGCTTATAAAATGAATCATTTCCATAGCTGCAACAGACCTAATTTGTCATGGACTGAATAAACCTTCTCTTTCAGCAAGACAAAAACATTGCCGTCAAAATCTCTACATTTATCATGTTATCAATAGAATCGAGTCATTCCTTTGCATAAGTCAGAGAGGCAGGGATAAAAACAGAGGTTTTTGGTGGGCGTTTCACTGCTCTTGAGAAGCCAACATTGTAGGAGGGATCCCAAAGTGCTCACACACTTCTCCAACAGCAGCAGAAACATTTGTCTGACATTCGAGCGATGTCTATGATGATTTCACAAGACTTTTTGTTGGCTATAATTTTGGATAAACAAAGAATTTACCACGCAATGACAATAAAGAGTTGACAATAACAGTACAGTTTGTATTAGCCCATTCTGTTTTTGCTTTGAACCATTATGATATCAGCTCAGACATGAATATAATCGTAATACATACTGCCAGAGGCTTAACCCGATCTGTCACAGGCTACTGGGAACTCAACAAAGGAGAAGAGAAATTTGGTCCTTTACACAAAAGTAGTGGACCGGATAAATTACACCAGAGAACCTACTAAACAAAAACCTTACCTGTTGCCTGTATCACGAAGCAAGGTGAACAAACACTGAGTAGCAGAGAAAGTTTTGAGTTGACAAAACCAGACAAACTCAACCTGGTTTAGATCAGGTTCAGCTGTAGTACAACGCTTGGTATAAACTTTCTCTGTCAGCTACTGACTATATCAATGCAGAATCAACTGAATTTAAATTATTTATATAGATTTACGAAAAGATAAAGATAATATGTACACTTCATTACTTAAAAATGCAAAAATAGTTGTATTAATTTAAATGCTATGTTTAAGATTAATTAATCCATATTGATTATCAACTCATATAATAATTAAATGTGACAACCATTTTACAGACAGCTCAATGTACAGCCCGGCTCCTCAAGCGCCTTGACGAACTGATACAGTGGGCTAGGATGAAGATTAAGCCCTCAAAGTCCAGGAGCCTTTCAATCAGGAAAGGGGTGAGGGACGACAGGACGGTGTTCACAGCAGGAGGGGAGAAGATGCCATTGCTGAAAGAGCAATCCGACTGATGTCTTGGGAGGAAGTATACTTCAGAGCTCTCTGACAAGACAGACGGGGAAGTTGGTGCAGAAACTGAAGATATGGTGTTACCAATTCACACCCCAATAAACCAATTTGAAATGATTCAAGTTTTGTGACATGGTGCATTATCCTGCTGAAAGTAGCCATCAGAGGATGGGTACATGGTGTTCATAAATGGATGGACATGGTCAGAAACTATGCTCAGTTAGGTCGTCGCATTTAAACGATGCCCAATCGGCACTAAGGGGCCTAAAGTGTGCCAAGAAAACATCCCCCACACCATTCCACCACCAGCCTGCACAGTGTTAACAAGGCATGATGGATCCATGTTCTCATTCTGTTTACGCCAAATTCTGACTCTACCATCTGAATGTCTCAACAGAAATCAAAACTCCTCAGACCAGGCAACATTTTCCCAGTCTTCAACTGTCCAATTTTGGTGAGCTTGTGCAAATTTTAGCCTCTTTTTCCTATTTGTAGTGGAGATGAGTGGTACCCGGTGGGGTCTTCTGCTGTTGTAGCCCATCCGCCTCAAGGTTGTGCGTGTTGTGGCTTCACAAATGCTTTGCTGCTTACCTCGGTTGTAACGAGTGGATATTTCAGTCAAAGCCGCTCTTCTATCAGCTTGAATCAGTCGGCCCAGTCTCCTCTGACCTCTAGCATCAACAAGGCATTTACACCCACAGGACTGCCGCATACTGGATGTTTTTCCCTTTTCACACCATTCTTTGTAAACCCTAGAAATGGTTGTGCGTGAAAATCCCAGTAACTGAGCAGATTGTGAAATACTCAGACCAGCCCGTCTGGCACCAACAACCATGCCACGCTCAAAATTGCTTTAATCACCTTTCTTTCCCATTCAGACATTCAGTTTGGAGTTCAGGAGATTGTCTTGACCAGGACCACACCCCTAAATGCATTGAAGCAACTGCCATGTGATTGGTTGATTAGATAATTGCATTAATGAGAAATTGAACAGGTGTTCCTAATAATACTTTAGGTGAGTGTATACATACACGGGTGTCTCAATTTAATGTCGATATAACAAGTAATTCTGATCCTTCGGGGAGTGAGTGAATTAGAATATATTAGGTAGTCAATACACAAAGATCAAAAATGCTTTATTTGAGAAATGTTAATTATGTGAGTTGTTTTAAATCATTACGGGTACAATGCTCTTTGTAGAGTGACACAGGAGAAGGTCAGAATACACCTCTGCTGTATGCCATTACTTACAGTCAGCCGAAGAGTTCATTGCCCACAACTCATCCACTGATCTCACTGATGACTGTGGCGTTATGAAACCGTTGCCGTGGAACTCGTGTGCTTTGGCATGTTGCTGCGTGGAGTGAAAGATTCCTGGCTCCACACAAAATAACAAGCCAATATTTGCCAATAACAGTTAAAATGAAATGTCCAAACAGACAGTTTAGAGTAGATGCATCCATTCAAATATTACATCAAATATGAACACATGCAAGGTGGTAGAGGTGCACAAAATTTACTAAACACAAAATTTACAAGTTCACAACAAAATTAAGCCAAAACAAAAATAAATTAAGCTACAGTGGAAAAGCACCAGACCAAAACAGTCATAAGTAGCACAGGTATATTTGCAGCGATAGCCAATAATACATTGTGGATCAAAATTTAAAATTTTCTTTAATGCCAAAAAATATAAGATAGAGAGAGGGGGATTTAACATTACGTGACATGCCATCTTACGCACAGAAGCCATTGACACGTCACTATGCTAAGTGGTACATTGGGTGGCAGATCCGGTTTTCATTGGTATGAGTCAGTGGATAGTGACATGTGTCACTTAAAACGTGTGACATGTGACAGTAAAAAGTAAAAAAATTTAAGTAGAACTTGCCGGTTGCCAAGCACGCCAAATACGCATAAACATTATTTTTAAACTACCACCTATTTAATTATTTGCTAAGGCGAACTCGTGAAATTATGTCACACAATAGATACAGCGAGTAGCATGTGTCACTAGGTGCCACATACTGTACAGCAACATTTCTGCAACAGGTCAGTGGCACATCATGACACAACCTACTGGCGCATCTGGTTTGCACTGGCATGTGTCAGTTGGTGGTGGCGTGTGCCAATGGATAGTGGCATGTGCCACTAAAACATGTCACATGTGTCGATCTATTGCATTGTGCACCACTGACATTGTGTGGAATATGTCGTATATTGTGACATCTCAGCCTTGTGACACGTGAGGCTGCAGATTTTTGGTTTATTGAGTGCTGACCAGTGTACACTTACTTATACAGCCACCTAAAGGCGTGCATGCAGTATCATGCAAAAACACAGTAACGCGAGTGTGAATGTCGAATTCGTGGTGAACTTATGATATATTTCTTCATTTTGTTTCCTGCAATGGGCAGTTTGAATGATCAACAACACTGGCGTTACATATAACATTCAGTGGCACATGCCACTCTGATGTGCCACCAACTAACAACATGTTTTCAATAAATTATGACAAAATTGAAAACACTGTAATGATATGGGCTGCGTTTCCCAATAAAGCTGTCTCTTGGCGTGCTACGAAGACTCTAAAGGTATATCTTAACTACAGGTATAGCTTTTCTACGTGTGTTTCCCGAACTATACCTTGGGAGGTACTTTCCTACGTGGTGCTGAATGAATGGATATCGATCGCTCGACAATCAATTATTCACTCTAAACAGACTGCTTTATGTGAGACCAAATAAAATAAAAACTTTAGAAATAGTTGAAGTGGCATTTATTAGGATTCATGGGATAAAAATAAACCAAATTACAAACTAAATCCAACCATGGTTTTCATTTATTTATTTATTAAAATTTATTTATTGGATTTCTATATGTATAAAAGGGAGCCGGCGTGCTGCATTCATTCACCTTTTGTGCTGAGGAGCCTGAGGATCGTGCCCCGACTGCTGCAGCGGGCGGCCAGCGTTGTGGCATGAAGGACACAACGTCTCGTTCCCTCCATCAGGGAACGGAGGTTACATACGTAACCGAGACGTTCCCTTTCTGTCGGTCTATCGACGTTGTGTCGACAGAATGGGGTTCCTCGGAAAACGCCACAGCGCTGTGCCGCGTCACAATTCCTCGCGAAGCGACCCTGACTGGCCTGGGCGTGTCAGACGTGAGCGCTAGCATGAATTGCAACCTTCCAGTGGAAGGGAAGGAGTCCAGAGCTTTCTTAAAAAGATGGGAGCCCCTTCCACCGGCCGTCACGGACGGCGGCCTACTTCTCTTAACAGCGAGAAGCCGCCCGGCACCGTAAGGGCCACTGGGAAGCGTCATTCCCCCCTGAGGGAACGCGCTACGGAGACCATTTCCTACCGCAGGGAGGAGCTTTAGTGGAGATCCACACACGGTCTCACCGAATAGGGGAGAGCACGTGGGAAACATGCAGACACGAGATGGTGTCGCGAGCAGGTGAAGTACACCTGGGAGAGGTCATGGGCCATTGATTGAGAGCCATTCATGAGAAGACAACAGACGGAACCGCCCTGTGGGTGGGTTACTACTTGTGGAGCACTAGGCCTTGTTTGAGCCACTGCTAGAGCTCAGAAACAGGCCAAGGGAGGAAGGGCTGCTCCGCCGGGCCCGCCACCGAGGTGTGCTTAGTGATGGATGGAATGCCTACTCTTCACCCAGTGGGGGGAAGAGGGGAGGCTAGATGGCGCCGCGTCTCACCTGGGGAGGGACGCTATCGCAGGCGTACGCCCACTGGCTGCCGTACTTACCTGGCGGTGTCCCGTAAGACTCTGGCTGATACCGGTTCCACGCGGAGGCTGTAGAACCTCGCGAAGGTGCTGGGCGTAGCCCAACCCGCAGCTCTACATACGTCTGCCAGAGAGGCGCCCTGAGCCTTTGCCCACGAGGAGGCCACACCCCTGGTGGAGTGTGCCCTCGCTGCAAGCGGGCACGGGAGATCCTGTGATCGGTAAGCCATAGTGATGGCGTCCACGATCCAGTGCGCCAACCTCTGTTTGGAGACAGCCCTCCCCTTGTGCTGACCTCCAAAACAGACAAAAAGCTGCTCAGAGCTCCTGAAGCTCTGCGTGTGGTGCAAGTAGAGGCGCAGCGCGCGTACTGGACACAACACGGAAGGGGTTGGGTCTTCCTCCCCAGAAGGGAGCGCCTGCAGGTTCACCACCTGCTCCCGAAAGGGAGTGGTGGGACCTTTGGGCACGTAGCCAGGCCGGGGTCTCAGGATAACGTGAGATTGACCAGGCCCGAACTCTAGGCAATCCGTGGCCACGGAAAATGCTTGTAGGTCCCCTACCCTCTTGATGGAAGCGAGCACCACTAGGAGAGCCGTCTTCATCGAGAGATGAGAAAGAGCGGCATCTCCGAGGGGGTCGAAGGGGGGCCTCTGGAGGCCCGCCAGGACCACATTGAGGTCCCAAGAGGGAACGGAGCGCGGACGGGCCGGATTCAGCCTTCTCGCGCCCCTCAGGAACCTAATGACCAGGTCGTGCTGTCCCAGAGACTTCCCACTAACTGGTTCGTGATGAGCGGCAATTGCGGCTACATACACTTTCAGCGTGGAAGGGGAGAGATTGTTCTCGAGTCTCGACTGCAGGAAAGACAGCACGCTTCCGACCGAGCATATCCGTGGGTCTTCTCCACGAGAAGAACACCAGGACGAGAAGAGAAGCCACTTAAATGCGTTTAACCGCCTCGTGGCCGGGGCCCTAGCCTGAACAATGGTTTCCACCACCGCTGGGGGTAGAGCACTCCGGATCTCCTCGTCCCGTCCAGGAGACAGACATGGAGGTTCCAGAGGTCTGGTCTCGGATGCCATAAACGTGCCCTTCCCCTGAGAAAGAAGGTCCTTCGTCAGGGGAAATGACCAGGGGGGAGTTGTCGTCAGGAGCATTAGCTCCGAGAACCAAGTCCGGTTGGGCCAGTAAGGCACAACTAGTAGCACTCGATACTCCTCTTCCCTGACCTTGCACAAGACGTGTGCAATGAGGCTCACTGGGGGGAAGGCGTACTTCCGCTTGTCCCGCGGCCAGCTGTGCGCCAAGGCATCCGTGCCGAGGGGGGCCTCGGTCAGGGAGTACCAAAGCGGGCAATGGGTGGTGTCCAGGGAGGCGAACAGGTCCACCTGTGCCTGCCCGAACTGCACCCAAATGAGCTGGACTGCGCGGGGGTGGAGCCGCCACTCTCCGCGGGGTGTCGACTGATGAGAGAGCGCATCGGCTGTCTGGTTCAGGTCGCCCGGGATGTGAGTGGCTGACAGAGACTTCGTCACCTGCTGGCTCCACAGGAGGAGGCGTCGGGCGAGTTGTGATAGCGGCCGTGAACGAATACCACCCTGTCGGTTGATATATGCCACGGCAGTCGTGCTGTCTGACCGGACCAGCACGTGCTTGTCCTGCACGAGGGGTAGGAACCTCCTCAGTGCAAGCAGCACCGCCAACAACTCTAGGCGATTGATATGCCAGCGTAGGTGGGGGCCCGTCCACAGACCCGACACTGCGTGCCCGTTGCACACAGCACCCCAACCCTGTAGGGAGGCGTCTGTCAGCACCACGACACGCCTCGAAACCTGCCCAAGAGGGACCCCTGTCCGCAGAAAGGTCATAGAAGACCTCCGGCAGAAGGGCGTGATCGCAACACGCCTGTTGCCGGTGTGCCACGCACTCCAATGAACTCTGCTCTGTAGCCAGTGCTGTAGCGGTCTCATGTGCATGAACCCGAGGGGGACCACCCCCGCCGAGGACGCCATGTGTCCCAGGAGCCTCTGAAAAAGTTTCAGTGGGACCGCTGGCTGCTGCCTGAAGTTGAACCCCAAATGGTCTAGGTGCCGGAGCACCAGGTCCCTGTGTGTACACAACAGATCTCGCGAGTGCGCCAAGATGAGCCAGTCGTCGAGATAGTTGAGTATGCGCACCCCCTGCTCCCTGAGGGGACTGAGGGCGGCCTCCACGACCTTCGTAAAGACTCGTGGAGACAGGGACAGACCAAATGGGAGGACGCGATACTGATATGCCTGTCCCTCGAAAGCGAACCGCAGGAACGGCCGCTGACGAGGGAGGATGGACACATGGAAGTACGTGTCCTTCCGGTCGATCGCCATGAACCAATCCTGTTGTCTGACGGTCAGAATGCGCTTCTGCGTTAGCATCCTGAACGGCAGCTTGTGTAGGTGCTTGTTCAGGGTACGCAGGTCCAAGATGGGGCGCAACCCGCCACTTTTCTTGGGGAGAATGAAATACGGGCTGTAAAACCCGGAGTACATCTCGGCCAGAGGGACGAGCTCGATCGCCCCCTTCGTCAGAAGGGTAGCGACCTCGGCCCGAAGCACGGGAGCATCTACCCCTCCCACTGAGGTGAAGAGGATGCCCCGAAACTTGGGTGGGCGCTTGGCAACTGAATCGCATAGCCGAGACGGATCGTTCTCTCTAGCCAACGTGCTGGTCTGGGAAGAGCCAACCAGGCTCCCAGGGACCGAGACAGGGGGACCAGAGGTTCGATCTGATTCATTGCCCCCGTGGGGGGTGGTTCGATGGCTGGCAGTACGGCTCCCTCGCCGTGGGGGGGACCCCCACGGAGGGGAGAGCGGCTCTGCCGAGGTGCCTGCCTAGCGATATCGCGGCACACCGCACCGTCTGACTGAGGGTGCTGGTGGCCACTGAGGGTTACACCCGACCGTGTGTCTCGCCGGGACACAACGTGGGGTTGCCGAGCACCGTCCTGCGGAGGATGAGAGCGGCTGTGAGGAAGACCCAGGGAGAGAGAAAGCTATTTTTGTGAGAATGTGGGCACCAGGCCCTGAAAAGGGCCCGGCTGATGTTGCTGGGACGGGGCAGGCACCGTCCCAGTCCGACCCTCTAGCGATGTAGTTGCTCGGGTCGGGCCCGGTGAACTCGACCTCCATGGGTTCACCCCGTCAGGAACGCTTCTGCTTCCGCGGAGGCTGGTGACGGGATGGTGCTCTCCTCTTCGACGTCCTTCTCTGGGAGGCCGCCTGTGCAGGGGGCGCTGGAGCCGGAGTCTGAGTCGTAGAGGGGTGGGGCTGCTGGGGAGCAGACGCCACGCGGGACCTCTACGGGCGTTAGGCGGCCGGGTCGCAGCGGGGCAGTATGTGTTTAATCGCCTCCGTCTGCTTCTTTACAGTCGAGAACTGCTGGGAGAAGTCCTCGACCGTATCACCAAACAGCCCACCCTGAGCGATGGGAGCGTCGAGAAAGCAAACTTTCTCAGCGTCCCGCATCTGCGCAAGGTTCAAGGGGAAGACGCCCAGGGGAAGTCACAGGAGAAGGGACAGTCCGCTGCACCACGTCGTAAGACCAGCAACACTTGAAGAAAGTCCGCGAAGTCGTCAGCATCAGGATGCGAAGGCTCCGAAGAACAAAAGGTGAATGAATGCAGCACGCCGGCTACCTTTTATACCCGGATATCCGGGGGCGGAGTCCGGCATGCAAATTTCATTCGCCAATTTTCATTGGCCTGTTCAAGTCAGTCAGAGATGATAGGTTCTCAAGTCAAACCCCATTCTGTCGACACAACGTCGAGAGACGGACAGAAAGGGAACTGGCTCCGCTGATTTAGGACAACTATTCTAAGCCAGTCTTGCTGCCAAAGTTTGACCGAACTACCCATAATATTCATTCCTGATATAATGTAAAATGGTTTGCCAGCCGATGTGCCGTGGGATAATAGGCTATAATTAAAAAAGCTAAAAACCATCAGTGTATGGCAATTTTATCAATGAAAATACTTAAATTCAATTATTATATTAAATTGTATGTGTGAAATTAAACTGTGATGTAGAATGAACCACCAACAGTGATAGCTAAGAGCAGTCCAGACCAACCTTACGGAAGTATGACTTACAGAATATAATTAACTAAAAACGTTTAGGGAAACGCAGTTATGATCAAAACGTTATGACCACGCATATTTTTCTGGGACAGTGTTCTGCGGTAATGTAACATTAATGGTAGCCATGCTTGTTCGGTTACCGACATTCTCCAAAATATTTTCTCTTGCATATTGCAGAAGAAAGAAAGTCATACAGATATAGTTTTAATGATTTGGACTCGTTTTGTTTCTTTGGGTCACTGTTCTTGCACACAAGGGATGTAGCACACAAGTCAAATATCCATTGTTGGGTGAACTATTCTAAAATGAATTCAGCCTTGAATCTATGTTGCTGTTAGTAATTAGGTTGTATATTTGAAATGGCAAGATAAAACAAACGTGGCTATGCTGAGTGCCTGAAGGCTGTTTTTTCACTTGAATGCTGATTCATATTAGGACAGTGTTTGGAATGTGGCCTGGATTTGGATTTAGCTTTGATTCAGATGATGGGGAGTTTACCACACAGAGCAGGAACTGTTCCCTGTAACTGGCAAGAAAGACTCGATGCAAAATCTGAACTCTGCTTTACATTTGCAAAAAGCAATTACAAATTGGTTTAATATTGCCCTCAGAGAAAAAATTGCCAATGATTTTGTATTACAACAAGAGCGGATAATTCATGTTTGCCAAGTTTTTGATTGAGCCAGGATGGCTTAAGTGAAGCCAACTCATATACAAAATTGAAAGCAATATATCTGCAAGCCAAGACAGCCGAGTGTTATTCAGCATTCAGTCGCTCTCTAAAGTATAGTTACCCATTATTGATTCTCACATTGCAGGTTCTGACTCACGGGAAGCAGAGGAGATTAATTGTACCCAGATGTCAGTCAGGTAAGTCATCCAGTAGAGACACCTGTCTTGGACAAAGAGCAGGACTCGTATACCTACTATTAAAACAAAGAGAGTCATCACAGAATCAGTGAAGTTTAGACAATCTAATGTTAATATGGGTTAATGAGAAAAATTTGAAAAGCGTCTCTAAGGACAAATGTGCCATCTGTTTGTAACATGTGTGAGTGTGTCCTTTGTCACCCCTGTACAAAGTCAGGACAGCACTTTTTTTCTGGTTTTCCTCTCTCTCTTAAGCTCTCTCACCCTCTTCTTCAGTTGCTTTATTGTGTTGTAATTTTTACTCTTTAGGGACTCAAGTATGAAAAAATGTATTTTCATGCCACTATGTTGAGATCATATGCGTAGCCAAATACTACCACCCACTTTATCTAGGTTACTGCCTTGACAGTTTCGCTCGCTGAATAAATCGTGGGTGAAAATCACACCTTTGATCAGGGTTTGTGGAGAATTACATTATTTACCAAAACTTTGAGTGATTCTGCATCCATGCCAATAGGTGTGAGGGTAACATTAAAATAAAACATTAAAACATGCTCAGTATCCCTCTAAATTCCTTAATTCTTTCGTACTTAAATGGTATTTTAGATATGTTGATGTAATAGTTAATTAAATGTATCATAAATGCAAACTTTTGCAACATACCGTAGAAAGTTGGTTATCTGCATGTAACTTCTGACAGCAGAATGTACACTGCACATACATTTTCAGGCGTTCATATTTCCAACACCTCAACGGAAGTGTCCGTCGTGGAGCAGTTGGCATCTTTGTATTTTTCTGGCAGCCTCCTGAGGGAAGACCACTAGGTACGAGACATCTCTCCATCTGTCTCGGGTGCCAGAGCTTGCAGGGTCCCTCAGCCTGGTTTGGCCCTGCTGAGTTTACAGTTTCTGGGACTGTTGTCAAGTCTCAGTCTCACGCTGCTACTGAATCATGAAGGCGTTTCACACTAAAGACAGATGTGTGGAGCCAGAGCGTTTCTTTGAGGATGCTGAAGACATATTGAATGGTTGTACCCATGCAAAGACATAATGGTTCCTAACCTGTATCTTGTGAAGCACTTAACAGTCTTAGTAGAGATTACACTAGCTTCTAAGGTAGCAGATATCAGATTCTCCTTAATTGTTTGGTGAGAGTGTAAATGAGTGCCGATGTGTTTCACTTAAGGGGCTATTTGGTTTCTGTTTGTGGTTATTTTACTATTTTGTTTCCATACTTTTATGTAAGAAGAGGCCCTTAATGATTTATAAAAGATATAATAAATTGAATGCCTTATAAAAATGATTTAGTAAACATGGCCTTTCTTTATTAGTATGACAACAGGCTTTCCATTCTGCTATAATAATGAAAACGTTGTAGTACAGCAGAATTCATCTAGTTGTGTTTTTTAGTGGCACAATCGACAGAATACAGTCTCCAAAATGATATTTTAACACATATCTGGTGCCAATACCAAATCTGGTGTCTTTTGTTGGTGTGGATTTTGATTTGGGTATGTGTCTAAAAATATCTTGTGTATGGTTATTTTTCACTAAGCGTTAACTTTTGAATGCATAGGGTATGTGAGCAAACAATTGTTGGTTATACAACTAGCAGTTAAATTGGTGGTGCAACGGTGTGTCATTAATTCTGACTTCTTTACAATGTTTACAAGCTTCACATGGTCAACTTGTCAAAAAACGGGTTGGATGTTTTACGTAGTATTTCTGTGCTCGATATACTCCCACAGTGTTCGTACAGGTTTCGGAAAGTTTTTTTCGAACATAAAAAATCGTTAAGTAACAACTTTTCTTAGTCCTTTATTGGACAATTCTCCGGATCATTAAGATCAAATATTATGTCCCAGGGAGTAATGGCAGCAGAGAGGGTGAGTTATGTACACACTCCTTGTACACATTCATAAGATAAGTGGACCCTTGGGCAGCTCTGGGTGAGCAGCCACAGAATTGATGTTTTAGAAGGATTTATACCACTGATGCCTTGTAAACATTTTGGAAAAGATGTACCTGCTGTGAAGAAGTGGGGAGATTTCCTCTGATGAAGTCTAACCACACCACTCCTCCGTTTTCCCAAAAATTCCCACCATCAGAACATTTATAACCACTATTGCCAAGATTAGAATGTTAGCAAGCTCGATTACAAATCTCAGCAGAAGATTTCTTCGCAAGGCATTAAACAGATGTTCAGGCAGTGTTTTAGAGCGAGCGCTGTGTGTTACCTTGCACATCGCCGAATCACTTTCACACTCAAGTACTCCAGATGGAGAATAACACTCACAATCGCTAGTGGAAACATTTTTGTATCCAAAATGGTGATCTAAAAGCACCATGTACAATCTCATAAATATTTATACATGTTTATTTCCCGCAACGTTCCATGGCCAAGCGGATCCTCGGCAGGTAGTTCTGAACATTACGGAAACAGCATGTGGATATGAGCTTGCCAAATCCAATCCCAACCCCTTCTCTGCTTGTCACTTAGCTAGCACAGTGTGACACATTCAAAGCTTCTCCACTATTCATTAGTATAGAAGCTCTGAGGAATGAAATAAATATCTTCCTCTGCCTCATCAGTTCGAATTTGAGGAAGGAAGGGTTACGTAAGTCTGCTAAATTTATCAATGCTTATTTTATGCAAAACTCGAGTTTACAGGTTGAGCAATCTGTGCCGTACACCAACCGGAGGTTGCTGTTCCTTTCACTCCCAGCCATTTCGTTCTATTCCTGTCCATGAAAAAGAGGAAAAGACACCAGATAAAAAGTCAGGGTATTTTTAGACAGAGTTTCTCAGTCTGGGGGCAAAAATACGCTCCGTCACAAGAGTTTAAATCACTTCACGGTTGTGGAGATTATGCATGCGAGGCAACTGTGACTTGACTCGGTGCGTGGAGGGGTGGGAGGTGTTTGCAAAGGACTGAATGAGTAAATTACAGAAAAAAAAGCTCTGTACATGAAAGAACGAAAGAGACGGACTGTTTAGTTTGAGTCTTTGATGAATGAATTGGTATTCAAACAGCATGAGGCTGCAAGTGAACTGCTCTTCTCCCAGAAGGAAACTGTTAGTGTTTCTTCTTCTCTGTCTCTCTCTGAAAGGCTGAATGATATGACCCTTCCCATTGAGCAGCTCCCCCGTACGGGGCTGACTGACAGCTCCCTCTGAGCAGCTTAAGCTAAGACGGCACAGCGTAACGCAGCACAACACAGCTTAGCTCAACACTGCACACCACTTACCTGCAGATCCAAAATTAGACAGTGTTTTAAATGCACATCAAAACACCAGCGCAACATTCAAAAATTTCCTACGGATTTCCCCAGCTTTAAATATCATTAAATACAACACTTCATCACAGAGTTTGCAGTTAGATGCACCAGCATTGCCTGGAATTCAAAAATACACACAACACCATGTCTCAACATGGGCAATCTGAACATACTGTAGCACCACTTCATGGGAAACTATGACACTTATTCAGATCATCTTTACACCAGCCTGCCAATCAAACCTCACGCCTGCGTAAATCCTCGCATTGCTCGCATTTGCAGCCTCTCCATAAGATGTTCTCTGCATGCAGCCTCTCATGTTTCATTCCCATTTCATCCCAACTATCTAACTCTGCTGTCCCCAATTGAAATCAGCCGGTGACTCAGTCTAAGCTCCCAGCATAGTTTCAACTTCAGCTAGAACATTTACTGGTAAAATCCATGCAGTCCAAATCTGACCCTACACTAAAAATAATACACAATCCCTCAAAAGCAATGTGAAAGACTGAGAGAATGCAAAGACTCCTAAAGCTGTAAATTATCAGGCTTATTCCATCAAATATAAATTTTTGAACTAATCCTAAAATACATGTAAAGAATTAGTTTTTGAGCCATGAATAATAACTTGTTTTCTGTGCAGTATTCAAGATCTGCAACCATTGCAATGGGATTTGGACCGTTTTGTTCAGTTTAAATATTCTGAAAATAAATGCAAAAAAATCCATTGGGAGAAATTTTCTCACTGAGTCACAGTTATTATTTTACATAAACATGTACGCCATTTTTGTACTGTAAAATTACATATTTTCTTGTAAATCAAAAATCTGTTAAATGCAGTTTCTTTTTGACATTATACATGGAAAAATTGTAATTCCGCAAATAGTTTCTTACAGTGTAACTATGCATAGTATTATAAAACAACTAAAAATAATGTTTGAGAGGTCTCTTTAATATCTGTGTCTGTATATGAAGAGTTAATTTGCAAAAACAGATAAACAGCATTTCATTTTTCAATTAGGATATTGTGTTTCATTGTGTTTTTAGTTAATATTACCAAATCTAAAGAAATTAACTGCCGTTTGATTGATATGAACTGGAATGAACAATAAAAAATATTTAATAATTAAATTAAATTATTTAAATAAATAGGAAACAGAATTATCTGTTTTTGCAAATGAACTGTTCATATGCTGACTTTACATACTTTTTCTCTATTATGTCCAACAAACCTGATTTTGGGAATTTGAAACTTAATTTTCTCAGACAGACACATTCATAAATATTGAGCTGTTCTGAGTGGTTTTTATACCCTTTGAAACATCATTTGACACCCTAATCCATACACTGACAACACATACACACGAAGCTACATAGGATGATGAGGGCACAGGCAGGTCAGAGGTGTCACAGCTGAAAATATCAGACTGACTCCTGCTGCTCAGGTTCAGCCCGGGCCCCAGATGAGTGGCAGAAGCCTTTGAAAGTGTGTGTGTGTGTGTGTGTGTGTGTGTGCATGTATCTCTGAGTTTGTGAGTCAGCCTTTCCAAAAAGACACGGTGAATTGTGCGCTTTAAAAGGGCGAGCTAGCGAATGGAAATATCCATTGTAGATGATTGACAGGTCCTGACACTCCTATATATGACTTTGTTGTGTGCTCATAGGAAATATACGTCCCTCCCCCTCGTCTAAACAGTCTGAGAAAGAACCGCTCAAGGGCAGCGCTTCTGCACTATATAGAGGCATGAGCGTACCATTCGGCCTCTCGCAATCAGAACAAATTTAACCCGACACTCATTCCACTACGAGAACAACTCCTCCTGAATATAAAGCCTAGGTGCATATCTGCAGTTAGAAATTACTTATTCTTCATTTCAACATCATAAAGTGAACAAATCCAATTATTCATGTTTGTAAAACACTGAACGCTTTACCTGTGAGCACTTTCTTTTCAATACGAAACCACAGAGCTTTTTCCAATAAACAGTTTGGATTTGATACCAAACGGATGTACCATAGCCCCGGGGTACTCGCGTTTCAAAAATAAATATGTCTAAATCGTCTTTGCAGCGGAAGATAGGGGTGTGTGTGTAACATGTGACTTTTATTTTCTCTCCTCCCCTCTCCTCTCTTCTCCTCTCCACCACTTGTATTTTTGCTCCAGACAATTCACACTGGCAGTTTCCATGACAACAAATAGAAATTTCCCTTCACACCTCATGCGGGTGCATTTCACCGCCAGTGCATCGAAGACAGCGCCCGCCTCCCATGTCACAAACTGTCTGTGCCATGCTCTTGTGCTCCAACCTCCATTTCTGGGAAAAACGAAAGAAAACACCCTTTTCGCCCCCAGCCCCCTCCAACTCACGTCACTAAGCCTTAGCTCCAAGCTACAGTCCGCTAGCTTTTTCAAGGCCTCACACTGACCGTGAGGGCATGCATGTCATGTTGAATTACAGTCTCTGATCTCTCAGAGACTGGTTTGGTATTATGGGTGGCTTGAGATGAGTCCAATGTATGGAGTTATCAGAGCTGAGAATGATGTCTGTAATTGCATGGAGCGGTTGAGGATGTACTGTGTGCCCATGGCGGTGTGTGTGTGTGTCAACGTGTGCATGTTATGGATGGCTGAGTACGTGCAGTCTTACGTGTACTGTCCTCTTACAATTCAATCGTTTCTGCATCAACAGTTCTCTTTCTCCCTGCGAGTGCATTTCGTCCATTCAGTCTCTCATGCTACTATTCTTGCTCGAACATTCCTTCTGCACTCTTTCACAATTTTATCTCTTCCCCTCATTCCCATGGAACTGCCCCTTGCTGTCATCCATTGTCCCGCTCATTTATTTTAGTCTTCATTCTCAGCCCCTCTCTCTCTTTCCTCTTATCTCGTTCTCTTTGTTTCACATAGTCCTTCGGAGTCACCGGGCCGATCTAACATATATTCATCTCTGCCGAAGGGACCCATTTCAAATGAAAGCCTTCTGTTGTCAAGACAGCAGATTTCCTCTCAGCAAATATTACTGGATGTAGTTAAAGCACATTTAAGGTGTGAAATGATGCTGTCAGCCCTTTGTACACCTTATTGTGAAATAACCCATTGTGATTTCATTCATCAATACATGTCAGCACATGTTATTAAACCTTGAGCTTCGACATTACATCAAAAGGGCACTGTAAAGCTGTGACCTCTGAACTCAACTTGTCACAGAGACAGTTGGGAGTTTTTGTGTTGATACTGTCCTTGAGATAAAGGAGTCTAAGGCAAAGTGTTTGATCAATCTTCAAATTGACATACTGTTATAAAGCCTTGACTTTATTAATCAAAATATGATGAGCATTATTACATTTTCTGTTCATGTCTATGCTCTAAAAATCCTGGGTTGTTTCAAATCAACGGTTGATTGAAATTAACCTTAAAAAATGTCCATGAGCATGAAACAAAACCCAGAATTTTGGGTTTAAAATAATGTGATATAGTATGAATAATCTAATTGTATCTAACTTTACATTACATAGTAACTGATATATAATATACAAATAATTCAAATAAATGTAAAAATACAAATGATCTAAAATCAGAAAATGTGTCCTAATTGACTATCTCAGAGATGACTCATTTTTGTAGGCCAACCCTGAAGTTAGTACTGCACTGGTTCCCTCGACCAAAAGTCATAATTTTTCCCATAGACTTTTGGATGATCGAAAAAATAAGATCTGTGATCAACAAATGTTCATGATGTTTATGCGATTATCTGCCCAATTACGTCTAATTGTAGCATTGTTAGCAATTGCGGTTTTAATGCGGCACTACGTAGGATTGGCCTCTTTGTCGCGATCTCAGTTTGAAATTGCTTCTGCAGGTGATGTGCAGAGGTATTTTCTTAACGCGAGTTGTGATTCGGCGCTGCTCAAATGTGCGGATGCGTCTGATATTTTGAGTCGTGGCCTGTGACAGTGCACCAGTGAGAATCTTCACTGTACATCAGTAGTGCATAATAAACACATAACATGGCAGATGATATAAAATGAAACAAATAAGAACATAAATAGACCCAAATAGCCCAAATGGAGGCTGTGTTGAAGTGTTGATATTATTTCAGGTGCTGGGTCATTTCCAAACCTGCCGTTTTGGCCGGGAGTCTCCAGTTTTGTTATCTCTCATGGAAACTCCAATAATGCGAACCGCACAGAAGGTCCCCGAACACGGGTCTGAAATGCTTATGGTCATAAATCATTGTACATCATACAACTATATGTACTATATGCAAAGCCTTGTCATCATATCCGGAATTTAAGCCCGGAAATTTGAGTAAATTCACAGGCTTCACTTATCCATGCGAATTCCTGCCACATGAAATACAGATGTGGGGAGGTAATTTCTAAAGCACATGAGGTACACAAATAATACTAATCCTGTGTGAATAGGGATTAAATTACATTTATCATAATGAACATAAAGAGAGAATGAACAACCGATGAAACTACCCGTCTGTATTAACACAACAAGGGAGCAAAGTTTTTTGTGTTATCTATTGAAATATTGAAATGTCTAACCTGTTCAGAAGAAGTAAAGTCATGTCTGCATCAGTTTTAAATCCTTCAAGATCACAGAGAATTCACGCCACCTTTGAAATGCCTCCAATCACATTCCCCTTTTCTTTGTAAACTGTCATCACTTCGTCCTTTTTTTTTTTTCACAACTGATGAATCCCCAGATGTCAACCCTGCTTGCCCTTTAAAAGTAAAAGTACTAAACGCCGCCATAAATAATACTAAAAGTTTTATTAAATCCTACCCAACAGTTGTAAGTACACTCAACAAATCGCCTGTCACTCGCAGCATCCAGGCTCTGGCTTGCAGCTGGATCCTCTTCGTTCTGTGTACGAATGTGACGAAATGACGCATAGACGAAAGACACCAAATAAGGATCTCCGGGAAAAAACGACCGACAGGGCAAATTAAAAACCATTATTACAAGCTTTCTGTGGTGAATCCTGCAAAGGTAGTGTCAGTTTTAAACACCGTTCTTTCATGTACTTGCTAAAAATAACTGGTTTTAGCAAATTTTTACTTAAAATAACTTACGGACTGCCACTTTAAAGAAATCACAAGTGGGTTACCACTGGTGTGTTTAATGTCATAGATTAAAATTTCAAGATATTTAGAGGTTTTGTTAGCCACAGACCTTATATCAGCGATTTACTAAAAAAATATTATATTTTGGGGTTTTTAATATAAAAAAACACAGACTTGCAATAGGAAGTCCTAATATGCTAACTCACTTCCGGGGATTGCATATCAAAATGTACCATCTCTGAGGTACTCTCTTGTTTTGTGGGACAAAGCAGAACAAAACAACGCTGTAGGATGATGTTAATTGTTGGTTTCAATCAAGTCCAAACCTTTGATATGGGACAGGCAATATTCTTGGAAAGTTTCAAATACAAATTCACACAATAGTAAATTCTCAGTTCCTACAATTGTGAAAGCAGAGAATAAATATTTGAATGGGGTTCAGCTGGGCAGGAAATTTAGAGGTGTGCTACCTTCAGGTTATATTGTACCTGTTAGTACTATGTTATTCACTATTTGTTTGATTTTTATTCATTGTGGAAAACAATGACGTAGAAAGTAAAATGACTTAAATCAAGAATACAAATTCAAGGAATCCATCATTATCCATCACTGGCCTGGATTACAATGGCCTACAGTACAAAGTAATTTGTGTTTTTTTCCACAAGGCAAACATCCAATTAAAAGATAAGCTTCACGATACGATATCAAATTATATGTTTCATGATGACTGCTGGCAACGAGTGCGTATTATTGCAAAATAGAATTTCAGCCGTTGGTTATAAATGATGTTAAACACAATTGATCTTTTCCTGCAGTTGCTGCATGGGGGAATATCATTTGCCCTAATCATTTTTGAGAAAACCAAACTTTTGATTATCACTTGATTGCTTTAATTTGGTGTGAATCAAATGCTATCTGGAGAGACCATGGGAAAAGCTTGGGTAGTTACGCTATATAATTCTGATGAGGAAGGGGGCACAAAAGCAAAGCAGGAGAGGGATTGGACACTATCTGAGGATGAGGTGGGCGAATATAAGAAGTGCTGGATTAGAACGAAAAGAAAGGAGTTTAGGGCATGACGTTGAGAGAGGCGGGTTAAAGAAAACTGTTGGAGCATAAAATGGTGTAGAATTTCCAGGGACAGTATAGGGAATGGGGTAAGGCTAGCCATCTATTGCCCCATTCTGTGGTAGTGTGAAGGCTAAAGAATGCCCACCATGTGCTTGGCTATTGTTCTGTGTCAGGATTAATGTTACACCTTTGAGTGATGTGGCCTATTCCTGGAAGACAGCCACAAGCCACAACTCAAAGCCAGCAGAACTCATGCTCATCCACTAGCATGCATTTGAAACCAAATGCAAAACCAAATGTTTGCAATATTACCATTCATGGCCTGTATTTGTTCGTATTCAGTGACCTTGCATAGGTATGATGCAAATAGTATTGTGCCACTCAAGCGTAACTATCTCATTGGTGAGCAAGTCACAATAAATTAGTCTATGCGTCCTGACTGTTCCACCCAATGGTTACAAACATTCTCAGACACGGCTAATGCAAATGTGACACGACTTTCGTAACGTCGGAAACGTTAGGGCCTAGGTTAGCGTGTAACGCACGTGGCTTTGAGCGAACGTGAAGACAGGAACCTCACGGACTGTTTGGGGTCCTCTGGCAAGTTCACCCCATTTTACAGACAGCAATGATGGGCGCAGGTCTATAAATATCAGCGCTGATTTACACCCTCGGAGTCCACAAGCACTAACCTTCAAGGCGGAATGCAAACAACCAAAGACAAATCTGTCTCTTTCCGTGTCAGCTTCTACAGTTTACAGTACATAAGAAGCCCAGAGAGAAAGGGGCGATCTATAATTAAAGCAGAAAGGTCACCTGTACCCTGCTACCAGTTGACTCTCGTCCGCTCGCCGCTGGTGACTTCTTCCCTAAAGTCAAACAATGGCGGAGGTTAAGACTGGGACTAATTAACACCTCATTTATTTTGGTGCGCTGATTTGGACAAGCAAGTCTGTGTTAAGAAAAAGGACTGCATCAGCATTCAAGTGTTATTGTAAGTGTGAGGGTGTTTACAATGCCGCATGCGAGCGTGTGTGTGTGCAGTGCAGAGAAGTAGAGGGCTATTTTGTGTGCAGGGCGTGAGCTCGGGCACATTGTCTTTGGATGGAGTTAGGCTACTGTGTCTGGAGCTAATCCAAGAGACTAGTAATTGCTCCATGCAGCTTCCATTTAAATATTTAAACTGTGCCTTACATGAACGACCGGTGGATCAGGTGTCAAAAACAAGTTAATTGGCCCATAAAGTAGAAAACGTCCCTAATGTCAAAACGCCTTGTCCTTCACCCTCAGAACGGGTTGGTTGAGGTACTTGTTGGACACACACTACATGAACTCGCAGGCTTCTCTTAGAAACAAAGGTGGGGATCAGAGTGTCAGAACAGAGCAGAATGGGAGCTGATATCATGCCAGCTGGGTTTAGAGAAGGACGATCAGATTACAAAATGATTAATTGAAAAATGCACACAGAGGAGAAAGATAAAAATGGCCTTCTTTGTTTTTTTATTGAATATATTATATTTTGTGTTTTTCTTTTAAATTTTCAACATTGCACATAATTTCATTTCCATAACATCATATTGCTGCCTACAAAATGATATGCATGTAGAAAAATCCAGAAGATTGATGAATTAACCTCTTAAAAAAATTATACAGGGTCTCCAATATACAAAAAGTAATAAATAACACAAATACATATTCAATCAGGATGCAAGTTGTCAAAACCAAAGCATCATGCAGAAGGAAAAGGGGCAAGCCCATCCAAAACTCACATGAATAGACGAACATCGGGTTTATTTATTTATTTACTTTGATGGGATGTTTCTATACTCTTTCCTGCCTTGTTTGTTGTAAGAAACACAGACTCACCGAGTGCATCTCCTTCTGCATGTTTGTTAAGAGGCACAAGAGCTGACCCCAACACACTGGACATTGACAGGGCTTCTGAACTAGGCAGAGCCCACTCGTGTGTATTGATTACCAAAATGATCCAATTCTCATTTCTGAAAACATATCCCTCCTCCGAATTGGCAGAAATGGTTAGTAAATGTGTGTAATCGTTTTCTCAGCGATCTGTAAGTATGAGAGGGGGAATTGGTGTATGATTGACAGAATAAGTAAAGCGATCTGGTAATTGAATGTGATCTTTCTCAGTCAGCAATGTTCTCCCACCGTTTCATTACTGTATGGAGACAAGGGTGAGCAGCCAAGTGTTACAATGGTAAGTTTGTCCATTACAACACTTTACAAAAGAAAAAATGCCTAATTATGATTCTAAAGAATTCATCTAAGCTTACTGAAATCCATTAACAATGAGCAGACAACTGCAGTCACTTGCAACAATGAAAAAATATTCCATGCTGTGAGTAAAGACACAACAACATTTTATTGTATATACAGTACAGCAAATATCACATTGGTGTACTGCCATTCTTTTCCGGGTACTCTATGTTTGATATATTTCTCATGGTTTTGCCTCTCAATAAGAGAGCAGCAATTATTTAGGTACATTGTGTGTTTTATCATTTAAAGTGATAGTAAAAATTATAATTCTGTCATCGTTTACTCACCCTTTTGTCATTTCAAACATGTATGACTTTTTTTCTGATGCAGAACACAAAAGAAGACATTTTGAAGAATGTCAGTAACCGAACAAAGGCTGTACCCATTCACTTCTTTTGTGTGGACACAAAACAAATAGGTCAATGGGTACAAATATTGTTCGGTTACCAACATTCTTCTAAATATCTTCTTTTGTTGGAAATGGCAAGAGGGTGAGTAACTGATGACAGAATTGTCATTTTCCGACGAACTATCCCTTTAAGTGAGCTTTTAGGTTCCTCATTTTGTTTCCTCCGTAAATTTAACAACATGAGTTAACTACACAGGCCCACAATTCGAAAGCAAATGTGAAAATAATTGATAAAATCAACGAGAGGATGTGCTGATATGTTTGGCTCATTTAGCAGGTAATTCTCTTCTTTCACAAGGCAAAGCTTCCTCTCTTCCCCCAAACCCTGCTGACCAGTCAGCACTGGCAGAGCATCGCCATGGTAACAACGTCTCCTCACGGTTGGCTGATAATTCTTAGCTGTTCACTCGGTGTACAAAGAAAGAACCATGCGCCTCGCATTGTGGATGTTAAGGAATTATTTTGTTCTTGAGCGTAAACCATTCCGATCCACTGCACAGAGCAACATGTCATTGTGACATCATCATATAACTGACACATATTTACATATTACAGCCACGTGCTGATCTGCGGCATATGACATGACACGATGCTCCATGTTTAGATCCACCTTGCGTTCAGTTTGTAAAAAGTACTTAGCAAGCGGTTCTCTGCTAGAAGGTCTGATAATATAACTACCAAACACGCTAAAAAAGAGAGAGCTGTGGAGAGTCTGCAGTTGGCAGGATCAGCTTCCACGAGGTTCACAAAACCCATCAGGAATTATAAGAAAGACAGGGCCAGGGACTCAAGAAGGCTAACAGTCAAAAAGTAGA
The DNA here is from genome assembly GCF_947034865.1 of Barbatula barbatula. Taxonomy (NCBI): domain Eukaryota; kingdom Metazoa; phylum Chordata; class Actinopteri; order Cypriniformes; family Nemacheilidae; genus Barbatula; species Barbatula barbatula. The sequence continues at coordinate 19,176,224 of NC_136766.1, read as the reverse complement.
TCTGCCTAAAATGACGTGTGACTTTGAGACACAATAAAATAGACATCTGATTATGTACATACGTGTTTCATGTGCATCTTTTGTTTTTTACCACGTCTAAATCTCTTATAAGAGGTCCTAAAAAGAGGTCCAAACGCAAAACATAGACTTTCAGGGTTCAACTTTGGTTATATAATATTCAAGGCTAGATTTAAAAAAATAGATAGTACACTTCCATATAACTTTGCATACAGATTACTTGAATGTATTTCCATGACAACAAAGCAGCTGGTTCATTCTATAAATTGTTTGTGTTTATATTCTAGAAGTTCATATAGACCACAAATATTTTATCCTTTATTAAAATTCTGACATGTCTATTCAGAGTAGATTCCGACAGATACAGGAACAAGAGAGACAGACAAACAAACAGACAGACAGAGAGACAGAGCTAGAGAATAGAATGTGTGCATAAGCTCAAGTCTGCATGCTTGGGTCTATGTCAGAAAGGCAGGGAAGAAAGGAAAACGATTGTGTGCCAGTGTGTTTAAGAAATAAACGGGAGTGGGAGGTGAAGCGCTGGACAGAAGTATTGTGGGGCAGTCATTTCAGAGTCTCTCCCTGTGTTTTCGTCTCACGAAGCTAAGAGCATTAGTTCAATGGGAATATGACTTGCAGATCTGTTTAAATGTGGCTTTATTGTCAAGCTGTCGGTGTAGGACACTGTAATTTGCAGTCTTCTGTTTGAGGCCACTATTTATAGAGGGGATTGCAAAACAGGGGAATTGAATTGCACAAACAAAATTCCTAGTTTACAACAAAACAGCATTATTATACGCTTTAGAAGTGCTGCAGTGCTCTTTGTTATTCCTATTTCAATAAACCGATTGGTAATATTTATAAATCCATCTGTAGATGTGGGTCTGAATGGGACGTCGCTGTCATTTAAAGTGGATTCAGACTCATGCGACTGTTGAGAGAAACAGACTCGGCTCGCCATCTGAGCGCTGGGCATCAGTCCAGTGCTGCACCGACTCCCATGAACGTCAACCAGCTGTTCACCGAACCTGATGGTACCCGCAATTCACTCCCTCTGCTTTGTCATATATCGGTAGCTTGGAGACCACCAAGGCCCTCAAAACAGCAACGCTTAGGTCCAACTATTACTAATGTTTACTTTAGGAATTATGACTTGGACACAGCTACTCTTATCTAAAAGCGGATGATTGTTATTTGAGGTCTCGCAAAAACCAGTGAGGGGAATGAGACTTTGACCCTGCAATTATCTGAAGGCGTCCAAACTGACATCATTAAGCACTGCTGCTGAATTTCTTAATTCCAGCCGACAGTCTTTTGGTTGAGGAATGAAAATAAACATAGATGGAAGAGGCTGCCACGGACAAACAGTAGACTTTCCCTTCACTTATTTAACACTTTTCAACAGGCCTACCACACAAAAACAAGTGGCAATATTACACCCAAACAAATATTTCTCTATTATAAGAAAATATTCACATCTGTTCTGGCAAGACACGGAATCACTCGTAAAGAAGAAAATGAAAACATGTCAAGCTTTGTAAAGAAGTCTCCTGCTGCAGGTTCCTCTACATAGAGATGTAGTGTACTGTGTCTTTAAGGCATTTGTTGGGACGGGTCCTAAACAGTTCGACACCTGGCTTGATGATGGACTTCCTGTCTACTGCTCGACGGAGAAGCTGCAGTGTCCATGGCACCAGCGGTCCACGTCTGCTGACTGCCAACCATGGCCATTCATCTCTGTCCTGTAGGAGTTCTTAGGCTGACGGAAAAGTCTCTCGTGGGCAAGACTCGTAACACTGCAACCAAACAGAGAAGTGAACACACATTACACACACAGTAAAATACTTCTCATGGTTTTACAACAAGTCTTTTTAGTAGATTTTACTTGAAAGAACTCCATCCCCATCAAAAATCAACTGTGTGCGCTAAAGGTGCGTAGAGCACAAAAATTGTTAAGTAAGCAAAGTAGTCAGCACATTGAAAACATTCAAAAAGACTTAAAAGGTCCATCAAAAATATTATTCTATTTTAAGATATGCAAGGTGTAGAAGTGATAATAAGAACTCAGAGACCAAAATCTCTTGTTTCAAATCAAAGTAATGGTTTCCTCAATGATGCAATTACAGAGCAACTATCGGTCAATTGACTTTACATTAACAACGAAACCAAGTGGAACAGCATGATTGCAGGAGCTCATCCTTATCACAAACGGCCTATAATCTATAAAGAACTCACTTTACCAGCAGTTACCAACAATACAGCCGATAAGACTAGTGTTCTGCTCATTTCAGTTTGCAAAACTTTGCGCCACCTGACAAGCATCATTGTTTAACCTGTGGGGGACTGCAACTTTCCAATTACATGAAAGCATGTGAAATGCACTTTTCAACTAAAAGGGTCCATGAGAAACACAGCCAGATCAGGTCATTTCATGTTAAAGCTTGGATCACTGCAAGAAAGGTCACAATGTATCACTTTTCAGTGCATTCCTTAATGGCTGAAAGTAAAAGACAGGGCCACTGGCTGCAGGTGGTCATGTCATGTACCAATATTCCTAGACATTGTTTTAGCTGTCTAAGCTGCTACAAAATGGGCAGCAATGGCCTCTGTCAGGACCTTCATCCAAAACAGGAAAATATCCCACAAATGGGTTTGGGACAAAATCCCACAAAAGGTCCCCTGGCATTGAGCAGTCTCTAAAAAAGCAGTGTGCAATAACTGATACTAATTTTCATGGTTATTATTCCTATTGTTATTATAATCAATGGGTAATAAAGCTGAAATAAAAACTTTATAGTTTGTGCTAAATTTACAGTATGTCCTTGAAACATTGATTTACTTTAGAAAAAGTAAAGTTCTGTCCCATTTGACATACTGCATGTGCTAGGTGTGTGCTATGTACTGAATTATCAAGTGTGTGCTACCCAGGAAAAAAGGGCACTAAAATACACTTTAATTACACTTACTTGCTCTATTATCACACACTAAGTTCGTACTTAATATACTAAAAATAAAATCTGTATTACTTCAATTTATGGTGTCTCAAAATAGCATAGTTGACTAGCCTTAGATCTTCTTAATGTAAGTTTATCTTAAAAAGTAGTGCTAAAGACAATTTTTTGTATATGAAAGTCCCAGTGAAATTATAAAAAAATAAAATTCTTATTTTTTCATGAAATATTGCAGCGTTTATAGCAAATAGCTTATCAATTTGGGTCATTTTCTTTTAAAAATTCATGTACCCTCATAATCTTCAGTTAAAATCTAAAAATGCACTTCCGCCCTCAAATAGCAATACATTTAAATACGTAAATAAGACGGCTTCAGTGGTGTACTCGAGGGTATATGCAGGTATGAGGCGTATACCCACTTCTTTATCAGTTGGCATATATCAAATTCTTTATCAGTCGGCATATACCAACTTGTGTAGTGCAGGGTATACACAGGTATACGGCGTATACCCTCGGTAATTGTTCCATGGTGTGTTATTAACGCCGTTTAGGACAAACTGAATGAACTGCCGCCAATATTGTAGAAAACACATTTGACTGATCTCAGATCTGATCTACCTCAGCGTTTTACAAAAACGGCAAAAACATTTACACATTTTAGGAAATGTCAGTGTGACAAGACAAAAACATGGCCAGACCTTAACTAGTTCATGCAAAAGCCCATGGCTTACTCAGGTGTGTTTACGTTGTGGTTAAAACAGCAATAATGTTTGCAAATATTTCAAATGCATAACTTCTAACTGAATTCTTGATCACAAATTCTGTTTCAATTTTTTTAAAATGTTACCTGTTTTAAAACAGTATCTGCAACTTGTGTTATTTCATGTCTATGTTATTACAAAAAAAGTTTAAAGGATAGTTCACTCAAACTGGAGATTCTGTTATCACTCGTTTACCTTAAAGGCGGGGTGTCCGATTTCCGAATACTCTTGTTTAGACAAAGTCGGGCTGAGTACCAAAACAAACTTGTAGCCAATCAGCAGTTAGGTGCACAGGACGGACTTTAGTCAAGCCGAGCGCTGACGAAGGTGAAAGATAGGGTCAGGGTGTGTTTGTTTTGAGGATTTGAACATTAACAACGGCTAAGAGAAATCGGAAAACATGAAACATAGATTGTATAATATTTGTGTAATAATATTGTTAATATTTACTTTTTAACTGATGCTGATCAACAATGAAAAGGCAGAAATGGTATTTATTTCAATTAAGACACTTCTTACATTTAAGTTAGTCTGGGACTAGGCTTAAGCCCTGCCAGGAAAATTGGTATTTCTAAAATCCCAGGGCTCTAGACTGCGACCAAAATTATTTTTATAACGTGCGAGGTAACATTTCACAGGGTCGTGAATGCGTGAAGCGATTTTTTTTTCCGCCAAAGATTTATTTTAACATTAATTGTGTTTTATGAGTGGTGAACGACGCGCTTTTGATAAGTGCAGGAAAGAGCGAGCAGAGAGCTTGTGCACTCCCTCTTTCTCCAAACTAAAGTGTGTGTTTGTTTAACTTCATTCAGTGTTGCGCAAACAGTACGGCATACAAGCATCGCGGGACAGTCGGCCCCATTTGCTTTTCAAACACTAACGGAACATTGATGTCATATTCTGATCGTTCTGTAATAAAGTCGAACACGTTGTTAGTGTTTTCCTTGTTAACTTCAATCTTTTGCTATGTCCTGTGAAAAATAAACAGGGCGTCAATGCCCGCTAATGTCCGATTCACGATGCAAAGACTCATTTTGTTGAAACAACTCATATGTCAAACTCTGAACTCGCGTCCAACCCTCTGTCTAAACCCATCAAATCAGTCACTCAAAACACAAGCGTGCTCAGACCATTTAACAAGAGTGGTTAGTAAGATTTAGTATTTAAAGAGTATTTATGACAATGTGTAGTAATTTACATATATTATAATTTAGTCCTGAGTCAAGTAAAGTTTAAAGTTTTGAGCTAGCTAATTTAATAAAAATGTATGTGGTAAAAATAAAGAACGCTAGTGGCAAGCTAGCTTTTTGAAAAAAGGGAAATAAAGGAGGATTGTGAAGAGTGACAAGTTATATTTGTGTCAGATCATTCCATGGCCAATATGTAACTTGAATATAAACTAAATAATAACAACTGTATAAAATAACAGGTACAAAGTTTCTTTGTATTTATTTTTGATTTATTGGGCTCGCAAGAGTTTAAGTGAAAATATGAAGTGGTCTATAAGCGACTATTTTAAAAGACAGAGTGACAAATTAATAGAACGACTCTAGAACTGAGGTCATCAACTGAGGTGCAAGGTCATTATTATTTCTATAAAAAAGGGTGCGACCAAATGAGGAAGTGGGTCGCACCAGTGTGACCAGTGGGAAAAATTAGTCTAGAGCCCTGAATCCTGCGTACTGCCCTGGTTGTCTCTTCATATAGCCTGTAGGCCAGGATTGATTGCAGAATCTGCACCTCTTCTGTGGCCATCACTCATTTCTGATACGAAACTTCAAAATGTGCATAAAACCAGGGTGGAAACCTGGCTACATTATAACACAGATGGGTTCATCCTTTACTGGGCCGCTTTACAAATAGGGGCATAAATTAACAGTATATCCACTTCTCCAGGCACCACTACACCGCTGGACGGCTTGGCCGGAGCATCCGTTAACTCCTCCCCTTCAACTGTCAGTCTGATGCCAGCTTAATTTCTATATCAATGCAACAGCCGTTTTAAAAAATTAATTTGCCGTGAAAAACGCAAGCCACAGCCACAACTTACTAAATAGAATAGAGTACTTTAAATACATTTGAGTGTATGTTAGTGCACTTTTTTCACCTGCGTAACCAGAAGTATAAGCTAATGACGTTATACATATAAACACAACATCATCGGAAAAAAATCACAATTACAGTACATACATGTAGATCTAGTGCGGCTATACGCTGTTCGCCATTTCTCAACAATGCGTTGATGTATTATGAACATTGAATGTGAAACGCTGATTTGTGCATTATACTTTTGATGTCAACATAACAGCTGTCGCCATTAGACTGACGTGTAATCATTCAAATTCTTTTTGGTGAACACTACTATTACTCTTGATACAAGAGTACAATAGTTCAGTGGTAAGAGCATTGCGTTAACAATGCAAGGTTGTGGGTTTGATCCCAGGGGATTGTAGACACATAGGTAAGATACATGTAAAATGTATAGGATAATGCTATGTAAGTCGCTTTGGATAAAAGCGTCTGCCAAATGCCTAAAATGTAAAAATGTACTCTTTCCTTTTTTGATGCATATGGTGGTGTTTCAGTAAGAACACTTGTGCATTGGCAAAGAAAGAGCTGTTTGCTTTTTCATGATATGTGCAACAATAAAGTTTCATGACTAATGAAAATTTACTGCAAAAAAGAACGACACAATTAAAAAAAGTAATTCACTGACACACTTATTTACATTGATTCAATAGTTTGTACCTGTTAGCTTGGTATCTAAGGGGGTCCCCTATACGTTCACAGAATATTTCTTAGGGGGTATACTGTACCTACGTCTACAATGTTTTGCTAATAGCAGTAAGTAAATGATCATGACAGAAAGACAGTACTGTACTGGATTTTAACTGTGAGCAGCGTGCAACTGAAGAAGTTTAACCAGAGGAAATTGTTTATGATTTATTGACCATTTATTGGCCGATACCGATATAGCCGATAATTTATCCTGCATCAATACTATTTACATTTACTATTATCCTACAAAATGACATAGAATATTGCATAAGTATGTGATTTGGGATGCACCTTCAATTCTTATAAAATATATATTAATAACTAATAATAAGAAATTAAATTATAAACATTTTTTGATTAGATTTCTAGTTTCCATCAAGGACAGTTTTTAACTAAAATGTTGAGATGCCTAGTGATTTTTTCTAATTCTATTTATACATTAGCAATAGATGAATTAAAAAAAATGGTTTCAAAATAAATACATAAATAAACTCTTGCACTTGGTCGGGAGAATAGCTGTCTGTTTCTTTGCTGAGAATTCAAACAAAAAAATGTCTAAGTATATGATTTAATCAAACCAAAATACTGCCCCTGGAAACATATTTCACTCAAAGAGGCCATTTACGTAATACCGGTTTAAACTAAAAACGGAAACTTTTAATGCGTTTTGGCTGTTCATTTTCATGAAAACTGCTTTATGGGGGACTGAAAACGCAAATTTTCCAAGTGCATTTTTTGTAAACGACGTCGTTATCGTTTCCGTGTAAACGCTGAAGGCGCTAAAAACAATGACGTCATAGTCATGTTTATTATGCATTCAGTCTGTAAGCATGCACGAGTATTCCCCAAACAATAATGGCGGCGTCCGTGCTGCATGTTTGTGCCGCATGACATAATTTTTTACTGCACCACATCAACCAGCGGAGACATAGTATTTATATGCACACTACTATAAATACACACGATGACAAAGTGTATTAAAAGCGCTTTTATATTGAAATGGTGTATGCGGATGTGCGCAAGTACGTATGGTTACTTTATAGGGCAACAGCGCCATCCACTGGCCTGGCATGCATAATTATTTTTTTCCGATTCCATGTAAATGCACATCGTTTTGATAACGCTGTCATGTGTAAGTGAAACTTTTCAAAAAACGCAAAGGTTACGTTTTTTATCGTGTAAACATACTCTCAGAGCAGCTGACTCATATACACACTTTGTTCCCATTCTCTCTCCGTCACTATCTCTCTTTCTTCGCTGCTCTCTTTCCTCTCTGTGCTACTAAATGACGTTCATATTTTCCTGGCACAGGAGAGGTCAAAACATGACTGAATAAGGAATTCTCCAGTAATTGAGGCCAATTTTCCTTATTCTGAGACATTTCATTCCGTAGCTAATTTTAGCCGGCACACAGTCTTGTGCGTGTTACAGTGAACAGTGATCCAACTTCAACCCCAAATCCCATGAACTCTAGTCAAGTTGAAGGATGTCATGTACAGTAGGGAAGACTTCCAAAGTGTTCATACCAGGCTAATAATAGGGTCTACCCTAACCCTCATTTAAACCTGAGGACATTTTTACATTTGAAGCAAGACAGGATTTGTCTTGCTTATGATATTTTAATACAAGTGAGGGACACCTAAAAAGTAGTTTTTTACTATTTTTGTGTGAATGTATACAAAATATATAAATTGGTAAACAATCACAAATAAACAAGTAAACACTGTGAGATTCACCTTGATTTAAATGAGTTTTTTCAACCAAAAATAATTTATTTCCAACATCCACAATAAGAGCATACACACCTGGTCAATAACAAAATGTCCACATCCACATTATTTATCATTGCCGATCTATCCTGAGCTTTGAGAAATGCATCTCACTTTGGTTTGCTCATTTTTGGCTTCCACAGAGCTGCTGCTGCTGTAGTTTCTCTCTTTATTTTCTTATGTCTCTTGGCTGCCTTCCCTGTAGCAGGCAGAGCATGTAGTATGTGACAGTGTGTAGAGTCGGAACCCTCGGCATTCTGATTTGGTTGCACAATGGAGGCACATGAGCCTGATGTGCCTCTGAGTCATCTGACTCCATGACAGACCGTCAGCGCGAATTAGCGGCATCCCGCTCGCCTCAAAACGAACCACAAACACGACAACGCATGACCAATTCATCTACACAGTAAGGCTCATTCTGTATGGAGCCCTTAATAAAAGAGAATGCAGGATAGAGAATCGATCACTGATGGAGTCAGATGGTATGTAGGGGGTATCTGCGAGAAAATGAAGATGGCAACAAGAGGTGCTATGGTCTGTCAAGCAATTATTGATTTTTAATCAGTTAATCAGTTTTGTTGACTTTATGGACAACCGTGGTTCTGACACCAATGTATTTACAATTACAGTTCCATCACAAACATCTCTGATCCTATCTACACTAGAATGAAGGTTAGACAATCATCTTGCTGTCATCCATTCAGTCAACCATTCAAACCCAAGGCTTAGATGTGACACGTGTAAGGTTGTTCCTTGATAAACTTCTACTGTATAACCTGAAATGGGACACAAGACTTTGTGTTAAGCTCTTTAAACCTTTTCGCTAATTTAGCTGCGCAGTGAAGCATGAATATGCTTGAATATCAGCGTGCAGTTTTTTCAGACTTAAACATTTGACTCAATCAGACATGCTCATGTTATTTCAGACACACACACTGAGCCCTGAACTTGCATAAAGAAAACAGAGTTAAGTAAGCAAAGAAATGAGAGAACAGACGATGGATAAATTATTTAGAAAGGTTTATCACAGTCTGGACCGCAAGCACGATTACTTCTTAAAGGGATAGTTCACCCAAAAAAGAATGTTCCGTCATGGTTTACTCAACCTCAAGTTGTTCCAAACCTGTGTACAATGTTCACAACTGAGATTACTGGGGCTCCATTGACTACCATAGTAAAAAATAATTATTGTATAATATGTTTGTCTTCTGTTGAACACAAAAGAAAGAATTTAGGAAAACAAACAGGGGTTCTGGGGCACATTTGACTACCATTTTAATGATAGTCAGTGGTGCCCAGGAAATCTTTCATTCTTCCAAATATATCTATAATTATTCTATAATTCTTCTTTTTTGTGTTCAACAGAACAAATACATTTATACAGGTTTGGAACAAATTGAGGTTGAGTTATTCATGACAGAATTCTCATTTTTGGGTGAACTATCTCTTTAATTCCAGATGCTCTTCTACATGGTTTTTGAAAACTAAAGCACAAACACAGTAAATAGATATAGCTGCTATTAGAGGTTATATTACACCCTTCGAATAGCCGTTTCATTTTAAGAAAACAAAGTAACACCTTCCCCAAGTGAATGAGCGACCAATTTCGTGACAGAGTATAGACGTTTTGGCTTGTACAGGGTTATTAAACTCCATTTTCAGTCGATGCTTCTGGCAGAGTTAACAAACACGTTCCTGTAGCAGCATGGTGACTAAAACGGGCAATGCTCAGAATGACATTAAAACAGCCGTGTCAGTCGTATTGCTCTTAGGCGGTGTTTATTAATAGGAGAATAGTAAACTGGATAAAGTCTAACAGATTTAATTGTACTCTGTCCCTCAAGCATTGAAAGGATAAAATCTACAAACAGATGTGTGCATGAAATCTTTATAAACACTTGAGAGTTACATGTCCAAATAAGGACATCACTGTCTGACTAATTCCCCTGTAAAATGATGTTTCAATAAAATCATCGACCATCGCTTAGTATTCTCTTTTGGAACTGGCCTGGATGTTAAATACCTCAGTATAACGTGCTTCCACTTAGTATACATCAATTTAACATGTTACAGCATGGTTTGTGTATTTGTGGGCTGGTTTATATTTAGAAATATGATTTCATATAGACCGTTTCATCAGACGTACATGCGCCTGAACCCCAGTAAACTTCCGGATTGTGTTTGGCTACTATTTATATTTCATTTATGTTGATATTAATTTGTATTACTAATTGACTGTATAATAATTGTATTAAATAAACGATTTGTTAGAATTGTGTTGTATGTTCATTTTATTAAATAAACAATTTGTTGAATGGGTTGAATGTTTTCGGTTGCATTTAAACAAACCGTATTGTACCTTGCCATCTAGCGGTTGAGCTTGGTATTGCAGTCTAAACTCAAAATATTGGAGAGACAAGTTTAGCCTACTAAAGTTTTTTCGCGCTTTCTTGCTTGTTATCAGAAATAATCTACAGGCACTCTATTGTGCACGAGTTCGCCCTCGCCGATAAACAGCTCCTTGTTGGGATAGATGGTAAAGCATGGGAATGAAGGTTATGCGTATTTGGCGTGTTAATCGGCCTGATTTATATGCTTAGGTTCCTCCCGGACTTTGTTAATAAAACATCATTTTGTGAAGTTGGGGTGATCGGTTCAGTTTTTGAGTCAACTCCAATTCTCGACTCCCACTCTTGGAGTCGAAGGAATCGACACTTCGACTCCATTTACTGTCATTCAAAATGGGTTCTGGAATACTTAAATAAAATAAATTGATGTAACTTCAAGTGTTTGGGAACTTTGGGCTGGCAACCAATCTCCAAAGTCACTAACAAATACACATGCATTTGTGCAACAAACACAAGTGCTGTCAGAGCACTCCTGTTACTCCTTTCTGGCCCTAAACCGATGTGGTTTTCCATGCGCAACATGGCGGTCCATGTCCAACCGTAGCTATAGACATATGGTGAAGCTAAGACATTTTGTTTCCATTATTATTTTTATAATTTTTATATTGCATTGATTTTGGAGAGTTACAGTTACACGGATGAATATGTTTTGTACTTAAAGACACCACATTTCATTGATTTGTTTTGAAAGTCTGTAAATGTGTGCTAAACAAGCCTTAAACATTTTTTTTATTTTAGTTTAAGAATTTATTTATTCAATTTACCCTAGGCTAAGTCCAACAATTGCTTGAAGAGGGACAGACGAAATATTGGGGAGTTTTTAATAAGAATTTGAGAATTTAATGTGATCCAATTGAAGGTGAAGAATGAATGGGAAATATTGCGTGCCCTTTTGTGAGAGTACCAGTAGGCATCGCTCATGCTCTGAAAACCTTTTTGTTTTGGATCGGATGTCGATTCCCTTCTTGCAGTTTTCAGACGAGGTATCGACTCTTTTGAAGTCCACTCCACATCCCTACCGGAAGTAAAGTTGGGGTCACAAAAGTGTGCAATCGCAGTAACGTTTGTTTATGTTGTTGAACCATGAACCATCTCTATGGCTGTTTTTGCTATGTATATGTTTGTTTATTATCTTAGTCCTGCTAAAAGTATTTTTAAGATAAAAACTTCCAAGTAAAAAATGACAGTGTAATTCTAGCATGAAACTCTATATCAGTAATCCTTATTAGGCGGGCCGCGAGACAGGAACATTTATGTAATAATTTGCTGCTATATCCGCTAATATCTTTATTTAGTGGCAAACACGCTTCATTTAACCCTTTCCTCTCCACGTGCTGCTTCTCTCACCCCAAAGACGCGCCGCGTGAAGAGCAGCAAACACGTGCTTATTTTAACAACGCTAGTGCAGACACGCAGAGCAGGGGCCCGTTTCAATAAGGAGAAGTTCTTTAACCTACTCTAGGTTAAACCTTGAACTCAGAGTTGGTTTATTTAGAAATTAGAAACTTCAAGTTTTTGGTTTAGGAACAGCTGATTTGAGTTAGTTCTATCCACTCTGGGTAGGCTTACCCTGGGATTACCCATGGCAACGGCACCATAAAAAGCAACATGGCTATAGAAAGCACTTGAGAGCAAGGCACACTTTCCCCTCTGATTACAGGGGATTCACTAATGTGCTGAAAATGACTTAAGTTTAAATGAATAAATGTACCAATAAACAAATAAATTAATCATTAAATGAATGAAACAACAGAAATAAGACAGAAATAATGTTCTCACTCGCCATCAGTGTTTATAGCAAAATGGAAAATGAGATGTCATGGTGTATAGGTCATCTGTAGAGCATCAGACTCTCGTGCAAAATTCAAACCCAGCTATGAGCAGATTTGAGTTGGAATGGCTGCACGTCAAAATTAATAGTGTATTACCTTTATAGCTTCATTTCTGCATGTACGTCTGTATTTATTAATTTCTTTATTCATGCATTATATTTTTACACTTTATTAAATCATTTCTAAACTATAGAATATTATTACATATACTCTGATGTAATACACGTACGATGGCTGATGTTATTGATGTAATAATGGATGCGATATATTTTGATGTATCTAATTTTAAGAAAAACGGTATTGCTTTAATAAAAATGCACAGGGAAATGACAAAATTCCGTTCTGATCCTAAATTACTCTCCTGAAATCAAAGTACTTCCGTATGAAGTAATGCAGCCTCTCCATGTACTGAATCCACTAGAAAAGCAAATATGACATTAGTCACTGAGATGGTCTGTGTGTGAACAAAATGTGTGCCATGAATGACTGTATTAATTAATGAATGAGTTACACCACTTGCGTTTTAAAGGAGGAGGAGATTAAAATAAACTCTGGGTTTACCAAAAAAACCTGCTCCTGACCAGGTTAGGTTCACAGTAAAGTAACAATGGCTACTGACTCTGAGTATAAGTTATCTCTCTTTTAGAAACGGGCTTGTGCTACTTTTTTGAAGGTTGTGAGAGATATGGTTGAGTTAGGAAGAATTCAGTCAATATAAAATATATCGTTATATTTTGAAGGACTTTTACTGGGTTTTCACAAGCAGGGTCACATTTTGTAATGAACAATGTATTAATTGGGAAAAATTTTAAAGATTGAATTAGTTCTGTCCGACATCTTGGAACTTTAATTGGTCTAAACCAATATTACATAACTTACTACACCGTAGCAGATCTATTCCACCTAGACCAAATACATTCATATGTCATGTACACCACCATGCCAAACCCTCCGAGAGTTGTCATTAACTACATTATATCCATACACCTGTACAAACACATTTCTGTGACTTGCCTTAATTGTGAAAATACTTAATGTCACATTTTCTCACAATGGGGCTATGTGGTAAAGTGAATCAGACACTTTAATGTAAGTTTGGCCACTTTCTTACAAATATATTGTTATCTTTTACCCCTTCGCCCCATACTGCTGAAAGTAAAAACTTGCACAACAAGGTAAGACCAGAGCTCTGTGAGCTGACATGCATCTTTGAAGATGTGTTGGTGGTAAGGAACATTTTTATCGAATGTCTGTACAGAAAATCAATGTAAGCGGTCAGTTCTATTTGATCAATGACACAGCCAATAGTATTGTATATAATGCATAGTATATAATCATCCACAACGTGCAGATTCCAGCAGAGAAGTGCCTTCATTTGTGAAAATAGCTACATAACCATTCTCAAATGCCAAAAGTGTCTACTTCTGATTAACACCTCTCTCTGTCTGTGATATAGTCGGATGCCAATACGTCCTATAATTCAAAGTTGCAATGAATTGCAAGTGATCTAAAGTAGGGACACAAATGTGCCAGTTTCCTCGCTGCTTCTCTTCACCTGAAAGGAGATGTATTGTTTGCTTTCAGCCTCATCAATCACACAGACATATCTGAAACAGAAATGATTTCAGCAGTCATTCCCTGACCGTTTCCATCTCTTTTCATACGTTGGATTTATGTTGCCAATGACCTTCATCCCTATTAGAGTCAGACAGATATAATGCCTCAGACGGGCTCTGCCTAATGTCAATTATGTCTTTCCGCACAGCCGTGAGAAAATTCCAGCATGTCGGGTGGGATTGTCATCCTATGTGAAACATGAGATGTTTAATATCTCAGATAAAGAACAGACACGTTTACAAACAAGTAAAAATTCATTTGGCATTCATGTTTTTCGCAGATGCTTGCCAGCCAAAGTGACTTACATTACAACGCACAAATCACAATAAATGGCAAGTTATCAGTATAAGCTGCCCATAAAATGGGACACAGGCACAATTTGGCCATTTTCTGTGAATAACGGCTTAATTTCCGACCTGTTTCTCACATAAAAACGATTCTATTGATTTTAAGGCTTAGAGAAAATAAGCATAAATAGATTTCATTCTTTATTTAAAGACTTCATAATAACAAGTCGTAAGTAAACAATAAGGTGCACATGAACTACTTTCACTGTACTTTTCTGGCACGTTTGGGGCTGCATTACATTACATGAAAATTTACCACGGACATTAAAATTTAGTTTATAGAAATAGCCCTGAGCAATTGAAACCTGCATCATCAATGAGTGATGACTGCAGCGAGCTGTTTGGGTTTTACCCGCTGGCAAACATAATGAAACAATAATACTGGATGAATTAGCGCAGGATTTCGAGCCACCGCTGCGGCAGCTACAGGTCATTTTCGGCAGATAGTGAAGGTGAGTGGAAGGTCTTGAGGGAGTTTTTATCAACAACAGGCATCTTCATCACACTGCTGCCCGGCTCCTGCCCAAAACAGCCTCTGCATAAACCCTCATCTCTTCACCCTGCCTCTGCATTACACCTGCACGTAGCCGTTTACTTATTTGTGATTCAACAGTCACTGCTTTCAATATTACCTCACAAAGTGAATTTAAAAGCCATTGATTTTTCTCCTTCAGCCCTAGCAACCTATGATTCAGCTGTCAGCATCTAAACGGCACAGCCGTTGGACTTGAAAATGCTTTCTTCGCCTCCTCCAAACTCAAACGTGCATATATGGACGCACAAACATGCACATTAAACAAGCTTTACCTGACTCTTTTGATAGAATACTTGGTTTTGTCATGTGCATTGAGGCATAGTGTGATGCATTTCGTGTTTGGTTATTGCAATTTGTGACAGATGAATGAATGCACTCAGGGCTCAGGATGCCATTTACATACAGTCATGGTAATAAAAATGAATAAGTTGACGTTGCTTGGCTCACATGTAGCTGCATACTTTGTGGCTACAAAGAAAGAAACGCTAATCGATTGAATTTCAAAACTCTGTGAAATGACAAAAGAGAACTTAACCCTCAAGTGCACTGCACTAATCTGGTGTTAGTGAACCAATTTGGGCACATTGTGATTCCATTTATATTTTACATATAAAAATTAGTAAATGTACATAAATGTAATAAAAATTACTTTTTTCTTTTTAATAAATGCAAAATCTTTCAAGTTATGAATTATTTGGTGATTTTTACATATTTATTTTACCTCAATTACTTGACTGTAAAATAAGCAGTTTTTATGTTTTTCACACAAATTTCACAAAAAATATGATTTGATTTTCATTAAAAAACTTCATTCCACTAATTAAAACAGTAAAATAAATTAAAATAAATGACGCTTCTGTTTTTTGTGACATCTGATGGACTTAAAGTAGCAATTACGTGAATTATCAATGTAAATATATAATAAGCATTCTTAATGTTATTTTACCTACAATTCACTTAAAAAAGATATTCATAAAAATCACTAATTAAAACCTAATGAAACCCCAAAAATATATCCCACTTTAGATTTTTAGTGACATCTGATTTAATCAAAACCGCAATTACATGTCATTTCAATGGCAGTACTCGCTGGTTGCATAGGCTAAAGTGTAACAATTTTAACGTCTTAAGTTCTAGATTTTAAAAATGTTGAATTAAAACAAATCTTGGGTACAACTGTGCAGATGTGCCTTAATATGCTTACAGACAAAAATAACCGTGTAATAAGGAGAAAGTAATCACTTATTTGCAGCAACAAACAGAGATCCAGGGTCTCTGTAAACCTCTTTGCCATTGTGCTGCTACAAAATTACTTGAAAACTTAACGTAACTATGTTTTATTTCCTGGAAGCATCATCAGATATGGATAGAGTATGTGTATGTTTGCATGTACGTTTACATTTACATTTGGCAGACGCATTTTTCAAAGCGACTTACATTGCATTAACCTATACATTTGTTTATAAGCATGTGCAATCCCCTTGGATCGAACCCACGACCTTGGCGTTGTTAGCGCCATGCTCTTACCACTGACCAACAGCTATTTGAAATGTTAAATAATAATTAAGATAGGAATTATTAAGTTACACATGAAATTTCAAATACCAACAAAACGTATGATTTATTTTGGAAGAGTTTTTGAGAAAACAATATTGTGTTGTATGGTAGAAAGACAACAAGAGTAATATAAAAATATTCAAAGACAAATGTTTAAAATATGATACAATATTTGGATCGTTTTAAATTTAGAGAATTGTATTTTGGAACACGCTAAATATAAGAATAATACATATTTATTTTAGGAGCTGTATGCAATAGAAATATACACTACTTTCACACATAATCAAATAGTTTCTGTGTGCATTTCTCAATGGCTTAATTTTATATCTATATATTAAGAATCCAATCAATTTTAATTAAATTAAATTATATTCGATTCTACATTTGTATCCTATTCTACTCCAAATGACTCCCCATTACAAAATAGTTTTGAACAGCATTTCATGTCTTTCAAGTCCATTTCTATTCACCACCAAGATTTTACAGACTGTGTGTTTGTTGTGGATGCATTGCAAAATATGTGGATAATATAAATCTCTCATAAAGCATAATTTATTCTAATATCTTGTGGGCGAATATCCCTTTAACCAATGACCCGTATACACAATTAATCACAATCAGGTGATTATTTCGCCATTAGCCAAAATCAGAATATACTGAACAAAAGTGGCAGTCACAAATCCACACACACACACACACACAGTGTCACTGTGGTTAATTGTGCTCAGCTGAGGCGAGAGAGTTTGCATTATTTAAGCGACAGGGAGAAACTTGTCAAAATCCATGTGGAAAGAGGGCAGCAGCTGCCGTGATGAGCTGTGCTTGGGGAGCAAGCCTTCTCTGAAGCAGCGAGTAGCAGAAAAGCACTTAAGTGCTCCACATGTTGCATGCAGCAAAGCCTGGGGGACCGGCAGAGATATCATGAGAGAAATCTCGGTGTCTGACACACTGCTATTAATATGGAGCCACCATAAACAATGCTCAGGTAACTGAATGAGAAAACACAGATGGAGGGGGAAAGCACTGCATCTTCCAAAACACATTTTTCAGCAAAACCTCAGAGTAAGGAAACATCGTTCTCCTCTTTCACTCTCACATATACAATACAAGTTTCTTTCATTATGTTAGACATCTGACATCCATTCTTTTCATGCCAGTCTCATAATATACCCTACCACTTATCCTGACCCTCACAAAAAACTGTTAACATTACAAAGTCAAACATAATTTTTGCATAGCTAAAATCCATTTTGACATGTTTTACTATGTATTAGGAAAATTTAAAGAAGACTGAAAAGACGCGCACACACAGATGCACAGCATGCACACACACACTCAGCTCTGGGTAGATTTTAGCTAAGGTTACCATGGCAACATTAACATTTCCGCCCCCTAAAGAAGCTAAAACAGTTATACAGATAAACTGGTGTAGAAATGAAAAGAGGGAGTGTAAGAGAAAGAAAGACTCTCCTTCCATTCCTGCAGACATCCCTGTAGGGGAAAGTCAATCATCTCACAAGGCCTCATCTGCGTGTCTGTGTCTAAACCCAGAATAGGAAAAAATAGGTATTATTCGAAAAAATATGCAAAGTCTGCAAACATCTTTTGACAGAGATTGCATTCAATACACCGATGCAACCACATTCTGAGGCTGTGTGGTCAGAATGAAAATAAACATTACAGGGGCACCTTCAAAAGGACAAAATCTAAATTATTCAATATAAAAATGATGGTGTATTTTGGAAATTATCTTACATCACTTTGCCTGTAAACTATGTATGCCAAAATGTGTTTCAAAATTTATAATGTAAATCAGTTATCACTGCCTTTTTTCAAGTATCACGAGACAACATCTCATTGTTGCTTAAGCAAATGTAGGTCTCTGTGTTCTTCCTCCGAAAGCAAATACACTAAACGTTTTGTTCACAGAATAACTAAATGAGGCAAATAAAATTTCTCTTGAGGAAATTTTTATAAAGATCTTTATACCCATCAAAACAGTCCACTAAACAATTTAGAAAAACATTAGTCTACTTTTATAATAGGAGCAGTTAATGTCAATCTCTGTAGGGAGACAGGAAGTGTTGGTTAATTCCAGAGCTTTAAACTGCAGTTTCTCAGCCTGCTCTCTGGGGGCAGCATGACGAGCCAATTAAAGCACAGGAAACCCACCAAGATAAGCATACAGACTAGAGGAATTATCACAACAATAAAGATATCCCCTGCTCACTAAAGAGCAGAAATATAAATGGTTTTAGAGAGTGCCAAGTAATAACACTTTATATTACATTTATATCTATTTACCGTATCGCAAGCTGACTAAATAAACTATTTAATACGTAACAAGCCAGGCAGGAAATGATGGGACTTTTTCAAATTATAAATTTACGAAAGCTACTTGTGCAACAGGATATTGCAGTTACAGCCAACACAGTCCTATGGCAACTTTTTACGAGTTGGCTAATTTTATAATCTCATTTGTATGCTTAAGTATGATTTGTTTTTGTTCCAAATACGGTTAGGTTTGGGTGGGGCTTCATTATTGTTATATACTAATAATCATACGTTTTTTTGTATGTTTCACATCTTATAAATTCATAAGAATTGGCCACCTTGTAAAACAGTTAGGAATTTCTGTGAGATCAGGCTGGTTTCAGCTCAGCAGTTTCCATTCTGCAGCTTCCAAGTGTGCAGATGTCAGAGGGTCAATGACTCTCGCTTGGCTTAGCTGTCATCTTTAACCACCAAACAGAGCAGGAATTACATCAGGGCATAGCCAGTCCCATTAGTAATTCCTTACTTCTGATGGAAGTGTTGTGTATGTGTGGAAATGGAGATCTCTATGATGCAAAACAAGGCCACAGGACACTACAATATCCCATCTAGAAAGATGGCATTATTTAAACAGGTAACACAGTGAAATTATTTTACAGGAAAGGAGAGAAGTGAAGTGATGTGCAGTTCTTAATGGAGTTGTTGTATGTTTTGATACAGTGCATTTGGGAAACATTCCTTTCAAAAGTTAACTAATACCAAATTATTCATTTGTTTTTAATGAACTGATGACAGATTTAGCATTGGCCTGTTATTTTAGAATTACATGTTGGATTCATTTTTTGTTAACGTAACTTGTAGTGTTGTAAATGATTGAAATAGGCCTACATATTTCAATATCCACACCACATTTAAATGTCCACACACACACAGATCTTGGAAAATTATTTCTAAAAACGTTCTGCTTGGGATTGTGCTCGTTCATTACCTCAATGCAGAATTAGTCACCTTGTAAAATAGTTGCAATGATATTGTATTGGAAAAGTGCATGCAATGAGCATATAATATGATGCCATCATTTCTTACGAATGCAGGTGCAGACATACCATATCAAATTAGTGTCCAAATAATATTGTTTTTGTATTAGCTGATTCTAAAATTATTGCAATTGGTCACCTCCGTCTGAGATTAATATATTGGTCCTCATGAAGCAAACTAGATAGATTGTTTCATCCGACGTATGTGCCTGGCCTGAAGTTAACATCCGGTCTGTGTTTGTATATAATACAACAATTAAATTTATATTTAATTTATATTCATATTAAATTGTATATTATTGTATTTGATTGAATTAAAACTACTCAACAGGTATTAATTCTTTGCGGGGTCTATCGGAAAATAAGTTTGCGACCATAATGTTTGTTTGTGTTGTTGCCGCTGAAACTGTCTGTAGAATTAAGCAGTATTGTATCACTGCGTGAGATTGTATTGCAACAAATCATGTTTTCTTAAAAAAAAATAGTCAAATAGAGGAATACTTGCTTGCTTTTTTTTCTCATCAAAATAAGAACTTTTCAAACCGTTTTATTGCATCTATGCTACTTTTCATTCAGAAAATGGACAATTGATTTTTCATCCCACTAACTGAATGCAGCAACAATAATATGTTATTTAATGATGTTGTAGCTCACATTTGCAGCGTAATTGTGCACATGGCTCAAATGTAGCTTACATATTCTACAGTAAAAAAATATTTTTAAAGACACAGTTCTTGATTCACAGCGGCCACTGGCGTTGTATTATAGATACGAATCTCTCAGTCCAAACACAACGGTGGCCACCACAGTACAAAAAAGATGCCGTTGGTTGCGACAGTGTGTCTTCTCATGTTGACGAGGGAAGAGATCATGCGGGCATTAGACAGACAGTAGAAAGAGCGAAGTTATTTATTACATAACATAAAAGGTCTATGGATTTTAAGTATAAAAAGAAGGATAAAAGTCAGGCAGGAGCTAGGACCCGCGTTAATATTAAAAAATGCTTTCCAGCAAAACTCCGTGCCCATCAATACAGCCAGCATGAATAAGAGCAGGGAGCGCAGCGATAACCCCCAACAAAACTATAGGCACAAACGACTGTGAATTATTATTTTATTTATTCCCCCCAACAAAACCATAGGCGGCAATCACAGCATCAGCAAGGGGTTCTCTTCTGTATAAGCATTAAAGAAGAGCAGCATTAGCCCCACAGGTAGGCCTGTCATCATAGGTCCTTGTTCACTGATAAATTGATCCAGAAATTACTGTGATAACAATAGGCTGTTATTTTTGTTTCTATACTGTATAATATAGCTTGAAGCACACACACTTGTTAAGACAATAAAAAATGAATTGTAAGAATATCTAAGGAAAAGCCAATACATTGATTATCGAGACAGTACTAACTACAGGAGGCAGCAATGGAGTGCTCATGAGCATTTAAAAAGAACAGCAGCAAGGGAGAGCTCTAGAGCAAAATCCGTTACCGAAAGTCGTACCACTCGGGTTGCAACGCCATGTTTGCAACACCTCTGGGCAGCAATTTAAGTCATAGCAAGACCACAGTCCTATACTTGAATGGGGGAAACAGATACTTCTAAAATCACTGGCCAAATTCCCAATTTGACAGCATATTTGTGTACCACTGTAGCAGCTCGCATAACCGCCTGCCTAGATGCCTTATTAAACATCCGAAAGGTTAGACCCCACCTCACTGAGCATGCGGCACAACTCCTTGTCCAGGCCCTGGTAATCTCAAGGTTGGACTACTGCAATGCTCTCCTTGCTGGTCTTTCTGCAAAAGCTATCAAACCACTTCAGCTGGTTCAAAACGCAGTCAACCACATCTCTCACAACCTTCAAAAAACTACTTAAAACCTGTCTCTTCTGTGAATACTTGACAGACAAATGAAAAAAAATAATAAAATAACCCTCTCTCTTCTCTCAACAGGTTGTGGCCTAGTACCTATGGTACTATTGCTCTTTTATGACATATCGCTTATTGCTCCCTGAACTCTTTGTAAGTCGCTTTGGATAAAATGTATTTGATTAAATGTAAATGTATAAATCCGATCAACAATTAAACATGACTTGAACTGTATCAAAGCTTTGGTTGGCTAAGCTTAAATTGCAATAAAAATCACCTTTTTCGAGGTCACCTCATCTCCTGTGCCTGCACACAGGCTGGCAGCTCCTCTCGAGAGCCCAGCCCCAGAGAATCGTCTTTACTGATTGACGATTGGCTCGTTTTACTGAAAGGCGGAACTTCATTCACTAGAGCGGCCATATTGAGCATTGCATTCCTGACTATTCATTGTATCAGCAGTGGTGCACCTTGATAATATTAATATCTTTGTCTTAAGCATTTACAAAGAGCGGCAGGGAGGGAGGGCATTTACAAGGAGCGGCTGCAAGGGAGTGCTCTTTAGCATTCAAAAAGTAGGGTTGTCACGGTATCATAAACATATCTTACGATACTATACCAGCCGAAATATCACAAAACCAAGTAGTATTGCGATGCTGTGTCATTAAAATCTACAAAACAATTGCCTTAATACACAGATCTGAAACATATTATATATGAACTACATTATACTGCACACTACAATATTTGTACTATTAACAACAGAAATTGGATAATTTTTAGAAAATGCTGTAGTATACTTTAATATTTACTGTGTTAAGATTTAAAAAACGCTAGCATCTAGGAATTTTAGTAGGCCAACGTTTACTGCAGTAACTGCTAAAGATTTTTTTTAAGTGGGACAATATACTTACCCGAATGTACAACAGCATGTTGCCAACACAGAAGCTAAGCATCGACTAGGTAAGCTTAAGAACGCTTATACTTATATGATGATACCCAGATAGCAACTAGCAGTTCTGCAACTTTGAGCAATGAGTATAAAAACTTAGCTTAGCTTGTGCAGATGTTGAGAGGAGGGTAAAGATTAATGGAGGGTTAAAAAATATAACCAGCTGTGATGTAAATGTTTTATTTCCTTCTTCTGTGCCTTTACTTGTGCGGGGAATGCTAATCTCAACTGAACGCTGTTTCAGATCACTTCCAAAGTAAGTGGTTTATAATCAAAAAGACAAATTTGCATGTAGTTCACAAGCATGAATCTGAGGTAAACTCTGAAATATTTCCCTCTTGCTACATTTTTAATTACACAATTCCAATGCAGTTTAACCGGTCTAGTGTGCTCCTGAGCTATGCGATAAGATGCTATTAGCTGAATAAATTTTTAAACGGAAGCGGTGTCATGTTTCTATAGACCCCTTTTGCATGGATGTCACGCTTACGTCACGGAATTAGCTAGAGGCAAAACAAAGTGAAAACTGGAGGCGGCCAATAGAAACCAGCAAAGATTCGGCTTCATAAGGAGTTTTAAAATATCATCTTGTCGTGTTTTTTGTGCCACAATCGACAGAATACAGTCTTCAATTTGATATTTTAACATATACCTGCTGCCAATGCCAAACAAAAAGACTGACAGGTGTAGTTAAATACAATAAAACGAGCAGTCTGAACAGAAACTATCAACAAAAATACACGTGTTTCACTTCATAATACTTAAGATTAAAAAAACTACTGTCTTTTGTTGGTGTGGATTATGATTTGGGTATGTGTCTAAAAATATGTCACGTATTCCCAAATCAGAAACTGGGGAACAAGGTTATTTTTCACGAATAGGGTATGCAAGCTAACTTTGTTAGTTATACAACTAGCAGTTAACTATCGCATTAGTGCATTAGAATAAAGGGAGAGGGAACAGTGAGGCTCATGTTGTGTCAGGTTTGTGTTCAAGTAAATGGATTTGCTAATGTTTGCCACTGTTACACGTATAGATCTATGTTTTTGCTCTCAGTTTATCTTTACTATAAACGCTTGGTTTCTCTGTCTGGTAGGTGTAGATGTCAGGCCACTTAACTGGAGGTTATCTTGTCAGTCTGTCCGTGGATACATTGAGTGAGCGTTTACAGGTTGGCCAGGTTCCTTGCATTAAAGTTAACTTTTTCTAAAAAGATTCCGGTCCTAGACAGTGAGAGACCTTACATGTTAAAATGTATTCAGATTTTTTTAGTCGTTGTCAAAAAGCAAGCAAACAAAATGTGCTACCTAGCATTAGTAATGCGGTCAGGGGGATCTTTCTGCCTCCACCTAAGCTCAGGTCACAAAAAACGTGTCACAATGTTTACTAACAGAAAGGACGTCTACACTATAGGCAGAGAAGGATCAGCTGATGCAAGCTTGACTCACGTGACCTGCCAGAACTAATGCTATATGCTTCATTTGTTTAGTGTATAGAATGACATTTTATTGAATAGTTTCTAAATTTACAAAAACAAATTATTGAATTGAATTTTTTTAATTGCATAATTTGTTCATTCTAATTCTAATGCCAAATTCAATTCTGATGATGATATATTAATGTTATGTATGTAAGAACATTGTTCGTCAATGGTTGTCAGCTTTCTTCTTATTCATTCTTTCTTGTTCAAAACCGACAACAAATTTTGTAATTTCAAACATATTGTCATGTTATTTAGATTTTATTGTTCAGCATATTCAGTAGTTCATTTTCAACAACGTCTTGAGAATAGGATTTACTCTGCACAGAATAAATATTTTATCCCTACATAACTGTCATTCTGAAGTGAGAATATATCAGTAAAACAAACAATGAAAAAACACAGGTAACTACCAGTCACACAGGGGTTATTTTGATATATTAAACTAAATAACAAAATGCATCATATTGTATTTTGTAAGCACACAACAGCAGGTAGGCTGGAAGGCCAACATGTTTTATTTTAAATAAACAATCTTGTTTTCATTAATTGCTGTTTTCGTGCACTAAATAAATGTATGAGGCCCTATTCTTAGTAACGTTTTGTCATTGGCTTTTTTCTTTTTGTTGATTCTGAATGAAAGTGACAGCCTCTGAGGTGCTGACCTCTGCTAAAGTCATAAAGTTTGTAAGGGTGTCCCACTGCGTGCGTCCCGTCTTAGGTCTCTCATCAGAGGAGTCAGTACTATTAGTGCAGACAATGCTCCCTGACCCTCTGGGTGTAAACCATCAGATACGAGAAACACAACCCAACAAGACAGCTCAGCAACACACATCCTGCCCTCCACTGCCCTGCCCTACGGGAGTGTTATTAAACCCTGAAGGGAAATGTTTTTGTCTATGTGTGTGTGCCCATGACAAGTCAACAACGCAAACAACCGCCACAGAGGGGGGTGCAATCAGAGGGTGACAGTAAGAGCGAGGCTTATGCTTACTTGTGGAATATAAAAGGGACAACAGCCTTCCATGAACATCGAAAAGACCAGCTTGAACCAGCATGGTTTATGATGGTAAGTGCTGGTTCACCAATATTGCCATGCTGTTCAACGACAAAGCATGCTGATCAAGCGGCATGGTGTTTCTGGTGAAGCTGGTTGAACATTGCACTTTTGTTAGTAAATATATACAAGAATCCTGAACATGAGCAAACCAAAACTCAACATCCACTGGTGGCCAGCAGTACTGGTCTTTTTAACAAGGTAGTCACACAGAGTGTGTGTATTCCAGGAAAATATGAGCTTATAAAACCCAAACTTTACTTGAGGGTGAAAGACCCTACTGTTAGCAACACTAAATCATTCCATGAATCAGCTCTTCTCGAACTTTGTTTAGCTGCAGGACGTTTTGAATTAAACCACTGCACACTTTCCAAATTAAACACACTACCTGGACACTAGTCTAAAAAGCCTTGTGATCCTGAAGAACCATTTTCTTCCCCAAGTTTCAGATGCATCACACCACCTGTGCTTGGGGCCAACTAAAGAAACTCAAAAGGTTTATATGGCAAAACTTTACTGGATTTATACAGTTGCATAAAGATATCAAACACACACTTCAGATTCGACTGGTTGTGTTTGTCTTCCCAACAAATTAGAAAAAATGTTGGTACCATCGAGTTTTACAGGGATAAAATGAGGGGATTATGGAGTAAAAAATCGGACAATTTCGTTTCTAAACCATACATCTGTTTATTTTTCCATCATCCGATAAATTTCATGAATGTGTGGGTATGGAAATCCGGCCGAGCTATAGTACAGCTTCACTTCTGTGTCATGCTACAAACATCACGTACAGCAGCTAATAAACGCTCTGAGTGAAGCGATGCTGATTGCTTTCATCTGGACTAATGCCACATTATTCTGGCTCTCCAGGCTGCTCAAACATCGGTCTTGATATTTACGGGGTGTCAGTGTTATGGAAATGGCGATTGGTGTTGCACTAATCTATCAATAAGGCAAAATGTCTCTTGCTGTCAAGGATGAGGAAATCTAGTTTAATACTTGCAGTGAAGATGATATTTATGAAGCTGATGAGGTTGAGGTTTTTATTGATTTACTATAGTGTTGGGAGTTACTAAGTAATTAGTTAATTTAATTTAATTAATTTTCCCTTGAAAAAGTAAAGTAAGGGATTACTCGTATTTTTCTGTAATTTAATTAGTTCCTTCTGAACTAATTATACTAATAACTGTGTGTGCAATAGTGGAATTGACATAAAAATTCAAAGTCTGACTTCAATTCATAATTACTACATTTGTAATACTTTGGTCGGTAGTTTTATATTATTTATTTGAATGAATTAAAAGAGCCGTTTCATGTCTATCCTTGAATCACGTAACTAATCAAGGTTGATATAGGATATGGAAAGTAATAAGTAATTGAATACTTTTTGGAGAGAGTAATTTGTACAGTAATCTAATTACACTCTTGAATATGTAATTAGTAACTAAGTCATTACTTTTTAAGAGTAACTTGCCCAACACTGTACATGTAATTCACAAAATCAGTATTCTCTGTGTGTAACACCAGTGTGGTTTTATAACATGACGCTGCTGTACAGACGTGAGGTGGGCTGCGATAATTTAGCATTTTACAAATGCAACACCTGCGCTACAGTGTGTTCGTCAACAGAGTCCTGTGCTTAAATAAAAACATAGGCAAGCAACATTTAAGGATGATTTATCTTTCAGACTCAAACAATAATACAGCAAACCACAACAACAGGGTTTGGGCCCCGATCTGCTTAAAGGAGCTACAAATGGGCAAATTATCGTCAAATACTTTCTAAATTACACCAGAGTATCACCTCTTAATGGCATACAACATTACCCTGTAAACGACTGCTTAATGACCTGGGTTATTATGTAAATATGAGATTATCTGTCTGTGGCTGTATCTACTGTATGCAAAAACACAGCATGATTTGGCAAGCAAGATTCCTTTAGAACTTCAGTAAATATAATAATATAAATACTAGGAATAGAAAGTACTCACACTAACCATTGCCTGTTTAAAGTGGAATGAATGATCAATAAACTCCCATGACATTGTAAATAAAGACACATGCCTTTTGCTTTATGTGCTGCATGTCTAATAATGAATGCATTATTAGCGAATGTCTTTGTTCATACATATAAATGAAATATGAATTGATAGGTTGACATTTCACCTGATTTGGATTTATAATCACACCAAACCTATGTTAACCTATAAGCAGATAGAAAGCAGCAGTACTTTTTTTAATTTTTTTGGGCAGATTTTATTACAGCTACGAATGCATCCACTATAAACTGTAAGACGATCACTTCTGAAAAGTGACATTCTACTCAGTCAAGTCAGTTCTCACATGACACAGTTTATAGAGGTGACCACGCCGACATAGTTTGTTTTATAATAATAATTATTAAGATTTTATTACGATTATTGATTTTATTACGATTATTATCATTAATAAATTATGAAAGGACCACAAGGCACATTAACGCAAAGTAATTATGTACAATAGGCCTTGCAATTATGACAAAATTATTATAAATAGGCTAAAGCAGGCCTTGGAAATCAACAGCTATCTCACTGGTGTGTACTAAGAGCACATCTCATTAATGACAAAAAGGACGTTTACTTGAGAATAAATGGTAATTATCTTGTCTACAATAAAACAGCAACAGCTATATATTATGACATCAGAAAATGAAGCTCTTAACGCTTAATGAGCTATGAAGATTTTTGGATTCCAGTACAGTTAGTGTTCTTTTTATAACAGATTCCTTGTTGCTAGGCGATTCAGGATATTGTAGATATATTGTTATGAGAGAAGCGTGGGTTTAATCTAACGAGTGTTTCTAACACATCTTATTTAGATGCAGGTGCGTAAACACCTGTACACGTGATGAAACACATATGGGGGCCGAGTAGCATCGAAAATGAAAATGATAACATGATTGGAGCCTAAGTAAACAGACGCTTACCTTGGCTTGTACGGTAAACTGCGCATGCTCAGTGGTCATCGTGCACTCCGTGAATTCGTTGCGGAACGCAGGCAGCCTACTCTTATGCATGAAGCCCACCGAAGCGCTGGAGACGAGTACATGTTCCCTTCAGTGCTGCTTGACTGGTTATTTCCGTCAGTGTTTTATAAAGGGATTCACTGACAGTTGTAAAGGGACGAACAAACAGTTGAATGAAGCATTCCCTTGAATTATACTCCCAAAACGGCAACTTGAAAGCAGTGGCCAAACTGATCCTTCAAGCCAGGTGTCGTTGACTTTGTTGGAGGATGTAAAACCGGTGTTTTGGCATCGGCTACCACGTTGTGACATTTATGCTCAGAGAGAACGAATCCTCGCATGATAAATGGGTGTTTAAAATACGCCAATAACGAACAAAAGAGTGCAGTGTATGTTTCACAAAAACAAAGATGATTGTTTTGTTATTCGATACTCACAAAGGGACTGATCGAAACGACTCTTCAGCTATCCTAGACAATGCACGAATAACTACACAGGGGTTGTTAATGGGGTTTTACCAGAATGTAGTACATCCTGAATACTGGCATGCTGACACATTTAGCCGAAATTTGATTTAGAATAATATTGCATTAAATTGTCATGCGTGTTGCTCTCCAATTAAAAAATAGAATAATTAATTATTATGGGAAACATCAAGTCGTTTTAGAATTAATTTTCTTTGTTTTCAGAAGTGAATGTTGCGGAGTTATTTCATATTATTTCGAATTATGAATATAATGTATATTATATCAGTCATTGTGCTTTCTCCCTGCATCCCCTTCTTTCCTCTGCGTTAAACTATGAGAATATAACATAATTGATGATAGTGCAAACGATTTTAACGTTATTGCATAATAGCATTGGATAAGAACTCGCTTCTTCTACAATTACTGACAAATGTAACTCATAAAGTGCCTATGCAAATTCCTCTTTGTTGCCTTCATTAAATGAACAGGGAGCTGTTCAGTTCTGTCAACAGAACAGGTGGGCAGATATCATCTCCACGTCATGTAAAGCTGGTGATTTTTGCGTTGCCTGTCATTGGATTACAGGGTATGTTTCTCTACAAATGTAGCCACATTGCAAAAATGTTTCAGCTTAGGTCCATAACTTGAGTATGAGTGTGTGAGCTTCTCTGTATGTTTGCGCACGCGCGTATGTCTTCAGGTTGTAAATGCGCAACCGTGCGTGCATGTGTGCTGTTAACTTATTTATTTGTGCAGTCATCTACACGAAAACATCTCAAAAAGGTGATCGTCTTTCAATAATCATACATCTGTCTGTAGGGTTCGTGAATGTGAACTGTTTTTTCCGCCTATATCAGTACCGTTCCCTCTACTCGGGCTCTGCATATCAGCACCGCACAGAGATTCCGTGACGCCTTCTTCCATCTCCATATACTCAGCAGCCTTGTCACCCAAAGACGACCCCGATGGGGACCCTTTGAATTTTCTGATGAAATCCGGAAAATACGGGCAACCTGGTGGGGGCTGTTCAACAATGGGCGTCTGATCCTCGTTATCAGTTTCCCGGTGATAAAAGTAATTGAAGTTGGACACGATGACGGGGACTGGAAGAGCAATGGTCAGGACACCTGCTATGGCGCACAACGATCCCACTATTTTGCCCCAAACTGTAATAGGCTTCATGTCCCCGTAACCCACCGTGGTCATGGTCACCACAGCCCACCAAAAAGCGTCTGGAATGCTCGTGAACTGTGACGACGGCTCGTCAGCCTCCGCAAAGTATACGGCGCTAGAGAACAGGATGACACCGATGACAAGAAAGAAGATGAGCAGCGCCAGTTCTCGCATGCTTGCGCGTAATGTGTGTCCGAGAATCTGGAGACCTTTAGAATGTCGAGACAGCTTGAAGATCCTAAACACTCTGACAAGCCGTATTATTCTCAGGATCGCGAAACTCATTGCTTGTTGTCCGTTGCCTTGTTGTTGAGCGAGGTCTGTGCCAAGAGTTATGAAATAAGGCAAAATAGAGACAATGTCTATGGAGTTCATGGCGTTTTTAAAGAAATCAGCTTTGCTGGGGCTAGCAAAAAATCGGACAATTATCTCAAATGAGAACCAAATTATGCATACTGTCTCGACGATGAAAAAGGGATCGTTGAATGGCGTAAATCCATTGTCTTCGTTTGTGGAATTTTTACCTGGCGTGAGGAATTCTTTGTCATCCCTGAATTCTGGCAATGTTTCTAAACAAAAAATAACAATGGATATGACGATAACCAAGACCGACACGACCGCAATCCCTCTGGCTGGACTTGAACTCTCTGGATACTCGAACAAGAGCCAGATCTGACGTTTAAACTCGTCCTCGGGTAGCGGCTTCTCTTCCTCTTTCACAAAGCCCTCATCCTCGCGAAACTTGAGCATTGCCTCTTCCCCGAGTTCATAGAACTTCACCTCTTCGGAAAATATGTCAAACGGCACGTTGGCGGGTCGCTTTAATCTACCCCCTGACTGATAGAAGTATAGAATGGCGTCGAAGCTTGGTCTGTTCCTGTCAAAAAAGTATTCGTTACGCAGAGGATCGAAGTACCTGATTCGTTTCTCAGGGTCCCCCAGGAGAGTGTCCGGGAACTGGGCGAGAGTCTTCAGCTGAGTTTCAAACTTCAAGCCCGACACGTTGATGACAACTCTCTCGCAGCAGCCGTATTCATTGTAAACATTTTCGTACCCTGACTGAGGACGCCTGTCCGTTAAGGAAACCGTCTCCTCTTCATCATCCATGTTATAGACAAAACTCGATCTCTTACTTCCCCTGTCCTCCTCTTCCTCCTCGCCCTCTGCATCGTCCTCCTCGATCATGATGTCCTCCTCGGACCCTAGGAGCGCCAACTCTGAGTGGCGTAGATCCCCACCGAGTGCCGCGCGGTTCCGTCTCCAGCGCGCGACGCTTCTTTGCTTTTTTCGCTCTCTGGGTAGTTGCTGTGGTGGCTCGTGGTGTTGCTGCTGCTGCTGTTGCGGCTGCTGGGAGGAGGAGGGGCGCGAGGCGGTCCCGGCGCTACTGTTGTTGGCATTCGTTGAAGAGGCGGTTCGACTCTGATGCTGGTTGTTGTGGGGATGGCCACAGGACCCACCTCCCTCTCCAACCGTTACAGCTTCAGCTGACGATGCCGCCGCCGCTGCGCGCGACTGTCTCTCCCGCTCTCTCTCTCTGGCACGAGCCTGGGCATATCCGTAGGGCAGGTGGGTGTTGCAACCCCCGCTGTCCGCGCCCACCATAGCAAATTCCATCTTCACGGGCTATGCAACGTTGAACCCCCCCTCCAAACAACTCAGCAATTGGATAGAGAATTAGGCTAAGCACGAGACTGTCTTGGCACGTTAAAGTTCATAAATACACTTGACTGGCGCGGTTAGTGGTCCGTCGCCTTTTAAATACGCAAGCGGAGTTCAAGTGTAGTTTCTATGGTCTTTAAATTCACTTTTACTTATTGTAATTGGACTTTATTTTCGTGAAATAAGAGCGTTTCTGGTGACATCATTAGGGACATGTGGCCAAGAGTGCCATAGAATCCATATGGTTGGCTGGCGCGCACTGGTGTCACGGTTATCCATAAAGGTAACTGGATACAAGAGAAGACAGCGACACTGTCCGTTATCCGAGGTGCTCGGTCGCCGAAGAGACTTTTGCACCTATGAAATCACTTGTTCCCATCTTCGCTGTGAGGGAGGGGAGGGGTGGGGTGTAGGTTTATTCCGTCCTCTGCCCCTTCAGTGGCTATATGAATGAATCACTGAATCCGTCTGACACCAGCAACAGCTGCAAAGAAAAGAAAAAATAAACGTGTTGTAGAAAACAAACGTTTAACACACTGTCCATCATATAATGTGCCCTGAAGAACTGACACCCCATCTAGTCTGTGATGGCTGCATATGATATGTTTCATCAAAGTACTTTGAGAACAAAGACGATATTATTATTCGTATAACCTTCTTCAATAATTAACAATAATAACAG
This sequence comes from Barbatula barbatula, assembly GCF_947034865.1. Lineage (NCBI taxonomy): Eukaryota > Metazoa > Chordata > Actinopteri > Cypriniformes > Nemacheilidae > Barbatula > Barbatula barbatula. The sequence goes on along the minus strand of NC_136766.1, from coordinate 19,143,995 downwards.
TAATAATAATAATGGCACAATCGTATTATTACAGGCCAGCCAAGCAAGAAACAGGAAACAGCGCGTGATATTACTGATCCAAATTCCCCTGACAATTAATTATAAACAGTCATCGCACGCAATTTATCAGCCCTCTCATGCACTCCACCTTCCATCGTTCGAGTCACTTACACAGGAAAATATTATTGAATGTCTTCTCAGCATCCACCCTTACTATAAAAAGCTAGGGGTGAGGACGTAAATCCCAGGTTTGTCTAAAATTCCCTCTCCGCTTTAGGAATCCAAATATTCCTCGACGTAGCCAAACGCAGAACATAACACCTCAACAGTCAGGTGTGATCGCAGGGATGACAGTTTTGGCCACGGCTCGCCGTTGGGTCTTTATTCAACAGGATCTCTCAGCACCTGCCCATCTCCCCCTCCCCAAAAAACATGCACCGCTGCATTATGCCTGGACTCACACTCACCAAAAAGCAGGTGCTGCTGCCGAGAGCATGCTGCGTGGCTCGATAAATCAAACAAGCAGCGCCAGAGTCGAGACGTATCAAAGTTTTAGGATGCCATGTGAAATAGCCTTAGGTAAGTATGCGCAGCGCGCATCTGTCTGCCGCTCAGTCTCGCCCGTTGACCATTGTGCTCGTGTTATTGGGGAGCAGAGCTTCGCCGAGATAGGCACGTTTGCAGCGCAGAAAGAGCTTGATCGTCACCCAGTGGCTACGGTGGGTTATTGCGCGCGCGCCCGTGTGCTGCAGTTTTCAAACTTCAGCAGCCCTTTATGTGCGCTACCTCTATCCTCTTTAAGTTAAATAAAGAAGTTAAATATTTAGCACAAACGTAGTAACGAAGACGAAAACTGCAACGATCGCTACTTGCCACTTCAAGATTATTTAAACAAAGTTAAAAAAAATGTATGCAAAGTTTCAAGTTAAACGGATGAGATGTTTGGATTAAAGTAAAGCTAAAAAACCGCTAGTGCAGTTCTTTTATCAACTGAACTTTAAGACTTAAAAGCATTTTTAACGAAAACAGTTGCTATAATATCTTATATACTCTGCTTTATGTTAATCTGTGAATCAGACTGATTTTATTGGTTTATTTTGGTGCTTAGTGTCTGCTCGTTTTTAAGCAGCTTGCACAGACCAACTGATCAATTTTAGTGATTTAAAATCCCCTTTGAAAGACATGACTATATGTGGTAGCCTGTTTTGAACAATGCTTATTGTCTGTTGTGCTCATTGCTAGCATGCAGTTGGCACAATGGAGAATAAACAGCATTTCATGGGGCAGTAGGCATATTTCACACAACAACTTCAGACCAATAATAGAGGAGCCTGGGACACTTCATGTGACCATTCAGATAGGACTTACCTATCTGTATACCTACACAGTAAAAAACGATGGGTTGTTTCTCTAACCCAACCACAGGGTTGAGCTGAGTGGGTCATTTTATTGGGTTATATTCCAAATGTTGGGTGGTTTTTGAGTAACCCAGTTCGCTGGGTTACAGGTTGGGTCATTTTATTGGGTTATATTTTCCTCAGTTCGTTTGCTAACCCAACTCGCTGGGTCACATGTTGTGTCATTTTCACTGTCATCTGATGTCGGAGTTTACAATCGTCTCGGGAAGGAGTGGTTTACATCGACGGCAAATTTATTGGATTTATAAAAAGCTTTATATTTTTTACGTTTTATTACTCCAACCAATGGAGATTTCATTGCTGTGTTATCTTACAATTTTTGAGGGTCATTTTTATGTAATTAGGATATTCATAAGTATAACCCAGCAGTTGGGTTAAATTCGTTTCCCGCTCACAACTGTTCAAATCTTAACGACAACAGCAGCAGCCTGATTACGAAAGTCTATAACTGTTTTAAAATTCCTGTGTATGTCAAATATGTCCTACACTTTATTTGCCTTAATTATAAAAATGAAGCTGTGATCTTTAGTCAGTCTTCTCTTCCTCCGACTTCCGAGTAATACTAGTTAAGTTCACGTTACTCAAGTTACTCAAGTGGTGATGGCTGGCATTAATTAAACAATACCAGAAAGACTATGGTAACGGTTTAGATAAGTTTTGCTTAATGTTCATAAAAATGCCTGGTGAAATCTGTACCGATAAAGATTGTACGTCACAAAAATCTCTCAACTAGTAACGTTTACATCGGACGCTCGGACCAGTAAACTACATGCTGCAGTAGTCAGACACCATAATCAGCCCCCGAAGGATTTTGCGGAGATTTTAGTGACTTTATTGTTCTTCTTTAAAGCAATTACCTATATGAAAACATCAATTCATTGGGTTAAAATAACCCATAGTTGGGAAGGTGCTAAAGCACCCATAGTTGGGTTACTTTTAACCCAATGACTTTAACCCAATTCATTGGGTTAAAATAACCCATAGTTGGGAAGGTGCTATACCAACCCATAGTTGGGTTACTTGTTGGGTTATTTTTAACCCAACATTTTTTAGTGTGTATGTTCACACTGCACTAAGCCGGATCAACGCGCGCAAGGCTGCTGGCCCAGACGGCATCCCTGGTCGTGTACTCAAGGCATGTGCGGAGCAGCTCGCTGGGGTCTTCACGGACATCTTCAACCTGTCCCTCGCCCAAGCAGTGGTTCCAACATGTCTTAAATCCACCTCTGTTGTGCCCATCCCAAAACATTCGACCCCGCCATGCCTTAACGACTACCGCCCTGTAGCACTCACACCCATTGTTATGAAGTGCTTTGAGCGGCTGGTCCTGGCACACCTAAAGGTCTCCCTACCACCCACACTGGACCCATACCAATTTGCCTATCGCAACAATCGGATGATGCAGTGTCCATGGCGCTGCACTCTGTGCTCACACATCTGGACAATAAGGACACTTACGCACGCATGTTGTTTGTGACTTCAGCTCTGCTTTCAATACCGTCATCCCTTCCAAGCTAATCGTCAAACTTGGATTAACAACTCTACCTGCAATTGGATTATTGACTTCCTGACGAACAGGCCTCAGCTTGTTAGGTTAGGCCACATCTGCTCCACCACCACCACCCTCAACACTGGTGTACCACAGGGCTGTGTACTGAGCCCCTTTCTCTACTCCCTTTTCACACTCGACTGCAGGCATATGAACGGATCTAACTCCTTCATCAAGTTTGCAGACGATACAACGGTGATTGGTCTCATCAGCAACAACGATGAGACTGCATACAGGGAGGAGGTCCAGCACCTGGCCACATGGTGCTAAGACAACAACCTGCTCCTCAACACCTCCAAGACAAAGGAGATCATCGTGGACTTCAGGAAGGCGAAAGGAGGCACACACGACCCCATCCACATTAATGGGATGGCTGTTGAACGTGTTTCCAGTTTTAAGTTCCTGGGGACTCATATTTCGGAGGACTTGTCCTGGACCACCAACACCTCATGCCTGGTCAAGAAGGCTCACCAGCGTCTCTTCTTTCTGAGGACACTGAAGAAGAACCAACTGTCTTCAACTTTCCTGGTGAACTTCTATCGCTGCACGATAGAGAGCATCCTGACCAACTGTGTCACAGTCTGGTACGGGATCTGTTCTGTTGCTGAGCGCAAGGCACTGCAGCGGGTGGATGTGCAGCTCACTTGCACATCTGAAATATGCTCATTTGCACTAATGGACCACTTTCATAACTGCACTAACTTATCTACTGCACTGTAACTATTAACTGCATCTGCTCATCTATTGCACTGTAACCTAATTAATTGCATTAACTCATCTTCTGGACTGCAACCTATTATTAACTCTTATACTGCACCGTAACTTTAATAACCGCATTAACTCATCCACTGCACTGTTACTTCAACAACTGCATTAACTCACCTATTGCATTGCAACTTTAACAGTTTATGTCAATAATCTATGAACACTTAAGTCACTTGCACTATTGTTTAGTCTAAATTATTATCTGCTCATATCCACCTGTACATTAATGTTCACAGTGTTAGTGTTCATAGTATGTAGTCATCTGTATATATTGTTCATAGTACATACCTACTGTCATATTTTCATAGAACATACCTACTGTCATATTTTCACAGAACACACCTACTGTAAAATATTTTCATAACTGTATAATATTTTATCAATATTGTATTCTGTATTTATTCTAACTGTATATTAGCACTTGCTAATTGCACTTCTGGTTAGACCTAAACTACATTTCGTTACACTGTACTTGTATATGTGTTATGACAATAAAGTTGAATCTAATCTAATCCAAGAAAAGATTGTTGTTTAATTAAGATTGAGAATCTACTTTCTTTAATTTAAATATGTAACTGCACAGAGCATAAAACGTATATTTACAAATAAGTCAAAACAAATGCAAAATTATTATTTGAAATTTGTTTGGTTGATATAACAATTTCTTTTCTATTTAATATTTATATTAAATATTTATTTAAATTATAATCTATATTTTGTAGTAAATTAAATTGAAACAGTTTCTTTGCTGAGGTCTACCGGAAATTAAGTTTGAGCCATATGATTTGTTTATGTTGTTGCTGCTGAAACCTGTAATATAGGAATCAAAGTCTGCCACCATTGGTAGGTATATATTGAGACTTGGGAAAACGTGAGAATTACTGCAAAGCAAGTCAGGCAGCAATATGTTTGACGTACTAGCATGAGCAAAAAAGCTGTTTTTTCTGAATTAAAGAGCCGTATGCTGGGGCAGATGTCGCAGCATGATAAGCAAAGGTCACTGGCTCTTTTTGGACAACCTCCAATATTTGTAGACATCAGGAGTCAGTGACTGCCTGACCTTCAAAAGAGATGGAAAGAAACCGTGGGTAGATACGCCTGAAAAGGAGGAGCCCAGTCTTGTCAAGGTTGAGCTGGAGCTGATTTGTGTCAAAGATTTTGAAGCAGGCTGAGATATGTGTAAGAAGCCGAATTCTGCAGCAAAATAAAAATCAAGAAGACTATAAGCTTTTAAACAGATTCAGGCAACATTCCAGGTTAGGCCTATACAGCAATGCTATGTGAAATTAATGCTAAAGAATAACAGAGACTCATTACAGATAAGTATTCACTTGGAACCTAATAATTTACATACATTTTTGTTCCATCAGACAAAAGTTCTGTTGAACAAGTCATGTGGGGCTCTTTATAGAAGCCATCAGGAACTATTACATTTACATTTTACATTTATTCATTTGGCAGACGCTTTTATCTTTACTTACAAGTAGTTTTTTTTTTTTTTTTTACAGTGGCACATTACTGCAGAGCAATCAGGGGTAAGGTGCCTTGCTCAAGGGCCCTTCAGTCATGACCTGCTGGCACTGAGATTAGAACCAGCAACCTTCTGATCACAAGCCCAATGCTCTAACCCCCAGGCCACAACTGACCCCTATTAGTTTAATTATCAAAACAAGATTCCTGAAATAAGCGACTGTTCCATTAGATTTATATACAGTAAAACAACTGTGCTAAAGAAAACTGACCTTGGAAACCAGAACATCACTGGTGGCCTTTCCATGGATGCTGTGCTGTCTAAGCCTCTCCCAGACTGAATGCCATGGCCGCAGGGCTTTAGGGATTTGTGCCACCTCCACAAAAGCAAATACCTTAGTGGTATTAGTTGGGCGTATGTTCTGACAGGAGGGTATAAGTGTCCATGTGAGAGGGCAAGAGATTTTGTCTGAGCAAAACTCCAGCAGGTAGGACTCATGAGGACTCTAATTTCTGTTTAGTTGATGCACCGTATTTAGTCTGTTTCTAGTTGTTAGTTTTGCTTTAAGCATATTAGTTCTTCTTTTATTTGGATCTGAGTATTGACATTTTTTCAACACATAATTAATGCAGAGTTTTTAGAAGCTATGGACTACATAGTGTAAGTTTGGTTATCATTTCACTGGAGATTTTTCGTTTAAATGTTTTGGTAAACATTTTTTAATCAATTTTGATAATCCATTCCACAAAATGCATTTACTTTTGTAATCTACAGACGGACATATGATACTAATACTGTATTCCAGTATTTGTATTTAATTAGCCACACACTTTTGCAATGATTCCCAGATGAGGATGAACTTCGTTGTTATGGTGATGCTGTTGCCGGTGCTAATGAGGGCCGTTTCAGAGAGCAGGTCCAGCTGTCAACTTACCAATATCTCCATTACTGTGGAAAGTGAGGAATGTGGAAGCTGCATTACAATCGACACCACTGCTTGTGCTGGGCTCTGCAAAACACAGGTACTCTCATAAAATCAAGCAATAATACTTTAACATTTGACATATATGTAGAATTGCTTGTAGTCATCTATATTTTAAACTTGCAGAATGCAGAGCTTTATTTTGATGTTTTTAATATCATCTTTTAATTTGTTTATAGGAAAGCGTTTACCGCAGCCCTATGGTGCAGAACTACCAGAACACCTGTAACTTCAGAGAGTGGACCTACGAAACCTATGAATTCAAAGGCTGCCCTAGGGTTGACTCGGTTTTCACCTATCCTGTGGCCCTCAGCTGTGAGTGTAGCAAGTGTAACACTGACATTATGGATTGTGGAGTTCTCAGCCACCAGACAACCAGCTGCAATGCACATTATTAAAAGATGAAGCCAAAACCAAAATCTCTGGAAAGTTTTCAAAGCTCATACATTTTTTTGATGCCATTAATATTCTACATAATGGAATTATGCATTATGAAAATGCAGTATTTTTAATATATCAATAAACTAGCACCATCCCGCAATAACACATTAAAATGAAGAAATAGTTTTTATTTTAAAAATGTGATGCTTTGCCTCAATGCTCCCAATTGGTCATGTGTCAAATGTTTTTTCATCCTGTCATTCTCTTGATCTTCTAATCAGGCACAAACCACACAATTAAAACTGATTTTACACAATGTAACCATAGCTCATTTCCTTTGATAAACCATCTGTTCCCAAGCACTTATGCACATTTTACTTGTGAAATTGGTGTGTTTTGTAATTGTCCTTCTGAAACCAACAAATGTCTCTGTGAGGATGCGCTCAGTCTGAATAAGCTCACTAAACCATACTTGATTTTTCAAAATTAAATTAGGAGTGTATCGATATGAATATCAGAGTTTTCAGAAAAGAGGCAATCCCCTTCATACAAATAAGGGAATGTGTTATAGACTATAACAGAGAATTTACTTGTGGAAATGAAAGGAATAGCTGACTGAAACTTACAAAACCCACAGCACAAGATTTAATCTAAACTAAACTATTTTCTTTACACAAAAATGGCAATTTACATCATAAGAATAGATACTTCATAATGTCAATAAAAACTCTAATGTAATCATTTTACTAAACCATATCATATCGAAATTGCTATCATAATTAGGCTATAATGATTGAAGCCCTTGTAGTTGTGACCATTTAATACCATTTTCATGGTATTAAATATACCATTTTCAAATGACACTAGTGTTACATCAAATGTATTAAACAAAAATCTAAATGTATTTTAATAAATGAAACACTGTTGATGCTGTGCTGCATGACCTTCAAAATTTTTGCCAATTGACCATTTAAAAGAGTAAAATGGCAAGAATTCTTCACACATATGTGTTCCACAGATAAACTGCCTGCCTATTTCTGAATGTCTTGGAAATCCTTCTTTTAAATTCCCTTACAATACATTATCCCTGCTACAAGTCAAGTTCACTGTTTTTGTGCATGCTATTGTTGTACAGCTACAGGGCAAACTTGGCCTTTCATCGTGACAATTCTGGCTTCTAGCGCTGCAACACGAGGTGAAGTGTCCTAAATTTTCACGCTGAGACAAATGGGGCAATTGGGAAGACATCTTAGACAATATCTAATAGATGAAATCACCAAACAAAGAGTTTCCTGACTCTGGACAATGCACGGCGTCCAGGTTAAAAGCTTAAAATGTTTTTAACACTTTAACAATTTTTTGAAGTGTCTATTTAGTGTACTTGGTATACACGCACCTAAAGGATTATTAGGAACACCTGTTTAATTTCTCATTAATGCAATTATCTAATCAACCAATCAAATGGCAGTTGCATCAATGCATTTAGGGGTGTGGTCCTGGTCAAGACAATCTCCTGAACTCCAAACTGAATTTCTGAATGGGAAAGAAAGGTGATTAAAGCAATTTTGAGCATTGCATGGTTGTTGGTGCCAGACGGGCTGGTCTGAGTATTTCACAATCTGCTCAGTTACTGGGATTTTCATGCACAACCATTTCTAGGGTTTACAAAGAGTGGTGTGAAAAGGGAAAAACATCCAGTATGCGGCAGTCCTGTGGGCGAAAATGCCTTGTTGATGCTAGAGGTCAGAGGAGAATGGACCGACTGATTCAAGCTGATTGAAGAGCAGCTTTGACTGAAATATCCACTCGTTACAACCGAGGTATGCAGCAAAGCATCTGTGAAGCCACAACATGCACAACCTTGAGGCGGATGGGCTACAACAGCAGAAGACCCCACTGGGTACCACTCATCTCCACTACAAATAGGAAAAAGAGGCTACAATTTGCATGAGATTACCAAAATTGGACAGTTGAAGACTGGAAAAATGTTGCCTGGTCTGAAGAGTCTCGATTTCTGTTGAGACATTCAGATGGTAGAGTCAGAATTTGGCGTAAACAGAATGAGAACATGGATCCATCATGCCTTGTTAACACTGTGCAGGCTGGTGGTGGAATGGTGTGGGCACACTTTAGGCCCCTTCGTGCCAATTGGGCATCGTTTAAATGCCACGGCCTACCTGAGCATAGTTTCTGACCATGTCCATCCCTTTATGACCACCATGTACCCATCCTCTGATGGCTACTTCCAGCAGGATAATGCACCATGTCACAAAGCTCAAATCATTTCAAATTGGTTTCTTGAACATGACAATGAGTTCACTGTACTAAAATGGCCCCCACAGTCACCAGATCTCAACCCAATAGAGCATCTTTGGGATGTGGTGGAACGGGAGCTTCGTGCCCTGGACGTGCATCCCACAAATCTCCAACAACTGCAAGATGCTATCCTATCAATATGAGCCAACATTTCTAAAGAATGCTTTCAGCACCTTGTTGAATCAATGCCACGTAGAATTAAGGCAGTTCTGAAGTTGAAAGGGGGTCAAACACAGTTTTAGTATGGTGTTCCTAATAATCCTTTAGGTGAGTGTATAATAAAAGATCTAAACCACTTCTTGGAGCTACATCTTCCCAAAGATAAAAAACTAAAAAAAAATTCATAAATGTAAAATGAGGTAAGGAGATGATTTCTTGAGTCAGCACTAATTCTACATTTATTTATTTTTGCTTAAAAGGAAATTTCAAGAGAAAATACAAACAGTGATGCAGCACTAAACGCATTACTTGCAATCTGCATTTATTTTTGTGTTCAAGGAAGTTTCAAGAGAAAAGACAAACATTAATACAACATGATAAAACAAACTGAAAATCCTGGAAGGATAAAATTGAAAACACAGCTGAAGAACATTGGAAATGCAACAAGCATTTCAAATAAATTCTATCCTTGGATAAAAAAGTAAAAAAATATACAATTTAAACCCAATACTTCTGCAATGTCCACACACATCTCAGAAACAGAAGTGATGTCTTCTTGGTCACCTATCTGATTTGTTAATTGGCGAACTTGTTGCGAATAATCTCTCCTCCCTCTACTTCCACCTGCTCGTATAGCCATTTTCGGTCACACCTGCACTCCACGCCACACTTCCGTGAGCCGCACTCAGGACACGGGTAAAAACAGCCCATGCAGTCTATGTCCAGACAGTCACACAGATCCTTCCCACATGAGATCAGCAGGCCTTTGCTGTCATACACCTTGTTCTTGACAGATAGGGACTGCCTGTATGGAATTAAATGGGTAAATTAAGTTCATCCACTCGGTTTCAGTTTTCCTGACGGTTAAGAGTGCTAGTTACATACTTATAGTTATGTAGTGTTTTCAAATTCAGAATCAAATCCTCCAAAATATTTAATAAATGAAGATGCTTCTTGCTCATGAACTGAATGAAGTGATGATCATGAGTGAAAAAAATAGATGGGCAGGTACCTGTCACCTGACGAGAGCTTTCCCCCTGCTCGTCTTCTCTCATTTGGGCCTCTGCCCTGTAAAAAATCATCATCATAAATTACCCAAACTATTTGTATCAGTCCTGAATTGCTGGACTTATGGCTCAAACATTTATGCTGTGCAACATTTATGTAAAAATCTGAACTGATTTAATGATAAACATGCAGAGAAGTCAATAACAGACAAAACAAAGTGATAGTAATTGCATACTAAGCCGTCTATGTATTACCTTCAGACTCGAGTCTCTAATGGGTTGTCTTCTATCTTTTGTCATTTGTTTGAACGCAGCATTGGATTCATTGACCTCCTTTCCAACTATTCCCCCTCTGTTCCTGCGCAACTCAATCTGAAGGTAAGGAAATGAGCACCATAATTCATATTTGATATATTTATATTTTATTAATATTTAATAAACAGTTAAAAAAATCTTGAAAACATAAGGCTGAATTAAACAACTGCTAAGGACAAGGACACACCTTGGTGCCATCTCCTCCAGAGTTGGTAAAAATAGTAGGCACAGCATCCTCTCTGAGAAACAGTTTTCCATTATAGTCACGGAAGCAGTCGGGCTGAAAATGCTCAGAGCACAAGCAAGAGTTCTGAGTGGGAACAAAGTTTTTCCTTCCGAGGCTTCGTACCCACTGCTCTGCCAGCTGCGGCTTACTGATTGGAAACCTAAATGAGAAACAGCAAAGGAGAAAAACCCCTAACATTAAAGCTTCTGGCTAATTCTTTAAGCATTGCTTGGAAATAAATGTGATTTCAGCGAAATAGGCATTGCTGTCCTCCTCCTCACGTTGCAAACTGTACAATCAATTCAGTTGCTTAATAAACTGGTAATATACTGTTGTGACACTAAATATATGATGATTCCATTATTTGATCATTTAACTATTATCCATTACCGTGGTTTCAGACTTTGCTTTTGTTTTAAATGACGAAATATTACAGTCACTGTGCAAAACCGTAAGCAGCGGGAAGGGAGACCGATAGTAAAAACCTAAAGAACGATTTGAAGAGAATAGGGTTAACTGTTAAACCTGTGTCGTTCTTACAGGGGCATAACGTTACGTATTTATTCACAAGTTGACTCCATGTAAACAATGCAGCCTAATGTATTACACTAATTCCACGCATGTCTATGCAGTGCAGGAATAGTTGACAATCTATCCTACAATCTTACCTGTAGAATCTGATCTCCGATCCCTTGACAAAGCGGTTTGCGCAATCGATAGCTGAACAAGAAATCGGCATGATTTTATAGTCTTGGAGTGTCTTTTTCCCCCCAGAGACAACTCCGAAACCTCGAGATCTGCAGCTGCGCAATGCGCATGCGCTTTTACCTACTTAGCGCCACTGAGCAGGCATAAATGTTTGCAAATGAACTTTATAGTCTGTTACTAAAAGTCCGCGTGATATTTTTCTTATGACCAGACGAAATTGAGTCCATAATTCATGTGCAGAGCAGAGCAGAGCGGTTTCGTATAAATATGTCCTTAGAAACGCAAATAAATAAGAGCTTTATGAAGACACTTTTATTTTGAAAAAAGTAGTCACCGGAAGTTATTGAATGAGCAATACGTTTTAATGTTTTTGTAGCCACACGCGTGCTTGCTGCTGCTGATGATCTCCGAGACGTTCTTTAGATCGACTGAATGGATCACTTCGAGAAGGATTTAGTTGATGCGCTTAAAGAAATTGTCGAAGCTGGAAACTGGCAGTGTGTGGGAGACAAATCTAAATTTAAGTCACCATGCACGAAGTAAGGTCCCATTATTCTATGAATGCACACAGAGACAATTCTAGAAAACTGGTACTTTTTTGAAAAGGTTATATCATTACATACAAATAATGACAGAAAGTGTCAATAAATTACTGACCTGCTGAATTTTGAATTACTAAATACTGAACAATAATTAACTGAAGATGATTTCAGACAGTTATTGATATTGAATAAAAATGTTGCATTCACCAAGGTTGGCAGCAAAATGGGACCGTTCTTTGGTACCGTTTTAAATAAGAAAAAGGCTAATGCATTTTCACTTGTGGTCTCAGACGTTTTTTACTTTGCGGTATATTTCAAGAAAGTTATTTATTGGGTCCATAAATATTTGGACAGAATGGGATTCGGGGAGATCTCCATGCAAGTGAAACAGACCATGGTTAAATTTCAAAAACACAAAAAAACCATCAGAAAGATTCCAGGAACATTAAGAGCAGCCAAATAAACTGTTTGGTACATTCTGAGAAACAATTGAGCTCAGCAACTGAACAATCCTGGGCGTCCATGCGTCATGCATGGAAATGGAATCGCTCTGCCTGAACACTATTTTACTAAAGTTGTTGTCTGCTCATATAATGAGATATTCCAAGCCTTCTCCATATCTTTTATTGTATTTAGTATAATGCAGGTGGATATTCATTTGATCTCTCCAAAAAAAAGCTTTTTTTAGAGCTTGTTCGGCTATTTTTGAAGTCTAATCTACCTATCATATTCTTGAGGCTTTTTGCACCTTGTTTTAAACCCTCTGTATTTTTCCTTATATTCTCTTTATTGTTTTGATTGACAAACATTGACATATTTTCCACTTGGAGAGTGTTCTTCACTTGTCTGGACATTTTGAAGGTGTTTTTCTTTATCATGGAGATGATAATGTCATCATCCACCAATTGGATCTCATATGGACGCCCAGGATTGTTTTCTCAGCGATGAGTTTTTCTTTTTCTCAGAATGTACCAAATTGTTGATTTGGCCGCTCAAAATGTTCCTGGCATCTTTCTGATTAATTTGTTGTGTTTTTTAAATCTAACTATGGTCTGTTTCACTTGCATTTTCCCTGAACCACATGATGTGGGTTCACATTAACAGCTTTCAAATGCAAACACCACATGTATAATCAACTCCAGACCTTAAACATGCTTCATTTATGAAGAAATCATTTAAGGACAGCCCATACCTGGGAATAAAACAGCTTTTTATTTAAATGTCCAATTATTTTTGATAAAAGGGGGCGCTTCATATTAAAACTCTGTAATTCCTAAAGCTTTCAGCTAATCTGGATGTGAATACGCTCTAAATAAAGCTGAGAGTGTGCACTTTAGGACAATATCCATTATAAAATAGTAACTCGAATACACTTTGATACTCAAAGTGTAAAATAACAAAAGCTAAAATAACAAAAAATGTGCTTCTGTCCAAATATTTATGGACCTAACTGTATATACTTATCTATACTACTTTTTTTATATTTTCTTTTCAAGGCTTTACTCAGACAACGGAGAGCATATAGTCCTGGTGCATACAGAGGATGATAAATTCTGGGCTATGGATTCATCTTGCCCACATGAAGGTTAGTTGTAACACTTCACACAGGTAAAATACCTACATTAAGTTTTGAGTGAGGTAAGTTTCCTTCTTTTTGTATTTCTGTGTATTCTATTGTTGAAGATACCCAGAACATGTGACCATGGCAACTCCTGTTTCTGAAATACTATATACTGTTTTTATTTGGTTCCTCTTGAACAACAGATTCTTCATGCCTTCCCCCTTAACAATTCAGTTTAATGCAAAACACTTGTGATCGTTGACTGGAGCCCCTTAATTCCAGTAACCTCCACTTGACTTCCCTCAAGTCTGAGTGCGCTTTGACCTTTGTAGATAGTGATTTGATTTAAAAAATATATATATATATATTAGAACTTTTTCATCCACATTATTTTATAGTTATTCATCTCTAACTTTATCGTTTGGTTTATTTATTGTCTAATTTATAAACCTTAGTAAGACAGGTGTTTTTACTTTTGTAACAGCATGTTGAATATTTATTCAAGCATACTTTTTAGTTAAAAAAATGTTTCCATCATGAAACAATGACACTGTATGTCGAAATACATTTTTAAAACTGCAGAGAAGTGTAATTCATTGAAATAAGAGAATTGTTAAAGAATCTTTACAAGACACAATATTTTGTTTGACAGGGGGCCCACTTGAGCAAGGTGATATTGAAGACCTGGGCAATGGGAAACTGGCATTGATTTGCCCATGGCATTATTTTGATTTCAGCCTCGAAACAGGTTCTTCCTCCACTGGACTGCAGGCAAGTTACTATGGTGCAGTCATCCCCAATTGGCGGACCACTGTTATGTCTTAAAAACGGCCAAAGTGCAAATTTGAATGCAGCACTTGAGTATTAGAACCAGACTTTGATGACGTAGAGCAAGAACACAAGATCGCTGAAGAGCCTATATTGAGAAACGGCCATAGCTTAATAAACCATTTAAAGGGGTCATATGACACGGCTAAAACAAATATTGTCGTTTGTTTTAGATGTATTGCAATGTGTATACACGATTTAAAGTTCAAAAACGCTGTTTTTTCCCCACATACCTTGCATGTTTGTATCTCCTCCTTGCCCCCGCCTCTCTGAAATGCTCAGATATATTACAAAGCTCATCGGCCTGTAAAACGAGGTGTGCTATGACTGGCCAGTTAACCAGTGAGTAGTGATTGGTCGAATACTGCATGCGTGTGACGGAAATGTAACGTCTCGTGCTTGCACCACGACTACAACAAGCCATGATCAATGGAGCTCCGATATTAGGATTCATCATGGCAACGGCATCAAAAAGCAACATTCTGGCAGAAAGCGTTTGAGAGCGAGGCACACTTTCCGCTCTGCAAACAGTGGATTTACTAATTTGCTTGACTGACATTTAAATTAATAAATAGATAAATGTACCAATAAACAAACATATTAATGAATAAATGAATGAAACAACAGAAACAATATTCCACTCGGGTCCTAAACTGCTCTCCTGAAATCAGAGAACATCCCTTTGAATTAATGCAGCCTTTTCACATACAGGATCCTCTGTAAAAGCACATATTAAATTAGTCACTGAGATGGTCTGTGTGTTAACAAAATGTGTGCCATGAATTACTGAATGAATGAATGAATGAATGAATGGAGTTACACCACTTGCGCTTTAAAAAAGGGAAGGAGATCGAAAGAAACTCTGGGTTTACCAAAGAAAACCTGCTCCAGACTAGGTTAGGTTCACAGGGTAATGGTTACTTTTAGAAATGGGCTTGAGCTACCCCGTTTTCTCGGGTTTGACATACCACACATTCTGAAACGGAAAACCCAGAGTTTCCTATGGGATCAGAATCCCGCCACAACTATTGTGGTCATGGTTTGAAAAATAATAAGCGTAAATAAAAAAAATTAAAACACATGTAAAATAATGCACTAAAAAACTGTAAAAATGTAAACACGTTTAAAATTATACCGCACAAAACTGAAACATGAATTCAACATTTTCCAAATCTCAAACAAAATCAGGTTTCCCGCTCATATTTATTTTGTGTGTTCTTACGGTCTTTCCACCTTTGCTCTTGTTTCCACGTTCTGCGCTTGCTTTTCCAAATGCTGCAGTTCACGTTTCATGGTAATTATGGCAGGCTTTAGCGTCACCATTGGTCCACTAGTTCTAGATTGACAGCTCCTCCTCTAGCCAATCAGTCGAAGAGGGTGTTGGTCCTCACTCCAAACGCGACTCGCGGCATACCGGTGGATTATAACCATCAGCTGTAAATTGTGGACAACCACAGGTAATTTAACATAATTAAATTGTTACTGAGTGTCAGATACACTTCTTATATCTGTTATGAGTGCGTGTGCTCTGCCAGATGTGTTGTCCGATTCTACCATAGTCCGTTAAGTGTGCAGCTGGGTTTAGTCAGTGGTACTATAACTGTATGTAAGCACCGCAGACTAAACCCAGCTGGACACATGTAAATTTAACGGACTATATGGTCGAAACAGACAACAAATTACTAAACCTGGCAGAGCGATATAAGCAGATATAAGAAGTGTATCTGACACTCAGTAACGATATAATTATGTTCAATTACCTGTGGTTGTCCGCGATTTGAAGCTGATGGTTATAATCCACCTTCAGAGGTATGCCGCGATTCGCGTTTGGAGTGACGTCAACACTCTCTTCGACTGATTGGCTAGAGGAGGAGCTGCCAATCTAGAACTAGTGGACCAATGGTGACGCTAAAGCCTGCACAGACAAAAGAAATATGAGCGGGAAACCTGATTTTGTTTGTGATTTGGAAAATGTTGAATTAATGTTTCAGTTTTTATGGTATAATTTTAAACTTGTTTACATTTTTGATTCACGCCAATTACTTTTCGATCTGTGACCGCGTTGTTTGTTGTTTGCTGTTTGCATTTGTCTTTCAGTTTTTTAGTGCATTATTTTAAATGTGTTTTGAATTTTTTTATTTACGCTTATTATTTTTCAAACCATGACCACAATAGTTGTGGCGGGATTGTGGTCCCATAGTTTCCCTCATATCTGGGTTAATATAATCACACCACATTTGTGATATTTTATGAACCATAACGTTTTTATGTACATAGCATTAGCATTAGCATTATTGATCAGCATGTAAACATTTGTGACCCTGTGAAAACCCAGGCTAAAGTCTCATAATCAAATTATTAGATAACAAGCATCAAAGATCAATTTCAAGATTTCAATCTTTAAAATGTCATTATTCAGCTATTATTGAAGATATTGTTGTAATATTTTCACAAAAGATTCTGTTGGATGGTTATATGTACAAAACAGTAAAAATATTTTTCTGGGTTTTCACAAGCAGGGTCACATTTTGTAATGAACAACGTTCCTAATTGGGAAATCATTTAAAGATAGTAGTAGTCGTTCTGCCATGAATGGCGTGGAAAGGCTAATTTAGTAAGTAACTGTTACTTACTTAACTGTTTTCTGTTTATGATGAGAGCATTTTAATTGTTACATTACAGTTGCTGTTTGTATGTTGTCAGTAGTTTTTGTTTACAAATATTAATTATTAGACTTGTATCAAGAGGGCTTTCCCCTAAACCCACAGAGTGCACAATACATAAATACTGTGGTGGATATCAAAATATAAAATAAATGGTCTGATAAAATATTTATGTATTTTCCAAAAAACATATTTTCCAGACCTCTGTTTGGGAGAAAATATAAGGACCGGACCTCTTGGAACTTTAATTGAATACCCCTGCTATAGTGTAATGATCTGTGTTAATGTATGTATAAGA
Source organism: Barbatula barbatula (assembly GCF_947034865.1). Classification (NCBI taxonomy): domain Eukaryota; kingdom Metazoa; phylum Chordata; class Actinopteri; order Cypriniformes; family Nemacheilidae; genus Barbatula; species Barbatula barbatula. The sequence continues at coordinate 19,126,806 of NC_136766.1, read as the reverse complement.
ATTAAATGGCAATCGTGTTTAATGTGTATTTTGTCACCAGAACCAAGTGTATGATGTACGAGTCTTAGATGATAAAGTGTTCATAAACACTCAGAGCATGCTGTCCCTCTGTCCTATACCTGCGACAAGTATTATAATCCACCAGGGTGAGGAGTGACAGCGCATACACCTTTGAATATGATTTGTGAATATGACATATAATTGTACTTTGTTGTGTTGTATTCCTTGTAGACAGTTTGCCCATGAAAATAAATGTACCCTCTGAAAACATGCTTTGCATGTGGGCCACCAAAATCCTTCAGAGCCCAGACCCACAGGAAAAGGTGAAAAAATATTATAAAATCCTCTCATTTTATTGTTATGCATTTAGGGGATGCTTTTATTGAATGATTGATCTACGGAAGAACTTAAATCTTAGAACAGAACAGGAGGTTGTTGGTATTAAACTTTATAGACTTTAAATGTTGATGTTTTATTGTCAAACAATCTCTGTCTCAACCCACATTAAATTAAATAATGAATTGCATTATTAAATTGCAAAATGAATAGCAAAATATCTTTTTAAAATATCTATAAAAAATTGTTATGTGCTGTGTAGGTTTCCTTGACCAAGATGGTGCAAGAGAAATGGAACAGTGGGGAAGTCACAGAAATTGGGGACTCCAGTCCTCCATCACAGCCGAGCAGAAGAGACAATCTGACAGTTCTGGAGCCTGGCAAAATCAAACGGGGCAAAGGTGGCACACTGGTAAACTCGCTTCATTTTCAGCAGAAATTTGTTGGTTGAATAATTATTGCATTACATGTAATGGTATTTTCTTTGCTTCTGTTTTATCAGACAAGTAGAATCGCCTTACTACACTCACTTGCTAATATAGAACAGTGGGCAATAGATCTCTCCTGGGATATTATAGCAAGATTTTCCACATTTACATTGAGCACTGGAGAACCACTGCCCTGGCAGTTTTTCGATGACTTTGTCAAAGTAGCCGGAGATGAAGCCAAGGTTTGTCTGTGGGCATCTTAAATGAATCAAGTCTAAATTCTAATTTGATAATCCAATCCTGATCTGACCCCAATTTCTCCTGCAGCATTATCAGTTACTAGAGCAAAGGATTATGGAACTCGGCAGTTTTTTTGGTTCTTTACCAGTACATAACGGTGTGTTTATGTCTTTATCGCTTTTGATTTATTTCTGTGAATTGATAATAGAGGTTCAATATTTCTCTCCTTTCTTTTCTTGAAGGTTTATGGCAGTCAGCAACAGATACGTCTCACGACTTGTTAGCAAGGTTAGCTATTGTACACATGGTCCATGAAGCCAGGTAAGGAACAGCTCATGAGTTTAAATATCTCTTATTTTTGGTTTTAGAAAGATGGATTACAGCAGCCAAAAGAGGGAGATGTTAAATTTGCATTCACTCTCATTAGAGACATTATATTACCTGAATAGGAAACATTACTAACTATTTCTTGTAATATAATTCCAGTGTTGTATAACAAATGTGGTGTTAGAATAAAGCAAATGATTATGGGCCTTTTTTATTAATATCATTATTTCTGTTCATAGAGGTTTGGATGTTCATCCTCAGACGTTGTCTCGCTTTGCGGCTCAGGGAGATTTGACCTCAGTGAAGGTGTTGGAGGTTATTTATACTGATGAGATCACACATGTGGCTGCGGGGCTGAGATGGTTCACATACATCTGCTCTAAAGAAGGACGGGTAAGAGAGCATATTTGTTTTCGGACATGTAACTTTAAATACTCAGAAAGTGGTTTGTGAAATTTCACTGTAAATGAAAGGACAATTAAAGTGATAGTTCACCAAAAAATGAAAATTCAGTCAATGATTACTCTTGTCATTTTTAACCTGTATGACTTTCTTTTTTCCGCAGAACACAAAAGAAGATATTTTGAAGAAAGTTGGTAACCGAACAGCACTGTACCCCATTCACTTCTATTGAATGGACACAAACCAATGGCAAGTGAATGGGGGCCAGTTAACAACATTCTTCAAAATATTGTCTTTTGTGATTTGCGGAAGAAAGAATGTCAGGTTTGAAATGATCGGAATGTGATTAAATGATGACAGAATTTAAATTTGTGTGTGAACTATCACTTTAATATTGAAATTCTACAATTATATTTTGTGCTTTTAAGCTTTCTATGCAGCAGCATTGTTGTTTTTCTTGAGTGCTATTTTGTCAATGTATTCCAGGATTCCTTGAAAACCTTCCATGACTTGGTAAGGTTACATTTCAAAGGGTTTTTAAAGCCGCCATTTAACACAGAGGGAAGGAAGGCCGCGGGCATGGCAGAAGAGGTACAAGGATCTGTTTATGTTTGTGTTACTCTTACTCACTAAATGATAACCTATGATGTTGGTGTTTTCACTCTCACACTCTTTTACCCTCAGTGGTATGTTCCTCTTGTGAAGCCCTCCAACTAACAGAAGACCCCCATGATTGGACATTTATCTTCAGAATAATGAGACTTCTACTCTTCTATAAAGATATCTGAATGAAATGGGAGAATAGAGACTGTTGGATTTTGCATTTATGTAAAGTTGAGTTAAGACTGATCCTAGACTGTTCTCCATATACACATCATGAGACGTACTGTAATGGTTGAAGGTCATTAGGGATGTAGAGATAAATACCAAAAGGGAACAAATCTCAAGGTTTGTTGTCAGAAATATACGCATTACTTATTGAATAAATGTACTATTGCCTTTGTATGAGAAATTAACCTATGAGCTTTTAGTTAAAATATAGTTTTTTTAGCAGTACTGCGGTCTTGCTGACAGGGGGTGCTGTGTTGTTTTATTTCGATGAGTTTTAGGTAATGACAAACTTGAAAAAAAACAGTTGTCACTTTCATACAATGTAGGTTCATTTGACAGTGTTGACAGATCTCTTAAGCATTAATGGGCCTGTTTCCAATAGATAAACTCTGTCAGTCCAGCTGAAGAAAGATCCATCAGTTTTGTTCCATTTTATGTTCTTAGTATACAATCAATTGTTAATCTTTATAAATTTGGTAACAAATGTAATTTATTATTGTTTTCCTTTTTTGTATGCAACAAGGTTATATTTAATTAATTGCAATGAGTCACTAATGCCTTATGAAGAAACAGCTGGTCACCATGTACAGAGATGCATTGATATTTGTTTAGTATCTATAAGGGTTTTCCTTCAGATGGTATGTGATTTAAAGAGAAACATTTCAAAAAATAAGCTGAGAATGGCGGTCTTCCATCTGTGTGTGTGTGTGTGCGCTGCCCAGACGTGACAGAGTTTTCCGTGCTGCATGAGCCTGTGTCATTGGTTTTCACTTCTGCTTTTGTATTTTTGTGATTTTTTTCCGTCATGCATGGTGATGAAGTTTGCAACTGTCCCTACTTGAAAATAGTTTTTATTATTTACCCATTTTGGACCAGTGTCATTCTTTTGGCTCTTTTTATTTCCTCGTAAATACAGTATGTACACTATACAGATCATGTTTCTGCAGCACAAAAGCAATTAAATGGTTAAGAATGACTTATATTTTACTGATTAATGCAAAGGTGAATAATAAAAAATGAATAGATATTTAAGATTTAAACCATACAGTCAATTGCTCTTTTTGTAGAGCGAAACTAGTTTTCTCTCAGTTTTGTCTTCCTCGCTCTCCTCTTACCCATGTGTTTACATGTAAAGCTTCCTTTCATTGTGGCTCTTCCCAAGAATCTCCCCACTGAACTGGTAGGTAAGTTTTTTCTTGATCTTTTTGACTTCTCCCGTCTTGCCGTAGTTTCTCAGTGCTCTTGCCATCTTCTGGTAGGTCATTTTCTTGCGGTTTCCCTTCTGTACACCCCAACGGTGTGCTAAAGCTTCTTTGTGCTTTGAGGAGAACTGGAATGTTCCCCTTTCTCTGTCCACCCACCAAATGCTGTCCTTCATGTCACCATTTCGCAGAAGGTCCAGCAGGAACTGATACAAGCGAATTTTTTTCTTGGTCCCTTGAAAAACAAAGCAAATAAACAGAAATTAACTTCCATAGGCATACCATAAAATATTCAACCATAAACTCGAAAATTCCTCTCCGAACAGTTCCTAGAACATTGATTCATTAAGCAGGAACGTTTAGTTGAACTTAATAGAATAGTTCACCTCGAAATTAAAATTCTGTCATAATTTACTCCCCCTGTTGTCCTTTTAAACCTGAGAAAAAAGTCATACAGGTCTTAAATGAAAAATGAGGGCGTGTAAATAATGACAGAGTTTTATTTTGGGGGTGAACTATCTTATGTTGAAGGCTGAGTAGGCAACCCTGTCCAGACACGTTTGTTTGTCATGCTGTTTGGAGGTCTCTTAACATCCTGATAGCGATCAATAAGTAAAGTGATACATTGGTATCGTCAAAGAAAGGTGTGAAATGTGATTCACACTTTTAGAAATGTCGCTCCGATCAACCAATCAGATTTTATGAATAGGTTAAAGCAATAGACGCATCCAAAAATCATTAATTCACCCTCATATCATTGCAAACCTGTGTAGATATCTTGAAGAACATTGGTTACCAAACAACATCGGGACCCCATTGACTTCCAACACAGAACCACAGATCTTTTTCAGAATATCCTCTTTTGTGTTCCACAGTAGAAATGAAGTCTCATGGGTTTAGGACAACATAAGGGTGAACAAATAATTCAATGATTGGCTTTTATTAGGCCTGGAAGATCATTCTTTCAACTACTAATTTCCCTCTGATTTTAGAGATAATCTTTTTCACAGAAATGTTTCAGGATCAACAAAGACGACAAACTAAGAAGTAATTAGGTAAACCCCACAGTGACCCTTTTTTAAGAGAAACATTTATTTAGTTTAGTTTGATGGCATGACTCTTCGTGGGATTTATTTGTTGTTTTGTATCCCTTTCTCACACTTTTCACATTTCAATTTCAATGCCATTAATGGCTGTGATGTATCCATGTATAAGGTTTTTGCGATTGTAAAGGTACAGACAGATGTTGGTCATTTCTTTACCATGTTCTCCCCCTGTTGTTGAAGTGATGTGGTCTCTCATACACTCCTCATCAGACACTTCTAAAGGAGGACTGCGGCTGCCGGGGTCATCATCATCCGAGCTGCGCTGGAGAGGAGAAGGCTGTACACTGTGAGGGTAACACACTGATGGCCGGGGCAAATATGTCATCTGTGAAAATATAAAGTTTACATCTCAATGTATTCTAAATAGCTCATATTTACATATGAAGAAAGAAAAAAAAGAGCAGAAATTATAAAGAATATTTGAAGAGTTTGGTTCCAAAATGAGATTACGCAGTTTGTATTGTTCATTCCAATTAATATCAATCAAACTGTAGTTGGTTTGTTTTGATTTGAGCCGTAATAACTAAAAAAAATACAGCTAACTAACACAATAAAAACATGATAACAATAAAAAAAAGCATGATATAAAAAAAATGCTGTTATCTCATTCTGGAGCCAAACTCCCCTTAATCTTCAGTTAAACCACTTGCCACAGTAAAAAAAAGCCCTCATAGAAACCCAAAGTGTCAAAGATCATAGCAACTTAAAGTGCAGTTACACACGCGGTGCTGGGGTGGCAGTTTCTTGTGACATGACAGTTGTATATGGGGTCTGATGATTTGTGTACAGAGGAGAGGACTTTAAAAACACATGATAGTCATACAGTATTATGCCATTTTTGTTTTTTAGAAGCAGTCATGTGTTATTTCCACTGCACTACATCATGTTAATGGCATCATGAGCGACATTTTGTTCAGTCTCTGGAAATCATGAATGTTAAAAATAAAGCTGAGATGGAGATTATGCATGGGGCATTAATAGCCAATAATTCCTGTAGCTCAGTGGTAAACGCATTGTGTTCACAACGCAAGGTTGTGGGTTCAATCCTAGGGGATTGCGTATACCTATGTATAAATGTATAAGATAATGTATTGTAAGTCCAAAGCGTCTACCAAATGCATAATTGTAATTATCATTAGGCCCCAACATTTCTTAAAATGTTACATTTCATACAGTTTGTAACACTTTTTTTTAGATAGTGTGTTACTCATCTGCTCTGCCAAGAAAACAGCATTGCCGTCCTCTGTAAGTTATATTTGTACATGTAAGGTTTAGATGCAAAAAAGTTGTTATGCCTGGTGTTGTGGTGTAAAGACTACAGATTGACAACAGATAACTTGTTGAATTCACACGTTAACAGCGTTGAAACATTTAAAGGACAACAGTCATCCTAACTGTTACTATACCATTATTGCTATTACATTGATAGCTTAAACCACACAAATTATTCTTTTTAGAATCGTATATTAATTGTAAATCAATCACTAGCTTGTTTTTTTATTTTTCTAGATTATGTCATATTTGTACAACATTCAATTATATTTTATTTATATAGCGATTTTCACAATTTGCACTGTTCCAAAGCAGCTTTACAGGGGAAAAAAGAAAAACACAAAAAAGGTTAAAACACAGAACATGAATAGTTTAACTTGTTATAAAAAAGACCTAGTAAATAATATCTAATGTCAGTCTCCCGGTGGTTTATTTAGCATATTTTGCATTAAATGAATGCTTGGCTGAAAAGATGCGTCTTTAATCTAGATTTAAATTGGGCGAGTGTGTCTGATCCTCGAATAATATCAGGGAGGCTGTTCCAGAGTTTAGGTGCTACGTATGAGAAAGCTCGACCCCCTTTGGTGGATTTAGTTATTCTAGGTGTTATCAAAAGTCCTGCGTTTTGAGATCTTAGAGAGCGTGATGGGTTGTAGTGTGATAGAAGCTCTGTTAGGTAGGTAGGGGCTAAACCCTTTAAGGCTTTATAAGTGATTAAAAGGAATTTAAAGTCAATACAACATGACATGATATTCTGTTGAAGTGTCTGCAAAAACTACATCATAAGCTTTCTCTTGTGTGTGTGTAAGTTGGTGTAGTGTCTAAAATAGTCTACTAATTAGACCACTTGGATATAAATTAAAATATGCATTTATTGACTTTTTCCACATGCTTTTTTGTTCAGTGTAAACTCATGCTCCATTTTCATTTGATGTTTATTATACAGATTCTCATGTAATGGCATATGGACAGTGCCCCTGCATATCTCCATCAAATATATTGCATTAGTGCAGTATCCTGACGTTTGTGCACATTTTATTCAGAGTGCATATTTTTCTCATTTAATATTATACTGTTGATTATTTAGAGGAGGAATTTTTCATTATTAGAGGAGGCACGCCACTGCCTCTTTAACATGCTCTCAGAAAGCAGATTCTTATCTCACTGTCTGAACTTTTATATTTATACAAAAGTCTGTTGTGTCACAATAATGAGTGGTTTTGTTTGTGTAAGCGAGGATGTTCTGTGTAATGGCAGTTGATGAGTTTGCAGACTGCAGTTATGATGACAGTGTTGAGTTTTGGTCAGTATAAGGCTTTGTTGAGCAACAGTTTGGGCACAGATGTATTCTACAAGCTCCTAACTGGCATGTACAATCACTGGTGTCACGAAAGCGGCTGAAAAATAACCAAGAGGAAGATCCTAATTCCTACTGCTCTATTTGTAAAAAAAACATATTTTCTTCCAATAGTCTCAGCCGTCAGCTCTTAGATTTTGACACAAAACCGTGTTGTTTTTTTAGATAATGCTATTTAAGAATGTTTTTATGGTCTCACCTGTGGAGGGGCCAGGGGGAGGTGATGCCCATTTAAGCCTGGATCGATAAAATGGGCAGGCTCTACATCTGCGAAGCGATGCACATTCGTTACATGTAGTGGCTGCACACTCTGTAGCTCTGTGAAATGGCTTTCTGGCAGGTTCTCAAAATCCACCGGATGGATGTGATGTGTATTATAATCCCAAGTGTGATCTAGACAATGACAGTGAGGTTGAAATAGATTAATAGAAAACATCTTTAACATCCAACACCTAAACTTCATGGCAATCTGGTAACAGCAACTGCTAATTCAATCATTTCTGGAAATTCAGTTGTTCATACTGTGTCAATATAAGCACTTGGACTATGAGTTTCACTCCGTCTCCTTTTCACACCAGTACTTCCTTTGCAGTTTTTGAGTAGGCTCAAGTATTTTTTTCTTAATGTGATAGTTTTTTAATAGTTAGGTTGCTCAATAAAGTAAAATTGAGCTGTTTGGGGCGGTTTCCCAAACAAGGCTTAAGCCTAGACCGAAAACTGCATATATTAAAGTATACCAATGCCATTGTTTTGTCTCGAGAGCACACCAGTGATGTATATTAATCATACAACTACTTGAATGTCCTAATTTAACGCAGGTACTACTTGCTTAAAGGTCCAGTGTTTTAAATTTAGCACCATCTAGCGGTAAGGTTTAGATTTTCAACCAAACAACCCCCCACCCTAACACCCTTCGAAGCACTAGGTGACCTGCCGATGCAGATAACATATTTACGAAATGCGCTCTGTAGAGCAGTTTGTCTGTTAAGGGCTACTATAGAAACGACATGGAGAATTTCATGCAAGGGGACACATACTACGTAGATAGAAATAGCTCGTTCTAAGGTAATAAAAACATAATGTTTCATTATGTAAGGTCTTTATACACCACTGAAGACATAGTTATGTATATTATATACTGATTTTTTGTCGATAGATCCTCCAAAAAAAAATTATTGTACATATTGCACCATTAATGTATGAGCTCTGTCCAGCAAACTGGCTCTTTAAGTTTAAGTTGTATCTCGCCTGTCAATTCTCTGTTGTTTTATTTCAAGCATTGTATTCTGTAAGAATTGACTGTGTTTGTAACAAATTCAGTCAGGAGACGTATTTCATTTATGAGCCACGCTCAAAGCAAATGTTTACTCTGCTGTATAATGAAACTAAGTATTGTTTTCAGTTTCTCGTTCCTTTTTGTTCTTCAAAAATAAGCACAAATTGCTCCCAGACAACAGGGATGAATAAAACGGGTTTAACCAAAGGTCACCATAAACTGATTGATTAAATGATTCCAACTGCCTTATACAAAAACATTACACATGGCCATCCTCAAAAACGAAAACCCCTGCTAATGTTTAGCACCGCAACAGCTTTAATTTCAGGCGTCCATACAGTTTGACACATTTGTGCTATATCGGCTCATTTTGGATTGAAACCCTTGGGGATATTTGTCGTTCTACGTCTGTAGTTTTCTTGCCTGTCACAACAAGGCATCTGTTTCCTGCTTTGTGCTAGGTCACTCGCCCGGTTCCACTCGCTCGCTCCCCTAACGTCCCCTTACAGCTCAGTCCCAGCTGCCCTGGGTTTGATTTTGATCCGTTAGCTCACCAGAACAAGATGTTGCCAACTTGGCTCTCTGGGTGACATAACACTGAATTGTTTTGGCAGAAGGTCGGTGTGAAACAGATCATTTGTGGGAAAAAAAATCTTTATTCAGAGAGGCCGTGTAGGTCACTCATTCAAAGCATTGTTTAACTGGTGCTAACATAAGAAAAAAAAAGAAATGAAAAACTTTTCCGTTATCAATGAAGAATGATTCTTAAGATAAAAACTCACCATTTTGACCCTCATCAATGATGTATTGATACTCCATCGGTGGTCGATACATCTCTGATTCAAACATTTCCTCTGTTTGCTGCTGACCAAACAAATGAAAAACAAATGGTGACTAGTCTGAACGATTGGAGCCAAATACAGAAAAAAATTATACACATATGAGAAAAGCCTCACATCTTTAGTAAAAACTGCCCAGTAATCTTTTTGTACGGATGGTGTTTGTGACATCCAGCCAGTCCAGGTTACTCTGTCTCTATTCTCTTCTCTCTACGTAGAAATTATGATTGTTATACATTTTGTAGAACATCCTATTGTTTGTTTACTACGAAACGATAATCTAAGTCATCAAAATATACCTGTCCATGTTAGCTATGATTAAATTAAATAAATGTATAAAAATTCTGTCATTATAAAATCCAGTCTCAAATGTATTAAACTAATTTAATGGGCTCTAAGGGATCATACATCTATCAAACATGTAGATTTGGTTTAAGTGCTCAACAGTCAAATGCATATGTGAATAACTGAATCTCCATTGTCTCGATTGTCATTTTGAAGTTATTGGCACAGCCATACATGCATGCCAACAGTAACAGAATTGCTAACTTTTTTCTAACAAACAACACAATGTACAAATTATCTTCAAGAAGACGGACTGATGCCAAAACAATTTACCACCATAAGATGGTGGTCTTTCTATCACAAAAAGATCCAGATGTTCAGTAACTGTACGTCCACTTTGACATGTGCCAGTCATGGCACGATGGCAGCCATATAACAAAAGCATTGTTCAAGTTTAAGCATCTATTAACAGCATCACCAGCAAATTATTATCATCATGGAGAGGATAAAAAAAATACTCACGGGTGGGATGATGTACCCCTCCATTCTGTACGAATGCAGCATGGATTCTTCGCCGCCTGACGCACAATCTGCGACTCTGATGCTTTCTCAAGGGCTTTCAAAACCGTCCTCGTACCATTGCTCAACTCTGCTAAATTTCCTCTTACCAAACGAAACCAAAAATCTAACTCTCACACCTTATCAAGCGGGGGCCCTTAAATCGGCTAAGGCCCAGAAAGAAGAGAGCCAGAGCGAGCTACTGTAACAGTGACGGTAGCAAAGGGACCGAGGTTTCTGTTTCTTACTTCTTTATTTTGGGGCGTGTGGGTAAGTGCGTGTGTCCGCTAGAGGTTCCTGATTTTAGGGTAATGGCAGGTGGGGATTTTATCTTTGCAGTTAGAATAGGCGTACAGTGTCACCTCCCCCAATAGCCAATCAGAGACAATTCAGCTGACCGCTATTCTTCCTGTCCACCTCCATGGTGCTTGTCATTCTATAGAAAGTACTTAATACAATAGAAAATACCCAAAAATAAAATTGGACCTGTTAAGAAACTTAAGGCAAAAGCTTTTAATGTCAACATTGTTTAACAGATGACACATTTGATCATTTAATTTAAATACTCATATAAGCCTGCTTTTTATTAATTTATTAATGTAGCTGAGAAAAGAATCAATATGTATACATTATAAATGTTTTCACCAACCTAAACTAAATTCATTAAATTAATCACATCAGGTCTCATTTTGGAGCCCATTGGTCTTCAGACCTATCTTCGCTGTAGACAGGGAACCTACAGGCTGATAAGATGTCTGATTGCGTTGTATCTATTATCAGCCTTTGGCTAAGATACATCATTACATGCTGGGATGTAGGATACAGTATCCTAAATGAAAATGAGGAAAGAACCTTTTATCTTTATCAACATTTCCACCTGTGTCAAACATTCTACAAAATGTTCTTCTGGGTATGTCATTTACAATATGATGACAATCATTTACAGAGGATTAAGTTTGATACTATATAAGTGACTGCTTTAAATAGGGTCTGTACATTAAATTATTCCTTTATGAGTTATCTTCTATTTTTAAATCAGGATACGTCATGTACTGAAAATTACAGAGGCAGATACATAGAAAGTTACTGGGTTGAATTTCGTAAGAAATGCCATTTAGTTTATGTCCTCATCTACTAAACCACACGTTTAACTAATCTTAAAGCCAAGCTGCAGCAGAAAGATAAAGATTCTTATAATTATATCAGAGATTGTACTTTTTGTGTCTGCGGTGTATTTGCTTGTCTGCTCAGGTTTTTATATCAGATATACCTTGTAACCAAGAAAAAATGTTTGAAGCTCAGAATAAATAGCACATGTAACTTGGTATTGTCCACCACTGTAATATTTTTGATTATCTCTTTTCTACTCTTTCTAAAAAAAACATAGCTTTGGAGACTGTGGTAGGCTCTATGAGACCTGTTTTATTGCACTCATGCCTTTTGTTGTCCTTCTGTTGTTCCAATTGCTTCCATTGTTCACCTCATTTGTAAACCGCTTTGGATAAAAGCATCTGCTAAATGACTAAATGTAAATGTATTTGTTTTTAAATAAAGCTTATACATGCTTTTTAAAGTAATCCCACATTATAACTTTACCCTCTAAAAACAACTTGTTACTTTGACTGTGTTTTATTTTGTGATTTAGGCTACACATTTTGCGATTGTACTACAGTACACATCTGATCAGCTTGTGATTGTCATAAACTTAACATGTCAAGGAGAAAGGTTTGGTCTTTAGGATTAAATAGACAAAACAGATTAACATCCTATTCAATTGACAGGATTGCTACTTTTCAGATACTACAATTATTCACTAAAATTGGTCTTTCTTCATTGTGGGCAAAACACTTGAAAACCTTGCCTTGACTGTACTGCATCTCCAAGTACACTGCTTTTGTATTTGCTCCGTTTCACCACAATTCAAGCTGTCCAAACCACATGGGCTTACTGCGGACCTGGTGTAATGCACAGCTGCATGCACACCCAGCTAAAACTGATGACTTTCGCTGTTTTCCTTATGTATTAATACACACTGCATGTGTTACAACAACCTCAGCAGTCTATTTTATCCTGTTTTATTTCAAGACATATCGTTTTATATGTAAATGTAAATTGATTTTATTTCTCTTCTGGTAGGCTACACACAATGCAAAATGTTCTTGTTTTACTGTAAAGATTATAATATAGTTAGGGCAAAAGCATCTGCTAGGTACAGACAGCTAAAGTGACTGTGGCTTCTGACTTTTTACCTATCTATCCCTCTATCTGAAATTTAAACAATTTGGTTCTTTCTCCAAATTGCAGGTGACTCTTCATTGGAGTTTTAGACATTCTACCCACAAAGCCTTTCCTCATCCGCTCACTGTCAGGTCCTTTAGCTCTTGCTTCATTGCCCCTGCCAGTCTCAGAATGGTGCAACTGCGGGAAAGCTTTGACCATGTTGCTTAAACCTGTAAAGTTTGTAGAGTACATTTCATAGTGTAACCAACCTATTACAAGAAAATTTTTTATTTAAAAGAGCTAAACTGGAGAAACTTGAAAATGTGTGCATTCAACTCTGTTGAAAACTGAATATAATTTCTTAAATGAGACAAAATTGGTTTCAACAATGAAAGATTGGGAATTTCTTCACCTTTTAATAAAGGGATGGCATTTTACCACCATAGACGTAATCATAACCTATTAACATAATAAAATAATTTGTGGATGTACCGTTGGACATATTTTGAACGCAACTTGTACATAAATACACATGAAAGTCCCTTCATTTTAAATACAACAATGAATCTCATATATAACAGGAACTACATGAACCTGCTTACTCAAAAGGACATCACTGTTATCAGTGGTACATTATCTGTCTGTTCTTTTGAACTTGCCGTACTGTAAGGCCTTGCCTTGCATGTCTGACTTGAAGCGAACCTGTTGTTTTAAAACAACACCCTCACACAGACCCACACAAATAAAGCAACCCACTCTGGGTATCAGAGTGAAAAGCAGAAGTAGGAGGTTTCTTTCAGATTCAGTTCCTGTTAGAGCGCAAGTGGATGGCCTGTGAGGATCTTTAGCTGAGACTTTTACACACTTCGCAAAGACAGTTACTAAGGCTACACAAAAAATATAGCTGTCTAACCCTGTTTCATTATTTACAAGAATTCACACAAACAAGCGGCCTACAATAATGAGAGTGGTCTGTGAGAAAATACATCTTCCGTAAATCTTGAAAAAAAATAGTTGTGGCTCAGTGTTTGCAAACTATAGTGCAGCCAGCACTGTCATTTCAAGTGAACTGCACACTGTGGCCAGTACTGCATCATGAGGTGTGAATAGAAGGTTATTCACACATACTGTATGTCTTCTATACTACTGCTATTTAGTACAGTTATGCTTGCATCACATCCTCAACTCTTGCATTTTTGCAACTATTCACATGAAAATGAAGTCAACTTTTAATAGGCTTGTTCGACTTGATGTGGCTCTGCAAGATCCGACAGGTGGATGACATCAAAGTACCGCAAGAGTGATTCGAAAAACCATAAAAAGTTTGATTTCAAATCGCTCTCGTGGTACTTTAATGTCATCCGCCTGTCGGATCTTGCCGCACCACATTAAGTCGAACAAGCCTATAACTAAGCAAAGTTTGAATGTGATAATGCAACAGTTTTAAGCTTTTCTTTAGCAGTGTTTCACTTGGCAAATTTGTTTTACAAAAAATGTGAGTTACAGTAGTCTATATACAAGTTACATTATGACTATACTGGAACATCAACAAGAGATATAGCAGGTCAATGGCAATGCATTTCTTGGACTGGGTGAGTCAATGCATCAGTGGAAAGTGGAATAACATCAAACACAGACAGATAATGATTATTAGAATTACATATTTCCGCCTACATTGTTGTTTGTGGTTCTGGATTTGTTAAGGTAAATGATATGCTTCTAGATGCAATCCTCAGAAACGGTTCTGTAATGAGCAAAGACGTATCATTTTATATGCCTATAAATCACCTAGATTACCGAGTTTTCCCCTCAGCTGTTCTTTTTTATATGCTATTATTGCAATGCAAATAGTTTTAAATCATTTTGGAAGAATACGAGAAGTTAACCAGACAGCAAAAGTGAAACACTTACAGTATTTATCAAACAGTCATTCAAATTTTCTTTGCTTTCCCCATGTATTCTTTTACATCTTTTGATTTATTTAATCTGTGTGGTTGGAGAGAATGATAGAACGCAAAAAGTGGAATAATAATATTCCACTTCCTACTTTTGTTTCTCTGGAGCAAATCTTAAATATTTTTACAAATGTTTATCAGTTACTTATGCACAATATCTGCTAATAAAAATGTGTCTCAGTATTATCAGGATTAGTGTTATTGACAATTAATTAATTGTACGGTCTGTTTCTAATTTAATGTGTAATGGTGATTTTGCATTCAGCATCATAAAGAATGTAAAGAAAGAAAGAAAATGTAACAACAATTCAAAGATATTCTTAACTTTCATTATTCCTCCTTTAAGGACTCTCCTTAATCTAAACAAAAGAGTACGCTACCTTTCATTTTTAAGAAAGTGATCTTATGTAAATGCTCTTTATGTATTGTTTTTAGACTGTATTTGATGTAATTTCTCAAAATGACAGTACTATTATTCTAAATTAAAAAAGAGAAATGATGACCCCAAATACTGTGTTCTTTTCCACATGGCATGTCATTTCACCCTGATCTGTGCTTTTGACCAAACAGAATATTAAGAAAAACAGGAAGCCCTGTGGTGGATTGCAAAACAACATGTTGCACCCATCTTGTTAAATAATAGCATGCCTTGGCTAAAGTTTCGCCAGATTTATGTCCACATGCTCATGTGGACATCAAAAACCTACAGTATATCAAAGTCAGTCATGGCCATACATCATGCAATGCCAAACAAAGAAATGGCAAACAATACACCATAATGTTTGCTGAAAATAGCTTGGCAGTTCATTTATTCAGCAAAATTTGTTGGTTTAAAATGTTTAATGTTTTGAAGAAATTGATGGCAAAAAATGTTACACCTTAAAACATCAACCTGCGCCCTTGACTCACCTCCCACATCTTTTTTCAAAAGTGTGTCAAACTGTTTAGAAGCAGATCTCCTAGAAGTGGTAAATGCCTCACTTCTCTCTGGAAGTTTCCCAAACTCCCTGAAAACTTGTCAAACCCATCCTGAAAAAGCGCAATCTGGATAAGACCATATTAAACAACTATAGACCGATCTCAAATCTTCCCTTCATAGGCAAGATAATTGAAAAAGTTGTCTTCAACCAGCTGAACAAATTCTTAAGCTCAAACGGATGGTTCTACTAGACCTCAGTGCTGCATTTGACACGGTTGATCACAACATACTTCTAGACAGGCTGGAAAACTGGGTGGGGCTTTCTAGGATAGTCCTAAAATGGTTCAGGTCATACTTAGAAGCGAGAGGTTATTATGTGATTATAGGTGACCATAAGTCTGAGTGGACATCCATGACATGCGCAGTCCCTCAAGGCTCAATTCTTGCGCCTCTCCTATTCAACCTGTACATGCCCCCAATGAGCCAAATAATGAGAAATAACCAAATTGCTTACTACAGCTATGCAGACGACATACATCTATACTTAACCCTATGGCCTAACGATTACAGCCCCATTGACTCCCTGCTCAAATGGATTGATGAAATAAATAGTTGGATGTGCCCAAACTTTCTTCAGTTAAACAAATACAAAACTGAAGTCATTGCGTTTGGAAATAAAGATGAAGTTCTCAAGATGAACGAGTACCTTCACTCAAAAGGTCAAACAACTAAAAATCTTGGTCAGGATTCTCGGTGTGTCTCTAGAGTCAGACCTTAGCTTCAGTAGTCATGTCAAAGCACTAACTAAATCAGCATACTTTCATCTGAAAAATATTGCAAGAATTAGATGCTTTGTTTCCAGTCAAGACTTGTGCATGCTTTCATCACCAGCAGGGTGGTTTATTGTAATGGACAAGGTGTCAAGGAGGGGCTTGCTGTCCACTGCTCACCATATGATCACTGGGGTCCCTCAGGGATCGGTGCTTCGACCGCTGCGTTTTTCCATCTACAGACATCCTTAGGACCCATCATATGGGCACACGGCTTCTCGTATCACTGTTATGCTGATGACACTCAGATCTACATCTCGTTTCACCCAGACGATACCACTGTAGCAGCTCGCATAACAGCCTGCCAAGATGTCATCTCAGCTTGGATGAAAGAGCATCACCTGTAGCTGAACCCGGCTAAGATAGAACTACTCGTGTTTCCGGCACAGCTGGCACACCCCACGCCTAATCTTCCAACAGCCCAAAAGGGCACATGTGACACCCCTTTTCGTCTTTCTCCTCTGGCTACTGGTTGAAGCCCGGATCAGATTCAAGTCACTGATATTTGCATACAGGACTATCACTGGATCTGCGCCGGCATACTTTCACACCCTACTACACCCCATCAAGAACCCTGCGTTCAGCAAGCGAGCGGCGCCTTGTAATGCCTTCTCATAAGGGCACTAAATCCCTTTCCCGCTCATTCTCCATCACAACTTCTTCCTGTTGGAACATTCTTCCCAATGCAGTCCGGTCAACCACATCTCTCACAACCTTCAAAAAACTACTTCAAACACACCTCTTCTAGGAATACTTGACAGACAAATGAAAAAAAAGTATACTGACCTTCTTTTCTCAACAGGTAGTGGTCTAGCTTTTGTTGAAACTAGTAACTTTGTATTAGCACCTATTGTACTATTATTATTTGGATATTTTTGGATAAAAGCGTCTGCTAAATGACTAAATTTAAATATATTAAATATAGACCCAAAAGAACACTCAGGTCATAGGATCGCATCAGCTAGAAATACCAAGGGTTCACTCTAAGCAAGGAGAGTCTGCATTTAGCTATTATGCGAGCCGCAGCTGGAACCAGCTTCCAGAAGAGATCAGATGTGCTCTCACAGTAGTCACATTCAAATCCAGACACAAAACACATCTGTTTAACTTTGCACTTAGTTAATGTGCGCTGTGCCTCTGATCGTCCGACTGTTTGTGCTGTACTTTATTTTATTTATTTTCTATTCTAAACTGTATTTTATTTTATTTTTTATTCTTAAATGGTGACATTTTATTTTTCTTATTTCTTCACTGTTCTATCAAATGAATATTTTAATTTATTCTATGTAAAGCACTTTGAATTACCATTTTCTATGAAATGTGCTATATAAATAAACTTGCCTTGCCTGATCACAGAATCCTTTAAACAACCTCAAACTTTTTTGTTATAAAATAAACAAATAAAATGAGAAACGTGGTTTCAAAATTTTAAAAATATATATTAATAATAAATTACTTATTCAATGGCCTCAATCTTGTTTAACTCAAATCACAGAACAGAAAAAGTATTAGGAAACTGAATAAGCCATAAATATTTTACAAGCATATGGATGCATATGAACGTATACACTCTCAGATCTCTAAAACCTTTCTCAAAAAGGGAGCACATGTTGGGAATATGAAAGATTTCTTAGTGCATGGAGTGGACCTGCTACAGACTGGCCTTTATTTCCTGTCTGCATGTGAGAGGAGGTTTTGGTGGCCTCCACTTCTTTCACAATGACACAAACCAGGCATTAGGTTTGGCCAGCAGAGGAACATCCAACCTTCTCACTTCTTATTCCCAATTCCTCATTTTTATCATAACTTTTACTGCAGAACAAAAGATCCACCAGCAGGATATGGTCAGATAACTATTTATAGAGTTTGATCTAAACACACATGGTATGAACGGATTAAAGCGATAAAGACAAAGTTGTCCTTTTGGTAATCGCAAATATGTCTTTGACTTGTCATGAAAGGTTGAGCAGTAAAAACTTAGCAACAGAGTGTTTCACACACACACTGGATGTACAAAGTCTGTTTTTCTAATCCTTCTGTGACATTCACTGGACTTTATCTCAGTGGTTTTGGTATACAAAATTAGCCACATCAAACACTAAAGGTGTGTTTAATTTGTGTGAGTGCATTTGTTGGTGGTGTTAAATCCGGTACTTGTTGCGGATGGGGCGGTTGACCCAAGGCTGGCTGTATGCTTTTATCTAAACAAAACAGATTTCCTGTAAGATTCAACATTTCCTTTCAGGGTCCAAGCCCAAGATATCACACCTGCATTAACAGACACCTAGACACTCACACCAGTCAATGACCACTTTACAGTAGGCTATATTCAGAAAGAGAATGACCACAAACTACATTCTATTTGTGGATACGCTCTACTAACCAGGGGCCTGTACCATGAATGTAGCTGAACAAACTCAGGGTAGTTGGATTAGTTTGGGGTTGACAAAACCAAACCAACGTGATCAAGCTTTGTTGGTACCATGAAGCAGCTCGTGGAGTTTCTTTGTCAACTCAAGCTTTGATCCTGAAGCTAAGATTAGTTTGCGCGCGCGTGCACATGAACGAGTGACGTCAGCATGGCTAAACCAATCGCATTATAAATGGATAAAGCGATTTCCACAATATGAACACAAAAATGAATTTCAGCCATGGAGTGATATGTTTCTGCTGTCTACGCAAGAGAGAGTGTTTCAGAAACACTGCTGATTGCGTTAACGGGCAAGTTAAACACTATATAGTAGGCTACACACATTTACTGTAGCGCAAACAGGATCCGCGGGGTCCTCGGTGGAACTACAAGGGGTCCGTGTCCTTGCGGGCAACTTTTTTTATGTAAGGCATGGGTACAGAAATATTACAACAAATGTTAATTGAAGCTCCCGCATATTGCAATTTTAACCCTCGTGCGGACAAAAAACATCCATTCAGGCAGCAGAAGCAAGAAAGTTAACCTTACATCTGCTTCGTCATTTCCCTTCCGAGTACACATGAGAGGAGTTGCGTGCAAATAAAGTTCATTCTCATATATTCTGAACTTCTGTACAAATTTGTTAAAGCTGTAAACGGCTAATTTGACAGGCAAATTTGACAGAAACTCTGACATCTTACGTGTTTAAAATCAATGAATGCGTGTTAAACAAGTTGCCCAAAAAATAACGCGGACTGGTTGCATGTTGGTCTCCTTTTAGTCTGATATGATGCTCTGCAGGAAAAAAATTAGTTTATTTTTTTGCAGAAAGACAACGGAGCTCAGAATTATAAATAGCAGTGTGTTCTGCAACACAGAGAAGCGGAAGAAAATATAAGAATAACACTTAATAAAACGGCCTGCTTTTACAACAGAATGCATAAGCCTTTACCTTTAATAGACTAGTCTTTGCGCCATTAGGGTCAGTCATTTCATTGAAGCCTTAATAAAAACTACGGTTCAGAAAAATGTCCTAATACAGTGAAACTGAAAGTGTTTCTAGATGTTCTGCACCACAGACAAGAATGTAAAAACTGCAATGCAAATACATGTGATGCAATAAAAGTGGAATATAAGTAAGTAAATTGAATTTCATGTGAGTGTAAGGGAAAGCCAGCAAATCTGTAAAATCAGATTTTACCTATATAGTAAACAATATTTTATTTTATATTTGTAATATATATTTTTATATTAGTATTTTTATTTTATTAAACAGTATAAAAAATAACTAGCCATTCTAACACGCACTGTGAGTCAATTACGTCAGCTGATTGGTCAAACTTCAGTCTGAGATCTCGAATCCAGAACATAATCTGCCCCGGAGCAGGTTAGCCGTGCAGCGTAAGACACCATGGCGACGAACACCGAATAAAGCCGAGCGACTTTTATGGTACCTAAAACCCAGGGTTGCCACAAACTAAACTGAAACATAGCTGGCTAGCCACCTAAACCAGCTTCATGGTACAGGCCCCAGGAGTACTGTACATCATCACACACCAAAACACACTAGTAGAAGAAAAGCTCTAGTTACCCTGATAACATGACATCCAGTCTATAGTTGAGATTAACTTTTTATTCACAATTCAGTAAATATACATGTTTTATATACCGTCATATACAGTACTGTTTCGGCATACAGCTGGTAATACAAAAACAAACAATCTTATGGGAAAACATGATAATGCATGAAGTTAAAAGGCGTATTGTAAAAAGTATATGTTGCCTGCCTAGGTGCTTTTTACTATAATGAAAGAGAAAAACACATTGAACAATGAACATGGATGTTACTGTCTGCACTCTCAAAACACACCCAAGCGGACTACATACAGTTTAGTGATCTGCAACCTCCTAAATTGTATGTCCCTCTGTTTCAGCTATTCTTTCATACTATTAAAAAAAACAATCACACCAGCATTCACATTTCTAAATTATACGAAAAATCCCAGAGAACTGGTAAGTGAGATAGACTCCACTTAATCTCAAGTGAAATTTCATACATTTATCAGCCAACCGGCAACTAGACGGTGAGAGATGTCTCACTGATGTACCAACACTGTTTTATGTATACATCGATACCATTTCTTAGAGACCGAGTACGAGAACCGATATGTATTTTTTTTCGGATACTCACCGATTCCCATACCTGTACCTTTTCACGACACAGTGAGACTAATAGAAATAGAATAGCTTCATAATTACAAACTCCACCTTAAACACATTCTGAAAAAAAACTAAATAATTTCTAGGGATGCACCGAAATGAATATTCTTGGCCGAAACCGAAAACCGAAAAAGAGCAAACCAGCGCCGAAAACCGAAATAAATTATGCGAATTATTGTACCATGGAATTTATAGCTATTACCTTGTACTAACTTTTCTAAAATCAAGGCATTGCAATTGCATGAATTAATATTAAAGTTTCAAAGAATAAATCAATTACAAATTATGCAAATATTTATTTATCACATTGCAACAATGCACAGTATAAAAAAAATTCAAACTTAAATGTTTAACTTGACCCTACTCATTAAATAAAAATGTACAGCACTTCTGGGGACTTCAGACAGATAACCATCTAGCTGTTGAGCTTGTCATCTGCATGACATTTTAGAAAGATTTGAGCTAGTGTATTTAAATAGGGCCAGTGCATAAACATTTTTATCCAAAAATATATATAGCAGAAATATGGCTACAATCTTATAGTCACATAAATAGAAGCCTAAGAACAGAATAGACTACCTATTATTTTAGGCATTTTCTTACAGGATTTCACTGAACATATCAGACAACGAGGGTGCATGTCCCTCATCTGGTGCAGAGAGACGGGTCTCTTTCTCCGTCTGCACGCGGATGGTTCTCCGCATACATCGCGGCCCGGATCGCGTGACCTACCCTTGAAAATTCGCGCCGCATTAACCAATCAGGACCTCCCATGACGCGAATTGGCGAATTTCACGCGCGAATAATGCGAGTAAACACAAAGTGTACAAGCGTCCATTTAAAGCGTTTGGTGTGAACACTCTTTAAGAGTATATACGAGATTTACTGAAATGCGTCCACACCGCAGACTTGTCTCTTCAGACAAGCCCGTGCAAGTCGCGGTCTCTGTTTGCGTCATCACATCATTTTTCGGTGATAAAAGTCTTTCGGGCCGAAACCGAAAATACCATTTTGGGCCATTTTCGGCCGAAAATTTCCTTAATAATTTCCTGTGCTTTTTACAAACTTTCAACACAAACTTCAGTCATTCTGTCACACGAGGTGTCGATCTTTGGTATCAGTGCAATTTTATGAGAACATGAGCTTATATCGGGGTATCGGTGCATCCCTAATTGATTGACTATATGGTGACAAATGAATGTCACCTGAGTATAGACATTGACTGCACAGCTGATCACTATATAACTAAAGTCAAGTTGTTCCATATAAAAGAATGTACCTTCAGCTTGTCACTTGGGCAGTAGGCCTACCTATATTTTGATAGTGCTGCCTAATAACAAGCTAAAGCCAAAAACTAAAGAAAAATCGAACTTACTGGTTTAAAGAGGATGAAACAGAATTGTTTATATATTACCGGAACATATTAGTTCACATTATATGCTGATGTTAACAAGACACCAGAATGTAACCAGTCAGAGAATATTGTCAACTTAACCAATTTAACTTCTGAAAAAAAGTTTAGCGCAATATCAAAAAGAGCATAACTTGTTGACACATTAAACAGTTAACCGTACGTGTGTGTATTCAGCGAGATAAAATCATGCATTTTAAGTGAAGGATTTTAGGGCTTCTCTGATTTTCAAAATGTCGTATGTCCTGACATTTTCTTTGTGTTTTAGAATTACCTAAAAAAATGCAATCGGCCCGTCTACACAGTAATAATAGAGATGATTTCAATCCTGTCTGAGATGTGGTTGCCTGTGGATGACTAAGAGTCTCATGGCACTCAAGAAGTAGGGACATATCCCTTTTTTTTCAAAAAACAAAGATGGAAACCCTATGGAGGAGTTTACTTTCATCAGTAAAATTCAGAAAACATGCAGTATCATAGGTGACTTCAACAATCACGTAAATGCAAATGAACAGAGGAACACACGCGCATACACACACAAACACACATATTCCAGTTCTGTGGGCCCCATGGCTTCAGATCTGTTCCTCTTGCTAAATGCATTGCTTAAGTCAGGCGAGGATGACTCATAGTCACTGTGTATTCGTTCATCTGAAACATGGAGGATTTAACCCCCTGTGTACCCATAGAAACAAAACTTTAAAAACTCCAGTGTCCGTCAGCAGGTTTGAGATTTAGTTAGACTGAGTACTTTGTTTAACCCAATGTTGGTTAAAACATTGTGTTTGATTTGTCCATTTTTTAAGTAAGAAAGCTTTAAATATTTTCTGCTTCTTTAATGGTGTAGATATAATATCTGACACATTCACATGATTAAATGAAGTTCATAAAATATTTCCATGTCTTTGTATAGTGTATTCTTTTGAGATAAAACTCTTAATTTGTATATAGTTTAAGATTTAATTTTACAAACTGGTGGTAAAACGAAGACGTTTAGCTTGAATGTGTTGTTGCAGTCTCTGTTCCAGACACTAGCCTCAACCAACTGCGCCACCTTGTGGTCCAAAGTAGCATAACATATATGGGCCAAACGTTTATGTGTGTTTTGTTAAATGCTTTTATTATACACTTGCTTCGATTGCCAAACACTCTCACACACAAAGAGTTATGCTGTTGTCTTTATATTTGTTCATTAAATGTGTGAGATGTCATTTTGAGAAATGACATCAAATACGTTTTCTAAAAAGAAACTACATATAGCGCATTTACATAAGCTCACTTTCTTAAAAATGAAAGGAAGCGCATTCTTTTGTTTAGATTAAGGAGTGCCCTTAAAGGAGCAATAATGAAAGTGAAGGTTTGGCTAAGAGATTTTCTGTGTTGGTACCATGAGAAGCCATGCACTCTTCTGGATGGGTCATTGCTTTCAAGAATAAGCAAAGGTAAGACGGTGAATGTAGCGAGTTATATACTGTACATTTTAGGACGAACATTATAATGACCATTAATGACCTGACACATTTGTCTGGATGTTAAAAATAATGTTTTAGACCTAATAGTTGAATAAACTGGATGAAACATAAGCCCTCTTAGGGTAAACAGGAAATTTTATGAAACTAAATAGTCAATCGCAACCCAAATTAGTAGCCTATACTAGTTAGACTAGTATGCATATTATGCACATTACTACTGTACCGTGTTGTTTTATACACAACGTATAATTATAATTGTAGGCTATGAATACCCATTTAAATAAAAGTAGATATTCTAAATATTGATGTTGATAATATTAAAGATATGTTAAAAGAGAATATATCTGCCTATATGTCAGAGACAGAGTGTGTTAGCTGCATAATATGTGTCGGCCTGTCACAACAAGAGAAACTGCCCTGATGTTTCCAATGTATCTACATAACACTATATATCATTATATCCCTTTATTCTGCTACTTAAATGTATATTTTGCTTTTGTAAATCTTTGTTTAAACTTTACTCTATTTCTGTTTTTGTTATAAACTAGTTTAAGTTGCACTACATACATCATAGCCTACTATATTGTGTGACTAGATTCATCTTTCTTTTCGTTTGTTTACATACTTGCACTATTTGTACGCAGCCCACCACCACATGCTTTGGCAATACGAATGTACATTTTGTCTTGTCAATAAAGCACACTTAAATTGAATTGATATTGAGAGAGAGAGTACTGGGATTATTGAGATTTTAAGTGTAAAATGTTCATTGCCTACAATACATTTTGGTTAATGGTGTAAATAAAAGCAAAAATACTCTCAAGCTAACAACAGTGTTCATAATACTCACTAAAAAGATTTTGTTTCACAATTGTTTCACAATTGATTTACTTGTATCGTTGTTATATTGCACTTTTATTATTCTAGCGGGTTCGTGGATGGGAAATAAAATCATCAGATTTCTAGCATATTCTCTCCTCATGTTTCGCGGCGCAGACTACAACGCACTTCCGGTTGGTGAGACGTGGCTACAGTGGAAAATCCTTTAGGAGAGGAAAAGTAGGCGTCCGCCTGCTACAGCCCTTCACATCTCAAACACAGCAGCGCCTGGATGGCAGGGTCAAGCCGGAGTAAAAGCTGTAGGAACTTCAACAGGGTAATGCCAAGTATTTGTTTGTTTATCATTGCATTTCTGCAACGCGCTGTTTATGTCAAGGCACGCAACTTTGCGGCTGTACTTTTATCAACAACGGAGCGTTTTTGCGAGTTTCAGTCGTACAGTTAACAATCGACCGTCTAATTAAAGTTGAACTAAATATTGATTTGGTATTCAGGCCTTCTCTATGTATAATGTGTTTTGTTTTGTATCAGTAGCTAATGGTGAAGCTTTGCAAGTAATGAAAACTGTAGTTTTTAAAAGCCCTGCGGTGGGGAATTTGTCAGGAAAGTCGCCGCTCCCTCATAAGCACTGTTCTTTCTTGCACGTCTCACACAGATTGATAGAATATGTTTGTACATCTTGATGTAGTTTTATTTAATTTAATCTCGAACTATTCAAACAAGCTACTAACGCAACTTTATTGCATTCTTTACTGTATTATACATTTTCTATGCACAGTATGTTCAATACAAAGAATTTCAACTATGTTTGCGCATTAACATCAGCTGCCGGGGTGTCGTCGATTCAGCTGAACTGATTTGTTTTCATTATTATGCATTTAGTTATTAACTGAAAAAGGGGTTTGCATTGAGGTCGGGAACTACCGACCCCTTATTATAACTCAACTAATCTTTACCCCACTTGAAATTGAGTCTGAAGGCTCCTCTCTACCTTACAGCAATGTTCATCCCAAGTGCCTTGCGGAGGTCTAGGCTGATGAGTGTAGGACCAGAGAGGCCCATGTGGCAAGTTGCTGTGGTTCTCGTTGCCGCAGCCCTCCTGGCTGTCACCTCCACTTCGTCTTTTGGTGGGGAAATTATGGCTCGGACTGCTATGGCCCATGCAAAGACTGCACCTGCAGGGCCAGGGCCATGGGCCATTAAGGACCTTTTGGATCTCCAGTACCTGGGCGAGCTCCTTTCCACTGATAATTTAGATGTTTGGTTCTGTTCCCTCATGGGATCTATTGCCATCGGTCTCAGTGGTGTCTTTCCGCTCTTGGTGATACCCATTGAGGCTGGAACGACTCTGAAAACTGAGGGTGAGTCTCAATTATATCATTGCATTTGTGGTTGTGTGCCTGCATGTGTACTGTCCGTGCCTAATTTTTAGCAGGTCATCTAGAATCAAGTTACACAGTGACCCTATCAGGTACAACTATAGCTTTTTGATACCATGAAATCGAACCCAAATGTTATTGTGATGTTATAATACTAGCTGAATAGGAAGGGATTGTGACTTTTTGTACTGTTGTTTTTAAGAGGCAGACGGCACGAGCAAATGCAAAATATGAGATGATTGCTCTCTTCTGGTCACAGGCCAGGTCTAGTGTGATTAAAACACATGCTTGTTTTTAATAAAAACTTGGAAGAACCTGTTTGCTGATATAATATGTAGGTCATTGTACAGTAGTCTGGACTTTTGGGGACTTCCTCATTTTACTTAAAGCTTAGATTCTCCATGATATTTTCCCTTTGCCTTTTCCAGAGCATGCTGTGTTATCTTCATCTCCTCCCTACACCCCACACTATATTATTGATCAACCTAGGGAACATCATAGCTGAAAGATGTTTGGAGGGTGTGAAAGTATGCCAGTGCAGATACAGCGATCGTTCTATAGGCAAACATTACTGACTTGAATCTGACCTGTCATGGCTTGTACATGTAATTCTTGGCGCAGTGGACATAAAGAGAAGAACAGAATAATATTGAAAAATACAAACATTAAAAAAAGTGTGCAGTGAAATTTTATGGATGACAGGTCATTCTCTAAAGAGGTTTGCCGAGGGCATTGATGCACACAAAAACTTTTGTCTGTGATAACATCAGTCATGCAGAAATAGATTTGACTCTGCCATACCTTTTAGGAAGTGCTTTTTTGTACTTCTAATGTAGGGTGAAGTGGGTAGAAGGTTAGCTGGAATTATGGTCAATTTAGGTGTGTCCTGTCCCACAGAGGCGTAGACATGCCACATGGTTTAAAAAGCAGTGGTAAGGAATTACGTCACTTGATATTTCAGGCCTGTTTTATTCCCACAAACTCATTGCAACACTTTATGGTTGCACAAGTAGCTCGGTTAACCTGCACAGCTTTGGAAACTGAATACAAAGCAAATTAATTATTACAAGGAAAGCGCAAACCGAATGAAAAACACCACACGACATCATCAAAATGTTGCATATTTAGCATTTCTCACTTTCTGTTCCATTTACAGCTGGTTGTCAGAAGCTGAAGAAGCTGCTGAGTTTTGCCATTGGTGGTCTCCTTGGCGATGTGTTTCTCCACCTCCTGCCCGAAGCATGGGCTTACACTTACAGCTCTGGTGAGAATTCTCACATTATATATAACATTTGCTGCCAGTCATGCATAATCCATAACACCCTCTTTCCCAGTCTGGTCTCATTTTTTCCATTCCTAGCTTTTCCATGTTTTCCTTTTTGTGACACCCGGTGGATTAAGGAATGAGTCTAATTCGTCAAATGTCATCATTTTGTTCCCTGAAATCTACTTGTGATTGTGTAGTCAGTGTTTTGTAAATGAATAAATTATTTGTATGAAATGGTGCATTTTTATCATAAAAACTATACTTTTCGTATAAAACAAATGTACATCGTCAATATACTTTTCCTATTGATGAGCCCAAGTTAGGTACATTTGTTGTATGCAGAGATCTCTATTGAAAAGGCCATTGACCTTGTGTTTGTTTGGTAATGCTGGATAGATGGATGTCACAGACATTTCAGAACGCAAGGCTTGTGGGTCATAGTGGGTCTGCTGTCTTTCCTGATCTTGGAGAAAATGTTTCCTGATGATGACACTGACTCAGACAACAAAGCTGACTGCCAAAAAGACACTGTAAGTTGCCACCTTAGACCTCTCTACAGTTCAGGTGCCTTTATCAGGAATATACAGTAAAATTGATAAATGTAACATAAGTAGATTTACTGTAAGGAGGTTTGGAAGTTTGTTGTTGTCTTTGGCAATATCTTGCAAAAAACGTGTGGTTTCACTGCATGAACATTTGCGTTTTTGGACCTCATGGGGGAGACAAAGTCTGTTACTATGTAATTTTTATACACAAACTGTGACAAACATGCACATCTATAGTTAATGCAATTGCTCAACAAGTGTTAAATTCTGCTATGATTGGTTTCAAACTGGGACACTTGAACATTAGCTGTTGGGGAAATTATTTAAATTTTTGTTTTCATTCACAGTAACATAGGTTGTGATTTCTTGAAGTTTTTTAAACAATAACCCCTTTGCTGTAAATATTTGTTAACCCTTGTGCATCAATTAAAAAAAAAACTCACATTTTGGCTGATCATGGACAAAAGTTTCATAAAAATATTATATCCAGGTTTTTTCACAATTTCAATGACTTATCATAACTACCAAACCTTCATTCATTTTTAGACTTTTTTGACCTTGCTGAATAATTATTTTCCACATACAAAATGTGAAGCTGATTTTTGTTTTCTATTACAGTCTTGGATATGTTTATAATGAACAACAACATGATTTTTATTGCATTGTTATTTTTAAGTGTTTTCTAAAAAGAATCACACTTTGGTTCAAAATGGATAAAAATCCTCATAAAATGATTATATATATTTTTTTCTACTCTTACTAACTTTAATGTTTGAACCAGATCCTTTCCAGATCATAACTACCAAAATTCATTAATTTTCTGAATTTTAACCTTGTTTGTTTACATAATGCCACATCTGTTATGCCTTTATGGTGGAAACTTCTGAACTTCTACATCAAAATCAAGCTCACCTTTTATCTCCGTTTTCAGTATTGAAAAATTAATAATAATGCAAACACGGTATAAAAAAACATGTGTGAATGAAAAATATCTTCAAATCTCAGTAAGCTACGGTGATTTGAATATAAGGTGTTGGATTTGTGATTTGCTGTAAAATATGATGTCTTTCTTTCATACATACGCACACAAAATTGTTTCAGTACACTCATACAAAACACACTTTGACGTCTATACTAACACATAAATGCAGTTATAGCTTTTGTTCGGTTTGCTCCATAGACAATGTAGACAATAGCAGATGCAGAAAGTAAATTTTACACATTTGAAAATATAGAATTTTCTTAAAATGTATAGATTATTTCGAAATTTTGAACCCTATGCCAACATAATCAAAGGATTTTATATGGAATGTGTGCTTTATGCTTGAAAGGTTCCAATGGGGTTCAAGGAGTGTAACTATTGTATGTTGTTATTGCTGTATTGTCAGCTGTGGCCATTATTCTGATAAACTTTATACTAAAGATCACGCCTTTTTACATTTTTAAACATTCTCTCTACGTTTTACATCTTTAAACATTCTCTCTACGTTTTGTTTATGAGGCGATAAGTGGAAGAAATACCTACTTTACATCTAGCATATCAGATGAGAAATGTAGTCCACATGATGTGATGTATTCAAACAGATTTATTTGCTTGAGATAAGCGGTCCACATTTTGAAGTTTGTCTTTTAAAAACTACAGTCCCTCACAGGAGCAGTCCATCTTAACTTTAGATCTGTGTCTGAAGTGCTCATTTATTTTTTTACACAATGTGAAATAAGCTTTGCCTGGTTATAAGTGCAGCCACATACAGCAGGTGTTGCTCATCAGTTTTAAAATATTGTTTTAATAGATTGCCACATGAAACCAACAGTATTACAATTCAAAATTGGCCAATTGAAGTGGCTCATTGAATCTGTTTGTGGTTTAAAAATATCTTTTTGATTATCTGTCTTTTGTCTTGCTTATGGGATACCTGAGGTTTGACACCATGCAGTCAATTTGGTATATAGATATGTTTTAAAAAACCCTGAATGTGGTTTCTTTTGCACATCATAGATTAAGATTTCTAATTATCAGTCAGATTTGGCAGATTTAGCTGGCCCTGAAATGCAATGGAATTTGCACAGATTTGTAAAAAAATATTTTTTTCTTTTCTATCTACCTTAGTCCTGTTCAACAGATCTGAGCAGCAAGGTTTTTGTGTCCCCACAAACAAATGGCATCTGCTCTAACAACAACTCTGACTCAATGCCAAAAACTGACATCAGCCCTTATAGAGAGCCAGAGAAAATAAAGGTAAGATAACACTTACAATCTTCTTAGTAATCTTAATGGTGTACTGTAGAAGCTCTCTGCAGTTATTAGAGACTATAGAAAACTCGCATTTCACTGTGAACAACCATATTATTTTAATATTTGAAATGCTGTTTTGTATTATTTATTTATCAAATCTGTTTATAAATCATGTATTTTCCTAGTTTCTTGCTTTTTATATATAATTTTTTTTATCTTCAGACGAGTGGTTATCTAAACCTTCTTGCTAACTGCATTGATAATTTTACTCATGGGCTGGCGGTGGCAGGAAGCTTCTTAGTAAGCAAAAAGGTAAGAGCAAACCAACCCAGTCGGAATGCAGCACTCATTCATAGATATCGTCAGGCTAATTTCTTTCTATCAAAATTCAGTGTCATATATATTTTATATATACATTTTTCTTGCTGTAAATTGTTTTGCCATGCAAATAATTAGTTGAAAAGACCCTTTTATGCTTTTGCTTAATATAAACAATTCTGTGAATGTGTGACCAGTAAAACTAGTGACACTTGTCAATCTATAAATGTAATTCAACATAACATTACGATTTGTTTACTATACGTAAAAAAAGCATTGCACGTATTATGCAAAATATATGATGCAAGGAAATTGGGTTTTATTCAGCAGGAGTAATACCCACAAAAACCTACAATACAACCTCTCTCTGCTTATGTAGAGTTATTTAGAATATTTCCAGCAAGCATAGCCAGTAAACAGAGCTTTTTGGTAAATTTTCTAATTATGGTTAAACTAGCCTATATATGGTCTTTTTATAGTAATGTTGAATTTGGCAACATTCATTTGTTTGAACTTGGAACTTGTGTTGTAAATAAAGGTTCTCCCTTTGATGTTTTTGATCAGATCAGATCAGATCATTGAGAAGAGCGAGGATGTTAATGTGGGAATATATTTATAGCGCTGCAGTATTTATATGGGTTTCTGAAGTTTAAGTCCAGGTGGAGAAGCATAAGGCTCTCAGCATGTGTGGGGTGGGAAATTGAGAGGAAATGGACTGCGTGCAATAGAAACAACACGCTTGCACATAAGAAGACTACACTTGTAAACATTTGCGCACTGGCCTGGGTGTACATATTTGGCTGCAGATATGCAATGGAGAGTATTGGTAGAGAACTGTGCCATTTTACTGTTTTCTCTGCCTCCCCCATAGCTTCTGTTAACATTTCAGTTAAACATATGTGCCAGATAAAACATTGTCTGGATTATTAAGCTTAATGTTTATTTCGACTCACCCTTCCAGGTGAATAGGAAAATAATAAGGGTATGCTTGTATTGAGAGTTTTGCAGTATCTAACTTCTAACGTCTTTACAGGTTGGTCTCCTGACAACACTCGCCATTCTGCTTCATGAGATTCCTCATGAGGTACTTCTCACTTTTATTCTCTTTGAATGTTTTTGAATCACAATCAAGAAATGAATATAATTAGAAGTAATATGTTCATGGAAAAAAAGTGGATGTCTTAGTGCTTAAAGACATTTTAGGAAGCATTGTACTATTTCTGTGCACAAATGTTTTGTTCTTTGTTTAAAGGTAGGAGATTTTGCCATTCTGCTACGAGCAGGGTTTGACCGTTGGAAAGCTGCCCGCATGCAGCTATCTACAGCACTTGGAGGAGTCCTGGGGACATGTTTTGCTCTTTGCTCCCAATCATGGCAGGGGGCAGGTGAGGCACTACAGTCATTCTGCAACATTTATATTTAAGCACTTTTAGATTTTGCTAATGTTTGGATGTGACACAAATATTTCCTGTTTATATATCTGTAGAGAATGCCACTGCTTGGATCCTACCCTTCACATCAGGTGGATTTCTCTACATTGCCTTAGTTAATGTGGTACCTGATCTGTTAGAGGAGACGAACCCTAGGTAATCCGTGCTTCATCCACTAATACTGACTAGTATTGCATCATTTGACACATACCTAAAATAATTCCCATAATTTTTACATCCACGAATGTCCCAAATTTCTGCAGGAACTCATTTCTGCAGGTTCTGCTGTTGGTTTGTGGGATAGCAGTCATGGCTTTTCTCTCAATCATCATAGACTAGAAACTGCATTTATCATGCTACATCTAGCATCCTGGAGGACTAAGAGACAATTCACACCACTCTTTAAGCTTTAAATAGACCCCCTAAGACAATGTAATGGATGTCAATGAAAGAAGCAACGTTGAAAATCAGGTACAGTATGTACATGTGGCCTTATCTCTTGCATAACTTGTACCATTTGTGTTTTTCCAATTAAGTTAAGAATCAACCTGAAGCAAGCAATAGATGTTTATAATCTTCCAGAAAGTCTCTCTGTTGTCAATGGGTCACACAAACTGCTATAGAATATGCTTTGATTATAAGTAGCAGTATGTTTCATATCAATATTTAAAACTTTGTCAACACTCCACATCTAGTTATCAGAGACAGAACACAGATACACAAGCTTACATAATCAGGTGCTCATCAGGTTATTTGTATTCCCTAAACCAGGGATCTCAAACTCAGTTCCTGGAGGGTCACAGCTCTGCACAGTTTAGCTCCAACCCTGATTCAGGTAATAAACATCTTCAACATCTTCAGGATTACAAGAAACTTCCAAGCGGGTGTGGTTTAGAGCTGGTTGGACCTAAACTGTGCAGAGCTGTGGCCCTCCAGGAACTGCGTTTGAGACCCATGCCTAAACTAATGCTGCCACGTTGTTGGTCATGTCAATTTGACCATACACAAGTTTGCGCATGCTGCGATACTATGGTTTTAGATAAGGACATGGACAGGTATGTTTTTTTTTTCTCAGTGAACACACTCCATACGCCAAACATACTCTTGAAAATACTTATTTGCTTGTGTTATATCTTTTTGTACGGTCTTTTTGTTATTGCTTTGTTAACTGCTTATTTTTACCTTTACCGATTTTCTGCACGGTTCAGATAATAGTCTGTGAGGATTGGTGGATTCATTTATTTTACCTGACTTATTGCCATTTCATACAATAAGTGTTGATAAATGTATTACAGTTGTGTACATGAAATGTTACTTAGAATAATGTTTTTCACCCATTACTTGGCAGAGGAGGCTTGCCGGAATGTAAATATTTGAATTAGAGATTTTATATATATATAAGTATATATATTTATTCTGTTAATGTCATATTGAAAAAAAAGACCTTGAGATCCTCCCTTTGCTATTGTTGAAATAAAGAAAGTTACTATTTGATTTAAAATGGCTGTTAAGTCTGATTTGTGTCGATCTGTGTTTGTGTGTGATTCTGTATATATCGTTCTGTCATACAGTTTAGATTGGTAGTAGGGTTCTGGGCAAAACTCCTTGCCCATCCATGCAGCCAGCATGAATAATAGCAGGAAGAGCAGTGATAAGCCCCTACACAGTGTCTTCACCGGATTTGAGTGGTGCAACATAACAAACACCTTATTCATAATGGGTGTGTCGTGTTACAGTGCATCCAGTGTGGACAAAATGTAAAATTATGTGTTATTTTGTCGTGTTGCGACTGGTGTAGAACAAACACATGTTATCGTTCTTAATAACGTTTAAGTAATTAAAATGTGACTGAGACTTTGAAGTGGAATATCAGAAAGTAGAGTCCGGATTTAAAATTTTTGTGGAGTTGGGGTGGAGGGGGGGTAATTGGCTCATTTGTAGTTTTGCAGCTACAGTGCTGGTTATGCCACGATACATGCCCCAAGCTAATTTTTACTGCACCGTCTAAAATGTCATATGGGAATCAGTGGGTGGTATTGATTGTGCGTTCACACTTGTCCTATTTCAACACAGTCTGTTTGGCAAAGGACCGTTGCCATAACGACTACCCTATGGGTTGTCTTTTGTCATCTGCCCTGACACAGCCCACTGCGTGTGGGAAACTGTGCCTGAAACTTAAGACAATGATATGGCACACTTTTAATACAATGCCTTTCTTCAGTTTTTCAAAACTGCTTATGATGATTCTCTCTAAAATGTTACCTTGTGTAGTAATGCGATTTATTCTTTGTAGCTTGACCTAAACCTCCCACGCTTCTGAAACTCCTTGCCGTGCCTCTCTCGCTCTCTCTGTGGGCCACCTCCATGGATGGCAGGTGGCAAGTTAGTGCTGCTACAGTACGCACTAGTACATTAATGACAAGACGAGAAAAGCGATGCTAAGTGTTAGACAGTAAATTGTATTTTTAAGTATCTTTATAAACTTAATTAACTTTGACTTAGGCTGTTCATTCAATACTATTTCTACCTGCTTTGTGCACTTATTATTTGCTCATAAGGCAAAACGGTACATTTTAGCTTATTCATTTCAATCAATAACATTTTCTGTTACAAATAAACCTAAATGATGTATTCGAGCAAGAATTAAATCACTGTAGCTCACTGTCTTTTTGCATGTTGTGTTATACTCATATAAATTGTGTTTCTGCCTTTCTGTCAAAGGTTCTTAAAACATTTTCTTACCTTTTCATAGTCCAGAAATTTTTTCTACTACAAAGAGAAGTTTTATATGGAACCATGCAGCACAAACCTTTCAGCTGCCTTTATTTTTAAGAGTGTAGAGTTAGTAGCTAATCAATAGAGTGTAGGTTAAGTAATCAATAAATTAACGTATGGTGTATCACTATGTCTTATCTTCCTCGGGCAGATCATTGTTTTTTTTGCAGTTGAGTGAGGCCCAAGAGGAGAGACAGAGCATTGCACTCACTCCATCCTCCCCTCACTCAGCACTGGTCCTCGCATCATCTCTCCCCCTCTCGTCAACTCCAAACAAAACAGATGGTGGACAAACAGCACATCTGTCCGGAAGCTCTACGACCATAGACAGCATCGCGCTGGACTCGAGCCCGGTCATGTCAGAGTCAGAAAAACGCTAGATATTCGCTGCGTTTTCTTGCTTTATACCGTTTACAACGGCAGCCGGGGGAGGACCGCGAGTCTGTCTGGGTTCTCCACCAAGCGGAGAAGATGGCCGCCATTAAGATTTTAACCAGCGCGGGTCTTTTCTTGGCGTTTTGTGCCCTGATCTTGTTGGCAATGGCCATCTGCACCGACTACTGGTACGAGACGGACGCTCGGCGGCACCGCGAACGTTGCAAAAACTACGCGAACAAGCGTAACGATCCCGGATATATTTACATCTCAAATCACAACTTGCCTCTTCAGATGCCTCCAAAGGGCTATGAGAGAAAAGAGACGGAGCTGGTTGGGGAACCGTCGCCTCGCGTCAAGCGGCACGCTGTGGCTTCGGCAACCGCCATGGAGTCTCACTGCAGCCGCCAGTTCAACTCCACGATCTCCGGTCTGTGGAGAAAGTGCCATCGCGAGGGGTTTGACCTGGAGGCCGAGGAACTCATTTACAAAGGTGAGCTTTTCGGGTGCTGGGTCAAGGCCAAAGTAGATTCAAAGTAAACTGCCATACAGGAAATTCATTTGGAAAGGAATTGAAGAACAGGTTCAAATGGTAAATTCCGGAGTGTTTTGAAAGCATTTGCCATTTTGTAACGCTCCTCAGAAAAGTGCTTTTAAAAATGATCCAGATGACGCTTGCACTGCTTTATTAACTTAATGTGTTAAGTTGAAGAACGATATAAAGAATACAGAGGAAATGGGAAGAGTCACATCACTGCCGCTATCCAAGGTGCTGAATTCAGCTCACCTGTGTCATCTGCATCTGTATATCAGAGTCGAGGGTTGATGCCAGCATGGATATAATCTATTGAGGAGGGCAGTGTATGTTGCATCTGACGTGTAGACTGTTTTATTTTACAGAATATTCACATATTCTTAAAATGCGCTAAAAATAACAAATTACAGAGGTTGAAAGAAAACGTACATGTGTAAATGTGTTTTTTTTTTGTTTTATTCTGGTGCCCCTCTTCAAAAAAGGTGCTTTACGATGCCATAGAATAAGCTTTTTTGTCTAAATAAAAAAATAAAGAAGCTTTCTGTTTCACAAATGGTTTTTGGTGGCAAAAGGTTCTTCCGATTATTAAAAGATAAGAAAAAAATGGTTCTTTAAAGTACTTTTGACTGAATGGTTCTTTGTGGAACCAAAATTGGTGTGTGAGTAATAACCATAATAATCAACACTTTTTTTTCATTTTTGGTTCCACAAAGAACCATTCAGTCAAAGGTTCTTTAACCTTGTGTGGTGTTCATATTTTTGTTACACAGCCGGTGTTGATGGGTCTAGTGGACCCTCTTCAGTTTTGGGTTTTTAATTCCACACATTCAAACACTTTATGTTCAAATAATTAAATGATGTTTACTTCAGCCCAATTACAATCAATCTAAACAACACATAAAGTTAATATTTGCACTGTACCTTTGTTAGATCATGGCGGGGGCAGAAACATAAAACTCACACTTACACACATGCTCAAACACTCTCTCTCCCAAACACGCACACAGAGACACACACAAACATACTGAGAGGAGGCCCAGACATAAAGAGGACAGAATGAAGATACACAGAACTATTTTATAAGCCCTGGGTCCAGGGACCCGAACATCCTGTATCTAATATAAATGTTTAGGGGGTGTACAGTGAGTGGTCATTGAAAATTTGTCCTGATATATGTTCTTCACAGAAAATAAGCCAAGGCCAATGAGTTTGAATTTGAAAAAAATAATGAATTGTATAATTTTTCATTTTGATTAAAATTGAACATTATACAAGGGTTAAAAAAACATCTCTTTCTTACTATTTTATAATCTTAAGAACCTTTTGCGAAACAGAAAGGTTATTAAGATGTTAACGGTTCTTTATGGAACCAAAATGTTCTTAGTAGAACCTTTTGAAGCACCTTTTATTTTAAGTGTTTGGCATCGTTGTTAAGAACCTTTTAAGCACCTTTGTTTTTAAGGGTGGAATACTATCATTTTTACAGGTATTTTTTACAGTGAATAGAAATCTGGAGAGAAATTAGTTTTTGGAAACATTAGTTTTTTTAATTTTCTAATAAAACTTGTTTTACAAGTGTATAAGTGTGTATAGCTTTAGCAGACATTTTCCTGCCTGCTTGTGAAGAGGAAGCGCATCGCTCACATGGCCATATCTTCATCAATAATTTGTTTATTGATTTCCCAGGTCACCCTAAGTGGCTGTGTAGATGTCATAAAAGATAATCTGGTGATGGTGTGAAACCAGTCCAGGTAGACTGTGAGACCACACTGTTACATTTCTTCAGTATGTCTACCTAATATACCTTTCACTCTAAGATCAGCGCGGTATTATATGTGTTTAAGCAAAGAAGGCATATGTTTGTTAAGAACATGAAAAAAGTTAGCATTGTATTAACTGTTTAGTTTAAAAAAAGATGTTTACTTTAATAGTTAACGACATCTGAACGCAGCACATTTACCAAAAAACTTGGAGTAACAGAGAAGATCAGACTAAATCTAATGAATGCAACTCACTATGAGCTTCACCGCTTTAAACCGTTTGAAATGCATTAGAAAGTGATTTGAATATCACACACACTGTGTTATAGCAAAACTGCACAGTAGCAACTTTTCCTTCCAGTAAACCAGTGTATAAGAAGCATCAACATCAGATAACATGCAAATCCGAAATGTTTTTTAATCATTGATTTATTTAACTGGTGCAGCTTGAGTTCACCCAATTAATCTGACATCTCTTTGTAGAGTATCCATCAGTTATCACAAAAAATATATTTGTCTTATTCTCCCCACGTCATTCCTTGTTTACACAAAATAGTGAGAAAACACAGTGTGTATGTATTTCCTTCAAAGGCTTAAATGAAGTGATAAAGTGTCTTTGGCCTTTGATATGTCTGTTTGTGCTTCTGATACAGAACATCATTCCACTTGATACATTGATAGCTTTCTGCTCAGCTCAAGTGTAAGATCTGTATTCTTCATTTCACAGTGGAGCTCTGCAGCAACAAACTCTGTGCATTCTGTCACATAATGTCTTTATACAAAACAAAATCAAAACAAGATGCCATAAAATAACAACAGTTTTGTTTGTAGAAAATCTGTAAATGGAATGAGCATCCTCCAGTTTATCCTTGACCAGTTTCTCTTTCTGTTTAGAACGCTAAGGTTTACAGTCTTTACACTATTGTTTTTATCACTTGATAAAAGTATATCCTGTAATGGAAAAGGTATGTATAGAGACTGCTATTTGATATAATACTCAGATAGATACTGTAGATAAACCATGTTTGTTTTAGTAAATCAGTTGACTGATGCAAGCTTGTGTCTAATTTGAAAGTCACCCAGAATTATTTTGATATTAGTTACATTGATAAATGTCATCCTAGATTTGAATGACATTTTTTTCCTGTTTGAATGCATTCAGCTATATACATTTTTGACAACCTCCAGCTTTGGTTTAAAGTCCAAAATCTCTAAATGTTTTGGCCCTCTTACACCTGTATTTATCATTGTGCACTTTTGATCGGATTGGTTTCATTTTTAAATATTTATACGTTTGAAGTATGTGAACAAATGCTACTCTGTAGTGGTTTCCAAACATCGCTTTCAAGCAGTTCTTAACTTCAGCCGAAAAAAATGGTGTGACTTTGAAATGTTTGCAGTCCCAAAATTACACACCTTAAATGCTATAACAATGCTCAAATCTTGTGATTTTGTTGTCAATACGGTGATATAAATTCAAGTGCTATATATAACCATATCGTGATTCAGTGGTTCTTCAGAGGTTGTTCAGTGGTTCTTTAGGATGACTAAGGTACTATATAGCACAGTTTCCATATAAAGAACCTGTAAAGCCCCTGTATGGTTCTTCAGCGGTCCTATATAGCACCTCAGGCAACCCAAAGAACCACTGCATAACCTCTGAAGAACCAAGATATCGTTTTATATAGCACTTTAAGTGGTTCCCCTGTGATAACAAGTCAAGGACCATGTTTAGTGCTACATAGCAACATTTTCTTAGTGTTATACAACAATAGCAAACACACTTCCACTAGAATGGAGATGATTTTTTAAACAATAATGAATACAGAAGCAATTCAGGTGTCTGGACAAAAGCTTTATCAAGCACATAAAAAACAGAAAACCTAAGAGTCCACTGTCAGGCACAAACACTTGTTTACTGTGACACATGTAATAAATCAAGGGCTAGAGAAGCCTTGAGCTTAAGCGGCATCCAGACATATGAAGCACATCCATTACTATCGCCCAATCTAAAAACTAGAAGGGTTTCAAATCCACGCGTAATGCAGACATTAAAATGTTTGCTCTGATTTCTGGAAATCAAGACCAAATCTTTATATGAAAGCTAAATCACCAGTTCATATGATTTGATATTCATGGGATAATGAAAGAAACCTATACAGATCACCTTCATTCTCTCTTCGATGGCCTTGCACTAAGATCCACATAGAGAAATAGTCACATTGAGCAGCCTACAGCCTGTCAAGATATTTATTTGATCCAACATGCGTCTGAATCATTTGAGGTGTCACAAATTAAAGGAACAAAGTTTAATTTTACAGCAGCTGTTTACTATAGCAGAGCACATCTGTCCAACTAAAGAACAAAAAAACAGATACAGATTTATGCTCTTATTGCATCTGCTGCCCATTTATTATTAACCTTACAAGCCCAGTGCAATTAACCTACTGTTAAAA
This sequence comes from Barbatula barbatula, assembly GCF_947034865.1. Lineage (NCBI taxonomy): Eukaryota > Metazoa > Chordata > Actinopteri > Cypriniformes > Nemacheilidae > Barbatula > Barbatula barbatula. Next base: position 19,086,994 of record NC_136766.1, on the reverse strand, counting down.
CAACACTGGATAATTGGCAGCAACAGAAAACAATGTGGTCCTTCACAAATTCTCACACTAAATAAAGATGAAAGTGACACTGTGTTTTATTATCTGTGCAACAAAGGGTTCTCATCACAAAGTGTATTGTGCGACTGTGTTGAAATGAGTGAACATTTTTTAATGGAAATGACAATCAGTGCTACACACATTGCTTGTTTTCAAATACACTAATACTCAAAGAGACAGAAAATCTCATGGCACTTCTGTATCTAACACGTATTTTTCAAATTTCCATACGATGCTACATTCTTACGTCACTCAGTATTTTCAGAAAGTTTCAAGGTTACGAGTATTTTAAGTGTCACTTTTAAAGCCCAAGAAACATTTAAAAGGATAGTTCACTTATTCTACACTCTAGTCATTTTAAACTTGTATGACTTTCTTTCTACCACAAAACACAGAAGAGGTTTTGAAGAAAGAATTCACTTTGTATTGTATGGACACAAAACCAATGCAAGGAAATGGTACTTTGTTGTTCTTTGCCAACATTCTTCAAAATATCTTCTTTTGTGTTCTTCGGTAGAAAGACAGTTATACGTGTTTGAAATGACAAGATGGTGAGTAAATGATGACATCCCTTTAACTTTCCTCATAAGCTAATGTGTGTTAAATTGCTTTCCAGTGACATGCCTGTTTAAATAATATTTAAATGTTAACATTCTAATAAAAAGCTTTGTTTCTATGTTCACCTGAAAATACAATAATGAATGCAATTCTTCAATTGACATCTATGACCTCTTCCGTTTTATCCTGTCTTTCTAATTGCTCTCCAGGAAATAGTTAATGTTATATAAAAATAAATAAGTAGATGCTAGCCCTTTGTGACATTTTAGGATTTTAGGACCTGCTCATCAGATTTGCACATAATAGTCGCTTTAATATGTCATTACTGAGTACATATATATTTTCGTCCAATTTCTCAACAATGTAGGATTTATTCAGAGATGCACTCCTGTGAAGTATCACTACACGTCTTCAATCCTGCCCCGAAACCTTCCCGTCAATATCACGAAGACCATCCGGCAAGATGAGTGGCATGCGCTCCGTGAGTCTCTTTTAACATTTACTATATACTCCATGATCCACGTTTATTAAAGCATGAATTGTTTTGTCTATGTGAGGAGACATGTTTTACTCAGAAATGCAAACGTAAATATTAAACGTGTGATACATGTAATCGCTCAAAAATTACAAGTTAGATGGGTTTATTGTTGACGCTGTGTGCTGTAGATCTACGGCGGATGACAGCAGGTTTTGTGGGCATGGCTGTCTCTATCATCCTTTTTGGCTGGGTCATTGGAGTTCTTGGATGCTGTCAACAACATGATCTCATGCAGTATGTAGCTGGACTACTCTTCCTCATGGGAGGTAAGAGACAATGTGTGTGTTTGTGTGAGAGCGGAAGAGAAAGGCTGTTCTCAACATGCGTTCTTCGGCGGTCTTTTGTCCTTGTGTTCTCGCTCTACGTCTTAAATAACCGTCAAAGTCCGGTTCCAATAATCAAGGGCTGCGTCCACTTGAGAGCGCGTACACGCGATAGAAGTAAGAGCTTGCTAAGTGTGTCTCATCAGGTTAGAAACAGGAAATACGTCATGAAAGTAGTCAAGTGGTCAAGTGCAAAGAAGTGCAAAGTGGGGGTATTTGGATGCAGCCAATATCACAAGAACAGAGAACGCATGAAAGTATCAGGATGTGTTCTCGATATCAAGGATGCATCGTATGCAGTAGTCTCAGAAGTCACTGCGGCACATCCATCCAAGTTCGTTCTTCTGAAGCGGCCTAGCAAGTCCGGTCTCCACAAGAACACAAGTCCACGGTCATAGACTTGGCCTGACTATTTCAATTGAGATTTTGTACAGTTGTCGCCATCTAGTGGCTGGTTATTATAGACAGCTTAAGCGGCAGCAACAAAAACGCTATGTATCCTAAGCACAGTATGTGGCCCAAATGTCCGGTAGACCTCCGCAATTGATCACCAACTGTTGGGTAGTTTTTATTTAATTTAATACAATTACTATACATTAAAATATTATTATAAATTAATTATAAATTAAATTGTTATATTACTAGCCACCAGCCAATAACACAAACCGTAAAAACTTTGAATCAGGCAGGCGTGTGTCCAATTAAAACCGTCTATACACTGTTTGAGATGATATCAAAAACATGAATTCTTAGCATTTTCTATTTGTAACTAATATGTAACCTTTGTGTAATCTCGACTGGTTTCCTTCTGGCAGGAACCTGCTGTATTATCTCCCTTTGTACTTGTGTGGCGGGCATTAACTTCGAGCTTTCACGTTACCCACGTTACCTGTATGGACTTCCAGAGGACATCAGTCATGGTTACGGCTGGTCCATGTTCTGTGCCTGGGGCGGACTGGGTCTCACCCTGCTGGCTGGTTTCTTATGCACGCTGGCTCCTTCTTTAAGCAGCCCCTTGGCCCGCACCACAGTCCACAAGTCCAGGCATGAAAATGGGACTGTCTGAACAGACTTCTGGAGCAACATGTACACAGCATCCATCTAAGGACATCTGGCCTATTCATCACACAGTATGACTGTATCATCGTCCCTTTCATACGACTCAAGGGGCTTTTTGGCTTCCTCTGTGATCACTTTTTCCAGCACAACTTGTGTACACCATCCGTTTAAAAAATGCAGCCTGTTAATGCATAATGGAGAAAGTCTGTAAACTGTCTGGCATGAACATTCGCAGATGCTGAGGGAGACTGTTTCGTGTGCAAACGGGAGTCACGTACACTTCCACACTCTCACTTGACTCACTTTCACCCTTTATGGCACAACATTCTCTCTCTCTCTCTAGTTTACGACCGAGAGGCAGACGGAAGGCTACTGTCTTTTCCCCATGAGGATTCATAATAAAATGGTGCTCTCTTTTCACATTCTCAAACGAACAAACAAATCTGTGTCAAATCCTATTTCTTAAAAAATCTTCCCTGAGGCCAGAATGAGGGCAGTGGAGAGTAGAGACGAAAGCATTTCTGTCACTAGAGTTTCAAGAAACAAATTTCCCAAGGCCTCAAAGAGTCTGTATGTGTAAAAATACTTTGTTTCGTCTAGTTACAGGTCTTTGCTTGTAAGAAATGATGCTCGGATACAAATGAAGCCTTTTCACTCTTTGTTATGATTGTAACGACTGGTGACCTGGCTTGGACTGTGGAAGCCATTTTAATTTTACTAAATTATTACTCAATGGCATGTGAATTATTGACCTGATTTGTTTTCAAAATCTTTGTCAGGGTTGTTCTGAAATGAATTTATTATGAAGCCTTATTGCTGTTGTGAGCACAATATGATGAAAGTCAGAGTTAAACGGAGCTCAGCATCTTGATATCATAACAAAATTCTGTTGAATATTTAAGATAAAACGAACCTGTTGGTTGCACTTATTATGACAGACTTTCTAGGGAATTCAGTGTTATGAGTAGATGCAAAGAGTGATGTGAGGTCCAAAGTTGAAACGCATAGTGCGTCTATGGACAATAATAAGTTATAAATGTTGGGTGGATCATAGGAAGATTATAGATCCCAGGTAGAATTTTCTAAGTTCCTGGTTCAATCCTAAGTGTGGTGTTTCTTATGGGTTCAAAATATGGCACTCAACAAACTATGATGTTTACAAGATATGGTATGTTTGTACATACATGACCAACTCAAGAAATAACCAAACAATATTTTAAAGAACCCTGAACTAGTATTAATCCGGTAATGTGTTTTCTTAAAGTAAGTGTGTCTCTTCAAATTATTAATAATTTATATTGATTCTACTCTCACTGGTGGACATTATTTATTAGGAATGCTACTGTGAAAAGCACAGTTACCACAAATCATTTCAAATGCATCAAGTCTCTACTAAATGTACATTTATAGTCTTGTACATCTACACAGAGTCCAAGCACAATGTACTGGTGTTGATATCCACATTTGTGATGAGTAAATGCAATGGTTATGAGAAATTAAGGACTGAAAATACTGTGGTATTATTCTGAAAGCTTATTTGGTGAAATGTACGCCATATCCTCTGAGGATAAATTAAAGAACACAGTCATTTTTCTTGTAGTGCTTTAATGGAGTTACAGAATAGCTTACTGACAGTTTAGCTGATTGGCACAAACATTTTTGTACAAGGAATACGATTCCCAAACAATGGAATGATTTCATTCAAATACATAAGGAAAACAACACCAAAAGAAACTCTTTAGGTAGACAGAAAAGTGTTATACGGAGTAAAACCTTTCTGAGGAATCCAATATCAGGTTTTAACATACACAGAAGTGATATCCTTCCATAACAATAAAAATGGAATGTAGAGAATTCAAATGTTAGCACAAGCCCATTGTGTAAAAAAGACAAAGAAACGTGTTTGAAACAAATAAAAACACATTCAGTTGTTTTTGTCATTTTTGGTGGGATTTGTGTTAAAGTAGCACCATTTTTTTGGGGGGGTACAAGCAGTTTTGAGTACAAGCAGTTTTTGCAGATTCATTTGAACGTGTCATTGTCTTGCATGCTGTCATATTGATTCATTTCAGTGTAAAAAAATCTGTGTTGATTTTTGAAATGACTTTTATTTTATGAAATAAAATTTAGTAGCATTTCATGATGAGGTACTTCTTTACATGTCATCAATCGTTAATGCTAAAAGATTTCAAATATATATACACAGCTCAAAAAAATAAAGGGAACACCTGATCACCACAGCTCAACACCAAGTCAGTTTACCCTCAGGACTACCAATCAACCCGGTAAGTAAGCATAAGTGATTGTGAACCATTTTCACTTGTTTTGGTGAAAATAAAAGTGACAACAGGTACACTGGAGAGGCAACAACTAGGGTGGTCTGGGGAGGACCATTCTCAGAGGGTCTTACAGACCTCCATGTGCTACGAAGTATGGGGATGAAATCCTCAACTCTATTGTCAGATCTTATGCTGGTGCAGTGCAGAGCCCTCCTGGTGCATGATAATACCCGACCTTATGTGGCCAGATTCTCTAGGCTGTTTCTAGATGATGAAGTTATTGATGAAATTGACTGGCCCCTCATGTTACCCAGACCTAAATCCAGTTGAGTAAGTGAAGAGATTTAACCTGGATATTTTCTTCATTGAGATCTAATGTAGTGTGATTTAGGTGTTCCCTTTATTTTTTTGTGCAGTGTATATTTTGATACTCGAGTTGGAAAGTTTTCGCAATGTACAATGGCATTATAAAGTCTTAAATACACAAATGAAAACAATATTGTATTCACAGTCTGACTACTAGATTGCATTTGGCTTGATATGCTACTGGAAGAACATGCAATGCAATGTACTAATCCCGAGTATACAAAATACAAATCCTGAGATTGCAAAATGTGTTAAAAAAAATGATGTTATTGAAGTTTAAAGGGGATGTCGATTGTGCTGGTTTGCACACCATTATGTCCACAGACCTCTGAGCACAGGATGATGTTGCAATAGTTTCATGCATAGTCCTAAAATACAGCTCATAATGTGATACAGGACGCCACCTAGAGGACAACTGAAGAACATTTTAAAAATCCATTTAAGATTATACAGCAAATTATTTTAGATTATAAAAGTAAACTGTTCATTAACAGAGATCCTGCCCTTTATGTTTTTAGAATTTCACATTATAAAGTGGGGTGAAAAACTATCTGTAAGTAAAGTCAATATGTTAATATGAAAACATATGTTAATTTTAACCTATATAAGAGCAATCTATTGAATGTACAGTACCGTTCAACATTCCTTATTGTTCCGTTCCAATACCGAAACCACAATATAGGTAATTTACAAGATTTAAGCCACCTGGGCTGCTTTCCTCGCAGAAAAAAGCTTTTACTCTTGAATTTATGTGATCACATCTGCCAAAATGTTTTTGAAGTGTTACTTCTTAAAGCGGGAGTGAGTACCTACAACCAGATAACTGTCCCGGGACAGCTCTCTCTTGACTGGGGACTTGCTGGTTTTGATTCCGGGACGGGCAATCGCAGTCATCCTGCACGGGTCATGCTTTAAAAGGTATGTACCAAATGTCTCCCATCCACCACCAATACGCACCATGGCATGTTTATCATTCAACATCTGTAATTAAAGAGAGCAAGAGAGAATGCAGAAAGATTGAGTCTTACTACAATTTACAAGTGTTTTTTAAAATACGCATTTTTATAAACAAATATCTAAATTTATTTTTTTCATTAATATATTTTTTAATATGTCTTATATGCAGCAGATCCAACTAAAGAAAGGCAAATGATATCAGTCAGAGAGATAGGGCAAAGAGTGTGTGACAAAGACAGAGAGACTATGCTGCTAAAATCTCATTAAACCAAATGAAACACTACCTCATGGCACCAGCTGAGCCAAATTTGCAGGACAAATCCACTCACACACGGCTATTCAAAATACACACCTATGGTGCTCCAGCACTGGCTAGGGTGTCTTAAATGTCTGTTGCTGCCAAGCAACCGCTACCAAGCAAGAACAAGCCAAGAAACACAAAATGAGACCGAGAAAGAGAGCACAGAATGGGTTTTGTCTCCTGAGAAATCTCTCTCTCCCCTGAGGCATTGCTAGTCATCTATCCCCCCACACCTTATCAGCCCTGACCCTCTCATTACAAAGCTGTTAAGCTGCTGGTAATACAACCAGATTTATATGTTTTCCTCTCCCACCCCTCCGAACCCCTTTAGCTTGATGCATCCTAATAGAGGGATCCATACACACGTTTTTCCGGGCTGAGTAATTCTAATTACCATGCAGTTTGATCAGTCTCAGCTGTTTCCAAGCAGATTAAAATGTCAGGGCTGACAGAGAGGGTGAGAGTGAGCCAGAATTAACAAATACACCAGAGAGCAGAGAGGGAGGGGCTAGCCTGTTTAAGGATACCCCGCGTGTCAGTCAAGCTTCACAGCTTCTGACCTGTACACCACTAAAAACAGACAGAAGGAAGATACATGTCAACTTGGAGAAAGATAAAATATTATAGGATTTTAGGGGCTGTTTGGATTTATCATTCTAACCATCAGGTTTACATCACGCTTATCCTCCACAAAAATCTATTTTCTATTAAACAAAGAGACCAAATGTTCATTAAATCAGCATTTCCATATGTGTTGTGGCAATTCCAGTCCAGTGTCTTTCAATTTCAAGAAACAAAGCTCAGGAGTGACAAAGCCATCCAAAAGCAAGCTGAAACACTGACAGCATGAAAAGACACGAAAACTAATAAAAATCTTGGTTATTACATACAAAATAATGTTTGAACTTTTCCTAAAGGCATGTACAAATATTACTGCTTAAAAGTGAATATGAACTTTTTTTTTGCAGTATTTGGGGTCTGAAAAATACAGAGCATATTTTCTGTTATTTTGACTTGTTTTCCCAATTTCATTTTCTGCAAATAAAAACAATATGTTCAATTGACATTTGGGAAGAAATGTTAAAAGTAGTTCTCAGAAACAAATGTTATTTTTAAAATCCTGTAGTGAAAAATGTATGCCTTTGTGGCTTGCCCTGCTGTTGTAAACACATTAACCACTAGATGGCAGATAAGAGCTTTATCTCTCTGTCAGGATAGACCCACTTCGTACAGTAACAGTATCCCCCAAGATCATTTTGTTCAAATTGGGTAGTATGTGTCCTGAAACAGCTATTATATACTATTATTTAGTAGCGAAACTTGCTTGTTAGATTGAAGAAATGGTTCAGACACCAAACATTGTGTACAACAGCCCAGCAAACAGCTGTATAAACAAAAACAAAACCAACAGAGCCTGTGTATTTGTGTTATGCAGTCTGCTTTCTTCTCCACAGCCGTTCTCGATTCACCTGGATAAGATTCATTTCTGACCAATAATCTGCCCTATGTGTAACAACAATGAATGCTGAATATATCCTTAATGACTGAACAGATTAAGAGACTAGATAAACCTCAACATCAATAGAAAAAATATGGATGTGTATAAAGATAACTGGTAAAAGGTTAAAAAATTATGAGCCTGTATTCTTTCAAATGAGTTTTGTCATTTGCTAATAGTATTAAAACAGCTTTCATGGATCTCTGTTAAATATGCATTACTTTTTGTGATAAGATCTAAACAGAGAGGTATCGCACGTTATCATGACCCCATTAACATCTCTCAGTAATGATAGAAACGGCACAAATCACATTTCCTTTTAAATGGTCCATAGACTCTTCAATGCTTTCGGCACACGGCTCAGCCATTGTGAAGATCTAATGGATCTTGCTTCTCTTTCATTTTAGCTTGATATGTCAAAATAGAAGTAAAAAAAACTTGGACTCCCTCAGACTGAAAGGAAGGCTGGGAAATGATATTAAAAGCATGTCTTTGCTTTGCTGTAGTAAGCCATTCTCTGTCTCGCTCCCTCAGCTTCTATGCTAATTGGATCCCTAACAGAAAGCGGCGTTTTTTCATCTTTTTCTTCCTCAGTCACACATGCTGCTACCCTGAAGGATTTGCCTGATTGAAAAAAATCACAAAAGGAGAGTCGGAGCCAGCACAGGTGAATGTAACCACACGGATCAATGTGATCAGTGATCAATGAATCAGGATGTTCTCTTTCACTCCTTTGTTTTAGTTAGTTTGGAATTTGGGAAGAGGTTGTTAATATTTTACGATCTTACAATGTTGGCTATTATTAGAAAACAAACTGACAGTTAAGTAACATGGAAATATAATTTGAGAATAGGTAAATTAATACTCTCAAATTTACTTCTACAAACAAATAGCTATAACAATGAAATGCCGTTTCTGTTTGGTTTCTGTTTGTTCTCCAAATGAATGAATAATTTACAACATTTTCTGGGTCAAGGTTGTGTAACTGCAGTAGTTGAAGCAATTATAGATTATAGAAAACCATATCTATAGGACATGACATACTGGACTCTTTAAATCAAGAATAACAAATACTCTACAGACAAAACTGTATTTGTGTGACAGTGGGATACAGGGTTGAAAAATATACTAAATATCTTCATCATCATCTACTTAAGACTGGTTTTGTGATCCAGGGTCACATATTAATGAGAGATTTTACTAGACAATGCCAATGCCAACAGTAACAAAAAAGTACTGGGGAAAAAAGTGAATTAGCTGTAGTCACCAAACCAGACATCTTAATTTATTGATGGCCATGAATGAGACAGTAAAAACAGATTGTGGATATTACATAAGTGAATTCCGATATGTTTAATTTTGCGCGTAATGAGTTTGTGCAGGTTACCACTGAGACAAAGTGACAATTTTGTGAAGAATTCAGCTATTCCCTGTAGGGTTTAAAGGCCTTTTGTATTGTAAACACTGTGACAATAGCCTGAAATCTTTTAGTTTCCCAGAAATTAGTTTTGTGTGTATTATTAATATTCCTGCTTTGTTTGAAATCATCTTTGACAAAGAATGATTCACTTAGCCTTTATTTTTGTTCTGTTAGTGTACTTGTGAAAAGATTTGTCTGAACCTCCCATTTCCCTATTCAAAGGTGTGATCCTTTTCTTCATGTTGCCAGGCAACACTAGCTCCCATGAGGCTTTGCCTTGAATGAGTACTGTGCTCTCTCTCAGCTTCAAAACTAATATTTGTGCCTCCAAAGAAATTGTAAAAGCGCAGCAGAGCTTGCAGGCACGTCAATGGTTTGAACAAACAATGAAACATGATTTTACATATGGTTAATTTCCATAAATGTCAATGGAATCATGAGGCAATAATAAATAACATTTTCATTCCGATTGGTGCCGTAAAGAAAACTGCAAAAACAGTACATACCCTGACATAGAGAACTTTGTCACCAACACGATATTGGCCTTTTGGCTGCTTCTCAATGCAGAATTTGACTGGACATTTGCATGGTGGGTCCTCTGATATCTGTCTTACCTGAAACAAAATAAAGCATAATACCAAGCTTAGATTAAAGAGGTCAAAGCTACAGAGTTGAAATATAGAGTTTTTCTGACAGAAAACACTCACAATATCATCCAGTGGGTTGCCAGTGCTCTTTTTTCTGTTGAACTTCGCATGGCATTTTCTGGGTATGGCCGATGAAGAATTGATGGATGTGGTAACAGGTGATGGTGTAGAGGGTGAATCAGAGTGAGGTTTTGACCGGGTGGAGGACAGAGAGATTGATTCAGGGGGATGGGTGTGGAGCAAAGGAGGAGAGGGATGGGGGTCCAGGGGAGGGGATGGAGTTGTTGGTATAGATGTGGGGAGTGGAGATGATTGTGCGTTTGGAGGGGGGTTTGGATCAGGCTGAAAAAACAGAGGTGGAGTGGATGGAGAGGGCAGAGGTGAGGCAAAGAACATGGATGGAGACCAACACCCATCTTCCTCTTTTTCAATCTCTTTCTCCAGCTTTACAAGTTCAGGAGGCTCAACTCCATATCTAAGAACGATATTCAGTCAGCTGTCAAACATAGGTTATATGATAATGACTTGCAATGGGAAACATTGGATTGAGAGAACTTACCTTGAAGCAATTCTTCCGAGCTGCATGAGACACAAGCAAACATCCCTGGGATGCTTATGAAGAACTGGTGAAACACATTTTAAAGGAACAGTGTTTGTTCTTTTTTTTCAGAATATGATATTTTGCACAAGTTTGAGCTGTTTTTATTTGTTTACCTTTTTGTCAAAGTAATGGTATCGATATAATTCAATCTTTTTTGGGCTTGAAAACTATCATCTCCGTAGAATTCTATTGTTTGAAAAACAGCTCAGACTTCTTGAAAATACCTTATTTTCCATACAAGGTTCTGACATGAAACAACCTTTATTGTTGAATTACAGTAACTATTCCCTTAAATGTATTTATATATATATGATATCGGTATCTTTAAAACAGAAAGACACAAGATATCCTTGTTCATCAAAGAGAAAATGACTCAAATATTAAATCAAAACTTAAACCCGACCCAACATCCGTTTGACATTGACACATGCCTTTAGGAAAACAGTTAAAGGGATTGTTCACCCAAAAATAAAAATTCTGTCGTCATTTACTCACCTTCAAGTTGTTCCAAATCTGTATAAATGCCTTTGTTCTGAAGAAGACGGAGAAAGATATTTGGGAAAATGCTTATAACAAACATGATCCTGCTTACTACCATAGTGGGAAAAATCCCTTTTTTCTGTTCTGTTGAACACAAGAGAATATATTTTGAAGAAGGTATGACAGCAGACAGTTCTGGGGAACTTTTGTCTACCATTGTCATTTTTCCTATGGAAGTCAATAGAATCCGAGAACGGATTATCTTTCTCTGTGTTCAACCAAACAAAGATATGTATACATGTTTGGAACCACTAGAGAGGGAGTAATTCATGACAGAATACATTTTTGGGTGAACTATCCCTTTAAAGACTGCCAAGCATTCTGAGCCACAACAGTCGACTAGACAGCATCAAGTTATGATATTTTACTGAAATGAACAATGCAGAAAAAAATCAAACAGTGTTTGTTTGTAAGGACCACATTGATGTCCTTGATGTATAGATGGAAAAAAGACCGTAATTTGCCGTAAATGAGTGTTGAAACTTGTCTTAACACATTGTTAAGACTTGAATAGAAATCAGTCTCTCTTCATAGTCTGACAAGCGTTGGAGGTGTGAATCCATACGGAAACCAAGAAACAAAACAATTGAAAGCCAAACTAGATTATCAATCCTATTAAGTGGCATTCATGAAAACCATTATAGAGATCAGGCATGTGCATGGGCATGTGTTTCCAATGTAGTGCAGAGCGCTATAACACACAAACACAGAGTGAGATCAGCACCATTAGTCATTTACATTTAATCATTTAGCATACGCTTTTATCCAAAGCTGCTTACAAAGAGTTCAGGAAGCAATAAGCGATATCAGCACTACATTAAACATCTCTCAGGTTCTAATCTAGGTGCTCAGCAACATCTTCATGCATCATTACTCACAAATCTACTAGAGGCTGTGAGAAAAGTCTTTTGACTCTTTTATATGTTTTTAACAATGGAGTGGTTTACTCTTTATCTATATCCTCTCGAATTCTTTCCCTCTTTTACCAATCTTTCTTTAGAAACTGCTAGGGCTGATAGCTCACAGGCACATGCGTCCTTTCACTTTTATTCTTTTCTCCGCTCTATCTTTGACCCTGTTTTTATTCCCCATTTTCCTCTGACCTACTGTCCTTTAACTTTTATTTTCTTCTCTTTGGCTCCATTATTTATCTCGCAATGCTGGGCAGCAAGGGCCAGGAGGCAGATATTGATATTGCTTGTCTATCCAACAGATCGTAGACCACAGCCCCGCAAGGCTACATCCTCTATAGAACACACAAAGTGAGAGATTCATTCATATCATGAGATAATTTTTAACAATCTCATGATAAAGTGTGAAAAGCCAGCTTGTCTGGCAGGGATCTTTCTGTAGTGAATTTTAGTCTGCCATCATTATACAGATTCATTGTTCAGTATTATATGAGTCTCAGAATTGAAGTTCACAGGTTCACTTGTAGCAAGTCTGCACTGAAACTAAGGGTCAAGTTAATGTCTTAAACAGACCTTGTCTTTCTTAAAAAAAAACTTTAAACATGTCTTGATGAGACAGGCAAAGGTGGTGAAACATTAAATACTCACCAAGATCTTCAGATTCAAAAAGATGGGACTGCACCACCCCAATTTTACTGCACCAGTACAGGAAGTTCGCTGCATTGTCCCGAGCAAAAAACGATCCTGGGGTTGCATCAGCACGCCAGCGAATCACACGCCGAATAAAGGGCTAGGGAACAAACCAAAATGTATTTCACCTTAACTTAAAGTGAGATTTGTTATTTTTAAATGTTTTTTTAATATATTGTGGCGAACAGGACAGGACGAGAGCCGTGAGGGAACTGTGCAAGGCCGGTCTCGCATCTCTCACGGAGGAGCTCTGGAAGCATATAAGAGGAGCGACATCAGGGAAGGGGCGAGAGAGGACCAGGCCTGGACTTTATGGTCCATTTTATTATGTTTGTGTGGCCGGCAGTCATGCCGCATTTTAAGTTAGTTTTATTGTTTGTATGATTTTATTGTTTGTTTATTGATGTTGTGTTATGCTCGCCGGTTCCCACCTCCTTCCTTCCCATTATTGAACCTTGCTACATATATGTTGTCCAATAATAAACCTTGAAACAATTGTTATCTCCCTCCACTGCTTCAGAATTCCCCATAAGCCCTCAGCTGAGGAGGAAATCCAACATGATCAACCTCCGGACACACAGGTGAAGGTCAGTGTCAGAGGCTGACTGATTACCAGCAGTATGATGCAAGAATATTATATTTCATCTCTCCTACAGAGTGATATTTGTACTCATGGCTTTACCGAAAAATCACTATATAAACTACAGTCTATTTGTTATGTGCATTATATACATCCAGTATTTCAACTGTCTATTATATAAACTATTCATCTCCAATCATTAATTCCCATTAAATGTACAAATAAAATATAAACCATGTATACCAACCAAGTCACTTTGGAATAAAGTGTCTGCCAAAAGAAAAAAGTAAATGTGTGTTAAACATAATAAATACATTCTGTACATGATTTAAGTGGTTGAACTCATTCCTGTCCAAATAATTTTCAATCAAGACTGTTTAATCTGTCTAGCGGTTTTTCAGCTCAAACAGGACAGTAATGGAAGCTTTCCCGTCTATTCAGAATATTAATTCAGCTCATTCAAGGGAATGAATTCATGTCTGTCAAATTACACTCTTAAAGACACAGATACAAAGGAGATGGGAAGTTACAAGAGCAACATGTAGCAAATATAAATAACCACATATTTACAAGAGTAAACCTTGGACCTGCTGGCACTGAGATTAGAACCAGCAACCTTCTGATCACAAGCCCAACACTCTAACCATTAGGCCACAGCTTATTTAATGTTAAACATTTCAGATTCTATAGCCTACAGCTCCTGAGCTTAAGATCAGAAGCCCTTATTTCTTTAAGTACCTTTCCATTGCTGGCCAGAATCATCCTCTCTTGTAACTCTTCTGCAAGCTGACATAAGACCACACCAGTGTCCAGTCTGTCCATGAAACTCTCAGCTGTTATATCCAGACCTGAACATTAAAAAAGAGAGACAGGGGCATCAACAGTAAGATATAATATACAAGCATTTAAGTACAACTCAGTTTTTGTACAGGACATACATACTAAATGAAGTAAAAAGATTTCAGAGAAGTGTAAACTAAAACAACAGGGTTTTAATGGTTGCTGGTTCACCTTCACAAATCCTCTCCTCCTCTTTTATTCATAATTCTTTCTGTACCTTAGGCAACCTAAAGATGCCCTAAAAATCCTCTAAGTAAACTTACTCTGAGATTCTCACGGCCGTGCAGATGCATTCCTGAGGCCTGGGTGTTAAGTACATACAGATTCAGACACAGCAGTACTGAAGAAGGAGTGAGGGCCCTGGGGAGGAGAAATTCAGGAGGTGGTGGAAGAGGGAAACCACAACAAAAACAGAAAACCTGAGGTGCAGAACAGCAGTGGATAGTCATTAGTTCAGAGAGTAAGAGAAGCTTGTAATGAAACAAAAGGGATCCCCCGTTGTCTGCTAACCATACAGCCATACCACTGGTGTGAATCAACAGGAAGAGAGGTGCATGAGGACGGGTTAGTCAGAGAAAACCAACATTGGCTTTTAGAGACTAAACACTAAACATTTTGAGGAATCACCGGCTTGATGGGTTAAAGATTTGTATTGTTTTGACCCACTTACACGCCAAAACACATTTCAGACTGGTCTTTTTGAGAAAGGCGATTCCTCTTTTAGGATCTCATCTGGGCACAATTCATTGGTCTAGGAGGGCAGAGGAATTTTACTTCATGGTTTCTGTTTAAAGATCTGGAATAGCCATAGTATTCTAGATCATCTGCAGATAGGAGTATCACAGGAATAATATTGTGTATTTAGAATGACTTAAACCTTTTATGCCTGCACCAAGCAATGGGAAATATCTAAAAATATATTTTTAGATGGGTTAAAATGGGTTAAAGATATTTTTAATGGCTTGATGGGTTAAAGATTTGTATTGTTTTGACCCACTTACACGCCAAAACACATTTCAGACTGGTCTTTTTGAGAAAGGCGATTCCTCTTTTAGGATCTCATCTGGGCACAATTCATTGGTCTAGGAGGGCAGAGGAATTTTACTTCATGGTTTCTGTTTAAAGATCTGGAATAGCCATAGTATTCTAGATCATCTGCAGATAGGAGTATCACAGGAATAATATTGTGTATTTAGAATGACTTAAACCTTTTATGCCTGCACCAAGCAATGGGAAATATCTAAAAATATATTTTTAGATGGGTTAAAATGGGTTAAAGATATTTTTAATGGCTTGATGGGTTAAAGATTTGTATTGTTTTGACCCACTTACACGCCAAAACACATTTCAGACTGGTCTTTTTGAGAAAGGCGATTCCTCTTTTAGGATCTCATCTGGGCACAATTCATTGGTCTAGGAGGGCAGAGGAATTTTACTTCATGGTTTCTGTTTAAAGATCTGGAATAGCCATAGTATTCTAGATCATCTGCAGATAGGAGTATCACAGGAATAATATTGTGTATTTAGAATGACTTAAACCTTTTATGCCTGCACCAAGCAATGGGAAATATCTAAAAAGATAACCTTGAGATATTTATAGACACACTGAATGAGGTGAATTTGCTGACATTGCAGTACAGCAGAGTTGCAAAAACGCATATAAAAACTGCATGTGTAAAGCAAAAGACATAGCTGAGACAGTCTCCCCCTAAAGCCATGATTGATAATAAAATAAGTGGGTCTACTGGTACACACACGTGATAAATGTCAGCAGAGATGACTATAATTTAAAATTCATAACTTTGTTTGACACATTCAAGCTCTAGTTAGAAGTTTCCAAGCATTAATATGCCCAAGGTAATTTATGGATGCTGTAAAAGAGCTGAAAATGACACCCTAAAGATTAACCTGACCACTACAATCAGCCCTTTTTGGGTAACTAGCCTCCCAAATGATACTGTCCTGCCTATGCTTATGTTGAAACTTCTCCATATTTTTCCTCCATTGAGTAGTGGGGTCAACTTCAGAGAGAAGACTCTCTATTTCTTACTAATCTTACATTAGTTCAAATATAAAAGTAAAATTATGTTTAACCAAGTTTATTGTCTTGACTCGCCTCAAGGGACATAAGAAGCACTATAGCACCATGAACAATATTCTAGGAGAACAGGTACACACACAGCATGTGGTTACCAATTTTCTTGGAAGCTGAACACTGTTTTGCAAGTGCCTATAGGATGTATTTGTATTTCTTTTTATGAGTACTTTTATGAAAGTATTTAAAATAGTGTTAACATTAAGGTATAGAAGTAAATGAAAGTGCATTGCTATTTGCTGATGATACTTGTGCAGTGATACTTCACCCAAAAATGAAAGAATTCCATCATTATTCACCCTCAAGTGCACATTTCTATGTTCTGATGAAAACAAAGAAAGATATTTGGAAAAATGTTAGCAACTGACATTTCTGGGACATCATTAACAACTATAGTAGAAAAAAGAAAGAATGAATATTATGAAAGAATATTATTCCTATTAAAAGAATATTATATCAATGATGTTCCAGAAATGTCAGTTGCTAACATCCAAATATCTTTTAACAAACCAAAGAAATGTATACAGGTTTGTAAAAAAATAGGGGGAGTTTTTGATGACAGTATTACAATTTTTGGTGGAGAATATATCCATTTAAGGTGTATAGCAGTAAATTAAACTGCATTGCTATTTGCTTAAGCTTGTAATGTTGATAAATGTAATGTTCCGTACATCTCTTTGTGGTTCAAGGACAATCAGTTCTCTGAGCTTTCCCCAAACCAGTCATCACTTAAGTTTATGTACATTTGAAAAAACTTTATTTTCTTACCAAGGATTCCGTTTAGCCAGATGGCCAGATCTTCTTTCATAGGCAGCAGACTGGCTTCATGCCTAAATGCCAGCCACTCGTTGTACTGAAGCAAACAGGAGAGGTCAGGTGCTGGCTCTCGCCGGGGACTGAAGGGTCCATTCATACTGACTCAAATGCAGATCTACTGAAAGAAGAAAGAAAAGGTGCAGCTTTAATTTAAATGTACAATTTTTATTGCTTAAAAAATTCAGTATAAAAAATTTAACAACATATTGGCAGTTTGGTTTTCATAATGTTTTATCTTTGATTTGATGAGATCAAACATGGCTTTTGAAACACAATCCTATATACACATTACAGCAATGCTTGGGGCTGAATGGTCTCGAATGGACGGTATACATGTCCTGCAAGAATGAATTATAATAGCACATCTGTTCCCTCAATGCTTCTGTTATGGGCCACTGTCTGATCTTAGCCCAACCACTACTGGATTTACATTGTACCCAATGATCCAGATCTACCCAATACCACATTCAGCTCTTTAAAGCGGACCAGGGTTGTTCCACAAGGCTATATTTTATAATAATATTAGCCTCCTACATTATCATAGAATGCAACTGAATGAAGGCATTTAAAGCATTTAAATAACGTAAAAAGCGCATATGACTGTAAATGTAATTGCTCAGTGGTGGCTCTTTCATACATTTAGGAGACCTGTATTGAATCAATGTCTTAGATGCCAATGCCAAAAATCCTTAGGGAAAATACAAATGAACTAGAACTGAAGTGAACTGCTTATACAGTCTACAGAAATAATCTTGGTGAAGCAAAAGATTCCATTTGCTGTTTATTTAAGATCATTGTTGTCAGGGAGAAAATAAAGAAATCTCACTTTTCCAACACATAAACGAAGCAGTCAATGACTGTGCAGTAAAACCATTAAGATGTCTCATCCCAGAATGCATGTAACCCTGCAGCAAAAAAAAACAGTCACGCTCATTCAGGATAGACAGAGTCCCTAGCTGAAGAATGCTCTGTCGTGTAATTTCCCCCCTACTCAAGCAACCATTTATCAGAGGGGCCTTTCACATGTAGAAACATGCTCCTGCTTCCCATAACTGTTGCGGTCTTGTAAGTCAGAGAAAGGACACCTGTGGGGCAGATGTGTGCAATTCAACCACGCACAGAGAGAAACAGTGGTAAATGTAAGTTCACCCGCATTTATTTTCTTAAAGTGTTTGCCCAGAAGTTTTTCGTCCTTTGAGGGACCAGTGAGCTTGACAGGAGAAGGTTGTGTGGAAAAGGATAATAGGATGCATGCACATTTGCTCTTCACAATTTAAAGAAAAATGCTTCTCAAAAGACACAAAATAAAAGTTTCAATAATATAAAGAATTTAGAAAATAGGCTCCGATGGAGCATGGGAAGCCCACACCACAGGATTGCAGCACACAGGTGTCACAATCACACCTACACTGCAACCTGACCATAGTCAGACAAGAGGGGAGGAAGAGGTCTTCAACCAAACCCACAGACAGAAAGAGGCTTTATGTTCACACACACACAAACTCAAAGATTCACGATACACTAAAAACACACATAGACCTGAGCTCAAGTTCACGGTTCACACACACATGTGAACATTCATTGATACACACTGATACAAGGCAGCACACATGAGATATGGATCAACTGCACCCATCCCAAGACTGTCATGCCTACATGACATTTGCTGTGCAAGCTCATCATCAAACAGAAAAACCGGCCTTATTTTAACCTATGTCGTGTGGTTGAAAATAAATGCTGAAATCTTCTCATGGTTAACAAGCTAAAACAGATTCAAACCACAGTTGTATTTAACTGGCATACCAACAAGTGTTGAGATGTACATCCAGCACAGTAAATCACATTTCTTTTGGCTGGCTAGTCTGGCTTCTCCTACATCGCTAAATTAATGCTATGAGCTAGCGTAGACAAAGGGCTTGACATTTATCATACCTATTATTGGGCTGACATGCAAAATGTAGACTACTTGTTCTCTCGCGGAATTTCGCTTTTGAAAAATCTCTGCTCTGTGTGATATATGCAACACCTAAGGCAACTATAATTTACTGCTGCGGTAAACCAGCACATACAGAGCAACTTGCAGTATTGTTCGCACTACATGTTTATTTTAAAAGCACATTTTACAATATCTATGGGAAATGTAGCACAATGCATATTTTATGTTTAAATGTATATTTCAGTGAAACCACTATAAACAAAAGTGGGATATTGTTCATTGTGAGTGGCTGACAACCAATTAAGATAAACATAAAACAAAATAGTGCGTCAGTTAGTAACATCAATAGAGATTTCCAAAACATTGCCAAACTGACATAGATGTGATTTCACTATCAAGTCATTTTGAAATGACTTTTTTTACAGATTTTACATAAAGTGACAGAAAAGAAAACTAAGACAGAACAGTGGGCAACATCTGCAAGATGCTTGAAACAAACCAATCTAAAAAGCTAACTTCAGAATTGAGCCAAAAACAAAAGGTCAGGTAAAATGTAAAATATACATTTCATTTTGTAGAAAAATATGTTTATTGATAAACTCTGTGTTACTACACAGCATTTTAAAATGCTTAAAACTTTTCACAGTTTCAGGTAGTTTAATAGAGGCTTTTGAAGAGCTCCTGGATATATCAATTTAATTTGTAAAATGTCCTAATCATTTTATTTTTAGACGTAACTTTCAAATAGATTTGGTCAGGTGGAGAGAAATGTTTTAGCACTATAGCCTCTTATGTATTACACTAAACGTGGAAGACAACTCTGCGACGATGATGCCAAAAACAACTCTTCAAGCAGAGGTCAATACATCTCGTTTCAACGACACGAACGAACAATGAGGAATTAATTTACCTTTCAAATGAGTTACAAATCAAAGGCTACCACGTTGAATTCAGTTTTGTTTTGTTCATTTATTATATTTTAAGAGAATAACAGAAAGATAAAATACATAGGGGCAAAGTGGCTTACCTCCTCAGCAATGCAGATCAGCAATGTAAGTGTCAAACTTTCACTCTCTCCTCCGAACACACTATCGGTGTCAAGTTACATTTACACATTGGCGTGCTCATTCACTCTATGTCTGGGACGTGTTTAACAACTAGCCATATGATCATTCTGTACCATGGAGCTGACTCAAGACACCATAGGGTTGTTATAATTGGGCAGAACGACCCACGAATATCCGTTTGATGCTACAAAGACGCACACCGCAGTAGCAACAAAGACACAGCTTTATTATTTAAAAGTGTACATCAAGTTCACAAAACGCAGTTCAAAGTGTCAGACTGAAAAAGTACATATGTTCCGTGAATATCTTTAGCTGAAATCTCATCTGGGACGTATCTTATGTTCTGTGAACAAAATTTACATGTGGGTGCTGTTTCTGTTCGATGAGATATGTTTTCTTAATTTGCATAGGCTGCGCTATAAACAGACAAGTGGACGACACGTGCAAACTATTTTAACCACTTGTAAAACTATAATCTTGTGTTGTTCATAGAAAGTTTCGATTTTTATCAAAACTACCTCTTGTTGCAGCAGACCATTAGCTGTGAGGTCCAGGACCACCCGATTCCAGGACCACCCCAGTAGATGGCGCTGGTGTCACTTATTCGCAAGCCTATTTGTTCTTTTTCAGTATGCATCAAAGTTGCATTCAGTTTCTTTGTGAAATTGGTTTAAGCATATCTTTTTTTTATTGGATTATTTATTTTATTTATATTTGTTACGAAAGCCAAAGTGGAAATAAAGCTTTTAAAGTTATTTTTGTTTTATTAAATTCAGTAGGCTACATTATTTATTAAGGTCATGTGGGGGTGTCCTTGTTAGGTTGTAAAAGGCGGGTCAAATCGTCTGCGTTTATTGGGCGGATATGTCTACTTTCTCCACCCACTCGGTTGTTTACGGCGAGAATAATAGATGTGTATTCGTTCTCCTTCGTTAAAGAGTGGTAAATATTAGGCCGTGTCGCGGCTACACGTCAGGGATCACTACGCAGCACCGTAACAGATGGCGAATTTATGCGTTTCCTGGGCAACCAAGGAGCGCGTCTGGTCTTTGGATAGACACGCGCGATGCCAGCGAACACCAGGCACGTGCCTGACCAAATTGGTCCCTGGGGTCTGTGGGACCAGTTCAGCATCAGATGGGCCCATCACTAATTGGAGTTCTTTGTCCCACAGCAATACCTTTCTTTCTGCTCGATATAGGACATGTCTACATCGTATAGGCTATTTATAGAAATAAATGGCCCTGGATCCAGCAACTTAACTGTATAACTAGTTTAACTTTATAACTTAACAACTAGTATAAAAAATAATGCAGTGCATGGAAAACAATTACCGACTGGATGCATATCAGATGTTTATGTCGATCTACAGGTAATGTGCTCTGTGTCTTAATTTACTCTCAGATTTAATTACAGAGTGAGTGATGCGGTCACTGTTCATAAAGTGTCAATCCATCATCCGGGTCACTGGCCTGAGGCTGCGACTGCAGAGTAATTACCGCAGCTGTTAGATTGAACAGCAGCCTGTGCGCTGCTGCTGACGTGTAGAGCCGAGTTGAAAATACGAGGTGCACATTTGGAAATCGTTTCAGTTTTTAGAGTTTAGGCTGAGTACGTGTTTGTCCCTCATGCTCTCGTTTAGTTTTGTTTTAAGAGAGCCTGATCGAGTGGAAATCTAAACCTAGAGTAGTTTTTGGGCTTGGATGGTTTCTAACAGGATCTATAGGTTCTGCATAATGTCAGTTTTATAACAAATACTTGATTTATTACTCGCACTTTATTTTAAAGTCGTCACTAGGTGGAGCTGCAGTACAGTAATCCTATTCATGACTGAGAAATTATTCTTAACGTTATGTTCAGATTTGGCTGTTGATTTCCAAATAAAGGTTTAAGTGGTAATTGTATCTAATTTTGTTTGTGACGTTAAAACACCAAAGAAAGACAAAAACAGGAAAACATCCTTGTGATCCCTGTGGTCCTGATGCAGCACCCTCAACTGTGCACGCCCCCCCCCCCCTCTCTCTTGTGCTGTGTGTGTGTGTATTGTAATAAGATTGTGTTGAGCAGTGATGAGATGTAATATAATTATCACATGATGGAGAACTCGCCATCAGTACATTATCAGTTTTCAGTCTGGCATCCACATCATCAGCTCTGTAACAATGCCCAAACACTCGAGCAGTTCAGTCTTTTACACAACAAGCATACAGGTTGAATAGAACACCACTACGCCGTAGTGGTTTTCTTCTTAATGTGATTAGAATGATTTCTCTTTCTGCCGTTCTCTTTCATACACGGAAAACAAACACTCATGCTGTTTTTTGGCACAGTCGATCCATTGATTTTAGTCTAGTTTTCAAAATACGCTATGATAAACACATTCCTTCTTTACTACTATTAGCATCTCTGTCTCTATGGCAACCTTCTCCATCTCTAAAAATCCAGAGACACATGACAAAGAGAATGAGATGGAGAGAGAGAAGGTCGAAAAAGCCAAGGCCAGACAGGCATTCTGTTTTGAATGAGCATGCAGCTTTTTATAGCAAATACAGCAATTCAAGTGGAAATATTCTCCTGTGCTCTCTCCCTCTCATGCACACAGACATGCACTGTAGAAATGATTGTCTTGAAGCAATAATTTGGAACATTATTCACAAATGTAATTAATAAAATCTTGCTTTTTGCTGCAGCCATTCCATGGTGTTGAGTGCATAAGAAGACAGATGTGGCCCAGAGCAGACTGAAGATGATTTTCATTGGTTCAGGTCGAGTTTGTGGGTGGGATAGAACACTTCAGGGTTAACTGCGTCAGAGTGTGCGTCAGATTCTCACGTTTCAGAATAGTAACCTTAAGGGAGGGGTAAACGGATTAATTTAATACCACAGTCAAAGTTTCACATTTCGCACACGCATGTTGGTAAACTACTTTTATGATTTATAGAACTTTCCCTTGACCTAATGGTTTTAGCTATACTGAGCTAATACTACACCACAATAATATACTGTACCACTATACATGTATATTCCCCTACCCTCCTTTTTGTATTTACCTATTTTAATTTAAACTTTAGTTAGGAAGTATTTTAAATGTCAGGTTTTTCTACATTGCGAGGCTATGTAAGTTTAGGATAACATCTAGAGCTCTCTCTCTGACCTTGATTTGTTCATTGAGTCTAGGAAAGGCTAAATCTCTTGGGTGATGTAACTGGGGAAACAGGTGTAAGTGTCTCCAGGTTCAGGATGACTCATGACAAAGGCAGAAGTACAACCACATTTATTCATTAAAACACATCCAAATATACATTTGTTCATTCAACTGTTTTGAACATGAATGGGAGTATGTTGAAACAATCTCAGAAATGAATTAAACTGTCTTTTAAGTTCTGCCATGTTCGCCTTTCTATCCATGCATTGATATGAAAGACCAGTGTGTTCCTTGAACCATGGTGGATACATTCAAAGACAGTAATGCTGAGTCCAGTTTTGTTTTCTCTCTGAAACTAAATACAATACCGTATATTTGTTGACAAGTCTGTATGCAAATGCATGTGTTTCAAGCAGCATGCATTGTTAGGAGCATGACGGCTACTGTGAGCAGCAGCTTTTCCTCTTTCTACCAAAGTTTTTTCTTATAACCTTCTATTTGTTTACCACCCTGTGTCTTACACAACCTTGCCCTCTTCTGCTGTTCTGCCCAGTAGTCTCTGAGTGACAGTTAGCAAGTTGATTCAGACTGCTGTATACTGAAATAATTGGACAGGAAGTACTGCTCGGTTACTGACGACAGTGCAGTCTGTGAGTGAGTGTGAGTGTACAAAAGAGATTTGTTTTTTACACATTGTATTTTTGAAAGTGCAGGAGATGATTATTGATTTGTATAACCAATAGAAGCGAGAAGAAAGCTGGAAAAGAGAAACAGAGGGTACTGAGGTGATGACTCAACAGGCCCACCACGTCGATCACACTACACTGCAGTGTGTGACTCACCTAACACAGGTGAAATGATAAATGAATAGAAGCAGAGAAGAGCAGACAGAGAGAGAGACTGAGTGGATGAATAATGCCTGATATGCGTATGATGTTAGCAAAAATATGTTTACTCTTTCATAGGGTTGGGAATCGAAAATCCATTCCAATTCTGGAATCGGAATTGAAAGCTTAGGAATCGGATACTTGAAATGAAATTTTAAGAAAAATATTTTCCTTGCAAACCAGTCAAAAAGTAGGCGAAATGACCATACAGTTTGATAAAGTTTTACTTTACTGTACTTAACTGTGGAATTGAAACTGGAAATGGATAAGAAACGAGAAACAGAATCGGAATGAATCAAATTCAAATGATACTCCAACCCTAGTCTTTCAGGACTTGTGAAAAACAGATATAAACCTGAAAAAGAATATAATGCTGAAGAGCCACTGAAAAGTGTGAGAGAAACAGTGTTCACAGGCAATTACAGCCCACAACTCTTTATTACGTTTAATTATCTTCATTTAGCTCGAACAATGTAATAGCCAAACTGCTGCCAGCCTGTTTACGCGTGGCTGGTTCCATAGAACCAGTAGAAATTGACAGCAGTGTCCAAACCATGTTCGGTGGTCTCTGCAGATATTTCTGTACTCCACGTGACATTTTAAGTCATAAAATAAGAAGTGTCATACATTCTCCCAAGAGCTTTTTAAGATCTGTGCTCACACTTAGGAGGTTTTATTTTCACTTTTGACGGGGTGTGTTAAATCCAATACGTTTTTAGGGTGTAGATGTGTGTATAGTTGTTTTACCACGGCAGTTACGACACCTATTACGCAGAAAGCTGTTAGTCAGTTAATCAATGCAGTAGATAGCAGTGTGCCATGAAGTAATTAATAATGACATCAAACAAACTAGCAAGTGTCAGATGTTGTGATCTCTCACTTCCTGCAAAACAGCCTCTAAACCTGTAACTGCATTATGAAGCTCCTTTCATTCAAAAGTAACACATACTTCTAATATATATATTTGCTTTATATAGTTTATTTTATATATCTAATGACATACATACTATATATCTATATATTATATATAATTGCATGCACCAAGCGGTTAAACGCAATTTTAGATATTCTTGTTTATATTTTAGTTCTTTTCAAAGTGTCTCTCTAACTTGTTCTATCATTCTCTCTCCTCTCTGTCACCCCGCTCTCTAATCTAAGAGCTTTACTTCCCCTCTGTCACCTCCGTGTGACTAATCAAATCTGCAGAGGAGGTGTCTACACAACAGGAGTGAAATCAATAATCAGGCTGGGAGGGAGGGAGAGCCAGGCTGGCATGTCTGTCTGTGTGTGTTTTGGTGTGTGTGTTTAAATGTTTTATATATATTATATATATATATATATATATATTCCTGCAACATTTATTATAGTGACATAACGTTTTGTATAGTATTATTATATGCACATGCAGTATAAAGTATATACAGTATGTTTTAATAAAAGCTGTTCATATATTGCATAAATATGATTATCTTGGAGATCATAATCAGTTCTTAGAAAAAAAGTAAGATTTCTCTTAATGTTTCTACACGTGCATGTTGACAGGAGTTCTCAGTGTTACGACTGAAGTCTATATGGTGACGTCTTAATGGGATCTCAAGCCCTCTTGAGGCCTCTCTCTCTTTTTTAATGAGATTTTTACAGCCAGTCTGTGTCACCCTGCCATGGCGCATCAGGGGTCTGCTGGGGAACAAAAGAGCCCTCATGGCTGCGGATACGGGACATACACATCCCTCTTCTCTCTTCCCCCCTGTTTCCTCTCTCTTTCCTCCATCACGCTGTTGGTTCCCATCTGGTGAAGGGGTTTTGTAAGAGCTGAGTAAATAAAGCCCAGTCTGGCAGCACTCGCACCCACACACATACATTTATATCCACTTGAACACATACAAAGACACAAAGAATGACTCCATTAATTGATTTGGTAACTCTCTCTGTCTCTCTCTCTCTATCATTCATTTGGTAATTCTCTTATTTATATATGGAAAGTTTTCATGTTATTAATATAACTCAATTACGTTTACAGTATTACATGATATATGGGTAACTGATATTCAAGACAACGTCCCTTTTCCTATATGGCATCTTGAATGTGCTGAACCTCTCTGTGGGACATATGCCTTAGTGTGGACTGCCGGCCGGCTCTTTTTAAAGGTCAGCCTTGTCCCTGGAGTCTCTCGCTCATGTCTCTCTTCTCCATCAGTCACTCTGTGATTCAGGTGATGGCGAGTAGCATCACTGTGTGTGATTTCATGGTAGGTGATAAAAGAAGATGCATTTAAACACCAACATGATTTGTTCAACATGATGTTTCCATTCTACAAAGGGAAATTTGTAGCGAATCAATAGATTACATTTATTTTGTCACAAATTCCTGTGAGACTGTGTTGCAATATAACATTGTAAAAAACATGAGCACCCATTCACAGTTTAAGAGCAAACAATGGTTACAAACTCTGTCTAATCCCTCTCTCAACCCTCAAAGTGTCAAGATAAAATTGACTCTTGGCATTACTTGGTGATTTAAAAATCGCTGAAACCGATATAGTGATAATATCATTATCATGAATCAGTTTCATCATGATGGCTGTTGATGTGGAAAGCTGATATTGTGAGAGCCAGAATTTTTAACATGTTATATCTGAATGACACAAATACAGCCACAGGAAAAAAACAGATCATCCAAAATGTTCATTTAATCAGCATTTCTAGATGCATTGTGGCCAGTCCAGTGTCCTCAATAGTGACAAGCGAATGGAAACTGAGGTGAAAATCAAGGTTATCAAATCAAAAATTGTTTTAAACTTTTTCCTAAATATGCATACAAATATTACTGCTGTATTGCTTAAGTAAATATGAACTTGCAGTTTTTGAAATCTGAAGAAATACAGAGCATATTTTCATTTTTGTCATGATTCTCGTGGTGAGACACGGAGAGAGGACCCAGGTGCATACAGCGGGTAAGGGGTTAACAAAAAATTTAATAAATAATAAAAACGAAGACCCACGAGGGGGTAACAGAACAAAACATGGATACAATAACATGGCTAAGACTAACTACACAAAGACTTAACATAAACTCAAAACAAGAACTACAAATACACTTAACTAGACTCGACAAGACACATGGACTCACCACACAACCACAATGAACCAGCACAAGACAGAAGACACAAGGGCATTTAATAAGGGAGCAAATCAAGAGGGAAACAGGTGAAGGGCATTAATCAATAACGAGGGTAACGAGAGGATGGGAACAAAGACGAGACAGGAGAGAGAGTATGGAAGGCCATAAGAACAATAATGGCCTCTCTCCACACAAAACATGAGATTCTGTCATGATCCTGCCACTAAACCAAGAGAAACATGACATGATGCGGCAGAATCATGACACATTTTGACCTCTTTCTCCAGCAAATAGAAACAATAGTTTTATTTGAAATGTGATAAGTAGTTCACAGAATGAAACAAAAATTATAAATTTACCTAAACACATACTTACAAATAGTACATTTCAGCATCAGAAAAACTGGTTTTGAAATGGTCTCTTGCTGTAATATTTTTCCACGTCTGTATACTTTACTGCATGAAAAGCAGAATCACACGTATCACCCCACCCAAAAAATTTCCTCTGGCAGCACCTGAACAGGATGGGAATCTTGATTACAAGAAGTGAAAAAAGGATGTCAGCATGCAGTGGCGATACAACAACCCATCCAAGACAACCTGCTCTGCCAGTCAGGTGGTTTCTAGGGTGGAGCTGACTGAGATAACCCATAACCTCAAAACAAGGCAACCATTTTGAATACAGGCTTCATTCACTTTCTCCTTATCCTCTGGTTCATATACAGCAATATACTGTACAGTATGTTCTACCAAATCAAGCCTGTTTCATGTGTCTCCATGTCCTGAGACGACTTAAATTAGATGTGTAAAAATTCCTTTTTACTGAGTGATTTAAAATCATGTTTCCCTCTCTGGCTTACTGTAGACGAGAATATAATGATGGTGTGGAATAATTGATGAGGAATCTAAGAGCTGGGCCAGCGGGGGGAAGGGCCGTCTTCTGTTTTAATACCAGAGCTCACTCATTCACTGTTTGTCCCCCTCACACATGAGATGGATTACACAGACATCCACCCAGACCTCTCCCTCCTTCTCCCAGTGGAGACCGAGCTAAACACTGGATACGTCAACCAGTCGACTGCCCCTGTCCGTGAGGAGATCAGGAGATATTTATGAGTTGAGGCAAATCCTGAGGGTCCTCATGCAGGCCCCTGTCATAAAAGAGTGATTTCAGTCCCACTACACCAGCCCTCCGTGCCCTGAGGGATCACTGCAAAACCTGCCCCCCATCCATGGATAAGCCTATCAACTCACATCAAAACACATACAGGATCCAAACAGGTTTATATTTATATTAAAGCGGATATATAATTACACATGCTAGTGGGCATTACTGTGTCATTTTGTATAATGTAGATATAACTGAGACGCACGGATGAACACTAAGTGTGAGGGGAGTGAACTGCTGTCTGTGCAGGACATGACAAGGCATCCATGACGGACACAGCTGAGGGAAGCAGTGTAAACATGAGTAATAGGGTTACGATTGATGGTCTCACTGTGGTTGTCTCATTAGCAAAAGCAATAATGCAATAAAAGGCAGAGTGTTACAGTAGTCTCATGTTAGATTACTCGTCTACATGGCATCTACACCAACCAAAATCTTATTTTTTATGTTATTATAATAGTACATATTTAAAATAAACAGACCCTAATATTTCAATGACAACAGCGACCTGTGGATGTGGACGCAACCACTCACAGAGCAATTGTGTCCAAACTCAATTGACAATCTTTCAATTAGGTTCACACAAGTATGTGTCTTTCTTCAGTCAATCTGATATTGTAATCAGCTGGCAAAAGAAAGGTTATCCATCAGTTACTCACCAACACAATGTAACACAGAGCAAACCTAAACATTTGCTGTGACTGTCCCCTCCAGCGGGACACTAGCTTGACTTTCACTGCCCTGCTCTGTGTATGATGCCACCTGGCTTTGTACCAGGTTGTGGTGGAGGATTGTGAAATTTGAGCAAATGAAAGTCTGAAACATAGCGCATCATTTTCTCTGTTATGCAATATAATACACAAATGACTACACATTTCCTCCTGTAGTAGATAGATATATGATAGACAGACAGACAGACAGCAAAGGAAAATAGACAACCAAGGGTACAACCTTTAAAGCCAAGAGCACAGTGTCTGCCAGGCTTGTGTGAGGCGAGTGTCTCATTTTCACCACCTTACTGCTATGTACTGCAGGGTTCTGGCGGCATCCCAGCATGCATCTGTGTCTAATTGTGAGAAAGCCAAGTCAGGCTCCAACACACCAAAACCGTTCCAATCTTTCTAATATTGTTTTGGGGGGGGCTTGAGGTTTATATAAAAGATTTATGTTTAATAACTTTTCTTTAATAACTCTCAATCAGGCTGTTTTTGAGAAAGTCATTATGCCACAGATATTATGCCAGTTCATTAAACATTTCATTCAAGTTGTTAAAATTTCTTGGTTGGTTGGTTTGTTAATGATTGAGTACCGTACATATGTTGTTTGTATGATGGCAGCAGGTTTCCTGCATGAGAGATGCTGATGGGAGACTGTACACATTCACTAAATAGCTTCAAAGTGCAGCCCCTCCTTCTTGCCTCCATTAGGAGGTTTGTGCGGTCAATAGGTCTTTCTGATCTCCAGTGACCCTCATATTGATTTTACTAGAGCAGAGGAAGGGCAGAGGGATGTCTTATGTGTGATGGATAAACAAATTTTGAACAAGAGTTCAAATTTAGATATATGGTGAACTGAAATTATTTACCTATATGCACATGATATGCAGTAGGAACCATTTTATGATTATTTCTTTAGGTTTTGAA
The DNA here is from genome assembly GCF_947034865.1 of Barbatula barbatula. Classification (NCBI taxonomy): domain Eukaryota; kingdom Metazoa; phylum Chordata; class Actinopteri; order Cypriniformes; family Nemacheilidae; genus Barbatula; species Barbatula barbatula. Next base: position 19,056,961 of record NC_136766.1, on the reverse strand, counting down.
AAAGTGATAAAACAAGCAAAGGCGGATACAATTTTGTTATTTTTTATATAAAAAGGTTATATAGAGCATTTCAATTTCACATCAACATACCTCTCCATTTACAGTAACACAGTAAAAGAAGACATATAATCACACTTCACTCATAGGCAGGGAACGAGAATAAGGTACCTCAACATCATCAGGCAAATTACTGTCATTTTTCAAGATTTTTGAATACCTTAACACACAATCCTCATGTCACAGAATATTGCAACATGTAGTAGGGAAATGCAAGAGAGGGGAGAAAGGGAGCAGTTCTCCAGCCACAGACAAAACACAGAACAGAAACAAGAGGGAGATACAAAAGAGAGGATTAACAGAAAATAAATCTGAAAATAACATACTCCCAAAAAGCAACCACTGGCAACCATACAGGACAACTACAACAGAGGTGCGGCCACCTGCAGATCTGAGATCCTTGGCATTTCACACAGGAACCAGCTGCAGGTGACACTTAAGAATCATTCTCTTCTGGTGAGTGGGCCCAGCACAAACAAGCTCTTTACATTAAAGAGAGTGGCACTGGGCTCTTGCTAAATCTAAATATATTTTATATATATATATTTTAACAGTAAGTATTTATTTAACTTTTTTTTAATTGTCATCACAAAAACACTTAAACCAAAAATAATTACAGGTTAATTTGCTAATGTGTTACATATTTTTTAATGAACTGACTAGTAACTGTTACCATAGATTTATTGCTTTGTACATTGAATATGGTAACGACCTGCTGCTAGGACCTTAACAGCCCCTTTCACAGGGTTTTCCTAGTGTTCTTAACGGAAACTGTCCCCTATTCCAGCTAAAATCCCACAGTACAGGTTACCTTTGGATAATTGTGCAAAGGAATTGACACATCAGTAACATTTTAAACGAAAATAATCTTGATAGGTAAAGCACGACTTTTGTAGAAACAAAAGTAGTTTTGACCCATGCATACTAACATTCACAGATGTCAAAATAGCATGGAGTGAACATGTGAGTAAAAAATGAAATTAAAGAGTCGTAGAGCCTTGACACACTGTGCTTTGTATAGCTCTACATTGTTTTTGTCCGAACGTTTTCAATTATTGTGTCTTTTATACCCATCTCAAGCCTTATAAGCAACAATGCAGTCTTGTTTTGCAAACACCACATTGAACAGCACCTTCCGAATTACATAATAAAACATGTCGTGCTGAGCTAGAGAAACACTTTTGTTGCTTTTAGTTCATAATCTATTCTAAAAAAATGTGCTTTATCTCTGCAGTGTCAAAGACCAAGGTCCTCTTTAATTTCTCATAGACATTTTATATACGATGAGTAACACACCATGAGGTATACACAAACCCACTTTGTTGTGCTGTTAAATGACGTTCAGTGCAATCATAAAAAAAGAGACCAGTTGCTTGGTTAGGATTCTCTACAATAGTATTTCTCCATGGATGACACCAGACAGGTTCATTAATGGGAAGCTTTCCCCAAAACTTATGTAATCATTGACTCACCTTCGAGATCTTCCAAATCTGTATTATTTTCTTTGTTCTGATGAACACAGAGAAAGGTATTTGGAAGAATGCTTATAACCAAACAGATTTTTCGCCCCATTGACTCCCATAGTAGGAAAAAATTACTTTATCATTGTTTTTGTTCTGTTGAACACAAAAGAAAACATTTTGAAGAATGTAGGACAGCAAACAGTTCTGGGGCACTTTTGACTACCATTGTATTTTTTCCTATATGGTCAATAGGGGGCAAAATATGTCTGGTTATAAGCATTCTTCTTTGTGTTCTTCAGAAAAAAATAATTTAAACAGATTTGGAACAACTCGAATGTGAGAAAATGATGACAAAATATTCAGGTGAACTATCCCTTTAAGCATTGGTTCTGGAAGCCAGTAGTCTGACTTACTCTATAGGCTTCTTTGTTGCGAAGGCTCAGAATATTTTCACAACATTATACATGATTGCACTTGAAATAAAGTCACTCTTCTTAATACATAGAACATTTACAGTCTGCCAATTTGATGTTACATCTCCCATGTATAATTCTTTCCATTTATGTTTTACTCCATTAAATTGATCATTTAGATTTGTGCAAACATACAACATTTTAAGTATTTTTATATGTTAATCTGTAATCTTTTTAAAGAACTCACAAACTTCTACGACATCTACAGTGTGGGCATACATTTTATACTGTGCTGTATGTACAGTTGCCCTAAAAGTATATGGACACTCAAGTCACATTTACAAATGCACCAGTTACTTTGTCAGGTCTTTGTGAAATTTGATGTTTGCTCTGAGAAAAGCTCATGCATCAATTGTGTGTAGATGTCACTTCATGTAATTGTTTGTTAACTATTGTAAATGTGGCTAAGTTGTCCAAATACATTTTTGTGGCCACTGTACGTTTATGTTCTTTTACAGGTGTGTACAGTAGACTGTGCATGTATTCGGTCTAAGAGTAATTCCCACCCTGCCTGTATCCATAACCTCCTTCTTCCACCCCCTCCTGTACATACTCCTCACGTTTATCCCATCCTTCCGCCCATCCGCCATTCAACTGTGAGGTGGCACCGTAGGTCTTGGCCGGACCTCCCAGGGCACCATAGCTCTGGGTGATGTCCCCTGTTTCCTCAGCCAGCTCATCTTCATCGATGAAGCCACACTTCTCCTCGCTGGTCTGCTCTGGATCCGCCCATGGCTGTTGCTCTCCCGAGGCAAATAGGCCGTAGAAGATTACACCACCATAATGCACCAGGGCAGCGATAAGAAACACATACTGCCACTCTTCTCGGGTCTGAGGGAAAGACAGAGTTGTCAGGAATTCTGACATCAAAGGCTGAACTGTCATGAAAAAAGACTCATCCAGGGGAGCTGCATGAATAATGCATGACAAAAAAGATTGCGCAGCTATAGCAATAGACATTGACCCAACTCTTACTCAAATAGACATCTCACACCTTAATGAATGAGCGCTTTAAAACAAGCTATATTTTCAATGATTTCAAATTCCTAAAGGTATTGAAGGAACGATGTAAGGATAACTAATCTTTACAGCTGCAGGAAAAAGCATGTCACAGTTCAACATCTGTTGCAGTTAATATTTTATTTTACTGGGATAATCTTACATCTGACTAAGTTACACAAGAAATTCAAAAGGCCAACAATTTAAATCTATTTAAACTAAACTTATAGTATAACCGAAATGCAAAAGAAAACCCTAGCAAGTCAAGACTTAGTCCTACCTTGTGTTTGGTCATAGCTCCCACAATAAGAGGGCACACCATTCCTGACAGGGTTCCCACTCCATTAGAGATTCCCATGAGGATACTGGCATATCGAGGAGCGATGTCTAAGTGATTGACATTAAAACCTGATGGACAACAAAGGAAACTATTGAATTAACGTATGACAAATCAATTAAATTTTTCAGATCACTTCCATTCCATCAACAAACAATTTCATGCCGTGCAATCTCTGCATTTTGTTACATGTTTTTCAGCATCTCTAACATGATGTTGGAGATTCAGTCTAAAAATAGAAAGAGCAGCCATCTCGTAAAGCGTAGGAGTCTCTAGCCCCTCCCGCTCAGAGTGCTCTGTCTGGATGTACTGCCTGCGCTGTTGCTCTCGGGGGACAGTGTGTATGAATAATTTAAAAAGTCCAGCAGAAAGACAAATTCCTTCCAAGCAGCAATGATGGCAGATTTTAATGAAAAATTGGAGAACCGATATTCTGTTAGAAAGGAGTGCTTTCTTGCAATGTTCAGAGGCCGTGCATTGTTACATTTTTATTAATGCAAATTTCACTTGCCATTGTTGTGTGTAACAACATGTTGATTGAGACACACTGCTTTCTTAAAGTCAAAAATTATTCCAAAGAAACTCACCTGATATTGCAAACCCACTGAAGCCAACCGCTAACACAAGGAATGAAATGGCGACCCCTTTACTGTGGGAGTAACCCACAACCAACAATAGTGTTGCCTCCATCCCAAAGCCTGTGATTGATAAAAACATATGAATGATAATTTTCTTACAGTTATGACAAGTACAAAAAGTATGATTTATGAAGAATAAACCGTTTTACTGAAATTGTCAAATATTAGATTTGTATAATAATTGTGCATTCCTTTACATTCGTTATTTTTATATTAATAATTTGTATGTAACTAACCCAAGGTCAGAGCTAAGCTAAGTGTAGATAAGATAGATGCCACTCACCTCCACAGTTCATAATCTTCCGAACTGTGGTGGTAGACAGGATGTTTTTACAGCGAAGGTAATCAGCTAGCTGTCCGCCAATGGGCACAATAATGGTCATCACCAGATGGGGCAGGGCTGACAGCATGCCAACCTAGGAGAGTGTGGACATACAGCATCTTTTACGAGCAAGTTTTGATAGACTGGGTAAATGTTATGAAAGGAATAGATGTAACAATGCAACCTTTCCAGCAATCTGAGTAGTGTCAGTATTAGTATAAATGTGTTCATTCTAATCTAACTATAAGATGTGAAAACACTATTTAATGCTTAAATGTAGGAGAAAACAAGAGCGAAATGAGATGCAAACACAGACTTAAATCACAGATAAGCGATCAATGAATTATTCATTATGAACTGTTCACAATGAATAATTCATCAACCAGTTTCAGACCTTGGGGATTGACAAAGGTCACGCATTTACTGATGCACCCTGGAATTATACTGTACATAAAAATCATCTCAGACACATTTTGGCCCAAATAAAGCTATAATTGCTTATTGTATAATTGTTCATCAGGATTTTATTATTATTATTTAAAAAAATCTAGTTTGTTTAAAACAATAGGACATTCACATATAGGCAACATAAAAAATGAAATTACCTTGCTAATCTCAAAACCAAACACTTCCTCAAAGTATGCAGGCTGGCTGATGAGCAGCAGGTAGAAGGTCCAACTCCTGCAGAAGTTGGCAACAATGATTGCATAGACAGGCATGGATGTGAAAAATTGCCTCCAAGGTGTCTTGAATTTCTGTGGGAGAAATTTGAATTGCCATATTCGTAAATTCTTCACCCTTCCATTATTAACTTTAAAATCATACAACTGAGGCATCACCACTGATATCGATAATCATTTTTCAATCATATAGTATAAGAAGTCATTGATGCTGCAAGAGACCATTATGCATTGGAATAAACCTTACTTGGGGAATTCATAGCATAGACCTATTTCACAGAGTGACGTGTACAAACCGGAAGTAGGGTAAACGCGTATTCGGTCAATGCTCTAGCTCCGTTCACTACACAGAACAGTTGCAGAGACTAGAAGAAGTTAGGCATGTAGTGCTCCCTTTATGCTGATTTGACTAAGACCTTGATAATAAATAAATCACACAAAAAACTATTTGTTTTTATAATGTTTGTTTTCCCTATTTTTACATATCCCAGTAAACCATGAACAAATCAGACAACATATGACACTTTTGCTTTTGGTAAATAAAATGACTGCCTAAAACAAGCTGAATTAATGAATGCATGGCTATGGCAGCAGTGCTTCAGGAATTTATTATCCCTACTTCTGGTCTCCGTCGCCATTTTGTGAAATAGGGGAATTAGACAATTACAAATATGGCCACCAAATTGCATTCTTGCCTTGTACATACAGGACATGGTCTATAAGGACCAGCAACAGATAATTTCTCAGCACTCTCCATCAAAGCTCTGATGAAATTAGAGAATTTTACAATGTAAATTTCCCCAGTCCATCTATCAAAACAAATAAACTCAGCACAGTGCCACATTACACGGTGTACTCTAAAAAAAACTTTAAAAAACTGCTTTTTAAGCTAAATTCGTTTTGTGTCAAGGCTCTGAACAAACTTACTTCTGCTGGACCCAGCAGCTTAGCACTCTCTCCAATGCTCTCCTCAATGTAGCAGCGTTCTTCATCTGTTATGGTGGGGTGTTCAGCTGGACTCTCATATGACACCAAAACCCAAAACATATACCACAGAATTCCAAAGCAGCCTACGGAGAACACATTAAAAGATGACTCTGTTTGAAGCAGGCAAAAGTAAAGATAAGATCAGCTGACTGATATCCTCAAAAAACTGGATTACAATTCATTATTGTTGCGAGGTGCAACACTTGGCACAGTGACAGACAGATTTGGTGTCAACAGAGACATGGAAGCATCAGAGGAAAAATCAATACCCAGCATCAGTGTGTGTATCTATACTACATTTTCAAAACCGTTACAATTAAAGTTTAGGATATAACTGTTAAAATAATAAAACTAGACACACACTCACCATAAACATAGAAAACAGATGACCAGCCAGTATACTGCACCAGGATCCCAGCAAGAGGCATGGCAATGACAGCGCCTGCATATGACCCTGTAAAACAGGAAACCAAGATCATATGAGAAGTGAAATGATGGGGATAATGGTTGAGAAATCTTTCAAATAAACTGTGTGTTTAAACACAAATTGTGTTAACACATTACATCTCATTTTCCTCTTTCCTTAATTGGTGAATATGCATACAAGACATGACTTTACATTTTTCACATCAGCAATGTTTCTACGAATTCAACGAAATACCAATTAAACTGAAAATTATTATATTCGGATCCACATAGAATATAAAAATATAAATTACCACAGAAGGAGGTTGTTGCCAGCCGGCTTCTTTCCATTGGCGGGGCCCACTTACTCCAGATGCCATGGCATGCTGGGTAGGTTACACCCTAGAAAAGCAATAATGACACAAAAAAATAAAATGTTTAGACAAAATCTTTATATCAAACTTTTTACATTTTTGCATCAAAACAAAATGTCCTTGTTACAATATAGGCAAATACTATGTAATATTATGAGACAAATACAAGTCTAATGTTAAAGCCTTGTATCTATTCTATGAATTAAAATGTAACAAATATAAAAAAGGATCATAGTCAACATTGTTGGCATGGTGGAAATGTGGTTTTATCACACACATAGTTCCCTACAGATCAATAGAGCTACTAAAGACAAAGCCTGGGTTATTATTCTCTCAGAAATATCCTCAGGCCATCATTGATTGTTATATGACTTTTGGCGGCCCCGCTTAGGATTCCCACAATAAACTAATTAAAATGTAAAAAGAATATGTGAATGGTGAAATTCGGAATTAGGAAAAGCGGAATAACAAAGGATGTAAAAAAGCATATTTCCTACCTCTACAAGCCCTTGTAATATCCTGACGAATATGACGCAGCCATAGTGAGTCCGTGCAGCTGAGGGGATGAACATATTCAGTATGGACGTGAGGAAAATAGCAGCCCCAAAGACCCTAATAGACGGAAACGTAGTTACATTATAGACTGCTGGGCTATAACAATCTAAAAGCTTGATATTTATACATTTTTTTTCTTTTTAAGCCTACTAAGCAACCGCAAATATAATGTAACTGTATAGGCTACTCTCAGCTACTATTTCAAAAGGAACTTGTGTACGTGTATGTCGCAGAGTATCCTTGTATTAGCTATATTGATTGTGGTCGACCCTGATCTTTACGGTTAATAGCAATACTGAGAAATTAACTAAGATATTTTAGCAGTTACATTTGATTCAGCAAAAAGTATCATATGCAACTAAATGTGAATATCTGCCTTCGGTGTTTTATAATTTGTTGTTAAAAACGAGAAGGGTGAGGACATGGGTGCCAGTTGTTTTTGGTCTGGCGGGCTGTGCCAGTGACACAAAGAAACGTGTTTCCAATTCTCGTCAGGTCTCGCAGAGACGAAGCCCCTCTCACTTTATCTTCTCGCCAAGCAGCGCTAATCGGTTTGGAGGAGTTCTTCAGCACGAGACTCGCTGATTCTATTATATCTCAATCACGTCCCCCAGGCCGAAACATTTATTGAAAATTTGTATCATTTTAGGAACGAGATAAGATATATGACATATTTGACTGTCTGAATCAAACATATAGCCTCTATGATTGCTGTACGCAGATACATCTAAATGTTATCATGGCAGTTTTATTTTTGGAACATTGTTGTGTGACATATGAGGCACGGGCAAACCCTCTGGCAACATGTCCGGGGCTGGTTGCCATGCCCCCCTCATTGAGCAGATTAGACACGGTTTCCCCCGGGATCTCATTAACAGGTGGAGAATGCCTCACAGACCCGCTCCCACAATCTAATCCTACAACCCACACGACGGGTCAGCGTGCACTCTGCCACACATACATTATTTAAAACTCAAGACCTCCTCAGGCACAGACTGGTCAACCATTGCAATGAATCCCTGCTCTCTCTCTCTCTATATCAGATATGATTTCTCCTCTCACTCTTAAAAACATTAAATGCTAAATACTCATTTTAATTCTGTATTGAATTGTACACTGTAAAGAATTGCATTTTACTGGCATCAGTTTGCCACTAATTTACTGTAGATTTACATTCATGTCATTTTATTGCAAAGAGTTTGTTCAAAGATAAATGATCATTAAACACTAACGATTCTTTAACCTTACAGAAAAAAATATAAATGACAGCCTCATGCAAAGCATTCGGGGAATCAAAATGAGAAAAAAAGAAAAGGTTTATAGATTTCGGGTTCCCAGAATGCTTTGCACGAGGTTGTTATTTCATCGGGTTTTTTTGTAACGATAAAGACTTGTTCGTGTTTAATGTTCATTTATCTTTTAACAAACCGTTGCCAATAAATTAGATAAATATAAATATACAGTAAGTTACTGGCAACCAGCTGCATAACTACGGCAAAACGGTTTACAGTGTAGGTTACATTAGGTGACATTAGTATATACAGTATCCATAAAGGCCTTCCGATTTATGATGTAAAACATATAATTGATTCAACGTAAGAAACAAGTTAATAGATTTTGTACGATTCCATTCTATACAAACGTTCATAGAGTAGGCAAACATAATCACACGAGAAATCCATAGCTAACAACGAAGTGTCTCGTATTGAAGAGACAAAATGAATAGCCTACAAAATGATGCATTAAATATATCAGAACATTTTACAAGCTTATGCCTTCTCAAGAAATTACAAAGTCTTGTAATTAATGTTAATTTTACCGTTAATAATTATTATTCAATATGTATTTTTATTTAGTAGGCCAAATACGATTAGCTTTAGACATCATTATTGTAGGTATAGGCAGCATATTATTTATATTAAAATAAGGACAAAATCATAAAGCAAATGCAATTAATTTGGTATTTTGACATTTTGAGCTGATAAAAAATCTGAATGAATAAATTAATATGCGCATTTGTATAGCTTTACCTGTTCGCTGCCAGTCTAGAGGAAATGTATCCCCCGGGAATTTGCGTCACAATATAACCCCAGAAAAACGAGCCATGAATCATTCCCACTGTTTCGGGGTCCCAGTTAAACTTTGCCTTCTGAGAAAGAGAAATTAAGCAAAATATTATGTTGCTATCGAACCCATTGTAAAAGCCGAGAGACATTTTTTGAATAAAAACACGCACACATTATCATAGACCTCTTTAATGTGATGCATAAAGTAATGCATGTTATAAATAATTTACTTACTATCATATTTATTCGTTAATTTTCTATAACGGGAACTTTTATTTTCATAAATTTTCACAACACAAAAAATGAATTGACAACGATATTGTTTTTGTTTCCAGCTCAATAGTTAATCAATTGCGTGGCAATGACATTCAAGTCACCAAGGTCAATTGTTTTGCATCAGCACTTCAATATTGTCCAGCTTCCAAGCTGTTCAACAAATTCTCTTTTCACATAGGGCAAACAAATAATAAAGTTTTTTGTTGTTTGGTTTTTATATTCCCGACATTTTAACAAATTGTAGGCCTAAATGTGTGTACGTTTGTAAAGACAGTAGGCTACATGGGGATCACTTCTACTGACGTAGACATTTCATTCCAAGCGTGGCACGCGCACAAACCTCTTTGATGATTATCTTTCCGTTCAGGTGAAAGGTGCTGTTGTTAACCATGCTCACTATGGCCACGCCTAAATTGCACCGGATACCGAAAGAGATGCAGAACCCGAGACCGCTCATTATGGCGATGATGTAGCGGCGCGGAAGTCCAAAGCACGTGCAGTCGCACAGAGGTGTCTTTCTCTCTTTGGTCTGGGCAGGCCGTCCATCTTCGGTTAGTTCAATGTTGTCGCCAGTTTTTTGTCGCTTTTCTAACACCCTGCACCAGTCAGAAGAGAGCTATTAGACTCGTTGTTCTTGAATTTAACTAAACAGCACATTGAGTTCCAGGCCTATACAGCTAGTCTGGAAGGATTAATTAATGCAGTTTTTGCACTTCACAAATTTCCGTTGGGTGCAAACTAATCAAATCTGACTTAAGTCATCGACTCTTAAATAATAGCTGCATGCATTGTTTCCAGTCGATTCCAAAACACAGACAGATTCTGTAGGCTAGTGCTATTAAAAAATGGCTCACAAAATAGTTAGCATGTCTCTCAAACATTTTTCGAAGCCACCAAGCACAACAAATATAATATTTTAATGTAGACTGCAAAAGCTTCGTGTGCTGCTGAAAAGCGAACTACCGCATTGCAGCATTCCCTTCACCTTCACCCTTATTTACATTCACACGGCCTTAACGTAGGCTATACTGATATTTCTTTACTTAACTTACACATTATTTCTACAGTCATATGTATCCACATCAAAATTGTATTATTTATTACAAAAATACACTGTGGGAAGATTAATAGCCAAGTGCATCGAAATGTGCAAAAATAAAATATAAATATAATACTTTCGATTCTAGCACATCTCATACTGCATAATTTAAACATCCAACGTCCGTAAATGACTTTAATTTTGCCTTAAGTCTGAATAATATAGCACTGTAATATGACTGTAAAATATAAGTAAAATAAAAGACAAACACGAGAAAATTGGCCAACATCATTCTGGCAAAATGGTAAAAAACTAAAAATAAAGCTGTAACCTTTTATTAGGAAACGAAAAATTAGAAAAGAAGACACATTATTTAAAAAGAATGTTGGGAAGTAAATATATATATTTTGAAATGTATAGGCCATACACAATGTACCTTTGATTACCATTTAATTCTTACATTAATCTCAATGAGAGTTTCTTTACATGACGGATTGTTTGACTCGATATAAAGGAGCATCGAACCAAATAATAAAATGATCTATATAATATATATTTAGAGACTCTGTGAATGGTCTGTAAAAAAAGAAACCATACTCAAGGGAATGCTCTAATTGAACGATTACTATTCAATCGTAAATGCATTTTATTCACTGGATTACAACGTTTAAAGATAGGAAACTTGCATACTTCCATCCCCTCCTCCTGAGATTATGCAGAATTACATAATTCTATTCACGTCTCCGCAAAGTGTGATGCCCAAACGGATTGAGAAACACGCTGATAGTACAAATTGATCTTAACTGTGTTATAGTTGCCAATCTTAAAATAAATTAGATTTTTAATACAAATAATACACATATAAAATACATTCTTCTGACGTAATTGAATCATATCATAATATGTGAGAATATCTTACTTGTGCACGTGCCCCAGTACCTTCCCTGTTAGTTGTTTCAGCCCCTCTTTGCTGGGTGTAAAACCAGGCTCCTTCGGAGTATCCATGACCAAATGTAATAATCCTTCGTTTTTTCCCGTTTACGTTAAAGTACCATGTCACAGTGCGAGATGGCACAACATACCGGACCGATACCCAGCGAATCAATGATTCAGTAAGACGTATCAGGAAAATTCACCACGGTGTTCACAGCGAAGAAAAAACGCCTACACAAGACAAATATGAAAAGTGGTCTGGCCCTGTCTACTTGTCATTATAAACTCATTAAACCGCCCCACGTGCGATGAAAGAATGCGCTGCAATGTCAGATTAGAATAAAGACATTTACGCACACTTTATGACGACGAGTTAAAAACGAGATCGGATTAGAAAAAAACTAAAGAGAGAAAATAAACTGTTCTTGATCCTCGTCTCGCACGGTCACCTTTTCGTGGAAAGTGACAGTTCGCTGGCTTTTTGGAAGTGAAGGGCTTTCAGCACCAAGGTCAGCGACAGGCTCGCGTGTAGCCCAAGCGGCGAGAGGATCCCGCCGCTGCTCCTGTGCCAGCGAGGAGTGCGCTGTGCGCCAGGCGGCTCGCTCCCGTCTCAGTACCAGCAGCTGTTCACTGCATTGGGAGGGGTAAGAGAGGGCGTTAAATGTTCACTTTCCATTCACAATTAATTGTATTGAGCACCAGGTACTCAGAACTATGCAATATGCGAAAACTAATAGTTTTATATCTACGAGAATGGCGCGTCACATTAGAAGTTTCAACATATGTGCTTTTATGTGTATTGTTCGTTTTCTATCAAAGGTCGCGTAAACCTCCTGGGGGCGGTGCTATGGAAACGCCACGGAACGAGGGGTGTTTCCCCCTCAACGTGTGTATGTGTGCTCGCGTAGAAAGAAAGGTATATTAATAATTCATACACAGACCTAGCTCGCAATCCCCTCCTTCTCTGTCTTACTGTCCTCCACATAAAAATGCATGTTATTTTTAAGCCAAACTTAAGATCTTGATGAAGTTTGCATTTGCATATATAGGCCTATATATATTTCTAATAGATGGGAAGCGTGGGAATTGTTTCCCATCACAGGGAGTGATGATAAGCATAATATTTTAAGAATTGTGATTTAAGACCCAGTTTAAAACAACAGATTTGTATGTAGAAAAGTCTGAACTAGCATTTACAAAGGAAATCAGTGCGCATCACAACAAGTAGTTGAGCGCCATTAGTGAAGCGCTGGCGTCATCTAGTGTTGATTTAGCATATTGCAGCAAGGACACGTGTAACATATTTAGACTGTCACTGTACTATACTTTATTTGGCACTCCTCTTTGTAATGCAAACAAAAAAGTCTTTCTTCAAATAATTCTTCATTAACATTCTTTTTCAGAGCAATCTGGTCAGAAGACCAAAACAATAAAATAAATACATATTTGGGCATTATGTTTAAGGCAAAGGCATGGGTGTCACGGTCCCCTGTGCACATAGACACCTAAAACTAAAAACATCACATGAAAGACTGTACAGTCAAAATGTACACATTTCACTGAGGTTACAGATGCTATACGTTTTAAATACGATATGTTTACAAGTATCAAGACACAAAATAAAGAAAAACTGTAAACTGTATTTGGAAACATTCACATCCAAAAAAATAGTGTCAAAAGCTTACAGCACAGAACACAGGCAAAAATGAATAGTTTAGCAAAAATGTGTCAACTTAATGTAGACAATTGATGTTCACACCACTAAAGGGGCAATAACATCCTTGTGTTAAAACCCGTAAGTCCCTGTAGAGAATGGTTGACATTGATGTCAATAATGCTCACCAAGAGTGTTATTTATAACATATCGACGAAACATCTGAAATGTTGAAGGATAAGTTCAGAATTTTCTAACCAAATGTCTTTGCATCAGGTTGTTAACCTCGCAAACTGCAGGAAATGTATTAAGAGTTCTATGCCCCTGTACAAACCAAATCAATCACATTCAAGCAACTTATTTGGAAGGGTGCGGTTAGTAATCCTGTTGATAATATTTTCCAATTATATACAACTGCTATAGACTGTAATACTGAAAGCTGCAGGACCTTTACACTGACACAGGAAATTTCAGAGTTGTCGTCTGAGCAACACTGCTATATCCAATGCAGTTATCAGAGTGAATATCAAAGGGGAGGTTTGAGAAAACTGACTGATGCATGGACATGATTACAAAAATCGGAACTATTCCTTTAGGTGTTCCTTTACAAAAGCTTGATTTCTCCAAGTAATGATGAAAGCTAATGTTCATTTAACATCAGATCTTGTTTGATTATACAGATATACCATATGTGCAAACTTTAGCAGACGCATGAAGAATGACAAGGTAAGTGAAGCCATCATCATCCCAACAGCCTCCGTTTTTGGATTTGTATCAGAAAACATTGCAGGTTATTACATATCTTAACCTGTTGCACAATTCTGACCAAATAACATGTCAGCTAAATTATCAGTCTGAAGTTTTAAATACATCAGTTGGCAAATCTTCTACAATGTACATCACTGGTTATGCATGTACTTGCTTTCAAAGAAAGCCCTTTATTAAAAAAGATATAATAATAAGTACTTCAATAATCTACCTTTACAGATACATGATATGCAAGCGCTACAGAATTGACAATAACAATCAATGTTCTCTGATAGTCAAAATAAGCACAGTCCAAAATCCACTGAACTGCCTAAATGTTACATTGTCGCATTATACTGAACTTTAAGGAGGCAAAGAAATTGTTGCTTGCTTTTATCAACAGCATTAAAATTAAACGAAGATTTATTACCAAATCTCTTGCACACAAGATCTAACAGACACACTATAAGCAAAATTAACAATACATGTAGTTCTTTCACAGTCAGACATACAAGGTAAAACATGCCGATTACTTCTTTGAAAACAAAACAATATCATAACAGCAAGAGGAACAGACATAAAACTTTATTGCCTATATATAAATGTTTCAAACGTCTTTTTAAATAAAAAATCTGATTTCCACATACTGCTTGGGTAGCAACGGTTCCCGGTGAACATGAAGAGCAACAGGAGGCTGCATTCGAGAGGGTTCTGACATTATTGAGGTCTATATTCAAGCATTTTCACTGTGATGCTTAGCAACAGGCAACAGCTTTGCTTTAAAGAGCAGCTATTTTAGTGTATCCCCCTCGGTCAGAAAATGTACGTTTGCAGAGTCTTTTATTTTTTTTGGTATATAGTTCTGGCAGTTGAGGACAGGCAGGTTCTCTTTATCAACCATTGGATAAAGAGTTTGAAAAGAATTCCTCCATGCATTGCGGCGTAGAGTATACAGAGCAATCCCTGAGAGCTCAGTGATTAAATAACTTGAGAGAGCACCTTGTGTTTATTTGGACTAGATGGCAGCAGTGATGCGGTTTCTGTGGACAATGAGAAACTCTGACTCAGCTGAAACTTCAGTTTCTCCACTTCATAGTTGTGCAGGTATTCCTGAACCAGATAGCGTTCACGTTTTATTCGGGCCTTTACTTCTGAAGGGACATCTGGTATCAGCCATGCCACAAAGAATTTTACCACAAAAACAACATGCTGAAAAAGAAGGGAGAAGAACAGACATCAAGTGTACAATAAACTAAATTCTAACACTAGTTTCTTTATTAAACATTAAATGCTCCATTGCCTTGATCACAAATCTTTGTTCAATAATTTATTTTTTTAAATCTTTATAGTTGTAGTTCATCAGAAAATGAAATGCCCTTTAATTTACTTGATTTAATCCTCATTCCATACTTGGTATATATGGCTTCTTATCTTCAGCTGAACACAGGTGACTATCTATAGATCTATATACCTATAGCAGCATGACATTTAGCTTGTTTTAAGCTTTTATTTTATTGTCATGTTAATCCAGTATTGCTTTACATTCCATGCAGTGATGCATAAATTACGGTTTGTTTAACTGTTCTGGATTGTCAATATAAAGCATCAGGTTGCCCAAATGAAAATGATGAGCACTTTGAGTGATCGAAGTTCTTACTTCCATAATGATGATGAAAGCTAGCTTTGCAGCCAAGATGTGCCAGAACTGCATAGTGTGTGTGTACTGCTTTTCATGACCAGGTGGGTATCTGTAGTCCCGATAGCTGAAAAAAAATTGCATACAGCATTAAAGCAACACTTTATAGTTTTCAAACATAAAATAATGTCTCTAAATAATTTAGACTACCGAATTCTACTACAACTGCTAACTGAGCAGCCTCAAAGCAGATACAACCACGCTTTTTAAGTTCAGTGTTCGGGTCGATAAACACAGCCCTGCGGAAGAGTTTCCAAATGTTGTTTCTGCATTCTACATTCGTTCCATTGCTTCCCTTCCATCAGTTTAGTCAACAAATTCATGTGTATTGTGCTGCCCACGGGGAAGCTTATCGACGCTGGTAACAGACAATTATGCTTATCAACCACATAGGGAAACCCGTGAGCAAATGTTCCATAATGTTGCTTTAAAGGCATAAATCCCATGATTAAACAAAATATTACAGTAACACTGTACAGTAAGGTTCTATTTGTTAACAATAGTCGATGCAAAATGAACTAAGCTTGAACTAACAATTAACCACTGTATTTGAATTACAAAAGATTAATTGCAAAGACAACGAGATCCTGCCGATATGCCTTATTCAACATTTGCATGGTTAGACCCTATCTCA
This sequence comes from Barbatula barbatula, assembly GCF_947034865.1. Taxonomy (NCBI): domain Eukaryota; kingdom Metazoa; phylum Chordata; class Actinopteri; order Cypriniformes; family Nemacheilidae; genus Barbatula; species Barbatula barbatula. Next base: position 19,040,626 of record NC_136766.1, on the reverse strand, counting down.
CGGAGCATGCCGCACAACTCCTTGTCCAGGCCCTGGTAATCTCAAGGTTGGACTACTGCAATGCTCTCCTTGCTGGTCTTCCTGCAAAGGCTATCAAACCACTTCAGCTGGTTCAAAGCGCAGCAGCACGCCTCGTCTTCCAACAGCCTAAAAGGGCTCATGTGACACCCATTTTCGTCTCTTTCCACTGGCTACCAGTTGAAGCCTGTATCAGATTCAAGTTACTGAGGTTTGCCTACAGGACTATCACTGGATCTGCACCGGCATACTTTCACACCTACACTCCTACACCGATCAAGAACCCTGCGTTCAGCAAACGAGCGGCGCCTTGTAATGCCTTCTCATAAGGGCATTAAAATTGCATTCCCGCTCATTCTCCTTCACAACTCCTTCCTGGTGCACATTCTTCCTAATGCGGTCCGGTTAACCACATCTCTCACAACATTCAAAAAACTACTTAAAACACACCTCTTCTGTGAATACTTGACAGACAAATGAAAAGGAAAAAAACTCTTGTAGAGAAACTGTAGGAAAATGTATCCATATTTTTTTTACTGTATGATATATACGGATTTTCTCTCTAATACAAAAATGTAACATTACTAAAAACTCTGACACCCAAGAAGTAACCCCTTTTTATCCCTTTCAACTGGATTGCAGGATCATTTCAGGTCAAATTGTTTCCCCAATTTTTGTAGAAGTGATTGTTATTATACTACTGGTAAAATGTGTTTTTAAAAGTTGTTTTTTCTATTCTACACTCAGGTGGACACATACCTGCATGTAGTGATGGTAGAGCTGTTAAACCAGGATGGGTTTTCCTCTGGCTCTGGTTGATTATCAAGTGGGATCTGAGAGATGTTGTAAAAGGAGAGACTGTTGGTGATGTAACCTCTCATAGTGGCCTCGCTGCCTGGGTGGTAGGCGTAAAGGTAGACCAGGCGAGGGATCATATCCGAGGTGAATGCAACGATGAAGGCCTAAACGTTTAATTTAAAGACAGAAAAATTCAAAAGAATTGTAGATGCTTGATGGTTAAAATTATATTATGTCCTGCTTTGTTAAAAGGGTGTGGCACTGCTTATCAGTTAACTAAGTAAAATGGTTGACATATATGTACATACATTTGTGACCACGGACAAGATGGCCACTACATTAAGAATCTCTTCCCAGGCTCCGATGTTGCGTGCTTTTGCTGCCACCGGCCTTCGAAACTGTGTAGTAAACTTCCAAGCATCGACTCGCACCTCCAGGATGTTGTTAAAGAGAGCAAGAAGAGGGGCCAGTGGAAAAGAGGCCACGAAAAGTGTTATGAAGCCAAACTGGATCACTGTCCAAAACACACATTAAACATATCAAATTAAAACTGTTAAAGCACACAAATGCCATAATGTGTATTTGAGCTAATCCTACCCATCTCCAGATACTCATAGAAGAGCCCAAACTGGCTGAAGTTCTGCAGATCATGGTCCTGCTCCCATCTGCCGTATGTACATTCCGGATGACTCCGGCCTTTCCTGCTGCCCCACCAGTTCCTGAGAAGTCTGTGACATTGACACAAGGGACCATTACAGTACGCGTTTTAGTTTGCATTCAAATTTTGTCAAGAGAATAATCCTCAAAATACATATTGTATGTGAAATATGCATGGTATTCTTAGAGGTCAAATTAAAAAATGTAATCCTTACGGCAGCAGAGCTTCCTGGACATTCCCAACCATTTGTTTTCCAGCCATGACGATGACCAGCTGTGTGCTGAGCTCAATCAGACAACCCCCAGGGTCACACTAAATGTTAAAATAAACTAATCTTTACATGTGTGTACAAATCATTTCATAAGCCATTGAGACTTTCCATTTAAGTTATAAGCCAGTAGTCAAAATCTTTGTTTAGCCAATCAGAAGACTTAGAGTTGAGTTTCTGTTATCCAGTTATTTTGCGCATTCACAGTGCAGCTTATATATGAGAAGCTAAGAATAGACTAGTCAAGTGTAACACAATAATTAGCTATTTATCGTGTTGGAAAATGTTACACGGTTGTTTTTAAGACAGCAGAGATTAAGTGTTGCCGCTCTACAGCTCCATCTCTGATTACAACATTTGTGTCTTTCTAGGGTGGGGCTCAAATCAAATTCAGTGGCTAAGCCTGACAGACATTCAAGAATGTCCAACATCAAATACAGTACCACTAAAGAGAATGATGTCTTCTGGAGCGCTGATATTTCACACTGTCTCACCTCTTCATTTCTCAGTCTGCTCCACTTTCCAAACATATAACTGTAGTTGCCAGGATGACCCACAAACTTTCCTTTAAAAAACGCCACATAGAAACAGGAAGAGTAGTAGTTCACGAACTGGAACATAAACATCTTCGTTGTCAGCTTGTTCTCATACTCCAGATGCGTCTTGGGAATTTCTGGAAAAAATAAACAGATATTAGTCCCCAAAAAAAAGCCGAACCACATCTTGACTCTGAAAATAGCATCTGAGGATATTCATTTCAGACCACTCACCCATATCAGTAATCCAAATGGCCACATGTTCATAAAGGAAATTGAGGACGAGGATAATGACGAAGTTGATGCAGGATGCGGTGACGGATGTTGCAAGCTGAGGGGTGATGAGGGAGCCGACCAGCTGGATCTTACTGGTGGGGCTGTCCTTCATGACGCTGGCAAACGCTGCATAAACTGATAATCTGTAAGCGATCACTCCCATAATACAGGCCACTACCAGTAACGTCTAACAAAAACAAGACACATGGAAGAACATTTTGAAGGGCTGATCTTACTATGAAAACTAAGTATGCATGGCAAACATACATAACCTCGACGTCCAAAAAGTAGAAGTTCACTAACTCACCCAGAAGAGAACAGTTGCTCCAGACAGGCAAAATCGAGCACATTTGCTAGTCAGAGGAAGATAAGGCTCAATTTCCTGTTATCAAACAGAGTGTCAACAAGGTCAAGCCGTGTTTAACTGCATTAACAGACATGTAACGATACATTTATGTATGTAAGTTACTTTTGTGTGAATCAAAATGACTTAACTAAAATGAATTGCTAACATATAAAACCATAAATGAGATGTATAAATGAATGTAAAGTGAATTTCACCATGACATCAAACTCGACCCCCATATTTCAATACACATTTCTCATTTTAACAAACAAACAACTAAGAAATCAAGATTGGCCCCCACATATCAACATTTTTCTCATTTTAAAATACAAACAAAGTAATGTTTTTGTTCATTCACATTAATGTTTTGAATTCCATGTGCAAATCCATCAGTTTGCTGTATCTCATGATGTCATTTATTATATTCGAAGAGAAGAGCATTAAAATCCCTTAATGTAAGGCTAGCTGTGGATTTTTCTGCATATGACATGGTCAGATGCTAAGATAAAGCTGTTATTGATGTTACAGTGTAATATTTGATCAGACAGGTGAAAAGATAATTTTCATCAGCTCATTTCAAACATTAATCAAACTGACCGGAACTACCAGGGCATTCGTTTGAATGCATACATACCAGCCGATCAGAATCGAGTATTCAAACACACTATGGCATAATTGCAGGTACCTGTGTGATGCGGTTGCGTCTGGTGTGTGTGCACTTCAACTCAAACTCTGGCCTGATCTGGAGCTGCTGCTGTTCCTCCTCAAAGTCCACGAGATCCCACTCATACTCCAGACGGGCCTGCCGCCGCTTCCATAACTCCAGGAACAGGGTCACTTCACAGCGGTAACAAAAAAAAGAGCAAGAGACCATAAATATCCTTAGCATCACCCACCAGAGAATTATTTAAGACCAGCTGATTTTATATACTGAATTATTTATACATATTTATATTCAACCAACACATGGTGGTCCTTTTACAAAACATATTTATTTTTGCCAAAATAATTGTCCTTAAACTTCTCACAAAGTTTAGAAGCTGAATATATATTTCTTAATGTATGAGTAAACAGTACACTGAGTGCAGGAATATTCATGCAGTAAAGATTAATGAAATGACTTCATAAGCAGAACTTGGATTCTAGTATGAATAAATTCAGCATTCAGTAATTGACACAAAGTATGCGCCACTACCCTCAAATGATTTTCCAGACAGTGATACATTACAAACAACACACACAATTACACTACTTCGTTGGGGATTCATGTAGTGAGCACATTCTGCCGCCTATTATTTGACTACATGAATACTTTGAAACGCTTTCTGCACAGTTATTATGGAGTATTTTAATGACATTAGTCTTTGAAGCAAAAAAGCATGTTGAATAACCACTAATCAAAAACAAACCTGTTGCATTACCAGTGCTTGCATGTTTAGAGTCTAAATTCAATATGGTTGTACAATAAAGATGTGAATATTTCAAATTGAAATAGTTTCACCGTTTATAAATTCAATAATCAAAATTCACCATTTAATTTTCAAAAAACTTGTTTTGAAATACAACCTTTAATATTCAACAGAAAAATTTCAGTTCATATTATTTCGGTTAAAAAAATTGCTTCTACAAATTCAGGGGTTCAAATTTGGCTTGAAATTCTAAGTTTCACATCCGGGAATCCCAGAAGGAGCAATAGAGCGCCGATTCCTCATATCCATGATCTCTACATGCTGCCTGACCGCTTCACCAGCAGATGGTGCAAGTCGGTTCTGAAGAATATCAAAGCAAAAAATGCAGATACTTTTTTTATATGTTTGCCAAACAGTCCTCTCACCTGCTCCATTAAGTGCATTTAGTTGTTCTCATAGATCTCCTAGTACTGCTATCTATAGTACAAGTTTATGTTTGTATTTGGCTTGCTATACTCATTCATTAACTTTTACGTGCATATGATACATGTACATTTAGTCATTTAGTAGCATTTAGCATTTTTATCCAAAGCAACTTATAAAGAGTTCATGGAGCAATAAAGCGATATGTCATACAGGAGCAAAACAACATTAAGTAGGTACAGTGGGGCAAAAAAGTATTTAGTCAGCCACCAATTGTGCAAGTTCTCCCACTTAAAAAGATGAGAGAGGCCTGTATTTTCGACATAGTTACACTTCAACTCTGAGAGACAGTATAGGAAAAGCAAATCCAGAAAATCACATTGTCTGATTTTTAAAGAATTTGTTTGCAAATTATGGTGGAAAATAAGTATTTGGTCACCTACAAAAAAAGCAAGATTTCTGGCTCTCACAGACCTGTAACTTCTTCTTTAAGAGGCTCCTCTGTCCTCCACTCGTTATCAGTATAAAAGACACCTGTCCACAACCTCAAACAGTCAGACTCCAAACTCTACTATGGCCAAGACCAAAGAGCTGTCAAAGGACACAAGAAACAAAATTGTAACCCTGATCCAGGCTGGGAAGACTGAATCTGCAATAGGTAAGCAGCTTGGTGTGAATAAATCAACTGTGGGAGCAATTATTAGAAAATGGAAGACATACATGACCACTGATAATCTCCCTCGATCTGGGGCTCCACGCAAGATCTCACAAGAACGTTGAGCAACAATCCCAGAACCACACAGGGGACCTAGTGAATGACCTGCAGGGAGCTGGGACCAAAGTAACAAAGGCTACCATCAGCGACACACTACGCCGCCAGGGACTCAAATCCTGCAGTGCCAGACGTGTCCCCCTGCTTAAGCCAGTACATGTCCGGGCCCATCTAGAGAGCATTTGGATGAACCAGAAGCGGTAAAAACTCAACTTGTCGTGTTGGAGGAGAAAGAATGCCGAGTTGCATCCAAAGAACACCATACCTACTGTGAAGCATGGGGGTGTAAACATCATGCTTTGGGGCTGTTTTTCTGCAAAGGGACCAGGACGACTGATCTGTGTAAAGGAAAGAATGAATGGGGCCATGTATAGTGATATTTTGAGCAAAAACCTCCTTCCATCAGCAAGGGCATTGAAGATGAAACGTGGCTGGGTCTTTCAGCATGACAATGAAACACACCGCCCGTGCAATGACGGAGTGGCTTCGTAGGAAGCATTTCAAGGTCCTGGAATGAAGATTTAAAAGGGAGTTGAAAATCTGTGTTGCCCAGCGACAGCCCCAAAACATCACTGCTCCAGAGGAGATCTGCATGGAGGAATGGGCCAAACTACCAGCAACACTGTTACAGAACCAGCAACACTGTTACAGAAAACATTTGACCACTGTCATTGCCAACAAAGGGTATATAAAAAACTATTGAGATTATTGACCAAATACTTATTTTCCACCATAATTTGCAAATCAATTCTTTAAAAATCAGACAATGTGATTTTCTGGATTTTTTTCTCATTCTGTTTCTCATAGTTGAAGTGTACCTATGATGAAAATTACAGTTAAGTACCATCTTTAGTCATCAAATAATGGTTTGAGTTTCGGGATGAGAAAAGTCCACTTATCCATTCAGTTAATTACTGAACCATACTGTGTATTGAGTTTTTAAAATAAAACAAGCCAATTGCATGAAACTATTTGAATGACACATGCGGTGGTATATGATTAAATGTGCCAGAAAACAACACAACAAGATTTCAAAGCATTGCATTGGTTACATAACACCATCACAATAAACGTAACATTTAAATTCTAATAAAACATTTTATTTTGGTATAAAACTAAATAGAAAATATATATATATAAATTTTAAACAGACAATAGAAGTAAATGAAATAGTAGTGCAAACAGATGTAAGAACAAGCCATGAAAATTTTTTTATCAGAACGTAAAATAATCTACAATATAAATAACATATTAAAATAAGTATTTTCTTAAAAACGTAATTGTAAGGAAAGGAAATAAATGCTTAAACTTAAACCAATGACCACTTAAAAGAGAAATATCAAGGAAATAATTATGCCTACTTTTCATCTGAAATCTCTCTATACGCAAACTAAATAAAGCCAATATGTATAAAGGCTATATGAACGAATGCATAAAAAATAAACAGAAATACTGCAACAATAAAGACACCTATCTTACTTGTTTTGCCTTCGGTGTTAGTTCTGGTATTCTGGTAATACGGCTGGACATCCTAAAATTCTTATTTTGCTATTTTGTGCTTTTTGCGTTCATACTCAGGGCTGTTCAGCATTTCTGTAGCCTACGCTTTGTCATTTGCTCTGAAGATTAAGCACGGTACATCGGTCCTGATGGTGGTCCGTGGACGCCAAGAGATAGACAGGCTACAGGCACTTAGCAAATCTTACAAGATTATACGTTTTTGTTCCACCATGCCACATGTTCGGGTCTAAAACGTTGACAAAATATGTCTTTGCACATGTCGTGTCCGATATGGCATCGGGTCCCTGGTAATTTAATATGAATGTGGTTTTGGCGAATCTACCCGAAAGACACAAATTAAATCAATTTAATGGTTAGGTGAACAACAAGTATTTGTTACACCAAACTATGCATAATTAGGTTAATACCGTGAGTGATTGACATTTTAGCATTTCACGAACAGACATCAACTCAAGCAGTGTGTCGTAAAGCGTGTGGCACATTATTGGGAAACGCACACAGCATGCAACAAAAGTTTGAATCTTTGTGCTTAAAAAACATTTTACAGCTGTTAGATCCATAACGCCATGAGGTAGACTTAGCTGCAGGCCTGCACAAGACGTTTCGGGTCTAGTCTAAGCTGCTAGATGAAATCTCAGTTATTTGACCACTTTAAACACAATAAATGTGATGTAAATGCTGATGATGTTTACTATTTATGTGAACATGATGTGCTGAAGTAAAAAATTACTTAATTCCTTCAAGCCAGAGTAGATGGGCACTCAAAGTCTGAGCATAAAAGGCCTAGAGTGTGTCTGTGCGGACTGCTGGCAGTCAATTTCTGATGATGCATAAGAAGAGATCTATTAACAGATTAACTGTGTGGCACACATATAAAAATAATCTGCATTTATTGCTTTGATCTATGTCAGAACCGACTTGCACCATCTACTGGTGAAGCGGTCAAGCAGCAGGTAGAGATCATGAATTGGCGGAATCGCCTTTCTATTGCTTCTCCTGGATTTCTCGGATGTGAAACTTTGAATTTCAAGCTGAATTTTAACCACTGAATTTGTGGAAGCAAATTTTTTAACCAAAATTATATTAACTGAAATGTTTCTCTTGAATATTAAATGATGTATTTTAAAACAAGTAGAATTTTTTTAAATTGTGAATTTTGATTATTGAATTTAGAAACGGTGAAACTATTTCAATTTGAAATATTCACATCTTTATTGTACGACCATATTGAATTGCAGACTCTAAACATGCAAGCACTGGTAATGCAACAGGTTTGTTTTTGATTAGTGGTAATTCAACATGCTTTTTTGCTTCAAAGACTAATGTCATTAATATACTTCCATATGTTATTATTTCTCATTAAACCTTGCGTTTTGTATAACCAACTCCTGATCAGATTCTACAGAAACTCATACATTTTCAAACAGAATAGACAATTATGGTCTTTACAGATTCATTTAGTAAATATATGCCAAGATTAGCACAAGATGTGATTAACACTCCAGCACACCACCAGAGGGAGTTATTGAGAAGGTATATTTATAAAGTAGGCCTAACTCACCCCAAATACCCATGAACATGGCAAAGAACACTGTCCCCTCATTATCAAACAGATGGGATTGCTGAGAAAAAACGTTCATAAGAAAAACAATTCAGGCATCATATTCTTAAGCAACTTCAATGTGACTGAACTGTTCTTACCCATGATGATAGACAAGTTGAATTGAGTTTCCAGTAGCTGCACTTTTTATCACAGAGTGGACACATGACAATCTTTCCACCGATTTCAACGTTACAGATCTCCTTACTGAAAACACATGTTCAAGGAAGAAGAGAAAAAAACTGTGATCACAGGTTATCCAAGAGCATTAACATCGTCAAAATTGTTCATCCTGTTTGAAACAACAAACCTTGTGATGTTGTCATCGTAACTGAGCATGCCATAAACAAAGCAGATCAAACCCATGACTGCAGCAAAAAACAGCATCTCTGTGTAAAAGCCCAACCAGGCGAAGTAGATTCCAATCTTCTCACCATAGTACTTTCTATGACACAAATAGAAATGTAGAAATGCAATGATCTGATACGCTGCTCTGTAACACTGAGACAGATAAGGGTCGTTTTGTTGCACTAGTAGCCTGGAAATTACATCAGTTTTATACAAAAATCAAAATACAAAATGTAAACAGTGTCCTCACTTTATTAGGTTAAGCGGCTGCTCCTTGTAAAAGCAGAGGAATCGAGCCCAATTCTTATACAGGTGAAACCGCTCGCTCTCACACTGCATGTCTTGTGATTTCTTCCAATACCGACACTGAGAAACAAACAGCAACCAGATTACAACTAGTTAACGTGTTTAAGAGAAGAAGCTACAATAAAATGAAACTAAAATGAACACTCACATCATGAAGAGGGTAGGCTGAGGTATAGGTGCCATTGTTCAACAGTCGCTTGATTCCAGTCTTGTCCTTTTCTTTACGGTCTTCCTTGTAGTAAGGACAGCGGGTGAGGATGTAGTACACAATCCTGTTACGAGTAGAAGGAGGGAAAAACGTCTCCTTATCCTCGATGAGAAAGAAGTCCACCTTACTCTTGTCAAAAGTTGCAGTAAAGTAGTCCGGCTCCGGTGTCATGATGTTCTCCGGCAGCCGAAAAGGACGCGTAAACCACTTCTGCGGGCCTTCTTGCACTTTGGGCCTAATGTCGCTTTCTTTAAAGGGCACTTTGATCTTAAGCACATCAGCGTAGGTGGCCAGCACCTCCCAAGGAGCGTGGATCTTCAGGTAATATGTCTTACGGTCATCAGATTCCTTCAGGGGTGATATTTTGGAGTTAGATGTTATTTATGACAACATAAAATTGTATCAGAGATCTATTTCCAAACTAATTATGCGTTTTAAATTATATTCATTATTTTTTATTTTATCAAAAATCTTGAAAACAGAAAAGACATATTAAAGGGATAGTTAACTCGAAAATTTTAAATCAATCATCGTTTCCACACCCTCTTGTCATTTCAAACCTGTATGACTTACTTTCTTTTTCCAAAGATATTCTGAAGAATGTTGGGATACCGAACACAGAAACTGACGGCACCCATTTACTTCTATTGTATGGATACAAAACCCATAGAAGTGAATGGGTACCGTCGCTGCTCGGTTCACAACATCTTCTTTTGAGTTCTGCAGAACAAAGAAAGTCATACAGTTTTGAAATGACAAGAGAATGATTTGATGATGACAGAATTTTCATTTTTGAGTAAACTATAACTTTAAGTACAGCATCTGTGATTCAACACCTAACCGATTTATCTTCAGTCTCCAGCTCCAGACCAGCCCGCTCCAGGTTGGCTTCAAATTCTCTTCTTCTCTCCTGGATGACAAACCACACACACAAAATCCTTCCTTGTTTTACCTACGTTAATGAACTACATTTACATTTAGTCATACTATATCATTAATAGTTGTTGCATCCACCCAACTCTCTTTTTACATTTACATTTATGCATTTGACGGACTCCTTTATCCAAAGCGAATTACATTGCATGATACTATACATTTGTATTTGAGTATGTGCAATCCCTGGGATCGAACACATGACCTTGGCGTTGCTTGCACAATGCTCTAACCACTGAGCTACAGGGAAGCTATAAGTCACTGTTTTTTATTAGTCACTGTTTGTGGAAATAGGAAATTGTTTGACATATAAGGATCTAAAAATTTTAACAAGCTTTGTCTTCAGAGTAAACATATATTCCCATAGGACTTTGTGGCAAGGTAAGAGACACTACGGACACAAGACGGCAGATGTAAACAACCCCGGAGGGGAATTTTATTAGGACAGTGTAGAAAAAAACCACAATCCAATGGTGACACCCCAGGGTGCTTGTGATTAGGAAGCTGCCAGTCCGTGCTCGTGCCAATAGTGCAGTTTTTCCGTCCTCGGGTTACTCACTGGACTCTGAGGGAAGAGAAGAGTGTTAGTTCTTTGGGAGAACAAGCCTCCCTCAGTAGTGTGTGTGTGCAGTTTATATGCCCGGTAGTTAATTGGCATCAGGTGTGGTTGATCAGCATTAGCTGCCGGGCCATTTCCCAGGTGATGCTGATCCTGAATCTGTACCCTCCGCCACACTCCCCCCCCCCAGCATCGACCTGGTATCCAGGCGTCTTCTGTGGGAACCTCGGGGAGATAGTAAGGGTGGGAGGGGAATGTTGCCTGACAGACCTGCCCAGCCGGACCACATTCGAGACAGCCCGTCCGCGTTGCCGTTCGAGGTCCCGGCTCGATGTCGTACCGTGAAGTGGAAGTCCTGGAGCGCGAGGAACCATCGGGTCACCCGTGCGTTGGTGTCCTTTGCTCTTGACATCCACTGTAGGGGGGCATGGTCTGTGATCAGGGTGAAACTACGGCCCAGCAGGTAGTAACGCAGCTCCAAGACTGCCCACTTCACGGCAAGGGCCTCTTTTTCCACCGCGGCGTACCTGGTCTCGGCCGGCGTCAGTTTTCGGCTTATGTAGGTGACGGGGTGTTCTTCTCCTTCCTGGATCTGAGATAGGACGGCCCCCAGGCCAGTGTCAGAGGCGTCCGTCTGGAGGAGGAACGGGCTGCTGAAGTCCGGGGCGTATAAGACCGGCGACGAGGTGAGGGCTTGTTTGAGGGTCTGGAATGCCGTTTCTGCCTGGTCCGTCCACTCCAGGGTCTCCGGTAGCCCTTTCTTCGTCAGGTCTGTCAGGGGGCTGGCTATCGAGGAGAAATGAGGAATGAAACAGCGATAGTAGCCCGCCAACCCTAGGAATGCACGCACCTGAGTCTTTGTTGTCGGACGGGTCGCCGCCCGCACGGCCTCTACCTTCTTTTCCTGGGGTTTGATGAGTCCCCGACCGATCTGGTACCCCAGGTACTTGGCTTCCGTCAGACCCAGGTGGCACTTCTTTGGGTTGGCTGTGAGTCCAGCCCGACGTAGCTCGTCGAACACCCTCCTGAGTCGGTCCAGGTGTTCCTCCCAGCTTTCAGAGTGTACCACCACATCGTCTATATAGGCTGCCGCATAGTTCTGGTGGGGTCGTAACACGATGTTCATCATCCTTTGAAACGTTGCCGGGGCTCCGTGTAGGCCGAATGGTAGGACTCGGTATTGCCAATGGCCGCTGGGGGTGCTGAAGGCAGTCTTTTCTTTGGCCTCATCTGACATTGGCACCTGCCAGTAGCCCTTGGTGAGGTCAAGTGTCGATATGTACCGAGCCCTACCAAGTCGATCAAGCAGCTCGTCTACCCGCGGCATGGGGTACCCGTCGAACGAGGAGACTTCGTTGAGCTTTCTGTAATCATTACAAAACCGGAGGGTGCCGTCTGGTTTTGGGACCATCACAATCGGGCTGGACCACGGGCTACGGGATGGCTCAATGACCCCTAGTTGGAGCATCCGCTGTATCTCTTCCTCGATAACCAACCGACGGGCTTCGGGTACACGGTAGGGCCGTTGCCGTACAACGACTCCAGGCTCTGTCCGGATGTCGTGTTTAATCACATTGGTTCGACCCGGGTGCTCTGTGAACACATCCTTGTACTGACGGACCAAGGCTTCAAGCTCGGTCTTCTGGGCCGCTGACAACTGCTCCCCCAGGTCCATGATTGGGTCGGCCTCCTGGGCATATGCAGCCACTTGTTCCCGCGGGGCGACCCACCTCTTAAGCAGGTTGATATGGTAGATTTTCTCCTCCTTCCTTCGTCCAGGCTGACGTATTCGGTACGTGACTGGTCCCACCTTCTCGACCACGGAGTATGGGCCCTGCCACGACGCCAGAAACTTCGAGGTGGAGGTGGGCACAAGGACGAGCACTCGCTCGCCAGGATGTAATTCTCGTGCCTGAGCGGGTCGGTCGTATACCCTCTGCTGGGCGCGCTGGGCCTCTGCAAGGTGTTGTCTCACCAGGGGCATCACCCTGTCGATCCGTTCACGCATCTCCGTCACATGTTCGATCACCGTCCGATGGGGCGTAGGCTGCTGTTCCCATGCTTCCCGTGCTATGTCCAGCAGTCCTCTGGGCTGACGGCCGAACAGCAGCTCAAACGGGGTGAATCCGGTGGAGGCCTGGGGAACTTCCCTGACCCCAAACAGGACATAGGGTAGCAAGAGGTCCCAGTCGCGCCCATCTTCAGCTACCACTCGCCGTAGCATCCGTTTAAGGGTTTGGTTGAATCGTTCAACCAGTCCGTCCGTCTGTGGATGGTAAACTGACGTGCGCATCTGCTTGATCTGGAGCAGCTGGCAGAGGTCCTTCATCAGCCGGGACATGAAGGGAGTGCCTTGGTCCGTCAGGATGGCGCTAGGGATGCCCACCCTGCTGAACAACATAAAGAGCTCTTTGGCGATGTTTTTCGCGGTGGCTTTGCGCAAGGGGATGGCTTCAGGGTACCGAGTGGCGTAGTCCACGATGACCAGGATGTGTTCATGGCCCCGGGCGGACTTCGGCAACGGCCCTACCAAATCCATGCCGATCCGACCGAAGGGTACCTCAATGATGGGCATCGGTATCAACGGGCTGGGGGGCGGGCGCCGAGGAGATGTTCGCTGGCAGGTAGGGCAGCTTTGGCAGAAGCTCCTCACTTCTGCATCAATCCCTGGCCAGTGGAACCGGTCCCGGATTCTCTGTAAGGTGTTCTGGGCCCCCAGGTGTCCTGCCATCGGGTGGGAGTGAGCCAGTTCGAGGACCGCTTCTGTCTTGGTCCTCGGCACCACTAGGAGATGTTTGAGTTCCCCCCGCCGCTGCGCGACACAGTAGAGTAAGCCGTTCTTGACCACGAAGTGGGGGAGAGGGTGAGGTGCAGGGAGTCGATCTTCCCCCTCTAACACTCGGACCTGGTTCCAACAATGCTTCAGGCGCCCATCTTCTCGCTGTTCGCGACCGAACGTTCCTCCTGCGGTGACCTGGTGAAACAAATCCATAAATACATTAGGTGGGGGGTTATGGCACTCACCCTCCCTCTCGCTGCCAGTGGCCACGAACGACGGCTGCTTGTCTCGGGTCCGTGGTGCTCGACGTCTTTGGCGTCCCACGTTGCCCCGCTTCTCCCGGACTGTGGTGGCAAGGAGTCGCTCGAATCCGGGCCAGTCCCTTCCCAATACCACTGGTACCGGGAGGTCCTGGACAATGCCCACCTCGATCTGCCATGTCCCTGGCTCGGCTGTGATGGCCACCCGGCGTGTTGGCACATGCTGGGTGTCGCCATGGACACAGGTAATCGGAATGGTGGCTTTGCTGTCAGGTAGCGGCCGTGCCACAGTGGGCTGGACCAGGGTGATGGCACTGCCCGAGTCAAGCAGGGCCCGGTGTGACCTCTTTCCTATCCAGATGGCTCTTATAGGTGCTCCCTGGGGCATGGTGCGGTGCATGGTGCATCCTGTCACCCATGCACGGATGCCGGGGGACGGGGGTTCGGTGGGCATGGGTTCGTCCAAGGGTTCAGGGGCCGGCGGCCTACTCACTGGTCGGATAGTACCCTCCGGTCGTCGCCTGTCGAATCCACCCCTCCGGGGTGCCGTCCTCTCTCTCTCTCCAGCATCTCGGGCGGATGAGGCTTCCGCTAACTCCACAGCCTCTACCAAGTCTTTCGTCGTCTTCGGGTTCATCATGCTCACCGATCGTTGGAGATGTCGGGGAAGGGCACGCAAGAGACGGTCTATCATCACCCTCTCTGCGACCTGCAGTGCTGTGGAGTCGTCCGCCAGCAGCCAGAGGTGAACTAGGCGTGTCAATTGGGCGACTTGCTGCCGTACCGGTGCGTGTTCGTCATAGCTCCATCTGTGAAACTGTTGAGCTGCACAGGGAGGTGATAACCCCCCTCGGGCTAGGATCTCGCTTTTCAGCACCTGGTAATCGTCAGCCTGTGCAGTCGTTAAGGCATAGTATGCTCGCTGCGCTTCTCCCGTCAAGAAGGGTGCTAGGATGCGTGCCCATTGATCATTCCTCCACCCCTCCCTGGTGGCGATTATTTCAAATGTATGCAGATACGCCTCAACGTCATCTTGGGCCGACATCTTCGTCAATAGAAGAGCAGCCTGGTGACGGGGTTCGGCTAGCGGCGCTCGTGATGCTGCTGCTTGGAGCTGTTCACGCTCTCGGTCGGCTTGCTCTTGTCTGGCCACCAGCTGGTCAAAGCACTGCTGCTGGCGGACTGACACCTCCGTGAGTCGACGTAGGATTTCCTCCATTTTAGTCGCGGAGAGAGAGAGGCGTGTCCGTAGTTCCTGAGACGGAATTAAATCACAGATGTTATGGAAAAAAAAAATTCCGCTGGCTTGAAGGTCTCTTACCACTATGCCCGCATTCTCCACCACTTGTGGCAAGGTAAGAGACACTACGGACACAAGACGGCAGATGTAAACAACCCCGGAGGGGAATTTTATTAGGACAGTGTAGAAAAAAACCACAATCCAATGGTGACACCCCAGGGTGCTTGTGATTAGGAAGCTGCCAGTCCGTGCTCGTGCCAATAGTGCAGTTTTTCCGTCCTCGGGTTACTCACTGGACTCTGAGGGAAGAGAAGAGTGTTAGTTCTTTGGGAGAACAAGCCTCCCTCAGTAGTGTGTGTGTGCAGTTTATATGCCCGGTAGTTAATTGGCATCAGGTGTGGTTGATCAGCATTAGCTGCCGGGCCATTTCCCAGGTGATGCTGATCCTGAATCTGTACCCTCCGCCACAACTTGGTGACCAATGGCTACCACGTCCTGTATTATGGAACAGCATCTTACACAGGTGACTCATATGACCTTCATTAAACATAAAAGGTTCTGGCCATCATCGACCTCTGCAGCCTGGAGAAAACATACATTGTATTATCAAGGATCAAATGGGTTCACCAGCCGATGCTTCAGTGTTCATTTAAAAGACAAAAGCATATGGTGTTAGAAGTGGTTGTACTCTGATCCCTTTATTTGCAATCTTTGTTCTGCATTTAGAGTGTATTGTGCAATTGTTTCGGTCTGTCTGATTCTGACTCGTCATAGTCAGCCATTTCCCTAGTTCTCACTGTGTCATATGAGACATCTCACCCCGAACCACCATGCAAACCCTGCCCAGATCCTCACCAGGCTATTTTTATACACAATGTGGAATAATATGCATCTGGCATTTTGTAATTGTGTTTAAAGAGAGCAAGTGCAGAACATCTTGGAGCACAGTAACTCGGGGCCTAAATAACCCTGTCAAAGGAACCCACAGAACCATGCCGTCGTTCATTTACCAACATTCTTCTGTGTTCTTTTAATTTTGGGGTAAACTATCACCTTTAATATAGAAATGTTAAACACTGTATTGTTTGCTGGACATCAGCAAATCAACAATAAATCAAATGTCTGTTTGTGTATGGAGCGTGTGTCTTAATGATATAATCATGAAAGTATATTAGTAGCATACCGCTTTCTTGTCTCCATCTTTGTCATCAACGTAAGACAGGACAAAATCGATGCGACGTATACCATCCTTAAAGTACACCGAGTCCCGGTTCTGTTCAAACTTGTCAATCTAAAGAAGATAGAGGGATATAAATCAAGACAAAATCTCGTACACAACTATATGAGCATAGAGCCTCCACTGGAAATACCCAACATAACGTATGAGATTTCTATTTATGATAAGGGTCTTTCATGTTTTCCAACTGGCAACACGCCATGAAAGCAGTGTGAGCAAGCCTGAGCAAGCAATGGTCGTGAAATACACAGCGTAAGAATTCACTGTAATGCGCAGGCCGAGAAACACTAACACTGCAGAAATAGCATCATGAGCGATGCATGAGAGACTGCAGTGAGATGCGCAGAGATAACATGAGAGATTACGTCAATCAGTAGTCTATCAGTCTAGAGCATTATCACGATTTACTGATGCTATCAGATGATAACATCCAAAAAGGCATGTGCGAGTGTGAGCGAGAGAGAGAGAGAGAGAGAGAGAGAGTGTGAGTGAGTGAGAGAGTGTGAGTGAGTGAGAGAGAGAGAGAGAGAGAGAGAGAGAGAGAGAGAGAGAGAGAGAGAGAGAGAGAGAGAGAGAGAGAGAGAGAGAGAGTGTGAGAGTGAGGTAGCATCGTGAGAGTGAGGTAGCATCGTGAGAGTGAGAGAGAGAGAGAGAGAGAGAGAGAGAGAGAGAGAGAGGAACATGTTCAGTATTCGGCCTTCGGGCAAGTGATTCATTTTTATTCGTTTCAGCCAATAGTTTTCATTTCGGTGAATCCCTATATGCCATGATACTACATGACTCACCTATATGATCTAATTGATATCAAGGGATGCAATACTGCATGTTTTGCTTTATATTATCCACAAAACCATGTAGCTGTGTCTCCCTTTCAAGAAATTCATGTCAAATTTTTACTCACCATATGCCTTATTATATAGCATCCCTGCCATCTCAGCCATTCACTTACCATTAATATCATCACTGGCAACTATACAAACAAACCATTAACCATAAGAAAATAAACCATACCAGAACCTCATACTTCTGCTACATCATACAAGTACAAACATGCCCAAGGATTTCCAGTTAGCCAATCCTGCATTTTTCCTCCAAAGAGATAAACTTTTGCAATGTTTCACAATTGAGAAATACATAACAGTCCTTCCTTACATCAAAAGTTAAAAGGTGTAATCACAAAGGCATGCAGGAGGAAATACCAGCTGTCCTTACAAACTTGCTGCTCCAGACCCCAAGGCAAGCCGAGACAGATAAGTCACAAGAAATGCTAGCCAGCTTGGCACGTTTGCATATATAAGACCATCGAGAGAGGCAAGAACAAGGAATGCTGTTAGACTAATCAAATTGGCTATAGCTGTGCACTGGGAAGGCCATTTGTAAAAACATTATATTGCATAACATAATGAAATGGGAGAGGGTTCCTAAAGGAGCACTTGGATTAAATATGGTCTTTGTTAACTCTGATTACTTATATTGATTATGGCATTGAGGATTATTGATTACTGTTGACCAATTATCAACTGAACAAGATTCTGTGCAGTCTACTAAACAAAAAGTGATATAAAAGTCTATATATATAGAACACTTAAGAAGACTGTTAAGCAGAGGAAGTGTCTATGTCATTATATAATTAATGCATTCACACACATACATTTTTAATAGCCTAAGATAAAACAAATATAAGAATTTTATCTCAGGGTCAAGGAGATGAGAAGGCACAGGTCAGAGTTGTTGAAGTGTATGCAGCGGTTTGTTGATAGTGGCAAAAGTATTGCTTGTTTTTATACAGATACCCTAGGTCTCTGTGTTATGGTGTTACAAAAGGATTGTGCAAAATGTCCATATCACACATAGTTCTAAAACACTGGCTCTGATAAACGCAGATCACTCCCTTTTTTAAAGAGCTGCTGCTGAGAACTGCTGAAGCTTAATGTTCTTCTCATTTCAAAGCATTTGTAAGAGACTTCACGTGTGCCCAGCAGTGGACACCTTTCCAACTACTGATGAATTATGTTATTTAAACACTCCAACAGAAAGTAATTACATCAGATTACTTTAAAATATAATTTTAGTAAATAAAAGAATGCACAAAAAGATTTTAAACTACATTTAACTGTTAAGTCAGATGATTCTGTTCTGACAACAAAACCAGTAACACGTTCTATTGCTTTAAAAGGCCTCACGAATCATTTTGACCTTCAAGTGTCCAAACACAAATGTTTAAAACATAAACAGAAAGGTTCTCCAGATCATGAAAACATCACTCATCGGTTTGGTTATACAGTATATCTGTAGCTTTGTACAGTATAAAACAACTTCAAACCACAACAAAATCTCTTTCTAAAACAAGGCAGACTTGAAAAATAAGCTATAACAGAACATGAATGAATTGAGTTTGACATCTTACCTCCCTGTGACCAGGAAGCTGTATTCCTCGACCAGATACCGGGTTAATGCCTCCGTTATCTGTGCAAGGGAAATATATCAGTAAATATGAGGTCAACAAAAAGGAGTCATTCTCTTTAAAAGCTTTTTGTAATACCAGGAAATATTTTGGTTGCATAAAAATATATTTCCCCTTCAGTCGGTCTCTCGACGTTGTGAGAGACTGACTGGGGTTTGATCTTGAGAACCTACCTTCTCCGAGATAATTAATTATAAAACGCCAATGGACTTGGCGAATGGCACTCGCACGCCAGTCTCCGCCCCGTACATACGGGTATAAAGGAAGGTGGCGGCGGTCATTCACTCATCCTTTTTTTCTCCGGAACCTGTGTGTTGCTACATGCGATACTCGACTTCGAGACTGATTTTAACCTGCTAGATTTACGACGCGGAGCAGCGGACTTCTCCTTTCGGTGGACTTCCCCTGGGCGTTTCGGCAGAAGGCTACAGACCTTAAGAGGTAAGTCCCTCCGGCTACGAGCATGTCTCTCGTAGCTGTGTCCACGGATGCGACAGACTCATCCCGGAGTCTGACGGCCATGATACCTGTGTCACTTGCTTGGGGCTCAAGCATGCTGAGGCAGGTTTCACTGATTCAGCATGTCCTGTGTGTGCGGACATGGCAATCAGGGTGTTGCGGTCACGGTTGGCTACGTTCTTTTCGAGCGCTGCCACCACCCCGTCTTCTTCCCAGGCATCTTCAGCCGCTGTTTCGGCATGGTTGATCGCTTTGGCGAGCGGCGGGGGTGATTCGGGGACTCCTATGGATGTTGCTCCGTCAGCTTCATGCTCGCGGACCGTCCATACCCCTGCACGCTCACATGGTTCGTCCCCTACGAGCGGCAGACGGCCGTCTCATAGTGGAAAGACTTCGTATAGGGATGATGACTCCATTTCTGTCGCTGCATCGGACAGCTGCCTGCTGGCATCTGATGTGGAAGACTCCTCTGATCTCCTGTCGTCAGGCAGTCGAGTGCCGGAGGAGACTGACGCTGGAAGTTTCATTGGGTCCGATCCCGGCCTTTCCAACGCTGGATCGGGGAAGGACGTCTCCATCAAGTCCGGGCCCTGCACCCACATACTCACAAAAAGAGAAATTTCCCCTGGGTTTTCCTCCACAGCACTCTCGTCCAGACGGTGTCTTGATGGATCGGGCCGCAGACCGCAATCTCCCCCAGACGTTGCGTCAGGCCGCCTGAAGCAGGTAAACATACAGAGCCGTCAGCTTCCCGGGGGTCCCCCCTGTGCGAGGTGACCGCACTGTCAGCCACCGAACCAGCCTCCCCCGGCACGGTGAAGCAGATTGTCCCTCTGGTCCCGTTGTCGCGGTTCTTGGGCGCTTGGCAGCACACCAGCCCGTCACACTGGATAGAGAGGACAGTCCGTCTCGGTTACTCGATCCAATTCGCCAGGCGCCCCCCCAAGTTTCGGGGCATTCTGTACACCTCGGTGCGAGAAGAGAATGCTTCCGTACTGCGGCAGGAGGTCGCCGCCCTTCTGGCAAAGGGTGCGGTCGAACCCGTCCCTATAACGCAGAGGCGCATCCTGGGCTCGGTACGTCACCAGGATTGGTTCGTGGCAATCGACCTGAAGGACGCGTACTTTCAAGTCTCTATTCTCCCCCGACACCGGCCGTTCCTACGGTTCGCGTTCGAGGGAAGGGCGTATCAGTAGAGGGTCCTGCCATTCAGTCTGGCCCTGTCTCCACAGGTTTTTTCCAAACTAGTGGAGGCTGCCTTAGCTCCTGTCAGGGAGCAAGGCGTGCGAGTGTTAAACTATCTCGACGATTGGCTTATCTTGGCACACTCGCAAGATGTGTTGTGCACGCACAGGGACCTTGTGCTTCGGCACCTAGACCGTCTAGGCCTCCGGGTCAACCAGGAGAAGAGCAAGCTCTCCCCCGCGCAGAGCACCTCTTACCTCGGTATGGAACTAGACTCTGTCCGTATGTCAGCACGTCTCACCAACGAGCGTGCACAGTCAGTGCTGCGCTGTCTGAGGTTGATCAGTCAGAATCCCTCGACGCCGCTGAAGAACTTTCAGAGGCTCCTGGGGCACATGGCGTCCTCGACGGGGGTAATCCCTCTCGGGTTGATGGACATGCCGGCGCTTCAGCACTGGCTACAGAGTCGGGTTCCCTGGACGGCGTGGCACGCCGGCACCAGGCGGATTACGGTAACGCCTCAGTGCCTTTGCACTCTCTTACCCTGGTCAGACTTGACCTTTCTCCGAGTGGGGGTTCCGCTCGGACAGGTTTCGAGGCATGTCGTGGTAACGACAGACGCCTCCCTGCAAGGGTGGGGTGCGGTGTGCAACGGGCACGCAGTATCGGGTCACTGGACGGGTCCCCAACTGCGGTGGCATATCAACTGCCTAGAGTTGCTAGCAGTCCATCTGGCACTGAGGAGGCTCCAGCCCCTCGTGCAGGACAAACCGTCCTAGTCCGGTCAGACAGCACGACTGCCGTGGCGTACATCAATCACCAGGGCGGCATACGCTCACGGCAGTTGTCGCAACTCGCCCGACGCCTCCTCCTCTGGAGTCAGCAGGTGACCAAGTCCCTGCGGGCCACGTTTCTCCCGGGCTACCTGAACCAGACAGCCGATGCGCGCTCTCGTCAAGGCACTCCCCGCGGAGAGTGGCGGCTCCATCCCCGCGCAGTCCAGCTCATATGGGAGCGGTTCGGTCAAGCATAGGTGGACCTGTTTGCCTGCCCGTACTCCACCCATTGCCCGCTCTGGTACTCCCTGACCGAAGGTCCCCTCGGCACGGATGACTTAGCACACAGCTGGCCGCGGGACAAGCGGAAGTACGCCTTCCCCCCAGTGAGCCTCCTTGCACAGGCCCTGTGCAAGGTCAGGGAAGAGGGGCATCAGGTTCTGGTAGTGGCGCCATACTGGCCCAAACCAGACCTGGCTCTCGGATCTGGTAGATCTGACGACGCCCCCCCCCCTGGCCCATTCCCCTGACGAAGGGGAAGGGCACGGTTTGGCACCCCAACCCGGGCCTCTGGAATCTCCATGCCTGACCCCTGGACGGGACGAAGAGACCCTAAGGGGCTAGTCGGTAGCGGTCCGGGAGACTGTTCTGCAGGCTAGAGCCCCTGCCACTAGGCGGTTGTACGCTTATAAGTGGCGCCTCTTCTCGTCCTGGTATTCTCCCCGGGAGGAGAACCCACGGAATTGCCCGATCGGGTCGGTGCCTATTTACTGCAGAGACTTGAGAGTAATCTCTCCCCTTCCACTCGGAGAGTGTATGTTGCTGCCATTGCCACACATCACGATCTCGTGGAGGGTAAGTCTCTCGGTCAGCACGACTTGGTCACCAGGTTCCTCAAGGGCGCGAGAAGGGTGAATCCACCTCGACCGCGCTCTGTACCCTCTTGAGACCTTAACGTGGTCCTACAGGGCCTTGGTACGGCCCCGTTTGAGCCCCTCAGAGTTGTTAGTCTCCCTCATCTGTCGATGAAAGCTGCACTCCTGACGGCGCTCGCCTCCATCAAGAGGGTGGGGGACCTACAGGCATTTTCCGTGTCCCAAGGGTGCCTAGAGTTCGGGCCCGGCGATTCTCACGTTGTCTTGAGACCCCGCCCCGGTTACGTGCCCAAGGTTCCCACCACTCCCTTCCGGGACCAGGTGGTGAACCTGCAGGAGCTCCCCTCAGGGGAGGAAGACCCAACCTCTAATGTGTTGTGTCCAGTACGCGCGCTGCGCCTCTATCTGGACCGCACACAGAGCCTAAGAAGCTCCGAGCAGCTCTTTGTCTGTTACAGAGGACAGCACCCGGGGGGGGCTGTCTCCAAACAGAGATTGGCGCACTGGATTGTGGATGCCATCACGGTGGCATACCAGTCCCAAGATCGCCCGTGCCCGCTTGCAGTGAGGGCCCACTCCACTCGGAGTGTGGCCTCCTCGTGGGCACTGGCACAAGTCGCCTCTCTGGCAGACATCTGCAGTGCTGCGGGTTGGGCTACGCCCAGTACCTTCGCAAGGTTTTACAATCTTCGCGTGGAACCAGTTGCAGCCCATGTCCTCAACGCCCCCGGCATGTAGGACGGACTCCTGTTTTGGGTGTACGCCTGCGAAAGCGCCTTCTCCCCTCACCAGGTGGGACTAGTGCGCTATTGTAGCCTCCCTACTTTCCCCTCTCGGGCGAAGTATAGGCATTCCATCCATCACTAAGCATTGCACTTGGTAACAGACTGAGCGGAGCCGTCTGTTAGAACCAGGTCCGTTATAGGTAGAGTCATCCCTGCTCAGGCAGACCCCTGTACTAGGACTAGTGCCCCATACGTAGTGACTCCCCTCTGGGTCATCCCGTGTGTTGAATTCCTCACTCATGATTTCCCGATTGATGAATCTGTGACCTGGATAATCCCACCTGGATTGTCCCCCTATTCGGGCTAACACCTTTCCGCATGTTGTTCTCCCCGCCGGGGAGACCATGTTAGTGTCTCCACATGTAACCTCCCCTCCGGGTAGGATGTGGCCTCCGTAACACACTCTTCTAAGAGGAGAGCAGTGTTTCCCCAGTGTTCGGCTCCGGACAGCTCCTCGCTACTAGAGGCGTACGCCACTGTCCGTGAGGCCGTCAGTACAGGCTTCTCAGTATGACCAATAATATGTGGCTGGAAGATTACGTCTCGCGGTAGCACTCTTGTGACTCGCTAGCCCAGTCAGGGTCGCTCCGCTTCAGGTCGTGATGTCGGTGCAAGCGATGTGGCGTTTAAGATAGATCCCCAGTCAGTCTCTCACAACGTCGAGAGACCGACTGAAGGGGAACGTCTCGGTTACGTCTGTAACCTCTGTTTCCTGATGGAGGGAACGAGACGTTGTGACTTCATGCCACAACGCTTCACCGAATCACTGCAGTGAACGGGAGTGCCCTCTCAGGTTCCTCAGTACAAAGGGTGAGTGAATGACCGTCTTCCTTTATACCCGTATGTACGGGGCGGAGACTGGCGTGCGCGTGCCATTCGCCAAGCCCATTGGCGTTTTATAATTAATTATCTCGGAGAAGGTAGGTTCTCAAGATCAAACCCCAGTCAGTCTCTCACAACGTCTCGTTCCCTCCATCAGGGAACGGAGGTTACAGACATAACCGAGACGTTTTTAAAGGTTCCTGTCCACATATTTTGTGGATGGCATCCTAAAGGTGAACAGAATAAATGAATTTAAGTGAATCTTTTCAAAAGGAGTCTATATTTTGCTGGAGTGCAGCCCCAGCTTAGCTTAATTCCAGTAATATTAAAGGCTTCAGTGTACTTGAGAAATGTCATAGCTGCCAAAGTGAAATATCCAACAGCACCTCACTTGAAAATGGTTTAGGCAGATGTGAGACTTTCCTGTCTTTCTCTCTCCCCCTCACAAACTGACAGATATTCGATTGGCTAGTCAGCATATGATTATAATGGTGAATAGCCGACTTTCTGGGATAAAAGCACTTCCTGTGGGAAACAAGACAGCCCGCTTTTTCTACCAGGATAGACATAACTGACTAGGATGACGCCTTTCAAAAGGCATGGGCAATGGGCAGTCTCGGTGCGGTCACCAGATCTGATTGGAGGTGAACTTATCACCTACAAAATGATTCATGGAGAATTTCTCATTGAATAAAAATGCTGTTATATAAAAACCTCTGACCTACCAATATATCTTTTCTCTGAAATCTGTCAGGTGAATACTTGATGCATTTTATAAACCAAAACCACTAAACTTCACTATACTTCAAACGAATTACTTAAATATTAAAAAGCTGGTTAAAACCTGTCTAAAACCTGTCTAAGTCGTCAGCAAGCTGGTCTCTGAGACAGCAAATCATGCGAAGGCTGTTCATCTTTGCAGCAGTGTAAATTGTGTGCATCTCTTAATTAAATTCTCTCAGGAAAACAATGGAAACAACACACACAAAAACACTCCATTTCGCACCTTTGCACCTGCACCTCACACATTCAACACGCTAACTGCATGAGACTTGTGCAGTTGAATGAGAGTAGCTGTAAACACATGGGCTGGGCAAAAAACTAATTATACAGAGGGTCTGCGTTGCGATTTTTAGATATGGCAGAGAAGGACGGCATAAACAGACTGCAGAAAAGTTGACAAATTAAAAATAACAGCTATGAGGCAGTGATCAATTGAAGGTGCAGAGGAATGAATGAACGGATCAATGGCAGCAACATTTTCTAAAAAATCTGTGGGATTTGGAAGCAGGCTCCCATCCCATTTGATAACACGGACAAGCACACATGTCCTAATATGTTCTCAGAGACAACAGCAAGCATAAAAATGCAAAAACAATGCAATGAGAGGTATGAATATAAAACAGAGCAGGAAAAAGGACGATGATGACGTTGAGGACGGACATATAAGCGCACACTGAAGTGATGCTCTGTCCGTACCTGCCTGAAAGATCCTCCGGTATCCCGTCAGAACGGCACAGTCATCTTAACCCATGTGACAGTCAGGAATGGAGAGATTTAAGTTTTAAAACCACACAGGGAACTTTTTTACATTTACGTATCATTTCTATAAAGAAATCAGGACAACACTTGGTAATCACTTAAAACCTTTACCAAAATATAGTCGGAAAAAAGGTACAAAATCATTTAAAAACATGCTTTAAAAGCACGTATCAGATATTTTAAAATGTACTTAGTGTATCCATGTTGATTTTGTGCAATTATAAATAACATTTGTAAATATCAATGTAATTCTGGAGTCCATTTGACATGCATACTTAAGAATACCTGACACACTCTAAAAATGTCAAATTATCTCTCTTTGCATGCAGCAGTTAGTGTCACCACGGGTTCTCTGTGATTTCATTTCCTGTCACGTGTCTTTATGAATGAACAAAATTGCTCAATAAATGGTGGTTACACTAGACACTTCATGAATTTGACTCTAATGAAATATAATATTTAGAACAAGGTCGTTCCAGTGACTTGTATTTACTATTAGAAACTAATGTAAGATTATGCCAAGGTATCTGATATGGTGTTTAATTGAGAATTTAATCGTTTGTTATCACTGTTACACCACATAGGCATTTCTGCATTAATTCCCCAAATACTCTCTCAAAATGAATTAAAACCAGAATTGCAGTCTTAGTACACAGAAAAGATTATGTATGGAAGTCATTTGCTAATTATTTAGACATTTAGACTTTTAAATGTAATTAAAACACAGGGACACAAAAAAGGCTGTACTCTTTGGACAAATTGTTATATGTTAATATGCTCGCCTACTTGAAAGTCGCATTGGATAAAAGCATCTACCAAATGCATAAATGTAAACCATCTTTAATATTTACCTCAGACCTGGCAGGTTCAATTGAGATCCTATAGAGTTATAGAGATCCTACTGATATCACTAGAGTTATAGGATTCTAGAGGTTAATGTAATATGGCTCTCTTTCCATCTTTTCATTAAGCAAATATTTGCATTGAGCAGTTCTGGCAGGTGCTTGGGTCTCGCAGGCTTCCTCTGATCATGTTATTATGAGTGATGATTAGGTCTACTGGGAAAAGCGTCCTTGATAATGGCACCTTTGTGTAATGCTTTGAAACGGAGAGGGAAAAAACAAGCGTGGTGTTGATAGAACCTGTCTATATACAAATCTGTGACCCTTGCAGTAATTTCCCAGTAAACACAAACTCGATCGTGCTAAGGGAGATCTACCTTTCTGGAAAGTTCACACGCATCATTTTAAATGCATTCTAGTGCTATACTTGGTGCATTTTTTGATACAGTACAGTTTGATTAACTCTGGAATCGGTACTGCTCAAGAAGGAAGTCGGAGCCCCTGGTATTTCAGCTATTACTCAGCAAACAGACTGAAATAGGTTTGTTCAGCAGATCTGAAAATACATTCCCAAATCCAATTTGCTCCCACATGATGACAATGCTGACATTTATAGTAGAAATAAAAGGCTTTGTGATTTCATCCTCTGAATGCATCAATGATACATTCCTAATGCTTGACATAACACATAACTCTCAACAGGAAAAGTGTGTCAGGAACCACCAAGGCACCAGGTCAGCAAGCATTCACTTAATACCACCTTGACATTATAAGGCGATGGTGTCAATCTGAGGCAAGCTTCTACAGGAAAAGTCTTGGAGAGGCCAAGATCTGTTGTTGATACAGTTATTCAAATACACAGGAACTGTTTTATTATCAGCAGGACACAATGGTGTCTCAGAAGAATTGCAGTCCTTTTTAATCCACAACAAAGTCTTTGATAACAAACCAAATAATGACAATGGTAGGCTACTGTAAGGGCAGGAGCAGTACAAAATAAACAGATACATAAAAGTTTGGTAAATACAATACACTCCCTGGAATGTCCTGGTTTTGTTCTGGGTCACGTAGACTCAGAACTCCCAAGTGCTATGAAATTACTCCACACATGGCACTTTTCTGAACAGCAATATTTAATAATCTATTCATTTTTGTAATCTAACAGCTGTTTGAATCTGACAGTATTTCAAATCACAGAGGCATAAATACATACATATATATATATATAGGTCATTTCTGACTTCAGGAATGGTCAGCTGCTTGTTCAGTATGCTATCAAAGGGAAAACTAAATTAAACAGCCAGTTGCTATAGCAACATCTCATTCTGTGTACCATGTGTACCATGACCTCGCAGCATCTTGGTTGGAAAAAATAATTTCAATTTAAAACATTTGGAAAAGACACATTTTAACATTTAAGTGGCTATTATACTCCCTAGCATGACAGGTCAAGGGAACTCAAGACACACACACAAACACATTAGGGACATGGACAGACATGAGTGTGACACTGTTGCATTCTCTAAAGAGGATACCATGGTCTGCCCTGATAAGAAACAAAGTCATGAATGTGACAGCTCAGGGTGACAATGCAATGATAAACAGTGAGGAGACAAGGGGAATTCACAATGTCACAGAAGAGTTTAATAAACAACCGTTTTGAAAAGCAGTTGACAGTGATAAACTCCATTCTAAAGTAAGATAAAGAGCGTAAATAATGACATTTTTATGATCTTGTTGGTCCAATGAAGTCCAAGTTTACAAAAAGGCTATTAACATACATGCAATTATTGAAAAAATTGAAACCAAGCATAACTGTAAAACTAATATGTAAATGAGCTGTCACAGGCTATCTAAAAATAAATTTAATGAAAAGTCGATATTGAGAACAGAGAGGACACTTAAAGCAAAAGGCGAGACTCAAAAAACATACATTGATGTAATCTCCCTACATCTCATGTTTATCAGGATCATTGTATCATCATTATAATGACATGCAATAATAATATGTTGCCACCAGAATTGCTGCAGCAGGGAAGTCTAGTTAAAATGGTTCATGGAGGAAGGATTGAGAACTTTCTGCTCAGATACATTTACAAGAATTTGTAGAGCTGTGTGTAAGCAATGTCTTATAGACCAGTTGGCACTTCTATGGTGTTCGGTTGTTTTTATTTTGTAGTAAATTATGCAGCTATGAATCAAAAGTATATTAAACCCATTCATTTTGTGGTCTTTCCATAGCCTCCGAAGCACTTGGCTATTATTACATTTACATTTAGGCATTTGGCAGACGCTTTTATCAAAAGCGACTTACATTGCATTATCCTATACATAGGTATCTGCAATCCCCTGGGATCGAACCCACAACTCCGTGTTGTTAACGCAATACTCTTACCGCTGAGTTTGTAATTCAATAAATTGAATTATTTGTCCATCATTTTTTAATTACACTTTCAGAAATAATGTGTCTGCCATCGTACTTTAGCAGTGCCAGCATCTTGGTTGGACAGCACAATTAAATCGCCTATGAATTTGAACCATTTCATTACTAAGGATTAAACCCATGGAACATAAGAGAAGATGGGAAAGAGGATTAGGGTGGGGTTTCCCTAAAATCCAATTTAAACAAATTCTATGCAAATGACAAGTTCCTTTATATTCTGATCTCCTGTATTTAATCACTCATTCATGACACAGGCAAACCCTTGGAATTGCTAAGAATTGGAGAGCAAAACATACACTTTGGCAAACAATCCCACACACCTATGTGAATGAAGTCACGGACAACAAACATACACCTACACGGATAAGAGCCCCTCTAGCCTTTTAGTGTTTTAACAAACATTAATCAACATACAGCCATAAGAATAATAAGAGAACCTAACACACCCGGGATTGATTTATTTCAGCGCCCCTCAGATCAATAATTCATTCACAGTATTACAAAACTAGCCAAACTAATACTGAGGGGATCAAACTACACGTCGCACATCTGTCAGATATATAAGACGAATTGTCAGCCTATTCCATCCTGATGTTAATACATGATGATGCAGTCTGTAATTAGATTAACTTCCCAGTGCAAACGATATTATGAAATACTTTGTCGATTATAATATACATCCCTGATGTGTTCTAATCCTAACATGGTCTGTGTACAGCAAAAGACCAAAATAACACTGAATGGGTAACATCAACACCAGACGTTATACGGGTTCAACATAAGAGCTGTTTTATTCCGAAATGAAGCAGGGACCGATGCCAAGCCATGTGGCCAGACTTGGAAGACTGTAAAAAGGGTGGGAAGTACCAAGCTATTCCTAAAACGGCAAATGACACAGGAAAACAACAAAACACCTCAAACATTTACTAAAACTACACATAAACAACGAATTGGTAGGCCCAATTGCCAGGTAGATAAATGGACATATTTGTTTACAATTTAGACCACGTTGAAAGCGTCGGAAAGTTAATGCAGAGTGGCAGGAGGTTTGGGTGTAGACCACAACTTTTCCATGCCTGCAGCTGAAAGAAGCTTTCTAAAAGCACAACAACACCCCAACGCGAAAACTCACTTGGATGCATGTAACTGATGTATGCGTTTTACAGTCATGTTTAAATAAGACCTAACTTGACGAACGGGTTCTGCTCTATATCGTCGCCTTTGTCTTTGACATCCTGTCACCGGATTAAACGAAACTGTTACATTAATGTGTCCTTTCATTTAGAGGTTGGACTTGAACGCAAGACGAACCTCTCTACTTTAGATTTTTCTCATCGTTACACATCAATTTACCATAACAGTAGTAATTTTCTTACCTTCGATTTGGGAATCCAGTGTGTTAGACATTTCTATCAGAGTGGCTTCTTTCGTCTTTCCCGTTATTCGGTTCATCTTAAATGTCGTGCGTTTTTTTCCACCACGGGGGAAAATATAGAAAATCAGTCGAGGAAACAGACCTGTCTTCTGGTATGACTTAGCTGCCGAATGGACGTTTGTAGTGACTAAACTAGAAATCCTTCACTCGCTTTCTTCTAACGTCAATGACGAGCAGCAGCGGAATGAAAAGATCGGTGCGTCCCAAGCGGGATATATTGCCCTCCGAAGGGCCCTTGGGTAAGGGGACACCATACAACACGTTGCCCCAAATAAAGATAAGATGACGTTGTTTTACTGCTCCTTTTGCCACGCTAATGTTAAACGGACAGATGACGAGATACAATTGAGTTTATCCCTCTATAGTTGACATATCAAGAGCTTTACTCTTCGAAGGGATTAGGGCATAGGGATGAGTACTTCGGAATTGAACGCAGGACGTGATGCCTTGAATGGGAGTGGCTAACAAACCAACTCTTTCCGTCGGCGTACGGGCATCAAGGTATCGCCAGAGCTGTTACATATGTTACGATCTTTTTTGTTTTAAGATCAATACAGAATAAATATTTACTGTCTGTGTACGTATTTTTTTTTGTAAAGAACAATGCACGAAGAACAACACGTTTACATATACATCACCTTAATTAATTTTAAATGAAAGTACACGAGGACCACAAAAGCTTGTATTTAGGTAATTTGCTTCCCCTGCTGGTGATCTGACGAACTGCAATTGTAGTCTGTCACGCAAGAAGCCTACATTTCCAACAATCCACCTCTCCTCGTGCAGCATGCGCAGAGAAAGGTATGGAACTACGCACTCGTATGTCGACCACATACACGAGAAATGACTTAAATTACGGATGCATTATTTAAACTTTGTTTACAATAGTTTATTGTTAGTTTGTAACACTCGCTGCATCTGGAGTTATTTAGATCGTCACATTAATGTAGTAACTTGCGCTAGCGGTGTTATTTCACGAGCACGCTAGTGCTATCATTGCTAACGTGTGTTCACTTCATTAAGATCGTGATCTTGAAAACGTCCATATTCTTGAAATGTCGCGTTTACTTTTGTTAATATTTAAAGATGTGCCAACATTTTAATGGAAAACAACATGTTTACACAGCATATAAATAGACAATCTAAAGCCCCAAGGACGTCGCTATGGATGTGGCTTTGATCGCTACTCTGGATCGTACGATTAAACGAAGCAACTCGCAGTGCCTGTGAGTCATCAACACCAGTAAGATAACAGCCCACACCCGGGTCAATTTTATCAATTCAAAGTTTTTTTAAGATCAGTCCCGTTAAAGTACATTTTGTGTGAAACTGTTTATAAATAGGTGTATTGAGTAATTGACTCAGTCGTTGTGTTTTTTTTCTCAGCACCTGTAGGAGCTGTCTCAAGAGCCTTTTGGTGAGCAAGGAATTTCTCCACTTCGCTTTTCTCTCCATAGTTCTTATCAGTTTGATCTTTTCAGTTTTGAAAATAATAAAACATCAGGTTATGTGTTCTGTGCAAAAAAAAAAATCTTGTATGCATGCAATATTTACTCTTCAAAAAATCAACCTAAAGATTGTGGTTAAATTGATCTAAATCTTTAACTTTGTAGATTTTCCACTTGGTATCCCTGAATAAATATACAACTTCTAATTGTGTCCCTTGACTCGGTGTATGAGCATAATGAGTGACCCAAAAAGCACAGTAAAGGGTGTTTCTGGCAGCCTGTCTAACAGAGACACCATTGAACTTCCGGATGATCTCTCTCTGAGCGACTCTGATCCTGATGAGCCCAATGAGCAGTTTGTCAGAAAGGTTGAGGACCTGTCATCATCCTCAGAAGATGAAGAGGATGCTCACTATGGCAAACCTGTTTCCCAAGAAAATCCCACCTTCAAACTGACAGGCGGGAGCTCTGAGTTTTGTGATCGTAGCAAGGACATCTTTGCACAGTTGGAGAGTGCTGCGAAGCTCACGTCTAAACAGTTAGGGGAAGACAACAT
This sequence comes from Barbatula barbatula, assembly GCF_947034865.1. Taxonomy (NCBI): domain Eukaryota; kingdom Metazoa; phylum Chordata; class Actinopteri; order Cypriniformes; family Nemacheilidae; genus Barbatula; species Barbatula barbatula. The sequence continues at coordinate 19,008,499 of NC_136766.1, read as the reverse complement.
TCTCGATGGCACGTTTGCTCGTCCTGCTCCACCTTCACCTCCACAGGCAGCTCAAAGGCAGTGTGCCGCTGGCCCTGAAGCAACCGCAAAAACACCAAGTAAAAATCTCCCGGATTACCTTGCACACCCCGAGCGCTGGACCCACTACAGTCTTGAGGATGTTTCTGAAACCAGTGATCGGAAGAATAGCCAGGTTGCTCATCAGTACCTTCAAGGCCTTCAAGATAGCAAAAGGTCTCAGGATGCTGTGCCGGAGACCTTCAGTCCAGCTTTAAACCAGGGTCACAGCAGCAGCGGCTATGAGAATAAAATCGTGTTCAATAAACCCAAGAGCAAAGATCAAAGTGAGAACAAACCTGACCATGTTAGGAAGGAAGAAGTTGGACTTCAGCACCTTGATGATGGAGAAGAGAATGAAGGAGACGTTGCTCCTCTGCCTCATATCAGTTCATGGAAGAATGAGAAGAAAAAAAGGAAGTGGGTGACTGAGGAAGACAAAAAGGTAGTTTTCAACACTAACAAGAAAGTGAACCGCAAACACTTCCGTAAAGCACTTGGAGATGATGAAGGCAAATAGTGAACAGTTCGGACTTGTACCCCTAATTTTGCTGTTTGTATGTATTTGAAATCTACCAGTATCTTGAATAAATATGATCCTGGTTTTGACGGACTAATGGTTTAGTTAAATTCAATTATGCATTTTAGCAATTATCTGTTTGTTTTTTATTTTAAAAATGTGATAGATGTGTTTGCAGTCATAAAGTAGACGGTACATTAAATGTCCTGTCTCGAGTGTTATCAGCATTTTACCTTATTAAGTATCTTATCTGTCTCTTTTATTGTGACTTTTCATAAATAAACGTTATGCCATATGTATTTTGAGATCATATTAAACAAATGTGCAATGGATTGATATGTCGCTCATGATGTAAAGTTACTCTCATGATGGTTGAAGTTTAATTTCAGTTCTGTTACACAATGTTTTATTGGAGCCAGGCAATTCCAGTGATGTACATTTTTGTGAAATGTTACCTCCACGGTTTTACATCTTAAGAGGGCAGAGATATGACATATGTAGGAGGTTTAAGCTCGACATCTCTAAAATATATTTTGAATTAGCTTATGTTAACACGGAATGTGTAGAAAGTCAAAAACAATTCGATCCGATATGTTTTTAAATTTCATATTTTAGAACATGTACAAAGTTCAAGTATCATTAATTGAACTACCACATAAAAAATGCTTTGTGCTGCTTACGATAGGGATACTGAGGTGGGTTTTGCACTGTTGTGTTCTGGTTCACATGAATATTTACAGCTACATAATTTACTATGGTTGGCATAGACGCAAACAGGTGAGTTTCGAACTTTTATATCGAGCGCCGTGAAACCACGCCCACCAACACAAAGTATACGATGACGTATGTGATCGTATGTACAGGTATGACACGAGCATACTTTACGGTTCGCGGATATCTTGAACTAGGAAATACGGAAGTCTACGCTAAACTGCTGGGAACACGACTTTACTTCGTTCCTTGGAGTTTTTTTCGGCTATGTGAGGACAAAAAAAGAAGTTAGACGGACGCCAGTCTTCTTGACCTTTCTCTTTAACAAGCTTTGATGTCAGGATGCTCTCCATTGATCAAGAGGTACATGATCTCCTATTTTAATGTCTTTAAGTTCTGCCAATGACGGTGTCCTTCTTTTCTGTCATTTTAGTTTGGCGGTGTGTGCTTATTTATTGATAGGATTGGGGATCGAAAACCAATTCTAATTTGGAATCGGAATCAGAAGGCTTAGACATTTTCAAGAACTCTTATCAATTCCCGTGGGCAGAAAAGTTACACGCGTTACGTGATCTGCTCGCGGATAGCCCTTATGAAAAGTAACAATATTTTTTACTGTAGTAAGCATAGTTTAACTATAGTATTTGCATTAAAAAGCACAGGAACCAGAAATTAACCACAGTTTAATTACAGTTACCACAGTTTAACCAAGATGTAGTTCAACCATGGTACTACAAATTGTAATAAATCAGAAAAACCATGCTTCCTACAGCCTATATACAAAGAAAATCTCACAATTATAGCCTATATATATTGCAAACACGTCAATAAGTCAGGCTAAATTCCATACAGGTTGATATCTAAATGTTTTACCTCAACTGTGGAATCGGGAATCTAAGAGTCGAAATAGATTAGCAGAATCGCAATTGGAATCGGAATCGACCGAATTCAAATCCAACCGTACTTATTTATGGGTCAAAACGACTCCCGATTCATCATGAACTTAAAATGCAGTTTTTTAACATTGGTTGCATTTATCAGCGTGCATGTGCAAATATTTCACCTGTAGTGTTTGTTGTTTTAATTTAATAGCTTTCCGTTTATGAAACAACAGGTTTCTATTGTACCTAAGTGTTGTACACACCCATTTATGAGTTTCAGTAACAACCTACTGCACTGATTAAGAATATGGAGATTTTTTTTCATGCATTTGACTGTCTCCTGTCTCCATACTTGTAGTGTACTTAAATGTCATTGGACTCTTTAGATAAATCTTTTTTGGATTAACATATGTTCCAAAACTGGTTAAACTGCATATTAAAGAGGGATTATTTTCCTTAGAAACTATTTTGAGGAATAGCTACTCACTTGGCCTGAACATCTTGTTTCTCAGAGCAAAAGGGAGACTGGAAAATCCTTTCATTCTTTTCTATTATGACTACTGAAACCTTATCTAAGTTGATCTCTTGATTATTCAGTTACTTTAGTGATTAGATATTAATAGCATCTACAGATGCCAATGTGTTTGTCGTGAGGTAAAATAAGGGAGGCCAAGCACAATACCACAAGCCACATTTAAATTAGAGTAGTAGAGGTGCAACAGTGCTGCTTCAATGTGTGAACAAGAAAAATAAGTATGCATTTTATTAATGACTAATGTTTGTGTGAAGAATCAGAATCTTTAATCTTTCTGACACCCACAATTACACTGCAAACACATAGCTTGTAGTTGAACGTCTGTCCCACATACATGTTTGAACCTGTAATAATACTGTGTTGTACAATAAAAGCAAAAGAAATAGGGGAGAGAGCATGACAAAGAAAAACGAATGCCACGATGCAAGACATTGTTTTTAACTTATTGATCCTTTTAGTGGATATGATCCACTAAAGCATCTGATCATATAAACAAACTGCCTTTATTGGTTAAGCATGCTTAAATCGGGTTTTAAAGTTTTATTTTACATCACAAATGATAGACATTTTGTTGTGCAGAAATGTTTACTATTTGATATGCCCCTTTATAGGTTTAATAACAAAATGCAATGGCATGGCTACCAAAAAATGTTATTTGTAACCTGTTCTGGTGCACAAAAGGTTCTTCGTAATGTGGAAGGGTTCTACAGACTATAATAAGTATAATAATAAGTAACAAAGAGTTCTTTTAAGAACCTCTGACTGAAACTTACTTTGGAGAACTAAAATGGTTATTCTATGGCATGCCTGCAAGGAACCTTTTAGCATGTTTATTTTTTAAGAGTGAAATCTTGTTTTCTACATTAAAGGTTTATTTGTAGTCTTAGACTTTATTAGACTTTATATGGTCAATCCACTGTACATTCTGTAAAACAATTGACTGCTCATGGAGTCATTCAAATATTTGCATTTGAGTTAAGATAAGGTAAGGTTTTACTTTACAAACATGTGCGTGGCTCTGTATGTTACTTTTCATTATGCCTCTTTCCTCTCATGTAAAACACAAGATTGACTTGATTTAAACACTTGGAACTCAAAGTCCAAGAACTGCCATAAAGTTGGTTTGAAATTGGACGTTCAATATTTGTGAATTTAGGGACTGTCTTCTTTACAACTTCAATAGCATTTAAAGTAAATGACTTACAGCCAAAAACCTAACTGTACAGTGTTCATGTCTGTGTCAGCTATATTGCACACCGTTTTATATTTTTGGACATTATTATAATAAACCGTCAAATGCAAGTATATACGCGGATCTCATGATTACAAACTTGCTAGTCTTGGTCACTGCCAGAGGTTACCTGACTAGTAGCGTCTTTGGTGGCAACCAACTATAACTCATTGCTAAAACTTACCTTTTTGGTAACCTTAGACTATAAGCACATAATTATTAGCAACAATTATTTCTAGCCGGAGATCATGAGCACTCAACAGAGTTAAATAGACCAATCTTACCTTCTCTGGAAGCTTAATATAATCATGCCATAGTTTCCCATGTACACTTAACAAGAATAATATTACTTTTATCAGAGTCTGAGGCTTAGGCCACCCTATTTAGATTGGTCAGACAACACTTTTGTTGTACTTAACAGAAATTTCCATTATTAGCCTCTAAGGTCTTAGTACACTTAAACTAGTGCCAAGTTGTTAGCCGGATCTCTAGAATTCTCAGCTGGTGTGTCTCTGCCACCTAGACAGGATCCTAGTCCGTCACTTGAAAAGGGATTTGTGGTAACAAGCTATAACGGGCATCTCCTTATATTTATAATATAAGACTTTATACGTATAGAATAATGCAGAACACTTGACAATCTATTAGTCAGATATATGTTTCATGCCAATTACAGAATCAATCTAGAGAGTACTAAATTGTATACCTGACAGTAGAAAAAGATGCGACGGAAAATGACATAGTGCCGTTTGTCCAAAGGCACACACAGCATGGGGTTCAATCCCCGTGAACATTTTGCCAGCTTCCCTTAAATACCCAGACCGAAATACCCTTCCTCCACACAACAACAATTTTACATTGTAAAGGACTCTGTACTGGATCTGATCATTGACTATGTTGGAGAGGTTATAATAGCTCTATATTATTCTTATGTGTTGCAGGATCATATTGCTTTGCATGAGCTGGAGAATGGAAATGAGCCCTTACTTTCATCACAGGTAGAAAAAGAGGCCAGTCATGTTTTCGACCATTTGTATTTGGCAGACGCTTTTATCCTAGAGACTTACAAGTAGGAGAGCATATGACATTTTGTCAACACGCTAAACAGTATTGTTAGTTATTGTTAACCAACCAGCTTAAATACCAGTCACCATAATCATTTTTGTACTTGTATAACTACAAATGTATAATACATGACTGTTGTTCAACCTAATAACATTGTGGTCATGGTCATGATAACATCACAGCTCCCACATGTCACATTACATATACAAACACTGGTCGTCCTTCCATATCCACAGCTTTAAACATTACTGTTTCCTGATCATCAATTTCTGTTCACCAGGATTCATCTTCATTCATTACTGAATTAAGGAAGCCATTTAATTAAATTATTAAATGTTTATATAAATTACTGCAGTATTGTACTTACCAGATTTGTCATAAAACTTGACAGCATTGTTTAAAAAACAGACAAACAGACATATACTGTACTTAGTTTCAGTAAGATGTACTAAGATTAAGTTATACTTCATGTCTCAGTATACCATTAGTTGTTGAATTCTAATTCTGTAAATTTTATTCCAATTAAAGTATTTCTTTAATGATGGAGCTTTAATTGACTTTAACTTGTTTCTGCATTCATTCAGTATGACTCCGAGTCTTCTCAAGAGTATGACTATGTCATGGTGGCTGACATAATTAGAGAGACAAATGAACCAACATTCAAGAAGCAGGATGCATATATTAGGAATCTGAAACTGAAGAACATTAAAGTGACTGTACGTTTGATCACTTTCTCACTTAAGTTTTAGATTTTCATCTGAATATCCCTGTTTCAAACAAGGCTCTCTTTTCTGTTGAACAGGCAATTGAAAATATGGGAAAGGTATTTTATGGCATTCGTGCCCCTGAAGAAATTTTCGCAAGGTACAAATACTTGCTAAAGGTCTCTGATTCCTGCAACTGGAGCGGGGAGCAAACATGTTTCCCGTTTTCCACCAGGTACTGTATACTAGAGCTTATAAACTCTTATTAAAATGCATTTCAAAAGGATTAAAACATTTATCCACCCGAAGCCTTTGTAATAAGTTTTTCCTCTGTTGCTTTGTTTTACAGAATCAGGATTGTCCACTTTGTTTTACATAATACATTTATAGAAACAGGTGGTAAGTTAATGGCGAATCAAGAAATCTCTCTTTAGTAGTTGTCTTGGAATATGAAAAGGTTCATATGAAAACTAAAAAGGGACAAGGCCTTTTCCACCCCAAAGTAAAAATTCCTTCATCTTTTACTGACCCGTATGTCATTGCATATGACTTGCTTTCTTCACAAAAGAAGAATGTTGGTAACCAAACAACATTGGCCCCCATTTACTGTCATTGTATGAATGCAAAACAACAGAGAATTTCTGTAAAATATTTTCTTTTGCGTTTCACAGTTGAAAGGGTCATATACAGATTTTAAACCACATGGGGCTGAATAAATGATGACAGAATTTTTACTTTTGGATGAACCATCCCTTTAAACCTCAGAAGAGAATGAATGAAACATACGTCCACGTCTCATTAGCCTTGTTTCTCTCCACTAATACTTTAAGAGAATCTTGAAGATCTTCTGACTCAAGGTGTTTTCGAGTCCATTTTCTGTCTGCACGAGGTAAAAGTCTTTCATTCTTCTTTTTGTTCTATTAAAATGTTCATGGAAATCATGAAACTGCTGCAGATCGTTCAGTTATAAAAAAAAGTATTCCAAAAAACCTTATCTTTTAAAGGAAAATAAGCAGAAAGAACTAAAAAAGACCTGGGCAAGCTGGTCTGCAGTATTCAAACTTTTCAGACAGCCTATCAGTCATATTAAGTAAGTTGCATGCAGTGTGTCATCATCTTGTTCTATGTTGGTCTTGCTTTTTAACACTGTCGGTTTGCATATGTCATTGTCAGAGACTACTTTGGGGAGAAGGTGGGACTGTACTACCTGTGGCTGGGCTGGTACACACGGATGCTCATCCCTGCAGCTTTCATTGGCATTGTTGTGTTTTTGTATGGCATTGCCTTCTTTAATACTAGTCCGCTTATGTGAGTACATTAAAAGCCCCTTTTTTTAAAAAAGGACTAAGATTAATAAATCTATTATTTTAAATAAATCTTTATTTTAATTGTGGTGCGTTGTTACAGAAAAGAAGTCTGTCACTCCAACATCATCATGTGTCCAAGATGTGACAAGCGATGCCATGTGTGGAACCTGTCTGACACCTGTACATATGCTAAGGTCAGCAAGTAAACGTGTTTAGAATTGAGGATTATGTGAGATGGGGTTTCAAATGTAGTGAGGAAAAGTACCTGCAATTAATTACCAACTTGCGCTGAATGCTTACATTTGGAATTCTCAAACAGGTCAGCCAGCTATTTGACAACGAAGGGACTGTGGCATTTGCCATGTTTATGGCAATTTGGGGTACGTTTTGTCTTTTAAATAAGGCAGAATGCATATTTCTTTGCACGTAAGATTGATGCTTTTGTTTTGACGTTGTTTTAATAGCCACGCTGTTCCTGGAGCTGTGGAAGAGACATCGAGCTCTGTATGTTTCTAAATGGAATGTGTATGACTGGTGTGAGGAGGAGGTAGAGAATCTTGTCATTGTTTTTTAACAAAATAATAACTATGCATCTTGTGATGTAGCTAAATAACTCTTTGTTTCCACAGGAAGAGTTGATTTTGGGGATTGTGAATGATCCCCGATGTGAGCCAAAAGTGTTCAGACACTCCTTTCGGCGGACAACAGTGGTGTTGCTTCTGGTAACGCTGGTGGTGAGAAACAAAGTTTGCATAGAAACTTTTTACTTTGAGTGTGTGTTTGTTATTATCGCTGTTATTTTTTGTTCCTTTCACTTTCGGTTTAAAATTGTAAGGTTGGTCTTTTCTGCACATGTTTGCAATAATTTTTTTAATATTTCATTAAATATATTTATTTTAATTATAACTATATATAACACTAGTATGTGCATTGTTTTCAGTTGATGGTGATCATTGGTCTGACCCATGCACTGGTGATCTGCCGTATATTAGCTGGAATAGTGTTGTCCGAGAGCGAGTGGCATTTCTTGCGTGATCATGCCACCACAATAGCCATGTTGACTGGTGCAGTGCTGCACTACATCACTATTCAAATTATGACTAAGGTAAGTACTGATCTGTTCTGTCCAAAGGGAAGGAAACATCTGTTTGCTAAAGAATATAGCATCTTACAATAATGAGTGTCTTTTATGCGCAAACTTGCTGTCCATGTCTGCACTAATCCATGCTGTTACCTAAGAAAACAGGGCGCAATCCAAATTAAAATTCAAGAACTTCAGGAACAGGTTTCCTGATAATAAAATGTGTAGTGAAGTATTTGGACAAATCAGAATAGAATTCCAATTCACTCAACGGTACATTTTTAAATCATAGATGCTAGGGGATCAAATTTGTTCTTTCCACGGTAATTCACTGTCTCTTTTCAGGTCAACAGATTTGTGGCCCTCAAGATGTGTTTATTAGGTAGGTGCTTTAAGTGTAGAAACATAACATCCTTTACTGGACCTTATAAAAAGATTTTTGACAAATGATTAATTTACAGAGAAGCCTCGCACAATGGCCGCCTCAGAGAGGAGCTTCACTGTAAAGATGTTTACGTTTCAATTCTTCACACTGTTCTCATCACTATTTTATGTGGCCTTCTTTCTAGGAAGGTATGTGTCATTTTGTGTTCAATTATTTAAGATGTTTTTCTAATAACAGGCCATTTGAAGTGTCTATTAATGCTTTGTTCAGAATTAATGGCTACCCAGGAAACTATGTTCGAATAGGAGGCAAGTGGAGATTAGAAGAGGTAAGAGTGATATTAGAATTACATATGACTGTACAATTATGATAAAAATTCACATGTTTAAAGGGATATGGGATATGATATTCTTAAAATCAGTTGAGTTTAAAATAGTCCACTTATATTTACCCAAGTTGCTTTAATGTTGGTTCAGAAAACTGTTGGGGTTAGTTGGTCTACATTCACCGAACCTGAATCCATATATTGTTCTCATTGAAATATGGGCGGCACTAATTCGCCAAACAGGAAGTTGACCATTTTGGATTTAATGTGGACTTTTGTATGTGGTGAAAAACCTTTATATATTTCTAAATTGTACCAAACGTCAAAATTAGGGCCAGATAAACTGATGATGTTGCCATGACATAGAAAGCAACCCAAAAATGATGTCATATTTGCGTACATTGAGTAAGATTTCTTGCATTTTCTTCTTTTTAGTGCCATCCGAGCGGCTGCCTCACAGATCTCTTCATCCAGATGTCTGTTATTCTGGTGCTTAAACAAACAATCAACAACATCTTTGAGTTTGCAGTACCGTAAGTGTTAGGAAAAAAAACTTTTTCATTACACTTTTTCCGGTGCTAATTGAGCGACTCTTGCTTTGTTTCTGTGTATTTGGCTTCATGTGGATGCAGCTGGTTAAAGCTCTGTTGTAAGCGGCTGAAAGCAGATAAAATAAATGAATGTCAAGATGATGCAGGCAACATCGACTCCTGTGACCCCAGCAGGCTGCGTAACTGGCTGGACAATTACCACCTGAATGATGTGAATTGTTTCAGCTTGTTTAATGAGTTTTTGGAAATGGGTATGTATCTCTGCCAGCCACCACATTAGTTTTACATAACTGTAGATGTATTTTGCTATATTTGGATGTGTTCTATAGGTTCATGGCGTGTTCTTTACAATCATTGCATAAACATGTTATTTGCAAGAAATCTTTATAGCCATGTGTAAATTTAGTTTACCTATAAACCATGTGCTGTTCTTTCCTGTCTAGTCATTCAGTTTAGTTTCACCACCATCTTTGTGGCAGCCTTCCCTCTGGCTCCTTTATTGGCTCTGATCAATAACATTTTTGAGATCAGACTGGATGCTATCAAGATGGTCAGCCTGGAGCGCCGCCTGGTGCCCAAAAAGACTAATGACATTGGTAAATACTGTTTTGTGCTTGTATATGTGTGATGGCGAGGTTGTCTGTTTTTCATCATCAAGTAATTACTTTCATAATGTCCGGCATGTTTTTTCCAGGTGTGTGGACTAGAATATTAGAAGTCGTTGGTGTGATGGCTGTCATTGCTAATGGACTGGTTATTGGCTTTACCTCTGACTTTATCCCACGTCTGGTGTATCGGTACTCTTATGGGCCTTGTGCAAACGGAACCAGTGCCAACCTGGAGTGAGTATTACTTCTCACTTGCTTTGGTATATTTCACGAATTAAATTCTTTAAAAGGGGTATTTCTTATTTATTTGAATCGATTGTCTTTTGTCAAGTCTACTTTTTCCTGCATTATAAATGACCAGTTATTATACATTATTAATAACTTTTGTGGTGTTAATTAAAATAGATTATATAATATAGGCTATTATATATTATCAAGTCTTTAAACAAAAAAATATTTAATCAGTGGTTGTAGTCAGTCAAAAATAATTTATATGCATTACTATTAGACCAGAATTCTTTTAGATTTTATTTGAGTTTTATAATAGTTTTTATTAATATTTTAAAATTCGCATTTATTTTTAGATAGTTATTTTAGTTAAATGTTTAGCAACTTTGTTTATATGCTTTTGTCACTTTATTATTTATTTATTTAATTTTGTTTTGTATATATATTTTTTCATTTTAACAAAGCGACTTTGTTTAGTTTTAGTCGGAAATGATGTAGGGTTGATCTAAACAAGTGTACAAATTTATGCTTTCGCCCACATTTTCCTCTGTTTTTACAAGCATTTAAAAGTGAATAAAGTAGACATACTTTATATACTGTATTTGTCTTGATATTGATATATTCAGAAGCTTGTAAACTAATATTGGAATATGACTATGAATGTGTGTTTTTGTCTGACAGCTGCATGACAGGGTATATCAACGGCACTCTGGCAACAGCCTACATGTCAGATGTAAAAGTGCAAGAAGACTTCCTTATAAAACAAATGACCACAGAAAATGGAATCAATGTTAATCACTGCAGGTGGGCACTTAATTTATATTTATGTTTTATAATGAGTATACTTCAAATTAATTTTATTAAACAAGTCAAACATGTAGTACAGTTCTTGCATATTTGAAGTATACTTTATGTAATGTAGTAAGTACACTAATATCAATATACTAGTTGTTTTAACACAAAGGTTTTTAGTGTACTTGTGACTGAATTGGCCCTTTTTACATTTTAAGAATGTTTGCTGTGTATGTGTGTATTCTGCAGTTACAGAGACTACCGCAATGATGTGGACCAGAGTCTCACTCCACAGTTTTGGCTTATTTTGGCATTCCGCTTTGCCTTTGTTATTCTGTTTGAGGTATATTGTAATCAAATGTTGTCGATGTCTCTGTTACATTTTTTCACTTAACCACATTTTTTCTGTCATGACTATCAGAAGAGATCTTAGTTTGTAGAAGTGGCTTATGGAAGTTGTTTATCTGTCTGCTTAGCATGTGGTGGTGCTGTGCAAGTTTGTTGCTGCTTGGTTTATACCTGACAATCCAATCAAAGTGAAAAACATTAGGCTGGAATACAAATTGTCTCGACTGAAAAAAGAACTTAGGTACGTATTGTCCACATACACTACAACATGCATCTCCTCTGAGTACTTTGCATTCATGGTGTAGAGATATGTAAAAGTGTTATTACTTGTCTTAAAAAAACATTTATTTTCCTCTTCCTGCTGCTGATTTGCTGTTGTTTTTTTCTCATCTTATCTTCAACAGGGAAATGAATAAAAAATATGACAGCAGATCGACTGAAGTGTGAACCAAACCAGATGCTTTAAATCGTGTGGATCTTGTAAATTCACGAGACTTGCTGGTGTCACAAGGACATTTCATTAAATCCCTGGCATTTACCTGTGTGTGGAAAATGAAAATCTTACATTTTTAAAGAACTGTGAAAATACACAATTAAAGTAAGTTGCTGTTATTTCAGTTCATAGGAGAAATCCCAACAGGTCTTAGTAATACATTAATGTTGTTGGCAATATTATTTATATTTTATATTGAGAAAAGGCTTGCTTTTTTTAAATTTGAAATGCATATGTAAGCCTCCAAAATGTTTTGGATTGACAGTGAAAACCGTGTTTCAAGTCAATTATTCGAAATGTGATAATCCAAATGTATAAGGGTAGGGTACAAAGTACTAAAGGACTGTGCCAACGTGCTTTTCATACTGCCCAAGCTATGTTATTTTTATATATCTTCATGTTCATGTACCAGAAAATGTTCAATGTAATGGTAATTAAATAATGAAGTAATACAATGAAGTGAATCTTAAAGGTGGTTGCAAAATAAAATTGTCAATTCTTTTTTCTTCCATGAGGTGTCAGCAGAAATGCATTCTTAAAATACAAAGTAACTTCTAGAGGTTGATATATTTGGTGTTGGGGTTATGGTTCTGTTCTGGGCAGACTCCGTGCGCTCGTCCGGCACGAATTCCTGGACGGGGCGGGGAGATCCGAGAGTCGAAACCCCCCTGAGTATCGAACAGAACCATGAAATACATACATGTGATACACGAACGCGTAATCACTGAAGCACAGATTTGATTTGTAAATGAGGTGAAGTTGGGGATGGAGGGTGGGAGAAACTGTAGTTACTGCCAGGCTGTGATGCGGAATGAATGGGAATTTAAATGCTGCGCTGTGGTGTGTGTCGGATTAGGATTGGTGCAGGTCGGAACAGCTGACTGTCAACTGGATCAATCTAAACTGACGTGACCTGCCTGAACTAACGCGATGCTTGATTTACCTTTGGACAATGAACTGTTTTTTTATGCTTAGCAGATGCTTATGCTTAGCTTTTTTTATTTAAGATGAATTACCTTTTTATTTTGTAAGATTGAAGCAGTATTTCTTGTATAAGTGAACAAGGTGCACTCTTTTGATATAAATAATGTCTTGCAGAACGAGTAAATTCACATGTGCATATTTCAGTGGGTGCATGGCCGTTCTTCCAAACATACTTGGCTTATACCACACAAACCAAGCTTGCAGATGAGACATTAGCGGTGTGAATATTCAGTTTATGCCTTGACTGTGTGACTGTGTGAGAAAGTTTGTGAAAATTTCTGTCCACCCACTCTTTTTTTACAACTCCTGTGTGAATGCATGAGAGAAAAGAATTATGCCAGACTACTTTGTCAGCATTTTTACAATTTTCTCCTTATCTTAAAGTGAGAGCTGTTTTCGATCAAACTCACAGGATGTTACTCCCACACACTCAACTTAAGGCCAACCCACAACAATCATTCACTGACCTCTAATGCATTCCAACCTATCAGCCAATAGCCTCCAGAAGCTCACAAAAATGAGGCAAAAAGTTGCGCTTCCACCAGACAGTTCTTGTCAGTGTTTTGTGTCAGGTCAAGATCTGGAGAAGTTAAACGTTACTGTTCACATTTTATACACCAAAGAATACAACCAAATCCATAAAGGGATTCAGTGATCAGGAGAGTCTTTAGAAGATACTGAGTGGTACAGAGAACACCTCGTATTTTTAATGCAGACAGAAAGAGGAGTAAATGTGAATGATAGTTCAGAAAAGAAGACCATTTGACAGACAACACAACAAGCTTTTAAGAATGATAAAAATGATTTGTAGTGATTAGTTTAATGCATTCTTTACAACTGACACACAACAAAGCAGAGAATTAATTTGGTTTACAATGCTCATGAATTGAATTACAATGCAAATGTCTTTTATATTTATTTGTTAAGGCAGTGAGCGTTATATTTGTGCTTCGCTACGTAATGCTTTAACATGATATTCAGCTACAAATTCAGCTACAAAGATTTTTTCAGATGTAAATTAATGTCACTTCCCAGCTCTTTCACACTCCAATGCTAATAACTGTAAAGCCTGCAGCGGTGTTACATGAAAGCAAATATTGATAAAGCAGCAAATTTGTCTCTGTAATTGTAAGCAACTGCAATGTTTTAGTTTAGTGCTTCTCTAGGCAAAGTTTATTACTGAAAATGTTTCCTATTAAAACCGTGCATCCATTTTCATCTACAACAATGTAAAAATGGCGTGAATGGAGAATTGGTGTGTATTGCAATATGCAATAAGACTCACAGGAGTTAATATTTTGTGCCTATTCGTTGTCTTCTCCCAAACCGACTCCACTTTAGTTTGAGTTATATAGTAAACTCAACCAAGACCCACATGTGGGCCATCCAGGCTCAATCCTCTGCAAGCATTCCTCTACGTCTCTGGCATGTCGTAATACTTAGGGGTGTTGTCAGCTTTCCAATTTATAGAGTAAAAACTCTGGAGTACACTATCCTCAATGCTTCAATAGAGTCTGTTCCTTTTTCCAGTTGTGACTTTGGTGGTAAAATCCCACAGATGTCTACTGCCATCTCGAGGATTTTAGTATTGAGTCGTATACACAGATAAGATTAGATGGTTGCATCAATGAAATCTCGTTTTGCGTATCCTTTCTGTAATTAAAACAAAATAAATTATTAAAACGTTATGACTCCAACCTACCCCTTGTCATGGTAAATCTCAGTAGCAATCCCAAACAATAATGCGCTTTTGTTACATATCAGCTTTGATAAGGTTGTGTATGGTTTGATAAGGATGGTAAAATTTGTGCACATGACACACAGATCACCTGTCTGACTGAAGTCCATTTGGGCCACGGAGCATCAGAAACACACATATTCATACTTTATAGGGATTGTTCAATAAAATGAAGCCATAAGTCTGGCTACCCTATTTTTGGTTTTAAAAAAAGTTTAAAATAATTTTTAAGATATATTGTTTCTTGTTTAAAATTAGCAATTATCAGCACTAAATAAAATGTAACTTTTAGTAACTATACAAAAACTTTAATGAGACATGAAATTTTAAAATCGTTACTAATATAAACTCAGATAAGTAAAGGGAACATCATGTATGCTTGAACAGGGTAATGTCTGGTAATCAGTTATGGGCTTTAGGTAAATATTTGTCTAGCTATGCTGTCTAACTGACTGGGAGAGCAGATATCACACACATAGAAAAGCATATTGATGGGCATTAGAACAACCTCCAGTAACAACACCTTAGACGTACTCGGTTACTAAAGTAACCTCGGTTCCCTGAGATACGGGAACGAGTACTGCCTCGGATGACGCTATGGGAAAACTCAGATGACTGAAGCTTTTAATAATGCATTGAATACCGCACGGGCATTGGTGAGTGCAAAGTAAAACTTTGAACCAATGGCAGCGAAGCTGCACGGAACTACAGCTTTGAAAAGGGTGGAACTTATGGCTATTCAAGCAGACACATCACCGTAGAATCCTAGGTTACTTCGACTGAAGCGACGACCATATGCAGCTTGTAAACTAGAATTTGATAGTCTTATTTAATAAACACTGCATATAGGAATTTATTGTGTGTCTGATATTTGACCTGTGTTTTGACTTCCATAACCTTTTATGTTTTACTTATAGTCAATGTTTTCTTGTACAGCTGCTTTGTAACAATGAAAATTGTAAAAAGTGCTATATAAATAAAGCTGACTTGACTTGACTTAAACACTGCTAGGAACCAAGTACTCGTTCCCGTATCTCAGGGAACCGACTTTACGTTAGTAACCGAGTACGTTCCCTATCGATACTTCACTCGTACTGCATAGCAGGACGCTATGGGTAACCAGTATAATCCCACCATGCAACAAGTGAAACGAAAAACACCAGTAGATAGGGTATGAAGCAGGGAAGCCCTGCAGAAGGCGGAAAAGCCAAGTTAATACCGGTGCGGCTGGTAGCAACCGCAGTCCAGTAGTCTAGTCTTAAACAGAAAGGACCCGGGTCTGTAAGGCTAGAACGTCCAGACTGTAGAACCCAGCAGGCCGCCACACAAATATCCGCTATGGAGACTCCACTAGACCACGCCCAGGAAGAGGCGACACCTAAAGGGGGCGGAATGCTCAATGTAAATCTTAAGCGCTCTGACTGGACAGAGCAGGTTCAGCTCGGGGTCCGCAGCTCTCTGAAGTGTGCGAGGTCAGTTCCGGACTCGTCCATTCCCTGGGCCGAGTAGGGGGCGGGCCATGACCTGGTGAGTTCATCATGAACTTCAGGGAAGAACGGTGAAGTCCGCTGACAAGGGGCCAAGCGGTGCCCGGGCAGGAACCATTAGTCCAGGCGGCTGCGAGAGGGTTCCTCTGGGTTCCTCCACAGCTGCGTTCCAACCCAGTTCCTCCACAGCTTGGACTCCACACCCGGTGTGGGTTCACTGTGCTTTACAGACGGCAGAAGGGCAGGGTCGGATACTGAGCCTGACAGCTCCTCCATGTCTAAAGCAGCTAACGACATGTTGTCGTCCTCCTCAAATTAGTTTTCAACAAATGAGACCATGTCATTGGTGGCCGCCAATGGACGCTGGTCAGGCTGGGAGAACTGAACCGGCAAAATGTTTCTCTGTGGGGAAGGCGAGCCACGCCAAAAAGGCATTAGCCCACACTTCCCCGAGCGCGGGAAGGTCCCAGGTATGAGACGCACTCATCAGGCCCGGCAGAGGCATGTAGGAGTACCCCCCATGAGTGACAGGGACAACGCGGTATTTGAAACTTGACGGATGGCGGAAGGGAAAAGGAACCAGCACTGCTGAGGCCAGCGAAGTCTATGAGCAGAGAGGTCCGGTCCACTGCATTGCTTTTCCGACGGCGAAGCTATCAGTCCGAGGTGGCGAGCTAGAAGTCGTTGCTGAAGGAGACGAGATCTAGGGCCCTACGACAATGTGTCTGCTTATATAACCATAACCCACACCCTTTTTGGCAGGCGCCATCGCCATAGGTCCGTGCAGCTTCGCAGATATTGGCTCAAAGCTTAATTTGCACTCACCAATGGCCATGCAGTATTCACTGCGTTATTAAAAGCTTCGGTCATCTGAGAAAATTTTGTTTTCCCATAGCGTCCTGCTACGCAGTACGAGTGAAGTATTGATTGGGAACAACTATTCCCCTATTCGTACTATTATTTGTACTATTCCCACATTGTATCCGCCCACATTTATGCACTAAAATAAACAGATGACCATTGGCCTTGCAAGCTGACACTTAGTAAGAAAGTACACATTCTCTCTATATGCTGTATACTGTACACACACACACAGAAAATAGCCTTAAGTGCAAAGTCTGTACACAATAAGGGATCCAATTACATGAGTGAATATCAGATAACACAGAAAAGGTCTTTGTCTTAAGAATACTTGCTACTGTGTTAATTGATTTGTGCTTTTAACTGGGCTAGACACAGACACTCACCTGTTTGTAGTCTCTGTGGAGTTTGCTGTACTGAAACATGTTGCACAAAACTGTGGAAGCAGCTCTGGCTGCCTTTAGTTTCCCGGGACTGAGAAAAAAAAACAGAAGATAGAAACATGAGAAGCATTGCTGGGACATTGTGCTCTCAATTAAACTGCTTAATAATGAAACAGCAGGTAGGCTATATTTCAACAGTACTGGCATAAGATGTGAGGTGCATTATACATCAGTCTTTCATGGTCATATTTGTGTGAAACCATTTTCTTCAAAGATTAGGCTTTTCGAGGCTAAGTCCAATGTGTTTATATTATAACAACAGAGAGACAACTATAAAAAAAATCAATTCAGTGGTTAACAAGTATAGGATTTTAACTAAAACCACTATACCCATACAAAAATATCTGATTACAACAAAACCAATAGTTGAAATTTCAAGAATAAAAATATTACTTTCAATGTTTCCCAATTACTCAATAGCAGGATGATTTTAAGAAATTACTCTTACTTCTATGGAACACAAAATACAATATGTCCACACAATGGGGACCAATTGTTAACAAAATTCTTCAAAATATTGTGTTCTACGGAAGAAAGAAAATCATACTGGTTTGGAATGAAAAGAGAGTAAATTAGGAAAGAAGTTTCATTTTGAAGGTGAACTGTCCATTTAACATCTGCTAACACTTTGATGGTTCCCCAAAATACATTCTATAACTTTGCAACTTTATAACGACTTCTCCTAACCCTAACAATGCCAATACTCTAATGGGAATTATTTGCAAAGTTACTGATAGTTAGTATTATTGTCTAAAGTGGACTAACATAAAGTGTAACGCTTAGGTGTATTAAATATATATCATTACAGTCACAGAGGGGCATTTTCCATTATTTGGGTTATACCAGCCACTAGTGGAAAATGTGATATAACTAAATATTTTCTGAGAAACATTATGGTAATTCTATACCTGTTGTCATGAGATGTCTTAATGCCAACCAGCTTGGGCAGTCCATCAAAGAAAGCGATATCTCTTGCAGCTACAGAACTTCCTGTAACAAGATTATTGAGAACTCCACAGATATTCACCACCACGTCACTAGAAGGCTCTTTCTGATATCCGTCACTTGGGAGTTTGGTCACCAGAATATTCACCACTTTAGTGGCTAAGGATAAAAAGCAATGAGAAACATAGCTGGAGTTAGACAAACAGGAAGAGTGAGATACGTGCAGTGTCTCCTGTGGCTTTGGTTCAGTGGGGTGGATTACTTTTGGAGCAGACGGCTGAACTCAAGGGGGGTGGGGATATATGCTATATATTATATTGAGACCAATACAAAAAAGTGTCTGATGGGAACATCTGAAGTCTGAATGTGCGATAAAGTTAAAGAATGTGTAGGAGCCAAACAATGTGTCAAAAATCTGACCTGTACTATTATGGGATGGAACAGGGTTCAGTGGGGAGGCAGAAAGAATGAAATATACCCACTAAATGGGTTTTGCAAGTCATCTGCTTGAGCAATAAATATGTTTAGGACACTTTTTTGGCAGAATGCTGAATTCTTGGCTGGGAAATCTTACACATTGAAAACTAAAATTAGAGACAAAGAGTTGAGAGTTGACTGACTAACCCATATCAGCTTTGTTTTTGCAGTGTCGGGAGAGGTTTCTCAGAAGACCCATGACAGAGCGGAGTTCAGTGTCGGTGGGTGTTCGTAGTTGGTCGAGAATCACAGGCAACATCCGCTCCTGTTCCAGTGCCACTCGACTCAAAATTGAGGCCCACTGGGAGAGAGAACAAAAGAAATGAGCGAGCAAAGGAACGAGTACGAAGACGAGCAAAACGAGTAGTAAGGATGGAGCGCGATTAATTATAAAGCTTGCTTTAGACGTAGGAAAACAGTGAAAACAAAGAAGTGGAAACATGAGATCATAACAGAAAGTACAGTAAACTAATCAAGCACACGCTGCAAATGATAAATCACATGAGTGACAACATAAATCCAATATAATTGATTGAATAGACGGAATCTATCTGCGCTCCCTGTGGAGCTGGTTTGATTGGGTGTGTTTTAAACATCTCACTCTGAATTCCCCGGCAGTGATGTTTTGCAGGGCTCCCGCAGCACCCTCACGCGTGCATGTGTTTGTCTCACAGATCTGCAGGATGCGGTTGTACAAACCGACTATCTGAGGGTGCCACAACCACTCTGCTCCTTTAGGCACTCGTGCAACTTCAGAGAAGGTGGACAGATCTTGAATCTTCTGCAGAGACACATCATGAGCTTTAGACAGGACGCTTGGAAAAGTTATGCTTATATATTGAAATCAGAGAGTACTAACATCTTTTGCCTTCTTGCTTTGTGGGGTGAAGCAGCCTATGGGGTCACTGTGGCTTGTGCCCTGTGCTCGTGAGGATCCTTCCAAACGCATCTGAACCGACGCAGGGATCTCAGTATACAGCTGGTAGGAGAGATTGCGCAGAACACATATGCAGTTCTCCACACCCTAGGGGAACAGATAGGCGATTCAGATGGTTTTAGAAATTAATTTTGATTATGGCACTGAAACGGCAACTGTTCTTGGCTTAGAAAATGTTGTTTTATAACAATTGTGGGAAAGATTCAGATTTCTGACCTTGTCCTCTACTTTTCCCTCATCCAGAGAGTTTTTTATGTATCCAACCATGGAGTCGATCAGCCCACGAGTTTCACGCATCTGTTGCCTGGTTCTTTCATTCACTGAGCTCAGGTTCCTTGTAAAACATAAAAATGGGTGTAGTTAACATATCAATAGGCTTTTGTCTGCACGTTTGTGTGTTTCCATTTTTATAGCGCATTAATCTTTGTCTCTATAAATCCTTTGTCTCTAAGAAAACAATAGGCATATACTCTTCATCTGCTGTTGTTTGTTAACTTGCAAATTATAAAAACTATAAACTAACCAGCTATATGTGATTGAATGCATGTGTATGTGAGTTTAAATATTAATAAACCTTCATGGGTATTACTAGTTGTATTTAGACCAACAGAGTGTGAACGGCAGTGCAGAGGCATTTAGGTAGGGTTTATGAGCAGCTGTACCTGAGACAACCTGTGGTGTTGTAGAATATATCAGTCTCAGACATGCTCTGCTGAATGACCCCAGCATCTCCACCTCCAGATAGAGGCACCAGCACTCGCTCTGTCAGCTCAGACAAGCTCTCTCTTGCCAATCTTTCCTTCAGACTGTCTTTAGAAGACAGGTTCCACAAAATTCCTACAAAGAAGTGAAAACTGGAAATGTACCAATTCATGCATAAGCTGCATTTGAATTTGCACTTATTTGCGTTCAACTGTATGGCGAATGCTATAGACGGTTTCACTAGACAGACATACCTGAGACCACGTTAACTTATTTTTATGATGTTGCTTTAAAACCATCTATATGCTATAAGTTGGCTATATGGGGAAATCTTATGTATAGTTAGTGAATTTGTTGTATATGTATCAAATTCTCAACGACAAAATACCTGAGTTCAAAACGCACTCAAAATTCACTTTTTCACAAGACATTTTGAATAATCTGATTTAAAAACATGTCATGTGTTTCTACTTTCCAGACTCCAACAAGTTTTTGGGTCAGACAGTACTTAAAATCATGCTGGATCCCTGAACAAAGCCTTAGTAACCCTGTGTCTAGGTAACAAGCAAAACAGAAGCAGAACACCTGCTATAGTTTGTTCTGCACAGAAATGTATGAAACTGTTTTGTGTGGCAACTTCTGGCTCTTTTAAGACCAAATAATTTTGAACAAAGCTTGGATGTTTATTTTCACTATTTTGAAATCCAATTTAGGGAGTAATATCATTCATTTACTCCAAAAAAACGATTTGCTACTAAACATATTTCTAGTACACGTGATACAATCTAGTGAGGTTTTTTTTGGAGGGTGACTATTCTATTCATTGTCTAAGATCTCTTTAATGGCTACTGGGGGAAGTTACAAAGAACTAAGCCTCTAGTGTTGTGGGGTTTTTTAGCGTGCCAT
This sequence comes from Barbatula barbatula, assembly GCF_947034865.1. NCBI lineage: Eukaryota > Metazoa > Chordata > Actinopteri > Cypriniformes > Nemacheilidae > Barbatula > Barbatula barbatula. The sequence goes on along the minus strand of NC_136766.1, from coordinate 18,987,197 downwards.
AGATCAAGTCATAAAATGTCAGTAGACCTGGCAACCCAATGTGGAGCACCAGAGAATGTCAAGGATTGTTTACTGAGTGAATGTGAGTGAGTGTCTGTGTGAGGGGGTGGAGAATGATAGTAGAGCTCACAAAGCACAAAGACCTCTGGGAGTCCAACTTCCCGCTGTACATATCTGAGGTTTGGAGTGACTCCAGTTACTTTCAGACTATCCTTTTTGTTCAGTTTCTCTCTGTGCACTCTGTGCTCTGTTCAACTACACCTGTTCACATTGACAAATCTTACTCCAAACTGGTGCCTCCACTCCCTCCACTGATATACTGTTTTGTATTTTGTTATCGACGTGACGACTGACAAAAGACTACATGTACAATTTACAATATTCACTACTGTACTTAAATAACTCTGTAATTCTAGCGAATGTGTGAGTTATATTCTGTGTATTCGTATTAAAGTCTATATTCCTTTATTGGGGTAATACAATGTTCAGAGTACTTCACCATGAATGTCCACTATTTATACAAGCACACCTGTGATATTTTTGCGTAGTTCATCATCCAGTTCTTTTAAAGCACCAATGAGTTTGCTTATTCCACCAGTTTCGATAAGTGCAGTCTTGTTGTCCATGTTCTCGTATATGAGGTTGCGTGTAGCTCCTGTGGCGTAGCGCTGCACCTCTTGGTTCTCACTGCTAAACAGCTGCACTAATGCAGGGATTCCCTTCAGACTGCGTACCTGCGAAATAATAAAAACAGAGAGAATAATTTTTAAAAAGCTCAAAATATTTTTTTCATCGGTTAGTTTTAATCACTTTAATTCCATATCTCGAAAATCCAATTTCTGTGCTTGACACTTCTCAGAGAAGTGTAAAGCACTCACTGCTTTCTTAAAGAAGCCCAACATGGCAACCTGTTCAGACGTCTGTCTTTGTTTTCAGTGATGTGCTCTCAGGCAGAATGTTCTACCCCTTGAGGGCCCAGGACAAAGATTAAGGGCAGAAGAAAGCCTTTCTCTCCAGCTGGCCTGAATATACCGTATAACAATAGTGAAGAAAAAGTAGTTTAGCCTTGAGTCTGACCACGAGACGTAAATTAGGCTAGTATATTTTATGATAATATAAGCAGCCAGTAGGGTTTTTTTTAAATCTCTGTTTTGTAAAGTCTACTTTAAATAGTTACTCTTAATCATTCAAAACTATTTTGTATAACTAGTATATCCAGTGGAGGCCATTTTGATCTATTTGTTTACTCAACAGATACATAAACAAAGTTATTTTTTTAATCGTTGGGCAATGGATTCACACATACAGACATACATGGTCACCATTTCAAAACTTCAGTAGGGTTGCATTTTATAGAAATTACATGTGAAATGATATAGTTCAACATTTAAAACCGTCTGTAGACTCCTGCATTCTATTCGCTCCGGATGCACTGTTTTTGAAAGGAAGAACACATCCTGTGTTTACGTTCTCTAATCCTGTTCAAACAGAGTGCTGAAGGCTGCTCAACACAGCAGGTCTGCTGGACCTCTTTGCCTCTCCTTAGGCCTATAGCTGGTCTCAAACAGTAGGAAATGTCTTAAAGACAAAATGTAAAACTGTGAAATTGTGTTTTCATGACCAAACTTTCCTGTCATTGTCAAGTTGTTTTTAATTCCTACTGTAAGCTATTCATAATTAAGAAAATTCCAAATAAAAGCATAACAAAGGCATGCAAACGCTGTGTGTGTGCGTGCGGTAACACACAAAATAAGTAGTTACATTAAAACTGTGCACAAAGGCCCTGACTTAAAGTGTTAATATGATACTAACACGGCAAATGTTAATAAGGTTGTTGAGCAAATGTAGTGTTTTTTTACCATGACTTTGGCTTCGTTGCTGTGGTAACACTGATGCTGTATGTACGCTGCTCCCAACATATGCATGGCAACATCGTTGGAAGAGATATAGTTGATTGCTGTGGTCATGTCCAGATTATTGATTCTGTTCGCACACACACAAAAGTAAAAAAGTTCAGAAAAAACTATTTTCATAAAATAATATATCAAAAGCTTGTTTTGTTTATAATATTAGTACAAGTAAAACTTGTATGAATCCTTATTAATGGTATACCTGGTATATTGTTTTTAATTGCTAAATGATTGGTTGTTTTCAACCAATATTTGGGTCAAAAGCAACAAACCTTAACGATGGGTCAAAATGATAGTTTACACAAATTTTTTTTAATTCTGTTATTATTTTCTCACCCTCAGATTGTTCCAAACCTGTATACATTTCTTTGTTCTGCTAAACACAAAATAAGGTATTTGGAAGAATGTCAGTAACTGAGCAGATCCCCATTGACTCCCATAGTATTTATTTTCCCTACTATGGCAGTAAATGGGGGACAAGATCTGCTCGGTTACTGACATTCTTCCAAATATCTTACTTTGTGTTTAGAAGAGTATCCCTTTAAATGGTCTATATTTAATTAAAACAGTTTAAACTGAGCTTTTTGGGCAAAAACAATCCAGTTCAATATACAAACCAAAGTTTGGGTTTGTCTCTTTTTGACTTAAAGGGACAGTTCACCCAAAAATGAAAATTCTGTCATCATTTACTCACTCTCAAGTTGTTCCAAATCTGTATACATTTCTTTGATCTGATGAACACAGTGGAAGATATTTGGAAGAATGCTTATAACCAAACAGTTCCAAAATGTACTGCCATAGTTGAAAAAATTACAATGGTAGTCAAGAGCCCCAGAACTGTTTGCTTTCATACATTCTTCAAAATATCTTCTTTTGGGTTCCAAAGAACTCAGAACTGGTTGTCAATGATGGCCAAGTACTGTTTGGTTGCAAGCATTCTTTCAAATATCTTTCTCTGTGCTCATCAGGACAAAGACATTTATATAGATTTGGAACAACCTGAGGGTTGTCCCTTTACCTGAACTATCCCTTTAACTATGGGTTGAAAACAACACAGCATTTTCTAGAGTGTTTGGAGTGTAAACTGTAAGTTATTGTGCAATCAATTTGTTTCTCTTACCCGCCTAGACCATCAGTCATTCCATCTTCAAATCCATCACACACATCCACGCCACGTCCCACACTCTTCATACTATGCACAGACCCTGCTCTCTTTATGGTGCCCTGGTAATGCCCGGCACCCATCATAGTGCTGCCCCCTGTGGACATCTGTTGCCATTGCATGGAGCTGCCACTCATCCTCTGCTGCTGTTGCTGTTGCCCCTGTCGATTATTTATGCGGCTGATGGTGCGGTGGGAGGGGCCTTTAAATGAATACTGATGAGCAAACTCGGACTCCCTCCGTCCTCTACTAGAACCATCCTGTGCCAAGGTGTCGCTTAGGTGTTGTTGCCTGTGCACAACACTTGGTGAAGGGCTGTGGCCGTAGGACTGCATCCAGTTGGATACAGGTGATGACTGCCGGTGCATTGTATGGCCACCCCTTAATGCTGCCTCATGCTCAGTCCGATTCATTGTTCTTGATTCATTGTGCATCTGATTGGTGTAAGAGCCACTAAGATGGGCATCATCATGTGACATGTACGGGCGACCCACTACTGCCGGAATGGGGGTACCGAGACTGACTCTGTGCCGAGTTCCCATTTCTACCGCAGAGCGAGATGAAAATCCCTCTGTGTGCTGAGACGTCCTGGGGGTCTAAGTACAGAGGATAAACGAGAAATGAAAAACTGAAAATATGCCTAAGAATATTAATATCATGCAATAAACCATGTTTTGAGATTGAACATTGCTTTTCCAGGATAGTCTGTCTCACTGCTATCACACTGAGGGATAACAGGGCGTCTAACACACCATTTGACTCATGAAGTGGTGGATAAGGAATGTTTCAGATCAGCCCCTGAACTCAGCACATTGGGCCTGATCTCAATTCCACAGCTTGCTAGATCACCTTCTAAACAGAGCTTTCACATGAGAATGCAAAATATCACATCATTGTGTGTAACGGGTGCAGCCACACAGAGCGCAGTTATCAGGGGATTGTGGATTTTATAATCTAACAAATAACTGTTCATAGGTGAATGTTGTATCCTGAATATCAGCAAATATAGGCATGTATGAATGTAGGCATAATCTGGCAACTTATCCAATTTTATCTCTGTACTAAACAGCAACATTTGAAAACTGAATGGAAATGTTATTTCCTATTGTAAAGCTAAAGCTAAGACTAAAACACTTTGAATAACATTGTTTGAATAACTTTGTCAAGATTCTGCAAATGAAGAACTCAGGGACTGGAAATGTGTTGAATATATAGTCTCACTTACTGCTATTGTTCTGTTACCATTGTAGACAAGAGACTTGGAACTGAATCCAGGGCCTGTTTGGTATCTTGTGGTGGACGAGCCATTCAATTCTGAAAAAAACAACTGCATTATAAAATACTAAGTTTCACCTAATTTGATCTCTGTATGAGTGATGTTTTACTGTCAAATATGTCAGTGCTATACTTGTTTGAACCGCACTGGCCCCCATTCACTTCTATTGTACAGACACAAAAAACAATGAAAGTGAATGGGACATTTTTTAAAATGTCTTAATAAAAGAAATAAGTCATTAAGGTTTGACATGACAAGAGGGTGAGTAAACGATGACATAATTGTTATTTTTGGGTAAACTATACCTTTAAACACTTTTTGTCTGTTTTTAGATAAACTGAACCAAGAAAGAATAGCCACCAAAGAATTCCTCCCCAGGTGGCTTTCATTTTGATAGGGTTATTTCCAAAGCATTACATTGGCCTGCATTAACACATGACCCAGGGTGTCACCTGATCCATGTTTGGCATTCAGCTTTGACTGGGTGCTTCATCGAATTTTGAGAGATCAGGTTTCTATCACTGCTTGGCTTCCTACTCCGCTACCACAGTCCTTATCAGTAGTCCACAACAAATTGGTATGGGACCATACATTAGGTCAAAGTCTCCAAAACATTCTTAGAGGAAGCTGGTGGAGAGGGGAAGTCTGCTATAGTGATCACACTATAACAGAATGAAACAAGAGGAAAGGAGGATGACATCATAGGGTGGTCCTTTGTCTTTTCCTCTTCATCCCTACCTCTCTTTATTTGTTTCCTTCTTTCTTATGAACAACTTTGCTCTGAAACCTTACTTTCTGGTCAAAGATGAAAAAATGCAGTGTTTAATCCCAGGATAAAAGAAAACCACACAGCAGTAGAACACTAAAATAGTCTGTTTTCAAATACAACAAACCAAAGCAACCCAGCTTTTCACCCAAACACAGAGACAAGCACATAACTGTGGTAAGAGGAATCAAAATGAAGTCTGTTTTGAGAAACACAAGAAAGACAGATGAGGTCAACTATTCCTTTTCCTATATATCTATAACGCTGAGAAGGGAAATTTCTCAATACATGATGAAAACATATAGATTTTTTCAGATCTCCTGAATGCTTTTCAACCAAAGAAGGAAAATACTGTGGTGGCTAAAGTATCAACTATGTATCTTTATATTTTAATTGGTCTCTGAAAGCTAATTTAAGAGTAAATGCTTAGTAGAATGTGGCATCACTGAGGTAATATCTAAAAACCATGAGATAATACCCTCCTCTTAAAGCAGATTTATTATAAAACATTTTCCCACTCAAGTTATAAATTAAATTCTGTTCCACAACATGGAATATTACAGGTTTTACTAAATTAAAGTTAATCAAGATCCTTTTAAGTGTCAACAGGTTTTCTATGTTAAATGTCAGCCGGAAGAGCCAAGGAGTACTTAACTATAGCAGTGGTCAAAATGATTATTCAGCAGAATATTACCTCTAAAACGGAAACATGTTTTTTTGGTAGATATAAAGGTCTTCAGGCATTTCACATACCAAATGTTTAGAGTTAAAGCAAGTGACAGTAGGACTAAAATTTACTTTTGTTTCTCATTCTAAACTTCTAAAAATAATTCTAAAAGAATCTAAAGCAGTATAATGACATGCTTAACCTGCTACTGCTGATACTAATAAAGTGAGAGCTTTTTATTGCACATGCTGAATAAATAAAGAGAATGCCTCTGAGAATGTTTTAAACTCATGCCCTGTGCATCTGATGATTCCCAGAAAACTTGGCTACACACTGAGAAACAGAGCTTTAATCCAGATGACAAATAAATAGCGAAGTGTGAGCCACATGTTTTGTGTTCCAAAGAAGCAGCTGTACAAAAATACACCTTCCTTTTAACTTTATCGGGTTTATTCTCTTCAGAAATGTACAACACGTCCTCCTATTGAGGATAAAATAGAACTGTCCTACGGACACATTTGCTGCAAATCAAATAACAGGTCAAACTGAGCTCACGTGTAAGAGGACAACAAAAACGAAGAGAAATCACAATAAAATACATAAACATTACTTTCAATGTTTTTATGATGTTGATATTCTAATGTATGTAAAGTGGCAGTCCATTAGGTTATTATTATACACCATTCTTTATATGATACATAATAAAGAAATTGATTCAGAAAAACATTCAAGGACAGCAGCTGGGTCTCAATTTTTTATATAAGTTCACATCCTAAATTGTTCCCTAACATATTTTGGATAGAAGCTTTCAAGTGAGTTGTTGTGAATAGGGTCAGAGTTTGAATGCCTAGCATTCTTTCCCTAATAGGTCTCACAAAAGATATACATGTTGCTAGATTAAATGCTACTGGTCAGCAATGCAATTGCCAGTATGTTACTCAGACTTTGATGCAGAGCTCAGTTTGAACTATACGGTATAATCCATACTTTATGTGTTATTTAGATCTGTCACAATTTCAGATTTTCACGACATTATTATCACGGCCAAAGGAATTCACAATAACAATATTATTACGAGGTAAACTGAAACACATTAAATTAAACATAAAGTGGTTCTTGGTGCAATTTTATCCTATCAATAATCGTAGTTATTAATGTCGCGGTCGACACCACTAGTGTGATTTATTATTTTAGAGAAGCATGTGCACTTTGGACAAATGAAATTTATCATCACAAATTGAATAATAAGAAAAATTGAAAAATACAAAATAAATAAAGAACCTGAACTGAACTGGCCTTACTGACCTGCCCGTGGGATGTTTATCCTTCATCTTGAAATATGATACGACCAACAGCATATGCTAAATACTCCTTCTTCTACATATTCTGTTAATGTGTGATGTTTTAAACTGTGCCTGACTTGAATCCAGCCCCGGATTGGCTAATCGGGAGCACCGGGAGAATTCCCGGTGGGCCGGTCAGTTTTTTTGGCCGCGAGGGCCGGTATTGTCATGGCACGGTTGAAATGTGGCTTTCCCTAGGTTGCCTTCACTCACAGCAGCCCTAATCTTTTTATTTATTATTTTATCGCAGCCCCACTCTTTTTTATTTCATATTTTTTCGCAGCCCAACTCAGAGCGCAGCCTGCAGGTTAATGATGACGTGATTATCTTTTGACTCCCTGGCCCCGCCCCCGACAGCGCCACTGCAAGTTGCTCAAAATAAAAAACCGTCAGAAATAAAAATGGATGACAGAAAGCGCAAAGGCGGCGCTGAAAAGTCCAGAATAAAAAGCAAGAAAGCTCTGGAAACGGACGCGGCCAAATGTTCTAAGCCGACCACATTTTTTCTCAAAACAAATGAAGACGAGGAGACGGCCGGTAAGCTAACGTTAAGGTATTTAGGAATAGGAGCATTGCAAGACGCTAGCGGCCGTGCAAAACAAAGTTGTATGCAAACAATTCACATGTTTCAATAGGTGCAAGGTAGCTCATTGCTAGAGCACCCGTCCCACATTCGGACAGACGTCGGTTCGAAGCCCGCGTTAATTAATGTTTTAGGGTTGTCCATGTTTCCTTGAAGCTACACTTATGCAGAGGAAAAAGAGATGAAACAATCATTAGAAATCATTGTGAAAAAAAGTCAGATAACAGTCAAATAGTTTTATTATTTAATTAATGTTCTCATATTTGTAAAAAATATTTGAAGTTGTAAAACAGACGTTTCATTAAAATAAATTATAGTGTCATTAGACAGTGCAATACATTTTATTTTAATCTTTTGTAATTTATATTTTTTTCCTTATTTCAATGTTTGGATATTTATGAACACTAATTCTTAAAGAAAATAGATTCTGATACTGTCCGGCTATTTACTGTTCTCATAAATCTTCACTGTGAAGCAAAACTTAGGCTACTGTATTTTCACTGAATGACAATGAATTCAAGGCTGTAGAGAACAGTGCGCTATTGCAGACTTAGGTTTTAATTATCATTATTTTAATATAGTCAGTCGTAAACTAAAGTGGGCCGGTCTAAGGCATGAAACTCCAGGGCTGAAAATGAGTCCCAATCCGGCCCTGCTTGAATCGTTTTGTAGAGCATTAGCAAGATGGAGTTGAGCTAACTTTATGATGAGGAAAAAGTCTCAAAAATTATCGTGATTTAGATTTTTGACATAATCGAGCAGCCCTAACACAATAAGACCAAGCAAATATTTGCATGATGCAAAACGATTGAGTGTCACACAGACTCGACAGAGCATTCTACCCAGTTCCTATAACAGATTGGTGTTTTTCTTCATATTAAAAACAAAAGAATTAGCTTATTTATTAGGATTAATTAACTATTGTATTATAAAATAGTAACTAGTCCTAATGAACTAAACTTCATTATAAAATAGTTACAAGTAGCCTAAAAGGGATTTGTCATTCGTTGAATGCGTTAATGTGAATTAATCTGTCTGTCTAAAAACCCAGATAAGATCGTCTGTATGTTGTATTACGGGACCCAAAAGAGAGCCGTGGGTTATTGCTCACCTGTTGAGGTAACGTGAGAAGCGCTCTGTCGGGACGATGATGCGGCTTTCTCCGCCATGCGCTGCTGGACCTGCTGCTGGACGCGCTTCACTTTAGACAGTCGGTCTCTCGCTAGCTGGTCATCGGACGGGACCGCGTATGTAGTGACCGATGTTCTGGGCTGTAAGGCAGAGAAGAACATGCCCTCAGTGGCCCCTACAACACTCATGATTAAGTCACCAAAGTCGCTCCGAAAGTCGTATAATCCAAACTAGATATTTAATAAAGTGTCCGAATGCCCCCGAAAACCGTCCGGTAATGGTATTTTTCTGAATCTATTCCGAATAGCACCTGAAAGTAAATCTCACGTAGCGGAGGTCATATGAACAGCGATTCGTGCACTTGGTCTGTGTGTGTGCAGGTCTGCGCAGGCGGTGTGTGAAGTACAGATACAGAGAGTGTGTAGACGGGGCGGGGCCTCCTCGTTCACAATGCTCTCAGCACTGAGATATTTATGCACTGCTGTGCTACACAAGTGACGGTAAAGATGTGGAGATTATGTCAACTACACTTTACCGATTGCATTTGTGTGAAACAGCGTCAGCTTTGTTTGACTCATCTAATAGGCTACTATAGGCTACAAAAAGTACAATAGTAGGCTACACAAGTCATTTCGTCTTTTCTGTTTAAAAATGGGTTTTATTGATGCGACTTATAAATGCGAAAATAAACTGAAATACTTAGTGATGTCCAAGTAATATAAAGTATACAAATATTGAGAATGTTTGAGAATGTTTCATGCATTCTCCAGGTTTTTGTTTGGTAAAATAGTAGGAATGCAGAGCTGACAAAATAGGCCTACTTTTAAAGTCTATATATTTGTGATTTAAGCACAACACATTTTCGAATAAACACAATTGTAAATGAAAAACAAAACAGTATCACTCAATGTTTTCCATCACTTAAATCCATCATGGACTTACCAATCCAGAACTCTTTCCTTTCATTGTTCTTTAGGTTCCCAGCGTCTTCCCCCCTCAGTTCCTTTCCGTTAGTTTCAGGGAACACCGTATTACAATATCCTTCTTTCAGTCCACATTTCTTTCTTCTCCTGTGAACGAGTCAAGCACGCACTACATAGGAGTCATATAAAAAGAATCACACACCCAAATTCTGACCTTGCATGCCCCTCCTCCCAGGGATTTAATCATAAAAGAATATTATACATGATACTCATAAAGGTTTTTCATAAAATATATGCGGTTGCTTGGCTAAAACAAGAGCAGAGAAGTTGGGGAAGAGAAGTGAAAGTGAGGATTTCAAGCTGCTGTTACACATGTTTAATGAGATAGCAGCTCTATTCAGTTTAGTTTGACTGGATGTTATTATTTTATGTGTATAAGGGAAGATTACTGCCTCGTGAATTCTGACATGAATCATCACTGTGATTGCATTATCCACTTTCTGTTTGAAATGAGTGGCTCAAAGCTTTTGTTTGAAACAAAGGGAAGCCCCCATCGTTCAGTATACCACACCCATTCCAGCACTCCAGCAAATCACTTTCAGTTTTAGTGTTGCGAGATATTGTACAGCGACCCCTTTGGTTATTGTATTGTGATTATTTCACAAGAACATCTCTTTGGTCTCTATATTTTTATTTCTTTATAAAGGAAAAATGAGAATGGTTGCAAAATATAAACCATTGTTTACAAAGTTGGTCTTATGCAGTAGTCACATTCAAATCCAGACTCAAAACACATCTTTTTAACTTTGCATTTAATGAATGTGCGCTGTGCCTCTGACCGTCCGACTGTTTGTGCTGTACTTTATTATATTTATTTTCTATTCTAAACTGTATTTTATTTAAATTTTATTTTTCTTATTTCTTCACTGTTCTATCGAATGGATATTTTTAATTTCTTCTATGTAAAACACTTTGAATGTACCATTGTGTATGAAATGTGCTATATAAATAAACTTGCCTTGATATGATATACTATTGTTATTTATAAACTGAATTTACATTACAGTTATATTCAACCAAAAATATAAATTCTGTCATCATTTACTCACCCTCAAATTGCTTTGTTCTACTGAACACAAAGAAATATATTTGAAAGAATGTTAGCAATTTTCAGCTCTGGGATATTATTGACATCATTGAAAAATATACAATAGTTTTTCCTACAATGGTTGTCAATGATGTCCCAAAACTGCAAATTGCTAACATGCTGCTAAATATCGTTCTCTGTGTTCAACAGAACAAATAAATGTATATAGATTTTGAACAACTTGAAGATGAGTAAACGATGACAGAATTGTCATTTTTGGGTGAACTATAACTCTAATAATTATAAACGATTTATGATTAAACATGCAAAAATGAATAAGACTAAAAAACACAATATTTGTAAAATACATTTATTTCCTAAATATTTGGGCAACAATACCAGAGCAAAGTCTTGAACTGTTGAGTCAGGGCAGAGATTCAAATAACAGCTGTCAATTTCTGTCTCAAGTAAGTGTGAGATTATTTCAGCACGATTAAATTAATCAGTTATCTAACACTACTCGAGTGTTTTAACAGTTGACTTCATAAACAGCTCTTTTCGACTTCATAATGCTTATAGTTTCACTATCATGCTTAACCTGTTATAACCCTCAAAGCTTTACATGCTTCCACTGAAATTTCTGCGGAGGTTCTCTTCTTTTGACAAAGTACCAGAAAAGATCACACTTAAAGGCATACGTTGTCTTTACATGGTCATTAGTATACTGTATAGCTGTACATGTTACAAGACACTTTGAAGCATATCCGCATAGGCAATGTGTGTTAACAAGACAGAGTTGCATAACGCGCATATTAAATACTGATTTCAATAAATCAGTGTTTGTATGAAGGGAGCTTTATATAAGTGTGGTCTAGAGAAAAAAAGTGCATGATGGACACGTACACATGAAGGGTCACTGGCTCTTAATGGTATTAGAGTGCCATCTGGTGGTAGTTACGGGGTACCGAAGCAACTACTATGGTGCTGGCAATAAAAGAGCAAATGTTTATGGATCATTTAAGCATCCTTACATTGGTACCAGTAGAGTCATAACACATTCCATTAGGGTTGATGTAAGTGATTAAGGGATAGGGTGTTCAATTCATAAGGCTAAAAGGCATGTAGAAATCTAGTCCTGTCTATACTAAACAGTAAAAAGTGGCAGGACAGAAGAACTTCAGCGATGGGGCAGGGAATCTTCATGTCCAACTGCATTAGTGACAGTCATGCAAGATATGAGGATACACTATAGTAGTTTCAGAGAGCATAAAAGAGACTTTTGTGTGAAACACTGCAGCATTCATGTCATTCATGAGAACTGTAACAACCATTGATCGGCTTTCTTTTTGGTATCAAGACTAATGACAGGGCTCTACTGAATGGCATACTTTATAATAAGCAAACTTGCTCATCTACATCTTTGCAATCTCACTTCTAATAAGATTTGTATTCTGACTTTCTCCTCACTTAGCTAACACTGTTTATTTAGTGGTTTCTCAGGAAGAAACGTGTTCGTTCAAACAGCAGTCTCTGAGAGGAAAATGCACATGAGTGTTCGATACAAGATTCATGCTGAAGAGCCATACAGGGCTGCAAATATATACAGTTTATACATGTACATACGAAAAGAATCAAAACAGTAACACAAGAAAACTACAAGCGAATAAATGTAACCATCCTTCATGTGAAAACGTGAATGTGTGTAAAGTGTACTGCTAACGCTGAAGATTGCAACTGGTCACAGCGTAAACAAAAAACTGACTAGCTGTGGGTGGATCCACTGCGTTATTGGAATAAAAATGCACTACAAAATTGTTCTATGAGGGTTGAGGAACTGGAAATAGTGACTAGATTAAAATATGATGGTACATATTAAACAAAATAAGAGATGGTAGATATAAAACAATTTTTTTTTGCTGAAATTCATATCTTGCCCCTTCAATTTCAGTATACAGGGCTGTTCCTGATGCCGCAGCAGAGCACCATGCTGAAGATCATCTCAAAGATCTGGAGGGAAAAAAGGGCATAGTAAAGGTAAGTTATTGGGCTCTAAGCTAAAATTGTAATAAAACATAACATTTAGATTGATGCCCAATCATAATGAAACTACACTAAACACATTCACTCACCATGATAATAGCAACAACCAGGGCAGCAATGCCAATCAGATAGATCTTCTCAGAGAAAAGTTGCTTGATTTTGCTGTGACAGCCCTGGAAAAAAGAAGTATTGACTCTAATTCTGCAGTGCCGTTATATCAAATAAACATGATCTGTAATTTCAGTCTTTAGAATTCTACAGCATATACAAGAAAACATTCGGCGTTTCTCACCTCTGATATTGGGACTCTATCAGGACAGACATCTGTGGCTAGTTTATTTAACACAGTGTCGATGCCCCCTTTTCCACAGCAGCTAAGCTGAAACCCAGCAATGACACAAATTAAAGGTGATCTTACAAAATACCTTTTAGGGTTTGGAGAATTATGCTCAAACATTGTTTCAACTGCTCCTAAATTAAGTGAGGACTACTCACAGTCTCATGAAAAACCTTCAGCACAGCAGTGGCTCCCTTCTTTTGATCAGGATTTGTATATGAAACACCTCTGTCATGCACTGAGTCATAGAAAGTGATCAGCTCTTTGGAGATCTGAAAACAAAAACAATGTATCAGAATTGGTTAATCAAAGTCTAACTTTGTACCCAAGGAGGTGTTTTGATGTAAAGTATGAAGTCGAGTATATAAGTTTTCAATGGGCGTAAATCCCGGGGGGGGAAGCAGGGGACACGTCCCCCCATCCGAGGGTTGTCCCCCAAAAACCTTTTTTTAAATCTCATTGTCTATTGTGAAAAATAAATATTTATGTATACCTAAAATAATTGTGTAAACAGAAAAAATACAAACGCAATGAACGCTTTTTAAGTTTAGAAACTGTTGAGTTTCCCCTCCCCTGCCTAACAGTGGTTTGGCCTACTGCCAGCTTTCCCCATTCATTTTATTCCGCTACACAGAGTAGACACGCAAGCCAGGTAGGGCCGACATGGCTCAGCTCATGTGGTTGTTGATGTTTAACTCCATTAAGTTATTAGCTTTAAATGAACTGATTATATTTAATGTAGTTGGTGCTAAGTTATTAATAAATTAGTTGTGGAAACTGTACAGCTGATCCTCCTGAATCGCGGCAAACATTGTGGCGCCCGCATAACTGTTAGCTCAACTAACGCAATCATTATAAAAGTGTTTAAACAACAAAACACATTCATATACATATATTTGACAATCAGAATATCAGATGTTTCATGACATAGTTTACAAGTTTTATATATATTGAATAAAAAAGAAAAAATGCCATGAAAATATTAAAGAGATACGTTCTAAGTTGCCTTGAAAAAATGTGCACAATGTGCATTAAGTTATCATTCGTAAGGCATGTATATGGAAACGTAGGGTGTGTATATTTAAACTGGCGAACTGTATGTGATCGGATTCTAAAACTCTTAAACCCGCTTCCTTTTGGGTGATGAAGAGTTAGTCAGAAGAGACTGAGATGACAGAAGTTTTCGTGAGTAAATAACTTGCGATATGTGAGGCAACTTATGTTTTTCTGTTAAAATACTGATTATTTGAATACTGATTATTTTTGCTATCGCAATTGGAGATGAAGTTATCTCAAGTACACGAGATCATAGTTCGCTACTTTGTCGATTTACCACGGGTTTTTTTAGAAACCTAAATGCCAAACTTAATGGCAAAACCTCTTTATAAGAATGGGTTCTTATATAGAAAAACAATGTCACAGTATCAATCCCAGGCAAAAGAGACAGAAATGATTGAGGGACAGGGAGAGCAGGACCACTTTTAGAGGATTAATTCACCAAATAAAATGAAATTCTGTGATTACTCCGTTTCTACAAATCTGTACACATTTCTTATTTGGTTAAACACAGAGTATTTGGAAGAATGCTTGTAACCAAACATTTCTTGGACCTCATTGACTAACATTGGCAATGGTAGTTAAAAGTGCCCCAGAACTCTTTGCTCTCCTTCATTCTTCAAAATATCACTTTTTGTGTTCAACAGAACAAAAACAAATCAATGTAATTTTTCTTATATATGGTAGTCAGTGGGGTCCAAAAACGATTTGGTTACAAGCATTTGTCCAAATATCATTCTCTCTGTTCATCAGAACAAAGACATTTATACAGATTTGGTGAGTAAATGACAGGATTTTTCTGTGAACTATCCCTTTAATGTTTTTGGAGTTGTGGCTGTTCAGCAGATGAACATCACAGGCTCATCAATTAACAGTAGGATCTGTCAATTTTACAAGTGTAATGAAAACAGGTTGGTTATTATGAGTATGAAAACGTCTCGGTTACGTCTGTAACCTCCGTTCCCTGATGGAGGGAACGAGACGTTGTGAGAGACTGACTGGGGGTTTGATCGTGAGAACCTACCTTCTCCGAGATAATTAATTATAAAACGCCAATGGGCTTGGCGAATGGCACGCACAGGCCAGTCTCCGCCCCGTACATACGGGTATAAAGGAAGATGGCGGCGGTCATTCACTCACCCTTTGTACTGAGGAACCTGAGAGGGCACTTCCGGTCACTGCAGTGGTTCGGCGCAGCGTTGTGGCATGAAGACACAACGTCTCGTTCCCTCCATCAGAGAACGGAGGTTACAGACGTAACCGAGACGTTCCCCTTCAGTCGTTCTCTCGACGTTGTGAGAGACTGACTGGGGATCTATCTAAACGCCACAGCGCTTGCACCGATATCATGACCTCCAGTGGAGCGACCCTGACTAGGCTAGCGAGTCACAAGAGTGCTACCGCGAGATGTAATCTTCCAGTCACATAGTATCGGTCATACTGAGAAGCCTGCACTGACGGCATCAAGGACAGTGGCATACGCCTCTAGTAGCGAGGAGCTGTCCGGAACCGAATATTGGGGAAACACTGCTCCCATCTTTGAAGAGTGTGTTACATTATTTTCTGCTGCTTTAGGAGTCAGTCTGTTTATTTTTTAGTTTGTTTTTTATACTACATACGTTTTCACAATAACAGAGATAGCATTTAGATGTGGTTGTATGTTGATGGCTTGATTCTAAACAACTAAAAAACATTTCAATAAATAGTTTTCAAGAAAAATAGGCTTTTTCATTGATCCAAAAAAACTTAAAACAATTGATAATGATGCCGTCTCCATGCTACAATAATGATAGTAGCAAGGCATACCTCTGTGTTCACATATATTTATACAATTCTGACTTTATTATTTGTGTCCCCTTCAAAAATTGCTCTTAAGAAATGTTATGTTTATTGTCCCCCCTACTGTTAAATGAAATTTACGCCCATGTAAGTATTGCTTGAAACTCAATGTATGTGTGAGAAACCCACTTTGTCTTTGTTCATAAATCCCCAGATACCAGCAGCGACCTCACAGGCAAACAGAATGACCAGGCAGGCAAAGAACTGTTGAGGAAAAATATGTTTATGGGCAAGAGTCAGTCATACCACTGAGCGAGGTGATTATGCATTTTATTATAAACACTCATGTAGATGGACTTTGGAGAGGTAGTATTAAATGTTGTTAGAAAACTATTAGAATATACCAAAACTATATATTTTGTGTAAATGGTCTAAGGATGTGTTACTCACAGTTCCCAGAAGACACTGGGATTCTTGTATGGCCCCATAGCAACCAAGGAATCCAACAAACATCATGACAGCACCAACAGCAATCAAGATGTAGACACCTGCAAAAGATAACATAATGATTGTTAACAGAAATCCAAGATCCTTAAACAAAACTTAATGAATAATGTTAACAGTAAGCAACCATGGAGTCTTAAAGAGTGAGCCATAGAGCTCAGCTTCTTAAAGAGACAGCTCACCCAAAAATGACAATTCTGTAATCATTTACTAACCCTTGAGTCTGTACAAACCTGTATACATTTCTTTGTCCTGATGAACACAGAGAAATATAAAGTATTTGGAAAAGAGCTTGTAACCAGTTTTTGGCCACCTTTAACTACCATAGAAGGAAAAATGAATGGTAGTCAAAAGTGCCCCAGACTGTTTGCTTTCCTACATTCTTTTATCATCTTTTGTGTTCAACAGAATAAAGAAATGTATAAAGTACTTTTTCCTACTATGGTAGTCAATGGTGGCCAAGAACTGTTTGGTTACAAGCACTCTGCAAACTATCTTTCTCTGTGTTTATCATAACAAAGAAATGTATACAGACGTGGAACAACTCGAGTTATGAGTAAATGAAGATGATTTTCTGAACTGTTCCTTTAAATGCTGAATTATATTTTCAGGATGCAGTACTTCACTGTCACCAGCAGAAGCCACCGTGTGCTTATTTCTAGTCGAAAGGGAGGAAAGGAAGAAAATGCTAAACATTTGGAAGTAAAGAGTGCCCAAATTAACTTTCTGTTTCCATTCCCTCACTCAAAGAAAAAATTTAGAAAAAACTGAAATTCAGCCCCTTTATGTAACACTAGGTACATTTTTGGAAGTAAAATAAAACAAAATGTAAGCTGTGCATTCAAAACCCCAAAAGAAAAATGAAGTAAACATTTGAGGTACTTAGTAACTGGTGTAACCATAGCAACCCCAGGAGGCCCTAGGGCACATCAGAGGCGTTTGCGTGAATCTTCACAAGACAGTGACAATGAGCCCTCCACGATGAGAAACGGACATACAAATGTTAGGTCACTCAGCACACAGTATATGACTGAGCATGAATGAATTAAAAATGAGTCTTCCACAATTCTTATTTTGAGTCATAGCTTTCCCTTGTGTATGTCGGCTTCGGTTTATAATTATGCATTATTTACATAAAGCAAACAATGTTGTTTGTTCCTTTGTATCATACATCTCTGCTGTTCTAGAGGGAATTTTAAGTTAAATGTTGAGTCATTTTAAAGATAAGACCAGAGACTGTGCACACGCTTTCTAAAGAAACCTGTGGTTTTATTACAACATTTTACTCAAGTCAACTTGAATAGTTTCTGCAATGCTGGTGACTTATTATTTACAGACACACTTAATTAAGCTGCATCACTGAATACAAACAGTGTATACTGGTTAACTAAACAATACTTTTTTGCTCTCTCTGTTGAAGTACAATACTAAACATTTTGTTATTTCTACATGAAATTTGTTATCTGTACCAACATCATCTCTCATCTCCCAGCCTGCACAAAGAGTGCATCTTCGGTTCTGCTATAGTCAAAGAATCTTAATCATATTAATTATATTATGTGCCCAAACTGCCAATGATTTTAAAAACCACTGAATGTTATGCTGTCATTTAACATCAATACACATCTTACTGCAAGAGATGTTTTTTATAAATCAATGAAAACTAGGGAGGCGTAGGAGGGGGTCAACTGGCTCCATTTTCTTAATTGCGGTGGGTTCTGGGCTCAAGGCAGTGCCACCAGCCCATCTCTCACTGTGACAGGCCTGAATAGAGCAGCAGAGGGAGACTAGCATACTGATCAGCTTCACAATACACTTTCGCTTTTAAAAACCACACCTCGCTTTCTTTTTCTGCTTGTTTCTTTCATCCTTAGATTTCTGAAATGTATTTAGAAAATTCACATATCTCACTAAATACCAGCATATGTGAATAACTGATATGTAAACAAGCACAAAAAGCTTTGCTGCTTAGCAGAGTATGTTTTGACATGATTGTCTAAACCTCGCCATATATAAACTGAGGTGAAAAAGGAGGATGTAAGAAATTTCTATGGACAGGTGCTTCCTGTGTGGAATGAATGTCTTATGAGACAATACATAGAAGAAACACGGAATCCTCTGGGAAGTTACTGATTCTGATGTCTGCGTTTCTGTCTGTACATCTAAGAGGGTGCATGAATGAGAGTGTGTGAGTGTGAATAAAGTTCCCATTTCAAATGCAGCTTTTTCTGCTAATTCAAAGAGCAGACATGTGGCCCTCAGCCAATAAAAGACAGACAGACAGTGAGAGCGAAAGAAAGAGCTGGGCGTGTCACATAGCAAAAGGAAATTTGCAAAAAGAAAAAGAATGGAAAAAGAGAAAAAAGGAAAATATGATGGAGAGGAACAGGAAAAGACGGCAGTTATCAGTATAAGAAGAATAAGACCAAATTAATAAGAAAAGGAACTGAAGAAGTGGACAGCTGTATTAGTTAAAGGGATAAGTCACCCAAAAAACAAAAATTATGTCGTCATTTACTGAACACAAAGAGAAAGATATTTGGAAGAATGCTTTTAACCAAACAGCTCTTGGACTACCACGGTAGAAAAAAAATATTTTTATAATGGTTTTGTTCTGTTGAACACAAAATAAGATATCTTGAAGAATGTATGAAAGCAAACAATTCTGGTGCACTACCATTGGTTGTTGTCCTCTATGGTAGTCAATGGGGTCGATAAATTACATTTACAACTAAAGAATTAGTATTTCCTGACAGAATGTTCTTTTTTGGGTGAACTATCCCTTTAAGAGTGAATGGGGAAAGAATACGAGCATGCACACTTAGAACAAACATATGATGGCAGAGTTCAACCACACTGGAAGTGATGGTGAGAAGAAAAACAGCACAGAGAAAACGAGAAAGAAAGGAAGGAAATGAAAGATAGGCATTTTCTCGGTCAGCAGGCTCCTGTTCTGGAGGAGGGGTGGAAGAAATTATGAGCAGATTTTTCCTCTCCTTTCTTTTTACTCTTGAGACTGTGTTCTGTATCTTCTGTCCTTTAAATACAAAGCCTGTACATGCGCATTTAGGTTCACTTAAATGTGTCTTTACTACTTTAAACAACACCCTTTATTAAACACTGGCACTTATTTTCTTATATTAGTTTGATTAAAGATTAGTCATGACTCATGTATCTGTAAGCCTCTTCTAAACCTGCCGCTGCTGTCTAGTGTTCCTCTAGTCTAGTAAGTGGAAACGCATTCATAGCTTTTCTAAGGATAATTACTTCCTTTTCCTGTTTTCCTCATCAATCTTGCCTTTGTTTTTCTTTTAACGAGGCCGTTGACTCCTTTCCTCTGTTTTAATCATTACCTCTCACTCAGCTCAACAACTAAGATGATCGTAAGGACTTTGTGTGTTTGTGTGTCCACACTGCCAAAATAAAATTTTCATTATTCACACGATCAGTCTTCATCAGAGCAAGCTGATAAAGTTGCTGTAAAATGTTTAAGTGTGTGTGTGTGTGTGTGTGTGTGTCTGTGTGCGGTTAAACTGAACTGGCCTGAACAATTCTATCACGTTTCCGGATGACAACCTGAAAGAAAAAATGCTACAGAAAACAGCAAACAAGATGTATTGTTTTTTCAGTGTAATACTGCCAGGCCTGTGTATGGAGGGTGTGGAATCTGGAGTAAAAGAACCAGAATATGAATGTTGTTTTGCAAACCTTTCTCTATTTAATGGTGTCTAATCTGGTAATGGAATCTTAGTGACTATGATGATATAGCAAGAAAAGGGCTAGGTTAATATTTTGTCAGGCTATACCAGACTGACCAACTGGCTTCTGACAAATTGGAGCTGTTGAACTGTCACATTTGACAAAATTAGACTAACACAGGATATAGGTGTCATGATCCTGCCTCTCCTTGTCTTGGTTTTCGAGTCTTGTGGCAGGATTATGTCAGTCCCATGTGTTTTGTGTGGAGAAAGAGCATTGTTTTGGTTTAAGAAGCCATGCTCTCTCTCCAGTGTCGCGTCCTTTAGTCCCGCCCCCTTGTTTCCCCGGTTAGCGGTCCATTAGTGTTAGTCTTGTCTCCAGCCCTGATCCATCTTTCCCTTAGTGTTTCAGTCCCCTCACCTGCCTCGTGCAATCCTCCTGTTAGCTTTCCCTTAGTGTTTCATCCATGTCACCTGCCGGCACTCTCCCTGTGTCATCAGTCCTTGTTAGTGTTTCCCTTTATCAAGCCCCAGTTTCCCTCTGTCTCTTGTCGGTTCATTTTGCATTTTGCACACTTTGCACATTTACCCTTCGTCTGTCTGGATTACCCGTGTTCCTGTTCCCTGGATTCAAATTTGTGGACTTAGTTTGTTTTTCTTAAGACCTTGTTTGTTTTGTTCCCCTTGTGGGAAGATTTCAGTCTTGTTTGTGTTCATGTTTTCCCCACCGAGGGTCTTTGTTTTGGATTAAAGTCTTGTTGTTCAACACATGTCTGCCTGCGCTTGGGTTCTGTCCACAACCATAACAGAATGAACCGACCAACTTCGAACCCAGCAGGCAAGATGGAGGCAAGACGAGCGACCCAGGCTCATCGCCTCCTCCAGTTACGCCAGGGGCACTGTGATGTATTGGAGTTTGCGGACCGCTTCTTTGAGGTGGCAGGGGAGATGGTCCACAGTGAGCAGGAACAGATGGTCCTGTTCAATGGCGGTCTCAACCAACCACTAGCGCGGTGGGAAATGCAGATGCTGAGACCGCTGGGCTTCACAGACCTGATCAGGTATGCCATGAATCGGCCGGAGCCCAGTGTCTCAGTCCAGCCCAGTTTTTCCACCCCGCTGGCCGCCATCCCCGAGGGCCATACCCTGCAAATCGGGGCCGTGGGCCTCTCCTCACCCTCTGCTCCACCACCAGCTAGCCTCCGTGGTAGGCGTGGACGGAGGGAGTCGTGGGATTCCCCGTCCGACTCTTCCAGCACGGAGATAGTGGGGTCCCCCACCGCTACTCTGCAGCCGGCCACACGTCCTCTGAGCCGGTCAAGGAGGAAGAAGCAGAGGAGAGTGGCACCATCCTGTCCTGCCCAGCAGCCGGTATCCAGCTCTGCCCAGGCGTCAAGTCCGGCGGTCCCGCCAAGTCCGGCGGTCCCGCCAAGTCCGGCGTCTCAGCCGGCGTCTCAGCCGGCCCTCCAACCTCCAACCCAGTCAGCCTTGCCCCAGCCGTTCCCTACTACGGCCGTCCTGTCATGCCCTACCCCTTCTAGTTCCTCCCACTCCAAGAGAGGTATCCCTTCCATGCCCAGACCTTCCTACCCCACCCCTCCGCCCAGCTCTAGGAAGCAGGGTCCTGTCCCTCCTAAGTCCCCACCCAGTTATGTTCCCAAGTTTTTCCCACCAATGCCGCCTCCCCCCTTCCCATTGATGTTTATTTTATTGTCCAACCCAATCCCTTTCTAGTCATGTCAGCCCTGCCCCTAGTCTGTTCTGTGTTTATGGTGTCTGTCCTCCTGTCTGTCAGTCTTGTCATGTTTAGTGTGATCTTGAAGAACTCCTGGAGGAGTTCTTTAAGGCGGGCGCTCTGTCATGATCCTGCATCTCCTTGTCTTGGTTTTCGAGTCTTGTGGCAGGATCATGTCAGTCACATGTGTTTTGTGTGGAGAAAGAGCATTGTTTTGGTTTAAGAAGCCATGCTCTCTCTCCAGTGTCGCGTCCTTTAGTCCCGCCCCTTGTTTCCCCGGTTAGCGGTCCATTAGTGTTAGTCTTGTCTCCAGCCCTGATCCATCTTTCCCTTAGTGTTTCAGTCCCCTCACCTGCCTCGTGCAATCCTCCTGTTAGCTTTCCCTTAGTGTTTCATCCATGTCACCTGCCGCCACTCTCCCTGTGTCATCAGTCCTTGTTAGTGTTTCCCTTTATCAAGCCCCAGTTTCCCTCTGTCTCTTGTCGGTTCATTTTGTTTGTGGACTTAGTTTGTTTTTCTTAAGACCTTGTTTGTTTTGTTCCCCTTGTGGGAAGTTTTCAGTCTTGTTTGTGTTCATGTTTTCCCCATCGAGGGTCTTTGTTTTGGATTAAAGTCTTGTTGTTCGACACATGTCTGCCTGCGCTTGGGTTCTGTCCACAACCATAACAATAGGTCATATCCTTAGAAGGAAATCTAACAAGTATAATCAGCAACTTCAGTTCCATGGCAAGTTAACTACAGAAATGTGTTTTGTAGCATGTTACAGCATAGAAGACATTCTTGTGGAAACACAAAACCGTACGTATTTGCCAGAACAAATCGCACAATAATGCCTGTATCCTTCTGTTAAGTTTATTGAAATTACATTTAAATGTGCTTTTTCAAAGAAATTTCAAAATAGTACAAATCTACAAACCCTTCAAGAATTCATTTGAATTCAAAGTGGTAATGGAATAAAACTAGAAAAGGCTGCGCTGCCTTAATATGCCATTACTATTACGACCAGTGGCATTCATGTGCTATTGCCCAAGCTGTATCTCACTAAGGTCCTGTAGCTGTGTTCTGATTGACATTCTTCAATTCATCAAACAGCATCTGGCGGACACCCAGCCAAACTCTTTTGACCAATTAATTTGTACACTTAAATAGGCTTTCAGTACAGAAGAGCATAAATCCACATCAGTTCTGTGGTACAAATAAAACCTCAAGACCATGAAGAATAGTGCACTTCTATGTTGATGGTGAGTGCTGATGGATTTTTAAAGTGATTGTGATCATAGGAACAGGAAGCCATTTTGCTAATTGAATATAAATGTATTCTCAATATTGACTGAAAAACCATTTTGGCTAAGTGTCTAATGAAGCCTGTTGACATCAGCATGCCACCATACAAAAGTTACACCAAAGGGTGTACCGCTCCAATAATGGTCTGATTAAACTGATATTTATTATCATGTTCTTCAGCAATGCTTATCTGTTATGTTCTAACTGTTTCATACGTTGGTTTTCTACTTTCAGTCAGTGCTAATATTGTTAAAGGAATAGTTGTTGATTCAAATCTGTATACATTGTTTTGTTCTGTTGAACACAAAACAAGATATTTTAAAGAATGTGTGAAACTACACAGTTCTGGGGCACCATTGACCACCATAGTAGATTTTTTCCTAATATTGTAGTCAATGGTGTCCCAATACAAACATTGTTTCAAATATATTTTCAGTGTTCAGCAGAACAACAACATTTTTACAGATTTGAAACAGCTTAATGGGGAGGACTAAGATGACGTATTTATAATTTTTGGGTGAACTATCACTGTAATTCATACAGCCAGACATTTAGCAGGAGTTTTACTTGCGTTCTCCTTGGGATCCCCACAGGATGTTTTAGTAGATTGACACTAAGCACTTTGTCATGTGTCTGATTTTGGTCTGAAAATACATGCCTGCCTAAGGATGTCCTAGAAAGACATTCATTAGATTTGTTTTCTTTATTAAAGTGGGGGATTTCTTTGGTCAATGTTAAACCAAAAACTGATTACTCATGTACTGAAATGAGGTATGTGGTAATCTGGAACATTTTCCTATTTAATACTACAAAGTAAAAAAAATCTGTAGAAATTACAGTATTACTGGGAGCAGTTTGTTCAAAGATAAATTAAAATTAAACATTAAGAAGTCTTTATCCTTACAGAAGCCTTGGTGAGCATAGTCTTACTATTTTTGAAAATACTAATCTTTAAAAGCTGCATCATAAATTAATACATGATATGTCCATGATATGAATGGCGCCATCTGCTTCTATGTGCGGTGAAGTCTGGGATTACTGTAATCATAATGATCAACACAAGAATACAAAGCGCTTTGACAAACTTGGCCACTTAGCAATATTTAGAAGTGTGTGCCTATACACCAGTGTTGTAATGTGGCATCTACTGTGGCACGTAGATATGCTGGCTCACTTTTAAAGCGGCCCTGCAATTGTGTTTCACGCATTCTGACTTCTTTACTATGTTAAACATGTTGTCTTCTCATGCTTAACATGGTCAACTTGTCAAAAAATGAGTTGGACATTTTTTTAGAACATGAAAAATCGTTACGTAACAACTTTTCTTGGTGCCTTATTGGACAATTCCCCTGGAAAAGTCACTTTCACTTCAACTATGTTCGCGATGTTCAGCTGTGTTTGTCTGTTCACTGCATTTGGCGATGAATGTTATATAAACGGTGGATATAACGTTGGATTTGGAGATTGTCTGAAACTGATAGAAGGAGCGACGTTCCCGGCCCAAAACGATGCCGGACATGATCCGCACCCGGTTCACGAGTATCCGTGTTTGGCATGCTGTCCGGGGAGCGGGCTCCGAGCTTGCCAGTTACTTCTGAACCCGGAACAGGGCCTTTAAAGGGTGATTTAATTGAAGATCAATTCAGAATATGGAGGTATGGGCGTTGGATGAAGGTCTAGAGCCAGCCGCCTGAAGTTCTTCGTCCTGATGTTGCTGGACACTGGGGGCGGTTCCAGGACCTCGTCGGTAGGCACCGGCATGGCAGCTGCTGAGGACAATGAAAATTGTGGCCGGGCCTGAGGCAGAGCGAGCAGGGAGAGAATTGTGGCTGTTGGAGCAGCTAATGGAGGCAGCCTCACATTAGTTGCAACATCCAGGGTGGGGGCTTGAGGGAGGGAAGGATGGGGCTGGAGTGAGGGAGGGAAGGCCAAAGCCCTGGGGAAGGTAAGTATAACTTTGGGCCGGGGCCTGTGTTGCTAACAGAAGCACCCTCACGTTAGTTGTCGACCTTGGCGCCGCTGGCCAAGAGCTTGCTGAAGTGAGGGGGAATGATTGTGAGCAATCTGGAACCACCTGTGGAGGTAGGCTCATCAAATATTGGTGACTGAAGATGGTGGGGCAGGCCGAGTTTCTTGGGAAGCAACGGCTGGTGCTGCTCGTCCGGGGCGCGGCCCAGACTAGCCAAAAGCCTACATCGTTAAGTGAAACTGTCTAAGTGTTGTTGATAATGTGTGTGCACGTGCTTTAGTTCCGCCCTCCCCCCACACACGTAGCATGTTTTCGGAAATAATCGTACAGCCATATATTTTTAAATGTTATCAAACTAAAGACCCTAGGGACATTTGAAGGGTGTGATACTTTTCTGTAAATACTCATTAACATGAGATATGCGGAAGCTCTGTGTGTTATAGCCGCTTTAAACACTTCGTGAGATTCACGTCAGATCGACTTATTGCACAAAATACGAACATGACCTCTGTGATTTTCGTGATGTACTATATTGTCGTGTGTACATGCGACAATTCTTCACTTAAAAATGTATGTCACTCAAGTAAATGTAGTGAAGTAAATGTAATGCGTTACAACACACTACACTAGGCTATAATGTTAGCGTGCTCTTGTCAGCAAAACACTGCTGTTGTCCATTTAATGCGGCATACAGTCAACATATTCATTACTTTTTAACATGTCCTGTGTACTGCAATGTGCTCTACCTTGTCATTGTCAAACTTTGAAATCCGCAAATAATGTAGCTTATTCCACACCTTGCAAAGTGTAGTCTCATGTGTGCACTCTCCACAGGCAGTTAGTATTCTTTTTTCCGCCTCTAGAGCTCACTATTTTTCTCTCTACTCTATTATTGCATACCACAGTAAATCTTTCCCTGCTGCATTCAATCTTGTTTTATTTTTTTGCAGATTAACGATAGTTATCAATATCTGGGTCAATTAATAGGAAAAAACTGTGAATCAGTCGACATCTAATCTAAAGTAACCAATATCCCAAATGAATACAAACTTCTGATTTATTGTACATATTGTAAATAGGAATTAATATAGCTCGAAGAAGGCCTAATGGCACTGAAGTCGCATTTATATGAGCCCTAAACTCTTGTCCAAAATATACTCTCTGTTTAAGTACAGCAGCCACTCATCTCATTTTGTTTCTATGGATACATCATTCCCCTGCCATTAAGGAATAATTGAGTCACCCAGGGTCAGTTCCATTCCCCTAACACTCAGCAGCAGGGGTTTGCAAGAAGAGGCTGACCACATACCACCATGAGGCTTACACAATGCTGTATGAGCAATTCCTCAACAAAGCATGAGTTTTAGTGGTCGAGTTAAGGATGTTTTAGTGTTAACGCATCTTAGAGCAAGACAATCTTAGATGTCCTATTTTAACGTATTTCTTTCCTTAAACAACAAACTCATTTAACCTGTTGGCCATGTTGGACAGTTGAAAATGAATACAATGCATGAAGAAAGGGTTTGGGTGGATATTGGAGGTTTTAAAAAAACATGATTTACAAAAATTCAAGATACAATACAACACAATTTCTTTTAGTTGTTGGCCTTTTAAAATATTCTGTGGCAAATACAGCCACACCACCCCAAATGCTGTTCAAATATGTGTATTGTTTTCCCTCACAGTAAATCTCACCCTTGAGAAGGGCCAACAAATTCACAATCTGGTTTAAATCAGGTAAGGAAGGGGGCCAGATCATTAGTCTGATGATGATGTTTCAAAGCCTCTTCTGGTTAGCCAAGAAGGGGATTGCTTGGCCGCATGCAATGGAGACTGTGGTCTTTGTGAATTATTTGACTTGTTTGGCCATTGTTTGGCCAAATACATTAGCAAACCAAGACGCTCCAAGTATCATCATTAACAAATTCAGCTCTCACCATTTTAATTTTGTATAAATTGTACACCTTGGCACTTCTGGAAACTCGGTGTAATTTGCAGTTTTGGAAAATGAAGACACTAGAGGGTTCCCTGGTAGCTTTACACTTAATTGTTGATTCTAGTGATGTATATTTTTGCCTTTTCACAACAGCTTTTTGAGGAAATGGATAGACACTGGAAGCTATATCTTGAGATTAACTGACAAAATAAATAAATATGCTTCCCTCAACCTTTTTAATAACTAAATTTATACAGTACAGTATACGCCTACATTTTTGAACAGCTGTTGCTTAAGTTCCCTTTTTTAAATTACACTTATATTATACCTTCCAATAAAAACAAAATGTAATATTCAATTGAGGATTAGAGGGACAGTTGTTTATTCAAGGCAAAAGCCTGCCTCACCTGAATCCATCCACAGCTCATTCTCTGATGGGTTCGGGCACTAGTGATCTCTCACATTACACTCCATAAAGAGCAATGCAGGGCGTGTAGAGATTCTGGCTGCAGGCCATTTCCTCACATTAAGATGTTGAGAGCTGTGATGTTTCATCTGCACGCCTTACATGGCATCTTTGCACTTTGCGGACAGGCAATAGATCAAAGCGTGCATATCTGATCCCGGCAGAACAACTTTGAGTCCAAATGCACATTCCCATTCATCACCTGCATTATGTCATTGAGGTCTGCCTGGACTGTAAGCAACTCTGTATTGGGTTTATTTATTGGGTTAAAATGCGTTAGTATTTTACAAACCCTATTTTACCCACAAACCCCTGCTGGCACCACCACCCACCACTGCTTCTCCCAAAGTGCCTGAGCCATAAGTGATCTTCCAGTCAGCCCTTCAGCTGTTCCCAGACATCACACATGCCACCTGCTGGGTTTTTATAATAGGGGCTGTGTACCACTGACCTGCTGGACCTTCATGGTCAGAGAGTCATGGGCTTGTCAAACAACTGTTCAAACACACCTTGCATTCCCAAAAAGTGTAATTGTTGTCTTTTAGATTTGCTTATGTGTTGTATAGCAACACAGGATTGTTAGCAATACCATATTCATGTACTGTAAGACAGACACACACACATACACACAGAGTTGTTCCAAATGTTCAGGAAATTCTTAACATGACTCACAGGGAATTTAACATTTTCCAAACCCTAAGTGGAGCCACACTAACTAAACTCCTCCCTCTACCAAACAGAGCTGGCAAAAAATCTCCATTTGCCAAGAACACATTATAACATCTTGCTTTACAGAAGCTCATTGAAAACAAAGATGTGTGAATGTGTTTGAGAGCAGACAGGACTGTGAGTGATATATGTGTGTATATGTAAAGGGTAGGGGCTAGAGAAAAATACATATATACACTCTTAAAAAAGTGCTTCAAAAGGTGAAGAACTTTTTGGTTCAGTAGAGAACCTTTAAAGTGATAGAAAATTCTGTCATCATTTGCTCACCCTCATGTCATTTCATACTTGTAAAATTTACTTTGTTCTGATGAACACAGAGAAAGATATGTGGAAGAATGTTAGCAATTTTCTATTCTGTGACATCATTGACTACCATAGAAGGAAGAATTAAATGGTAGTCAAAGGTACCCGAGAACTCTTTGTTTTCCTGAATTCTTCAAAATATCTCATTATGTGTTCAACAGGACAAAAAATATAATATTTTGTTCCTACTATGGTAGTGGATGATGTCCTAGAACTGAAAATTGCTTACATTCTTCCAAGTATCTCTCTCTGTGTTCATTGGAACAAATACATTTATACAGGTTTGAAACAACCTGAGGGGGAGAAAATGATGCCAAATGGTCTTTTTTGGAGGAACCATCCCTTTAAGTTAATTTAGATTTTTCTTTGGAGTATTTTTGTTTGTGGGTCAGCCAGATGCAAAATGCATAGTCTGATTGCTACTGTAACTACGCTGGAGCGTGGATTTGAACTAATGATGTGAATGATTGTTGAAACTGCTGCAACATTTAAAATTGATGAATTGATAAAAATTTGTTTTGTTTTTAATGGCAAATTATTCATATTTAGTTTAATTTCATTATTAAGTTAATTTAGAAAAATGTTTGGAGTATTTTTTGTTTGTGGCTCATACATAACACATAGTTTGATTGCCAACTGATGTGAATGACGGTGTTTAACTGTCAAAATAGTTTACAATAAATAAAACGTTTTTTCTAAATAGTTGATTTATTAGGTTAGTTTAGAAAAATGTTTAGAATAGGCTATTTTTGATTGTTGCTCATGGACAGAACGCAGTTTGATTACCAACCGTGCCAATTTTAATGATTTGAATGCATGAAGGGCATGGATCTGCTTAAATTCCTCCTTTAGGTTCGGCTGTTGCCTTAAGAAACCACTATGTAACCGTGTCCCAAACTTGTCAATATATTTGGTTTGTTGGACATCAAGCAACACTGCTGTCACGATCGTCAGCTGAAGTGCCCATGAACTCCAGTAGAGGGCACTCCAATCAGGATTCTGGCATGTTGTATCCATTCCCTACTCCAATTCCCATAACCCCATGCTAATATTTTGACAATAACCACCACCAGGTCTTCCCCATTACCACTCCCTTATATATACTGTGTTTGGACTCTCAATCAACGCAAAGTCTTGTTTAGCCTGTCTGACATTTCCGAGCGGTTCCCTGTGTTTGGTCCTTCTGTGTATTATCTTGGATTTTGATATTGACTGTGATTCTCTGCTGCCTGCCCCGACCTCTGCTTGTTAGTGTTTTTGATTTTGTATATCCCCTGACATACCTGACGCTGTTCTCTGATCTCTGCTTGTTTGACCATTCTTTATAATAAAATACTGCATATGGATCCGAACGTCTCTGACTCCTTGTTACAGGATCCAGCAGCCCGGTACCCTCTCATTACTGAGATGTCTATTCCCACTTCATGGTCAGCATATCAACTTTCCAGCTCTATCATTGACCCAGTAGATCAGCTATTGTACCTTCGTCAAGGAGGCCTATCTACTGATGAGTATGTCCAACAGTTCTGTGAGATATCCTATCAAGTACAGTTCTATGATGAAGTTTTGTTTAAGGACTTGTTCCGTTTCGGACTCAATGACTCAATTAAGTCATGGTTACCTAGAGGAGAGTTTAATGGCAGTTTAAGGGACATCATCGACTATGCAATGATGTTATGTGACTCTCCATTCACTGTGGTAGAGGCAGAGGACGTGTTGAAACCCCAAAGAACTTTTTTGGGGGGCCAACAGTGTCAAGCGCAGTTGACAGTGGAGCTTGCAGTACCAGTTCCACTGCACGAGATGGCCACCAGCCCAGCGCCACTACACGAGAGGGCCGCCAGCCCAGCGGCACTGCACGAGATGGCCACAAGCCCAGCACCACTGCACGAGATGTCGATCTGCCAGAGTCGAGTTAAGTCTGAGTCGATCTGCCAGAGTCGAGTCAAGTCCGAGTCGATCTGCCAGAGTCGAGTCAAGTCCGAGTCGATCTGCCAGAGTCGAGTCAAGTCCGAGTCGATCTGCCAGAGTCGAGTCAAGTCTGAGTCGATATTCCAGAGTCAGGTCAAGTCCGAGTCGATCTTCCAGAGTCAGGTCAAGTCCGAGTCGATCTGCCAGAGTCAGGTCAGGTCCGAGTCGATCTGCCAGAGTCAGGTCAAGTCACTGCTGACTGTCCAGAGTCAGGTCAAGTCACTGCTGACCGTCCAGAGCCAGGTCAAGTCACTGCTGACCGTCCAGAGCCAGGTCAAGTCACTGCTGACCGTCCAGAGTCAGGTCAAGTCACCGCTGACCGTCCAGAGTCAGGTCAAGTCCCCGCTGACCGTCCAGAGCCTTGTCAAGTCTCAGCCGAGCTTCTAGAGCCTCATCACGTCTCAGCCGAGCTTCCAGGGCCTTGTGTCATCCTGTCTGTTACGCCCAGCAATGTTCTCTCAGCCTGTTGTGTTGCTGTCAAGGAGACTGTTATTGTGGTGGAACCTCCATAGGTGGCGGCAACTGCTGAAGAACCTTCAGAGGTGTCCAACTGAGGAGGAAGGGTGGGGGTTCAGGAGGTTGACGAGGGCCTGGCAAGGGGAAGGATATTGGGAGAGGTAGCAGTCCCTGGGGCCAGGGTGAGGATGGTGGGAGGAGCCTGAAGCAGGTGGAGACCCACAGTGGAGTCTCTGGAGGACGGAGCCCTGGTGGAGGAA
This sequence comes from Barbatula barbatula, assembly GCF_947034865.1. NCBI lineage: Eukaryota > Metazoa > Chordata > Actinopteri > Cypriniformes > Nemacheilidae > Barbatula > Barbatula barbatula. The sequence continues at coordinate 18,955,826 of NC_136766.1, read as the reverse complement.
GGGCTGATGACACCAGGGGCCGACTGACGGAGCTGATGGAGGAGGAGCCCATGGTGGAGATCGTGATCTTGTCTGTTGTCTAAGACAAGAGCTTTGCATACTTTTTCGTATAACTTTAGCCGGGCTTACGATACAGTTTTGCAAGTGCATTAGACAGGGCGGCTTGTTTGTGTGTGACGTTAGTCAATGGCGCACAGCTAATTTACTTAGATTTAGTCTATTTTGCGATTGAAACTTGTTTCCCGGCTGCCTTGAGTTCATATAGCAATATATAGATCCCTGTGATTTCTGTGATGCGGAATCCTGCTATTAAAATCTGTCATCTGTATGCATGTATGAAGGTGTTGCACAGTTAAACTCTCATGGATATTTCTGTGTCTCACTATATGAGGACACATGAACATCTTGTCCAGAGTTGCCCTGAGGGTTTATTTCAGGTGCATTTAACTGTTTTCACTGTTTGAAAAAAACTATTGTCACTGAACTACTTGCACTGAAAGTCAAGTGTCTATTGTGGGAGCGTCTTTTCACGACGTTAACCTAAACGCTCGAATGAAAAAATACTGTAGTGTTCTATAGTATTTGATATAGCAAATTGTGGTATTCTTGTTGTAAATTGATCAACTGTAGTAATAGAAGTATACTTTAATATTTACTATAGTAAGGTTCAAAAACACTACATTATCTTGGAATTTTACAGCAGTTTACTAAAGGCCTAGTAAATACTATAGTATAGGCTACAGTACTTTTATGTGGACAAACATCAACATGAGAATGCACGATTCACATTCTCATTTGACTAGTTATTTAATCCCTTTTTGTCCACTGACTGGCATGTTTTAATGGTGTCACTGTTTTACCAACGAGTACTAAAAAAGTCTCTAGATCCGGCAAAATCTGATTTATTTTGTTTTATAAAAAAAGCTAAAAAGTCTTACACCCATGGGATGGGATTAAAGTTAGTTTGGGTGAACTGTTCCTATTAACTAGGATTCTTTCGAGTTTTCCCTATAACTCGAGAACTGTTTGCCCATTTGTTAATCTCTGTGCCTGAAAATGTACAAGGGATTCCTGAATAAACAAAAGTCTTCAAACAGTATCCAAAAAAAACAGTCCACCTGTGTGTCCCTGACACTTACCTCTGACCACACATATGGCCATGGGAGAAAACAAACCTGTTTTCTAAGGGAGCCATTTTCTATGTAACGTCTAATTCTGTACTATTTTAAGATTCATCATTGTGATCATTCATCAAATCTGAATCATGAAATACATTTTAATACATAATAGTTATTTTACAAGGGCAATGGAATAAATGCAACAACATTTGATCTTCATGCTATTTCTAAAGCACAGAAAAGCAAAACAAGAAAAAAAACATTTGTTTTGAGTGCATGTCTATGCTGTAAGAGAATAATGTCTGGAATATATTCTTTCACTGGGCGTGACTGTATTTTACGAGCAGCATCTGTGTTTATCATTGCTCTGTTTATTCTTAATCCCACACTAAACACCTTACTTATGAGTATAAGATCACTAAGATTTCATTTTTAAATGTGTCTGACCTCAGACGAACAAAATAAACCATAAAAGTTCCATTTCAAAGAAGGTTGAACCTGAGAATGCAACCACCTTGAATTAATAGCTATGGACCAATGGTAGATGGAAGGTGTTTACCAGACAGAGCAAAGTTTACTGGATAGTTTGGCTTGGTTTAATGCAGCGAACTAGTGAAACAAAGCTAATTTTGGCCTCATTTGAGACACAATTACACCAGTTTAGACTTAAAGAAGAATAGAGAATGGCTTATAACAGTGGTTCTCAAACTGGGGGCCCCAAGATGGATCAAGGGAGGCCACATATTTTATGAAATTTAGAAGTTTGTCATAGATTTTATGCTATCAAACATAGAAAAAATAAGACCACCAACCAATGGAATTGATGTTAGAACATTGTATAACTAAATATGTTTTTGGTTTTTATTAAAATTGTAAATTTACGATTATAAGCCTTTATTTTGGGGGGCCACAAAGAGATGAACTCTACACAAAGGGGTCCTTACACGAAAATGTTTGAGAACCACTGACTTCTAAAATAATAGATAGACAGAAAAAAGGAGGAGAGCAATGGAGAAAGATTCTCTTACTGATGTAAAAAGTGCTGGGTGCTTCCTTTTCCTCAAACTTTAGCTCCAGAAGACTGCTTGTCTTACTGTCATGGCGAAGCCATAGTGAAACTCCCAAAATGACACAACCGGCCAGCTAAAAAAAAAAACAGAGTAAAAAATGTTAAGTGATAAGGTCAACCATTCGATATTGACACATACTGTAAGAAACTTGCAGACTTTTTAAACGTGACATATAAAAACACAATTTTATGTTTCCAGATTCCAGAAGTGGTTTGAGTGCATTTTGTCCATTTTCCTCTGTCTGCTTATTTTCCATTAACAAAGAGAAGGGGAGACACATTCTGTGGGTCGGGGGAAGGGAAGGAAGAATCTTGTTACAGACCCCATTTAGAGGCCCACAGTGCGGAGGGTTAAAAATATCAAAACATCACTGTACTCCACATCTAGCATGGTACAGCCCTTTTTTCTCTTCAAATGGCTCACACTGATGAGCATTCAGATGAGTAAGGCCAGTAAACACATGACATATTCACGAGAGAGGGTGTTAATAGACTCTTGTGGCTGGGGGGAGGGAAAGGCAGAAAAAGGGGGAAAGGAAAAAGGGCGTAGGCAGTCGGCAAGACATTTAAAGTAGCGCTACAATAAGTGGTATTGTATGAGTGAGGGGATAAAAAGTGGGAACGTTTTTGGTGTGGGGGAGGGGTGAGTGCGTGACACGCAGAAGGGGTTTATTTGGCTTTGTTTATACGGCTTTATTTACAGCTGAATCACTGTCGAATCAGACAAGACCTGGCCCCTGTGAGAGCAGCTGGATCACGTCAGGAATGCGTATGCGCTCTGGAGGAATGCAGGGTGTAGATAAAGAGGATCGGAGACCGCCAAGAACCAGGTGGGTTCTGTTAGGAGCGAGGAGATCCAGCTACCCCACAAAGGCGAGGGCAACAGGAATGTCAGGCAGACCATCAAAATGGGAAACAAGGGGTTCTGACTTCCTTCCTTTTCCTTCTCTCGCTTTCCTACCCCTTTTCAGTATAGAATCTACAACCGTACATCCGTTAAACATTTACACGTCAGTTCTACATCTGTGAACAGCTGCCTCGCTCAAGTTATTCACACCAGGTCACACCCCTGACACACCATATATGAAGAAAACACTGGGTACTTTCTCTTCCCTCTAAAAGTTTTTTACTCACCCTTACTGTTTTCTAACACCTGTTAAAACTTCCCCTCCTCTTAATGACGAAGTTGAAACGACGGTCATAACCATAAAAACAGCCTAAATATTTCATATAGTTGACAGAAATGTGTTATTTAAAACGTCATCAGCATCACCTTGTCTAGATATTGTGAGGTTTGCAGTGGCCAATCCATTAATAATTTTCTTCCAAACCAACTACCAACAAGGGAAAAAACTTTTAAAAGAGGGTATAAGTGTGAGAGAGCATTTCCACTTCTCCTTCTGTCTTTCTCACTCTCTCCAAAGGCCATATAGGCCCATTCCGGAGCGCAGGCAGCCTGCTGCTTAGCAACTGAGTAAACATGAGTCCGGCCAAAGGGAGAGGTTCTGAAATTAAGCAACTTGGAGAGGCTCAGTCACTGAATCATGCCAAGCGACTCAGCAGTTTTACATTACATTCTCTCAAAGTGACTTCAAGAATATCTGTCTACAAGGATATTCCCCTGAAAAAAGTTTACAGTACACCAGGGGTGGGCCATAACTATAGTTCACTTCACAGTGTCCTGGAAAACCTTCCTTCTTGGTTTCAGACTTTTTTTCGACATATATTCGTACCACTTACTATGTAGAGGCAAAGAAGAGACATCATTTAATAACAATCTATTTGTCATTGAGGATCTTGGTCTTGACGTAAGTGTGATGTAATTCAAATCACAAAATATTTGGAGAGCAAAAAAATTCATTTGATACAAGATATGCAAGCACAGTACACTTTTGCAGAACAAATAACTACACAGGGTAATCATTTAATTTAATTGTTTATTTGTGATGTCGAATTTATACATATTTATAATTGTATGTATTTTTTTAAAGCTGTTATTCAACTACGCAAAATTATAAAAAGCACTATAAATATAAATTAATTGAAAAATGTAATTTTGTTGTCCTAATGCAATGGATTTTGGACAACCAGATACAACAGGAAATCAATGTTGCAGCAATTTCAAAGTGTGATAGTGACAACACAAGAGACTGACTTACTGTACGTCAAAACCAACAAACCAGAGGGAAACACTAACTAATAAACTTACTGCTGTATATGACCCCGCCCCCCAAAAAGAACTAAAGGGCCAACAAACTATATGCAGGCAGCTCTAGTTTGTGATTTCTGTCTTTTAAGGGATACTCCACCAAAAAATGTGTATTCTGTCATGAACTGTTGGTTGCTAACATATTCCAAAATATCTCTCTTTGTGTTCAACCAAACAAAGAAATGTATACATGTCTGGAACAACTAACAGAATTTTCATTTTTGGAGTTACCCTTTTAAGGAAACACCAGAGCTCTCTATGTGAAGGCTGTCCAGTTTCAGTATTATAAATATTTGTGACCTGGCTGACTAGTATTGTGAATTCTGTGAACTTCAATATTTGAGAATCGCCTTCCTGGTGGAGAAGGAAATGTCACGGTCCTAAAGTGGGACACATGCACAAATGTAATCATTCTAAATTTCAGTAAAGCTAAGTGGGTTTAAGTATAAGTAGGATAAGTAGGTTTAATGAGTATTATCACAGAATAAACCTTCTTTAAATGCACAAGCCTAAAAGGTGCAACTCTCATCCACTGCTAAAACAATCCATATACGAGACATGATCGCTACACGCGGCTGATTAGTCTGGGTAGCTATCATGTCAGTGCAACTTTTAGCACCGTACAGCCTATAAGTTCAGTATTTCAAACATATGTGTGACATAGTATCCTTACAAAAGTATTTCTAAACGATGGAAGCCATAAACTATTTTACTGGTGGAAATGTGTTGCAAAAAAAACCACAGTTAAAAAAATATATAAAAAAGCTTCCACCATGATGTGGAATATATGCAACGTGATGGGCATAATCCCGTTTTCTTGGAATCAAGAACCCTCTTGTTCACCTCTACTCTGTTATAGCAATGTGTTGATGAGCATTCTATTTCTGCCCTACAACCCAATAAAGAGTAGTTTTAGAATGTCAATGTTGAGCTCAGAAAAAGATCAATCAGCTGTAAAAGAACACATCCAATCAAGAAAAATCTTAGTAAACTCATACAATTATATGAATAACATTTGTTTTAATTTGGCACATACAGTAACTAACTTATTCTTCCTCAACATATTGTCATAATCGTATTACGAAGATATTGTATTGTATTATTGGAGGCTTGGAAGTGGACATTGTTTTAACAACCACTTTTCCACCATTATCTATTTGGGTTAAATTCCAAGGCAAAATAGGATCTTGGCCTCAAAGTTAAAAAAAAAACTATTTTGCTGTAAAGGGTCTGGCCACCTGTTGGGCATGGGTGTTAAACATCGGTGTTAAAGGGACACCTAGCCCCGAAATGAAAATTCTGTCATCATTTACTCACCTTCGAGTTGTTCCAAATCTGTACAAATTTCTTTGTTCTGATGAACACAGAGAAAGATATGTGGAAGAATGCCTAATGCCAAATGCCTAAATGTAAGAATGATTGTAACCAGACAGATTTTGCCCCCCCACTCCCATAGTCGAAAAACATTTATTTATCATTTTCTTGTTCCATTGAAAACTTAATACATTTTGAAGAATGAAGAACAAGCTAGAGCTCTGGCGGATTTTCCTGTGCTGTGAGTTTGTGTAGCTCTATAGCGCGGTATGCGATATTACCGCCTTCGTTCTTGTTTTGGTTGCAAATATCGATAAAGTATGTTTTTGGGCTATTATTATGTAGCACATGTTTTTTTAATGACATAGACGTTTTAAAACAAATTAAATCCTTATTTATATTTAGTGTTGAATACAGAACATGAGGTACAATAAAAACGCAAGAGGCTACACGCTTTTTTTCCTTTACGAAAGAAAAGACTCAAGGCTAAATGTTACATATAATATTAGTATTAATTATCAAAAGAAAAGATATAAACGCATTGAAATTGAGATGGCAGGCGTTTTTCAAAATGATATTATTCTGTTATAATTCGAGTGCCACCATTTCGTAACAAGTTAATAATAAGGCTATAGGCTTTCCATAAACAAGCCGACATTTTCCTGAGTTATTAGAAAAATATTCAGAGTTTGTAAAAAGTACAGAACAACAGCAATTAAGTTCACGTAGAGCTAACGAAAAACGCGTTCATATGCAGACTGCCCCGAGCACAACAATATAAAGAACAATAGCTAGATAAATATTTATATGATCATCATATTTATATCTAGCAGCATGTTTTTGAGGAAACGATCTGTACACCAGTGACTGCAGCCGGCTTACTCACTTCTTCATCGCGCAGGTGCTGCAGATCCGTGTTTTAACCTAACCCAACACTTAGCGATCAAGTTTATTTAAGTGCTTTGTATTGATATTTCTATGTTGATCATTTTGATTCAAATAATTTGAGCATTTTAAACTGCGTTTAGAAGCTGAAGACGCCATTCTCGCATCTTTTCACCAGAAGCCCTTGAACATATGACGGAATACAGTAAATTATGATAATCAACGAATAATGTGTTTATAGTTCATATATGCACTCCTGTAAGAAACTTAAATAAAACTAAATACAAAAAAGTGCATTGATGACGGTGATGACCTTAACACCGCGGTCGGCATCTCATAGCGGTAATGCGGTTATCGGACAGCAACGGTTCTGTTGCACTTTTCCCCCTGTGGTAGCTAAGGGGGGTAAAATATGCCTGTTCTGAGCCTGTTCTGATACATTGTTCCAAATATCTTTCTCTGTGTTCTTCAGAACAAAGACATTTATACAGATTTGGAACAGCTTGGAGGTGAGTAAATGATGACAGAATGTTCATTTTTAGGTGAACTTTCCCTTTAAACCCACTAAGGAATAACATGCTTTTTCGGTTTTAATGGTTGGTGCTCCTTTTTGGTTTAGTCTTTCGAAATGTGACTTGTGCTTTAGACCACAACTGTAGTGATCATATGTTTCGGTTGTGTGGCACTTTCTGGGTAAAACCTTTAGAATGTAACATCCTTTTGCCACCTTATGCAGAACACAAACCAAACTAGGTGCAATTTCCTTTCTTTAATCCACTAACAGCTAAAATACTTTTCTGAGCATAACTAGCGGGAACCAATCAAACAGCCATTTTAAGAGGACACATCCAACCCAGTAACGTTAAATGGCATGGCAACTACACATTTAAATAGTATTGTAAACAGTAAAACACAATATACTTGAAGAATGTCACAAAGATCTCAGTTAACAGTTAACGTTATGTGTTTGTTCTTTATAATTAGCGATAGTTTAAACTAACGGTACTGAAGGATAACTCGAATCTATATTTGCTTATTTATTGCTTCGTTGTGTCACGATACAACATGTGAAAGAACATATTAGCACGCAGTGTAAATTAAAATAAAAAGAGAGAGAATCGTAAGTTTGAATGCTATATTTAACGTTACATAAGATAACTCTCTGTCCCAAGGTTTTAATAAGCGTGAGCTGAGGTCTTGCTGGTCTTCTCCGCCCCGAGTCCGTTATTTTCACTCAGGAGAAAGCTCCATTTACTTGGAGTAAATTTTTACCCCATTTCTTCTCACCAACTCACACTTTAGCCACGGCTCTTTACATAAAACAATCTTAAAGCATCATTTGATTGTAATTGTAGTTGTTTTTAACTTCAGCTATATGACTCCATATCTCGATCAGTAAAACGAAAGTTGGCGGCGCGAGATTCCGTTTTATACATTACAGCTCGTAGCGGCTGTAAACATAACGGATCAACAGTCTCCTTAATACACAAAACCAATGGCGGTCTCTCAGGCCAGACACAAGACCAGCGGACAAAATGAATGACTGCTTACCCAGAAAATGAAATTGAAGAAGAAAAGCATGTATTTGATGCATTTCGTGCAGCCTTCCACGCCCATGGTGTCGGTTTCTGGAGGATGTTTTAAAGCCTTTAACAGAGAAATGCCTCGACGATGCTCGGTATGCAGCGCTCGCGGAGATTGAGCTCAAATCTGTGTATGCGTGTGATCGTCTGGTCCGCGCTTAGACTCGACGTAAAAAACGGGCAACACCCAGTTCCTCCCCCTTCAAGAGACCGTCACACACAGACCTATGTCAGACTCATAAATATACACTAATAAAGAGCAATAAATGCTAGCAAGGAGATTTCAAATGTCACTTATATTTTTATGCAGCACTTGTTATTGTTTAAATTAACGTGTTTATTGTTTTTTCTTTTTGCCATTCAATACTCGTGCTGATGTGATTTTTAAAAATAAAGCACGCCTCTAAATCCAACCAGTCATAATCCTAAAATCCAACTGGGCTTTAATTAAGAATACAGATTACGATTTTATTGTCTACATTGCAGATATACTTGTGAAAACCTGTGAACAATTAAATTGCCAGACACTGTAGTCATGTTTGGATATTGGGGTTTCCAAAATAAATATTTGTCTCCATCTAGTGGCTGAAAAGAATATACACGATTTGGCAAAATAGTCAATAATTTTTAAACCGTAAAGTTAAGTGTAGTTATTAGTCAAAGGTACTACGGAACCACTCCTCTAAAATCCAACAAAACACTGCTAATTTGTTTTTATTTATTTATTTAGCTAGTTGTTTGGCTGTCATACTGTCATACGAGAATATTTTTCAGTTGTTTCAAGCATTAGACTTGGCATATATGAAGTGGATTCTTTGGTGACAACTGAATTGTATGTTATAATGACACCTTCAATGAAACAGAATGTTAAATATATATTCATCAAAATGTAAAAAAAAACAATTATTAAACACGATTAATGATGAAACAGCAAACATGTAAAATGTGTCAACTGACAAAAACATTTACTAAACTATTGTTTGGCCACCAATTTTTGAAATAATATAAAAAATGGTCACATAAAAAAAAATTGATGACTCTATTTGATTTGTATTTACTTTCTTTATTGTATTTGTTCTACTTAACTGTGTTAACTGTGTTCTGCACTTTAGTCTCCCAACGAAAGTTTTTGAAAATTATGTTTTGAAAAGAATTGTGTCATAATAAAATACATTTTAAAAAAATGAGAGGGGGTGCCGGGGGTGTTGGTTATAAAATTTTCCTTACTTTCAAATCTCAATGTTGACAGGTTTGGTGTTGATGTATTATGTAACAAAACGAATATCAGAAGGAATACACATTGTAAAAATAAAATTATTCTTAAAAACACAAATAAAATGAACACCAGTGAAACCAATCATTAATGTACTTTAGCATAAAAGTGAGCTGTATATTAATCCCTGAACCGCAGAGCCACAATTTCGCCATTAGATGTCACTAATGTATTGAACATTTTCCAGAATTAACAATACAGAATGTGCTGTCATAATGTAAGTCTATTCTGTAATGCATTGTTGTAGTACTAAGACAATTTTAGAAAACCTTTAACTATGAGTTCCTACTGAAACTTTCTCTTTATTAGCTTTTATTTAGAAAAGGGTTTTTTTTCTAAGGAATAAATTAATTGCTCAGCAGACGAACGCTGAGATGGTTGCAATGTTTTGGCCCCCAATCTTACCCCCACACCATCAGTTAATGGGTTTCTGACAGTCAGAGATACTCCTGGGAATATGATACAAGAACCCATAAGTGCATGGACTATATTTTTTCTTTTAAACTTAATGGGTTTTCCTCCTAAACAGGCTTTGATAATTTGGGACTAACCCCATTATCCTATTTGTCTTCTGAAACAAGGCACACACTTTGAAAGCAAATACATTTTACTTCATTTTTACCCTTTCAAGGATTACCACAACACGTTTGAGTTTATCCAGCCTACTACATACTATACCACATACCATATTTAACACACTCATAAACTCATATTTTACCATTTTTGTCAGCGTGTTAATTACAATTGTTGTGCTAATTATTTTATGAAGAGACTTAAAAATACAAGATAATAGAAGGCATGGGGCAGCACGGTTGTCAATGTTTTCTTAAACACTTTTACATGTCGTGTTTAGTAAAGCTCTTTGCCATCTGAAACCATCCCTAATAATCTCTTGCACTCGTCTACTGAGCCACCAAGCAATTGCGCGTGCGCCTGCGCGTCTAAGGGATCTAGAGGAGGTAAGTGTTGTCTCTCCGAGCCTCTCTTTATTCGCACCGCCAGGAGAGGAACAGACAAACGAAAAGAGAGCCGGACAATATGAACGTATAGTGAAAAGAGGATGTGATCAAATCTTTCTGAACAACATCTGGGGTCCTCATCAAATTTGACATATTTGAACTAAAGAAGATTCGAAAGGACCCTTCCTCACCTACTTCAAAACTGCCGACTCCTTACAGAGATCCTGTTGCAGTCTTTTTTTTAATGTGATGGATGTTGCGCTAATCCACGAAACGCTTCTGGTGCATCTCGACATACATTGAACGCTTAAAATGTGACGACACGATTCTTCTATTGACACGTTGTCGGATTCGAGGAGGCGTCTATTGGGAATTTGGAGACGAGGCGATTGAGAGGAAAGCAGGGAAAGTGCGCTCCGGAGCTGTCCTTTCAGAACCACACACGCATTACAGCGATACACCACAACTCATCAGACTTTCACCTTTGCTTGATCTCATGGTGTGCATCACAATTTTTACCTACAACTCGGAGCAACGTCTAATAATCTTGTTATCTCATCTTTTGGCACCTGAAGGCAAACCCTGACAAGACCATCACACGCTCATGCACATATATGTTGGATTGTTCAAGATATTAAAAAATCTTCGCACTTCTTTTTATGCGTTACCTCATTTTCCGTTATCTCACCACCGCGCCCATGGAATTTCGGGCTCTTTTAGCGTCGTGATGCCTGGCCCATGCTCGAGACATGCCTAAGCGACGAGATGGGCCAGGGTGACGAGAAAGACCGTGTTGTGATTAACGTGGGAGGGATTCGACACCAGACCTACCGCAGCACCCTGCGCACTCTCCCCGGCACTCGTTTAGCCTGGCTCGCCGAGCCCGATGCCCACAGTCACTTTGATTATGACGCGCAGACTGACGAATTTTTCTTTGACCGTCACCCAGGAGTTTTTGCACACATTCTCAATTATTACAGGACTGGCAAGTTACACTGTCCTGCTGATGTGTGTGGTCCTCTTTATGAGGAAGAGTTGGCCTTCTGGGGAATTGATGAGACAGATGTGGAGCCGTGTTGCTGGATGACATACCGGCAGCACCGAGAGGCCGAAGAGGCGCTGGACAGTTTCGGTGGAGGACCGGCTGAATTGGGCAACGACGATACGGAGGTAGATTGTTTGGGTGATTCGGCGGATGGAGACGATGAACTTGAGATGACTAAACGTCTTGCATTGGGGGACTCACCCGACACCAAATCTGTTGGGTTGTGGCAACGTTGGCAACGCCGTGTTTGGGCACTTTTTGAAGACCCCTATTCGTCTAAATATGCAAGGGTGAGTGGCATTAAAGTGCCATTGGTCTTTTGGTAATTTGTATTTAATCAGTACCCTGTTTCATTGGTTAATGAATAAAAGTGTGCTGAAGGTAATCACTTTATGAGGTCATGATCATCGATAAAAAATTTGCACAGAAATGAAAGAAATAAGGAGCAACTGGTTGCCTTTCATTGTGTGCGCCATTCAAACATTTCTCTCTTATTAACTATAAATCAATGTTATCATCAACATACTACATTTGTTTTTACCCAGAGAAATGCATGTGCAGAAATGTCTTACCTCTTGTAGCATTGATCGACAGCTCCTATGACTGCTGTGCCACGCGCCATGAGCTCCCTTCCCTGCCACGGGCGTGCTCGTGCACAAATTCATCTCACTGGGAAAACATGAAAAAGAATATATATCATGGAGGCTTTATCGGCACACGATGCTTTGAGATAAGACACACCATGGTTCTTTATTCTGATCAGAATGAGTCACAGCAGTTGATGCCAGATTTAATTATTGGCCTTTATGTGGACCATTTCTTTGGCCCTGTCAGCTATTATAAACATTTTAGTTTAATTGTGTGTGTTTTATAACAAGGGCAATAAGATAAATCTATAAAGGTAAGTTTAGTCTGTACTGAAGTCAGATTGCCTCTTTTGTTTTACTCTTGTTTAATCAGATTGAAATGGTCCAGGGACACTGCCAAGATCTGGCTATAGGCTACTAATGCCGATAAATGGGTAAAGGAATGTCGATGTACAGTTAGAAGTGAGTAGATTTATGTCATGGACCAATAAATAAAATGAACTTGTCTTGTGAATAGAAAGCAACATGCTGCTCAAAGACAGAGGACGAGAATTTGATTAAGTGCACCATCAACATCACTGGAGTACATAATGGCTCACAAAATGTGTATCACTATATTAGTTATAATAAGGCAAGAATAATTTGTCTAAATTAAACAGTCTGAATTTTCTAAACCTGTTGAAGCTCATCAACATTTACTTTTAAGCAAGTAGATTGCTAGGTCGGTGAACACATGATAAATAATAGATCATACAGAAGTTGAAATGTATCTGAGTTGAACAATATGTTGACATAATGAAGGCCTTTGAGGAGCATTCAGTGCCTCATTAAATTTTCTGCATTGTGACCAGTAAACCCTGACATGATTTATAAGTTATTATTTTGAGATTTGTGGTGACATTTTTTCCTGAATCGAATCATAGCAAGTCAGCCCTAGAGCATTTTCATTGCCAGTGAATTAGCAAATCAGTACATTTGAATGAATCAAAAAGTGAGTCATACTGTCCATCTCAATGAACTGTGGCAGAATAAACATGTATCAGATATTCGTTATGTTTATTATTCTCTGAACATGTGTACATGAGAGTAAAGAGAGAAAGAGTTGTTATCCCATTCTCATCTGGCAGATGTTTGTGTCGGGTTCCCAAAGGTACCAGATATTTTCATGTCCTTTTCAAACGAGATGCTGCTCTTTACACTATATATCTTGGGAATAAGTTGTCATGGAAACAGTTTCAGTGCTCTACTGAAACCAAAGTTCGTCTTCCCTGTGAGATGCCAGGAAATGTGCCAAACTCAGGAGAGTTTATGATGATGATCTATCTTCTCCTGTGTTTATTTTGTATTTCATTATTTTTATTATTTTCTTACCATAGGTAAATTATTATTATTATATTTTTAAATGTAACAGTTTATTCATTAAATGATTCAAAAAGGTATATTTTACTAATATAAGTAAAATAAACTTCACTGTAATTAAATACAAATTTAAAGGGGCATCTAATTTTACTTATAATGCTTCGCTACACATTGTCGGACAAAAAGATTAACAAAAATAGCTAAAAATAATAGACCAAACAAACCCCCAAACCATTGCAAGACCTCAACTAGATAAACAGATAAATAATTGAAATAATGATGGATGACTTAAAATACTGTACTTACTACTTAAATCCCATTTACCATCAGTTCTCATGTCTGAGAGCTTTTTTGCTATGTGATACTCCCATGTCCCGTTCTCCCTGGAGGCCATCTAGGCCATTACAGGCACCAGTGGGCCTTACCCTGTACAACAACATGCAAAAGTGTTGGTAATTAATGCACCAATCGATATGTGAATCCACCTACTGACTCATTCCTGGATAAGTCTCATAGACTTCCCGTTTATTCCCACCTTTCCCAATGAAAGAGAAAAGTGGTTGCTAGATTTTTCTATAAAATGATCTTGTTTTGCAGCCTTCAAATTATCTTCTTGTGCTGCCTTCAAAGATTAACAAGTGTTAACTTGTTGTTTTAGTTTCAAAATCAAACAATTTGTGTGAAGAAGTAAATAATATGTAAAAATGTAGGCCTACCTTTATCAATTGCAGGATTATATGTTATACATTTATTATAAGAAAGGTATTTATTGTATCGGCCATTGACCACCCTCTCTTATTGACAGTACTGGTATTAAAAAAACTAAGGTCATCCACTAAGTCTTTTCCAGTATTCCACCAGACTTTATTTAGTTTGTTTGATTTCCTAGATTTTTCTCTTCAGGTGTATTATACTGATTCTTGTTTATGTACCTGCAGAGAGGGAGGATTCACACATTATCACATTCACCTCAACATACTCCCTCCAGCCATGACCTGCCCACCCACTGTTCCCATTACACTCACAAACACTTGCCTGCCTCTCCACACTGTTGGCACAACTAGTCTTCGACAGATATTGAAATAGGCTAGATAGCAACCAGAACCGACCCAAGACAGAGGGTTTTTCAGTCTAATCTGAACGGATAATATTGACTGAATTAGAATCTGAAACAGTTCAGAAAACAATTGTGATTCAATTCAATTGGGATATAATGACATATAGGAAATAGTGGCCAAAAGGAGACAAGGTTTGAGCATTAGCTAGAATAAGTGAATGAGTGTTCGTGTGTGAAAGAGAGAGAGAGAGAGAGCATCAGGGCAGAATATAATTTTATTTATTATTTAGAAATGTGTTTGATATTTGCAAAACCCAGTGAAACATAAAGGGTGGCTAAGAAGATACATTTAAAATGAAAATATAAAAATATGGAGATACAAGGTTTCAGAAGTACAGCAGCGATGTTGTCACAATGTCAGAGGCTTATTGGGATAATCAAAAACACAACTGAAGTAAATTGACAAATTTTCAACACAACCAGGACTATATTAGAAAAATATACACTACAAATAATCAGAAGCATTCTGGCGAAGCTAATGTAACGTTTACCTGTGATGTTATCATAATGCACAAGACGTTTTGTGACAATTTGCTTAATTTTTTACATCACATCCACCCAAACGTAGACAACAGCTGACATAAGTATACCACATCATCGCTTAGTCGTAATAAAAACAGATATCAGAGTTTCAGGAGCTTTCAAGAACGAGTGGACAGGGGCATGCTTCGGCCACCTGACCCAGCAATGACACCAACATGTCTTAAACCTAAATATGTTCAACTTAAAGCTTAAACTGTCATGAATCTGCCTTCATGTCATGTCTATTCTTGGTCTTGAGGCAGATTCATGACAAAGTCTTGTGTTTCATGTGAGAGAGAGATGTTGGCTATTGGCTTTCTATGCTCTCTCTCTGGTCCGTGTCTTTGTTCCCGCCATCTCGTTTCCTCGTTAACCTTCCCTGAGTGTTTCATTACCCGCACCTGACCCTTGTCAATTATCCTGTGTTTGTTTCCCCTATAAAACATCCTCGTGTTCATTGTCCTGTGCTCGTTCATTGTATATTGTACCTTGGTCGTGTTTGCTGTACCTTGCATTTTGTATACAGTACTTTGTTTGCTTTCCTTGTCGGATACGTTTTTGGATTACCCTTGCATCTTGTCTCTAGTTAGTGTTACCCTGTATTTGGTGAGTTAGTCTAGTCTTGTCCTTAGTGTTTTATTTTTTCCAGTCTAGTTAGTTCGTGTCCTAGTCGTCATTATTTTTCCTGTCTTGTTTTACCCCCTCGTGGGTCTTTGTTTTCTGTTTACTATAATAAATTATCTGTTAACCCCTTCATCGCCGTGTCTGCCTGCCATTGGGTTCTTCTCCTCACAAATCGTGACAGAATGAACGAGCCACAACCGAACCCAGCAGGCAGCATGGACCCGGGAGACCGGGTAAAGGAGGCGCACCTCCTCTTTGGCCTCCGGCAGGGCAACACCTATATTTGGGACTTTGCAGACAAATTCTTAGCAACATCTAAACGAGGCTGCTTCACGGAGCAGGAGTTGAAGAGCATATTCAACCGCTGCCTCGCAGAACCGCTCTCCCAGTCGGAGATGAGGAGGCTGAGACCCCTGGGCTTCACGGATCTGGTCAGCTGGATTTGCGATCGGGATTCGCCCCGGGTCTCAGCCCATCCCAACTCCACGGCCCTCTTGGACTCGGGCCCTGAGGGTCGGGTTTTGCAGATCGGGACCGTGTGCCTCTCCTCGCCCTCTGCACCCTTCGACTCCTCCAGCATGGAGCTACTCATGCTCCCCACCGCTTCTCCACAACCGGCTACACCCACCGTGAGCCGGTCGAAGAAGAAGCCGAGGAGGGGCGTAATGTCCAAGCCGAAGCTCCAGCCAGAGGAGGAGACCGGGACTCAGCCCAAATATTTTTTGGGGGGGCGCCATACGAGCAGGAGGGCCCGATCGTCCAGCGGGCCTCCTGAGGTCCAAAGTCCGGTGGTCCCGTCAAGTCCGGTGGTCCCGTCAAGTCCGGTGGTCCCGTCAAGTCCGGTGGTCCCGTCAAGTCCGGTGGTCCCAAGTCCGGTGGTCCCAAGTCCGGTGGTCCCAAGTCCGGTGGTCCCAAGTCCGGTGGTCCCAAGTCCGGTGGTCCCAAGTCCGGTGGTCCCAAGTCCGGTGGTCCCAAGTCCGGTGGTCCCAAGTCCGGTGGTCCCAAGTCCGGTGGTCCCAAGTCCGGTGGTCCCAAGTCCGGTGGTCCCAAGTCCGGTGGTCCCAAGTCCTGCCCAGGCGTCCACTCCAGTGCCAAGTCCTGCCCAGGCGTCCAGTCCTGCGCCAAGTCCTGCCCAGGCGTCCAGTCCTGCGCCAAGTCCTGCCCTGCCGGCCCTCCAGCCGGCGTCAAGTCCTGCGCCAAGTCCTGCACCAAGTCCTGCCCTGCCGGCCCTCCAGCCGGCGTCAAGTCCTGCACCAAGTCCTGCCCTGCCGGCCCTCCAGCCGGCGTCAAGTCCTGCACCAAGTCCTGCCCTGCCGGCCCTCCAGCCGGCGTCAAGTCCTGCACCAAGTCCTGCCCTGCCGGCCCTCCAGCCGGCGTCAAGTCCTGCACCAAGTCCTGCCCTGCCGGCCCTCCAGCCGGCGTCAAGTCCTGCACCAAGTCCTGCCCTGCCGGCCCTCCAGCCGGCGTCAAGTCCTGCACCAAGTCCTGCCCTGCCGGCCCTCCAGCCGGCGTCAAGTCCTGCCCTCCAGCCGGTGGCTCAGCCGGCCTTCCAGCCGGTGGCTCAGCCGGCCTTCCAGCCGGCGGCTCAGCCGGCCTTTCAGCCGGGAACAAGAACAGTTCCACCCAGGACTGCTCCCATCAAGTCCCCGGGGACTCCACGCTCGCGAGCGCCCCCGGGAACTAAGACTTTCCCACCTTATCCTTACCCTATTGGACTTCCTCCCGTGAACTTTGTTGTTCCCCCACCCCCCCTCCCATGTTTATTATTTTTATTGTCTCACCCCAACCCTTTGATTTTGCATGCTTGTTTGCCCCTGATCTTGTTTTCTTTGTTTTGCCTTGTCTTGTCGTGTTCCCAGTCTGCCTTGTCTTGTTAGTCTACCCCTTGATGAACACCTGGAGGTGTTCATTAAAGGGGGGGCTTCTGTCATGAATCTGCCTTCATGTCATGTCTATTCTTGGTCTTGAGGCAGATTCATGACAAAGTCTTGTGTTTCATGTGAGAGAGAGATGTTGGCTATTGGCTTTCTATGCTCTCTCTCTGGTCCGTGTCTTTGTTCCCGCCATCTCGTTTCCTCGTTAACCTTCCCTGAGTGTTTCATTACCCGCACCTGACCCTTGTCAATTATCCTGTGTTTGTTTCCCCTATAAAACATCCTCGTGTTCATTGTCCTGTGCTCGTTCATTGTATATTGTACCTTGGTCGTGTTTGCTGTACCTTGCATTTTGTATACAGTACTTTGTTTGCTTTCCTTGTCGGATACGTTTTTGGATTACCCTTGCATCTTGTCTCTAGTTAGTGTTACCCTGTATTTGGTGAGTTAGTCTAGTCTTGTCCTTAGTGTTTTATTTTTTCCAGTCTAGTTAGTTCGTGTCCTAGTCGTCATTATTTTTCCTGTCTTGTTTTACCCCCTCGTGGGTCTTTGTTTTCTGTTTACTATAATAAATTATCTGTTAACCCCTTCATCGCCGTGTCTGCCTGCCATTGGGTTCTTCTCCTCACAAATCGTGACATTAAACTATCTGGTTCACTTTGTGCCGTTACATTTCTAACTTTTAGTTTATAGTTCTATTTAAGTGGACTTGACACTCTGTTCTAGTTGTTCAAAGACAGATTATTACACGGAGGACATAATAAATAAATATTTTCAGGGAAATTCTCTGATACCCCTTAAAGATTTGCATAAAAGCCAATGTGAGAGAGAAATATTTAAAAACACAAAGATGTTGGCGCTGCTGGTCCAGTGGACTGTTCCCTTCAGACTGTCACCCTGCGATTTTTCTTGTCTCTCTCTCCAATGTACAATCAATATAAAAAGTTATAAAAGGTCATAAAATTAAAAAGTAGACAGTTAGGCTACTCTTTTACATACAGGTGATTTATTTATTCAATAAATGTTTTATTAAGTAAACTTCCTTTTATCCCTAGCGGAGATCTATACACATCATTGCCTAATCATTATTTTATTTACTCATGTTTTTTTTCAAATCTGTGTGCCCATTCACTATCATTTTATGGAAAGAGGCTGACAATTTATACCTTTATGCATGTCAGTCATGGAAAGATAAGAGGACCATAAGACAAAGATACCTGTTGTCAGGTGCGTACCTGTCCTTCTCTTCTTAACTTCCATTAGATCCCAGTGAGGTTTGCACAGATTCTTGCATTATGAAGGCAGAACAGAGCTCAGCCCCAAAGGAAGCCTATACAGTGATTAACATTAATTAGACTGCAATAGCAGAGCACAGCCCAGACCCCTTAATTACTGGAAAGAGAGAAGGAGAGATAGGGTGGAGTACCTTGACACAGTATGCTGGCTAACCTCTTGCACATTCTGCTGAAATTGACCTTCCCACAAAGGAACACAAAGTGATTGACTATTTATCATGCTGATAGAAGGCAAGATCATAACTCACAGGCAGGAAAATACCAAAACTTTACAGTTCCTGAGAGCAGACCTTGATTTGCAAACACTCGGCTATTCAATAATTAAAAAATAAGACGGAAATACAATATACTGTTTGTACGTACCCTGCTCTTCCATCCGTTACTATTTTTAGGACATCATTAATTTCTGATTACCCCCACACACCCTTCCCAATCTCCTCCGGTTCTGTCTGTGAGTAAGTAGAGCAGGACACCCCTTTAAAAAGCTGCCGGGCAGGTGCTAGAGACCCAGCAACTGTGAATAGCCTTGGTATCATGGGCCACGAATATTGGGTGTAAGACCCTCAAACTGGGGCACCTGAATGCAAAGAACTCTGGATTTATGGTGGATTTTTAAAAGCAGGCCGATCAAGAGCAGTCTGAGTCTCCTTGGGCTCCTTATTGTAATTTAAAACTGGCCAGACACTGACTCAAATAAATCTTAATTTAATATTTCATTGAAGAAACACCCAAATCAAAATTGTTAATGAATTCATTGTAAATTTAAAGGCATTTTAAACCGAATAGAATAGCTCTTAATAAGAGTTTGGGGTATAAAAGGCTGGAAAAGGGGCTAGGGGTTCCACTTTAAACTGTGGCAGAATGCAGTTCTGCAACGAAATTAAAACTTCTTTTAAATGCTGGTCTGACCAAACACAATCACTGTTGTATGCTTTGTTTAGCCAAAGCCAGCATCCATTTCTATTAGAGTCTCAGATAACTAGCCTTTCATTTTTTGACCTACAATGAGGTAACATGACTCTCAACCCAAACAATCTCACACAGGTCATTCATTATCTTGAATGCAGGAAATAGAAAATAATCAATAAAACAAGTAAACAATTTATCTGACAAACGAATTGAACACGTACTTGAATTGTTCATTCAGACTGAGACGCATGTCAGCCCCAAATAAATCTACTGCTTAATAGGTTTAACCGGAGGGCAAGTATTTGTAAAAACAGAGGACGATAGCTGATATGTTTTTTTTCAGTGCATCCTGTGATGTATCACTGATTGCAATCATACCACAGTCCACTGAAACACAATCAATGTTTGGTTCTTTGTTGAAGCCAACCTATTGTCTGTTTTCACCAATGACAAAGGTAATATGATTTTCAGCACAAACAGGTTAGCAGAGTTAATTCATTAAAAAGAGTCTGAGGACAATAAAATAATCCACTTTAAAGGTAAACAATTGGTCATGCATGAACGGTATTAAGATTTAGCCACCTGAAGGATTTTCTATAGGTAGTAATGTTGATTAATTGACCCAAAAGTCTGAAAATCACTATTCGTAATACTTCAAGATTATGACGTATGTCCGAGTGCAATGAAATATAGTATACCGTAGAATAAAAAAATAGAGGATGCCGCTTGTTTTAATAGCAAATTGATTAGATCTAAAAGAAAGTAGGCGTTTCATGTAGAAATGGAGCTCATGGCAGAGCACATAAAAAGTACATTTTCAGATTTCAGATTAAAGATAATGAAGACCAAAAAAAGTGAATTGATTTGCACGGAAATTGCATTATTCTACACAAAACAAGCAATGTACACTAACAATGTAAATAGGGTACAATTTGATTTCTTAAGACTTTACATTACAGATTTTGGCATTTTTGGGGATGTCAAGTCCTGTTTTGTTATTTCTTTTGCACAGTAGAAGTGCATTTAGAGTGATTTGTTGATGTATCAACAACAGATGAACTTTACTGTACATTAATGGCATAATAACAATGTGTAATGCACACTTAACCGCCCTCATTGTTCATGTCATTTCCACTGACCAGACAGACTGGGCATTTCAGTGCTTAAGTGAAATTTATTTTGTGGAAGAATTGTGTTACATGGATTCAGTGTCACAGGAAATTACTATGATGCTTTATTCCTCAATTCTACCCTTCACTTGCCTGTCAACATGTTCAGTCTGTTCAGATTTTTAGCACACATAATTTAAAGACATGCTTTGCACACAAAGTTTTCAGTTTTCCTGCGAGTTTCTTATAAAATTGTAAATTGTTCTAATCCATGCAGGTTGCTTCAAATAAAAACGCTTTAATGGAAACAAGTATGAAATAACTTGTGCTATCTCTGTAGCGACTTTCTTGCTGACGCCACTTATTTATTTTTGCTGACATCACTTATTCCTCTCCAGCTGTTGGATAATGTTACCCTAAGGCCCAAAAGCAATTTAGACATTCTTTCAGCAAACTCACTTGTGTCTGAATCAGGTAAGATACACCGACTTTTTGTCATCTAATGATGTCATCCTTTTTGTAAATCCCTGATAAATAAAATTAGGTCCCCCCCTATATTTTTTTCTCGATGAGCATCCTGTGAAATATGCCATACTGCAGAAGCAAAATGGATTGTGAATGGTGTTTCATGTCTATACACCTGCTAATGCACTGTTAACTGATGACATGTGCTTATGTAAGAATGTGGAAAGAGGCAGAGTGAAGTGGATTTCCTGTTGCCTGAACACATATTAGATATTTAAAATGGGTCATTCTGAACACCAGACTAAAAACAAAACCACCAAAAAGCAATGATCACTTTGAGAAAGGTTTAGCTATTGAGCTGCTGGCCTTATATTAACACAGTCCGTTTTAAGATCAATCAAGTTGGCTTTTCTGTAGTTGAACATTTCCTCCATCAATGTAACCTGACCTGTGACATTTATTGTCTCAATAGTGTTCTTTGAGGGCTGGATTTCTGACCCTCATTGCCAGCTGGCAGCCCAGGAAGAGGCACTTTGGAGATGTCCTGCTGATGCATAGCACAAAAGGCCATGCCTAAAAGAGACATTAAACGATAACCATGAGTGATCTTTTAAAAAAGATACTGTAAAATTACATTAGTGTTCTCCGAAAGCACTTACAAACGTTTGGCTGTGCACAACATAAAATATATTTATGTTCGAGCTCCAAAAAAGAGATTGATTTAAAATTATATAACAACGTGTATAATGTTTAAAATGAAAATAAACAATTGACATGTTTGGATTGGCCAAATAATCTATATTGGACCTTTAACAAACATTAATGTCTTTAAGGGACAATTGAGATTTATTTTCTTAATATGTATGATACTTTGAATATAAAAGGGATAAATTGCTACCTCTCTCTCCCGCTAGTGCCCTCTTTCCATTAATCTCAAATCAGTGGAGATGGCCAATTATTTCTGCTTCGAACAGATGAACTTCACTGTACATTAATGGCATAATAACAATATGTAATGCACACTTAACCGCCCTCATTGCTCATGTCATCTCCACTGACCAGACAGACTGGGCAATCCAGTGCTTAAGTGAAACATTTTTTGTGGAACAATTGTGTTACGTGGATTCAGTGTCACAGGAAATTACTATGATGCTTTATTCCTCTACTCTTCGCTTGCCTGTCAACATGTTCAGTCTGTTCAGATTTTGAGCACACATAATTTAAAGACATGCTTTGATAACAACGTTTTCAGTTTTCCTGAAAGTTTCTTATAAAATTATAAACTGTTCTAAAAATGTTTTAATGGAAACAAAATTATGAAATAACTTGTGCTATAATTCACCCAAAAATTTAAATTCTGTCATCATTTACTCACCTTTGAGTTGTTTCAAACCTGTGTCCATATCTTTGTTCTGATCAACACAGAGAAATACATTTAGAAGAATGCTTGTAACCAAACGGTTCTTGGAATCGATTAAATTTCTTTGTTCTGTTGAACACAATAGAAGATATTTTGAAGAATGTAGGAAAGCAAACAGTTCTGGGGCACTCTTGACTACCATTGTCATTTTTCCTTCTAAGGTTATCACTGGGGTCCAAGAACTGTCTGGTTATAAGCATTCGTCCAAATATCTTTCTCTGTGTTCAACCAAGCAAAGAAATGTGTACAGGTATGGAACATCTAGAGAGTGAGTAATTCATGAGATAATTTTCATTTTTGGGTGAACTGTCTCTGTAAGTGCCCAAATACTATATTAAGATTGTTTTTATTGGCAGTTTTTGTTTGGTAGTTTTAGTTTTCATGAAATGTTTTAGTTTTCATGAGAACCAAAATAAAGTCTTCACCAACAGCAACTTCATAATTAATGCAGGAACCAATGAACTGGCAGAATTCATGCTTTTTCTATAAAGCACAAGTGGCACCCAATTGGACTGTCTAAAAATGAAATCACAGCAGTGCCACAGCCATACACAAAATACTTCCCCACAGACACATGAAAACACATGAATCCACAAATACAGACGCAGTCCCAAATGTGAGTGCTCGCAGTTAGCGTCTGGTTATATAAGAGAACGTGACACGCTTTGATCTTCATGAAGAGCGGTACAGCCAGAGAATGAGAGTAAGAGGTGATATAAGGGAGAAGAGGTGGTGTGCTATTTCTGAATGAGCTTCTTCCCTCATTGCCATTTTCATTTTGCCATGAAGTAAACAAGCTTTTCAAAGGCTTTCACCAAGCATTTCTAATCACAGAATTCGTTAAAAACCTTGTTATTTGATCTTTATTTTTTTTAAACTCGTGCCATAATCAAGCAAACAGCATATGTGTATTTGTAAAGACTTAAAGTTAGGATATATTTCATGTACAATGCATGACAAATCACAGTTTAACCCTGGGATGAGCAGGTAACATGATTCTCAACCCAAACAGTCCAGCAAGGCTCATTCATCATTGTGAATATGCCAAAGAGAAAATAATTAATATCACAGGCAAACAACTATGCCAACAAAGCCTTTGAACTTGAAAATGGCATGAATCACTCATTCGGATTCAGACTGTTCAGCTGTTAGCCCCACAGACATATACGCATTATGTTGAGATGGTCATTGTGAACTATAACCGCTAATGGAAACCAGGCAATTTCCTGAACTTTTATATGCACTTAGTTTAGGTATTATTTGATTGATATTTGTTCTTTACTCTAATAAACCTGGGTACTCACTGATCTTGCGGTGTTGCAAGAGAGTTTCACCTATGTGATTTCAAGTGTTGCTCAAGCTACTGTAAAAGACATCAAGCGTGGGACCTACTGTAGGAGGCTCACCCAAGGCCATGTTATGCAGACCATTCTGTATACCTGTAAGAAATTGCAAGGACACAGTACGAGGGAAATCATTTTATATTTCATAAAATATATCTTACCCAGCTCTGTGTGAAGTGACAGCTTGAGGATATGTTATTTTTTGTTGAAAAATCAAGTGTTTATGATCAAATGGAAAAATAATTGCCTGTTCTTAGTGAGAAAAATATGGAACTATGGGTGTTATTGTAGGCCTTAGGGTGAGAAGGGCACTCAAAACATAAGGTGTGATTAATAA
The DNA here is from genome assembly GCF_947034865.1 of Barbatula barbatula. Taxonomy (NCBI): domain Eukaryota; kingdom Metazoa; phylum Chordata; class Actinopteri; order Cypriniformes; family Nemacheilidae; genus Barbatula; species Barbatula barbatula. Next base: position 18,931,410 of record NC_136766.1, on the reverse strand, counting down.
ATAAATAAAAACGTAATTAAATGAAAGAAAGGCCAAGAGATTCTTCATAACATTACAAAGTGTGTTGTGTTGATGTTTTTTTCTAGATCAAGGATACATTTTGCAATAAGAGAGGCTTTTTGGATAATACTTTAAAGTCCTGACCTCAATTTAACTCTTGCCCCTATGAAAAGTTGTTTTTTAATGGATAGAAATTAACATTGTATGTTTTCCCCCCCTCTGTCCTCTCTTTCTCCCTTTCTCTCTTTACTGCAGTGGGTGGCATTTGCTTCGCTGTTCTTCATTCTGGTTTCCATAACCACGTTCTGCCTGGAAACGCACGAGGCCTTCAACCCCATCATTAACCGGACGTATTTTAACCCGCATGACAACAGCTCCAGGATTAACCAGGAGACAGAGACAGTAGTCTACCTAACCTACATAGAGGGTGTGTGTGTAGTATGGTTCACCTTTGAGTTCCTCATGCGTATCACCTTCTGTCCAGACAAAACAAAGTTCATCAGAAATGCCCTCAACATCATAGATTTTGTGGCCATCTTGCCCTTTTATCTGGAGGTGGGTCTGAGCGGGTTGTCCTCTTCGGAAGCAAAGGACGTTCTTGGGTTCCTTCGAGTGGTGCGTTTTGTCCGGATCCTCCGGATCTTCAAGCTGACCCGACACTTTGTGGGGCTGCGCGTACTGGGACACACTCTCCGTGCTAGCACCAACGAGTTTCTCCTGCTCATCATCTTTCTCGCTCTTGGAGTGCTAATCTTTGCCACCATGATCTACTACGCTGAACGCATCGGTGCCGATCCCAACGACCCACGCGCCAGCGAGCACACGCATTTCAAAAACATACCCATCGGCTTCTGGTGGGCCGTTGTGACAATGACCACACTGGGCTACGGAGACATGTACCCTCAGACATGGTCGGGCATGTTGGTGGGAGCATTGTGCGCCCTGGCGGGTGTATTAACCATTGCTATGCCCGTGCCCGTCATTGTCAATAACTTTGGGATGTATTACTCTCTAGCCATGGCTAAGCAGAAGCTACCAAAGAAAAAGAACAAACATATTCCCCGTGCCCCACAGCTGGGTTCACCCAATTACTGTAAGTCAGCCATGAACTCGCCCCACCTCAGCCCGCGAAGTGAACATTGCTCTCTGGTTGCCCAAGAGGAGGTTTTAGAAATGAACAGAGCAGGTAAGAAATGTGTCTGACTAATGTCTACCTGAATTAATTGTTTGAGATTAAATTTGCTTTACCTACCCTTCCAATAAACCATCTTTATAGACGTGACTTATCTTGAAGGCTGAATTCACACATGTAAACTGTATGCAAATCTCTCATTTGGGATTCATTCAAATGCAGCCCAACCATCTGGAGACATTACAAAATCTCATCACACTGCATACTGTTCTGCCTATTCACACAGACAAGCCAAGAAACAAACATACAGAAGCGGCTTCACCATGGCTGCATAACAACCAATACCCCATGCATCATTCTTTATGTCTATGTTTTCCATCAGACTCCTGTGAGGATAAATTATATTCACTCAGACAAACAGGAGCACGCTTATTCAACTCGCCTCTGTATTTATTGATTGCTTTGCCTTATTTATAGTATAAGCGTGATATTGCTTTTACTACGAGGCCAACCAGGTTAACAAGCTCTGTGGCTGTCATGCCATTCTCCCAGTTATCATCGTATCATCATAATATAATAAGTATGCATGTTTTCTTTTGTTTGGTACATTTGTTATGGCCCCTTGAAGAGGTACCACCACACTTGCATACAAATATCACAGAAAGAGTGGCTCTGAGCAACGTAAAGGAGATATTTCACAATTTATTCTGTATGCAGCATTCTTACAGGTATGTACTGTATGTAAGTGCTGGTGAGCAGAGGTGTAAAGAGTACCTAAAAACCATACTTAAAAGTACAGATACCTTGCAGTGAAAATGACTCCATTACAAGTCACAAATTCCAAAAACGACTTGGGTAAAAGTCTTCTGTATCTGAGTACTTTAACAGTACTTAAGTATTTTACTCATACTGAATGTAGGCTCAAAGCAGCGATAGTCCTTCACACTTTAGAGACGTGTCAGTGATAAACAAGAAACAGTTGATTTGGAGAGCAATCGCAAGAAATCAAGGTCGACACCATAGCTTACATCTAATACAAACACCCAAGTCTCAGTTAAGATCAAGTGCCTATAAGGAAACAATCATCCTTCAAAAAGGTCTCTTCAGTAAAACGGATAAATAAAATGATGTTACGTAAAAAATGACAAAAGTTAAAGCCTTTTTGAACAGGACATGCTGGTTTTGGGCTCATCCCCGGCTGCAGTCACGTCCTCTTCCCACATAAAACATCAGCGATGTCAACTACCTGACAATGCACCTGCATTCGTAGAAAGAAGCCATGTTGACAAGTTTCAGTAAGTAAGGGCAAAATGCACAAGATATAGTACTTTCAATGCCCTGTAAACGATAATATTGCTTCTTCTGTAGCAGAAAAAAATGCTGCACAAAAAGATAAGTGCGATGCAGAATGTAATGTGTAATTGCATTAATGTGGTGGAGTAAAGAGTACATATACTTTTTAAAAAATGTAGTCAAGAAGAGAGTAAAAGTTGCTCAAATCTTTTATACTCAGTACAACTACAATGTAGCCAAAAAGATACTTATGTTCAGTAACTAATTGCATTTAATCTAATACTTTACACCACTGCTGGTGAGTGCCTTCATCTGCAGCATGCTCAGATATAGAGTCAGCCTCAACGTCTGATCACCATGGTTGAAGAATCTGAGTAACTATGTCTGACTTTAGGGATTCCCCCATTATAAAATTATTATTAAGACTTTGATTGGGCTTGTAGTTGTGAACATATGTGCAAACAAGGGTCTCTTCGGGGAACCTGAGTGTTAGGACTCTCAAGTAGGCCTTTAAAGTTGTGTGTGTTTGCCAGGGTGGAACAAGCTCATAATTTTCCCAGGCCATGCACACACAACAATTCATAGTTTGCATGACTCAGGTACTGTATGGCAAAGATGTAAGCCTATGCCACTTTTACCTATGTCTGTTCATTTATAAACCAAGCTTTCTCATAATGGAGAGACTAGAGAGGGTTGTGCTTTCTGTTTTCACACCATCTCTTTATTATTTCATTCTTTGTTTTCACACTGCACTGGAGCCTGTTGCTATGGCAACGGTGTCCAAGCAACGGCACAATAGGATTCGCATTCTGCAATGAGCTGCAGTCATTCACTCGCCGTGCACGACTTCTGCACAGCCTAACACACACACATGGGTATATGCTGTAAGAAAATTGCAGCATATCAATACAAGCCGTGCTGTTAAATGGTTCTTGAGTTTTTATGGATTATATGTCTCTGGTTGTTTTTAGGTATAAAATGCATCTGTGTACACATCCAATATAGATGTGAATGGACACGTGATGGACAATAAATCCAATTAAACTTTATTCTCCATGGCCATTAGTGTAAATAGTTCAAAATTAATTTCTCCCAGTCTCTCTCTCTGTTACTTAGCAGATTCTTCAAAATTTTCTTGTAAATGGGTTTGCAGATGACTCTGTGCAGAGAACCACACTTATCAGCACATTTGTGAAAGCATCTGTTGAATTGGCCACAATCACATAGCAACATAGCAAACATTCGGCTACGTGATGTTCTGTGAGATTAGTAACCATTCTGTTCTCTATAGACTATATCCTTCCCTATTTTATAGTTACTGCTAATTCGGAGGTCTATGAGTTGTGTAATTATCATTGTTCAGATATAGCTCTATGACTCACATCCAGCATGATCTTAAGAGCTCATGGCACATTTACTAAGCTCTGAAGATATATATAAAGTAGCTCAAAGATAATACATCAAATTTGTCATATTTATAATTCATAAATCGATAGAACAGTGTATATTATCTATACTTGCACATTTAAAGGAGTAGTTAACCTTAAAAATGAAAATTCTGTCATCATTTACTCACCCTCTTATTATTTTAAACCTGTATGACTTTCTTCTGTTCCAGAACAAAAAAATAAGATATTTTGAAAAATGTTGGTAACAGAACTTTTCATTTTAAAGGTGAACTACTCCTTTAAGACAGCAGGCTGAATTCAGGTTCCTGGTCACTGCATAGACAATTGCATTAAAATGCTGAAGCGAATCTGCGTAATTCTTGTTCTGTGTGCATGGAAATATTTTACAGTAAACAGAGCACTGAATCATGCGGTCTGAAGCATATTTTACTGTATTCCTCTAGACCGGATGATTGGAACAATTAGGATGAAGAGAGACAGAATCAAACTATGTGAAGTCTGGAATGCAGCTAGAAGCCTCTTTTCTTTCAGCAGAAAAGGGGCACCGTCTTGAATTGCCATCATTAGTTATTCATGTACTGGGTTTAACCAGACACACACATACACACACTGTGCAACTGCCTAGTGACCACTTCTGAGCTATAATTATATATTTGATTTAAACCATAATGTGGCAATATAATTAATATATATATACTTTTTAAAAATGGTAACCTAATTCTGCAAAAATCGCTGTCAGCTAGGTCCCTTCTGCTCTCATAGCACTAAGGGGATTTCCAACAAGTGATAAAGATCTGTTAAGTAAGAAAACGTGCCTCTTTGATCATGCCTCTAGTAAGTGCAAAAGTTAACTTTTTTTCATATTTGTGTATGTACCTTGAAACGGATATCCTGAAGTGCTTCTACTTTTTGGTTGTTGACGTATGGCGAAGTGTTTGAATAATAAGACTCACGTTGTTGATCGTAATGCTATGTGCATCCTGAAGTGAAAGCCTTTTTTCCCTATGGCTCCGGATGTTATAGAGCTGGTAGAGATTTTACCTGAGGTTTACCGTGTGCATATACCCCATAATGCTCAAGTGAGATTCCTAAAAGTAGGGAGGGTTATGCTCACTTTCATGACAGTGAGCATAACACTCCCTACTATTAGGAATTTCACTTAAGTTGTCAAAAAAACCCTGTGAAGTTCACTGCAAGAAACTATCGGGGGCATTTGAATGTACACTCGCATTTGCCATTATCAAAATCTGATAAAAATGTACTGTATTTGTCTCTCCCACTATAATCAGACCATAGATATCACAACAACTGCATACGCAAATATGGCAGATATGCATGTACACTAATGACTTTAGGTCTCAAAATGATTAGTCAACAAAGAAAAACAAACAAAGAGCAAGAACATAGGTGAGTGTGAGAGGGATGCCTGTGTTCATCTAACTATACATAAAGATGAGTCACGTCCTCCTCCATCCTGCTTGCAGACTCTACAGTACAAATTATTGCATCACTTCACAACAGTGTGTCTGTTTTTAAAGGGTTGGGTGCTGTCTGACAAACGCACACTTACACCCCACACAAAAAAGATGAATAAACACAACAAATTATCTGAGATTCATACACATATCTGAGTTGCATTTCACAGTTAAAGAGCTTCACAATACAAATAACAAAACTTTGTCCCTTTTCAGAGGGGATTAAATCATTTCTTTACATTTCTTCAGACACTTTACACTGTAGGCAGTCTACAGACCGAGTGTGTGTGCTGTACATTTGACTATCTGTCAATCGACCATAATGAAATGTAGCCATTACCAACGAGACTGGCATCCCATTTGAGTAACCGCAAAGCTGAACCCTGTTGTACTCGCTGACAGATGTTCTTTAGTTGACAGTAATACGTTAGCAGACACGTGCTTGAATCAGTGTTGGAGATACAATGGAAAATCCAGGTGGGAGAGTTCTTTCCCCTGAGGAGTTTTGGCACCGCTCCCCCTTCTCACCGCTCTGATCGATGAGGCATAAATCGAGTGAGCTCGAGCTTTTGGCTGCCAGAGAGCTCACAGGTGAACAGGCTGCTTGCCATGAGCTGTTTCTATATATTACTCATTGGCCAGAGGCTATAATTCAATGTTTCTCTTTCATTCTTTGGAGCGGTACCAGAGATGCACCCTGCTGTTTGGTAAAATGCGGTGCTACAAATAAACGTTTCTGTCGGCTTCTTTAATTGTGCCTTTCACGAGAGAGGTTTCGTTTTTGGGGTAATTTACTTCCATAGCAACTTTTGGGGATATTTTATTTTAAGGATGTGAATTTATCCCCTATATCTTCTTGGTTTCTGACACTACAGCATGTGGGTCAAAGCCTAAGATTCATGTTCTTTAAAACATTCACAAAGAGAGATTTATCTTTATTGTTTATTGATTTTTTTACTTTTTGCTGTCACACCAAATGACTCATTTCGTCGCCTTTGAAGTGTAAGGTTCCATCTGACATTTTTGTCAAAATTATGTTTTTAACATATTCTATTGAGGAGTTTTTATTTTCATATTTATAGACACAACAGTAGCCAGCAGTGCTAGCTTCCTAATTCCTGTTTACATGAAACCCCATGATGTGATTAATACCTTACGTGTTACAATGTAAAGCCCCTAAGGCCAAATAGTCAACAATGTCAACAGTCTAAATTACAACAATAAACATTATCATGATATTTCAGCAATACTCATCTCTAGAAGGAAATTTCACTTGTCCCACCTTCTGTTCAATGAAGTGTAGGTCCGATTACAGTAGCTGCTTTCTGTCTAAACAAACAGAAACCAACACATTATTACAACACTAATCTCATGTACAAAAATGTGTAAGTTATTTAAAAAATGTAACAAAATTATAAGTAAATTGTTTGTTTTGTGGTAAATATATTGCTTTAATTCATGTTTTGCAGATAGAACCTTCTAAACAAAAAAGTTATTTTCTTTAGAATCAGAAGGTTCTATCTGCGTTTGACCTGTTCCAAAAACCCACACTTACAAATTTCAGAAAAAGTTGATTTTGTACATTTGTAATGCATGTAGGGTCTCCTTTTCATGTATGAAAGAGATTTGTTCCCATATCATTTTTGCTATAGAAAAATTCAAAACTTTGAAGCTCAACATCTCAACTACTCCGAATGCAGATAGAACCTTATAATTCTAAGGCGACGATTTACTGTATACTTGTCAACTGCCCCGATACGACATTTCTCCACTGATACTGATAGCTGATTATTCAGACTGATATCCTAATTCATAATGTTATGAAATTCATACAATAGTATAATATAAAACATCAAATTTTTTTATAATGATCTCTAATCATTAAATCTAAGGAAAGTCCTCCAAAATCCTGTAAAGTCAGATACAAATATTTGCGTGTATGTTGCAATCTATCTTATCTACAGTATGATGCACCATAGTTGCATGTTTTTCTTAGCCTGTGCTAATGTGTTTAAAGATTCCAAAGTGAACGGCGAGGCAGCTAAAGCAGCACTGGCCAATGAAGATTGTCCCCACATAGATCAAGCCATTTCCCCCGAGGATGGGCAGATCTTCAACCCCAACGACCCGCGGGGGGACACTCCGTGTTTTCTGCTGAACGTCAGCAGGCGATCTACAAACACGGGCACCAGAGTGAGGAAGGGTATGTGACTGCAAACCTTTGTGTCTACACAATGTCATACAGTATATAAAGCACACACGCAATAAGGACACAGTGAGGACACAGTGAAACAGCATGACATAAACACATGGACAGTCCAAACATACAGACAAGCAGAGCGCGCCCACAACAGACAGTCTGTAACTATTGGCGTTTTCATCACAAAAGAGATACTGATGTATCTATGTATGTTAAATTCCCCACAGGCACATTTTCATCTCAGCCGTGTCAGTAGGCGGACAGATTTTATCTAGTGTTTACAAATAAGCAGACCTAGACATTACTTACTTTGGCTTATTCCTATTGGCCAATAGAGAGCTACATTCATTGTTTTACAAAAATAAAAATAAATCAAATAAATTAGCACTAATTTGTTAATTAATTTAACTAATTTAATTTAACTTTTTTATACCTACATAAGATGAGGCGGATAAAACTGAAACCCTCCCCTGCACGCTCAGATCCTCCCACAAGTCACTTTTCTCCAACCCTCTTCTCTTTTAACATATCGTAAATAAGTTTTATTTTCCACACCACGCTGTATTATGTCAATGTCATATTAACACACATACAGCTGCCTCTTGGGGCCAACCTTAATCTTCCCTTTTTTCTGTTTTTTTTGTTGTTTGTTTGTTTTTACTTGTTTCTTATGCCACTGTACATGCCTGTGGTCCGTTTCTATGTTTGTACCTCCCTCCACCTCCCCTCTTTCCCATATTCCTTATGCTACCTCCTTATGTTCATAGCCGGAACGTTCTCAGGGAGGTCAGGGGCGGAGCCGGCCGGCCCGACGCATGACCCGCAGGGTTACCCACTGCTGCAGCTAGGCTGGGCGCACAGCCCAGAAGACGGCCATGCCAGGGTCAACACCTGATATCCATTCCTGTTTTGCCGTCATATGACATAGCCTTCGAATCGCAGCCTTAGAACAATTCAAGCCCCTTACACACTATGTAGCTTTACAGGCTGTCAAATATTGTGCAACATGTCAGCAAATATAGTGATATAAACACCAACATACCTTCCACACAGTGTCTCATTGATGTAAAATAATTTGAAACCTGCTGGATAAATAGACTTAAGGGCAGATGGCCAACAAAAACGCACCCAGAGTGAACAACAATAATACCGCCAACAGCAAACAAGGCCATGGCCACATATTTATAAATCATATTCAAAAGAGATTATGTCGCCTACTACCATCCTCCAAAGTGTTACCGATTTGTCACACGAGTGTGTCTTCATTTTCCAACCAATAGCACTGTCTGTCTGTGTCACATGACATGTTGCTCTATGTGAGCATGCTCTGTTTGACTCCAAATCCTACCCACAGGCAAATGCAGCACAAGTTGGTCAACATCATCACCAGGCAGAACTAGACACACTGTTCTCAACCAATATGTCGTTTTATTGTCTGAGATTACCTTTGTGGTGTTTTTATGTGTACATTTATGGGTATGTGTGCATGTAGTAGTGCTTTTTTGGAGTGCGTTTTTTTATTTCTGTAGCGTTATTTTGTGCATGTATTGGGGTGGTCCTGCGACCCTGCTGCACACTCTGTCCTGATGCCTGCATGGTATTGGAAGAGAAGGTGAAGACTTGGATTTGCAAACTGGCAAAGAATACATTAGATAGAGTGCCTGAAAGTGCCTGAGGCTGACAAAAAAATATCAGAAGATCAGTTTTGCCTTAATTTTAGATTTTTAAGTTTGAACGTATAGATCAACGAATCTGATCAATTCAAATGAAAGCTTCAATATTTTGCCTTGCCATCCACAGCCTTCGCTGCTCTCACTAAAGCCAGATTAATAAACTGCTCTCTTCGTGCATGCCGTCACAGAAATTGTATGCAGTTTTAAACCCTTTAAATTTGACCCATAGCAGCAACAGCCACCTATGAAAACATGGTGTGGACCAAAATTAAAAGGCAGACCAATCCGTTGTGTCTCAGCAATTGCCATGTGCACATTTCTCTCTGCCAAACCAAGGTTATCAAAAGTCCCGAAGCCTGGGCACCATAACCAGCCAGGCCCGAACGCTGGCCAAGGTGGTATCGATGTCCACCAGGTCCTGCGGCCCACCTGTTCTCCTGCGGCGATCCCATTCTCCAATCCCCTCCATTCTCTAATGGTGCTGTAAATAGAGCTGTCTCGCTGGGTCTTCCTCCTGCCCTGCTGCCTTCTGTTCTCTGCAGTGTTTCATTTGGTCTGGTCTGTCTTGTTCTCTGGTCTGTGTGTTCTGGAGCTTTGATTTTTTGTCTCCTCCGCTCATTTTGCTTGGTTCTTGTCCTGCCAGCGCTCCACCCATACAATGCCATCAGATGTCCAAAAGATCTCAGGGAAAGTTTTAAGGAATCCCTACTTTCAATTGCAGGGGTTCAATCGTTAAAGAACTGGGATGCGAAAGCTACACCCTGCTTAAAGAGCACAATATTGTTGGAGGGAGCATTTCAGAACTTACATTTATATTTGCCTTATTTTTAGTGTCGATTCTCACATATAACTCAAACCACAAGAGTTACAAGACAATAACCCTTTTATTTGCCTTTTTTAAACTTAAATTTGACTTCCCCTTTGCTCTAATGGAATTATCTTCCCCTATCTCTTCTTCTCCTCTTTTAATAAGACCCCCGATAGGAGTTTTTAGGAGCCACAATGTTCTCACTTTAAAAAGCAACTGAACTCCTTCAAACCTCATTTTCTTTACTTCTGTCTACAGAAAATGCCTCTCCTTCCTCTCCAGTTCTTTCATTCTCTCTGTAAGTTTCTGTCCATGTCTCTTTTCTCTCTTTTCCCTTACATTAGCAACCCAAGTTTGCGCCATAAAAATCAATAGGACATCTGATTTAGCTCATTTCCTCTTCATTCTGTGAGTTGAATGAAAACAAGGCCCAATGCCAGGATCACCCTGAGCAACCACATCCTCCCCTGTATTTTCTACCGCAGATCCCTGCAAAGAGGACACTGCCCTAGTTAAGTATATGCAGTCAGAGGTGCTCAAAGTGACCTGAGAAGGAAGCAGCATCTCAGCAGGGCAACCAAAACGTTGGTTTTCCCTTCTCCAGCTTATCTTGACACTACAGTGAGCAGAGGGATTTGAGACTGAAGTCCAAAGGAGGGACGTGTGTCCATTTTGCTAGTCAAGAGGATTGTGTTAGTCAATAAAATGGCAATTGCTGTATGAGGAACCTCATGGACCTTTTGAATGAAGAACGTAAGGATTGTATATCATTTAAAGAGTGCAATGAATGGATGGCTTCAATTCAAGCAAAATGAGTTATAATTTAACTATCACTTCTCATGGTACATGCGGTTAAAGATGCAGTGGACTCTTTCGTTTATTTTAGCATGAGCTGCATGGTTTTAAATAAAAAATAAAAATATTTGTTATGAATATCTGTACAAAACATATTTTCTTTAAAGAGTTCTTGACTTTTGCAGAATTTACATGTAGCCATTGATAATGACTCTGAGACAATTTATTTATTTTAGCAACAGATTCCATCATTTTGCCTTTGTTTTTAACCACATACTGTATCTCAGTGCTGGTCACATTGACCTACAATTCTGAATGACACAGCAGTGGTGACGTGAGATAGATTGTAAATTTTGAACTTTGTTTCTTTCTGGCATGCTTGTTATTCTTGGTCTTATTGAGAAAAAACTGAGCAAAACAAGTTATTTTTCTGTTTTGTGTTATAAATGAATTTAACCTGTGGAAAACTTTAGTGAGCAACTGTTTAAACTTTTTGACAGTGTTATTTTTGAGGAAAAAATCAATAAGAGAAATGTCCAGATTTGTCTTACATTTTCTCTGGTTTATTTTAGGTACACAAAGAAAAGCAAAAAATACAGATGTATATTTACAATAAAATAAAATTGTATGCAATTTAGAACTTTGGGGAAACGTGCATGCACTTGTTATGCAACAATAACCACGTAAAAAAAAAGGAAAACATGACTACAACCATAGCATGAAATAAATTTTGTATGAAACCCGGAATGTTTGTTTTATTTTTGTTTCTCTCATTTGAGGTACCAATGCTCTCTTTGACCTGAAGCTTACAGGTGCAAAGACTGGAAGGTTGCGAAACTCAAAAATAACCTGTCTTCAGGTGGAGCAGCATGGGAGACTGTACTGATGAGCATGGTGATGAATTAAGCCATTAACATTTGAAGGAAACCTGCATGCTGAACGAGCTGACGTTTTGATCTTGGAAACTACTGTATGAACCGGTCTGAAAGTACGTTCTGCTCAGTGAGGTATGATGCTAAAGCCTGCATGGTAAACGTGCCTGCTAGCAGACTGCATTAACGTCACCAATCTTCTTTCATCCCTTCTTTCTCCTCCCGACCCCTCCATCTCCCCTCTGCACGTCATTCCTCTTTGTTCTCTGGGTTTCTGGGTAATAACTCTGTCTGTTGTCTCTTTTCTTTTTCATCTTTGTAGAGGCTTCTCAGCAGGTCCAGCACAAGCAGCCTGCAGACTCAGTGTGTGTCATGAATCGTGGCGTTCCGACCACTGTGTGCATGGCCCAGAACACCCCTCCTCCCTCCTCGTGATTCTGATCTATAAGTGTATTTCATGTACATAAATGGGTGGAATGCACTGTGGGGAATGGCCTAACACAGACCCGTTTCTACAAATTTTAAATGTATTTCAGGGGGACATTTCCCAACCATCCACTCCCTTTTTGATGATGGCTGATACTACTGTCAAGTTTTTAACCTGGTCTAGTGGTGTGTAAACTGTGTATCTGAGTGCATGTGTGTTTAATATGTGTGGTTTTGTATGTGTGCCAGTATTGTTAATATGCTTTTGGTGTTGCACAAGCTTGCTATTGAATATTTAGAGCAATCTTTAGAGGGGTTTAAATCAAATGTATCCACTCAATTTTGTGATTCATAGCAAATATTCACAAAGCTGCCTTTATATTAATAGGGTCAAACTATTGTTGCTCTCTGTGGTGCTGCTGCTACTGCTGCTGCTGACAGTCATCAGTTGCATTCGTTTGCTGTCGCACTTTTAAACTTGAACATTCCTTTGAGTTGTTAACCTTAGTTGACAAATTGTATCTTGAGCTGTTAAAGTGTAATGTGTATTTAAAGTGAAGTGTATTTATAATGTTGATTACAATCTAACTCTTTCTTTTTCTGAAGCCAGCAAGGACATCAATACAACAATGGTTTAAGCAAGAGGTTATTTAAATGCAGAGAAACTTGTCAAATAGAAAGTTGCTTGTATTCTTGTGTACTTTCACAATCAAGCAGCAGAAGCTACTGAATCAAAGTGACGTTACAAAAAGGGGCAAAACAAGGCTACAAATTATTTACAGTACAGGTCAAGATTAAAAAAAAAATTATTCAATGCTTGGTTTAATAAAGATGCTTATACATAGATACACTCTTAAAGAAGGTGCTTTAAAGGTTATTTGATGCCATAGCCTTTTGGTGCCATAAAGAATTCTGACTTCATCAAAATGTTTAACATGCTGGCTTCTCATGCTTTACATGGTCTACTTGTCAAAAAATTATTTTGACGTATGACGTAGTATTTCTGTGCTCCCCCTGCATGCTTACAGGTTTCTGAAAGTTATTTTCGAACATAAAATTCCCTTACGTAACAACTTTACATAGTCTGTTATCGGACAATTCTCCCGGAAAAGCATGCCCACGGGTCAACCCATGAGAGAGAGACGAAAGAGCATGCACACGTCAAAGAGTATAGACACCTGGTGTTTATGTTCTGACACCAAGAGGCGAAACTCTGGTTCTTTTTGGGAAACAGTGCGGCCTGACATGGTTTCTAGCGAGCCGAGGATTTTGTCATCATGTATTTCCATCATTCGGGTTCAATTTCAGCTTTCACCCAAAAATAGCAGAAACGCAGGGCAGCGCAGGGTGTTGCTATGGAACGTACTATTGAGTTTCAGCTCTTGGTATCTATACTCGTTGACCACACATCAACCAGCTGGAGCAAGAGAAAGAGCAGTGTGTTCGCAAAGTTCAGCTGTGTTTGTTTGTTCATTGCAACAGGAATGTTATATAAACGGTGGATATGCAGATTGTTTGAAACTGATAGATGGAGCTGTACAAACGTTAAAAGATGCCGGTAAGTTAAACTAAGTCTTATGTCTGTGTTTTGTTTGCAATCGTGCATAAGACATACAGCACAAACTTATAGTGTATCAACAGTTATGCAGGGATCATCCAATGATGTATCATGTGATTGTGCTGTAGTCCCACTTTTCAGGGGGTCGCCTGTTTTCGGAAAGAATCATACAGCTGTATCCATCTTTTATAAATGTGATCAAACTAAAGACTCTTCGAAAATATGAAGTATACAATACTTCTCTATATGTACTCAAGATTAATCCGAGTTAATCTTGAGTACAAGATTCAAGATTAAATCCACTTTAAAGAACCTTTGACTGAATGGTTCTTTGTGGAACCAAGAATGGTTCTTCTATGGCATCGCTGTGAAGAACCTTTTAAGCACCTTTATTTTTAAGAGTGTATTCTTCTTTTATTTTCGTGTTTCTACGATATTTGGCATTCTTTAACAATCACACATTTTTCAGAATAATTTTTTTTATTAAGGCTTATTCTATTCATATTTAGCAATCCGTTAAACCTAAATCTTTCATCAAGCATTTAGAAATTTTAAATATTATAGTATTACAAAATATTATAATATCTTTCTTAAAGTTGGTAGGTTATTCTTACTCTTAGGTACAAAAGCAAACAGCATGATTTGCAATGATGATGTTTATTGTAAATAATACTTCAGTTTGAAACTTCACTTGACATGGGAGATAAAAAACTCCTTTGTGGTAATAAACTATTTAAGCATGACTTTGCTTAACACAAAGCCCTTAATATACCTTTATTCTTTGTTTAGATGATGCTTCTCAAACATTTTAACGCTCCTAACAAATGACAATTTATGTCGCTAAAAATAGCAATTACCTCAGTTTGGCTGCCTTTTAAATGAACTTTCTAACATTGTTTTTAGGGGGACTTCTAATGACTAAAATAAGTTTAAGAATAATAAATAAAATATTTAATAAATTTAATTTACCTATTTTTTGTACCTGTTTAACTCTGCATGGATTAAACATAATATTTTAACATGTATCAAATCAGTATTTAATAAGTGCAATTAATACTTTGTCCTTTATTATTTCAAAAGTTCACAATGTGCCGGGTGAACTTTTCTCAGGGTTGATCTACTGTGTTTTCATGCATTTTATTACATGTAGGTTGATAGGAAATCAGTGCATGCGACGCTGCGTGAGTGCGTGTATGAGTGCAAGGGTGTGTGTTTTTCTCCGTTTGAGTGCATGTACCCCCAGTTCCTTACTGCTGTGCTGCTGAGCTTTGATCTTTTCAGACACTATGGCAACCTAGTTACCTAATAGGGACCGTTACCATAGCAACACAAGTATGTGATCTGCTTTCAAGGACAGCCCATTTCTCCCATGCCTTTCTGCCGCCTTGTTACATTTATACGGGCTATTTGGGTCTACAATTCATTAGACACGTTCACACATCAGAACACAAAGTTCTTCACATAATTATCACCGATGCAATTCTCTGTCAGTAACGGTATCATTACAGTCAGAAGCCCCTGCCCACATAGAGCCAGCTGTATGTGAGGTACAGTACATAAACAAAACTAGACCCAATGTAAATTAGGTATTTACAGCATCGCTTGTAATTACAAGACTCACACATACAATACTACACCTTTGTTTATGTGAAATCGTAACCTTGATAACTTCCACTTTAGTAGCTTTGATAAATACAGTATTCATACAGTACATTCACACACTGGTTACACCTTTGAGATTACAGACAAGGTGGATGTTAAAGAAATCTTGACTCCAGAACTCATTCAGCAGTGAAACAATTTATTTCAGCTGTCAGTAAAAGTCTCATGCTTCGAGCAATAGCCCTGACTTTAAACCTCCAGTTTATACTGGCATGAGTACACCCTGCCCCTTTTTGAAACATGAAGCATTTGAAGTCTAGAGGGCATTATTAAATATAATAATATCACTGTAACATCACTTAATGGTTATAGAACCAGCTGGTTCTTTTGAGAGAGTTCTCTGGAGAATTCACTGTAAAAAAACTTAATTTTATGGAATTTTTTATGTTCCACATAACAAAAACTTACCTACTTAACTGTTTTAACAGATTTTTCATGTATTTTGTTTTTAAATATGGTCAAAATGACAGAAAAAGACTGTAAAAGTAAACGAAAAACATGGAAAACGTGTAATTCTACGAAAAGAAAACTTCTAAATTATTTTATTTTCTTGCACCCCAGGTTTGTTTTATGGTGAAGGGAAGAAAAATATTTTTGGAAATGCAAGGTGTTTGGTTTTGGAGTCCTTCAAGAATTAAAAATGTGCATGACAATATCTTACTAAAATTACACAAATCCTATAAAAACAAAACAATTGTATCTTACGACAATTGGAATCCATCAGTCAATGAAGTGTACACATGGCTCCATTTGCACTTTCTTAAAGCACCACCTATACAAATCAGAAAAACTTTTTTGACAATATAAAGATGTGTCTGAAACAAGCTTTTAATACTCACCTTGCTGACAAGACCTCCACTTTATAGTTCAAGTGAACTCTGTGACTACAATGGTTGACCTGCGAGCTATACTGAGCATGTGCAATAATCTGCTCTGGGCCTTCTGCTCCTCATACAGTTATTTCATCTTCCTTCAACACAGCCTGCCATCGAGCGGCCAGCCCTGAAATTTTAATGAACACCAATTAAGCCTTCGCAATGGCTTAAGTGGTTGGGAGTGCTGGCAGTGGAGATAGAAGAGATCTGGGGTGAGATACAGGAGAATGAGTAGAAAGGAAAAAAGAAGGAATGGAGTGGAAAGCAGGAAAGACGATTAAGGTGCTGTTTGTCTATAGGAATAGGACAATACTGAATAGGACAAAAGCACATCTCGTATTCATCTTTTATTGAAAATGCAACTCAAAAAGTTAAATAATTAATGGGGAAAACTTGTGACCCAGCAGGCATTAAAAATGTGTAAACAAAAAACATAATATGTTGTCTTTTATTCCAAGTTCATCATCATGACCAGCCTGTTGACTATACAAATCAGAACAAATATTCTGTCCAAATGCAATAAAATCTCCGTTTTTTTATTGCCATAGTCATTGTTCATGACCTTTTTGTTATTAATACGCATTTAAAGATGATGTAAACTGAAGAGAATTGATCTTTAGTGTGGCTGTTTAGCAGAGACCTCCAGAGGAATGTTCTGTTGTTGTAAACACTCTAAAGCTGGGGAGACCGGGACTGGTTGCCAATTCATTCTTTGTTTAAAGGGGCCATTTGACACGGCAAAAAAGAATCTTATTGTTTGCTTTAGATGTAATAAAATGTGTTGCCTATACACGATTTAAGGTTTAAAAACACTGTATTTTCCACATAACGTATTGTACATAAAATGTAACCATATGTTTTTATTTGCCTCGTCCTTTGAAAGGGCAAACAAAGAGGCTTTCGTTTCGCAACAAAACACACAGCTTCTATGCGACATGGCTGCGCTGGCGACGGACTGGTGCAATGAGATTTACAAGACCACAAGCCCACCTTAATTGCGTTTAGATTTGGGCAGTCTTAGTCACATCATACCACGAGCTGACGTCAATTTGCCAGGGTGTGGTAACACGAGACGTTTCAGGCAGGTCTGGGTGATCATTCACTTCTAGAAGAAATACATCTTTTGTTCCGACACTAAATTTTTTTGCTATTTTACGTGTCTAATAACGCATGGGAAACTTATAACACACCAAAGACAAAGTAAAACACGCATTTCCAGCGAATCACCACTTTAATATTATTGGAGGGAAAAACGAAAGCCCAACCAGGCAAAGGTGATGAAAGTGTA
This sequence comes from Barbatula barbatula, assembly GCF_947034865.1. Classification (NCBI taxonomy): domain Eukaryota; kingdom Metazoa; phylum Chordata; class Actinopteri; order Cypriniformes; family Nemacheilidae; genus Barbatula; species Barbatula barbatula. The sequence goes on along the minus strand of NC_136766.1, from coordinate 18,913,944 downwards.
AATAAATATTTAGGCTCAGTTTCACAGACAGTCCTTATGCTTTTTTCTTTACTGTATAACATCTTTGTGTCTACTTTTTTGTATAGTTCAGAAGTTAACAGATGCAAAACAAACACTATAGTCAAGCACAAGCAAGCTAATTCCCCTTAGATGTTTCTGCTCCTTATTATGAGAAATGCAAATGAGAGTGAGAGTTTAAATCAGGGCCATGTCTAGGTGCAGACTGGTCATCTGACTAAGAAGTCCAGTGCCGTTTTTTACTCCTAGTCCCGCCCTGTCTAGGTGGGTTTTTGAGCCTAAAATATCCAGCTGATAATGAAAATAAAAACTATAATAGTTCTTTGTGTTGTCTATTTAAATAATGGCTTGTCAATTTAATGGCAGGAAAATGAAAAAGTTACGTAGGCCTATGCAATAAATGATAATTATAAATTGTTCTCCACCAGTCGAGCTAACCAGACCTGGTTTAAATGTACCAGCAATTAATCTAGTTTCTTGTTTCACATCACAAGATTCAGAGTGAGCTTCAGAACACAACTGTATTTTTCACTGTTGAAACTGCAGATGACCGGTCAGCCATGGGACCACTGTGACCCCTACATACATTTTCCATGTAAGGCATTTAGTGCTGAAGTTTAGCTGATGCTATATCAGTGAATCCACACACACATCTCTTGTCTCCATATAACTGCATCTGTCAAATTGTTTATGATTAGGCTAATATGTAGCCTGATAGGATATAGCTGTATTATATAAATATAAGTGCTATCCACGAATATTTTATTTACTAAATACAAAAAACAAATGCCAAACCAAATATATACATTAGAAATAAAATAAATCCACGCCTGTCTTAAAGTTGTGTTTCTGAATAATGGTGCATACATTTAATCTCTGAAGTATTATGTGTACTGTAAAGTGTTTAACACTGCTCTCTGCTGGACAAATGCTCTTACTGCAGGATACATGTCACAACGGAGTTCCCTGACCTCTTACAATCAGAAAACCTTCATCATTAAAAATAGTAGCAGAAATTATAATTATAGGAATACAAATATACAGTATAGTGTTGGTGTCATGACTTTATTTTAGAAATGTAAACATTTGCCTGTAATTTAAGTTTTTTTATGCAATAATCCAGTTTCATAATGAATATATAACAAGCCATAACATGATTAGCCTCAGACAAGCAGAAAACTGTCATACAGTCTTAAAAACTATGCACAAACATACACAATTTTCTCACAAAATTACAGATTCACTATTGAAAAGGGTAAGTGCAAATTGAAGCCAATGAGTGAAATGTGTCTCTTACACTGATTCTTATCGCAAGAAGCAATAAATAAATTATTCAGCATTCAAAAGACATATGTAATGAAACAACCCAAACTGGTGGGAAACTCTCGTTTGGTGTGTAAATGCTGTAGGATGGCTATATTGCCCTACAAAGGCAAAGTGCAGTAACTACGCACACACTGAAACTGAGAAAATGCTTTTGACGGTGATTGCTGTCAAAATTTAACCAGGAGACTGGTCACAAGACAGAACAGATGTCATATCTCAAGTTTGACCAAATGTGTAGTTACTGCACTTTGCCTTTGTAGGGCAGTATTGGTGGTAGTGTTTAGGCAATAATGAATAATGAAGAGTTAATTTGCATTTCAAAAGCGCTAAAAAATGGTCTCCTCTAGAAAGCAGTGATATTAAAGTGTTTAGCTTTACCTGCAAGATATTCTGGATTAAAAAGGTGCTACCGTAATTGGTGATTCGCTTCTACAGTCAGAAAAGGTTGATCATTTCATGTATCTGTAGTGTATCAGCTTCATTTGATGTATTTGTGTTGAATGCTGGGTAAATGGTGTTTAGACTGTTGTACATAATGTGCTCTGATATAAGCGATATCAAAATATGAGCTCCTGTATTAACATGAGTAACAGCGATCAAATTCTCAAACCCCAAGGTGTGCACTGAGTCGAACGAGAGCATCTCCTACATTGTCCAGCTCGTATTTGAGCTCTTCAACCACACCGTTAATACTGGACATATCCTTCAGCACAGTCACACTCTGTGTGTACGGGTTATAGCGCAGGGAGAAGGGACGCTGAATCGTTTTTGCAAACTCGCTGTGAATAAGACATGAAAAACAAAGCAAATGTATGGTAAGAAACTAACAAACAAACGGGGTTACAGAGAGGAAATGGGTCTATTTCAAATAAATAAATCAATAAACATTTACCGCATTCTGACTTTGGCTTCCTCAAAGCTCTCAGAAACAAAGTAAACATCTTGAAAGGTAGTGATGAGACACTCCTGAATACAGGTAATCTTGGGGTCGAACGGCAAGATTTTAGCATTGCCTGAGAGTGAGTGCTTCAAAACAAAACAAGACATGGCTATATTAACAATAGTTATGTGTTGTACAAATACAACAACACTGAAACAGGTCCAAATAAAAGGTTGTAATTTCACACTAGCTTTAAAAGTTTGAAATCAAAATATTTATTTGAACTTTAGTAAGTGCTGAAGAACAATTCGATTTATTAATCAAATTTGTAATTAGGTTTCAACATAATCTGTGGTTGTAAATCTGGATTACCTGAAGTTCACTGATGGAAGAGAGAAGCCCAGCACCATATGCTCTGAGTTTCCCCTCCTGCTTGCACAGACCAAACTCCACCGTGAAGAAATAACACTAAAGTTTTGAGAAAATATTTCCAATTTGCAACAGAACTTTTGAAATAGCATGAGAACAGCATTTTATTTGTCTGACCTGTTAAAATTCAGAAAGCTGACAACCAATTACATTTTGTCTCCAAGATCACGATTGAAGTCGAGAGGTGATTGTGTGTTTGTTACAGTAGGATGCAGGCTATCGAACCCTTTACAGGTTAAGTATTTGAAAATGTAGGTCCAATGTGTATCTTTTGGAGGATCTATTGACAGAAATGCAATATAGTATACAAAACTATGTCTTCAGAAGTGTATAAAGACCTTACACAATGAAGCGTCGTGTTTTTATTACATTAGAATGAACTATTTCTATCTACATACATAAGGTTCCCTTACATGTTGTTTTTAGCCCTACACAGACAAGCTGGTCTTCAGAAAGTGCTTCGTAAATATGTTATCTCCTTCGCCAGAAAAAGGAAACCGTGACGACATCTTAGTCATGTGTAAACCACTGTTGTACTTCAAAAGGGTGGGGTGGAGTGAGCCGTTGGTCGCAAAACCTCACCTCTAGATGCCGTTAAATTTCATACACTGGACCTTTATATTGAAGTCACATCTTTTTACCTTGACATCTTAAGTTCTTATTTCTACAGCATTATGTTTAACAGCTGTTGTGTTTGTTAGTGCTTAATAAATAAAATGAGAAGCACATTACATACTGTTGCCAGTTTCTGCACAGCATCATCAGACGCCCCAAGAGAAGCCAGTCCTAATTCCTGTGAGAATTGTGCAAAACTGGGTTCAGCCAACAGAGGAACATGCCCCAGCAACTCATGACAGGTATCCCTAAAAGACACAGATGTGAAGATCTCCTAAATTGTTGGTCAGGTTTGTTGAAGTTGATTTCAGTTTTTGAGGTCTGCACAATAAACAGATCTGCTTTGTACTTACGGCTCTGGAGTGTACAGCGGATCTGAGCTGTGACGCACATATTGTGTGCAATGAAAGACTCGGAAGGCCAATCCAGCCAGAAAATCCCTTGGTGACAGATACCCAGCAACAGGGCGAATGGTAAAGCCAGTTCGCTCTGAAAATGTATTAAACAAAGTAAAATCTTGATGAGACAGCAAACAATTCATTTCATTTCCAATATACCAAGAGACACTAATGTTTTTCTCTAGATGATAATCTCACCTTTTAAAATGCTGGACACATCCTCCAGCTGTGGTATGTTGTCCTCTCTGTATCCACAGAATTGGGTGAGTAGGGGCAAGTTGCGGACATACTCTTTGCAGGCATGTGTGGGGTATAGTTTGTTTAACTCCCGAAAAACCACACCCCATGTCTTCACCTCTTCTTCTGTGAACTCCACACGTGGAATGGGATCACCACTACAGAGACCAGCAGAGGCAGAGAGAGATGGAACGAGAGAAAAAGATAAAGACATTAATAGCTGTACCAAAAGTGTCAGATAAATAAGATATTAAATATAAATAAATTGTTAAAACATACTGTTTGTAACTCATGGCAAGATCAGCAAAATATTTTCTTCTCTTACGGTAAACATTGTCTTTGAATCCCTGAAATCAATAAAAAACAAAGATGTAGGATAATTTGGTAATTAATGATTTTCAAAGACATGTTTTGACAACTTGAATATACTGCAAGAGTAAAACATTATCAGGAAACCACAGCAATAGATATAATGTTGTGAATTTACATTTCATAAGTGATTTTATAGAAATAAAGCAATACCAACCGGATGATCAGCATCCAGATCTGATCCATACATCAGAACACGACTGGCACTCTTATCCAGGTCTGATATATTCTTGGGGAACCAAGGCACCTCAGCAAAATCTAAAAAGTTAAATTTCACAGCGTTACACAAATATTGCTTTGAAGGGAGCACAAACAGTTTTAGAGAATGGCTAGATCTCTGTGTAATAGGCTACAATTAAACAAATCTTTAGGCATTGTCACATTTAATTAAAAACAGAGAGATATGGTACCATTTGCATGAGTGCTGAATTCATCAGGTGACTCCATAGCTATGATGCTTGCTTGCTTTCGAAGTAGATGAACAATTTCCTTTAGAGTTTCTCTATCACTGTCACAGTCAACCAGCACCTCCAGCTCTGAGTTACGTCGTCGTGACTTACGCGACTCGATATGCAAAAGGTTTACATGGTTGTCCTGTTTATAAACATAAACCAAAGAATTTAAATTAATGTTTTAATCCCCCTCTAGAAATATTGAAAATAAACCATATTACCTGAAATAGTTTCAATGCCTTCACAAGACCTCCAACTTCATTTTTAAGAGAGAAGACAATTGCAGCATGTTGCCTCTTTGAGAAAAGAATCTCGTCTTTGCTCTCGTCCGTTTTATTAAAAGTTTTGTTCATCTTTAAAAACAAGATTAAAATCTTCAGAGAGAATATCTGTTATATCAAATAGGCTACTGGGTTTCACTTTGTCGTCTCTTAATATTAGCATGACAATCTGTCTAGCCTACCAGCCTGCAGAACATTTGTTTAAATTTCTGCGGATCCTTATTCACACGCAAATGGCATGATGATCGTTTCACTGGGTGTAAGGTCGGGTAGACTTTTAGTCAATTTCATATCGCTTCCAACAATTTGGCTACACAATAGTCCAACACTACAGTATAGCCTAATGGACAGAGGATACAATGAAAGGTTCGGTCATTATTCAACATAAAAAACAGAACAAAAATACATACAAAAATATATATACATATACTCTGTATGCATGTAACAACATTAACGTTATTAATGAAAGATAATCTTCTAAATAAGAGGTGTCCGTGCGTATTACTTTCAGCACTTGAAAAGACGGATAGGTTATAGATAAAAAATGCGAAGACGGACGCTATAGTCTTCTCACGTAGAAAGGCATGCATGTGGGTAAAGGTTACTTCATTCATTCTAGGTTATAAATAATTCCTATGTTGTAACTCAAATTATAGAAAGCATAAATAAAAAATACATTTTTGCCTATACCTCATTGTTGAGTTGCTTCTCTTCATAAAACTTATCGATGGAATCAAAAGACCGTCCTCGACGCGGTCCTTCAGTCTTGTTGGAAAGCATGAATGTGTAGTCTTTATATACCAGACGTGGATAGGTGTTTAGCACACGTACAGACTGCTGTACGTCTGCTAATTATGTTTTCTCTCTCGATTTATAAATGAGCAGAGTGATGAGGGGGAGGAGCGCTCAGCTCTTCTGGAAAGTCCAAATGACCAGTCCAACAAACTCAAGGAAGATATTTAGATACAGATACGTTAGATTATTATGAGACTGACATTGTAGGGAAAAATCGATTAACGTTATTATTTTATATTTCAATTTGGATTTCAGTTGCTACCAAGGCAATTACACCACGCAAATCTGTAAATGTCTAGTTAGGTAAAAATGCGTTGTAACCCACTTCTTCTTGGGGCTTATTGCTTTATTACGTGGAAGCATCGAAATTAGCTGGTTTTATTCGCACTTTTTTTACGTTAAAAAGAAGAAACACAAGAGCAGAAAACGAAAGAGTTAAGTGTAATCAGAACAGGGCGCAAACGATCTGTGCCGGTTTGTTTCAGCACTCGTGCCAAATGAACAGCTCCGACCGCCTCGCCAATACGAGAATTATAGACCCCTCATGTCGAGTCAGAGACCTTGACATTTAAACGTACCCAATCTTTCATTTGGTTCATATATTGTAGACATTAGTTTATGTATTTACTCTTTCCGAGGCTGGGCTGGGATCAGTATTTCCACACCTCTGTGGAAAGATCGCTGATGAAAGCGATGTGTCTAATAAAACACGGCAGCACGCCTAGATTAACTGGCGATGATTGATTCGGAATGTGCTTGTCAATGGTTTCTGATATCTCCAAACTAAAGGCCCCAATCCCCACAAAGTCCAGGCCGGGAGGGATTTGTATGTGAGAAACATGGAAAATAATAAAAGCACGTCATTAATAATGATGTGGTAGTTATGAGCAATGGCTGTTTACAAGCTCACGCCAGCATTAATTATCACAAAACGCAATATAATTAGATTCTGCTGTACCTCCAAATCCAAACAACATGACTAATCTTTTATTCAGATGTTCTCACGCTACTTCTCTGCTTTATTGGTCTATTGTCTGTGGCTCACACTGCTTGGCCATTGATCTGAAAGACCTACGCATCCTCAGAGGCACAGAGAGCCTTTTGTATGGCTGTCCTTAAGTACACATCTCATTAGGACTCACAAAGTGACAGAATCGCCATCTGAAACAGCCAGTTTAAACATGTTCAGTATGGTGAAATTTTAGTATTATTTAATAGAACTATCAATTGTAGAATATTTTAAGATCTGTAAATCAGTTTCCCGTCATCATTATCATTACAACTTGAACAATCAGGATGTAAGCAAATGATTAAGCATTTTTATGAGTCAATGTTTCACATGTCATTCACACAACCACAACTCATACAATGCAGTATATGGTTCATTAACACAGGAAATCCATTTAGAAGCATCATCCTTAATACTGTTGCCATCTGGGGGTCCGATCATACTGATAAACAAGGGTTTATTTAAAAAAGGAAATGCGGAAAGTTGATGAATGTATGCTTACAAAATTGAAGGCCCAACTAATGAAGTTCAATTAATGTGACCCTGCATAACAAAATCAGTCACAACATATTTGCAGCAATAGCCAACAATACAGTATGTGCCAAAATGATAGATTTTTCTTTCATTTCTGCTTTTGGGTTGATCTCTTCTTTTATTGACAACTTTAAAGGCGATTTTCCCAATCAATGAAAAAAATGATTATGTGCCTGAGGTTTATGAAAATAAATCATTAAAATACATAATTATGTTCCTGTTTTTACCAAAAAAAATTAGTATACGTAACATTTTTTTGGAATAAAATCTTCAGATATTTATTGTTCAGATTTTCATTATTTTGTTTGAGTAATTTTAATTGAAGAAATTATTTAGTAAATCAAACAATTTTTACATTTAAATTTATTCATTTGGCAAGTAGTTCTCAAGTAGTTTTTTTACAGTGGCACATAAGGGGTAAGGTGCCTTGATCAAGGGCACTTCAGTCATGACCTGCTGTTACTGAGATTCGAACCAGCAACCTTCTGATCACAAGCCCAACTCTCTAACCACCAGGCCACATATTGTAATTTTAACTGTCATTTTAAGTCTTTTCAGTAAAAATAAATACTTTTTGTTGATTCCCTTTGAGATTTAGGAGAGTTTTGGTATTATTTTTAAATTATTAGTTACTGTTGTTCAGAAGAGCAGTGCTTTTGCCTAGGCTGAGGGAGGCACAATAGTAGTCATGAAGTAATAGAACAGTAATTCCAGTACAGAAACCACCTGTCTCATATTACTCTATTTTCTAAATTATTTTATATTTTATTATATTTTCCCTTTCCAAAAATGGACCCTCATGACTGTTTTTGTGGTCCAGGGGTAACATAACGAATTTGCGTATGAGCTCTGGTTCATTACCTTTTGGCCATCTACTTGTATATAGAAACAATGTCTATATAATTGAGGAAAGTCAAATCATGTTCAGTCTAATCCAATGAAGTGCTTGAGTCTGGTCAATTAACATAAGATTATCTGTGGTAACAGAGCTCTTGCAATCAGTAAGAAAACTACCAAAAACTTAAGTTAAACAGCTTCATTACATTTTAAGTTAAACCAAAGCTTAGCTTTAGGAGTAAATTAAACCGAAATTATATTGGACTGACTTTAAAATCGAGGTGTATTTTACAACTCGTTTTTTTAAAATGTAGACAATAAAATCGACAAAAACCTAAATATCAGGACATTCACTTCAAACTAAGTCTCCTTGTGTGCGAGAATAAGGCTGTGTGAAAGAAAAGATATTTAAGTTCATTGGCCTGTTAAACAACCTGTAGTCCCTTCAAGGTATTAGCGCTTCCTGTCTTTCCATGTGAGCAAGACATGAGTATGTGATCCAGAACAATGTCAGAAAAGATTAGGTCTGGATATGATCATTGATCCTTATTTGGAAGACAACAATCATAATAGTTGGTCAATGATAAGAAAATTCCCCAAAATGTGTTTTTATTTTTTTATTACAGGAGGAGCAAATTAAAGTTGTTCCAGTGAGGAAGAACTAACACTCATTAGTGCTTCAATGGGGCACCTGCATCAAACTCTGGCATGATCTATAAACTTAATGAGACTGTAGGTTTTCTTGCTAACCTTTTATATTGTTGCCCAAAGGAAAAATGTCCTCTCTAATTAAGACATTATAAGCAAAAGATGACAACAAAGCTATAGAAGCTAATGCCCAAGTGGGACCCAGCATAAACATGTGCATCTGGTAAACACTTATTCTGTACAGATGCCAAGCAGACCAAATGCATGGGTTATAAGACTACCTTTTCACAATCCTGTAAATCAAAAGCCCTTCCTGGCCATGAAACCGCACTACAGTACACTTCCATTCAAACACGGGATCTCCAAATATGGCCATTGAACTAGAGCAAACCATAGATAAGTAGCTGAACATAACTTTTTTTCTCATGCTCATTGAAAATAATCAGACATCATAAAAAAGCTTTTCAGCGTTTCCCACCAATGTCATGCATCACATACCATAGCTTGTTACTGACTGATTAGCACAGTGTTAGCTAGGCATTGTGCTTGTATTGACATTAAACACTGACGCTGTATGACACAGGAAATTAGCTGCAAGACACATAAAAAGGTTTACGGACCATTCAAATCGTAACATTATATCTCTCAAAGGTCATTTCTATAATCTCATTAGGAGAATGGAATATGTAATGGGCCAGGCAAAACAGCTCCTATTGTCAGCATTCTACGCAAGAGACTCATACGGTGATCCAATAAGACTGAGGCCATCTAGACTAGAATAGAAAGTCAAGAATTTCCTGTGACGCTGAGGCCGCAGTGTTAAAGTCAGCAGAGTTAATTGACATTTCCGTGGAAATTCATTACATATTTATTCAAAAACAGCAACTGAAGTGAAATGCACATATATAGAGTAGTAAAGGTAAAAAGAGGCTTGACATGTTGAAAATCTTTCAGTAACATTTTGGCAGCAGATTTACTAAAAGGAGAATGACTGACAGCTGTTGAGACAGTAAAGGGTTTAACTGCAGGAGCAGTCATACCTGATTAGATTCTTGATGGTATGATATACTGCCTGCTGGCAACCATCTCCCAACCCATATCCAGTTGTTTGTTATGAAGCAATGAAATCACTCAAAGGAAAGAAACTGCTCACGTTCCCTTGATATATGGAGAACATGGTTTGTGTCTAAAATATAAAAACGCAGGGAAGAGTGTATTATATGTAATACAATATTAACACCTACTGTATAAGCAGACATGTATGTGAACATGTCTGTATACTAAAAAACACACTCTGTATACTGTTATAGGTAGTATTTTTAATGTCAATCAAATTTTGTCATTAACCAAAATAAAGAAAAACATTTTTGTCTGATAAAATCCATTGCCGTTTGCCATTTCTAAATGTTTGTGGAATTACATATAAAAACTGTCACAACTAATCTTCCCCCCAACCCTCATCTGAAAAGATGTCGGCCTGTTGTTGTTTGAAATTGTTTCTGAAATCCTCATCAAAGTGCTTCAGATCATCCTCTTTGAAAATACCCTAAAAGAAAAAAGAAAAGATTGTACCAAAATGTATTACAACACATCCACTCGGAAATGAGTTTGAGGAACACATGTGGTATGATGTTCTAACCTTTGGTAAGTATCCCAGCAGTTTGGTAGCATGCTGTTTCAGGAGCCTCTGTCTTTCCTCTTCAATGATCTGTCTGCGTTGAGTTTCTCTCTCTTGCTCCATTGCTCTCTCATCTGCCTCTCTCTCCTGTTGAAGATTCAAATTAATTTATAACACATATTAACTGTCTGTAGTTGTGTAAAGTGTGAATCAGTTAAATAAAGGATGAATCAGCAGGAATAACTGAGCTAAACAGGGCGTGAGTCTCACTTTATCAGCAAGGTACTGCTGTCTCCTGTCTTCCAGCAGCTTCTCCACAGCCCTTTTGTGTTCTAACTGTTTCATGCGACGCTTTTGGGCGTTCATCTGCTCAATGCGGTCATCCTCTGCAAACTTGGCCATCATCGTGTTTCTAAAGGCCTCCTCTTCCTCTTTCTCAGCTTGTTTGCGCATCTGCTTGAAGGCCATCATCTCCTGGCGCGTCTGCTGCAGCTCCAGGCGCTGCCGGATCCTCTTCTCCATCTCTTCCTGTGAGTGACAGGATTAAAGGATGCCATAGGTGAAAAAGTTTAATTGTGTAAAAGTATTCTACTCATAACTTTATTACAGTAATAGGAAAAAATTCTAAATTGTGTTAATCATTATGGTAATAACAATTGGGGATTTGAAATGTGCTTAACAAATTAAAATAAATGACAGAATTGCAAGAAAAATTGTGCTCACGATTTCATTTTGTCTTGCAGCCTCAGCCTGCTCTTCCAAACCGAGTTCCTCACGGACACGCTCCATCTCTTCACGCTGTCTTCTTTCCATATCAATCTTCTCTGAGAGCTAAAAAAAGAGAAAGGACAGAACCAACACATCAATACTTGAATCTGCATAACATGAGTGTTACTAAAAACACTTAAAGTGACAGTGTGAGTCGTAATGTACCATTTTGTGCAGGTTCTCTTTCGCCTGCTCTCGCTCTTTAATTTTCTCCATCCTGTCCTCCTCCTTTCTCTGCTGGTAGTGAGCATATTCAAGGATGCGCCTGTTCTCGGCCTCCATCCTCTCTCGCTCCATACTTCTCCACTCCACTTGCTGCTTCTTAAAATCTTCAATGTACCGCTGAGTGGCTGTAACCTTCTCAAGTTGTAACTGGCGCTCCCTGAAAATTAAGCTTGCATGATAACTTTTCTGAATCAACCAAATCCCTAAACAAAACGTGTTGAATGTAACGGACGTGGGGAAAAGGGTCCTAGATTAGTTTACCCATAAGAAAACACACTCACATTTGATCCTCCTCGTAGATCTTCCGCACTATTTCATCCACTAGGAGTTTCTCTTTGATGAACTCCTCATACGCCTCCTGCCTCTTGCGCTCCTTCTCCTCAAGCTGTTGCTCAAGATCTTGTTGGTATCGCACCACCTCTTCATACCTCTTCTGCTCTTGTTTCTCATTCTCTATCTGTGCCCACTCCAGCTCGTCCTTTATTTTACGGGCGATAGCAGCTTCTTGTCTCTGGAAAGATGTTAAAGCTCAATTAGTCACAGGATACGAGCACAAATGTATAACACAATTAGAGTTTACACTTACCGTTGCGTCATATCGCATGGCCTCCTTTTCTGCTACCTGTGCTGCCCGTTCTCTGTTTACGTAGGCCGATTTCAGCTTTAACTCTAACTCTCGAAGCTCAGCACTAACAATGAAGGAAAGGTCTAATAAGATAAACATGCTATTTGCAGTAGATACTAAGACTTTACATTACCAACCTGTTCTCTTTAATGTACTGCCTCATCTTTTCATCTCTGAGTTTCTCGTTATGAATTCTCGCCATCTCCTTTGCCATCCTCTCTTCCTGTTCAAGCTGCCTCTCTCTGAACTCTCTGTCCTCCTCTGCCTAAATACATACATCCAACAAATTTATTTTACGGTATGTTTCAAAGTTTAGCATTTGTTTAGCAACTGATGCAACTTATGTATTTGAAAATTGAAATAATTCAACCAACTTTACGAAGTGTCTCCTCGAGGTGTTTTCCATACTCTTCATCCTGCAGTCTGCGGAGGAAGCGCTTTTTCTCCACTCTCTCTTCGCACTGGAGGTTAGCGCGAAGCTGCTGTTCTTTGGCCACACATTTGCCCTGATCTTCACGAATTTCCTCCTGTCTGCGGTTCTCTAGGACTATCCTCTGGTGGTGGCTGTGAGAAATGTTGCGCCTCATGGACGACTGCAAAAAGACATTAAAGAAGGACGGAGTAAGACATTACACCGTTATCCTGCGATGTTAGCATCTTTATACAATTACTAGCTAGTTTCCTAAAGCTGCTTCAAATCATATTTACCATTTTGCAGGTTTTCTGCAAGCGTATCGTTGTCTTCGTCGATTGTTGGATAAAAAGGTTTTTGCTAACCAAACAAAGTGGGGAAACCCTGCACGTTCATCTGTTTGTGAGCTGTTGTCTTGGAAACGCCGGGCGGCATTCGCACCTTGCAGTAAAAACGAACCGTATTGGTCATCATAACTGGGGCAGAGCCTAATGCGCGCGTCCGCAAATTTCCGGAAGCATTGAAACTTGCAATCAAAAAGACTTGTATTAAATATTATTAAATATAATATACATATAATATATATTTATTTTATAGTAAATGTTTTGTGCATTTACATTTTGTTCAAAGCGACCTACAAAAGACACGTGACCCACAAATGTAATACTTTTTTAAGGGATCTTGCCTAAAATGTACTCAAACCACTTTCAATATTTATTTGTTTAAAATAATTCATATAATTTTTTAAATCATGTCTCACTCATTCTGAAACCACAAACCTTTGCAAAGAGGTATAGTCAGTGGATATTGCTTCTATTGAATATGACATGTGGAATGTGGCATTGTTATGGTTGAAATTATCATTTGCACCTTCATCCAAAATGACAAAGAACTGTAGGCCTAATGCATTTATTTTATGTCCAAAGCAAGGATCATTGCTGTGATGGTGACAAAAGGTTTTGGTTGCACTGGAATTCTGCATTTAAGTTTATTTGGGCAAGGTGTTAAAATGTCCCCATTTGGAATGATGAAAACAAACTTCACATTAAACTGTTGTCACCATTCACTGTTGTCATTGCAGAATTTTTAAACAATACCTGCAGCCCAATAAACTACCACTGTTTTAGGTTTGATTCATTTCTGTTTCAACCTTAGAAAAATAATAATAATGCTTTTAAATTTAAAACAAGTGGATCTATATATGTAAAGATCAAATCAGAATTTGTTTAATTGATTTCCAGATGTTATCTGTAATAAAAGATGCACAAAATACAATTACACTTACAACACAGACCTACTGTAACATCTCTTTGTGCATTGTATACAATTGTGATATTTAGTTAAAGACATACAGTAAAGTATAAAAATGACAGATAAACCAAGTGGATCCAAAGACCAATTTCACTTCACTTTCACTTCACTTTCACAAAAATGACAGATAAACCAATGTTTCTGGTATTGGTCTGATGAATTAGATTTCAGCGATAAAACATGAGTACTGCTGCTTCTGTTAAACTTTTGGATGCACTCCAGAGTGTATTGGCACCATAACCACTCCAGTCAAAACCAGTAAAATCCCCACACTCCCGAGGGGTCGCCTCAGGAAAGTGTCCACCTCCACCAATACAGTACTGCAAAAAAAATTACAGACATGTCTATGCTGTCTATTATTTAATCATGCATTTTTTTGTTAAAAATGTAATCCTGTTTGCAGCTCATATTGTTTGAATTTTTGGTATTAACAAATAAGACGATAAAATGTATTGCACCCAGACAAGACAAGACATTTTCAATGAAAGACTAGTGTCTACTTTTTTGAATAACTTACATGTTCAGTGTTACAACCAGTTACTTTAACTCCAGAGCAAACAGCCATAGCAGCTCTTTCATTGTTGAAGACTCTGAATGCGATGAATCCAGGCTCAAACTCCTCTAAAATATACAGAACAAATTTATGAAATACAGTTAATGTAGAATCTTCATTTTGTACATTTTGTCTGTTATCTAAAGTAAATCAGTAATCTGCTTGTTTGTTCCTATGTTGTGGACAATGGTCTTGTAAATGAAAAATCTGCTGTTGCTATCCAAAGTTAACAACAATAAAGCTACAAGCCTTCCAACAGCCCAAAAGGGCTCATGTGACACCCCTTTTCATCTCTCTCCACTGGCTACCGGTTGAAGCCTGTATCAGATTCAAGTTACTGAGGCTTGCCTACAGGACTATCACTGGATCTGCACCGGCATACTTTCACACCCTCCTACACCCCTACACCCATCAAGAACCCTGCGTTCAGCAAAAAAGCAGCGCCTTGTATTGCTTTCTCATTAAATCTCATTAAAGGGCATTAAATTGCTTTCCCGCTCATTCTCCTTCACAACTGGAACATTCTTCCTAACGCGGTCCGGTTAACCACATCTCTCACAACCTTCAAAAAACTGTTCTCTCAACAGGTAGTGGTCTAGCTTTTGTTGAAACCAGTAACTTTGTATTAGTACCTAATGTACTATTGCTCTTTTATGACATATCGCTTATTGCTCCCTGAACTCACTTTGGATAAAAGCATCTGCAAAATGACTAAATGTAAATGTAAGCCCCAGGAAGCAGTTAATCACAGTGCATTATGTAACATCTAAGGACGTTGTGGCACAAACCCTTATCTGTTATAAAATACACTTATAACCCACGGCTTCGCAGGGCTTTTTGCATTTATAAAATGGTTATTATATGCGTAGCAAGGTTTCAGAAAATAAAGTGATATTTAGGCTATTTAATGCAGTCAGCAGTTATAAATCAGGGTATTTTAAAACGGCTTCGAAATCGGCTAGACCAATTAGAATCAAGGAATTTACCATTTTATAATCCAGAAATTTTCCTCACTAAGAAAATGACAACCTGTTAAATACTGTAGATAAACTATGGATATTGTAGAATAATAGGTCTGTGTAATTGCATGACTGTCAGCAGCATTTTATATATTTTCTTTGAAACATGATATTCTCATACCTCGTGCATTAGGGCCATACAGGTTTCTGGTGTATTCTGCATCACCAGTGTCATACACTACCGGACTGACAGGTCCATTGTCAGTTTGGCATGCTCCTATTCCAAACCTCACTGGGTACTTCTGAAAAATAAGGAATTTTGTATGTTTAGTATACAGTACATTTAACAATTACCTGCATCTATTTCCTAATTTCTTAAACAGTTTGAGGCTGTATCATTTATTTTACAGAAATAATAATTGTTGGTTTATAATATGGAGTGGTATGATTCTTTTTTTTCAGTAAGTTGCTATGAGTATCAAATCCATAAATGTAAATGACCAAAAACAAAATCAAACTTGCTGACCTTGAATAAACTGTAAAGGTTTCCACCATTTTCCTTTAAGAAATGAGATTCAGTGTGGTATCGCAGGATGGAGGCAGATTTCAACTCCTGCAACTCAACATTATTAGGAACATGCCACACAGACACATCCTGTGCCACAATGTCAAAGTATCCAGGATTCTGTGACAGGAGAACAACATACTATCATTTGCAGGTAATGATCATAGAAATGATGCATATATAAAAAGCACTATGAATTGTATAAATTATATTCACAATTAAAAACTACCTTGTAGTCATCACTTGTAGTAGCCAGTACCGTTCCAAATGTCACTGTGTTTGACCATGTTCCTTCTCCGTCAGGGCGGCTGGGTTGACTGCCTTGTTCACTTGACCAGCGGTCACCAACAGTGCATTTTCCATACATGTTGTTCTCATGAACACTTGACACCAGCGTCCAGCCGCCACCCGCAGTGGTCATGTCACAGAACGTCTGGTAAAGCACCCCATTTGCTGTGGTCAGATAGTATAGGCCATCTGCATAGACAGAAGCATGTATGTGTTATTTAAATGCTTCAAACAAAAGAAAGAAAGAAAAAAAAGTAAAAACTGACCATCATGAATTTGATACTTGTCATGAATTTCTTTGCAGCTTCGAGCAACATATCTCATCCTGTTCAGAAGATTTTCAGCTTCATCGGTGGTGTCAATACATGACGTTCCTGTATCTTGAATAAATAATATGCCCTTTACTCTTAACTTTAAAACTTAACTTTAAATGAGATTTCACGTATAATATATTTTGTTATTTTAAACACTTACGTTTAATACAGTGACAGCACCATAAATTCAGTGAGAGAATAGCGAGAATTGTCCCTAAAAACATTTTTGTATCAAACCACTAAAGGGGATAAATCAAGATGGGGAAGTAACCCTCCTTCCTGTAACAAGTTGCAAGTAGACACGCAGAAAATGTTAACCATATTTACTTAGAAGTTACTAAACATGTTCCATACTAAATAATCAACAAGAAAACTTTTTTAAAAATCTGTGTTTATAGCCTTTACTTAATACTTAGATTCAACTAATTGAATCATTTATTTTTGTCTGTGACTGAATAATATAAACAATCTACGGAACAACCTTACCTTGAATGTACAGGACTAACAGCTGAAGTTGTTGAAGTATTGCTGATCCTCTTCTCCTTTTTTTTGTGCACATCCCTTGACACTGTTTATAGTCAGCAGACTTATTGACCTACCCTGAACCCAACTCGTAATTATTTTTTTTCAAAGTATATGACAATTAAACAAGAAACCTGAGCTATTTCGGAGTGCCAGATCTACAGTAATAATCACCAAACTATTAGTTTGTCTCCAGAATAACAAAAAATGGCACTGTATATATTATGGGTGTAGTGCAGTAGTTCTCAAACTTTTTCGTCATAAGGCCCCCTTTGTGTAGAGTGCACCGCTTTGCAGCCCCCCAAATAAAAACGTATATTCTTAAACTTAGAAATTAAATTAAATCAAAAACCTATTCAGTTCTGTCATGACAATTGTCGGAGGGTTTAGCATGGTAGTGTAAATGACAAATAAATGTATTTGGTCTTTGGTCTCCGCTACACTGCTGCAGCGGAGGAAGTACAGACTTGCTACTGCCAATATCAATGGTGCTGTGTGCATGTAAGGAATGCTGCTGCACATATAACATAAACGAATAACCCTCTTAAAGCGTACATGATCCCCTTGTAGCAGCTCTTCACATGTGGCGCTGGGGAAGGAGGAGGGTTTCTGAAGCTTAAAGATTTAAACGTTGTACAGCAATCTCATTATATACATTGCTACAAAGCAGAGTTTTGTGAGAAAATCAAATGAGTTTAACATCCACAAAAGAAATAGCACAAATACACAGCATCCTTGAAAAACAAAGATATAGAGGGATTATCAAGTCACAGTGAGATATGGCACTGAAAGAGGCTATTTTCGTACAACACTTTCTCAATCTTTGTGTGTTTTTCTCTACATGCCAACTCAGCATTGGCAGCAGTAACAAAATGTGTTTCCTTTGTGAAACAGCAAACTCCGCAATAACAACTTCTCAATACTCATCACATGTTCAGCTAAGACTAAAGATCTGTTTTTCCAGAACAGCTGTTGTTAGAATAATATAAAAGTAAGATATCCTACTACAGATTCTCCTGGCCATAAGCAAAAATAATCCAGCAGTTTTATGCAGTTAATGCATTTAAAAAAATAAAATGGTTCTGTGAACTTTAAAGGTCCAGTGTGTTAAATGTAGTGGCAGATTGCGGTGAGGTTGCGAATTACAACCTATGGCTTACTCCACCGCTCGCTCCTCCCTTTTGAAGCAGTACGGTGGCTGTTACAGACATATTTACTGCGATAAGAAACTTTGAGATAACATATTGGCAAAACATGGTCTATACATAGTATGACTTATTTATATATAATTATTTCTATTATATTATAGTTATGTAAATTATATTGCATTTCTCTCAATAGATCCTCCCAAAAAACGTACATATTGGACATTTAACAGTTTGTATTTGTAAGTGCACTGCTAAATAATATATGAGAAGTCAACATTTATTTTGGTTGCAGTTTGCATATACTGCAATTAATATATTGCATCATACAAATAATGGATGTTTTTAGCCTTCTAATACAGTATGTTGGTGGTCTATCCAAACTATAGGTTATAAGATATAGTGAGAAACTCCTTAATTGATGTGTAGAATTGATGTGCAGGTTATAACTTTTACCCGCTAGTAGTAAAACTAGGCTTTAGGTTCTTGATGAAGTCAGTATTATTGTTGTATAGGTCTACTTTTGCTGTTGAAGATTGACTACAGATGAGCAGTGGTGAACAGAGAGGATCTAAACCATGGTACAACATTTTTTATATATATTTAAATATATATACATAATATATTTTAAACTAATCTTTGTTTTAAATTGGTTGGAGGTTTGTGATCGATTGTAAGGTGAACTGAATTGGAAATTAATAAAGCAGATAGTTCTGGTCCTGAAAGCTGAGTGGTGTATAGCCGTGATTCACAATAACTAAAAGCAACATGCTACTGTTTGTATCATTAAACAGCAACCGCATGGTTACTGTACTAAACGTGGTTACGGTTGCTTTTGTTTCCAAGCAACATTAGGTTCCAGTTTGTATATGTCAGTGACACAGTGATTGTGATTGATTTTCTAGCACAGTGATTGTCAACCGGTGGGCCTCGGAGCGCCATCTGGTGGGCCATATGGGCGGTGGTAGACTACCGACAAATTAATTTGCATTTATTTTTAAATTTACACATTTTGTTATTTTACACCTTTTGTTATTTTGTAATGATTTAATAAGTCTTATGAATGTTCGAGTCAACAAAGTCGAGTCAAGATGCATTATATAAAAGACAATTTATATTTGAATGTGGCAACACCAATCACATCACAACGTCAGATTGAACTAACATGTTAAGACATTCAAATATAAATTTCGTTACAATAAATTATGTTACTGTAAAATGGCTCCGTTTTCTGAACAGAAAATCAGATGTCGGAAACAGTCCTGGGGAAGCAAAAGTGTGAAGTGTGTTGTGTGAGTTGAGGCTGTGATGGTGGCCGTGACCATAACAGTGCCATGACATTGGTGAGCTGCCACCGGCGTTAGTGCACATCAATGTGACTTGCTTCTCTACCCTATGGCTGCAAACCAGACTCCTTGATAAAAATATGGTAGAACAATAACTTCAACTACAAAAGATTGTTTCTTGATAATTTGTCTGAATTCTCTAGCATGAGTAATAACTTTGAAGATCTTGACTTAACCATTGAAAATTTAGCGGCATGAAAAATGGAGCGCAACTTTAAGAAAACTAAATTAGATGTATTTCATACAGCATGGAAGGAGAGTATTAGAAAATGCAGGAAAGCCTTAAAAACGTCTAGATCCGCCTGACTTTCATCACTTATAGATAACGGTTTGTATTTTACACAGTGGCTAAATTAATCAAAAATAAGTCTTCTGATTCTGTATACCAGCATAGCAGTAATGAATTTATGAACTATTTCACAAATACAATCCAAGATATTAGAGAAAACATAAGAACTATGCAAAGAAGCTGAACAAACAACTAACTACAGTGCCCCTAATGAGAAATTGCGATTATTTTCTACCATAGATCACAATGAACTATCTAAAATCATTAGATCATCTAAATCAACTACATGCATGCTAGACCCTATACCTAAAAATCTACTGAAAGAGATGCTCCCAGAAATTATAGATCCTCTTCTGAGCATTATTAACTCATCTCTGACACTAGGAGATGTGCCTAAAGCATATAAGGTGGCTGTTATAAGGCCCCATGTAAAAAAAAACCATCTCGACCCTGGAGAACTAGATAACTACAGACCTATTTGGAATCTACCTTTCATATCTAAAGTTCTAGATAGCTTCAGCAATAAACAATGAGATGTCATGCAAATTGCAAGTCCAGTACGGTGTACCACGGGGCTCAGTCTTAGGGCCGATGCTCTTCGCATTATACATGCTACCTCTAGGAGATATAATAAAGCGGCATGGAGTTAGCTTTTTCTGTTATGCCGATGATACACAATTTTATATTTCCTCTGAGCCTCATGAAACACAGCAAGTCCATCGAATAGTGGAATGCATAGTCGATATAAAAAAAGTGGATAAGTCAAAATTTCTTATTACTCAACTCGGACAAAACAGAAGTGTTACTTATTGGACTGAAATCCGTCCATATGTAACAACCAAGAATACTGCTTAACTATTGATGGATGTTCTATAAAACCCTCATCTTCAGCAAAGAATCTTGGTGGTTTATTAGATAATACTCTGTCATTGGAGAACCAGGTCGCCAACCACTTTAAAATGTGCATTTTTCCATCTTAAAAATATAGTATATCTAAACTACGTCATATGCTGTCACCATCAGATGCAGAGAAGTTAATTGATGCCTTTATGACATCAAGACTAGATTACTGTAACACACTATTAGGTGGTTGCCCTGCAGGCCTATTACAAAAACTCCAACTAGTCCAAAATGCGGCAGCTCAAGTTCTTACACGTACAAATAAATATGAGCATATTAGCCCGGTTCTATCAACCTTGCACTGGTTACCTATAAACTATTGCATTAACTTTAAAATATTGCTTATTGCCTATAAAGCCCTGCATGGTTTAGCTCCTTACTACTCTCTTGAATTACAGTCCTTCACGTGCACTACGCTCTCAGGCGTCTGGTCAGTTGGTAATACCTAGAATTTCAAAATCAAGTGCAGGCGACAGATCACTATTTCCTATCTAGCGCCTAAACTTTGAAACAGTCTTCCCCGCACTGTCCGGGAGGCAGACACACTCTGTCAGTTTAAATCTAGACTAAAGATGTATTTTTAATCTTGCATACACTACACTATCAAAATATATATTCCAAAGGTTTAGGCTGCACTAGTTAGATCAACCAGAACAAGGAACACTTATAGTAACAACTAATGCATTTGTTGCATCAAAGCGTGCAGAACAGTACTCTACTCTCAGCCAATCTTGTCTCATTGTTACAAGGTTACCAGAGCGGGCAGGACCTAGTCTGAAAAAAGCTGTGTGTAATGAAGTTCGTAAGAAGGGAAGGAAGGAGGCGGGAACCGGCGGACATTCAAATAATAAAACTTTAATTAAATAAACAATAACCACGGAAGCCGACAGCCACCTCACGGTAGACTGCCGGCCATGAAACAAACACAAACTCAACACAGTTTCGGGCCCGGTCCTCTCTCGTCAACAGTCCTGCCGATCGTTCTTTTAAGCTCCCAATCTCCTCCGTGATAAGATGCGGGACCGGTGCGCGCACAGCTGATTGCAACTATCACTCACGCCACCGGCCCCGCGTCACGGCTCTCGTCCCGCCTTCCTCACCACACTGTGATAATAGAGCTGGACAAAGGATGTGTCAACTCTACAAAATTTCAGACCCTAATAGATAATTAATGATAATCTTAAATCTAATTTTTTTATTTAGCCTTGTTGTGCCAGCACTGTCGAGCTTGTGCAGAGGCTGCAGCTTTTGCCAGAAGGGAACTGGAATCCCCTGGTTAGGCCTGCTTTCTCCTCCAATGGAGTTTTGGGTTCCTCGCCACCGTTTGTATACCTGTGTTTTGACTTGCATGTGCTTGCTTGTGAAATGATTTGAACAGTTATATAAAATCATTTGTCTGATTTGTCCATTTCCACCGCGGTTGTAAAAAAACTGCCACAGTCACAGCTGTCGGCAGAATACATTAAATTAGATTTTATAAGTGCACTGAGACTATGCCGAAGACACAGTGTGAAATATGTTGGGAAATACTGTCTAACGATGTCTAAAACATTCAAAGCTAGAGACATTTGAACACAGTGGAGCCCCCAGAAAATTTTAATGGGGTGGCCACTAGGAGGCTACAGCAAAATCTTGGGGTGGCATCCAAAAACAAACAAAAAATTCAGTGTAATGTGTGTCATACTTGTTTACGTTTATTTCTGGATAATGTAAAAATATGAATTTAAAGCTGCAGTCCGTAACATTGTTTTGGTAAAACATTTTCCAAAATCAATTTGTCGCATGTGAAGATGCAGCCGGTGGCAGATCGTTTGTAGCCTCTTCTTACAGCAACTGGAATGTAATTAATACAGTAGACTACTGTATGGCATACATACCCGTTAACGTTTGTCGTCTCTCTAAAAAGTGAAGAATAGATGCTCTCCTGAGTCTTGTAATCAAATCAGTCAGTCCTGCTTCTTGCATTTGCACTGACTGAGCTGTCAAAGACCGACGCAATAAGAGAAGGGCAGTGAAACAGCTACTCTGGTGGCACCGATCAATCTACAATTTATTTTTTTGTGTGGCTGCATCGGGTGTTGCATTTTATTTCACTTCACGAACTATTGTGAATTTACATTATGTATTCAAATTAATAGTATCCACTGCAAAATCACACTGGGGTAGCCATGGGGTGGCCAGAGTTTATACAGTGGTGGCCGTTGCCACCCTTTGGGGGCGCCCCTGTTTGAACACAACACCTGGGCTCGTCTGACCTGCCCTGTTATTTTTACAATGGTTACGGAACAGACCTGCCAAGTCTTTTCTATGATTATACAAAAGTTTTTATATATATATAGCTGATTTGACGAAGTCTGCTATTCTGTGGCATAAAAGATTAACAGCAGAGTATATGTACTGTTTGAATATTCTGTGTTCATACTATATTTGGAAAGGTGGTCCTCGGAATTCTTTTAAACAGTCCTTGGTGGGCCATGAGTTGCAAAAGGTTGAGAACCCCTGTTCCAACATAATATTTTATTGATTAAATGAGAACCTCATTTAAAAGAATAACATTTTAATCAAGATTTGTTACCTTTTATCAAGTGGTATACATCTTATAGAAATGTAGTAGCAGTCTGCAATGATAATTCACTGTAACACTGAGCATCTTGTTTAATGTTAACATCTGAGAATCAGTCAAATACTTTATTTTCAATATAATAAAAGAATGAAGCATTATTAGCACAGATAAAATCATTGGACTGGTTTACATTCTGTACAGAAGCATACCCTTTTCAAAAGGCTATTTGTTGTTGTGTGAAGTAAATTAATGGACGTGCAGCCCCAAACAGGAAGCTAAACTAGGATTTGATATCTCACCACTGGTAATGCCACAATCCGTATGAAAAGTGAAAACAGTCAAAAAGGTAACTAGTATATTTACAAAATTCAAGTTTGTATCATTACAATATTAGAAAAAGTGCATCAATATAAAAAAAGACTGAGTAAATGTCCCCCTCTAGATTTATTTGATAATGAAGAATGATGCATATGAAAGAGTAAAATAATGCTGTATAATTCTTTTATGTTATTAGAGGAGGATATTTCTTAAAAACATACGTAGTAAAGTCCACAGCAAAATTCTTTATCTATTCAATAAATTATGACCACTGCGGAAAAACGTAGAGCCACATACTCCAGTGCCTTACATTAAATATTACAAGTACGGTCATTACAAAATAAAGTGAGCCAATTTATGCATTTCTTTCCCAAGGAAGCACCAGAAAATCTAGCGTTTTCAGAGAGTCACAGCCCTTTGAGGTTTCTTTTCTATATTTGCAGAGTCAGACATAGGATTTGGCCGAGGATCAAATGTAATGACTGAGTTTTCAAAGACCATGTGAATAAAGCCTGGTGTTCCTAAAATTCTTTCCCCTCACAAACCGTCCATGTGAACGTGTGTTTCACATGAATGTGTCTCTCAGAAGAATGTCCTGCTGTGAGGGCTTTGATCTGGTGTGAGAAGTGGGATGGAGACCCACCGACGGGGTCGGCTCAGTAAGCAGTGCAGGCACGGCGAGGGTCATTGCAGTGTTTTTATGAACAACGGGTCGTCCAGTGCACAGAGCGTGTCCCTCTCCTGTCTTACATTTCTTCATTGCCACAAGTCTTACTTTTTCTCTCGTTCTCTCTGTTTTAGAGACATAGTGTGTTGCTGCGGGTCGGTCCCTGAGAAGCGGGCCTGTCTGAACCCTTTGGAGCAGCCTGCGTTATCTTTCCTCTGCCATTTTGCCATTGGCGTCGTTCTCTGCCTCCTCACGTCGCTTCTGCCTTTGGAAAAATCCTAACTAAAGGAGTGAAAAAGGAAAAAGGTGAACATGACTTTGTGTGTTGATTTTCACGTGTCTGTTGGTTATTTTTATATTACAATCAACCTATAACGTGCTTTAATAATTTATTATGAACCTCCATACAACACATTACCTTCCAAAGTGCTAGAATGAGGAGAGAAAGAAGTAACAAGCCACCGAGTGTGCTGCCTATGATAATCCAGATGGAAACACGGTAATCCTCCTCTTTCCTAATTTCTAGAAATATCTGAAAAAAAACAGAGACAAGTAAAACTTACCATAGAGTTTAATCTTCTGTATATTCTGTTGCTGGATTTCTGTTGTAATTCAGCTGAGAGTGAATTTGCTGGTTTTATTTATTTCAGTTTTCTGTCACACCTATAGATGGCAGCACCTCACAGCACTATGGAAAAGAAGCCACTTGCACTGCGGGTCCTTTGGGTCCCCTTGGCTCCAAAATCATTAACTGTGGTGAAATGTTACACATTGAAGCTCACCAGAGGACTCACTTATTTCTGAATTAAAGGAACTGGCAGGAGAGACAGTGTATCTGGTTATGCTCACTGGAATATTTGCTGAACATGTGAACATTGAATCTCAATCAGACTTCACTGATTGGAATTTTGAAGTGAACAGATAAATGATACACTGTGAATGCTTTTGTTAACCAAAATTGCTAAAGAGAGAATTATTTTACCATTCAGTATAAAAACCTCTACAAATTCAGTAATGGATTCACATTGCCTTATAAACTTCTTGTCCAGCAGTACTTCTGTATTTTGGTGTTCTGTAAATGTGGACGTGTGTCTGACTCACATGTCTGACCGGCCTCTCCTCATGCAGAAACATGGGGCTGGATGGGTTCAGCTCCACTGAGGCTGTCGTCACCAGCTCAAGGGTTTTGAACTTCAGCTGACCATGACAAGAAAATAGTTTTCAGTTTCTTAGACACGTACTCCTTTACATGTGAGAAAAATAACAAGCTCGAGAGCTGAGGGTGGTTGAAAAAACTAATTTGTGACGACGGTGATTGAAAAAGCTTTAGAGGGTATTTAGAGGGTATTGCCACTTTCCCAGGTGAACATGCCAGGACACGCTCCGGGACTAAAACACGCAATTATTTGCTGAAATTACAAGCAGTTGGACTCAACGTGATCCTTATGACTACCTTACGACTTACAAAATAATCAGTTGTTCTTTTACACTCAAATGTTGCGCGGAATTGCATTTCCTGATAGTGTTACCATTCATTTTGCTCAGTGTTTTAACTTTATTTCTATCATAAGTCAATTACAGAGAGAGAGAGAGATAGAGAGAGAGAGAGATTGCCTGATGACCACAGAGAAATATATTTGCAAGAATGCTTGTAAACAAACAGTTGACAAACAGGCCATTGACTTGTAGGAAAAACAACTTTATAATTTTTTATAAAAATTTCTGAACAGAATTCTGAAGAATTTAGGAAAGCAAACAGTTCGGAGGCAATTTTTTCACTACCATTGTAACTTTTCCTACTATGGAACTCAATGGGGTCCAAGAACTGTTTTATTACAAGCAATCGTCTAAATATCTTTCTCGGTGTTCAACCAAACAAAAAATGTATACATATTTATAACAACTCAAAGGTGAGTTAATGATGACAAAATCACCATTTTGGAGTGAACTGTCCATTTAAAACGATTTTGGGAGATGCTTCCCTGAGCAAAGACTTCATGTTGTGTTGCAGCATCCGTCAGGCCTTATGGGCAGCTGGGTTAGGTATATGACAGATATGGCAGACTTGCCATATTGTGTCAAGATGAGCTACAGTTTAGAGCTCCCAACATCATAATTTAGAAATGTTTTTGAAAATTTCCACCACTTTGTACAATTAATTGTATCAGAATATGATTTAACGTCACCTGATTGTAATTTCAATGTCAAGGTTACTCACAGCATGCAGCGTATCAGTGCGCAGAGATCCGCTAATTTTCACACTGACATCTCTGTAGGACGGCAGGTTGATGGTGCATTGCACTGGTATAGCCAGGGTGTTGGAATAGTTCTGTGAAGAGAAACATTTTTCATTGATTTGATTTATTTTCCCTTGAAGATGAAACACACATGCAAATGCATAATAAACCTCCCCACATCAAACAAATGAGAATCTTCAAAATACAACAACGTGCATAACTGATGAATATTCCCATAAATTAAGCATATTTTTTACAGAACTTCAAACTCGAGTGGTTTTATTTAGAGGACAAACCACGAAACATTGTATGGATCTGCTTTAAATCACGTTTTGTAATGTGGGCACATTCCATATCTATTGTTTTATATCAGTCTAGGCGCATGTACAACCAAACAGCACAAAGCAGACTTTTAAAATCACATTAAGGATCAAACACGAAATGTTACAAACTAATGTTTCCTGTGCTTACCAGTTGTGATATTCGTGAGAGATCCTCCGGAGAGGACCGACTGTGTGCGACGTGCTGAGGGGGGATACAGTGACTACCACCTACCTGATGGAAAAAAAAGCAGAAAGCACCTTTACCATACAGTATATTGGACTATATTATATCTGAAAATGTACTATTATTAGGTTTAGAAACATTTTGGTAGTTCTAAGGAATCTGATATTATCTGGGTCGGATCTTGTTGCTATCCTCTCACCTGGTCTATGTGAAAATCTCTTATTTGCAGGAGCTGGTTGCCATTTTTTGTAACTTCAGGAATTGTAATGTACAGTTGAAGATCTTGGACCGGGAAATATCCAAGGTTCTGCATCTGTCATGCATAAAGAAAACATTGTCACCATTAGGGACATTTTGTGATTCCCGGGCTTTAAAGTGACAGATAATTAGTTATTACAACTCACCTGAAAAGTAAAGTTAAAAGGAGGATTCATATCACTTGGTTCCTCTAAAGAAATGTCTGGTTTAAGCTCATATCGGGTTGGGTAAAAATCCCTAAAAGAGAGAAAATATTTAGTTCATTAATTCCCAGAACTACACACAGTTAATAGAAATATTGAATCGTGTATATATCCTACCTTGTAAAGAGCAGATCAGCCTCATATCTCAGCACGTAGAAGATATCATTAACGTTATCGTGTAAGGCCACTTCCTCACCCTCACTGTGGAGACATACAGTAAAAACAAGCATGAGAAACATCCCAGTCATCCTGTAACTCACTGAGCACTGACACTTGGCCGCGTGTATGAATAGTTTCATATTCCAGCTCGGACAGCATTGGTGTCCAGGCTCCTTTTCTCTCTTAGTTCCATAACAATCCAAACATACAGATGATGATCTGTGTGTTTGATTTTAAATATTTTTCACTATTTATAATAAACAGAGGCGGACAATAGTATATCATACTTTTTATTCAATTACATTAAATAAATACATGTTTTTTTTTACCTTTAATAGTATTTTTAGAGAGTATTTTACTCAAAACATTTACTTGAGCAAAAGCAAGAAAGTACTTCATATTAATGTACTTAAGTATCAAAGGTAAAAAACAAGTAAAAATGCATTCATGAAATGTACTAGAATAAAAAGTGAAATACTGTATGCTTTGTACTTTCTCAGTGTTTTTATTTTGGGAAAAATTCATTTTACTTTACAGATACTAAATAAACGTACAGTATTTAAGTAGAGTAAAAATCCTACACAATAAAAACAGTATAGTTCAGTAGAATGCAATGTATAATATTTTATTTTCATATTTAATTTTATGGTATATTAGGAATATGCAAATAGCATTTAGTTGTGATGAAAGTTAAAGCAGTGTGGTGCTACCTGGTGACCTCCAGAATGAGCCGTATGTGATCCATCAGCACAGAGTTACTAAATTCAAACTCCAAGCGAAACGTAACCTAGCGAATGAGACAGAAAGAAATATCAATAACAGACAATACATTGTCATTACAAGTGACTACCCACTGGATGTTCTCGTTCAAACATTCGCTCGGTATCTCGCTATGGGAACGCCTGGGTGCGACGGATCCTGGAAGCACTAATGACACCACGTCGGTCAGCTGAAAGACAGATCACGTCAGTGATGCAGGAGTCCAGCCTCCCTGATATATATACCACTATATATATATATACACCACTGCCGGTGGTCCTACATATTTCTCTGTCTCTTCCCCGTGAAGATCAAATTTGGATGCTATCTCTGAGCAGCCACTGTCAGGAGAAAATTGGCTGTTTTCGTGCATCAAATTGTCACACATGCGCAGTACACTCCTGGGTTTTGTTTGAAAAAGAACATTAGGTTACTCAAGTAACCCGGTTCTCTTATAACATGAGTGAGGTATCTTACCACACTTCACTCATTGCGGTTGCACGGAGAAGAGATACGGAGAATGAAGTAGGGACCACCGGCAGTGATAATATATCAGGGAGGCGGGACTCCCGCATCACTGTCGTGATTGGTCTGTCAGCTGCTTCCAGGAACTGTCAAGGCAGAGGCGTTCCTATAGTGAGATACCGAGCTAATGTTATCAGAGAACCGGGGTTACGTGAGTAACCTAATGTTTTCTCTGTAGTTTCAGCACAGAAACCAACACAGAGTGTTTTAGCAGAAGATTTAAGACTAAAGCCGGATTTTAACTTGTTGCTATGATACCTTCAGTAAACTTGGCTTTCATGACACAAGTCATAATTTTTCATTACAAACTGCCTTTCTTTAAAACCACTTCAGTACTATCTCAACATATAACAAGAATTTACCTTTATGCATCCCATAAAGGATAGTTCACCCAAAAATAAAACACAATTTACTCACTCTCTTGTCATATCAAACTTGTATTGATTTCTTCTGTAGAACACAAAAGAAGATATTTGTAAGATTTCTTTTAGCTGGCACCCATTTACCACATGCAATGGTTTTGTGTCCAGTGCTGTTCGGTTACCAACGTTCTTCAAAATATTTTATTCTTTCTCCTGCCACAAACAACATAAAAGGTCACAGAAGTTAAAAATGACAAGAGGGTGTGTAAATTATGACAGAATATTTATTTGTGGGTAAAGTATCACTTTAATAGTAAACACTAATACAGACTACACACAAACTCACAAAACAAAATGAAGGGATTGCTTTAAATGTACTCTTCTTTCTCTGCTTAGAGGAAATGATAGCACTTGGACATGGCTATAACTATGTGGGCAGAGCTTCATTCTACTTTGGAATGTCACAGTGCGGCATGGAAAATCCTTCCCCATCCTCTCTTCCCGAGTTCTCTTGGTTTTATTCCACTTTCTCCTCATCATAATCTATTCTGAGCTGAATCAGGATCCCAAGCGAGCCCATAAACCCCCTCCACAAGCATGTAGCTTCTACGACCTCCAGACCTCAACTCAATGAATCTGGACTCTGTGAGAAGCTTGTGACCCATTTCCTATCAAAGCATTACTTAACACACAAGACATTTCTGTGGTCCAGTTCAGACAGTATGATTGATCGACTTGCTCTGTATGGATGCAATAAATGAACAGCAACAGTATTTTTGTTACATTCCAGAATCATACAATATGTCTTCTTTTTATAGAATCGTTTCATTACAAATATACTGCAACTGACTTGCAGTCAATAATTGTACTGCAGTCAAAAATGCACTGTTAAATATGTCATCATAATGAGTCATGCAAAAATCATATTATTACATAAGCACAATATTTGACCTAGCTCAATTTCCTGATAAACTTAACAGCACGGTTATAGAGTGCTTGGCTACATTGTAAATATGTGTGCAGAGGTATATATGTTGTTCTCAGGAGGATCTCATAAGGTTTAATGTAATAGTCTAACTGTTAAACAGTGGCTATAATAAACTCACCTGTGACTTTGCTCTCATAAAGGGTGCGCTGACATTGCAATTTCTCTCATATTTCCGTCTGTTCTCACTGCGGCAGTCTATATGTATATCAGAGTTATCCTAAAGAAAAAGAGAGAGAGAGAGATTAGCTGGCTTTAACTAACAGTAACATTGTTTCCATTACACATTTATCAATAGGCTAGTATAAGCATAATTCAAGGTCCAGTCAAATTTAGCGGCATCTAGTGGTGAGGTTACGATATGAAACCAATGGCTCACTCCACATCTCCCTTTCATTTCGGGAGATGCTTTTATCCAAAGCGACTTACAAAGAGTTCGGGGAGCAATACGCGATATGTCATAAAAGAGCAATAGTACATTAGTAGCTAATACAAAGTTACTAGTTTCAACAAAAGATAGACCACTACCTGTTGAGATAAGAGGGTTAGTGTACTTTTTATATAATTTTTTTTTATATTTTTACGGAAGAGGTGTGTTTTAAGTAGTTTTTTGAAGGTTGTGAGAGATGTGGTTGACAGGACCGTGTTAGGAAGAATGTTCCACCAGGAATGAGTTAAAAAGGAGAAGCACTATGGATACTGACAGAGAACAAAGTTGTTGTCACGCTTTAGCTTCTTAGCTGAAGGAGATAAGGTATTTGCGAAACATACTACATAGAGCAGTTTGTCCGTTTAGGGCTACTGTAAAAACAACATCTGATTCACCACACAAACAGTGGCAGAGCTAGGGGGTGGCTGCGGCCACCATGGTCACAATCATGGCCACCCCATTCATGTTAGCATTTTTAGACGACAAAAATAATTTATCAGATGAAGAGTTTGGTTCTGAAATGACATAACTTTTTTGTTATTATTGGTCAAATCAAAACCAACCGACTGCAGTTTGATTGATATTAATTGGAATGCACAATAAAATCTGAAAAAATGTATTACTTTAAAAGAACTGAAAGGAATCAAAGATAAGTGTCAATTCAGTGCACTTGTATCAATGTCCTGTGTAACAGAAGTTGGAATCAGCTTTACAATAGCTGAGTAAGAACTAAGCCCACTCGCTTTATTGAATTAGTATTACCTCTAATGGAAGACATTTGTAATAATTGCAAGGTTTGTCTGTGATCTTAATCCCGTGCAAATCGTCCATGTCTGTAATTTGTAAAGTAAAAATTCCCGCGCAAATTCTCTCACGTTACCATGTTTTGACGAACACTGAAGTCCTGTGCGAATCTGCATTTCTGTGTTATCTAAATCACAAGAGGTCCCCAGATAAAAATCCTGTGTGAATAGGGCTCATATTATCTATGAGTTTTAAGATATTCATTAAGTTATCTTTTTATCTGCTTTTAATGTGAATTGTTTGTACTAGTTGTACTACTGTCATGGTTTTGGACATTTAAAAAAATATATTGTTTGCACTTGAAATAAAATTCAATAGCTTACATAACTGACAGGATTTTTTTGTTCCTTTTTCCCACAGAAATGGGAGCTGTGAATTTTGGCTTCAAAGTAAATGTCACGTTTATTTGATAAAATAGTTTTGAACAACATAAAGGTGACTTTTTTCCCGCACATG
The DNA here is from genome assembly GCF_947034865.1 of Barbatula barbatula. Lineage (NCBI taxonomy): Eukaryota > Metazoa > Chordata > Actinopteri > Cypriniformes > Nemacheilidae > Barbatula > Barbatula barbatula. Next base: position 18,882,043 of record NC_136766.1, on the reverse strand, counting down.
ATACATCATTATGATTTGGGCACATCTAGAGTACATGTTTTAAGGTTGGATGAGTGTCATGTGTGGCACTCATCCAACTTAACAATGCGTGCATGATGATATTTTCTGAGCCACCCCAAAGTAATTCCGTGCCCCTACCCGGCAAGTCCTATGAAAAGTCCCTGGCTCCGCCAATGCACACAAACATAACACTTCATAATGTAAGAGCTTATTATCAATCAGCTAATCAATTCTTGTCAATTAAAAAACAAATCATGTTGATGTTCTACCTTTACTATAAGGCTGGAGAAGCGTAGGTTTGAAGTGTAAGAGATGTTAAGCTGGGTCCTATAAGCATTCTCTCCTCTGTTTTCTAGACGTACATCCACCACCATTCTCCTTCTCGAACCCTCCACGATGCGTTCAGAAGATTCAGCTGAACTTGGACTACGACACAAAACACTACCTGTGCGAAATGCCTGTGCACAGAACTGCCTGCGGATGATCAGAGTAAGCATAAGTCTGTGTGCTTGTGTATAGCATGTGTTTTTATCTCCGTCATCTTACTTGCGATTTAACATATCGGTCTGAGACTGCAACACCAAATCAGGAACGCAATGGTCATCTTCATCACATCCGTTCCAGAAAGGAAGCTTGAGAAAACATGTATGGCCATTATGTTTTATATGTATCAATGAATTAATCAAATAAAAATGAGATGTGAATACTGTTAATATTGTTTACATACAGAACAGACACTCACCTCTGTTTTTACTGTAGTTGGCCAGCTATCATCCAAAACTGGGCCTTGGTCCGGGTCCAGCAGTCCAGTATCTACAGTGAATATGATGGGCCTGGCATAGTCTGTAGTCTCCTGTAGCAACATTATAAATTCACCCAAAAGAAACATTCTGTCTTCTCACCATCGAGTTTTTTCTGATGAACAGAGAAAGATTTTGGAAGAATGCTTTTTATAACCAAACAGTTCTTGGACCCCACTGACTACCATAGTAGTTTGTTCTGTTAATAAGATATTTTGAAGAATGTAGGAAAGCGAACAGTTCTGCTGCACTTTTGACTACCATTGAAATTTTCAATACTAACCAAGAACGATTTGGTTACAAGCATTCGCATGTCCAAATATCTTTCTCTTTGTCAACCAAACTAAGAAATGTAAACAGGTTTAGAAGAACTTGAGGATGAGTAATTAATGATAGAACTTTCATTATTGGGTAAACTATCCCTTTCAAGAAACATACGTATACTGAACAAACATCAAGTACCTCTACCATTATCAAATGCAAGAGAAAATGCATCTCATGATGTTGACTTAAGTGAGAACTAACCATCACATGGAAGTAAATGTGGTCGCATGTCTCCTCTCCGGGAAACAGTGTGAGATTTTGAGGCTGCTGGCGTTCTGGATGATCAAACACGGCCCGAGGATTAAAACGCTTTTCCTCTATGTATGTAGTGTATCTGATAGCTAAGAAAAGGCAATAAAATCTTATATAAGGCATCGGTTATTCATATCACTACATGAAGGAAATACAGATTAAACTTGATTTATGGAGATAATATAGCTGTACCATTTTTAGACTACAGAGGTATATGAAAGTATACACTAGACATTAAACCTTATTTATGGGCAGAAAAAAACTATACAGTACTTAAAATATCATACTCTGTATTTAAAACATGTACCAATAAACAGTATACTCATAATTCTACTCAGCACATGTGAAGAGAATCAGACCAAGTACATAAGCAAGAAAACAAAAACATGCACTCTATCTCCCCGGATGACCATAAGGATAGAGACATGTTATCTCTCTGCGACCATTACCCTGTTTTCATACCCATGACATCAGTGATGGAGATGCTCTGAGGTTGTGAAGGTTAATTAAAAACAGTTTTTTTGCCCTGTGGTCCCATATGCTACTACATATAACACCCTGACCTTCCAGCACATGTCTTTCAAAACAAATATATGGTCACAGAAGCCTTATGACAAACAGCAGGCGGGCTGTACACACTAACTTTAGCCGTCCTGAGAGACTGAGGTGTTTTGAAGCAGCAATGCAATGCTGTTATCCCTCTGCCACACTTTGTTGCTTCTACTCAAAGTCAACACTGCTTTTTATGGCCTGTTCACACCAAAAAAGGTAACTGAAGAAGGTTTCATCGGACACACACACACGCTTGTGTGTAACATATTTGATTGTATTTCAATTGTATTGTATTCATTTAAAACAACTTAATAGACATTGATTCTTTGCAGAGGTCAACCAGAGGTTAAGTTTGAGCCACATAACATTCGTTGCCGAAGAAACCAACTAAAAAAGGAACTATAATGATAAATATATTAGTGTTCACATCAACAGTCGACAACCTAATTTATCCTAAGCTTGCATAAATGGATTTTGATTGCGGTCAATGTTTTCATTTTTATGGGTTTTTTTTTCGAAGTTTTTAAAACATTATCTTGACAGTTATCTTTCTCAATGTAATTAAGCCAATGCACCAATAATAGTTTAACTTCGAACACAATTCAGTATTGTCCAAATGTTTTGGACACATTAGATGCCTCACATTTAGTTTTTAGTGTAAGCTATATTAGAAATATCAATAAAACCTCAATATGAGGTTCTTATGGGTATAGTCCCAGAGTGACAGATCAAACATATACTTTATGTTTCAGGCAGGGCAAGTGTATTATACACCGTGTCTATTGTGCTTGTAATTGTCCACGGCTAGCTAAACAGATTAAGCTCTTTTTTCCCGATCCTGAATCAACAAAGCAACAAGAATCAAGAGATTACAATGTGTCGCACAATTCTTCGCTACCGTCAACATCCTTTTCATGCTATGGCATGCTGAGCAGGAAAGCCTTAACTGAACTTGTGAATATCCAGCTGGTTGATGGAATGAGAAACCCTCCAGATGTCCACTGTTTAGTCTCTTATAATGTAACCTCAAGATATTCAAGTGTACATCATGATGAGAGGAAACTGTTGCTTTCAAAGCACTTCCAGTTTCAACATAACTGCCTTTTCTCTAAAAACATTTCCAGGGAAGGCTAGAGTAAGTGTAATGTCTGTTTTACTTTCCAACCAATACATTCACCAAAGTACTGCTGCAAACCAGCAGAGCAACAGATATCATTTTCCCTATACAAAGAGTACTTTGAATAAATGGAAATCGTCAAAGGTGAAGTTTCACATTTTTCATTTATATAGTTTCAGATGAGAATAGTTATAAAATATCTATTGAAAGGGGTATTTTAAATCTTTTTCTTATTTTTTGTGATTTATTTACTGACATATTTCCTGTGAATCTCTGGTAGGTGTCCGAGCTGTGACATTCAGACATATGATAGCCGACATACAGGTCACATCCTTCTCTCCTCTCCGACAGTCTTTATTGAATATATTGATCTTGCTGGGCTCAAATCGAACAGTGACATGGATTCGAACGACACTTCGAGACCTGCAATACAACAATAAAGTAAGACCTTAAAGGAATAAAGGAAGTAGCAACATTGTGAAAAAAAACAATAAAAGCGATTCAGCTTTTCACCTACCAAAGAAGTACTGCTGCTCCCAGGGAACCTACAGCCAGATCCACCAGACCATCTCCGTTCATATCCATCTTACCATGGATACTACGGCCAAAGAACTGCAGACCAGGAGCCAACTGAACTGCTCCAATCCTCTAACAAAGACAGATTCTTGTAAAAATAAAAATCTTACACTACACAAAATCAACTTATAGGGATAGTTCACTCAAAATGAACATTCACCAGTTCATCGTATACTCTCCTGGAATATCATATCAAACCTGTATGACTTTCTTTTTACCACAAAATACAAAAGAAAATATTCTGATGAATGTTGCTTACCCAACAACATTGGCCCACATTGACTTCTGGTGTATGGACACACCACCACATAGACATTTATCAAAATATCTTCTTTTGTGTTCCACAGAAGAAAGTCCAACAGATTGATATGAGGGTGAATAAATAATGACAGAATCCCTTTTAAGCACACCCAAAACACGAAAACACCTTAAAGAAAAGCCCATCTGGATGCTCTTTGATATGGTACCTGTTTGTACTTCCTCAGTATTCTGTTGCGCTGGCTGTGGAAGACATAAATAGCCCCTTTGTTGTCATCCTCTAGCGGAGCACCAACCACTATGTCATTAAATGAATCTCCATTAAGGTCAGGCACAGGGGACAGTGCAGAGCCAAAACGGGCGTTCTGACCATGATCTACGACCTCCAGCGAGCCCTCCAGTATGAAACGTGGCTGACAGGAAAAAAAAAACAAGAGTAAAAGTTCAGCTGTGAGTTACACATGAGGAAAACATTGTGGCATCTGCACAAGCATGATGTGATAAAAATCAGCCTTGCTGCCTCATAAAAGCTGTTTGTTTGTACACCACATTCGGCAGTGGATGGGGAACTTCACATTAAAATAATGTGCAGATGGGATGCATTCAATGAAGGCCCTTAAACTCACAATGTCTTGAAAAAGTGGTTAAAGAACATCCTGGCTGAGGGCACATACACATGAAGAACTGACTGTGCTAGACATTACATACTCATATTTATTACATTCATCCAGTGATCTTTGTTTTGCTTAAAATCTAAAATGTTTTAATTTACATTTGGAATTATAGGAAACAAAAATATGTGAGAATATACTAGAAAATATAATGCAACATTAAATACATTTTAGTGCTTATATTTTTCAGTATATGAAATGCGGCAATTCTTTATTTATTATTTAATAGATCGTAATATGTATTATTCTATATATTTTCAAATATTTATACATGTATACCTGTGATATGCCATCTTTATTATGCAAATATTTTCAGCAAAGGAAAACTTTGACAAGCGCCCATTGTCAGGCATTTTGTTTAAGTTGTTCAATGTCTTACTTCTTCCACAAATGAGTGCGGTTTAGACTGTCTAATTAAAGATAATCATGAGCTTATTTTATGCAATAGTCGTTTATCACAGACTTTAGTTAGTCAATACAACCAACCACTAGGTTTGCAATTCCTGTTGCTCTTAATTTTTTTTAAACAGGCTACAAACACAGAGATTGCTGTGCCACATCATTTTAAATACAAAACAATTTAATAAGTGCACAACTTTGGCAATTTTATTTATCTCATGTAAATGCAATGGTGAATATTTATGCATATGATTGTATATGATACTCCAGACTTCCCAGGGTAAAATACGTAAAATTAGTAAAAAGAACTTCTGTAATATCACTTAAGAAAAAAATCTATATTAAAGGTGAGGTCAGTGAGAAGACATGTGTGCCTCTCAAAATAATAAGTCTCAAATGAGTGGAAAGATTGAGGGAAAGGTGCAAAGCAAAGATGATTCATGCTGGCCAAGTACCCTCCTCCTAAATTCCATCTTTCTCTTTCTGTCTCATTTTCCCCCTCTCTTTGTCAGGAAATATATGGCCATAGACGACAGGCACATGAAATCAGTTGTTTTCTCAGTCTTCCTAAAGAGCATCATATTACAGAAGAAGAGCAGACCAAGAGCACAGACGAGAAAAGCAATGACAAAATGAGTTGTCTTTTCTTAGAGGCCTAAAAACCACCACCCTTCTATATCCACTTTGTCTTGTCTTCAACAAGAGATATAGATGCTTATAGATGCAACTAGAGATACAGAGACTACTGTAGACATATGATACAACTTGTAGTATCCTGGTTAAGACAGCCCGAAATGGTACTTAAGTGCTAAATTAATAAAGATGGACGTCTGCTTCACACACAACATTGCTCTCGCATGTGGTCCAGATTTTTCAATTTATTAGAGTGAGCTTCATGTAATTACATTTCAAAGGGGAAAATATTTTCCCTCTGAGTTCATTGCTCTGTGATGAAGGCTACAGCAGGTGGCAAAAGTCTGCCAGAATTCACGCAAGGCCATTACCAAAGAAGTACATTAATGTAAACCTGGTTCCCTTAGCTTTGAGATAACCGAAGACAGCTGTAGCAATCCTGCAGTGTGTAAGGTGAGAAATAAACAAGATTTAGAAGTGTTTACCTGCTCTGTCACTCTGTAGATATAGACTTTGCCCTTTTCCCATCCTCCACTGAAGAACATGGGTGCAGCCACCAGCAGGTTATCTGTCACTCCGTCACCATCCAGGTCAACTGGAGCGATCTCGCTGCCATAGTAGGACCCGATCTGTACAAACAGATCAATGGATTAAATACATTTTGGGCAGAGAACCTGATAATCGTTTACTCACTCTAAAAATATTGTTCAATGCCTGTTTTTTTTCTGTGAGAAAGAATTTGTTTCAAAGTTTGTTTTGGGACTGTGATGAGAAGCACATGGGTTTGAAGTCTAGACAGTCCACTCACTGCAAATGAATACCAGCAGAGAGGTGCAGTAGAAAAACACATTCGGCAGTTGCTGCTTAGCTTTGCTGCTACAGTTTAAGAACATGCTATTGTTAAGGGCAGAACAATGCTATTACAGGTTTTCAACCACACAAGGTTAAAGAAATTGTGTATGTTGCCCCTACGTGTATTTTACTTGACTGTGTTTTACTGGGCTGCTTGAATACGCCCAGAATAAGATTTTCATTGTATAGTGCAACCGAGTGTTCCCTGTTCATGCGACAAAAAGCTCTTGAAACTTTTAACAATTTAACAATGTAAATTAAAAGAGGCCATTCAACAACATTAACAGCAGAATTGTAACATACAATATAAGCTCAGAAAAATAAATCAAATCATCAGAACGTGAGGGCTTCTGTATAAAGAAGGATGGGTGTCCATATAACCGTGTGCTAGATGTCTTTGCGTGCTTGTTTTTATCCAGTGCATTACCTGCTGTCCCTTCAGTGAGTGTAATATAGTGAGTTCTCCTGTGTTCTTAAGGGTGAAGATGATGACCTTTCCTGTGTGGTTAAACCGTGGAGCTCCTGCTACATATAACTGACCACTGAGAGCTGACACCACAGACGTCACTGTGTAACCTAATAGAGCCAAAGCGTTTATTTTAATACATAAAATATACTATAAACAGATCTAAAACCTGATTAAGGTGCTAACAACTATGTGTTTGCAAGAATTTTACATGAAAAACATTTTGCTTTGTTATATTATCTATGCGAGTACTAACTGCATGGCACTAGTCATGATAGTTCACCCAAAAATGTATATACTGTCATCATTTATTCACCCTCATTTTGTTCAAAACCTGTATGATTTTCTTCTGTACAAAAGAAACACAACAATTGAGTGGTTTTGTTTTAATACAATGAAACTCAATGGTAGGCAATGTTGTTTTGGTTATTTGGAAAGATCTCTTTCTGCAGAAGAAAGAAAGTTATACAAGTCCAGAATGACAAGAGGGTGACTAAATGATGAATCTTCATTTTGGGTTGAACTATCCCTTGTAAGCATAAATGATTTACCCAGGTATGCCCCGTGGTTCTTCAGTTTTTCTGGGAACTCCTGCTCATAGGAGGACTTTGGTGGAACCACTTTACCCTGACGTGTTTCCTTCAGCACAGCTCCATTCCAGTCATAAGCCCCAACAGCTCCCACTAAAATCCCATCCTGCAGACAGAATGTCAACATATCTACAATAAATCACATTCAATTCAGGAAAGTAACTAAAATACCTAATTTCTGTCAACTCAAATGTCATTACACTGCAGCTAGGGGCTTTTAAGGAAAGGATAGATGTCTTTGTGATTTTTTGCCAGGTCTCAAAAATGCTTTTACATCCACTGAAAGCATCTGCAGTAATGGTAGATAAGTAAAGAAATATCCATAAAGATATGTAAAATACTGTAACAACATCCTTGCCCTTTTTTAATGAACTAATACTACATTCATTAACACATTCCATCTTATTTTCAACAAGTGTGAACCTCATTAACAATTTATCTCCTGAATGATGTGTTTATTCTGCTGTAATCTACAGTATGCAGACAGTAGTCAGAATGAGGAAAAACGGGTTGTGAAGCTCATGTTTAGAGAGAACTGAAATTCCTGGGTGGTTGCTTGCACATAAACAAACAAAGATCCGATCCATCACAGGCAAGACAGAACATTCTTACTGAATTGCAGCCCACGGAGAACAGATTTTAAACAAACAAGTTGGTAATCATGAGTTTTTAGGAACAAAATTCACTTTGGCTTGGATCAAACAACCAGAGTTTGGAAAGAGTAAGAAAGCTCCCTGTACTGTGTGCCATTGTGGAGAGAGCTCGTGCTTCATGCTGTACACACTAATGAAGAATTTGCTCAAAAATGTAAAATTGCCGATGCCCGTTTTGCCTTAGAAGTATCACCAAAAAAACACCATCACCTTTTTCCAGTCAATCCTTCACAAGTACAGCAGAACCAGCATACTGGTCCAGAGCAGAGCTGCCAATAAACATCTTGTAAGCTTAATTACTTTAATTCAATCAGATGATCAGATGTCAGCTTTCCAGTAGCTCAGTGGTTAGAGCTTAGCACTAGCATTGCCAAGGTCATGGCTGTAACAAGACCAGATGGTCATTAGAATGAGGACGCCAGCAGGTAAAGTTTCTGGGATAATTTAATGACATGTGCACATTCAACAAGTCTCTTCGGGAATCAAATCAGTTAAGTATCTAAAGAAATCATAACAGAAATATCTTCAGAAATCATATCAGGTAAGAATCTTAAGAAATCAGGTCAGGTACGCATGTTTAGAATTCATATCCTTTCAGGCCACCAACAGTTTTAGTTACTTCTTTCTCAGGTAAGTGTCTCCAGGTAATCGGCTTCAAAAACTCAGTAGCAGGTATTCCACGGGACAAACGTTACAAAACAACAGGATACAACAACGCTCAACAAAGTACAAGGTGAAACAGTCCGACTTAAATAGTGTGACAACCAAACAGTGAACAGGTGTGACGAATTGGTAATCAAAGATGGCGGGTGAAGTGCGCGGGGCCTGATGGGTAATGTAGTTTTCAAAAGTCCGGGATTGAGAACGGTCATAAACCGAAAGGGACGGCGATCTCGGGGGCGTGGTCTGATGAGCGGGCGTGCTTATAATGGCTTCCAGATCAGGGATGGCACATACTCCGATACAAATGTATAGTATAACGCAATGTAGATAAAAGCTTCTGCCAAATGCGTACATGTAATAATACAGCTAGTGAATGCAGTGCTGGGTGTATCTAGTTACCAAGTAATTAGTCACTGTAATTTAATTATTTTTCACTTGGAAAAGTCAAGTAAGGGATTACTAAATGTTTTCCTGTTATTTAAATACAGTTTCTTGATGTACACTAAATACTTTGTGTAATATGCGTGTGCAATTGTGGAATTGAAATCAAAATTCTGATTAAAATCTGTGCTTTAATGTATCCTTCTCACATTTGTAACACTTTGGTCAGTTAATAAGCCTACTATTTTATGTCGTTTTATATTATTTATTTGAATGAATCAAAATAGCCGTTTCATGTCTATCCTTGAATCACTTAACTAATCAAGGTTGATATAGGATATAGAAAGTAATAAATGTAAGTTATTAAATACTTTTTGGAGAGAGTAATTTAAGTACAGTGATCTTATTACACTATTGAATATGTGATTAGTAGCTAGTAATTATTTACTTTTTCAGAGTAACTTATTCAACACTGAGTGAATGTTGTCATGTTTCTCTTGGTTTAGCGGCAGGATCATGACAAAGTCTCATGTTAAATTCAAAATCTGAAATGATCCATTGCTTGAACCGGCTCTCTGGTTAAGCCTTCAAACTATCAGTATTTTGCCCCAGTGTGCAGCTTTACTGAATGCCCAGAACAGATGTAACTGTACATAATGTTTAGTTTAATGGAGAAAGAGAATTTCACAAAATAATGTATGTCTACGCAGAAGCTTCATTATATTCATAAAATCTAAACAAATCAAATCAAAGTCATAAATTTAAGCTGACAAGGATAAAATTAAACAAATAATATAAAGAAAGTCAAACAAATGTAGAACCATGAGTGTAAAATTCAGATGATTTAGACATGGAAACAATCCACTTTCGGGAACACCATCTGTTTTCTCAGGGGACGATTTTCTCCTAGAATGCAAACATTCTTTCCAACAACTTATCCTTCCTCTCAACATTAGAGTTTCTTTTGTTGCTAATCTTGTTCCAGGCATCCAGAAGGCTGAGGGATTGGATTTCCATTCATCACAATGTCCATCTGGAGTTTACCTATCTGTTTCTTCCACAAAAAGAAAACGTCTATATATATATATATATATAATTCCCACGGCAGGTTGCACTTGCCTGCATAAGATGGAGTGGAAAATCGGAGCGGTTGCATCAGCACACTGAGCACTCTGGACAGAGATTAGTGATACAGTTGGGAGAAAGCTGTGGATGGACTCAGGGCCATTAGGTACAGTTTTGACTGTAATTTGGATGGAGTGTGGCAGACAGCCTGCCAGAATAGCAGGTACAGTATGGGAGTGTCTCTGAAGAGGATATGCTGGTGAACAAGCCAGCTCTGGCAACCATATCAACAATAGGTTTCTGACAGAAATGTACAAAATATTTTTTTCTTTACTGCTGAGGTGTAGCTCCTACTCTTCCTTCCACAATAATCCCTTCACTGAGAGAGCCTGAGCCAAAATTTCACTTCTTTGTGATTTTCAAAGATGGATGACTTTCTTTCTTCCCCAGAACACAAAAGAAGATATTTTGAAGAATGTTAGTAACCAAACAGCACCGGCACCTATTCACTTCTATTGAATGGACACAAAACCAATGGAAGTGAATGGGGGCCAGTTGACAACGTTCTTCAAAATATCTTCTTTTGTGTTCTGTGGAAGAAATAAAGTCAAACAGATTTGAAATGACAAGAGTTGCATATATGATGACAGAATTTAAATTTTTGAGTGAACTATGACTTTAAAGTAAAGCTTTTATTCTAATCTCACCCACCTTGTGTTTTCAGAATAAAAAAAAAACCAAAATGTAGACAGAGAACTTCTCATTTACGACTGGTCTCTGATGGGGGGAACGAGAAGTTGTGTCGTGACAGAAGTGCATGCTGTTAGAAATTGTTCTATTAGACACCTCGGTCCGCTACCAAAATGCCCTGGGGAAGTCACGGACAAGCGGACGAGTCCAGTAGAAATATCTCGTCCAGAGATGAAGAATGATCGCCAGTTCCGAAGAATAAAAGGTGAATGAATGGGCACGCCATCTTCCTTTTATACCGGTACGCAAAGGGCAGAGACTGGCATGCCATGCCATTCGCCAAGTTCATTGGCCTTTTAAAAGTACAATCAGAGATGATAGATTCTCAAGTTCAAACCCCATTCTGTCTCGATACAATGTTAGGAAAAGGGAACTTACAGAACAGACTGATGGACACAAAGACTCACCTCCACTACGTGTGTTGAGAAGCCAGCCTGAGACATCTGTAGACCAAATGCTGTCCCATTCTTGCTGGTCCCTGCAGACAAAGACACCTAATAAGAAATGTTGCCTTGTTTTTGAGAACAAAAAACTAAATTGAGACGTTTATGCAAAAACATTTGCCATTAGGGTAAAAAACTTTGTACTATAAAATTGTATGCCATTCTGCTTCTCAAATAAATCTTAGGCTGTTTATATTTATAGGAAAAGAGCAAGAGTCATGATATATTTCATAGAGATGTGGTATAAATTTTAACATTTGCTCCAGTAAGATTTACAGTGTAATGCTGGGCAGAGATGTAAACATTTTATAGACTGATGTATCTGGCTTTATTATAGATATGATGCAATGTGGTGCTTTTGCAGGCGATCGTGGTAAAAACGTCTAACCCTCTAAACTAAAGATCCTCTCTCCAAGAGCGTCAACAATGTCCTTCAAAGCTGCTTCATCGGTCACGTTGAAGAAATGTTTATCGTCTGGGTCACTGGCAATGTACTTGATCTCCTTGAGGAATGCTTCAGGGTTAATGCCTCTGCGGTTATAGTAGCCCAGTACCTGTAATAAGAAAAGCTCCCATCATTAAACATGATTATTTTTTCTGAACGTGAACACAAACCAACAGCTCAAATGTAAAGCCCAATAAGTAGGTTCAAAGCACTGGGCCCTTGTCACCAGTTTTACTGGTGCCAGCATCTAAATGTGACCTCAAAGATTTCCAGCCCAAGTAAGTACAGTATGCCCATTTTAAAAATGGGTCGCCTAATCATCTCAGCAAGAGACTGGGAATCAGATCAAGGGCCAAACCAAAGGAAAAACCAAAAAACATGCCAAAGAAAGAAAGCAGAAGGGAAAGAACTGTGAGCAAAGAAGGCGGGACATACTGCAATGGCATATCGGGTGATTCCCTCTTTTTCGCTTTCCTCGATGACATGCTGCAGATCAGGGCTGTCATGTGATTCACCGTCTGTGATGACAATCATGACCTTCTTGGCTCCTCTTCTGCCTCCCTGAGTAAAGGCATGTGTGCTGTAGAGATTTCAATAATAAATAATCACGTGTTCTGTAAACTCGGTTGATAAACATACAGTATGCAGTACAGTGTTGTCTCAGATGATGCTTTAAAAAACATTTTGAACACCATAGTTTTGACTATGATAGATAAAATAACAATTGTAGTCTATAATTCCCCAGAACTGTTTGCTTTCCTACATTCTTCGAAATATCTTTTGTGTTCAACAGAACAAAGACATTTATTCAGATTTGGAACAACTTGAGGGTGAGTAAATTAAGAAAGAATTTTCCTTATTGGGTGAACTACAGTACTCCTTTAAATAGAAAACGCTCGAAGGCGTTTTAATATTAATATATTAGATAGCTTTTATTAAGCTGGTGTATTAGTTCCAATGTGCCAAAATGTTTATGTATGCGTGCACAATACCGTGCAATATTGATTCCTAGTGCAGTGTTGGTCTCTTCTCCTCCTCGCTGACCAATCTTACTGGCGGCTTTAACCACATCCTCCACAGAGCGGAAGTCATTCAGCTGAAATTCAGTTACCACCTTTTCCCCATACTGCACTACTCCAACCTGCACAGTTTTAAATCACATGATTCACTTCACATGACAAAATTAAAGACACATATTGTTCCACACACAGCAGTTTTGAAAGTCAAACACACCTGAATCTGTCCTGGTCCGACATGAAATTTCCTCAGGATGTTAATGAGAAAATCCTGAACTTCATTCCAGGGGTAGATTGAATTTGAACCATCCAGGACTATCACTATGTCCATGTATGTCTCACACCCTGACAGAGAAAATCAGATGAAAAAGATAAAACCACCAAAAGACTCAAAAGCATAATTTTAAGGTGTGTAATGTGTAATTTTTGGGGGGATTTATAGACAGAAATGCAATAATATGTCTTTAGGGGTGTATACAAGATCAGCAGACTCGGTTGCCATCTTTAAAAAACGCATCTCTTCCGTCGCTGATTGATTTTTCCTAATTCTCTTCCCTTTCCTTCTTTAAAAAATAAATACATAAAAAATAAATAAATAAAAAATAAAAAAAACTTACTAACCTCACTATTCTTAGCTTTGTATACTGTGCTAGGCTTTAATGGACTAGTTTGATGCACTTATGTATTTTGTGGCCTATGTTGTTATAATTGCTTCCAATTGTTTCCTCATCTGTAAGTCGCTTTGGATAAAAGCGTCTGCTAAATGACTAAATGTAAATGTGTATAAAGAAGAGTTATGATTTTATTACCTTCGAATTAGCTATTTCTATCTATATACACCTCGGGTCCTTTCATGAAATTCACCATGTTGTTTCTACAGTAGTCCTAAAGGAAATGTTTGTTCTAGGACACATTTCGTCAAAGAAAATGAACACATCCTTCGGCAAAGAAGCGAAAACGTGACGACATCTTAGTCCTGTGTCAGCCAACATAGTGCTTCGAAAGGGAGGGGTGAGCGAATGAGCTGTTTGTTGCAATTTGGTAGCAATTCGAAAACAGACTGACGCTAAATTTCATACAACTTAATTTGATTAATTTTAATTCATTAATTTTCATACAACCTTAAGCGATTCATTTAGAAAATCAAGGTCTGTGATTATTTCACAAAATATAAATAGATAATTTTCTTTTAAAAAAGAATGATTCCACATTCAATTGTCCAGAAATGGTGAGGGCCAAATGCACATTAAAAGACCCTGGTTATGGCAGTAAATGGAAACATGAAGAATAAAGAAAAAATAAAGAAATGTCACTAACACAAGTCTGCCCTAGTTAAATCAAGTAGCAAGCAGAGCGTACAGGTGCATTATGCTTACTTTGGAAGGCAGGAGCGATAGTGCGGGAAAACTTGAAACTGGCATTGACTCTGGAGCAAATTCCAGTGCTGTAGTATGAGCTGCCGCATTCGTAGGACCATAGAGGACCACAAGCCTATGAATGATAAAAAATAACCAATAATATATGCATATTTCCTCAAGGAGAATTACATACAAAACACATGTGACCCTGTCTGTGAAATCCAGACTAAAGTCTCAGGATCTCATTATGAGATTTGGTTGTATGTTTTATTTATATAGCACATTTAGAAAAAGAACTTGTGTGTTCCAAAGTGTTAAAATAGAATAACCAAAATTAATACAGCAAAAAACATAAAACAACATGACATACCACAAGACCATCAAATATAGACTCTCACACCAAATGCCCTCCTAAAAGTACTTTAGAATGATTCAGTGATGCACAACATCTGATTTCCAGTGGCAGGTCGTTCCAGAGATGGGGTGCCGCAACCAAAAAGCGGTCTCCTTTGGACTTTAAGCGGGATTTCGGAATCTTTAATAGGAGTTTGTCGTGGAATAAAACTGGATCATGTTGGATCATCAAAGTTTGACTTCAACCATACATTTTAACATGACCTCAATCAGTATTCAAATGTATAAATGTAATATTTTCACAGGATGTTCTTTATATTATTTTATGCACAAAACACAAAACAAATTCAGATGCATTTTCACAAGCAGGGTCACAAGACTAATATATACGTGTGTATGTCCAGTAAGCACTTTTTTGGACTCACCACAAAGCTGTTGTCTTTAGGGTTAGAGGAAAGAGTCATTCCAAGCCTCATCCTTTCCTTGCGCTCTGAGACATTTGTCAAGGATATCCTTCCTTAAGGAAATAAATGGATGGAGTTACAAACGTGCAAGCAAAATATGAATCTGAGTCTAAAATCACACCACAATCCATATGTGGCTTCTCCACAGGACTTCCTATAACCATAAACATATTTGTTAATCCTGTCTAGACATTCTGACTTTATCTGCAGTGTTTATCTCATCTACTACATGTGTGCATCTGTACACATGTAGTACATATTGAAGTTGGGAGAAGGGCCTTATCTGCACACAACGCTACATAAAATACAAATACCACAATGCAGATGTGTTCTGTAGAGTGAAGAACCCAGATGTGCACATGCAAACTCTATTAAGATCAATGTGGTGCCCCCATTTGGTTTTCACAAGGCATGCCTGGTAACACTTTAACCAAACCGCAACTCTACCCCTTATTTAACTAATTATAGAAGCTTTGTGAAGTAATTATTTAAGACAGTTTATTTTAAAGACGTTATGTTAATTATATATCAAGCAATTACAATTATTGCCATACCAAGATTGAGTTTGGTGCAGCTGGGCCCTCCAGATCTTCTGCTTAGCGGACATTTGTATACGTCTCCTGTCTGATGCTGCCCATTTGTTTCCAGTGGGGCTCCTACCAGTAACCTACAAACATCCACAATCGTATAAATATTATTACTGACATTCCGCAACATTCAACGGCGTAGACATACACTATAAGCACAACGCAGATGTGTAATTCACTTTCCTGTAAGAAACACAACAGCCGGAAGCTTGTTGACTTAAGCTCCCTTTGAAAACACCACCGTGTAAGGAGGATAGAGGAAGTGAACTAGCAACAGATGACAGGTAAGTAGAATCTACTGGCACAGGAATGTTTAAACAGGTTCAGTTAGATGTTGACGTCTGAGGTAATAGATTAACGGAGGCTTACAGGGCGGTTAGGTATGCAGCGTGCCGCTGAGAGCTGTTTGTGTGCCTGTTGAAATTTGCGCACATGTACACTGTGACCCAGACTGACTTAATGCTTCGCTCCATTAACAGCGGCTTGACACGTAATACTGCTCCTGCATGGAGCAACCAGGGATACGCATCAGGTAGGGTACCTCTTATGGAAGCAGCATTCCGTTTTAAAAAAGCACAGATCGTCACTTTCTCTTAGCAGCCTCAAAGGCCACAATTATCCAGTTATAGATCACCAGACATTCTTAAACGCAGCATCATGGGTGCTTCAGCTTTCCACTGTTTATGTTAAAGACACAGAATTCCTTTGTGTTGACAGTCATCTCAGGGGAAAGAGAAAACAACCTTGACTCCATTGTAGATGTCAGAGGCAGGCCAGGATAAGGCCTTAAAGGGATAGTTCACCCAATAAAAAGTGTTGTTATTATTAGTGTTGCATTTACTCACCCTCAAGTTGTTCCAAACCTGTATACATTAATTTGTTATGCGAAACACAAAGGAAGATATTTGCAATGTAACCAAACAGATCTCATCCCTCATTAACTCCCATAGTATTTATTTTCCCTACTATTGCAGTAAATGGGGGATGAGAACTGGTTGGTTATTGATATTCTTTAAAATGTCTTTCTCTGTGTTCAACAGAACAAAGAAATTACACAGGTTTGGAACAACTTGAGGGTGAGTAAATGATGACAGAGTGTTAATTTTTGGGTGAACTATCACTTTAAATGTCACTAAACTTTATAGTTAGTATCTAGGACAACGATATGATGGTATCAGATGTAAAGTACTAATGAGTGACAGTAAAACGGGGGAAACAAAAGTCCATTGACAGCAAAAAACTTGAGCCATTTTTATGATCTGTGGGTTATTGGTCTGCATTTTTTCAAAGAGTGGCTCTCTTGTAAAATGCTAAATTTTCTCAAGAGCGGCACTCACTCAGAGGCTACTTAATCTTTTCTATAAACTTCAACAGTAATCTTAAACAATAGGTTTCGTTATTAACTCATTCTTTAAAAGCATGCTGGGTATAATTATTTGGAGTCATTGCATATAAATCTTCATGTCTGTGGTTTAAGGTTATATGCACTATAGGTTTACAAAGCATTCTGTGTGTTAAAGCCAAACTGACAAAAGCACTGTTCAAATCTCACACACGCCAAACATGAGCACATCTTAAGCTGATTCTGACGGGTTGTAGAGGTTAATTCTCTACACAGCAGCAAAATTCACTCAGGAAGAGCGTGATTCAGGGAGTTGATATCTGACACTCGTTTATTGCAGATCCAGACCTCCACGAGTGTTCTACACAAGTCAGGGGTCACCACCACGGGCCCCTCAACTTGCAAATATTTCTGTGTTTGGCAAGCGTTACCAGTGAAAATCTGAATGTAACTTTCCTAACATAAAGACTTCACTGTTATGCTAAATGAAAGACACCCACGGGCCTTTTATAGTGTAGGAATTAAAGGGACAGTTCAGTTAAGAATGAAAATTCTCTCATAGTTTCACCCTTGAGCCATTCCACAACCATAAGAGCTTTATTTATCTTCCAAACACAAATTAAGATGAGGTCACGTGCTCTCATGGACATGGAAGAGAATGTTATTGAATAGTCACCATTTTTGTTTTATTGCACAAAGATTTCTTGTCGCTTCATAGGATTAAAAGTTGAACCATTGTACTCTGTTGAACCATTTTTTTCTTAATGATGTCTTAACTAACTTTCTGTGCTTTCAGTGTAGGTGGCATTGCTATCTTTGGTGATTTCCTTATTCTATCACTTTACAGATCAAAAAGGCATTTGTTTTCAATAAAATTGATGTAAGGCTTAAAATTCATTTTTATTCCGAAAGTTTAGGTTTAGGGTAGGTGTAGGTGTAGGTTTTTAATATCTCTAACTTGCCATCATTTTAATAATTTTTAGAAATATAATGATTTACACTCTGTTATTATTGCAAAATGTTTAAATAATACTGAAGTGCAAATAGAAACGTTATCTGCCACTATTTATAAATACCAATAGCATCTAACTACTATTTCTATTTAATCTAAAGAAAATACAGCTATATTTGGTTAGTGTAAATAGCATATCGCTAAGGAATGCTTTTTAAACTTGGTGCAAATAGCCGCTGTCATAATTTTCTTTAATGGTTGAACAAAGATAAAGATATTTGGATGAATGCATGTAACCAAACAGTAATTGAATCAAATTGACTACCATAGTAGGAAAAATTGCAAAATTGCAAAAGTGTCACGGAACGGTTTGCTGTCGTACATTTTTCAAAATATCTTCTTTTGTGTTCAACATACAGAAAATGTATTTTAAAAAGTAATTTTTCTGTGAAAATGAACATTTTGGTTACAAGCATTCTTCCAAATATCTTTCTCTTTTCATAAGAACAAAGAACTTTATACAGATTTGAAACTCGAATGTGAGTAAATGATGTGTTTTATACTTGTACAATGACTTGAGGGTGAATTATTATTGAGAGAATTCTCATTCTGTCATAAGAAGCATTGATGTTTCAACTAGTCAGCCTAAATAGATAAATTTAGTGTCCATAAACAGTTTGACAGCAGTCTGAAATGTGCATGATATAAGGAAATAAGCTAACATATAAAAACCAACACACGACATCAGCTTAAAGTTCATAAAAATATTTTCAAAAGCCCCTGGAAATAATTTTCACAGAAAGAGTGCAGACTGTGCACATACTTCCACTGCCATTAATATAGTGATTATTACTGGTGTTATAGCAGCCTTTGGCTGCACACTTCACGCTGGAGTTCAGTTCAGGACACAGTCACCTAAATAAAAAAGAATGAAAGAAAAAGAGATGAGCATGAGAATGAGAATGGAGACTATTGTTGCAATGATTTAATGGTCTAGCCAAACTTCCACAGCAGTGACACAGTGAGCTGTTTTAACAATCAGACTCAAACTCATTAGTATTTTTTCTGTGGCGGGCAACAAAGGGGCTAATAGCTCAGAATAAAAGAGCCTTGAGAATACACAATCCTTTACACATGCAATCTGCCACAAAACTCTGCACTACCAGCCCAAACTCTCTGGAAAAATCAGAGGGGAAAGGCAAAATCATCAATGAGGGAATGTTTTTCACATTTGGGGAGTAAGAAGGTACTGTGGTGCCAGGGTCTTTAGAAGTGTCAGTGAGTGCAGTGACATGCTGTTTCATCAAGCTCATGTACTGCACGCTGGGAGAGAAAGCGAGAGGTGCACCACAAACTTTTTATCTTTCTTAAACCGCAGCCTGTGACTAAGTGAGTTATTGAGTGCAAACAACATGCTATACTCCATGATTTTGAAAAATCTTTTGGAAATTATTTTCCCATAAATATCTGTTCTGCTTTGAGTGATTCTCAGACACATTCACATTTTCAGTATCTTGTCCAATACAAATAAATTAATTGATAGAAAGAAAGAAATGACAACAGTGTGTGTAAATACTGTGCTAGGCTTTAATGGACTAGTTTTGGAACTAAAACTAAACTTTGGATAAAAGCGTCTGCCAAATGACTAAATGTAAATGTAAATAATGAAAGATTTGAACTATGCCTTTAAAGCACTATTTCTGTGAAGCTGCTTTGACAGTACACTATACTGTATGTAATGTGAAATGGTTTAAATACAACTAACATGATGGTTTGCGAGTCGATTTCAGATGAATCTATTGATGATGACGAGACTTTCACCCCCCTGCTGCCTGTGGAATTCAGAGCTAACAGCACACCCAGAGGTCACAACTCAGCAAGGAATTCCAACTGCAACCTCTCGAAAAATAAACAGACTGTGTGTATGTTTTATGTTTAATGTGTCTGCCTGTGTCCACGCTTGTCTTTACGTCAAATCCAAAGGATAGATCCTGACAATTCTATGAGTTTCCAAATGTTAGCTCTGGCCACCCAGGGAAAATATAGCACTGGCAGCCAAGGAGACTTCTGGAGAAGAGCTCAATTTTACTGGATATTTATGAAACATTATTTTATGAACATCAATAAAAATGTATCTCTGTGATAAGGTCATTGCTGTTGGTCATTACAATGGAATTATTTAACTTAAAGGAGGGGTTTAATAAGCCGGTTCTGCCAATCTTATGTTAAGCTCGAGTACCTGTAGAGAAGTATTGCGTTCTTCATATCTCTGAATGGTGTTTAATTTTCTCACATTTACAGAAGACAGATACAGCTGTACGATTATTTCCGAAGAAATATGGGCAGAGGGCAGAGCTAAAGACGAGTATGCGCAGCCTCTGCGTGATGACCGCCAGCTGTTGCATGGATGTAAATACTGTAAGTAGCTTTGCCGCTATTTTAATATCGTATAAGTCACCATTCATAATGTCTTAATTGCCTTCTGTATTTGCCAGTTTTTAAAATGTGCAATGCATGTAGATGTATCATTACATAATCCCAAAGAGACTGTACATCCGCAGTGTGTGTTATTCATAGTTAGAAACATTTATGGAATTTACTGTAATGCTCATATTGGACATGCATCGCTTGTGAAATCCCACGTAAAAGATTACAACACAATTGAAATCCTGTGCCATACCAGTATACATTGGTAAGACTTTAAAAAGCCATAATTTCATATACATTATTGTAGTGAGGTAGGCAGGACTAGAGCCGGGATTCGAGGCCGGTGTGTGAGTGATTACAAGCATCAGCTGGGGGGCGGAAGAGCCGAGAGCGGCCACCGCCTGCCTTAGGCCGGAGCCTGCCTTAGGCCGGAGCCTGCCTTAGGCCGGAGCCTGCGTCCATCTGCCCAAGGGGGAGGACCAGGGGACAGGGGGCCACTACTGTCTCCCTACAAGAGGAGCCACCGCCGGCCGCCAGGGGGAGTGAGGTCTAGCGCTCTAGGCCACCGCAAGGCACCGCGAAGGAGAGTACCCCGGCTGGTTGAGGGCCGAGTGGCAGCATGTCGGGGGAACCGGACTAGATTTTTTTCTCCCCTCTCTCATTCCCGTTGCTCGGAGTGCTACCGTATCCATTCCCTAGTATCGTCGGTGCATACCCCCAGGTGATAGTCCGCTGAGGCTGGGCGACCCCCACCCTGAGGGAGGGGGGGATTACGCACAGTATCGGGGTACCCACGGCCTGTGAGGGGCGATGGGGGTATGTAGTGAGGTAGACGGGACGAGAGCCGGGATTCGAGGCCGGTGCGTGAGTGATTACGTCTCGTTTCACAGAGGAGATTGGGAGCATAAGAGGACAAATGACCAGACCGTCAGTGAGAGAGGACCAGGCCTGGACTTTATGTTATGTGTCTAATTACGTTTGATTTTATGATTTAAAAATCTATTTTATGTTCGTCTATTTTCTTGTTACATTTATAATATCATAGAAAGTAACGCTTTGTATTTTCAATTTTAAAACTATGAAATGGCTTACTGCTATCGTGACCGGTCCAAATAATCCTGTTGTTTACATTACATGCAATGAGACGCTGATTGCTAACAAAACAGAGATATTTCACAAAGTGTTACTTGCCGGCTGTGGTTCAGACTCCAAAACGCTCCCAATTTTATTGTTGGCACCGGTTTGAGAAACAATCGTCTTCTAAATGACGTTCACAAACAAAAACATTTACTGTCCGGGAAATACAAACTCCATCCACTGCTGTCATGACACCGGGTCCGTTGGAAAACTGAACAAGGCTTTTTCCCCCTCACATTCAAAAACACACCTCTTAGGTGTCATTATTAGCTCTATTAGCTAAAACAACTACGATACACTATTACGTGAGGTGCTCACCACAGCTTCTCCAGGAAGGAAACACTCTAAAGAGTTTATAGTACCACAATAGAAAGAGAGAGAGGGTGAAATAAAGTATTTGGGATTAGCTGCATTTAATGGGATTACAAACAAGTGAGGTTTCTGCACTGGCCTTAAAGTCAATGCTTTTAAGATTTGAAGAGGACAGTTTCTTTTGCAGAAACTCCAACACTGAATCAATCTGGCAGTGAATTGGGTCTGCGTGGTGTACCATGCACCATCTTTCAAAAATGCTCCATCTAAGGGCGTAGCTCCTTCTAGTGGAGGGAGCCCTAGCACTTAGAATAGTCTCTACTACTTCGGGCGGAAGCCCAGCATCTCTCAGTTGGTCCCCTTCAGGGGCCAGGCATGGAGATTTCAAAGCTCAGGACGGGGGTGAAGTATCGCCCCGTGTGCTTGAGACAGGAGATCTCTCCTGACTGTGATAGCTCATGGCGTGTCGTCGAGGAGGGATACTAGGTCAGAAAACCAGATTCCGGGTGGCCAACAGAGAGCTATCATTAAGAGGCGAGGCCCCTGTTGACGGACCCTAGCTAGGACTCCCGGGAGCAGAGTTATCGGAGGAATCGTGTCCAGACCCAGGGAAGCTGGATGACTCAGGGAGAAGTAGAGGGAACATTGTGCTGTCTCCTGTGTAGCAAAGAGGTCCACCTCTGCTTCGTAGAATCTTTCCCAGATTTGTCTGACTATTTCGAGGTGGAGTTTCCATTCCCCGTTCGTCATAGCTTGTCTGGACAGCAAGTCTGCTCCCACATTCATATGCCAGGGAGGGACAAGAATTTGTCCTCTGCCCAGGGTAGGATCTGCTGGGCCAATTTGTTCAGGTGCCGCGACTGCAGCCCACCCTGGTGATTTATGTACGAGACTACTGACGTGTTGTGCGGGTGACAAGGCTAGGCCGAATGGAAGAACCCAATACTGGTAGGCTTCGCCCACGAAAGCGAACCTCAGGAATTTCCTGTGTTGTGGCAAGATCTCTATGTGAGATTATGCGTCTTTGAGATCGATCGTCACAAACCAGTCAATTGAATGCAACCCCCCATCCTTCCTGGGAACTAGAAAAAATTTGTTTCTGTTGTCAACAGATGTGCTTGCTCCGGTTGCACGGAAGTGGAGACCGTCATTCGGCATCCTGAATTGTGGCAGGAGATGACGGAACATTTAGCATTTTTGAGACTGCTAATCTCCGAAACGGCGGTAGTGGCTGAGATTGCAAAGTGGCCCTGTGAGGGTGCCGAAGAGGAGCCTATAATTTCTCCCTGGGGGGGCACACCCGAGGTGACCTGAGGGCCACGGTGGGCTGCTCCCCTGCCTCTTTGAGGGGGGCATTATTCGCCACACTCTGCTTGATGACTTCACGCCTCCGGAAGACCGGACCCACCCGAGACTGTGTGCCTGGTCGGGAACTGGTTCGGAGTGGGTAGCCGACACTCCAGATGGTTGAACACGACGGGGGAGATATCTAACAAATGCTTCCTCGTGGTTTATCTCCTCCCGGAACCTGGCCAGGACTACGGTATTAGCCGCATCACCAATCAGTTCAGAAGGTGAGATCGGGGCATCAAGGAGCAATGCACGGTCCCGATCCTTGATGCCATGAGGTTCAGCCATAGGTGTCTTGATGGTGCGGGCCGTTCTGCGAACGCCGTTTTGTCAATCACCCCGTCAGTGGTATGGATGTGTCGTCACTTTACCATGTGAACACCACGTGAGCACGCTGGAGCGCACCCTCATGGGTGGCAAAACACTCCAAAATGACTGCTCATCAGGAAACGCAATTCCGTGCAACATTTCATTGTCCAGGGAAGACCATGCTGTTGAAGCATAGGGAAGTCATAAGGATCACCGTCAAGTCCAGCTGCTTGTAATTTCAGCAAATAATTTCATGTTTAAGTCCCGGTTTCTTTGTTTCTTTAATTATTTTATACATTCAAGGTCTCTCTTGTCACACAGTCAACATTCCGGTTCATACCCCTTTGATGAAGACCCTGCGTCTACAGCGACTGCTACCTCAGAAGTAGTTTAGAGTCCACTCACTCCAGTCAAGCGTATGTCAAAACACTTAAGTCACTTCACTGAATGAGCAGGAGTTCTGCCCAGAGCAACAAACTACATGATAAATAACCTGAACTGTAAGAGTGAATGTATTGTGAGTTTTCCACACTCAGGGGTCGTAAGAAAAGCAAGACTCCATTACTTTCTTGGATATAACATTCTCCTCTGAGGATCTGCTAATCAAGATATTTCCTGAGTCAGACATCAGTACACACATGCACAAGTAAATAGCCAGCAGTGTTACAGTGTCCAGAGCATTCCTCCTCTTCAAATGATCTGAAGTAGCCTTACCGCATAATGACGATTAGCTACTGTCTGCAGCCAAGTCCTGTGAAACCCTTTTCCTCTCCTATCGCCTAAAGTCATGCCAGCACAAACACACCACAAGGTCCCTAGTGTCTTTCTCCAACACACACACACAGAAAGAGGTGAAGAAAAAAGATTGGGAATTGCCAGCAGCAGAAATATTATTGAATTTCTTATCTTACATTACAACTTAGGTGTAGTGTATGAATATGCGTGTCTGTCTGGATGTGTTCTGTATATATTGTGCTGGCTGTATATTTTCTCATGAATCACCCGTTCATAGCACACATCTCCAAGAAAACGATACACACGAATACACGCTTCTCAAGGCATACACAAATTGCACACACTGAAATTGTATTTTGGCCTGTTAATGGCTCCCAGATGCAGTGTGAATGGGGATAGAGACAGAACGGGTGTCTGTTTGGCAGCCGTTCACTTTAGAAAGTCTTTGTTGATATCACCCCGCATCAGTCTATAGCTAAACTGACAACACACACTCACATTTAAAGTACATTCCAAGCAATTTAGTTATTATCTGGGGAATGTGAGGTAGAGATATTATTTTCAGGACCTTACAGTACGCAGAATGGGAAAATGTATCATTATAAAGTATAACAGATAACACTCCCATTGGAAATGCTCTTGTATTTCATACAACGAAGAGTGGCACTTGGTTAAGTGATATGACAAAAAGAGGTAAATGATGGACAGGTGATTGTCATCAGACAAATTCACAGATATATTCACAGCCAACTCTCATAAACAATTTTACACAACTACCTCCAAATCATCACACGTAAATGTATTTGCGACGAAAACATCCTATCGCTAGCATTTTCATTAATAGTTATGTAATCGTATATAACCTTCGTCTGTAAAACAGTATGTTTTAGGAGGACGGGGGGTAACAGGATAAGATAAAAGGGAGCTTCTTACCACTTCTCTCCCCCGGCCGTGTGTTGTTGGACAGTGTAGCCAAACTGCGTCTGCCTGGGCCCCTTTATGATCCTGTGACTACTGGTGTCAATGTTAAAACAGTCATGGAACCCTGTAAACAGACACAAGCAATTCAAATATCAGGCATCTGTGATGTGTTTGGACATATAACTGCATTTACTAGCACTGGCAGTAGGTTCTAGGATCATTGGAGCTCCAAGGAACCCAATTTACAGTGACTGATGAGTTGCTGCCAGCACTAAAGTCTTTAACAGTAATCATACATGTTAACTACACATCTTGACTGTTTCCAGACATCACACAGACTGCTAACTTGATATTTTTTCATGTTACGCTGTGTTTTATATCCTTCAAATACATTTTATTAACTTAGAACAAACAGTAGCTGGCTGAACAGCAATGAGTAGCCTTGTAAATGAATTTTGCATTCTGAGTTTAAAGGTCTATAAAGGTGTGATGCTGAAATCTATTTGTTAAATGGATAGTTCACCCAAAAATGAAAATGATTTACTCACCCTCTTGTCATTTTAAACCTGTATGATGTGTTCTTCTGTGGAACAAAAAAGAAGATATTTTGAAGAATGTGGCGGTACCCATTGACTTGCATTAGTATTGTGTCTGTACAATAGTTGTGAATGGGTGCCGCCATTGGTAATCAGCATTCTTCACAATGTCTTCTTTTGTGTTCTGCAGAAGAAAGAAACTCAGAAATACAGATTCAATTCTGAAAACAGAATTCACTTGGTACATGTCTATGAAGATGTCTTTCTTTACACACAGCATAGTTAGACTTTTGTTTATGTTAGGACCTTCTTGGTCACTGGTGTAAATTGAATTAACAAACACTTCCATGTAGGTCCTCCGCTGAAGCTCCTTTAAAATCAGTCTAATGCTCATGATCACTGAGAAAGCCGACCAACCTGACCCCCTCCAACTCTGTCAACAGACTCTAGTGTGGGAGACACAGGACCATTGAACCTCATCATAGATGAGACTAAACAATTAAGCTGTCAATCACCACAAGAGGCTTGACTTTCTGTCAGTCAAAATGTAAAGTAGGGGTGTTATGGCTGACTGAAAGAAACAATGAAACAGATCCAATTTCAGTCACAAGGCAGGGTACAGTAGTAAAATTCTAACCAAAAGCATTTTGCTGAGGTGGGGTTTTCTTATCATAGGACATCACATGATTTCAACCTTCGTACAGATTAGTGTTCATAAGCATTGGCTTTTAAAATATATCTAAAAGCAAGCTTTTTTTTAATGTAAACACAATGGGGAAATTTCATGAGAATTACACTGTTAATGTTTACTCTGAATACATGTGAAAATCACTGTGTAGGAATGTACCCATGTGAACAAAAAACATGGCGACATACAATGGGGTCTGAAGAAAAGCCTGATTTTCAACAGTGGCCCAAGGTCACCCTGCCATACAGTTTGGCCTCCGTAATAACAAGCAGCAAATAAAAACTTTTCCTCCGGGTTCCATTAATAAACTTTCTCTCCAAATAAATAATTTATCTTCCGGCTGTCACCAATGAAAATGAAACAATTGTTTGTAATAATGCTTCATGCCATGGAAAGCAGTTTCCATCAGTGTATCACATCATGGAGAACATTAATGGATTTATCTGTGACAATATCTTTTTCTTAGTAAAGAGAAACGTGCCTTTCGCTTTATCTAAAAGTCCTCTTTCTCTCGTTCTTTCCCTTTTCCACGTATCTGTCTGTGGATTAAAATGATGACAGTCTACTGTAGTGTTAAGGATGATGTAAAACCATATCTGCACATTAATCAGGTAAGTCAGAAGAATATTTAGGCGATAATGTAGACCACATGTTTTCCGAGCGTTACTTTTGCCTTTCGCTGTGATGGTAAGAATTCCGTGTGAGAATGACGCTGGCAGTCACTTTAGGAGTATTATTTCTGAGCAGGAGTGTGTCCCAATGAGACCAGCAAAGAAGGCTCACGTGGAGAAGCTATGCTTGACCTCTGCTTCAAAGTTCACACAATGACTTTTTCTCATCAAATCCTTCATCCTCCTATAGAAAAAATCTAACAGATAAACATGTTTATCTGGCAAATAGGTACTGTGTAATGAACAAAGTCTAAATGAATAGAGTCAAAGGAATATTCATCCAAATACAAACATTTTGTCATCATTTATTCACCATCATGTCATTCAAAAGATGACTCTTTCGTCTGTGGAAAACAAAAGAAGATATTTTGAGCAACGTCTCCTTCCACATTGCTGCATTTAATACACATCTAACAGGCCTTCAGTGCAGTACGTCAAGCCAAACTGTCCCAGACACCATCTGAGAACAGATTTACCCTTAAAAACCTAAGGAAAAAGCCTGAGAAAAAGGGGAGCAAAGAGGTTCTATTTTCCATTTAAAAGCACTAACGTGGCAGATGCTTTAATATTGGGTTTAATGTCAGCAGGTCCTATCGCAGGCTAGAGTTGGTTTCCAGTGTATGAAATCTTTTGCCCAGATAAATAAACCTCACCACGCGGCTGTAAGGGTTGTGCTTGGTGTGCAGGCCAGGCCTGGGCTTCTTCTGGACCACAATCAAGCTACAGGAGCCACACCACAGTCAAACTGATGAAGAATCACCAGTCTACGAGTGTCCATGCATGCAGAAGGTTAACAATCTTCCAGATCTTGACTGAACCATGCAACAGTAGGTAGTGCACATGCTCAGTCGCATACATGAATTTACATTAGCAGGCCACTTTCATCCAAAACATCTTACAAATGAAAGAGGGATGAACATTTTTTGAATATGCCTGTTCACATGATCCATAATAAAATCCGGCCTCATGCTTTAGTCTTATTTTCGCTTTCTCATCCCAATAGTGTATTTGCTTTTATTTGTCTATAAAGGCTGGAGAAAAACTCTTAAATCCACAATCTGTATCTTTTTTTTGTTAAAAAAATAAATTATTGAGAAAGTACATAATAAAGTCAATATTTAAAGGTGCTTTTTTGAAAGTTATGGAGTGCAGCTTTAAATAACAATCTTTAACATTATATCCATATCAAGACCGAATCTCAAGACCTTAACCAGAAACCCTAAACAACTCACTGAAGTCACAGCAATCATTTATTTGATTTATTGATGTATTAATTGAGCATTATAATTTATTTACTGAGCATTTACACACAACATAATCATCTGAGAGACAGCAAAAAACAGCTAAGGTGCTACATCGGGTTGATCTTATGACATAAATTATTTCAGTTATAAAATACACTCAATGTTTTGGGCAGATATCCTAAAGAGGAACAATACGAGGGGATATTTCTCTAATAATGTCAATGTCACATGCCTGGACACTAATATAAAACGGCTAAACCAAATTTGATCTTGACACAAAGGCCACATCTACTGCAGAGCAGATCTACCACACCACACACCAAAATCAAATATACAATCAAAACCAGAACCCACAACAATTCAACCAAATGAAAGCCACCAATACCAAACGCTTAGATTTGTTCCAGTCTAATTAAAGATGCAGATGTGTACTTCCAAGCCCACATACTGTGACAGACACCCTCTCTACACATCTGCTCAGTCCTCAGTCATCACTTCCCTCCTTCACAAACATTTATTTGTGAGGAACTGCCCTGATGCTAAGATGCTAATGAGCCTCACTGATGCCCACTGGCAAGGATTATGAGACAGCAGATTGCCTTTTAATAAACTCCACAAATGCCGGAAATGCATATCTAAAACCCTTGCTATGAAACACTGTTTTGCCGAAGATCTCATGAGCGTTATGCTTTTACAATATGTGCTGTTCCTCGGGGACTAATATACATTGTATTACACTCACAGATCAAGGCCAAAACGACCAGACATTGCTTACTTCATGCTGACTTCTTACTGTGAGCTCTTTGGTCTGGAAAGCTCACTGAAGCACTGCTGAGAGATGGCTAGTACTGAATGAGCATGATGGCCAGTGATGGGGTCTTTGGCAACAGTAAACTATCTGAGGCACGTGGCATCAGCCACAGTCAAGCATTACTTCCTAAGATGTGGAATTCCTCATTTACACAAATTAATATTTTTCTTTTAATAGCAAAAACAAAGTGGAACCCTAAGTAGAGGGTTCTGAAATCACAGCAATTTGTTCTGATCCACAACCAATATTGACAGCAACACTTACAATTCCTGAATATACAACATTCAAATATTACCCCGTCCTTACGAAACCTTTACTATTTTTCAGGAAATGGAAAAAACAATCCAAGTTTAATCCTTGTTGTTAAACTTGACAGGCACTTTGTAATACTTTTAATTGGTTAGATGTTTGCCAAGTCCCAGTGACATTAAGGCTGACTAATAATAATAATTTATGGCAAAAAATAAAAAGGTGTCAGATGGAGAGCAGCGATATGCATGCACCCTGATTGTTTACACCACACATCAGTATTGAGCATTATAACAGTAAAGATAGGACTAAAGACTGACAGTGTCAGAATAAACAGTATTATAGTAGTGTAGAGGTAAAATATAGTTATAGTTGGACGCTATTAGAACGCCCCTGGGTAACAGCTGGCTTATTGGCAGCTGGACAAGCTAAGTAACCACAAGACTAACAAACTCTCAACAAGAAACACGCATGTGTTTAGAGACTAATCCATACACCTTCACATGTTTTAGCCCTTTAACAGCACTCTTTTTACCAATGATCAAATTATGAAACAGATAGTTTATAATTCTTCTTGATTGCCTATTTCTATAGAAATTAGGATGAGAATTCAAATTTAAACTCTCCAGAACACTCTGACCCATGACGGCAGCAGACAGCAGGTCCTCCTTAAATATACTTCGGAGATTGTCATTGCACACAACTGAACTTTAATCTGGCTGCTCACCAGCTCTTTCCCAGACAGGAAACTATGAGCTCCCAATATATGCCTGATTACATCTTTAATTACAAAGTATGCAAGTGCTAGAATAAAATCTGAAGCAAGAGTAAACACCAGTCAATCCAGCATCTTCATTTATCGCAGGAGGTCAATGTAACAGAGCCTGACAGTGGAAAGCAGATGTGGAAGAAACAGAATGCCGGGATATAATAACATACACACAAATCACATCCATGGCACTTATTCAACTTTCATACAGTTAAAAGTTGCAGTCAGTGAAGAATATACTTACCCTTGTGATTTCAGTCATTGTGATTTCTCTTTAAAACACATACATATATGCACACAAACACACTTACCTGGCAGCATGCTGCAGAGAATCCAGAGTAGGATTGTGCAGTAGTACTCCATGCGTGAAAGAGTGTGTGTTAGTGCGTATGAATAGAATATCCTGACAGTAACTTCTCCTTTACCACCGGCTCTGATTGCCTCTATTCCTGCTAAAAACACTCACTATATCTGAGTTAAGGAGGAGGGGACTGTGGCCGAACTAAAAGGAGGTGCTCATTCAGCCAACAGTCTGATCTTCTCCTTTTTCTTTCTCTCTTCAACTTCCTCCCTCTTTCGTCTCACTTCTTTCAACTCTGTCCATGGTTGAGTTGGGTCAGTTTAGTGTGAGCTCATCCAGACTCTCAGATGATAAATTCAACGGTTAGGGATAGTTGCACATCCAATAATGATTCTACATAATCTTATTTGTGTAGCATATAAACGGCAAACATTCAGATTTATACCATCGTTTATACCAACGTTTACATCCCGAGATTTGTGGTTCATAGAGCTGCATGTTACCTTATAAAGCCCACTGACTAACTCTAAGCACAACCTCAGCTACCATCCAAACCACCCAAACCAAACCTATAATTACAGATTATATCATAACTGATACCGACATTCAGTCCGCTTTGGCGCACCTCCATTTTAACTTGACCTTGAAAAGCAACAAAACCGCAGTTATTCAATTTGATTAAAATGTACTCTTACACGTAAGTCAAATACAGCAAAAAGAAACTGATTATGAAACACACACTTTGACAGGTCTTGTATGGGCAAATGGCTTTTTTAAATGAATAGATCAACTGAACAAGAATATAATTATAACATTTAATGTATTGATCAGTAGTTGAGCATTAAATGGTAATATTAAAAGAATGCACTTGTTTTAATGGATCATATCAAGTACTTAGACATTTCACAGATTCCTTTAAAAACAATGTACCTCTTAAAAGCAAAAACTAATTCACCCTCTTTGGAATGGAGACAGATGGGACTGCTGAAATTGTTCACATTTTGCAGAAGAGTATAGTCAACTCAGGAAGAGTGTAGTAGTTTCTCAGAAAGATGCTTACAGAGGCAGAGAGAGAGTGAGATTTAGACATAAATACTATTTTGATAATCCAATTCCCCCCCCAAAAAAATCTATCTGCTTCTGTGACTGAGTTAATATATTTATTCATTCAATATGGTCTATAAGAACAGAAGCAAGCAAGATGATTATCCTGTCCTTTTAGAGGATAAAGACAAGCAGATGAGAATTAAAGACTGTTATTGGACAGATGGCAAGAGAAGATGATATCTCATTACACAATACAATGTAAAAAGTTCTGTAAACAGAATTGTTGGGTTTCAGCTCATAGCTCAAGAATCCCCGCTGTCAGTTTGCAAAATGTCAACAGACTAAAACAAACGATAAATCAGAGAGAAACCTTCAATTAAAATGCAAGTCTCTGTCTCCGAAAAAGGAAAGGAGCCTGAGGGAGTAAGGTTGCTGCAGTCACTGTTTCCACATGGAGGTGAAATGTGCTCTGTCCGTGATGCTCAGCTACTGACCAAAATTACCATGCCAATATTTGCAGTCACGAGAGAATTCTGTAAGAAGGGGGATTAACATAGTGAAAGAACTGCAGAAAGAAGTTGTCTGAGCAGTGCGAGTTGTTTTTGGAAAACTGATCCTCATTCCTTCCTTCACAAATATGGGGGTCCAAAGCCCACCGTTGAGAGGATGGGAATCAATTCCTGCCCTTTGCAGTAGCACCACTTACCTCATGACCACAACCATGTCTCACACAGCAGCAGCAACTGCAAACAATCATCTCAATAACCTCTATGAACCTGTTGCATAAGTAAAATAACATAAAAGTTAAAACATCTGCAATAAATGGTGTTGACCTTGATCAGATCTCAGATTTAAAATCCACTACAGTTAAAACAATCTGAATGACTTGCTGTAACACACAGAGGAAAGACTGATGTGTTGTGGCCAAACGCCAGAGTCACCACAGTGTCAAATGTCCGTAAAACAACCCAACACCAGAGCTCTGATCCATATCGTGACCTTTTCAATGTCTCTGTATGATGCTGTTCAAACGCGGGAATAATAGTCAACAATTCTGAACTGTGTGCTCTGAACTGATTTCATCCAAACGCAACTTGTGCAACTATAAGCTAATATGCTTTCTGGTAAACAAACTCACTCATGAGATAGCAGTACTTTAGTATGAAGTTGAAACAGTTGTGAAAAGCATTTTCAAACACCATTCTTGCATAAACATACTAACAAATTGAAAAATTTAGCTTCCTGTTGAATGTGCAAAATTCAGGTAGAACAACTAATTTGCTAAACACATCCGAACAAGATGCAAGTTATAAAAATAACAGACTATATGATTTTCTTATTATTATGTATTTTATATTGACAACTAGTTAACAAGCTTTACCAATATACTGTACTTTATTTAACCAAGATCTAAATTTGTGTAATCTTGGTATGCGAAAATCGAGTCTCAGTGTGTTGAAATCCAGTGGTTTGGACTGTACATAGTGATCTCATAACCATTTGCATTCCAGCTTCTCTTTCCCCTCGATGGGATCTGCTGTGAAGGGGCTATTTTTTGCTGGTGATTCGATTCATGACAAAGGATGACGGAACTATAACCTCCAAATCAACTGCTATGAAAACTGATTTCTGAGCTAAATATATTATCACATTGAAATATTAATGAGAAAAAACAATGGTAATGGTATAACTGCACGATTAATCAAATTTTTGTCAGGGGATGAAGTCGGAAGAACCCAAGCGCAGGCAGAAAAAAAGGGGTTAACAGAAAACTTTAATACAAACAAAACAAAACACCCACGAGGGGTAACAAAACAAGATCCAGGGATACGATACCAAAACACGAAAAACTGAAAAAACACTAGACACCTAGACTAAACAGAAAACTCACATTGACTAGATTATTTTAAACACAGCGAATCCAAGACAAGGCAAAACACACAAGGCATGAAACAAATACAACAAACAAGCACAAGACAATAGACATGAGGGTATTAAATAGGGAAAACTAACATGGCATGATTTACAAGGGACAGGTGTGGGTACTGAAACACTCAGGGGAAGCTTAACGAGAGGGGCGGGGCCAGAGGCGAGACCGGAGAGAATGCACACCATGTCATCACTGACACTGACAATCACTTCGTGGCTGGAGGATTCCTCACCTCCGTCCTCAGCCTCTAAGTCCCTGACTCCGTCTAGGCCCATTGACCCTGTGGCTCCAAGCTCCCTCATCTCCACTGTCATCCCCCAGTTTCCCGGGGGGGAACTGCCTCCACCCTGGCCCTCTGGATCCTTGTCGTCACCCTGGCTCATAGGGTCTCCGTTTCCGCCTCAGGCTCAGTCCTCCCCTTGAAGTCGTCAGCCTCTCCTCCCCCATGGCTCCACCCTCCATGGGCTCCCCCGTGGGTCACCATCCTAGCTGTGGCTTAGATCCCAACTGGCTCCTCCTGCTCCGGCTCCCTTCTGTCTCCTCTCTGGCTCCTTCTACCGTCATCACCACCTTGGTTCATTTGATCATCTGCCTGTGGTCACCTGAAGTCTGTCACCCTCCTGAACTCCCACCCACCCTCCTCTGTTGGATCAGTCACGGGAGGGGATGTACTGTCACGGCCCACTATCTGCCCTCATTCACCACCGCACTACAGTACCCATAATCCTTTTCACTCGACACACCTGATGCCCATCATCTGGACATTATTAGTTAAACCCATCACCTGTTTACCCCTCGATATCTGTACTATTTAAGTTCTCTCCGTAGTTGGGTTCTTTGTCCGCTATTGTATATGTGTATGGTGTTGTGCTTTTTCCTGTGTTGTCTTCATCGTGGATGTTATTAATAATATTGGATTATCTGGGTCTCTCGAGTGTTCACTGCATGAACTGTTACATCAAAGGACAGACAACAAACACATCACTGTTAATAATGGAGCTTCAACTATGGAGGTCTCTTCTACTTTTAGTTTTTTAAAAGTACAGAATTGTCAAAAGAGCCATAAAATCTCAACATTTATGGAACACCTCCATCTTCCAGCGCCATGTGCCAGGATCATTTAACTCTGTCACTCTAGATTTTTTTTTATTGCAGGGATGTTCTCATTGGCTGCTGATAGAACGGAGAGACGTTTTACCGTAAGCAGGGCAACGGTGTACCAATAGAAATACTCATATAATGTTAAAAATGGCAGAGGCCTTTAATATAAAATGAATATATAGCGAGCACTGGTCTAGTCGGAGCAG
This sequence comes from Barbatula barbatula, assembly GCF_947034865.1. Lineage (NCBI taxonomy): Eukaryota > Metazoa > Chordata > Actinopteri > Cypriniformes > Nemacheilidae > Barbatula > Barbatula barbatula. The sequence continues at coordinate 18,847,336 of NC_136766.1, read as the reverse complement.
TGAGTCATTCCTACTTTTCCAGATATCTGGCAGCTCTGTTGACTGGTGCTCAGAGCCAGTAGCAACACTGGGAGATGTGGAAAGTGAAACGGCACACCGCAGCAACAGCCACACATGATTTGCACAACACACACACATGCATGCGTAGAAACAGCCGTGTAGACAAACACAGCATTAAACCATGCGAACAAATGCAAAGACTATGGAAGGCACACAACTGGAAACCAAAAGTTAACCAGAGACAGGTACAATTCTCTGCTCTCATCTGCCAAACAAGCAAATTGTTTACAAACAGTATTCAAAAATAGGCTTCAGGCTTGGTTTTGGTTCGCTCCAGCTTAAGTCAGCCTTTCACAGGCCGCTAAAACCCAACCAGTACCCATTAGATTTGACCTATTAGCTCATAATGTGGTCTAAAATCACCCGATGCCTTGTGCGTGCCTGCTGAAAGGAAATGTGCGCTCCTGTTTCACGGAGCTTCCGCTTCAGTTCATATGAAACGCAATGGAAAAATGTAAGACGGGGGAAAATCATATCTTTCATTTTTCCTGCATCACCATGGAAAACCAAAACTCCATCATTTCCAGCATGTAATTATTAGGTTTGTGGAGACTTATGCGTAATTATGTATTTCAGGTTTGACCGCTTAAACGCCAAATGGAGCCCCCGCGGGCAGGCCCTGTAAATGCATCCCATATGATGACATATTAGAGGAAGAGGGCATAAAATTTCTTGTGATATTTGCTGATATTTCTCTTGTAAATGTTTCGTTGTCCTCTTATTTCCTAGCAAAGCAGTGAAATATTTCAGACGGGAGCAAGAACAGACATTCGGTCTTCTGGCTTAAACAAATCCTGCTCATTCCCACAAAAACTGGAAATGCAAAGGCGACGTTTCTCATGAGAAGCTTAAAAAGACCTATTTATGAAGATGGGAAGTAAACAATGAAGACATTTCTGATTACTTTTTGTTTCTCTGATGTTAGGCCAGGTCAAGGGTTGCTGGATAGACTTCTGAGAAATTAGCAATTTCTTTTGATTCTGATCTGTCCTGAAATGACCACTTACGTTAACAAGAATTTGCCCGGAATGCTGGCAAATGCAAATACAATGACCCAGGAAACTACTGTAAAAACGGCAAATCATTAAAGCAATTTTTAGATTTTTTCCTAATGTGACTTAATACCCCAGTATAGATTTTCACTTTTTGGATCATCAAAAAGCCTTGTAATGCCACATGTCAAGAATGAACAAGCCAAGGATTAAGCACTCAACTATATCAGTTTCCTGGATGTGAAGTACAGACACCACAGATATGGTAAATATTCTATGGATAGAAGCAAAAATAAACACATAACTAAGATCGCAAGCGCTACAAATTGGTATGACTCACTTCCTAAGTGTTTCAAAAGGTCTGGAAAAATCGTATGGGCATCTGCACAGAGAGCCCTGACATATAGCTGGATGGCTGGGGTTGGACCTGGCCAAACAGCTGGAGTCCTGGAGCGAATGTTTAGCTGGAAATACCAGCTCAGATTTTCAAGTGCTCGATTATAAATACTGATCGTTCAGTGATATAGTGGTAAGGGTTATTCCATAGGCATAGATATTAGCAGCAGGAGCTATGGAAAGAATAAAAAATCCTACTGCTAACACTTAATAATAACTTTCATTAATAAATTATTAACAAAAATTATATAATGCATTTATAACATATAATTAGTTACTGTATATTCAAATAGCTAGAAATGTAAGGTAATGTGTTTGTTAATATTTACTAATAAACTTTAAAAAAGATTAACAGATCATTATTTAATGTAAATTTAAATGCTTACAAATGTAATTTAACTTTTAATTCATATGATAATACACATCTTGAAAACCTACAAAAGATTTAACAGATGTCATACAATGATTGAAAGCTTTTGTTATTGTACAACACTTTTGCTGCTATTGAGTGTACAGGGGTTAATTTGATGACAATGATTTGATTACTGTTTGATTACTGTTTTCTTTACTGTTCTCTTCAAATGTTGATACATCATCTCTGGTTGCTGTATGATTCAAGGAATATTTTATTTAATCGTTTACAATTGTATGCCGATGTAAATGTTGAGGCAAAACATGCCTTGCACCCAAATTACAATGAGTGTTGTGCCTTAAGCAAGCATTAAATGTAACTAATCACCCTTTACACAAATGTTGTAAAAGTCCAATGCCCATAAGGGTACTAAATTGTTATTAAACATTTATAAACACTTACAAAATGAAGAATAGTTAACTTTAGATGGGGTACTGCAAAAACAAACTATAAAAGATAACTATTCATAGAGTTGCTAATGATAAGTAGATGTTTATAAACAATTTCAATTGATGAATAATTTCCTATATTTGCAGATTTACAACATGAACACAATTACTAAATGATCTGCTAAAATGTCAAAATAGTAGAAGTCTATCCAACAAATTATTAACAAATATATGACCTTTATGGACTGTGATTGTGAATTAATGAATAATACGTTAAATGCGTAGGTTGTGAAGTAATGGTATATTATTTTCAAGCCGTCTGCACTGGTGAGGGATTATGACAAATTCAATATCAATATTAGGACAGGATCTGTTGGGACAGTCATTGAAAGTATATATGCATTGACCAAAACATTCACGAGGTGTCCCATAAGGTCTAAATATGGGCAGAATGCATGGCATTTTCTTCAACCAAATTTTTCCATAGATGTGATGCAAAAAAGACTTTGTTGTCATGATTCTGCCTTCTCTTGTCTTGATTTTCTGGTCTAGGAGCAGAATCATGACAGAACCACGTGTTTTATGTGGAGAGAAACATATAATTGTCAATCAGGACATAATATGCGTTCTCTCCAGTCTCGTCATTTGGCCCCGCCCCTCTCGTTCCTAGTATAGCTTTCCCCCTGTGTCTCATTACCCACACCTGCCCATCGTTATCTCCTTTGTTAGTCTCCCTATTTAATGCCCTCTTGTCTATTGTCTTGTGCTCGTTTGTTGTACTTGTTACCTTGTCTTATAGGCCTTGTCGATTGTCCGTGAAGCCATGTCCTGACAATTACTTAAAAGTATATTCTAGTCTTTGAGTGTTCATTTTAATCTTAGTCTTTTAGAGTTGAGTTCTTGAGTGTTTAGTTTCCAATTTATCGTGTTAGTTCGAAACAAAAAGCGGGTCCCAGGCACTCAGTCAAATATGATGTGGAGAAGGATAAAGTTAAAAAGCCTTTATTAAGTGTGGCTTAAATCATTTAAAAATATGAGCCAACATGTTTCGACCAACAACTGGTCTTCCTCAGGGCAAACTATCACAAAGGATGAGAATGACATCAAATTATAAATAACCTCACACCCACAGTCAACCAATGGAATATTCAATTAACCTAATCAAGCCTTCTACAATCAATTAAGCCAATAAGGCAATCAGGTCTACAGGATAGGAGAACATCCATAATTGGCAACGCAGTAAATAAAAAGAACCAAGAAAATAAATACCCCTCAACGTAGGTCATATGGAGAGGAAAATAACAAGTCTAGAGCATACATAAAGACATAAATTCGTATAAGGCAAAGGCAAACCCAATACATAGGCATAGACAACATATCATAAAAAACATTTAAACTCAATGTCCTCGTTCAGACCTGGATACCGAAGCACATCGAGCTGATGGATCCAAAATGTCTCACGCTGGTTGAGTCTACGGATCATATCCCCGTCTCTATCTAAAGGTCTTACATGCTCCAAGACCTCTATTTTTAATAGGGAATCATTTTTGTTGTGCATATGTAAGAAGTGTTGAGCCATCTGATAGTCTGGGCTGCTAATACGAATAGCATATTTATGCTCCGCCAACCGATCACGTAGACGTCTTTTTGTGCGACCGACATAAAACACATTCTTACATGGGCAAGATAGACGGTAAATAACAAATGTAGTGTTACAGTTTATAAAATCATTCATCTTAAATGTTCTATTAGATTTAAAATCCACAAAACTTTTACAGGGAATGATATTGGTACAATGAGGACAATTCATACCCCAATAGGTCTCTTAAGCCAACTTTCCTTCTTCTCAGGAGGAAGATAGCTATGTACCAACTTATCTCGAAGAGTCGGGGCCCTTCTGTAAGAAAACAGAGGCGGTTGAGGAAAGACCTGTTGGAGGGTAGAATCCGAACTAATAATGGCCCAGTTATCCTGAATAATCCGTTTTATCTGTCTGGCCTCCCTACTGTATTGTGTAACAAAAAAGGGGCGGGATTGATTGTCTGTTTTACGTCCCTTCTTAGTCAAAGTATCAGGGCGATAAAGTGATTGAGCTCTGGAACGTGCACGAGCGCCGATATCTGGTTTGTAGGCTCTTTTAATAAAGCGTTCTGACATAATATCTGCCTGTTTTTCAAAATCAACATTGTCGTCACATATGCGGCGTAACCGCTGGAATTGGCCGAAAGGTACATTATCAATGAGATACGGAGGATGAAAAGAGTCAGCCCTAAGAATGGTATTTCTGGATGTCTTTTTTCTGAAAAGCGTGGGATGTAACTTTCCTTATGGGTCAATAGAAATGGTTAGGTCTAAAAAAATCAATACTGGTTTTAGAGTATTCTAAAGATAATTTAATATTCCTATTGATGGAATTAAGGTATTGGTGAAACTCCCGGACCTGAGAGTCGGTACCCTTAAAAATAAATAATAAATCATCAATGTAACGACCATACCATGTAATACAATGATAGAAAGGATTAACCGAGTTGAGGACATACAGCTTCTCCCATAACCCCAAAAACAGACAAGCATAATTAGGTGAAAAACAACAACCCATTGGTACACCAATCTTCTGTTTATACAGCTTGTCCATGAATATAAAAACATTGTTATAAATAATAAACTCAGTGAGTTGTACAATGAATTGAGAAGGAGGTATATTGTCCTTTCTATCAGAAATAAAATGTTTCAAAGCGTGTAGACCCTCCTCGTGGTCAATGTTAGTATATAGAGACTCAACAGTCATGCTAATTAAATAGTTGGACCCAGCATTGCCTAAATTAGACAAGCTGTTTAAAACATCCACAGTATCCTCAATGAAAGAGGGCAGAGTTCTAACAAACGGCTTAATGAAAAAATCAACAAACTTGGACGCTGGTTCAGTAAGTGTACCGTTACCCGAAATAATTGGTCGCCCAGGGGGGTTATCAAAAGGGGGTTTATGTACCTTAGGAAGTAAATAAAATGTAGCCACAGAAGGGTGTTCAACTATCATATATTTCATTTCACTATCAGTAATCCATTCAGAATTTCTGGCATGCGTTAAAATGTTATGAAAAATAACTGTCAATTCAGACATAGGATTGCTAGTAATTCTTTCATAGTGCTTAGTTTCCAACTGTCTTGTCGCCTCTAGGATATACATATCTTTAGAAAGGACCACTACAGCCCCACCCTTATCAGCAGAGCGAATAATTATGTCATCAATCATAGAGAGCTCTTTAAGAGCCTTGCGTTCACTTATCGTCAAATTCGATTTAAGTGTGGGTCCGGACCGAGTATCGAAAAATGCACATCAAAATCCACTTTCTTACAAAAGGCTACTAGAGAAGGATTCGATATTATGGGTGTAAATAAAAAATGAAGGTCTAAACAAAGGATATGAGTCAATGCTAGGAGTACTGTCAGAAACAGTTACATTAGTAGGTGTGCTGTCAGGAGTAATGTCAGAATCAACAACCGTTATAGAATAATTGTATCTAGATTTATGATAGAACGTCTTTAAATGTAAATTACGGTAAAAACGGAATAGGATCCGTAGACTCAACCAGCGCGAGACATTTTGGATCCATCAGCTCGATGCGCTTCGGTATCCAGGTCTGAACGAGGACATTGAGTTTAAATGTTTTTTATGATATGTTGTCTATGCCTATGTATTGGGTTTGCCTTATACGAATTTATGTCTTTATGTATGCTCTAGACTTCTTATTTTCCTCTCCATATGACCTACGTTGAGGGAGGGGTATTTATTTTCTTGGTTCTTTTTATTTACTGTGTTGCCAATTATGGATGTTCTCCTATCCTGTAGACCTGATTGCCTTATTGGCTTAATCGATTGTAGAAGGCTTGATTAGGTTAATTGAATATTCCATTGGTTGACTGTGGGTGTGAGGTTATTTATAATTTGATGTCATTCTCATCCTTTGTGATACTTTGCCCTAAGGAAGACCAGTTTTTGGTCGAAACATGTTGGCTCATATTTTTAAATGATTTAAGCCACACTTAATAAAGGCTTTTTAACTTTATCCTTCTCCACATCATATTTGACTGAGTGCCTGGGACCCGCTTTTTGTTTCGATTTTGCTTGTTCCCTACCCCAATAGCACCCATCACAGACTTTTGAACTTCACCTGAGCGCCTGGTTGAACCTCTTCATAGCTTATTATCGTGTTAGTTATTGTGTACTCTGTTTTGTTACCCCATCGTGGGTTTTTGTTTTCTGTAATATATATATATATATATATATATATATATATATATATATATTAAAGTCCTTGTGTTAACCCCTTCATCCCTGTTTTGCTGCCTGCACTTGGGTTCTTCCTTACCAATTCGTGATACTTTGTATTGCAAGACGACAACATTTTATATAACTTGTTGAATTATGACTGCATAGTGTTAACATACTTGACACACAAAAGATTTCAATGTACCAATGCCAAATGTGCCTATATTTGCCAATTGTTATTTCATTCATTTCTTTTTAAAGGTCTGGTGTTTTTGTAGGATCTATTGACAGAAATGCATATATATAATTATGAGGTGTGTAAAGACCTTATGTTTTTGTTACCTTACACCGCGGGTCCCCTTATATGGAATTCACAATGTTGTTTCTACAGTACCCCTAAACAGACAAACTGCTCTACACAACACATTTCACAAATACATCAAGTCCTTAGGTAAAGATGTGAAATCGTGATGAAATCTTAGTTTTGTGTCAGCCACCGTAGTGCTTCGAAATGGAGGGGTGGAGTGATCCATTGGTCACAACCTCACCACTAGACGGTGCTAAATTTCATATACTGGACCTTTAAGTATCTTTATAGGCTCCATATTTCTCTGGTGTGTATTAATGATTGGCAGCAATAGTGACAGAATTTTAATTGCTTTTCTAGGTGGAGATAACCTGTTGTGTCAGCTTGACGCCTGTAAGGTATATCTACAGAATTCAGTAGAATGTCCTCTCCTTTCATTGTAATCTCTGGTTTATTAGTAAAGCTTTCAACCAGAGCTGCACGTGAAAGGTGTAAGCTGACTTAAAGCACTACTGTAATTACAGTAAGACCATTGGACTTATGGGTAAAGCTTCAATGTGTCTCAGAGGTGAGGCAGTAAGCAGACAGACCACACACACACACGTGCTCACATAGCACATGCAGTTCTGTGGACTGTCAGCTATGAAAAACACACATGAAAGAGTTGACCTGTGTATGCAAACAGCATCTGGTACTGGATCAGCTCTCAGCACACAAACACTTAGCCAAACATGAATTTATGGATAAATAGATCCTGACCACATCAAAGCTCTTCTGACCACTGTGAAAAGTGCAACGCAAAAACAATGCTTTTCTAATTTATCACATTTAACATTTTTGTAAGCTTTTATTCTGTAAAGTATGTACAAAATATCTTAGAAAATGGAAAGTTATTACATTAGTATTTATAGAAATGGTTGTATAAAGCCCAAGGAGACTATTCAACGCACAAAATCGGTTATTTAGCTTCTTACATACTGTCATTTCTCTATTCCAGACCAGTAACACAGTTACTGCAGTCGTATTCAGCTTTATTCCTGCTGCAGCTTCATTCCAAATATTTACAGTTTATTCTATAGTATTTCATAGAAATGAAATAATACACTGATTGATACACTGGAACAGCTCAGGCTCATCATGATTATTTATCTAAAAATTGGATCTGTTCAATGCACTTTTTGAATTGGTCAATATGTCACATCATGTATAAGTGCGTAATACTTTATGACATGACTTTGAACATTTGTTTAAAGTTGTCAGCTATTGTTATGGCAGCGAGAGCATGTGAGCCAGCTATTTCCAGATAGCCAGTTAACCCTGTGGAGCACTAAATCAGCAGAATGAGCCTGTAATGATGTGACAGGGTTAACAGGCTAATGTCTTTATGAGGTAAAATGCCACATGTGCAATGCAAACCTTAATGTATCATTCAACATGTAAAGAGAGTTTGAGACAATGTGGGGGGCGGAGTCATGTGGTTTTGTAGTGTTTTAAAGGAGCGCATCTACAAAGAAAAGGTCAAATAATCTGTTTGGAAATTAACGTTTCCTAATAAATTTGGAAATAATAAAGTCCGATGGTAAAGTCCGATTAACCTTTCATTCATCATTTCATACATTAAATACAACCTTAACTAAAAATGTATCTCAAAAGGTCGGCTGAGCCTTAAATGCTGACAGTCTCATTTCAGATAAACACACCTTATGTTTTGTTCATCCAAACAGATTTGTTCATCTACTCAGTTTCTCTCCTCTCTCCCTCAGAGAGGCCCTTATACATTTTCCCCTTGCCCCTGACTTCAGAGGAAGTGGTTTCTGTGCAGACAGCGTTTAGCTGGAACATTATGTTGTGTACATGGGAAGCTGTAACCAAAGAACTGCACATTAAAAGTTCCACTTGAGTAACACTTTTTGCACAGACAATCATGCCAGAACTGGGGGTCTGCCTTGTTATACCTACATGTATGTGACTGTTTCAGATTGCTTTGAGTCAAATGGGTACTGCTGCCACCTAGTGATAAAATTCTGATAGTGAGCTGATAGAGAGTAGTGAATATCTTTGGACTTTAAAAACACCCACACATGCACACACTGATTGGGATTCCAACGTCAATGTTTTTACATTAATATAAAACTGACCATAAAAATCTTTAAAGTCAACCTTTAGAAGCTCTTAGAATTTCCCTTTCCAGATCCACCTAAAACACTATTAAGGCCTATTAAGGTGTATTTCAAGCATCTCACTGGATGCTGCCTTCTTATCTCTGCTTCTGAGTTCCAGTAACTAAATATTTCGGATCTTGGCTTGGATCTCAGGAATTCCTCCTCACTCAGAAAGCTTAGCCAAATTATAAGCCAAATGTTTTGTTTGAATATCCCAGCATTGGGCAAGAGTAGGTTGAGTTTGAGTCAAGACCAAGTCCAGAGAGTGTCGAGTCCGAGTCAAGTCCGAGTTCTAGGACAAGAGGTCTGAAACAAGACCTATAGAAATCTTCAAGAATATGTTAAATGTTTGGTGGAAACAATAAAACTGGCACCAAGCTCAAAATGTGCATTAAATATACCATGGCATATACAATGTGTTTATTTACTTAGACTGATATTAGTTTAAAAAATTTTTTAGATGAGGGTAAAAAGGCCACATAGTTAGTGTTGTAAATACTTTCAGTTTTAACATGGAAATAAATTAAAGTAGACTCTTTGAATGATTTGAATGGAGTAAGATGGCAAAGCAAACATTAAAATAATGATAATTGCTAAAAAATATCAGTTTTGCATAGGTTCAGTGTTTGATTTAGTTGGGCTCTTGATCCTTGACTTTTGTTAAATTAATTCGTTTAGGTCATGTAGTCGTGTTTTAAAAACACTTGTGCACTGACAAAGACAGAGAAGCTTTTACAAAAGTTGGTGTTATTCCCATGGAAATTGTCAGATTGAAATAAAATGTAGTAGTTTTAAGCCTTATTGATCAATTGATGATGGTCTGGGTGCTCTGGCCAGTCAAAGCACAAGTATTGAAAGAAAATAAACTAACATATTAAACTGACACACACACACTGACATCAACACTCATCATACGACCCTCAACAATGGCTTCAAAAATAATTCAGATAAACAGATCAACTGCAATGCATTATGGAAGTCATGAATGAGTTTTGTACTATGTTGATACCAGCATGCATTGCAGCATGAAGCTTTCTTTTGTTGATTGTCATTGTTGAGTTTCACATGCAGATTCTTGATGGCTTTGAGTACATTGACAAATCATCAATTTTTAACCTTGATTCAGTGATTGCTTGCTTGCTTTCTTACTGCATTCAAATCATTCAACTCAGTTTATTTCAAAGATTCTCACTTAATTTATTTCCATGTGTAAATTTAAACTAGTCTGATTAACTTGAAATTTTAACCAGTTTTTACTTTGTACAGACTGGACATCAATATTAGACAATGAGGAGGACGCCATGCAAAGACGTAGAAACAACTGTCGTTTTTTGGCCCATAAAGGGACGTCCTTTCAATGTATTAAATATTTTTGATGGTACTCGAGTGGACTCGGGCATAAATCCAATTCCGAACATGTTTGAGTACGAGTCGAGACCGACCATTAAAATAGGGCCTCTTTACTGAGTCCAAGTCTAAAGACATCAACACAAAGAGTATAGATACCAAGAGGCGAAACTCTGGTGCTCTTTCGGAAAATTATTTGGGGTGACAGGGTTTCTAGCAAGCCAATGCTTTTGTCATCACGTACATGTGCTGGTCATATAATTAGAATATCATCAAAATGTTGATTTATTTCACAAATTCCATTCAAAAAGTGAAACTTGAATATTACATTCCTTCATTACACACAGACTGATATATTTCAAGATGTTTATTTCTTTTAATTTTGATGATTAAAACTGATAACTAAGGAAAATCCCAAATTCAGTATCTCAAAAAATGTGAATATTACTTAAGACCAATACAAAGAAAGGATTTTTAGAAATCTTGGCCAACTGAAAAGTATGATCCTGTACAGCACTAAATTCTTAGTTGGGGCTCCTTTTGCCTGAATTATTGCGGCAATGTGGCGTGGCATGGAGTCGATCAGTCTGTGGCACTGCTCTGGTGTTATGAGAGCTCAGGTTGCCCTGATAGTGGCCTTCAGCTCTTCTGCATTGTTAGGTCTGGCATATCGCATCTTCCTCTTCACTATATACCCCATAGATGTTCTAATTTGTACACTTGTATACTTTTTTCTACCACATCCTTTCCTTCGCCTCTCTATTAATGTGCTTGGACAAAGAGCTCTGTGAAAAGCGAGCCTCTTTTGCAATGACCTTTTGTGTTTTGCCCCCCTTGTGCAAGGTGTCAATGGTCGTCTTCTAGACAACTGTCAAGTCAGCAATCTACCCAATGATTGTATAGTCTACAGAACTAGACTGAGAGACCATTTAAAGGCCTTTGCAGGTGTTTTGAGTTCATTGGCTGATTAGAGTGTGGCACCAGGTGTCTTAAATATTTAACCTTTTCACAATATTCAAATTTTCTGAGAGACTGATTTGGGATATTCCTTAGTTGTCAGATATAATCATCAAAATTAAAAGAAATAATGAATGAATATAATATACAAGTTTCACTTTTTGAAATGGAATTGGTGAAATAAATCAACTTTTTGATGATATTCTAATTATATGACCAGCACCTGTATATTCATCATACAGGTTGAATTTCAGCTTTGATGCTTTTATTTTTTAACAAATATTGCCATCGCGATGATTGTCAAAGTCACACTTTGACCCCTGACACTGATGCAGTGCAGAGATTACGTGCTTAAAAATTGCTGGTCAGTAAATTTAAATTATTATGTAATATTGTCAAAGAGCTCTAGGGGGCAGTCAAATATAAAATAATAATTCTCGAGTTCATTCTTCATGTTGTCAATGGAGCTCTTTCAGCAGTCAATATTCAAATGTTTGAGGCCTGCATTTAGGAGATTACAACAGCAAGTTTTGAAAATACATGCATTTATTAAGCCCGTTACTAGACGTTCTTATTAGAAAAAAATATTAACGTTTACTAATAAATTAAGAAACCCACATCAACAAATCTGTCTTTTTTTGCTTTTTTATTTTGATAGCAGTTGTGGCCAAGATAGTAGCTATTCTATAGTAACAGTGGATATACTACTGTATGATGGTACTAACTATAGGAAAAGAGATGATGAGTTTAGTTTAATACTGAATACAAGGAGAAAAAGCAGAGTAGGACGGGTTACACAAAGTGATGCTGTTGTGGACATCAATAATCTTCATTAGAGCATGCAGCAATCAGATTGACAACAGAGTGAGAGACAGAGAGAGAGAGAAAGAGAGAGGGGGGGCAGAAGGGAGGAGTAGTAGTAACACACTGAGCTCACTTTACCGCAGTATTCTGACTAAGGGATCAGGGCAGCCGCTGCACCGATAGGCTCCGTTACTTAGGCAGAGACAGCGACCAGACCCTCCCTCCCTCTCCCTCGCTCACCCACTCCCTGCTTATCCTCCTCTCTCACAGTCTCCCGCGTCTCACTCACACATACACGCTCAGTGAGTCTGTCTCTCTGTCCTGCTGTCACACTCAGCGTTTCAGGAACAGAAGTTGACTCTTCCACACTGATCTCTGCATGACTGTCACAAAGGTAAGCGCGTGCTGGAGTGTGTTTTTGGTGTGTGAAGCAGGGAGGGGCTGCAGGGTTTGAGCTTCACTGCAGTGGGATGTTCTGCTGAATCTGTGACTGTGTGCTGCAGTGCTGGACAGGTGGAGCTGCACGAGTAGTGTGTGTGTGTGTGTGTATGTGTGTCAATGCAGGTGTACAGAATTTTATATATGCATGATCATCTGGCCAGTACAGACTTGTGGATGTATATGTGTGTGTTTGGCAGCCTGTCTCCATATGTGAGTGTCTGTCCCTCAGTAGGGCAGTGGGTCTTGGCTGGGTGAGGCATGTTTACATGTTTAGCAGTCTGATTACTGAGTGAAGCTCTTAATCCAGTGCTGTCCTGTATAAAGCTTGCGCCGAGAAGAGACTGCTGAGCAGCATTGTGTGCATTTTTGCTCTGATAGTATTGCACAAACTTTGCATGAAAGAAAGATAAAAGCAGTGCAGGTGAGAGAAGGCACCAGAAAGTGCACAGGGGCATAAAGTTCATTCCGTAAACCGGGCTGCTTTATGACATTGAAATGACATTTTCACCCTTGTGGTATAGCAGGTGTTATACTACCTCTGGTGTGTTTAACAGAATAGTTCACCCAAAAATGAACATTCTGTCATCATTCACTCACGCTCATGTCATTCCAAACCTAATACATTCTTTCTTCTGCTGAACACAAAATAAGATATTTAGAAAAATGTTGGTGCCCCAACAGTGGGGCTCCATTGACATCCACTGTATGGACACCAAGAGTTTTCTCAAAATATCTTCCTTTTGTCACATAGAAGAAAGATGCAGGTTTTGAAGGGCATGAATAAATGATTAAATCCTTTTTATTTTTGGGTGAACCATCCCTTCAGGTTTGACTTGCATGTAAGAATTGGAAAAATTACAGTCTACAGGCAAACTACAGTTTAACAAACATAGTCACCAACCCCCTCTTTCTCAGTCTCTCTTACTTTCACACACATATACAGTACACAAACAAACAAATGTACACACATACACCCAGCTGAAAACATAGGCAGGCCTTAGCCACACATATGGGTTAATGTCAGTGAGTGTACAGAGTGTTCGTAAATGAAAACTTACTTCAAATTTTCACAATTAAACAAAATACGTACCAGTAATTCCCAATTGAATCAAGCTCATAACGCAGATGGTAATAGACATGTGTCAGTGTGTGTGCGATCTGTGCTGCAGAAGGTTAAGGAAGGGGAAGGGAGATGTTGAGCATGGGCTTGAGTGATGGATACCATGCAGAACAAAATGACCTTGGAGTCTTTCTGTACGTGTGCTGACAGGGCAGAACAGCAGTCTGTGTCGGCCAGAGAGCAATTCCACTCCACTGAGATGTCTGGAGTGTGCTGTGCATACAGTATGGGTGTGTGTGTGTGAATTTTCAGACACAGGTGTTTGACCACACAGGTGTGTGACAGGATATCCCCGTTGACCTCTGGGACTGTTGTGTCGCGCAGACTGTCATGACTGGGACAGGATGCATCTCCCACTACAGGACTATAAAGCAGCTGCCTGCACCTCAAGTCCTCCTGTCACACATTAGCAAACCACAGCATCTTTCAAATGGTTCCAGGAATGTCAGTATACAACAGGACTTACTCAACACTGGTCTACAGATTAATTGACGTAAATCAAAATGCATTACCATTACAGTGTGTTTGAAAATAGTTTGTTTTTATAAAAATCTATGCCACAATATCACATTAATGGTAGTTTATTCAAATAAGTGCCTCAACAAAAAAACCCACTCAATATTACAAACTATAGAAGCCCTCGTCGTATAGCCTGATTTATTTTAAACAAAGCTTTACTTTGCATTAAAACACATAGGCCATCACTTTACAGAGAACAATCTCTCAAGATTCAGGATTCTCTCTGTCTTACTGCATATGTGCACAAAAAACAATCGGCAAGTTACACAATGATCCATTTCATATGGGATGATGGGGGGAGGGGTTGGGATCATTCTGTCTCATGGTGTGGAAGGTCAACACATGTGCCCTCCTGGTTTTGTTTAAAGCTTAGCGTATATTTAGCCCTGAAACAGAACTCACTGGACCTGAAATGGCAGCAGACATCAGTTTGACCAATAAATGTTTGGCTCAGTTTCCACCCTAATAGCAATGCACAGAGCCACATAGACGTCAATGTGTTTATAACGTTGGAGACATTCACATATTTGGCAGACGCTTTTATCCAAAGCGACTTACATTGCATTATCCTATATATTTATACATAGGTATCTGCAATCCCCTGGGATCAATCCCACAACCTTGAGTTGTTAACGCAATGCTCTTGTTAATGCAATGCTCTTACCACTGAGCTACAGGAAAGATTCACTGTTGTCTTTAACCCAGTCAGAGGAATGTACAGGATAAAAGTGAGAATGTGCTGCTCTCTCGGCCAGTAGTAACCAGAAAAGCACCATGCTGATAGATCAGTGTATGCGGCAAGTATATTCTAGGGTATTGTGAGAAGGGTTTTCATTTACTGTTTGTAGTTGTGCATGTACAGTAATGGATGAGAGACAAGAAGGCTGATAGATTAAAACAAAGAAGATAAAAAATTAACATTGTGTGGGTGGGAGGGCTATTATTTTAAATTCACAGGTGTAAGACACATTATCAAAACTATACTCCATAGGCAGATATCATCTCATGCATGAGTATGTGGGAGTTTTTCCTGGCAGGGATGTGACATTAGGTGAACATATTATGTGCATTAACTTGTTTTACATTCATTCGAGTGTATGTTTTTTGCATGTCCAGCGTGTCCCACATATACAAACTATTCAACAATCCAAATTATACATTCATATTTCTGTGCATAAGTGGAGTACCGTGACATTTCAATCAGCGGTCAAAACGTCTACCAAAACCTTCAGCCTGAACTTAAAAACTTAATCTGATCACACTAACATGACTTCAAGAGACCATTCTATTTATCCATTTAAAACAATATTCCCCTATACTACAGAAAATAATTTGTGCATACTGTACTTAATAGTTTTTCAGTCTCTATTACAGTATAGTATCAAATAATATAGTATAATACAGTACAGTATTGTGCAGTGCAGCCTATCCAGATACTTAAGTGTTCCAGACCAGTTTCAGCATTACTGATTATAATGGGTTCTATACATTTTTCAGTGTCTATATAGTATAGTATAGGACAGTACAGTGATACTTTAGTGTATTAATCAAGTTCAATTTTAGCATATTATCATCCAAGACGTCCAAGGCTTTTATTTTAAGGTTGTTGAGATGACGTTTGTGATCTTCCTCCACATAAATTGATTTAATATATGGGGCAACCGGATTTAGGGTCCAAATATCAGTTTCTTTGAAGCTTTAAATGGCTAAATGAGACATCGGTTGATGAATTAGGGTGTTTTCTAAGACAAATTCTACTTTTTTTACATTTTAACCACAAATACACGGCGTCCTTTAATCTCCACTGAATTTGCTGGCTGTTGTGCACACGCTGAGAATTGACACATTAGGTCCAAGTCCTAACAGCTAACTTAGCAACCCAAACCTCCTGCTGTCTAATGTGCTTATAGAGAAAACAACCAATAATGAACAAATAAGGATAAGGTCTTAAATTTTTTATATACAAGGGGGATCAGTTTTTGGTGCAGATATGAGAAAGCCTTTGTCTTTAACTTTTAACTTGAGGCCAAAACTTTAAACTTCTGGCTAAAAGGCCTGCACTAGACCAGCAATACACAAGGCCTGCACAACAGCCTGAACCAGCATAGATATTAATGTTGGCATAAGATGTTTTTTCAGCAGAGCTGTGCCTTGTGTCCACGGGGATGCAGAGTTTCAGTGGGACTTTTCGTAAAAGGAAAGGAGATCATGTCATATATAAATATCCTGCTCAGAGAGTTTAGTTGTGCAGAAATAAGGAATGAACATGAAGTACAGCCATTGCGAAGAGGATGTGCTTCCTGTTAAGGGGTCCTGGGTAAAGTGGGATATAGTGCTGTAGATAAACAGCAGCTGTGGGGCATCAGTAGACAGTAAGTGTTCTGTCTGGGGTTTTTTCACTAATACTTTATAGCACAAAAATCAAGAAACTATGATGCCTTGTGATGTCTGCCTCCATTCCACGCCAGTAATGAGACAATGAGTCTTTGTCAATTATAGACAATGGTAGACATAGGGAACATTTGTGAATAAACAACCTGTGCCAAGATGCAGATATTACACACTGATGCTTTAAAATACTAATGAAACTTTGGGATTTGGGAATTCCTAAAAAAGGCACAGTGTAAAGCGAGCCTGTCAATTTCTTTACAATGACCGTCTGTACAATAACAGAATGTAAAGTTGCATAGGAATAAGTATTGTAAATGGCAGTTACTAAATTATAGTGTTTTAGTAGTAGAACTGTGTTCCTGTAGGAATCCTTGTGCGTGTAAGAGGTTTACACTGTTGTACAGAACCACAAAAGGAAACGCTACAGCCCACACAAATGAAAGAGTGTGGGAGAGAGAACTACACCGTGAGAGCTGAAAAAGATGGGTCATATGCTTTTGCTCTCGGGATTTCAACACATAACTCATACTTGTAGAGTCCCATGAAAATGAAGCTCATTATCTGAAATGCAGCACAGCACCACATTCCATTCATTGATCCCAATGACTCTTTGAAATGGGCTTGCCGAAATAGTGGATGTGCATGTCAACAGCAATGCACTGTATAAAACTGCTGTAATCCACATTCTCGCTTATGTTAGAGTACAAAATATATACGATCACCCACCTCTATAAACAGTCACAGAAAAAAATGGACAATTCCAGTCCAGGGTCTGTTGAATTTCAACAAAATAAAAACTCAGGAAGGACATAAAGTCATCCAACGGCAATGTGAAAGACGCAATGACAAGACAAAACACATGAAAACTGTGATAAATGGTTATTACATAAAAAATTAAATTTAAAATTTACAAAAATTACTATTTGTCTTAAAATGATTATGAACTTGTTTTCTTTGCAGTATTTGAAGTCTGACAAAAAAAAGAGCATATTCTCTGTAATTTTCCTTTTCTGCAAATAAATAATAAATGGAGACGAAAATTTTATTAAATATCTATGAAAATGTAAACATTTGGGAGAAATATTGTAGGTTCACAGAATGAAACAAAAATTATCAATGTGAATAATTATCAAAGTGGTCTCGTCATTTTTACCATGGCTGTGTATGGATGCTATGTTGCAGAGAGTATATATAATTTTGTGTGTTCTGTTAATTAAGTTGAACTTTTTCAGTATGTAAATGTTTTTATTGTTTGAATTCCAATTCCTTTTTTGCAATGTGTACATCACACATAAAAACCTTATCGCTCAAGTTTCCTATTATTCAAGGTACATCATTTCACCAGCTTCTGCATATTTACTCGTTTCTGCAATAATAATGTCCAAAATATAAACTCAACAGAACATTAGCTTGACTGAAATGCTTACCTTGAGCAATTTATTAGCTGTCAACGTGGACGCTCCTTGACGTGTAAGAGATTTAATTATTTATGATCATAAGTGGAAGAATGCACAATGGAAACATTATACTTTTTTTAGACTTCGGGCAGAGGTAAACAATACCTAAATGTTCTTTGAGGTTATTGCTGTTGTAAAAGGAGCAGAGAGCAGCTTGCTTTGTGAGCAGAGAGAAAAGCGAGGTCAGCTGAGAACTACGAAGGGTTACATTCCTTCTCAGCATTCACTGGCCCTAAGCAGTGTTTTTTGAAGTGATATGCCAAAAACTCAATCCTTTTATTTTCTTAGAAAACCCATCAGTTAGAAAATGCAGAGGAGCACAAAAAACATATATGCGTGTGTTTATGAGCATCTGTTAGAGACTGCACTTTAACAGCAGCATGGATTAGCTTTTACAGCGAGTGATAAATATTCACACCACCAGGCATGACATTCTACCACTTACAATCAACTGGGAAATACAGCAGATTCAATAACTCGATAAGCTTCCTATAGCAATAAGCCCAACGTTAACCAGCATAGCTGTGGATCAATAACTAGACTAAATCAAAATGTTAAATATATTCTGTATAGCAAACATGGTAACTGCATTACTTACATTACATACATGCTGCTGTTGTGGAATGAGATTTAAAGAAACAAGGGCCATCTGAACTAAACATTTTCTTAAAGGAATTGTTCACTTTCAACATACAACATAATTTATTCACCCCGTTGTCATCCAAGATGTTTATGTATTTTTTTTCTTTAGTTGAAAAGAAATTAAGGTTTTGGATGAAAACATTCCAGGATTATTCTCCATATAGTGGACTTCAATGGACTCCAAATGGTTGAAGGTCAAAATTACAGTTTCAGTGCAGCTTCAAAGGGCTTTAAACGATACCATGTGATGAATAAGCGAAATGATCGGTAATAAAAAAAATGATATGCTTCATAAACACAAATGCTCGCCTTGCTCTGTTCTTCAATGAGCGATCACGACTTCACGTATTACGTAATTACATAAAAAAGGTCACGCTTGACGTAGATACCCACGCGAAATAACAATTTTAAACAAAAACTGACACAAAGACAATTGAATATGTGTCATTGAACATTCAACAACTTTTGAACGGTCCAATTTCTCCACATTTGTAAACACTGACTCAGTACTGACTACGTTAAGCGAGACCTTTTCAACGTAATTAAGTATTACAGAGCAAGGCGAGAATTTGTGATTATAAAGCAAATACATTTTTTTTTTAGAAAATGACAGATCGTTTCACTAGACCCTTATTCATCGTCTGGTATCATTTAAAGCCCTTTGAAGCTGCACTGAAACTATAATTGTGACCTTCAACCGTTTGGAGTCCATTGAAGTCCACTATATGGAGAATAATCCTGGAAAGTTTTCATCAAAAACCTTAATTTCTTTTCGAATAAAGAGAAAAAATACATATACATCTTGGATGACAACAGGGGTGGGTAAATGATAATGAAAATGTTTGTTGAATGTAAACAATTCCTTTAAGGCTGCTTTCAGAGCAGCTGGTAGAGGGACAGATGATAATGTGCAATGGAAAAAGACAGAAAAACACCAGAGTTAATGTCTGGAAAAACACAGGAAAAAATACATTATAGTTTTTTTGTTCTGTTGAACACAACAGACATTTTGAAGAATGTAGGACAGCAAACGGTTCTGGGCTATGACTACCATTGTATTTTTCCCTACTGCGGTAGTAGTCAATGGGAGGCTTAATCTGTCTGGTTATAAGCATTCTTTCAAAAATCTTTCTCTGTGTTCATCAGAACAAATACATTTATACATATTTGAAACAACTCGAAGGCGAGTCAATTATGAATTTTCTTTTTTGGGTGAATAGTTTCAGATCACTGTACTGTTTGCACTAGTAAGCAATCCTGTCACTGAATAACTTATAACCTTAGCGTTCGATGAGTGGGATGTATTACCGGAAAAAATAAGATGTCATTATATTTTGACAAGGAATTTCTCAAAACATTTTAGATAGTCTGAATATAAATTGTAGCAATGCATAATACAGTTAATCAGATTAAGATTAGGACAAGATTATCAATGCATAAATAATATTCATTCAGAATCAGTTACAATTTTGTTTCCCATGCATGCGTCATTTTTACTATTACTATCATCTGCTCTTATGCAGTGTATAGGACACATGCAAACACACATGCGTTTGTCAATGAGGAGGATTGATTTAAACTGCTGATGACGTCCACGACACAAGCAAGCAAAACAAGCAAATTGTTGATTGCAATGAATGGATAGAAAAAAATGCAAATCAGGTTGTTGTCATAAACATTTGGCTATGTAGATATTTATCACTTTGCATTACCTTGTAGTGAACTACCTGGTTTCTCTAAGGAAATTTTTAAATACATCAACTTTTCACAAACCTTGAACCCCCAAGAGAGATAATTTACATCAGTTAAAATGTTGCAAAACGTGTATTTGTGATAAAAACACAAAATGTAGGAATTACTTAAGACTATACATATTGTGACATTAAGCATGTCTTTCATCCTCTCTTCTCCTTTTTCCAACACAGTTTTTCCATTAAACATTATTTACTCTTTTTTTTGTCCTTGAACGCAGTCTGTACTAACAGAATGACACATCCTTGCACATCCTCTCATATATTGGCCTCAGAACATTTCAGAGCGCACCTTGCAGAAGCCTGTTTTAGCCCAGAGTGCTGTGCTAGCAATCACACTGAAACACAATCCTGCCAGCACTGACAAAGTCAGATGAGATTAGCAAAACAGGAAGACAACAGGCTAATACGACATTGTCATGTCAGTGTGGAAGGTCACGGTGCTCATCAGTGGATGGCTAACAAAATTACGCCACTGTGATCAAGCTGCTGTTGTCATGGCACCATCTGAAACAACGGTGCTCTGCGAGGTTAAATGAGTGTCTTTGTCTAAATCACCTTCATTGAGAAGGAGTGGCTATGCAGATCTGTATACAAAAGTAATGGTAGAATATAAAGTAATTGAAACCGGAGCATAATATGAACACTACAGTATGATTCGTATTAGAGATGATATAATCAATGCATATGCTCAAAATGCAACTATTAAGATGCAATCAATATTTATTAACTATGAACATGACATTTGATAGTCTTCTTGTAATTCTTGTACAGATAATTGCTTAGATTTTGAATATTATAAAACATAAAGGTATATTGCCCTCTATACAGTAATGGATTTCAATGCTTAGTTTATAGTGGCACAATGGATGGGAGTTTTGGGTGTGGTGTGTCTGGGCAGATGGCACGTCTGAGCTATGATGCCACCCCTCTCTGTATCAAACAGGAGCAGACTGTTAAATTACACCGAGAGCCAGAGACTGCAGTAGAGAAAGTCTGTCCACTTAGCAAACCACTGCCAATTCCAAATCCTTAATCCTATTTATAAAATACTTTCTCTATGATGAGGAATACTGAACTGACTTTACCTATGGGCAGTTTAAAAGCAATGATGTGCACACATTGGAATCTAAAAAATTAGACTGCAAGAATGCAAGAATTAATGTGAAATTTAGTGTTAAAATATCACGTCACAAACAGATCTTGCTGTCATGCATGATTATTATATGTACAGTCACACTTATAAATATATGAATATTTGTCTTGAGACTGCTGGGTTTGTTTTAGCTATATTAATCAAAAACAGCCAACTGCTATTAAAACTTATCAGGCAGTCAATAAATGATTGCTAACAGGTGAATTGGACATCTACTGAATCAGAAATGACAGGCTCTTAATCATTATGCATGTTTGTGGGACTTTTGGCATTCCATAACTAAGAAATATGTAGGTTGGAAATAATTTAGCAAAGTGCATCTACATCTGTGCTGGAGCGCTCTAAATAATGAAAACTATTCTGCCAGCAGAGAGTATCTTTTGCAGGAGACCAAGCCTTGCTTTCCAAGCACAGACAGAATTGATTTTAAAACCATTCGACTCTCCTTCATAAGGCATCAAGAACACAAATATATACAAATAATATATAACACAAATAATCACTATGTTTTAATATCTTTTATCCATCCATCCATTTCATTGTAGTTGCTTTTAGAGCTCCATTAATCCATTATCCTAAAAATGATAGTTCACCCAAAAATTCTGTCATCGTCCTTTACTCACCTCCAGGTTGTTCCAAACCTGTATACATTTATTTGTTCTGCAAACACAAAGGAAGATATTTGAAAGAATGTCAGTAACCAAACAGATCTCATCCCCGATTGACTCTCAAAGTATTTGTTTTCACTACTATGGCAGTTAATCAGGGAAGAGATCTGTTTGGTTACTGACATTCTTTCAGCAGAACAAATACATTTATACAATTTTGGAGGAATTGGGGGATATTTGGTTTAACTATCCTTTAGGTAATTACATTTTAAAGCAGTCACACAGCCAGACCTTTGACTGTGGCAGAAGTTTGTAAAAGCTGCTTAAACTGACCAAGACCCTTAGGAAAAGCCTGACGAACATGTTAAGCACTCAGTGACAGTATTGGTTTTGCCTGCTGTTTCTTGGAGGTATTATTTTATACAGAAATAATAGACCTGATTAATCTTTTTACGGTATGGCACTTTCCACAAACATTTATACAGAAAACGCTGACGAAGCTTGAAAAAATCTTTACAGAATTGTTTGCATTATGCATTAGTGAACAGACTGGGGCATTATGTCGGGTGTGCCGTCTGAAGCAGAGATAATTTGAGGCAGCAATTAAACTTAACTTTTCAATTTAGTAGATTTAATTTGTTACAGTGTATTATAAAATACCACAGTGGTCTTGGTTTATTTTGTTTGGGTTTGTGTGATGCGCCTGTGTCTGCCCATGCTTGTTTGTCCCTTGCAGGCAAACTGCCACTACTAAGCATTTTCTTGAGTACCTGCCAGACGGCAGGCTTGTCTTTTTGTTGCATGGGGTTTAGAGTTGGCATCGGTACATCTCACGCTGCGTCACAAAGCTCACACCTGGTCACGCATAACAGTCACTCTATATTCTCCATTCATACCAAACAAAGCAATGTCTAATTTTATTTAGAAGCTTTTGCTTTTCATGTTGCACCCGCATATGATTGACACATTTTAGTCACTCAATAACTCAATATCTAACACAGTTAGTCTCAGTGGTGACCATAATGATCACCCCATCTAGTTCTTCATCATTCAGCCCCTTCTGTCTCCTAATGAGTGCCATCTTTCGTCCTTTCTCTTTGCAACAACCCCCCCACCCCCCACTCCGTAATCGCCATCTCTCCATCTGTTCATATCTGCTTATCACACTCTGACCATTAACAACACAGAAAGGTTAAAGGCAGGAAAACAACACACAGCTCATCTCCTGGGAATGTCAATCTCTAGGGGACGCTCTTGCAGTCAATGCAGAAGTAACACAAGGGGCCCTATCGTACACCCGGCGCAATGCGGGGCATTTTTGCTAGTTTCAGCCCGACGCAGATCTCATTTTCCCATCCTGCGCAACGTTGTTTTAATAGCAAATGCATTTGCACGCCCTATGAGCGTGTTGGTCTAAAAAAGAGGTGTGCTCAGGTGCATTGTTGGCGCATTGCTATTTTGAGGAACTGAAAATAGACTGCGACCAACTCAAACCTGGTCTAAAGTTAATGGTGCAATATTGTTTTAGTAATTTTAAGAGCATGTTAGGAATATGCGCCTATAATTCTGCTTATTACACACAGAGGGACACACAGAAACACACAATAAGGCCAAATACCAAATAAAATGAATTACAATGTAAAAGATTATTATTGTGGACATAAAGATAAAAATCCGGCTTGTCCTGTAGATGGTGACCTTAACCTCTCGCACGAGGAGACGCGTTTTCTTTCTGGAGAAGTGTCTGCTCTTCTGAATTCCTCTGTGCAAATAGCGAATCCGCCATGGCGTGAGCGCAACTGTCTCTAAAAGGGAATGTAAAATGACACTCTGATTGGTTTACTGCACTTTACGCCCAAAAAACACCCATTACTCATTAAGAGAATCATGACAACAAGTTTAGACCATGCACCCAGGCGAGCCGACCGTTTTCATGCACACCCAATGACACCAAACGCTTATCAAAGAGACACACTCACCAGAAAGATATAAAGAATGAAGAAAAGCTACGGAGTGAAGGGCAGAAAAGGAAGGAGGGAGTATTTACTTTGTTCCTTGATAAGGAGGATCTTTTACATGCATAACTGAACCGAGCAAGGCTGTCCTTGACTCGGTTTCTTTCAGCACAGCATCAGCACAGCACATAGCTTCCTACTCTATTATTTTCTACTTCTTTATCTACTAGTGTGATAAAGGATTTAATTCTCAAGGATATCATTTCCATAAAAAACAGTTCACCCATTCATTAAAATTCAGTTTTCATTCACTCACCTTCAAGTTGTCATTTTGTTCTGATGAACAAAGAGAAAGATATTTTGAAGAATGCAGTTGTAACCCAACACTTCTTGGTCACCATTGAACCATAGTCCGAATTTTTTTACAAAGTCTTTGTTCTGATTTACACAAAATAAGATATTTGGAAGAATGTAGGAAAGCAAATCGTTCTGGGGCACTATTTGGATTGGATTGGATCAAGAAGAGCAAGAAAAATGCGACTGCCTCCGTTGAGAGAGCGAAGAGACCACCATTGTAATTTTACCAGCTCTGGTAGTCAATGGTGGCCAAAAACTGTTTGGTTACAAGCATTCTTATAAAAGTATTTCTCTGTGTTCATCAGAATAAAATAAATGTATAGATTAGGAACAACTCGGGGTGGACTAATGAAGAGAGAATTATTTTTTTGTGGGAAATGTCCCCTTTAAGTGCAAAGGTAACCCGGTGTACATCTTCAGCTTAACTTCACCGTCACACTTAACACTTCATCAAATATTTCTGTCCATGAGATATCAAATGCAAACCTTAAGGTCAATAACAGTTCATTTGAAGGAAATGGGCCTAGGCAAAGCATTAATGTTGTCCTGTGGCTTGACTGCACCCATCCTGTCTGTCTGTGTCTGATCTCCCACAGAGTCAAAGAGGAGGAAGCTGGTGGTCTTGTGTTTCTCGTGTTTTAAGCTTGTTCATATAAAGCCCAACAATAACTTTTGTTTTCCTTAAAACAAGCAACATGTTTGGTCCCCAGACCATTTAGTAAACGTTCATGGAAAAAAAAAACATTATGGAATATAAATTCTTAATAGGTTGACATTTAAAAAAGTGCAACATTCTGGATATATTTGTGTTTACATGTATTATAAAACCTCTGCAGAATGTTTTTTTTAAATCAGGAATCAGGAAGGTCAGGAATCACAGTCACACTCAGGCAAAAATGGTAGACAGACAATAACAAACAAAAGGCACACAAAAAGTCACCAGTACAGTAGTAATAATTATATTGTCTCTGAGCCAATCTAATACACCATCAAAAACCCGCTATTCTCGACTTGCAGCTCGTCTCACTACATATTTACAAACCTATCAGTACTGAATTAATTCTGTTCTTTATTTGGACCTCACAAAGTAGTCTTCCTGTGGTCCATAATCACAATTTTGACTCTTCGAAACATCACACAAGTACTTTTAAGTGAACACACTTACACACATTCACCAAAGCAAAGGGGTGAGGTGTGATTTCAATACCCATGGTGTAGGCTATACCATATCAGAGATATAAGTAGCTTGCAGCTTGACTTAACAAAAACCTTTGACGTTTTAGATTGATTACTGTTAACATACTTCTTTACAATTTGGTAAAATATTTTCATATGCAGCTTGGTTTGGCAATCATCCACTTCTTCTATCGTATGTTGTGCTCGATACATCTCTACACACAATGAGTAAACTCGGAATTCTTTATGGCATGTTAACTAAAGTTCAGAACTGACAGATTCGGCACTTAGGACAAATCTAAGGATAAGATTTATTATAGGTAACACAAAAATCCGTCTCCAAAGTCACCAGCATTCATTTGGACTTCTGTGTCTGAAAGGACAGCATGCCTGTCCTGGCTCTCTCCCAGCTGTATCTCACTCACAGCTGGAACCAGAGCTGCCAAAACAGCCAGCGGGTCTCCAGGCACAGAGTCATTTAACTCCCACTGACGGAGAATGCTTTCGGAACTGACTCCCTCTATTTAAAAATGGCAGCTAGAGTTTTGCAATGGACACTCCAATGCTCAACAAAAACAGGCTGTCTGGGGAAATGACGGGTTGACAGCAGTCTAATCGATAACCAACTGTGACCATTGAAGGCCTTTCCTTTTTTTGTGTTCATTTTGTGGATAGAGGAGGCCTGCTTCCTGTCTTACATGTTGCTGGAATTCTCATGTAATCATTAAAAATGAATAATATTCAAATAAAGACAAGGTTGGGGGAGGGCTGGAATAGTGGGATGAATTATGCTTTCAGTGTTAATGGAGGAAAGAAAGAAAACATAACAGAGCAGTGTAAAATAGTCAATAAAAGACTGCAGGCAAGATTTGGGAAAGTCAATAAACAGTGTAATCTCTCCACCCTGCAGCAAGAGATCACCTGTGCACACACACAGCTGAACAGCGCACAAAAATACGCCCATAATACAAATAATTTTCCCTTAAGCAGTCCGCTAAATTTACATTTTCACCAGCCCAGACAAAATGATAAATGCTCCAGTAGTCTCACAAAGCCAACCTTTTGACTAGCGGCATCAAGTTTCATCCAGATTGTAGCTTTTTGTGGCCAAGGACCCTCTGATCAACCAAAAACAGTTAATTTTAGTGCAGGTTTATATAAAATAAACTATGCAAAATGAATAGGGACAAATTTTAAAATTGCTAAATGGAGAAAGTAAGTTGTGTCGCAAATACTAAATACAGTGATGTTAATTTCTCTAGGACAGTTAACACAATACTACATGCTTCAAACTAAAACTTGATATGTCACTAACTCATTGTGTTAACTTATCTTCCTCATGACTGGGGACTAATGAAAAACCAGTGTGCCTTTACTCTCAATAATATTTGCCTTGGTGTGGGTGTACTGTCACACACTTGACCCCTTTAAGGGTGCACATTATTGTAATATATTACCAATTTACCCATTTTTAGAGTGATTTAATATATTGATAGGTAATATATAGAAACATTTGTTTTCTTTACAGATGGGAATAAAAACTTATTCGTACTGAAAATATTAACCATACTTGAGATACAAGAACCAGTGCACCTAAACAAATTACGTTCTTGTATTGTCAAGTTCAACACTGAATACAATGCATTGTTCTACTTGTTTATCAGCCCACAGACGCCTACAAGTAGACACTCAAACATGGATTATTCTATAGACTACTGGTCCGTTAGCACTTCAAGTTTCATTAGTATTTAGCTTATTTTTCAAATTAACATATTCAATTAATTAAATCTTAAAGATATTTGTATTCAATATTTTGATTTGGTTATAAATGTTCAAATGGTTGTGTAGTGTTAAAAGTTCTTCTGGACCAGAGTTTTTTTCTGAAGTGGTCTACTATCATACTAATGAAAATATTCTCTGGACAGAATTTGCTTCAATGTCTGTAGGAGTACCTGCCAGACTACAGAATATCTGTTGGGAATTTGAGAGACACATGGTGAGCAGAGAGCAAAGCTGAAGGGCAGGCCAAGTAGAGATCTCACTAAAATCAAATAAATCTCATCTGCCTGCATAGTGGTTGTCAAGAGATGCCAAATCTCCCATTTAATCATTCAGGATAATTAGAGAGAAAGAGATTCAGAACAGACACATTTTTAAATTATAGACCTTTAGTTCTTATTGTCATTTTGATGTTTCTGGCTAAAAATATCTATAGCAATTATCTATGACCAATCTCTCACATGAACTTAATGTAGGGTCAGTTTGGGACAAAAAAAAGCAGAAAAAAATGTTTGAGGTTCCCTTAACCTCTTTAATTCCTAAAGATGATAACTTGTTTGAACATGATGTATATGACTGCATTCAAAGTGAATCTTCATGTAGCTTTTAGAAGCAAGGCTGTAACATAACACTTGGGAAACACTGAATGGACAGCTAGGCAGATGAAAATGAACAAAACAGAAAACAAAACAAAGATAAATATTGTATAATAATGTTTTGTATGACCACAGCTGTCATGTGGATGAAGATACAGCATCAGTGATAATGTTGGATAGAGGGAATAAGGATAATTGTCTCAGACAAGTGTCTTCTCCACTCTCAGAAGTAGAAAGTGCATCTGCCTCATGTTTTGAGTTTTGATCGCTACATATTGATGCACTGAGTGTAATTATGAGTCTACGGTAGTAAAAAAAACACAGCAAAACAACACTGTCCTTAGGGAATGATGAAAAGGCTGAATATATGTTAACATGGAAAGGGAGACCCTGGGTGTTTGGGATAGGCTGAACCTCTAGCTATTACATTAGTTGATGTCGGGATGTCTGCCTTGGTAAGAGGGAGGGAATAAAGTAGAGAGGGAGGGATGGAAGGATCTTGTGGGAGGAGAAGTCCTGGAGGAAAAATAAAGCGAGAAACAGAGGCAAGTATCGAAGGCCTGTAGACTAGATGCACGCAGGAAGCCAGAGACTACACAGGCTCTTCCTGAAGCACGCTGAGGCATTTGTTATCAGAGGGAACTCAGCTCAAAACCTAGGGGAAAGGTAAGACATGAACATTATAATTTAGATTAGGTTTATTGGATTATCACATACTGGATAAATAAACTTTTTGGGATTAAAATATTACATGTGTAAAGTACATGAAGAGTATAAATAGGTGTGTGTGTGTATGTGCAAACATACAGCATAATCTGAATAAATGTCCTTGTATTCAAATCAAAGGCACAGCAGCTCTTCATTCTCCACAGCCCAAGGCCTTTCTCTCTGCTGTTGATGCGTTTATGGTTAAGCAGGCAGGACAACAGACACAAAAACTGCCAAAAGCTTTATAGGACAGCTGTAAATAAACACATACACAGTGCCAGAGCAGAAAATTAGACAGTAGGTAAATAGGAAAAAAGTGATGAGATGGAGGTAAGAGGGATAAGACATTTTTTTCTAAATAATTTAGAACATTTCCACAGTTTAACACCCCACTGCTCATTGAACATATACAGCCACACTTTTTTTGTACGTTTTTGCTAACACAATTCCTTATCAGACGGCATGTAGGGCTGGGAAGGTAACTTTTAAAATGTATTTCAATACAGATTAAAAAAGGCAAAATTTGTAACGTATTTTGTTAGATTACACAAATTCTGTAACTTAATCTAGATACTTTAGAATACTTTGTAATACTAATAAGGTACATAACCTAAAGGGACCACAAAACAGAGAACTTCCTCTGCATATTATTTTAAACAACATTAGTCTTCCACAACATATCTTAAATCAAAAAAGCACAATCTTAGAAAGAAGAAAAGGACAAAATGGACAAAATGCTGATGCTCAAAAAGGCAACACAATGCAGAGCTGGGGTGTGTAAACTGTTTTGAATAGGAGACTAAATTGTACTTATTTTATCTTCCATGAAACATATGTGAAAGGTAGTAAGAAAAAAAATCGGAGTTCTGATGATGATCAGAAGTTAAGAAATCAGAATTGCATGAAAAACATACAATTGCAAGATCACACAATTTTGACAGTTAATTTCATGCATTTCTGAATATAACTTTATAGCAAGAGAAAAAAAGTGTATATCTCTCACAATTCTATGAAAAGAATTTACATTTGTGAGATAAAAAGTCGCAATTACCTAAACAAGGGACTCTGAAAACATGAAAACAGTAGTTGATCATTCAGGTAACCACAGACATTAAAGATTCAAGGTTATGTTCATTTTTTATGTGGCAATTTGTATAAATTTGCTCAGTTTGTGTTACGGAGTATATGTAAACTTCTATTGCGTGAAATAGCTTATTCAGAACACTACTAAATAAAATCAATATGCAATTTCTATGAACCCAGATCCTCCTAAAATTTTGCATATTCTGCAAGGGGTATGAAACCTATGAGCAGAACTATAGTTTATGATGCTTTTGCAGATTGCCAAAGAATCACTGATTGCTGTTTACATTAATTGCCCGTTACAGTTAATATATAGCTTAAATGAAATAAATGCCAACAATTCCAAGTAATCACTTTGGTAATCTAAAATACTTTTTGGATGTAACTGTAATTTAATTACCACCATTTAAAAAGTAACTATAATGAAATACAGTTACTGAAATTTGGTATTTTAAATACGTTAAACTAAGTTACATGTATTCCGTTAGTCCCCAGCCCTGGTTGTACACGTCTGTATGTACAACATATGGTTGTACACGTCTGTATGTGAATGCACAAGTGGCACGCACACACATTTATCAGACAATGCGCTCTTCAGTCATGAGTGTTGTCAATCTCACATAAAGCTTTAGATCAGACACTGGTGATAAATCTTTCACTAATGATTTAACACTTTTTCTTCTCGTCGCATGTGTTCTAACTTCAGCTCATTTTTGCTTAGTGACTATGAATGTCACAATCTCTCATTCATTAGAGCCTCAGTCTAACCCCCTGCTTTCACACCCCTTTAGGCTAAACTTCAAACAGTCTAGCGGTTTGAGTTCTGAGTTAAATTTTACAGGCATTTACCAACCACTTCCTGTTTGAGTGCTGGAGTATGGAGTTTTATTAAAAAAAGCAACCAAATGGGTCTAGTCTCTATATTCTCAGTTGCTAGCGTAATTTCAGATGTGTTTAATATGTGAAATCTATTTCAATACTCTATTTTAATACATATGTCTCTGTACAAACACTTTGGACTGTGGATTTTGTGTGTGTGTGTGTGTTCAAATGTTTGAACAACATACAACCAAGAGAATATATAGGCCTATAACTGATTTAAAATGTTAAACAAATATCTTTAAGATGTAATTATATGTGTACGATTAAATATAATATTACTAATAAATAATTAACCGAAAGTGCTTCTGGACCAGTGTTTACATCTTTCAAAGTGGTCTAATGTGCGTGCGTGTATTTTAGATACTAAACCATATTTTGGGGTAAATTTGACCCAAACCTGCTTTTAGAGATGTCCTCATTTATCAAACGTCTATATTTACTTGAACTGACATTGAACTAACAATGCCACTCTAACGATGTCACTCTCTGTTGCTGTGTTCACTTCACAACTTATCTTCGTATGTTTTGCAGATGTCATGGCGGCCGACTTACCGAAGCTCCAAGTTTCGAAACGTCTATGGCAAAGTGGCCAACCGGGAGCACTGTTTCGAAGGCATCCCGATCACAAAGAACGTCCATGACAACCACTTCTGCGCCGTCAACTCCAAGTTCCTCGCCATAGTAACGGAGAGCGCAGGAGGAGGATCATTCATCGTTATCCCGGTCACTCAGGTAACCGGCTACAGTCCAAAAGTCCGGCTACAAGTCCACGCGCGTGCACAATGCAGTGTCACAAACAGAAGCATTGAAGGAATGTTGCTAACTATTCAGGATCCTATTCAGGAACTTTTCTAATGATTAAAACATAAGAAGTGTCTGTTTACATTAAAAGAGAAGCGTTCCATAAATTATTTCCGGTTTGAAGTGGACAAGATCTCATTTGCGAGAGCACGCTAAGGCAGCATTAGTAGTGCCAAGTTACAACACCATATTCAGAGCAGTTGCTTCCGCACAAGTGTTGCAGCTAAACTTCCACGAATATTGTATTTTTTAAACACAATATGAATACAAAATTAATGAAAGTACACACAATTCATGCCACAAGACAGATGCTACTGGGCATGTATTTGTACTTTGATGTCAATGCAAAATGCACAAGCAGCCATATTGTGATTGCAAACCAAGCAATATTACAGGGAAGTACTAATAGATGCAATGCATAAATTATTTACATCTTCACTACTTCACTGCACACTGATGAATCATCCCTCACCCAGATTTTATGTACAAGCCCACATATGGTGCATTCTGAAAAAAACCACAGGCCTCTCACAGTCCACAGTATCCACAGAAAACTTAAGTTGACTCTGTTGTGGTGTGGGATGTATTTTCTTTGCATGGTTTAAGTTTTACTTATAGGAAGCAGCAAAGAATACCAAAAGAATACCATACCAAATATGCTTTATTAAAACAATCCTGTTCTGAAAGAAAATTATCTGTTATATTTCTTCCAAACATTACCTTGTCAAATTAAAACGTTTTTTTCTTTACCTATTGTGTTATTCATTATAAAGTTAAAGAATATAGTGTTAAAATGTGTACGATCAGAAGTGTTCATTGTTGCATCCTTTGCTGTGTAGTTGTTTGTTGGTCAAAGCTCTGTCACACTGTTTACTGTCTGTGTTAAAGTCTTAGTAATGGACAGAAAGCAGATGCTCTTACTTTGATCTCTAGCTTTAATTCTTTAAATTGGACAAGAACTGAAAGCTGTAACCTCATGGCTTCTGACATTGATATTAGCATTTTGCTGGCCTGAATGACATCTGTGCCATATTATAATGCAAAACTGCCGATCATTTATTTAAACCAGACTTTCATTTTTCTTAAAACCTACCATGAAGTCTTGCCTTAAAATATCATGTGTTTTGACCTAAAAGACAGTGTAGCGGTAATAGCATGCAGGTAATTTTAGGAATCTTAAGGTTAAGTTGTTTTTGTTTTAAAATATTTTGTGTAATGATAGAGAATTTGCATATCTCACTTCAAATTCCATCACCCAGCAAGTTTCTGTACTGCACAGGGAGCACAAACAGAAGGAATGACACACACTTAATCATTTATCATTTGACAATGAGATTGTAGCACGCATCCTCTCATTTCCAGCTGTACCCCACAGTCATCTCCTCTCTTTATTCTGTCTTTTCTTCTCGCTTCTTGGGTGCATCCGGTCATGCTTAACTGCCCAGTGTTCCTAGAGATCCTTGGTTACTGTCTTGGTTACATAACTATCAATAGCACTTTTGTGATAAGCATTCAAAGCAATCCAGTTAATGTGTGATGTAGAAGGCCAACATTGCGCCCTTAATGTGCTCATTTACAAAGTTTGTGCCTCCAGCTGATGGGCTCCCAGGCCTTGGAAGAGCAGTTGACAGGCTTTCCCAAATGTGTTTCTCTAGACACCACATTAGGGGGGTTTACCTCTTTTTCACATTCAATCTCACCTGCCACATTTGTTAAATACTGGTAGACTCTTCCGTGACAGCACTGAAATCCACTTAATGTATTTCATTGTGACTTACATTATACAGTGTTTATATGTTATTTACTTGGCAGCCGTATTAATCCATATAGCAAGTTTCAGTGATTGCTTCAATGAAGTGCATTGAAACCATTATCTTGTTGCTAAAGGCATGTTTTACCAGCTTGTTCAATAAGAACTTGTGCTAAGTTTCCCAATTTAATTATAATTTGCATATACTGTATATTTGTTTACAGGATATGCTCATCACATACACATTATGGTCTTATATCTTTATTCAAACCAAAATTAGTTTGAGCCATTATATTGCTTAAATCCTTTCCTAGGGCCTTATTACATGGACAACTGACGGATTGAATTCCTCATATGACAAAGGAGCTTTAGTTGTGGAATGGAAACTGCATACAGAAACCATGATGGGATGGCTTTGGAAGGAGAGAAAAAAGAGAATGAATAGAAGTCTGTGGTGTTGGTGATGATGTCATCATTAATTGTTTAACCATTTGGAAATACAGTTTCGTTCCCTTGACCTGCCAGGCAGCTGTGGCCAGAATTGTCTTTAAATGGTAATGAGGTTGCGCTAACAGTTTGGGATGATATCAGAATTCCTTAATAATGTACAACGTTCATTAAAACGCAGAAGCAGACGAGAAAAGAGCTACAGACACGCACATGCACACATACATAAACACATAAGAGGGAGTCTGGGCCATCTGGCAACACTGATAGGAAACTGCCAACCAGTTCAGGCTACCTTAATGTGCCTAAAAGCTCTTTTTACAAGACCTCCACACCCATTTTTATAATGCCTCGGCTAACATACAATAGGCTCAGAGAACTCAAATGCCCTTTGCTCATAACTTTATTTGGGATACATGGAAAAAATGTGTATTGGAATATGCTGGATAATATTGAAGAGCCAAGACCTTATCCCAAACATAACATAGAGAAGCACTGGCCATGGCTGAATCAAAAGCAGAAAATTGCTGTTTTTGATTCGGCCAGTGTTAATTTTTTGGTGCTGTTCTTTATCAATTTTTAGAAAGAAATTATTCTACCCATATGTGCAGACAGTCTCCTTTGTGTGAGGGCAATATTTGGTGTGTTCAAAGAAATATCCCTACCACTTGCAGTCAAGAACAGCCAGTCAAGTAGTGAGTGGGTGCTCAACTGCAAACAGCAATCCGGACATAACAGATATATTTGAAACATGCCCATTGTTAATTGTATTTAGCATCAGTTTTCTTTTTCATTTTTCTATTAAGGATCTTAGATTTGTGATGACATCCTAATCATTGTTATCACATGGCCTTTCCAGTCCTTCATGGTACCGCTCACAATAAAGGGTGTGGCTACATATATTTTCGTTCTCATCTCTTTTTTTTCTCTTGACTGTAAAATCATTAAAGGAACAGTTCACCCAAAAAAAATATTCTGTCTTCATTTACTCACCCTCAAGTTGTTCCAAATCTATGTATATTTCTTTGTTGTGATGAACACATACATGCTTGTAACCAAACAGTTCTTGGTCACAATTGACTACCATAGGAAAAAATGCTTTATAAATTTCTTTGTTCTGTTGAACACAAAAGAAGATGTTTTGAAGAATTAAGAAAGCAAACCATTCTGGAGCACTTTTAATAGTTTACAGTTGTTGTAAATGTATATGTATCTCAATAATCTTTTCTTAATAAGCCTTAATAATCGATTATTTTCTCTCCTCATTACCCCCCATTTCCAGTGTTTCTGACCACCCAACATACTTTTTATTTATCTTATTTAAGAGGCAATGATTCTGTTTTATGAGTGGACACAGGACATTTTATAATCTTTATACTCTTCCTCCTATGGGAAATCAAAAAGACATTTCAACATTCTAACTCAGGAAAAATCTATTAAATGAGCGATAACCTCAAGCAATGACTGTGCTAATTTAATGTTATAATTTAACAGAGAACAAATCACAGACATGCTTTTTTATCAAATTTGAACATAGCAAAATAGCAGAGACCTCATCGAGATGAGGAGCTGGAGGAGTTTGTCACATTCAGTCTGCCATGAGTTCAATGCTTTAACATAGGCTGTTCTGAATCAAGGAACTTTTACACTTAACCCCCTTTGATCCAAACGTCACACTATCTCAGTGCACTGCTTAAAAAAATCCAGATTTAAAAGTGTAGAAGACTCTTTCTCAACCTACCCATTCTTTCTTTAATCATGCATGAACTAAACTACAAATCCCAAAGGACCTTAGAAGGAGGTCAATGGACTAAGGTGACATCAAACATTCATGACATCAGGCTCCACATCCTACTGCTCACCGCAAAGACTATAGTTATGTAGCGCCATACGGTGGACATTTGCGTGCATTACAATGTTAAAACGATCAGTTCTATCTATCTATTGAAAGGACATCAGTAACCCGTGATTCCCTTCCGCAGTTTGGCCGTATTGAAGCTCACCATCCAAAGGTCTGCGGTCACCAAGGCAACGTGCTGGATATCAAATGGAATCCCTTCCACGACAACATAATTGCTTCTTGTTCAGAAGACTCTTCTGTAAGTATGAATTAGTGTACAAACATTAAGAAGCCCCTTCTGGTGCAATACAAACATCTGTTTGCAGTTGTTCATCTCTGTTTTTATTAATTGAAATAACTTGCCATATTTTCATCATATTGGTGTTGCAATGTATTCATGTACACACTCAAATTTTAGATTCACACCAAAGAAAGGAATAATTTTTTTATAAAAGACAAAAAGGAAATTCATGAAAATGTCTACAAGAAAATGCCAGCATTTACCTTATATGTACAATGGACAACAACATTATTAAACAAACAACAATATCATTGCATAGTGCTCTGGGATACTTGGTATTAGTCAATTGTGGCATTCTGGAGTAAAATATAAACTGTATGTGTCAGGTGCGGATATGGGAGATTCCCGATGGGGGACTAAGAAGGAATTTGACGGAGGCTGTATTAGAACTGTATGGCCACAGCAGGCGTGTGGGCCTTATAGAATGGCACCCAACCTCTAGTGGGATTCTGTTCAGTGCTGGCTATGACTACAAGGTAATGAATTATTTTACAATGTCGTTTGGCATTCTAACATGTAACAATATAAGTGACTGATGTTATTTCATAGTTTACAAATAACAGTAAACTAAAAGTTCTATTCTATTAATCATATACTTTTTAAAAACCTGAACTGTGATCGTGACCTTTGAAAAGTAAATCTCAAATTTTTAACAGCGAAAGCCTGAGTTGTATCAGATGTTTGTGCCTTCCTACAGATCCTCATCTGGAATCTTGAGATCGGCGAGCCAGTGAAAATGATTGACTGCCACACAGATGTGATCCTCTGCATGACATTTAACACTGACGGAAGCCTGTTGGCCACCAGCTGCAAAGACAAGAAACTCCGTGTCGTTGAGCCGCGCTCTGGCAAAGTGCTACAGGTGTGGTTTATTCACATTCAAATATTTATTCATGTGGTAAACAGACACACTCAAAGGCAGCTCTATAAGACATTCAGCAAAGAGGGACATTTTTAGAGTAACCAAAGTTTTGTCTTCAACCCTGATGTTTACAGAACTGTGACAACTGCGAAAATAGTTTGCATAACTGAAATCCTTGTTGCCTTTTTCTGCTGTTGATCAGGAGGCGAATTTTAAGAACCACAAGGTGAACCGTGTTGTGTTCCTAGGCAACATGAAGCGACTCTTAACCACAGGTGTGTCTCGCTGGAACACACGTCAGATCGCTCTCTGGGACCAGGTGAGAACAACCTGTGTGTGCACGCGTCTGTGTGTTTTCAATGGGATTAATTCCCTGAACTCAACCAGAAATACACATTGTCCCTGATGTCTGCATTGCCCTAAAGATATTACCCCTTAGAAAGTCATTATGTTTTCTTCTCTGCTTCTTCCCTGTAAATGCTGTCTGATAATCACATTCATTGTTCAAGCTAAACAGCTACACCCCGCCACAATGAGGAGAGAATATTCGTAAAGAAGCGTATCGCTTTGTCCTTACCAACTGATGATTGGTGGGGCTCAAAGAATAACTTGTGACATATCCAAAACAGTTTTGTTAAAGGTCAAAGGTTAAAAATCATCTATGAACACTTATCTTCTGGAAAAAAAATTGTGTTTTAAAGTTATGTGTACCTCTCATTGACAGGAGGATTTGTCCATGCCGATCATTGAGGAAGAGATTGATGGACTTTCAGGACTGCTTTTTCCCTTTTATGATCCAGACACACATATGCTCTATCTAGCAGGCAAGGTACACATTACCCTATACAGATGAGGATTCTCATGAATATAATGATAAAAGATAATGACTTTAAGGAAAAAATTGAATTCACTGACTAAGACAGTGTGATTGTAGGGTGATGGGAACATCCGGTACTACGAGATCACTCAGGAGAAACCTTATCTGCAGTATCTCATGGAGTTTAGGTCCCCTGCTCCTCAGAAAGGGCTTGGTAAGACTGAATTTACCCCATCAATAACAATGATATATCATTTCAATTGTGTATATTGTGTAACATATTGTCAAAGAAAACATTGACGTGCATTACATTTATGCATTTGCCAGCTGCCCATTTTAAAATAGATTTACTTACAGTGAATACATGTTTTTTTTATTATAAGTATGTGTATTCCTGGGAATCAAACCTACAAACTTTGAAATGCTAATGCAATGCTCAATCTATCTAGCTACGGGACCATCTTTTACGTCACCTGATGTTTTGTCATATGTGTGTTTTGATAGGAGTGATGACGAAACACGGACTGGATGTAGGAGCATGTGAGGTTTTCAGATTTTATAAGTTGGTGACTCTGAAGGGCCTCATTGAGCCGATCTCTATGATCGTTCCAAGAAGGGTGAGCAAAACTCTCAACCCATATTAGTTAACTGTGTTCCTTTATAACTTATTAACACGTTTCGCATCTGTTTTTTAGTTTTATTAAATGACTGCAAATTTGAAAGTTCAGTTCCGCTGAAGGTTGAAACAAGTGCATGATGGTCCCGGTGACAGTTGTGTATCTTGCTTAACACCATAATCAAGCAACAAACCTGATAGAGGAATCCATCACTTCTGAATTGCTGGTGTAAATGTCATCTCACTAAGATGAGAGTTGTGAGCCATGTAATGTCCTCCGTGTGATACAGTACACATTTGCTGGACCATTATTTTTAGGACTTTGAGGCACAGAGTGACTGCATTTTCTCAACCCCACGAATGTAATGCAATCATGATCTCTATCCACTAATCTACATTTATATAATTTATAATGACAAAATGACACATTGAAAGTTGTCCAGTCAAGAATTAAACCCATACCTCAGTATTTATTCAAAGTACAAAATGCTGGGTTATATCCACCCAGTGTTGGGTCAAAGCTGGGCAATCCTATACCATTGGGTTATAATTAACCTATGCTGGGTTGTTTCAAATCAGAATTTTGGGTTGTTGTAACCTATTCTAGGGTAATTTAACCCACCCATTGGGTTTGTCCATATTTGACCAAATGATGATGGGTTGAAATAAGCATGTTGCACTTTGAATAAATAACCCAACGAGTGTATATGTATCAGAAGCCTTGCAATCATGCAAGCCCACCTGCTAAGTGCTGATCTTTCTATGACCCTCCATATGTTTGTTTGACCTTTGGACCCAACCTGAAATATTTGATTATTACTAGAGCCTAACAACTAGGCAACTTTGCACGCTCATGTACTAATAAACCTAAGCTACTGAATAATTTCAATGTATCCATACAAATAGTGTAAAAAACAGTAATGAGGACCTCTTTCTATTCAGTCAGAAACATATCAGGAGGACATATACCCCATGACTGCTGGGACAGAACCTGCTTTGTCAGCTGATGAGTGGCTCAGTGGAATCAGCCGAGGTAAAGGCCCACATTAATTTTCTTAAAATAAAACAACCACTTTGAAGGAGAAACAAAACCTAAAGGCTTAAATAAAATTGAAATGTGTTTGCACTTCTAGGTCCTGTGCTCATGTCCTTGAAGGAGGGATACAAACGACCCAATAATCTGGTTTTTAAGGCCCCTGTTAAGGAGAAAAAGAGTGTGGTGGTCAATGGAATTGACCTGCTGGAAAACGTCCCTCCCCGTACTGAAAATGAGGTGACTATTTTATTACCAAGACACAATGAAGATGTATTAGGGTTGATATACTGAAAGGGCAATGCAATTGTGCATGTGTACCACTTCTTGCTGAGAAGTATGTGTATATTCTATTTCTCATATATTGACCTTTGACTTGTTGAAAATGTTTGTTTAGGGCTTAAAAAACAGCCTTAATATTTAATAAGGAAGGAAGCTAAAGGTGACTGTAGGAAGGGATGAAACTCAATAAGGTCAAAATAAAAGAATCTTGTGCAAAACTTAGCTTATCAATTAATAATATACTTGTATAATCAAGCTACGGATACCATTAAAATGCTTGTGTGTAATAACCCTGTGCTTTGTGCTCCACAGCTCCTGCGAATGTTCTTCAGACAGAAGGACGAGTTACGGCGACTAAAGGATGAACTCACTCAAAAGGACATTAAGATCCGACAACTTGAGCTGGAGCTCAATAACATAAGAAACAGCCCAAACATCAACAACAGTAACAACAGCAATGGTAGCAGCATTTGACATGGAATCTGTTTCTCTTGATCTCCTCTCCTACTGTAACTGGAGGTCCCCAGCACTGCTGAAAGTCCATGTGGGCTTCCTTTTTCCAAACACACAGATATCTCAAAATCTCAAGGCACTTTGTTTAGCAGTGTTTAACCCCCAGTGTTCACCCCACAAGTGCTAGTGTGTGCTAAACGGACATTAACGGCGCGATGGTTCACTAACCCTGTGAAAACTCTTCCATCCAATGACCTACCTCCATGTACCTGCAGTGGATTGATTCTCTAGATGTTGTGAAGTGAAGAGTTCCAAGTAAAGGCACAAAACTCACATGTATGTACAGGGGAGGTGTGGTTGGAAGTGAGGTGTAGAGGGTTAAAATTCATTTTATTGCTTTTTTATCTTTTTAACTATCATTTCTCTCACTCTTTTTTGCATATGAAAGTTGAATGCAAGAGTTATAGTCTTGCATTGGGTTGCTTTTAAAATAACTTGGTACAAGCTATTGACATTATCATCTCATCATTTTAGACTTTACTATATTTAATTGTTAGTATTATTTATTTTGCTTTTACCTTATCTGATATGACATTGTTCTCAACTCAATATAGAGCCATAGTCATTAAGACAGTATTTTAATAAGGTCATATATATACAGGCTTTATTTATCTCATATGACTTTTGAATAGGCTTGTTACAGTAGTGATTTCATGTAGAAT
This sequence comes from Barbatula barbatula, assembly GCF_947034865.1. NCBI lineage: Eukaryota > Metazoa > Chordata > Actinopteri > Cypriniformes > Nemacheilidae > Barbatula > Barbatula barbatula. The sequence goes on along the minus strand of NC_136766.1, from coordinate 18,806,695 downwards.
ACTCAAAACTCACAGTTAGGTAATAATACACAATAGATCCAAGTGATCATCGTCTCTGAAAATTGAGTTTTTACTAGCGTGAGCTGGGCACTTGTGGTGCCCTCGTTCCACGTTGTTTACTTGCATGCAGTGGACAGAAAAGTATATTAAAGGCAGTGTATAAAATGTTTTAAATGGGTTTGTGAACAGCAACCAATGTCTAAATAAAAACATCAGAGACTCTTTTCAGAAGGATCTGGAAAAGTTTGAAATGAAAGCGACTTGAAGTGAGATATACAGAATTGAGAAAGCTATAGCAAAAGAGAGAGAGAGAGAGTTGTGCTGGTAAATTCTTGATTTGTGGTCCAGCAATAAAATGAATTTATGCTGGTACTGTTTTAAACTGTGATTCAAAAAGAAAAGTGAAGAATTGCTTTTTCTTAACGTTTCCGATAAAAATAGTCTATTTGTGGTTCCATCTTTTATTTTAAAAACATGTTCTTATGTCGAAGAGATTGATGCTTGGAATTATCCTTCCACATGTAATATTCAAATAATTGAACCATTATACAGATTGCTTCTGAAATTAGATCTAAATGATTGTGCACTGTATTCAGCTTTAAAACTGCAAAGTGGACAAATTACGCCAAATAACATGTGCAGTTAGTCACTCTTCCTCCCAAGCTTACCTAATTATAATGTTGAAATAGATAAAGCCAATATCTTGACCAGCTAATCTTACCATTTACTGCACCAGCTGTGATCAGGTTTTCAAGTGTTATTAACATTTTCTTACCTAATCTTTACTAAAATGTGCCGATTGCTCAATTCTTTAATGATCCATTGATTATAAATTAGGCCTTCGACCCACATTGACCAGCGTGGAATACAAGTGGCTTAAGTGCCGCTGCTAGCCATTTTGGTGCCCTAAGCATAATTCCATTATGATGCCCCTGATAGAAAAGGGTGCACTTTGAGGAGTCTGACAGCAGGGGGCAGTAAAAGCACAGTCTTGCACATAGCGGCGCAAAGGCCTACGCCTCGTCATGCAGCAGGCAACACAGCATTCTAATATTGTTACATTGAAACATTCGAGCATTTCAGACATTTTAATTGTGGTGCAATGGGGACACTGAGTGCCTTGGCCTTTCACTCACTGCTTAAATTAAGTAGTATTCACTGTAGCATTAGTATTTATGCGGGCCTAAAACATTGCTTACACACTGAGCTGTACAATCCAAATTCTCTCATGCTTTATAATTGATAGTCTATAAAATCGTGGGTGCAAATTTGGATGTTAACAGTGGGAAGTGCCTGAATATCTAATGTCTCGTAAACATTATTTGGTATAGCACTGTCTACACAAGCATGCGTTTTGTTGAAATATTTCATGCTGAATGCATGAGTCTTAAGATTTATAAGGCTAGACATTAGGCTAGCCTGTCTGACATTAGTAGGTAATCACTATTTCTGCGATCAACAGTCTTGACTACAGCATACCATGCAGAATAAAAAAGGCCTTTCTGAAGAGTAACACTTCAGATGCTGAGTTAAAACCAATTGTTGTCTTGACTCAATGAAGCTGTCCATCTCATTCAAGCAATTACAGCAAGGCACCTCATATAAGTTGAGATGGACTTCAATGCTTGTTTGTTTAAATGAACACATGCTTATACAGTAAATATTGATTTGGACAAAAATGCTGACTTCTGTATATGTGAAATCTGAAAGTCTTTTTTTAATAAAAATTTCAACCAGAATGATTTGAATACTGGATACAGCTCAGTTAATATTACGTATACTTGTTTTCTAAACCATCAGCAAGTCAATTCTGAATATTTACATAATATCTAGTTATGTATCATCAAAACAATATACAAGCTATTTTCCCTGAGCGTCACAATGCATTTTAAACTTATAATATCAGCGACATTACACACTTGCCATCTTTTAACAAGACTGGAAATATACAACCTATCCATCAATCATGTCTAATAACAGTGCCATTACAATGTGTGGATTTTCTGTGGCCAAAAATATGTTGGCTGCTAGAAGAGATATTTCAAATTACCATACAGGTGCTTGTTTTCATTCATTTTATTACAGTTAATGGTTACAACTGAGATTATTGGTGAAAATGTCTGCCATTATCAAAGGGAATCAGAAAAAAATATATTTGGTCATTATTTACAAAGAACACGAAACCTCTGAACTATCCACACAAGGGAGAAGGGGATTTGGGACTCATTTGACAAGGGCAGACATTCGGCTCTGAACATTAAAAACAGAATAAAATAAAATCACATTGAGAGGTTGAACTGTGCATGTCCAAGTAGACATCATGATGTATTCTTCATGCTTAAACAGCATGTCACATGGTGGTGATGATGACGATAATGATGAAAACGCCAAAAGAAACGCAATACACAAATAAAAGATGCAATAAAAAAAGTGGGTTAGAAAATGTTCTTCCTTGTAATCCAGTAGTCAACTTTAAAATAGAGTCAGCCATGCACTGCTAAAAGGTTTTTGGTTTTTTTAATACATAAGTCATCACCAGCATTTAGGCATCAACAGTAAAGAGGGAAAAATTACAAAGAGCATACTGGTCTTTTTCCAACAATAATAAATTTCCACATGGTGTTGTCAGCCATGAAGAGCTTTTGGAGATAATGAATGGAATCAAACTCAAAGTACAAACCAAACCAAACCAAAATAAAACAACAACAACAGCAACAACAAAATAAAGAAGCTAAAAACAAATATTTTAACTGTGTCCTCGTTTATACTAAGCCCACCCCTACCATTTGAATACCTCCCCAAACCATCGCCGAGTGACAATAGGACAGATATACAGGGATTAAACGGTCAGATCACAAGGGCGATTTCAGGTTCAGTCATCATCTTCCTCCCCTTCCTCCCCTTCCTCATCCAGGTCTCTTTTCCTTTTCTGACCCCGCTCCTCCTCTGTAAGCACAACAACAGAGGACCATTTTTTAAATGCTTCTTTTGTTTTACTTCCAACCATCCAGTTTACAGCACTAAACAGCCATCTGAGGATAGTAGCTTTTACAATTTCCAGAATGCCATCAAAACGATTCACTTACCACATTCTTCCTCATCATCTACCTCTCCATCATTTAACTCCTCCTCTTCCTCTTCCTAAATTGAGAAACAAATTCATTAAATAATGTATGGGTTTATTTATGCTGGCTCATCAATATTTCCGAGCATTCACCTCTCCACTGATGTCCTCCTCTTCTTCCTCTTCTCCTTCTTCCTCATCATCATCTTCTCCCTCCTCTTCATCTTCATCTCCTGGAGCTGCATCCTCATCGTACTCCTCGTCCTCCCCCTCTATAGACAAAAAAGATGATCAATGAGAGCTTCGTTTCTAATATCACTATACTAAGAGTGAAATTCAATAAGACTCTTCAAATTTGTACCATCTTCGTCATCCTCATCATCATCTATCCCTTCAACATATGCTTCAGCATCAGAGTCTGGTGCTTCTTTATCTTCTTTGTCATATCCGTCGAGATACGTTAATTGAGGGAGTAGCTTAAAAACGTTTTCTCTGTAGTCATTCAGGTTTGTCACCTCACAGTTGAACAAGTCTAAACTTTTGAGGCTTTCCAATTTTTTCTGTTGGGGAAGGACAATATTTCTTTAGCACTTACGAAAACCAAAACATTTGTTACATAGACAAAAGTATTAATATATTTCAAACTCTCCTAATTTAAATTGTGTAACAAATGATATACAACAAGTTCATAAGCTCTTACCAGGGGTTCGATGGTGCTGAGGTCTTTAATTTTGTTGCCACTGAGGTTAAGATGGGTGAGGTTTGGACATTTCTCTGCCAGTACCTCCAGACCCCCTGAGATTCTGTTATCACTAAGCTCAAGCTATAGAGAATTTGCAATATTAAAATATAATTCCAAAAATAATTCCAAGATGACTATTTGTAGCGTACTAAACCTAATAGAACACACCATTTAAGCTGAATGTTATTTACCTTTTTGAGTTTGTTTAGCTTCGGCAAATTGGCAACTGATGTTAAGCCTACGTTGATTGTGCTTAGAAATTCCAGTTCCTCAAACTCATCAGTGAGGCCCTCGATTTTGCCCTCATTTGACCGACAGTTGTCGAGCACTAGTTCTTTCACCTGTTAACAGGGCAAAGCAACATTACGTTACTTCTCGCACCACTTGTAAAAGTCTGTTGCCAACCTGTTAACAACTTAATGCAGACAGGATGGGTAATGTGGTTAAACCAGACACATACTAATAACTTGCAAGATGCCAAGAAACGTCTATAATGGTTTTAACAAATGATAATACGTTTAGGAAATGTCTGATGTTACTTTTTTCAGTTAGCACATAATTGTCAACAATAACTCAAGTGTACGAAATGAATGCCAATTTTGAACAGCAGATCAATACATTAAAGATATTACAAATTAAGACATAAACATAGAAGTGCTGAAATAAGTGCACCGAGGCTAAACAAAACAAGCCACCACTGAGTATGCCGTCTACAGTGAGACATAGGGGAGTATGTTTGCAGCGTGTAAATGACAATCAAACATCTGACTCCCACTCCGTTTACCCCGTCTAACAAAATGGCTGACTCCGCAACAAGCGGCGTACATTGCTCATGGTAGAGTATATTTACTATAGTGTTTGCATGCTGAAAAGGCAACGAAAAGACGCGTTAAACATAAGCGGCGTGTTACACAAAATCCAATACATTGTCTCGGAACAGCAAAGACACGAGGACGGACACAATAATTCGCCAGTAGGAGGGGCAGAGAAGCGCATGATAATGCAACGGAGTCGATCTTTAAGCCCGAGGTATTGACTTCCATGGAATAAAATCGAAAATTCCGGCTTCATGTCCACTCGACTGTCGATTGTCAACGGTTCCAAGTCGCGGAAAGGGTTTAAGCGGCAACGTGGGGAATCTCTGCTCGGTTAAATACCGTGCGTCTTTGTTGTTGGTTAAAATGGCGGCTTGTCCTAGATCTGGGAACTAGAGCAGCGCAGCTTCAAGTTGCGTAGGGCTCACATAAGCGCCCAGTCAGTGTCAATAACAAGCAAAGCCACACGGCTGAAAATCTCCTTTTACCGCCAGTGGATTTGTACAGAGAGCACACAGCCGACCAGAACGCGGTTATGACATTTTTATTACGAGTTACACGATAGTGCATTTAGATATGCGTAAAGGGGCAATAGCAGGGACATTGATAATGTTGCACGGAATTCATCACAGAACGCGGCAGCTACACGCATGGGGACAGATTGATATAAAACCCCTAGGTTATTTATAAAGAGAGGGGGGCGCTAATTTGATTTTTGCATTCAGGCAATCAATGTCGTCGACATATAATCCCGTTTTAAATAGGTTTGAGCACATTTACGCAACTAGGTATGCTGTGACACGGGTTCATTTCTACAACGCGATTGAACAACAAATGCGTCGTTACGCGCATTTTCCTCTAAACCAAAAGAGGTGAAATTTAGTAACGTAACAAACCCTCACGATAATATCCCGCCTCAGCATTTATATAACTTTCCGTGAATAGAGAACAAATACAAATGTGTTCAGTTAAGGGTTAAATCTGTTATAAAATCGTCTTGTTAAAGAGATACCGCGACATTTAATGACTGATCGGGATATCATACGCTACCTGTCAAATCATCTGCACAGCAATTCACGAAATATGTCCCACAACAAGTTACCGAACTGGCCAACGACCACTTTGACTGGCATGTATGATTGTTGAATTGAAAATGGAGACGTGAACTGACGGCAGGCTACTTTTGCAGCACTAAGGATGCAAAGGAAAAGGGCGCGTTCGGGGGCTACAAAGTTACAAATATGGCTTCTTACGCCGCTTCCCTTGTTTATACACTAAGTGCATGGAGCTCTCAGTTTCCGACCACAGCATCAATCAAAAGCTCCCTCGAAACTAAAGTAAAACTTACACCTCGTATGTGGCTATATTGAGCTAACAATATTTAGTGTTTTATGCTCGTAACAAAGTCGCCGCAAACTTTTCATTCAAGACATCATCAACTTGACGCGTGCACATCTAACGTTAGCGTTGCCCATCCACGCAGAACTCCTCTAACCAACAGTTTTAAGAAATCATACCCCTCAGGAATAATAAATATGCTTACGTCTGACGGCGTTCGGTTCCGCAACTCCAGGTGAATTCTCTTTTTCATATCCATCGTACTGGACGCTAAACGAGTGATTTAAACCAAAGAGCGCAGTTAGACTTGTAGTCTTTGCAGCACATTCAGCTATAGCCTCTTAACAAACTAGCTATTGCGAGTCTCACAAACATGATGCCTCAATGGGTGGGAGTTGGGTGTGGGATTGTCGTCACCGGCGACCAATTAGAAGCGCCAAATGGAATGTGAAAATACTTACAACTGGTACGGCGACCAATCAATGCTCGATCAGAAACTGGGTGGGGTTACATGAACTGTTAGGTTGATTCGGCGAATCTGTTTTAGGGTGACATCTATGCGATAAAATCAACCGAACTGTCGAAAGCGCCAAAGACTAAACGGGGATAGGATGGTTACTTCAGTTTTGACTAATTTATGACACTTACATGAGTTGCGGGAGTACACATAGGGCCTCTTGAAAATATTTTAAAATAAACCGTTGTGTTGGTTGTTAAAATTCAACAGTCACGTGAAACAAGTTGACGATGAATGTAAACATAATAAACTACTGCCCTCTGCGTTATCGCTGATAGTTCCTTGGCGAGTGGTAAAGTGACTTTAGACGACTAGATGTAAAAACATCAGGAAAACACGACCCCTCCCCCTTTTGAGAGTCGGTTCAGGAGGGAACGCACATTGGAAATCACCGAGGCATTTGCGCTAAAACCTATTTACTTTTCTTCTCGTTTACGCAGTGAACGCATGCTCTGCCTAATGCTATCAGTGCATACACGTAACAATAACATTCACCCGTGGAAAGTGAGTTGACTGATCATCACTGTAAGATAATTCGTTGAGTCCGAAATATGTTAATGCTGATATGCACGTAGCTTAGTATTATAGTAGATCGAGCAGTTAGGGTGTATTCTTTGGACAAGAAAGGCTGTTTTTCTAATTAAATAAGAGCACGGCTTAAAGCATAAAACATGCATCTTTAATACGATATTAAAAACCGACGCTGTTTATTTTTACGATTGATCTCGCTGTAGAGGTCTCGTGCTACATCAACGCACGCAAGTTTCCAGTACTCGCTGGTTTTATTGAAAACAAGCTCGTCACATGCACTTGACTGCCACATCGCACACTCCAACCACGGACCCACGCTTTTTCCTACAGTTCAAACCAGCCAATCATATTTCGGGGGAGCATTCACTTCCGCTTCTCGCTTTGACTATTGTTGGTAATAAGGGAAAAAAACAAGGTCACCTGACTGTGCCGGCGCCATCTTGACTCGCAAAATACAACACATTCAAATATTTATAAAACCATTTATTGACTCTTAAAACGAACAAAAAGCAGTAGACTTTACCTATATTTGATGTCATGTCTGTGTGTCGCTCCGCTACCCCTTAGAAAAAACTGTAGAGCAACTGCTTGGCGCATGATTGTTTTCACAAGTGCACCGCCTGGGTTGTTTGTTGCGAGAGCGCATTTCACTGGCGACTCTGTCGTTTTATAACGTTATTTCGAAATCTGTTCATACCAGGACATTTTGCCCTTGAAGAAATCAGGAAAAAATCTTCCTCCCTCGATCTGGCCATTGCCTCCAACCCGCGCAAGCAGGCTATTCTCAAGCCCTTTTGATTGTACTTGCGCATTAGTTGAGACCATTTTTCCTCTGGGTGTGTCTCACTCGTTGTCTGAACGCCCTTGCTAGCAGTACCGCATCAACTGTGTGTGGATTGCATTGCAGAGTGCGTGCTAGATATGCGCAGAGCCAAATCGTATTCGCACGGTTTGTGGCACACGAACGCGCACTGTCTCTCCTTTTCACACCACGGACGGCTAACTATTATGTGCACCAATGGCAAATAACGTCATCAGGACAAACCGTTTAAGTGAATTTACATGAACATGTTTGATCGTGTAGGTATATCAGTAGTTCCAGGAATCTACTTTTTACGCGGATGGCATTACCGTGTTTTGAATGTAAAACGACCACACGTACTGCTCCCCACATTTGACATTTACTGAAAAGGATTTTTGTTTATTTTATCCGGTAAAACGCCAAAAGTGTGTAAAGATCAAAGTGTCACGTCACCGACAATCAGCCTTGACAAGAACTTAGTGACTTGCCATATTAGCCTGAATTATTTTTTTTAGTAACATCCTACCTTGCTACATCAGATAGTTTATTTTGCTGTATCCAAAGAGAATTTACTGTGTTCCTCAAAGAAGTGAAGTATTCTGTTGGGTCATGTTACTCACAATAGCAGCACAATCTACATGCAAGAGTGAAAAAGTGAGACACACCAACTACAAAGCCTTTATAACACCAGTGTGCAATTATTGTGAAATTCAATAGGGCACCCTTTTGACTCAAGAACCGGTTTCTTGCCAGGTCATGCTCCATAAACTAAAATATCAAGTCTGAGCACAAATTATTTATTCATCTTTTAATCCAGGATCTATTCATTTCATAGACAGACATCTATAATGCTCATTTTAACCAAAGCGATTTGCAGTACACTTAATGGTGTAAACGATACATACACAATGGTGAAAATTCATATACGGCTTGTGGGTATCAAACTTGCAACCCATTCATGTTTCTCCATGCTAATCCAAGTTCTGTAATAATGAAACAAGTATAAAAGCAGTCTAGATTACACAGTCATGTTAAATAGGGCAATAAGGAAACAGATGACTTATTTTCATTTCCTAACCTGGATTACAATTACAAATGCATCACGCTTCCTAATGCTACTAATCTTTCAGAGCTTGTGCATAATTTCTACTGTTTACCGCTGTATTCAAAATGATTAAAGGATTCCCACAAAATTGTATAAGTGATCTACTCTAGAGGCCTTATTTTTCGGCTCAGGTGCCTGTGCTGTTAAATCCTGCTCATGCCATTTTGCATGTTTGCATAATTGTTTTGATTCAAAAGTGTCTTTGTGAATGGAGATTTCCTGGATGACAGGTGTTGGCAACAGTCTTGTTCTAATGCTTCATACATTTTGCATCATGCTGGGCATTGATAGAGATCAAATGATTGCCAATGCACCTCCTCATTGGAGAATATATTACCATAGAAGAGAAATGAACAGACAGTGACATAACTGTTATTGGTCAGATGTGCAGAATTGGAGTCTGGTAGCCTTTTCCGGTGTTGCACTGAGTTCATCTTGTTTTGGTCTCTTGTTAGTAATGGTGATTGTCTCATACGGTTTGTTGGAAATTTTGGTCTGAATGCTTTGGTAGAGTTTCCACACCAATAACATGTTGTTCTAGTGGAAGGTGGGCAGATGTGTGTTTCTGAAAGGGTGACCTAAATTCTGACCTGTGTTTTTAAAGGGATATATCACAGAAAAATACAAATTTCCCCATGTTCCCCTCAACCTCAAGGCATCCTTACTGAATATGACTTTCTTCTTGAATAATAATGCAGTCGGAGTAATAATACCACGTATAATTTTACTTCCAAGGGGCAGAATGGTAGTGAATGGGCGTTGACTTCCCACTTTTTGGGAAGCTCCAAAAAGTGCATCCATCGATCAAAGAACTGCTCAACATGGCTCCGTGGTCTTAACAAAGGTCTTCTGAAGTGATCGATGCGTTTGTTTAAAGGAGTCATATGACAAATCTTAAATGAATATTATCGTTTGTTTTAGATGTAATGCAATGTGTTTACACAATTTAAGGTTAAAAAACGCTGTATTTTCCACATACCGTGCATGTTCGTATTTCCTCTATGTCCCGCCTCTCTGAAACGTGCAGATTTTTACAAAGCTCATCGCTCTGAAAAGCGAGGTGTGCTATGATTGGCCAGTTAACCAGTGCATAATGATTGGTCGAATACTGCAAGCATGTGACGCAAAAAAGTCGCCTCGTCGTCAGTGAAATGAAAAGAATAACATGTGAGCTGTGTTACGCCATGTCTCGTCGCGACTCAAAAAAGACAATAAACACAACATTTCCTTGCCTCTAGTTAGAACAGAAATACTGATTATTAGTACTTATGTTGTCTTTCAAACAAAGAAACAACATGCGCTAAAAACACAAAAAGTCCAAGCCCGTAGGCAGGGGGGGGGGGTTCGGGTGGTTCGAACGAATATTCTAAAACATCTAAAACTCACTGCCAAAGGTCCAGAATTTAAGTCGTTTTTTTCATGTGATTATTGTCATCGTTGCTTTAATCAATGCTTGTGACAAATTTCTGCTGTGCTGTTTCAAATTAATATGATTATTGTTGCAGGACGTGTGTGTGTACGCGTGTGCAGACAGAGAGAGTTCTCGCAATACACTTTTCAAAGCGAGGGGAGGGGTTATATATAATTTTTTTTATTAAAAGGATTTATCCACTCAAAAGTCTAGAATATAATAGCCATATAAACATAGCGAAATTATAATAATAAAACATTGCAAAGAGGCATTGACAGAGAGTCAAGAAATTATGATGAGAAGAATTATTATTAATATTTCAGTAAAGTTCATTAAATCTATTCTGTTGTTAGTGTGGTCTTTAAACTTATGAACTGTGTATGGACTTACAAAAGTGTTACATGAGGAAGCAATTTGACAACAATGCGATAAATATTTTAGGTGCATCAAAAAGCGTGCTGGTTCAGATACCAGCAGACAAACTAATCCAGCAGAAATTGGTGCATAAAAGGTCACCAAAATGAAGTATTTGAACCTCATAATTAAATACAAAAGGAGGAGGAAAACTGCAAAAAGGTCCACTTTCTGAAAAAAAGAACCTCCCCTTTCAATAGGCTGGCTACGGACCTGAAGTCTTTTACAGTGAAAATATACTTACAGGCTGTGAATCAGAAGCGCCAGACTGTCCTTGCAAAGCTTCCGTGCACAGCCAGCCTTGATCTCTCCTAGGTTCGCGAAGCAATCATCTGTGAAATGCGGTGCACACGCTTGAATATTCGGATTGTACCGTGTTTGAACAGTATTCTAAATAAAATGTAACCATTTATTTAAATGTAACCATCTTCTGGAAGGGCAAACAAAGAGGCTTTCTTTTCGCAACGAAACACACAGTGCCTCTATAACATAGCTGCGGTGACGACGATGCAATGAGATTTACAAGAACACCCACCTTACTTCCAAAAAAACCCACCTTATTTCCATATTGATTTGGGCGGTTTTAGTCAAATCATACCACAAACTGACGTATATTTGTGGAGGTGTGGTTACACGAGGCATTTCAGGCAGGTCTGAGTGAGTATTCACTTTTAAATAGAATGCATAGTCTGTTCCGACACTTTTATTTTTTTGCAATTTACGTGTCTAATACATGCATGGGCAACTTAAAACACACTAAAGACACAAAAAAATATGAATAGTAATCAAGAAAAATGATACATGGTATTACAACTCTGACTGCATTATTCTTTGAGAAGAAGGCCATATTCCATTAGGATGCCTTGTTTTTAGATTTGCTTGTGACATATCCCTTTAAGTTGTGTAACTGTTTTTGTCAACGTGTCAAAACTGCATTCTACAGAGACACCACTAGACGGCAGTCTTTAACAGGTTGAAGAAATACAGCAGTTTACCAAAGGGGGCTTGAGAAGACTGATAGCTAAGTTCCTGACAAAAATTGTGATTCAATTTTAAGATTAGTTTAGCCTATATAGTTTATACATATATTATAGTTTAGTTTATAAACTTTTTATATATATATATATATAAAACTTAATATATACATTTTTCAATGGGTAAATTGTTAATCTTATAAACATAATTTATGATAATATTCCAATATCTTATATATTTATGACAATCCCTCTCCCTTCATCCTACTGTATTTCTTGCAGTAAAAGTATTTTTGTCTTGTGGCTCTGACACGTGGAAAACACATGGCATTTTGCTGCCATCTACTGGTTTGGTACTCGGAAGTTCTTCTAATGCTATTCTAATGCCGATGCCTTCGAGGAAACTTCAATCTTCTTCAAAAATTACCCTACAACTAATGTACCTTTAAAAAAGAAAATCACATACAGACACCTACTGACACGTACAGATTCGTAAAAGACAGACCAAAATTCAAAGGTCAGTGCAAATAATGATTCCTGTACATTTGGTTCCTATGTATAATAAAAATACTATGAAGTACTTGTAAATATGTACTATATGGTATGTTATGTATTCTCCCATTCAAAAGTTTTGAAGCAATGAAATGTTTCTCACAATCTTTAAAATCTTGTAATCTGAATGTGTATATTTAAATACTTACATAGATTAGTTTCCTATTTAATTTTTTTTTATTCAAATATAATTGTGACAGCCTAGTAATATTTTGATGATACTGTGTAGATATCATTTTTTTCTCAGGGTCACAATTGCAGTTTAATATATGACCACACGGGGGCAGCCTAGGAAAACAAGTGAACCCACAGTGCATTTAAACTCTGACGGACCGTCGAAGGGTCCAAAATCCTATCATTAACATGTGGCTCAAATGTGTCCAGGGGTATTGCTGGTGAAGTCTGTACGTTAGGGTCACATATATCTTAAGGGATTGTGGTGCAGTTGTATTAGTGTGTGGAATTATTTCCTCTTATCATTTTTAAAAAATATGTCTCCTCATGATTTCTGAAGCATATGGGTCTACTCAGAGTAAAATTTGAGAATTACAATTGACTCTTATGATTAGGCGTGTTCTAAACTGCTATAGTATAGCATTGTTTTCTACGAAACATACATTTATATATTTAAATTTCAGCTTTTGATGATCAACCCTTTCACATAAACATAAAGAAGACAATGTATACATATTGTCTTTAGAATGTTTTCTCAGCTCTCGGCCAACAGGTGTGGTAACCTCCACCTCCCCGAGACACTGCATGACTAACCTATTCTTCTCATCTTTCCCTTCTAGTGTTACTTTCAAGGCTACTACCCAAACCACACATAGAATACTACACTAGCAGCAGAAAGTGAAGCCATCATTCGCCTACTTACACTTTGTCCTAATACCAAGAACTGTTTTTGAGTTAAAGTAGTAGGTAGGCCTACTTTTAAGTGCATAGCAAAAGAGTATGCACATACTAGGACATACTAATGTGTGTCGGAATTGACCATTTATGCCTGTGATCCTTAACAAACTCAAACATCAAAATACAACTTTCTTCAATTATTATTTCTCATGTAATATTTACTGTGTAGTTAAATTTTTTAGATTCAGTTACACATCATCATGCATTTAATTTATTGCGCAACTAACCTTCGCCTTCTGGTGGTGGGTTGTGGGTAATATCAGCCGTCTGAGCGTGCATATACACTTCGAATGGTCACAAAATATTGTAGACCATCCAGGAACTTTACGGATAATCATTTCAAAATACTATGATTTGGGACATACTAATAACATTTCCGAATAATATTTAGGACAGATAGTAGGCTACACAAATTTGGACACAGGGTTAGTGAAAATAATGATTTAAAATTACCAGTTTTGCTGCGTACTAGGTGTACACAATGAGTTTTAGAGCGTGTGTTAATAAATTATTATTATTTTCTATAATTCAATCGAAAGTTTGGGCGTATATACCAACAATCCGGTGGCTTTAATGTGATGATGTCATAAGCACACCCTCTATTAAAGATTAGTGGTACTATTAAAGGATCTAGCCATATAATCCCGCACAGCAGAATCATTTTTCATTTGCACACACAGGCAAAGTGAGTATAAACAGATCAGCACAGACTGAACACGCAAACTCTTTGCAGCTCAAGCTAAACAAGCCAGTTAGCAATTGCTTTAACTTATCTTATGGTAAAGCATCATTATTATTTATTATCGTGATTTTTATACTTTTATCCTGTGTCTGAATGCTGACATTTGTCTTCTGTGACGGTAAGCAACAATGTAAAACTGTAAAAAACTATATCTGAATTGATACTAAACGGAATAGAAATTTGGTGTTGAAAATGTTTAAAACTTTAAAAATAAGATTTGTATCTGAGACAGGAAAACTTGTTGAAGACTTGAAAGATAGCACTTCAAATTACATTGGGATTAAGACACATATGTATATGCTTCAGTCATTCACAATAAGAAAATGTAAATGTAAAATGCATAATTTAAAACACATTTTCTTTGTTTTGTGTGTGTGGGGGGGGATTGATTTGGGTTATTTTGTTTGTCATTTTGGCTTAAACCCACTCCATTGATTTTTGCTTTCCTTGTTTGCAAATATTGGTGTTGCTTGTGGTGGTTTGCTATAATAATAATACATATTTATTGGTGATTTGTTGGAATGGTTTTTATTTATTTTTATGTTACACACCCTGACCCTAGACGGGGTTATAAAATAAAATAAATCATCCCAGAATTTTCAGTGTGTGGCAACAGAGGAGGCACTAGCGTTGTCACTACTAATCAATCTCTAAAAGTGTAACTCTTATGGGATGTATGTGAACAAAGACCCTCTTACAATATCAAAAGTAATGGCAAAAAAATTTGGCTCTGGGAAATATGTTTGTCAGTGAAATAAACCCATGCATTCATTATTAATGTTAATTGACTATTTGGATCAGATCTAAGGCTGGAGATTGTCATTTGATAGCCACATAGAGGGTATGCATATCATCGTCTACAAAAGTACTCAATACTCAATAACAATTCCATGCCTTATCAGGCCTACGATTCTTATTTTAGATCCATACTGTGTACAGCATAGAGGTTTGCTTTTTCAATTGTGATCTGCAGATAGTTTGCTATACGATCACAAGCAATGAGTCTGGCAGAGAAAGGAAATGGAATAGCACAATATGATTTGTTTCTGCACCTAAATTTGAGCAGTGTCAGATTTTTAAAAAATTGCAGCGTAAAACAGCGCATGGGCGAGAAAAGTGCACTAGAAGAATGAAACAAACCAAGCTTAGAAGCCATCGCCCTACTGTTTGGTTGTTGGTCTTTTTGTCTTGCTGCTCGGATTGATTGCAATGGCGAAAAAACTTCCTCAATCATTAATTTGCTGCCCTCTGACGGTCTGGTAAGAGCACCCATACTCATTTTTATTGTGCATGTGTTGAACTCGGACGTCCACGATTAATTCATGTTGAGTATGCACAGGAAGCTGTGTGGATGCGTTTGCGTGCGAGATGGACGTAGAAAGTCAAGTATGCCCGGGCCTTTAGGTGTCCATGTTCAAAAACCCTCATAAAATGATTATACAGTATATACATGTTTTTCTACTTTAGTTTTTTAACCAGATCCTTTCCAGATCATAATTACCAAACATTCATTTTCAGAGTCCAAGCCAAGCTTGTTTGCATAATGCCACATCTATTAAACCTTTATGTTGAAAACTGTACCGAGGGGCTTCTGAACCTCCACATCAAAATCAAGCTCACCTTTTACCTCAGTTAAAAAAATACTATTAAAAAATGAATAATGCAAACTAGGGATAAAAAAACAATTCTGAATGAAAAATATTTTTGAATCTTAGTAAGCTACAGTGACTTGAATATAAGGAGTTGGATTTGCTGTAAAATATGTCTTTCTTTCAAACTGTATATACACACACACATCACAAAATGTTCAGTACACACAGACAAACCACCTCTTTTACATCTATACTAATACATTAAAACAGTTATAGCTGTATATTTTGTTCGGTTTGCCATCAGTGCAATATAACAGAAAAACTGAAATGCTCCATAGACTAAAATGGAGAAAATAAGCAAAGAATAAAAAGTACACATTTGCAAATGTAGATTTTTCTTCATATTTATCCATTTTGTAATCTTAAACCCTTTGCCAACATAATCAAAGGATTTCTATATGGATTGTATGATTTATGCTTGCATGACAAATGGTTAAACATTTGGTGACACAGTATGGACAGAACCCATGCGCAGGCAGCTGTGTTAAATAACAAAACTTTATTTAAAAACAAAAGACCCACGGTGGGGAAAACATGAACAAAAACCAAGACACAAATGAAAACTAAAACCTCCCACAAGGGGGACAAAACAAACAAGGTCTTAAGAATAATAAACTAGAAGTCCTCAAACTTGAGTGTAGGAAACAGGAACACGGGTAATCCAAAACGAGGCAGGGTAAGCAAGACACACTAGGATGAGTAAATGTGCAAAATAAACCAACAAGATACAGAGGGAAACTGGGGCTGAAAAAGGGGAACACTAACGAGGACTGAATACACAGGGAGAGTGGCAGCAGGTGACATGACTGAAACACTAAAGGAAAGCTAACAGGAGGATTGCACGAGGCAGGTGAAGTGAATAAAACACCAAGGGGAAGATTGTACAGGGACGGTGACAGGACTAAACACTAATGCCACTAACAGGGAAACAAGGGGGCGGGGCTTAAGGACGCGACACCGGAGAGAGAGCATGGCGTGACAAACCAAAACAATGCTCTTTCTCCACACAAAACACATGGGACTGACATGATCCTGGCAGGATGAGAGGCAGGATCATGACATTTGTAGTTTTAATGAGATTCAATGTGGACATTTTTGTTATAAATGTAGTTAAAAAACGTTTATGAACGCAAAATAGAGCAAAATATACAAATTCCAATAATACACACCTTTTGCAAAATTTATGATGTTTGCATAAACACAGCCAAAACGACAAAGAAAACAAAATTGAAATGGACAAAAATGCCCAAAACAGAGCACAAGGGTTAAAAAAGCCATATCTATATATACACTGTGTATATATATATATATATATATATATATATATATATATATATATATATATATATATATATATATATATATATATATATACAGTATGCAGTATATATGGCAAGCCGTTCAGGAAATTAAAGTATTTATAATACAGTATGATTGGTTGAATATACAGAATGAAAATCTGAATATATGGAATGAATGTATGGAATAAAAATTGAATGTTTTCAATGTAAGTATGAATGTACAGAATAAAACTAGAATATTGTGAATGAAAGTATGAATATACCGAATGAAAGTCTGAAATATGGAATGAATGTCTGAATGTATGGAATTAAAACTAGAATAACTGTATATTGATTGAAAATATGAAATTATGGATTCAAACTTTAATGTCTGGAATGAGAATGTTAAATATAAGGAATGAAAGTGCAAATTTTACAATAAAAGTTAAACCATTTATTTCCTATCAGAGCAACAACCTTCTCAATTTGATCAAATAGCAAACATATTTCTTCATCGCTAGAAGCATATTGAGTCCAGTTGCCAGCACAGTTTTTCAGGTCTCAGAGAGGACACAGATGTACTTGTGTACAATTTCTATTGTTATATTATTTATATTTTTATTATGAATTTCATACAGTATCCAAAAATGCATTTGTTTTATTATGTGGTGGACTTAAAGGTGCAGTAAAACACATGAGAAAAGAATGTAAGAAAAGCAAAAAGCAATGGCTAAAAATAGTGACTGTGGGGCCATGTTCTACAACTAACACAGATCGACTCTTAGCCTGCCTTCTCAAACATTAATGAAGATCCCTGCATTTTACCACCAGGATCATGAGATGTTTGTCTTGAACTGTCCTGTCTTCCTCCCCCACAATCTTTCTTACACTCTCTCTCTTACTCTGTGTGAAGGGGATTTCTCTCTTTCCTTATCCCACTCCTACACCAAAGCTCCCACTTCTAACTCTGAAAGTTATTTTTTGCTTATTGTTTTTTTTCTATCTGATAGCATACACCACAACCCCCCAATGTAATATACCCTGCTTGAAGACATTACTTTGGAATCCCTCTTTCTATGGCGCCAACAGTACTGTGTGTAATAAAACTATTATATTTGTGTTCTCACTTTTGTTTAGATCTTGGCTTATCAAAACGTGTGCATGAATTGTTAGGAGACTTCAGTCTCACTTGACCAAGTGCACAAATTTGATCCACTAGCGATCCATTTACAAGCGTTGTCATTCAGCTGGTGCCATCCAGACTGGAGGAGAGAGCGGTGGCCGCTCTCAATGGCAGTTCTCCATGTATAATAATCTTATATTCTCTATCGTCCGAAGTCTGCGAACACTACTTAATTTTTGTTAACTGATGCACAAGAAATACTGTCTCTCCATGTAGATTCTATTAACACCAATAGCTGTCTTATTGTGAATAATATTTAAACCGATCCCAGCACGACCCCACCCAGATCAGATCCCTTGATTCCTTTTCCGATTGTGTCAGTCTTTTTTTTATCCTAAGTCTAATTACAGGTTTCCAATAGTGATGAGCATAATTAAATCAGTAGACATAAAATCAAGCTCCAAATCTCCCCCTCTCTCTCTCTCTCTCTCTTAAATTGTCTTCCCTTATAACTCTATTTCTATCCATTTTAGCCTAGTATGGCTATGACTGTCTCTCCCAGCCTTGAGCTAATCACATTGTATCCCAGAAGTGGATTTATAATTACATATTTACTGTCTACAGTACGCAATGCTGGTGCCAGGAGGATATGAACCACATATAACAATGGATTCTGTAAATGGTGGTCTCCCAGACAGTATGTGATTTTAGCATATTAGATAATTCGGTTTACAAATTATTGACTAGTTTTATAAAAGCTTTATCTATTTGTATTTGAACTGAAGCAAGTCTAGCTTTGTTGAGAGGATATCCTAAGACACAACTATAGAAAACAATGAAAAAGGTGATTTCACATGCCAAGAGTACAAACCATCCCGTTTCATAATAAATCAGCACACTGTCCTTTGCAAGTGTACTAAAGTTTCTCCCTGCAGTGCTCAAACCTTTTTATCTCCCAAGTTTACAACCTGACTTTTTTTAGAGTGCTCCCTTGTTCTCCATAGACCTACTTCACGATAGTGAAAGTGTGATTCACGATGCATGATAAGGCTAACTGATTTACTTAAAGTGACAGTCATGGTGTCCTTGAGCACTTCGCTTCTGCGAAGACTGGCATAGATGGTCTTCAGAAAAAAAAGTTAATTCTGGACACATTTTTTCTCTCATGCGATGCCAGTGTCTTGAACTGACTCTGTATCTATACCAGTATTACCAAACTGGGTTTTGTTAACAGCATGACAGGTAAAGCAGACATAAACAAGCCGTATTAAAATTGGTTTAAGGTGGTAATGTTTGTTGATCTCACATTCTTCATTGAGCATGAATTTCAGTTCTGCTTATTTTGGATCTTTAGCTTTTTATGTGAAATTTAAACACTCATGCTTAATGTTTTGATCAAAATTATTATGGAGTTCATCATGTTTTGAAATAAAATAAATTTCGAAACATTTCATTTGGTACTATATGTAAATATGTGCAACGGTGTTTTGTGCATTCAGAGTTGTTTTCAATGCTAAACATGTCTTCTCATGCTTGACATAGTCGAATTGTCAACAAATTGCTAGGTGTCATATAGGTTCATATAGGTTTTGGAAAGTTTTTTTCACACATGAAAAACCATTACATAATAACTATTTTAATCCCTTATTGGGCAATTTTCCCGGAAAAGC
The DNA here is from genome assembly GCF_947034865.1 of Barbatula barbatula. Classification (NCBI taxonomy): domain Eukaryota; kingdom Metazoa; phylum Chordata; class Actinopteri; order Cypriniformes; family Nemacheilidae; genus Barbatula; species Barbatula barbatula. Next base: position 18,787,051 of record NC_136766.1, on the reverse strand, counting down.
ATCCCTACGGCAATGCGAAAGAAATAGTCTGCCGACGCGTCAACTGATGAGCGATAGGAAGACCAGCTAACCAACAAGATTGGCTGTGATGTTGGCCTGCAGCTCCAGCTCGTTACTCTTGCGATAGTGAGAGAAGTTGAGGTGTGTTTGTTTGTTCACAGCATTTCAGTGATGGATGTTATATAAACGGTGGATATAAGGCTGGATTTGGAGATCATTTGAAAGGGATAGATGGTGTGGTCCCAGCGCTAAAAGATGCCGGACATGAACCTTACACGGTAAGTGAAACTGAGTCATATGTCTGTCTTTTGTTGGCAATGGGTGCACACATGCTTAAGTTCCGCCCTCCCGGCACGCATTGTATGTTTTCGTAAAGAATCGTACAGCTGTATCTGTCTTTTATAAGTGTAATCAAACTAAAGACTTTTGGATATTTGAAGGATACGATATTATTCTGTAAGTACTCAAGATTAACATTAGATATGCAGAAACTGTCAGAGTTAGGGCCACTTTAACTAACGTAATCTAACAATAAGTAATATAGTTTTTCTGCTTGTAATAATCAATGTTGATGCATAACCTAATTTATATGAGTTATTTCCAGTTAGTTGTAGTAGCTTACCTGTAGCTCAGTGGTAAGAGCATGGCAATAGCAATGCCAAGGTCATGGGTTTGATCCCAGGGGATAGCACATTCTTAGAAACATGTGAATTGTATAATGCAATGTAAGTCGCTTTGGATAAAATGCATAAATGTCATGTAAGGATTGATTTTAATAATGAAAGGCTGAAATTAACATGAACTGAGATTTATACATGCTGCTGAAGTATTGGTTTGTTCATGTTAGCTAATGCAATAACTAATTGTCTACAAATACAACCTGATTGTAAAGTGTTACATAAAAAAAACATCAGGAGGTAGTTGACTATTAATAAATATTTTATCATCCATATGGATACTTCTAAAAATAAGGTACATGCACCAATGTTTATTGCACTCAGAGTCTGTGACAGTTAGGAGACATAGCGGAGAGCATTTGCATGTAGAATATGAGCAGAGAATGTTTGTCATTCATTGCACCCTGCGCTAGTAGGAATAAAAAAGAAGACCGTCTTGGGTACTTAGAAAGAAGAAAGAAATAGAGCTGGCAGGCTGAGCAATATAATAGATGGATTTGTGAAAAGGGTTGGGAGAGAGACTCATGATGAGAGTAAGAAAGTAGAATAGACAGACAGCCAGGCTGTCAGACATATAGACATTGAGGAGATTATTTAATGGAATGTGCATCTAGGGGGGAAAGATGAGAGAAAGATGGGGAGCAGCAGTGATCCCTTTGCTACAGACACTGTCTTCACTGTCTCACTCCCTAACCCCCAAACCTCTCTCTTTTGATCTTTCTTGCAGCCTTTCGTTGTATCATCCAGAAAAAAATCAGCTTAAAATGCAGCAGAAATAAAAAAACAGATACACACAGATCCCATTTGCACATGATACTATCATCCATTTTGGGCCCATTCGCAAATGGACTATGAGGTCAAATATATCCAAATATAGGTATGAGGTCCAAAGCATTCTGCCTCAAACAACATTTCGGGGTCGTCATAAATGCATGTACCCACATTGTTTGTGTAATTTTTTTAAGCAAGATGCTGAGACCCTTGCAATCGAAATCTGCTCACAAGTCGTCACAGAAGACACATTCGAGATGCACATTAGTGCCAAGTGAAAACAGTGATAATCAGTCCCAGTATTCGAAACACAAGGTGTAAACCGTGCCAAGCCCATAAAGACAGAGACTCTTAAATTCAAGATAAGTTGTAAAGAGCAAAAAATAATCTGCCAAGTTCTTGGATGCATTTCCATGGAAACTTTAGTGGGGGACTATTGTTGCCTTCAAAAATGTTCAATCAAGGGAATGATCAAAATTATACTGAATGAATATGATGATGAAGAGAATACTGTGATTGTCACAGATGTCATGATGTCATTCTTATTTAAGTGTTATTGAGCTCAGCAAACATGTCGTACCCAGTGACCCATGACTGTTTTACATGCATTAGTTTATAAACTGGAACTGGCTGACAGCCTGTGATGCCAATGAGCCATAATTATGTTTTTGGTATAGATGCTTTTTGATTTTCAGTTATTTGGGCAGAGAGTGTATTTGTGTGTGCATTAAATTCATGGTTATTTACTTCCCAATGACAGATAAGCATGCTGGATGTAATGAAGCAGTTACGATTTAGAACTGGTACAAACCTCAGAGTATTTTGAAAAATATACAACATTTCATAAAAATAGTGACATTCTTTTCCATTCTGTCATCATTATATCCATTCAGATTGTCATGTTGTCGACTGGTGTCACTTTGGCCTCACCATAGTGGAAAGATCTCAGAAGGAGTGACAATGATAAGCAGAGAAATAAAAAAGAAAGAAAAGGATAGGTGTAGTGAATATTTGTGTTGAGTGAGTGAGTGCTGATTCTCTCTAGCTGAATGATATAAAGTACATTAACAAACACAGTGAGCAGTCCACATGAATCTTTAATATGTTTGGGGGTCAACAACAATAAAAGACAACAAAGGATGGCAGCAAGCACACACCGCAACCCTGAAATCAATCAGCTGTCAGCTCTCTAACTGTACCGGACGAACTGAGCTGAAGCCTCTGCATAGCGACAAATACTATAGGTTTCCTTTAATAGCATGGCAGAAATATTTTGGTGTATAATCTTTCCTTATTTCATGAAAGTCATGGTGTGCAAAATGATGCGGTGAGGAAGAAACAGAAGAAGTCTGAAACTTTTACTCTGTTTAAATAACAGCATTGATCCTATTTGTAATATCTGTAAATAGGTTATTGAAGTCTAATGTCTAACTGCTGACACTGAGAAAGAGAGAGAAGCAGAAACATTACTTTAAAAATGATTCATGTTTAGAGTGTAAAATAAATCTATAATTCTCTGAAACAGTATGTGTTCCAAATGAATATAGGAATAGTTCCGGTTGGGTGAATTCAGTACAATGGCAAGATATTATAAAGCACTCAAGATTCCATGCACACTATACTGAAAAACCTTCTGATGTTAAAGCAATGTTATAGTAGAATCATCCTGGCTGCCATGACATGTCATATTGAACTTTCAGTGTGGCAGTTCAGTGTGACAAATTGGGTTTGCTTATTCTACCATTGAATCAACCAAATATTCCTTAAATTATCCCCTTTCAATTTCATTTCGGGTGAACTTTTCACTCAATAGATTTACCACCTTCAATCCTCAATCATCTGCCACCATCTATTTTTCCAAGCTGATTCTGTTTAAACAACCCAAAAGTACATCAGAGCATCAATAGGGAGTCTTCACTCTCAGAGAAAATGATACATTTTAGTGGACTATAAATATCCAGAGTTTTGAATACATTCTGATCTCTAATTTAGTCTTTCAGTCTTGGTTGAATTACTCTACAATGCTACAAATAAATCAAGAACTATGGATCTCTTTTCAGCGCACAGGGAAACACCCCTATACACTGAAATAACATCACCCATTTTTTGTTGAAATTTCCAAACAGTTTTTACACTTACTCGTAATTCTTCAAAAGATGATGGGGAAGCAAAGAAACTGCAGTCCCGAAGGATTTTGACTGTGATGACTCAAGAATTGAATGGACCATTAGCCAGAACAAAGTCTCCACTTTAATGGCTCACACTGTAGGACTGTGATTTGGCATTCCACAAACTAATAGACGAAAACTCTTTTGCACACTCTTGATAGAAACATGTCAAACTCAGAAATATAATAGTGAGTCATGTTCTAATTTGCGCATTCTTCTTAGAATATTTGAAATTTTAGCTGATATGGCAGAATTTTTTTAATGAAAGAGGACATTGACTAGAAAACAAGTAAAGCTTATACATCCACTTGTACCACAAAGTGCATTTATTTGCAAAATATGCTTGTCCAACTAATATAAAAGAAGGTTTGAGCTTTTAAAGGGTTTTGTTTGTAAGGATCACCTTAAAACATGTAGTTAATTCACCATCACATGCATTTGTGCTGGAGCAGTGTGTGGGTGCATAATCACAACCAGTTATGACTGCGAGAGCTGCTTGACATGCATTTGATGCGAGGGTCATTGGGTTGGTGGTTATGATTGTTTCCAGACGGATAGCGACACAGTATGATGACAGTGTATCATCATTTTCATGCTCTTTTGCTCTAGAAAACGACTCATTTGGCTAATCTGTGCACCATGCACATGTTCTACTAGAGACATCTGTGTAATTATTAATAATGGGTCTCTTGTGTGAAACTATTCACAGGAGTAGTTTAAGATTTCAACCAAAGTTGATGTGATATGTCGAAACTCATAAATAAAAGCAACATTCACTTAAAGATTGTTACTGTGGATACATAAAGCTTAAGGGGATATTTAGAGTTCAATACAAGCTCTACTGACAGCCGTTGTGGCATTATGTCAATTAGGCTACCAGTGAAAATATTTTGGAAAATATATTTTTCTGACAAAAGCAAGAATTCACAGTAACAAAAGTGCACTTAGAGTAAAATAACGTTTACACAAAGAATATATATATATATTATAAACACGAGAGCTTCACATTACTTTCTGTGTTGGCATAGCTATTTTTCAGTCCCACTTTTGTAAGTCCAGTAGTCTCCTTTCGATTTATGTCAGAAAGTAAGTTCCTATGTGCTCTATCTTAACCATGTCTCACTTCCAAAACATAATAAAGGCCTTATTGTGTTTCAAAGCTTAGTTTATAATAGGGCAGATACAACACATTTTTTATATTAAATGGTTGGTGCTGTGTTGCTGCCCCTATCTTGTAGTTTAACATTTTAAAATCATTAAAAGCTTTATAATCTCTCTGTATGTGACATACTCGCGTTTATTCACACAAATAACCACTCTTGTAACTTGCGCTTTATACAGCGCTCTCACTGACGCCAATCATAGCCAACTGACCAATCAAAACGAATAGATTTTGCGTTCTGCCTTTTCATTGGCTAACATTTGTCAACGCTGATTGGTTAGCTTAGCAACGTCAGCAGTGTTGTGATATCGCGGTATTTGGGCCATATGTTCTCTCGCTGCAGCGCTGTAACAGGCTGAGAGTGGGTGCCTGCCTGCCACTAGATCACCGTCTCTCTCTCAAGCAGTGTAATTTGCGTCCGTTGTTTACGTTACCTTTAAACTTTTTAAAGGTCCGAAGAGCAGTGCATTTGAATGCTTTAAAGGTGAGTAAATATTATTCATATGTGCCTTTGCGGTTCTAAGGCTTTTTATTCATTTAACAGTTACATGCTAACATGTCGGCAGTCTACGTTAGTGCATTTGAGTTGGGCAGCAGGGCTGCTAGCCGCTAGTCATTTCAGCTCGTATAACTCTTAATGACTAAATATCAATACACAGTCTACTCTATGTCACTAAGTATCGTCACTGTGTTATTGACGTCTTTGTCAGCATGTCCTTGCGGCTGTCGGGGTTTTAACGAAGCTACTTTAACGTTACCCTTGCCTGTCAGCGCTTTTGTGGAGAACTATATGTGAAACTCTAAGTTAAAAAATGTAACCTTGGGACCACAAATGACCTGTGCTTTATGCGTATGTCTGTCGATATTCCGTGTCCTTCTTGCGTGGACGTGGCGTGCGCTCCACTATCAGTCCGGATAACAGTGCTCCTCTCATTGACAATGAATCTCTGCAGGGTTTTCTCTATCACTACGTGCTTGTCTTTGAATATATGCTTTACATGACTGCACATTTTCAATGACGTACACTGTTGTTGCCGGCCGGGTTTATTCACAGCTTGGAGTGCAGAAGACCTCGACATGTTGCTTGGTTTACATGTTGGATAGCTGAAAAATTGGACCAACCATTTCATTTGTGCAAGGCAAATACCTAGATGAGTTACAAATTGGCATGAACTTTATATTAGCTAAGTGCTATCTGAAATGGCTACACGAGACGGGTATAGTTTCGGGGATCAGATGTTCAAAGGACAGAGCATTGTCATCATATTTTAGCTGCACAGAATTGTTCATTTGGTAGCTTCGCTACCTACTGATGAGCCCAGTTCTGTAAAGTTACATTTCGTGGGACGGATTTTGGAAGTTAGGTAATTTGTGCTTTGTTGTCTTCAGAAAGAAAATAAATGGCTACTCAGTACTGCTACTTGTGTCTAGATGTTTAGGTAAATGCTTGTACAATTTTAAACTAGTCATGTGGATTGCATTGGTTTACATGTTAGATGGTTGAGTTTTTATTATTATTATTATAGTGTTGAGAATGGGATTTGTGTCTCTTCCTTTGATAATATGCCTAGAAACAGCAAACATCTGCTTTTTTGAACAATTCTCCACGGCGTTTCCCTATCTCTGATCAGATTTATTGCATGCAACATATTTTCACTTCAGCTAAATGAATTACAACACTCTAAATCATTTTATGTGTTCCCTTAACTTGTTGTCATTTCACAACTTTTATTACGATGTACTAATCCACAATGTTTGCTAGTTTTGGTACACAAATTGCACTCTTGGGAGCATGGGGAATTTGGATATTTTCTGCGTTTTTCGCATACGTAGCAAGCATTTTGAGAGGTATTTTACAATTCAGAGACATCGTACAAGCGAGCACCTAAATCCAGGATGCGTGTTTGAGTCGACCTCATCTTGCAGCACAAAGTACTGTATGAGAAACAGAGTGGGTATTACAAAGACAGAATATAATGAGCAGCTTGATAACAGGATAGTATGTACTTATTTTCTAGGCACGGTGTCAAAAGCAAGAAGACCAGACATCAACATTTAAAATCCAGGAGACCCACGTGGTTTCCGGGGCTGTTTGCGGTCTACGTCGGTCCGTTCACAATTGCGTTCACTGGAGAAACTGAAATGGGCTGCTGGAGTCACGGGAGAAATAGCAAAAGGGGTAGATGGCAGTAGATAGGTGTGAAAAACGTGAGACTCCCAGCAAAACGGGAGTGTTGACAGGTAACAGGGAAAACAGCCTACCTAGTGAGGTACTGTCAATGTAGAGAAGCAAGGGATGAAAGAGGTTTTTGCAGAGGGTATTGCTGTATTGTTTCGTGAAGTTTTCGCACCGGTTTAATTAATACGCATCAGACATTTAGGATGACGAATAAAAAAAAAACATAAATACAAATTTTGGACTGTATCTTTAGAGTCATTATGAGTCCTTCTTTTCAAAAGGCCAGTTGGAGTAGGTTGGTGATCAGTTTCTGTGGCTGTATTGTTAAGTGGGAGTAAGAAGACCATCAGCTGTTCAAAACAATAAAGCACTGGTACAATCATTATGTGTCTACATAAAGTGTGCACAGAATGCATTCAGACTCCTACACTTAAACATGTAATGCCAGTGATAACCTCACTTTTAGTGTTATAAAACCAGTAGTCTGCATATTGAGTGTGGCTGTTTTAAGTGTGAGTTGAGCTCGAGCTGACTGAGGCAGTAGCTTGATTCTTTGTAATATTGGTGTGAGCACATAGCCAGGGCCTCCTGAGGGGACTAATAACAGTCAAATATGGGAAGTCGGTCCCACTTGGCCCTTGGCTGGACGCTTCCTAGAGCCCCTGGGCACATGGGCCACTCTGGTAATTTGGATCACTCAAATGCGCTTGATGACAAGAAACAGTGCTGCAGGCCCTTTGCCAACATCACTAATCTACTGCTGCTTCTCTCCCCCTACACGGTGAGGTTTAAAACAAACTCCAGCGTATAAGCTTGCTGTACTGAACAGAAGCAGAAAACTGTATGCATGTAAAGGGCGCTAATGGATTTCGGGCATCCGGGATCAATAAAACCTGGAGACAGAAAAGGTTTATGGCTTTCTTGTAATCAATATGCTAACTGTGTTGCTGCCTTTAAAATGGACGTTTTTGCCTTCTTTGCGGAATTGAACAATGTACTTTAACAATGTATTTCTTTTTATTGAGGATGCCCACACTTTTCTTTCCCTTTTTTTGTTTATACTTTATATATGTGTATGTGTATATTTATATTTAAAAATGTCTAGTTTTGTTGTTATATAAGCCTGTTTTTTTGTTAAATAATTCTGGCTATTTGGGAATTGACACTAACCTTATAGTCTAAGGCCTCTCCTCAAAGTCTTTAAGCTCTGTATGTCAGAGAACTATAATGAAGCCATTTTAGTGCCTTGTTCTTGGCTTTCAGGTCTGATGTTTGCTTCTCTTTGAAATGCTGTCAACTGTATTTCACAAATTGGTCCTTAGATTCCTGCCAAAATTGCCACTTGAGCATTAAACATTTGGAAAAAGTCCCTGAGTTCTTTCCTTATTTGTTAAGAAATGTTTTTCTTCTGTTTCAGTGTTGTGACCTAAATTAATAACTTCAAAATGTTAGGCTATTGACATTGTAGGCTAGTTGAACTACATTTTGGGAAGTGTAAACCCATGCCCTGGTTTATTAGGGTCATTTAGAGGGAATTTACTTATCCTGGCAGTTGAACCCCTTGCTGTGTGCAAAGTCCAGTTCCTAACACACCCATTCATGTTTCAATAATGCCTGACTGTCTTAGCGCAACAGTCCAAATCTCATCACGTCAACTCGGACATCAAGAAAAACAGTATTATCATAACATAAAAGCCAGTGTTGTTTTTTTCTTGTTAAATTTGCTACTGAATGAACAAAGGGTGGGTGTGTTTGGGGGGGGGGGCATTCTTTTTGGCAAAGCAGCTATTAGTCAGACTTTATTGATGCTTGCCAGCTTTGTGAGGTTCTCAGAGTTATGGAAGTGATCGGCATACTTGGTTCGCAGAGAGCTTGGCTCTCTTTAGCCTGCTATGTTTCCTGCTGTCCAATAAGCTGTCAGGCTATTGACATGACGGTTGGACATGTCACACCCCACCTGCTCTGCTCTGCTACCCAGCTGAGATCAGATGCAAGGCCTTGGACTTTTTCCAAACCCCTGACTATTCCAAAACGACATGTCTAGTCAATGCATCACTGACTGTTAAAGTTGGTCTTTGAGTTTCTTTGACATACTGAATTACTGTAAATATGAACAAAGGGATGTAAGCTTGACTGGATTTTGTGAGCAAGTGAATTTGATATCGTCTGACTTCTTTTTGTTTTCAGTCTGATGCTGAGTTCCCGCCTGCTGTGCTGTCTCTTTATGGTCTTTTGTTGTTTTGTATTTATATAATGCTTATTATGTATTCTGAGGAGTTTTTTCTAATTTAGAAATATGTTTTCTCTATGTTTGGCTGGGGTATAATGATGCCCCCGTGCCCTACAGAGCTGTCACCTTCTCACTCCTCACGAGTTTGCAGGTGTGAAGAAAGTAAAATGTGACTTGTGTTAAACACATGTGGCAACTTTTCAGCTTCTCTGTGGTTTCAGTGAATAATACACTGATGATTATCTTAAGATTTTTTTTTAATCCATCAAAGGCTTGTCACATGAGAGGTTCAGTGTCTCAGTCTCGTGATCAGCGAGAAGCTTATGAATTCAGCTAACACAAAACCGTTTAGCAAATCTGTAATGGAGCTTTGACTGCTAGATTTGCTGATGGCCTGTTTTGACAGGAAAGGCTACCTGTCTGGAGAGCACAGTATTGCTTCGACATCGTTTCTTAGTCATTGTTGATTTTAGCAGCAATAGCAAATTCTGAAAAGATCAGTGCGTTGAACATCTGTGGTAAGGTAATAGGGCTGCACAATAAATTGCAATTCCCATTCAAATCGTGATTAAATCAATGTGGCTATCGCGATTGTTAAATCGCAAAGACTTCAATTATGTTTTATGCGCAGCTTGTTCTTGAAGCACGGCTCTGTGATCTGTGGGAAACGCTGCTCCATCTGAAAGCACTGTGCGTTTGAGTCGCTTAAAACGTGCATTTAAAAAAAAACACCTGTAAAGCATCATCATTACAAATTTACTTTACTATCATGAAAATACCCGAGGAGGCTTGAAAAACAGTGTTAGAAAGTTGTCAGATGCAGATAGTTAGTCGGCATTTTCTGGTTATACGTGTGGTACTTCTTTTATGGAGCATTGGAGTTTCTATTTGAGGGTGCCCTCTGGCTTTCAGATGAAGCTGCATTTAACAGTTTTTCACTGACAAACTGTGCATACATTGCAGCCAAACAGCCAAATCACGTGCGGTTACTTTTCCATTAATTGTGCTGCCCTATATGTTAAAATTCCTTTAATGAGGGAAGAGATGTGACCATTCTCTGGTTGTTACTTATTAAGCTAGGATGATAAAAGACAAATATTTTACTGACTACAGCGATAACGAGTGTACCACAGGAGATTTATTAGTGGTTTACAGAGTTTATAAAGTTAGCAGCGAGTTAGAGGGATGATAGCCTCCTCTTCAGATGACATGCCAGTCAGTAGTCTCTTAGCTCACTATAAGAATCAATATAGAACAATGTATTAATATGCATTACATTATTGACCCTAAGTGAATGTTATTGTCCCTTGGTGATGAGCAGGGCATTGCAGAATCTTTATTGCTATTCTGAATCTGTATTGATTATCTCTGAATATTGGTTGAAGAAAGCATAATAAAGTAATCATATTTAGCAGATTAGGGCCTGGCGATTTTAAGCGAACTCGGTCATCCTTTTCTATCCTTTTTTTATTTAGCAGTTTTGGTTATTTAGCAACTACTCTTCCACATTTTTACTGTGTTTTTACAGACATCCCGCTAAGTGTTCAGCCTAATCCTCTGCACTTATTTGCAAATCTATCTGCATGCATAATAGCTTTTGTTCAAGCGTCCTTTGTGCGGTTTTGGCTCCTTGGGCTGATGGAGTACTTTGAGGTCAAGAGAGCCACGATTTATCAGGGCTTCTTCTTTGAAACCTAGAGAAGAGTTCTTGAAAAGCTCATTTAGCCAACATTTGAACCTATGCTTAAATGGATCCCACTCATAAGGAATTTTGAATAAAAAGAAAGGGTTTTAGTATGCAGGTGATTTAGGTGAATACTGTTGGGAAGCTCTGGTTTAATGTCCTGTCTTGTGTAAACTGCAAAAACGTACATTTGTGAAAGTGTTGACATCACAGGTGTTTTCCCTACTATGGCAGTAAATGGGGGATGAGATCTGTTTGATGATTGATATTCTTCCAAATATCTATAAAATGTATTCTAAATGTTCAGCAAAATGAAGAAATGTATACAGGTTTTGGAACAACCTGAAGGTAAGTAAATGATGACAGGATTTAGCTTTTTTTTGTTGAGAATAGTGTATTTAATCAATAAGTGTAACAAAATATAAAAATATTAGTTAGGAATAAAACCATGTAAATAAAAAGCCATCAGCCTTCGGAATTTCCTCCCCCTAGATCGTGACCCCTGAGGTGGTTACGTCCCATTAGCAACTGCATTAGGTTAGGTGCAGCTTGTTAATGTACAGCGCCATGTTAAACCAAAAAACATTGTCAAATTTAATCGTTGGTTAATATCGACCAAAGACAAAACAGGGAGGGCAGTAGAGCAGGGCGTAGACGCTCTGCAGTCTAGAAAGGCCATAGTCCTAAGTTACGAAAAGAGGGCGGCGTTTGCATGAAAAGGAAATCAATCAAGCACTCGAATCAGTTTGATTAAATTTGATCATCTGTAGTAATTGTTCATGTATATGAACAAGTACATAACTATAAAGTCATATTATGTCAGACTGTTCTTTTGTGTTGTGGATCGACCTAATAAGTGCATGCATGGAACCCTTTATCTAGGGCATGCAGAGACAGTCTGCTGCAGAGGCAATAGCCAGTCAGTGGAAAGACTCTAGCTAGCACTTTCCATTTGAGTGCAAGACCTAGCAGTATCCTGACAGAAAGAAGGGGATTAGGTAGATGAATCGCTGAACAAATCATTTGAGAGTCAGTCAATAAGTAAGCTGCCTATTATTAGAAAATGAAAGTGTTTTTACACCGTGCATGTATGTGACCTTGTTGGACACTCCAGAAACCAAAGTACTAAGTACTTTGAAATTCACAAAATATTTGCTCTTTAATGGGGATCAATATAACGCCAGTCCCTAAAGGGGGGAGGGGGGATGCAACAGTGTTTCATGCATTCTGACTTATTTACAATTATAAAAATGCTGGCTTCTCATCCTTAACATGGTCAACTTGTCAAAAAAGCGAATTGGATGTATGATGTAGTAATACTGTGCTCTAAACCCTCCCCAGAGTTCGTATAGGTTTCAGAAAGTTTTTCTAACTTTGAAATCTGTTTCATAACAACTTTTCTTAGTCCCTTATTGGACAATTCTCCCGGAAATGCACCCCCTCGCGTCAACCAAGGAGTATGGGTGAAGGAGCATGCGCACCTGTCACTTTCAATTGTTTGCAGAAGAGAGAGGTCACTATGTTCGCGAAGTTTAGCTGTGTTTTTTTGTTCACTGCATTTGGGTGATCTTATATAAATGGTGGATATAACGCTGGATTTGGAGATCGTTTGAAACTGATAGATGGGGCGGTCCCAGCGCTAAAAGATTTTGGACATGAACCGCACGCAGTAAGTGAAACTGATATCTGTGTTTTGTTGGCAATGGGTGCACACGTGTAGGGGTCGACCGATTATCGAACTGGCCGATTATCAGTGTCGATATTAAGCATTTTTTTAATTATCGACATCTGTCATTTTAAACGCAGATTTGCAGATAAATTAATTACATTTTGAAATGCACTATTTGGCTCTGATGCAGCCAAGGATTTAGTGAGAGACGTCGGAACACGGCACTCTAGTGTGTTATCTTGAGTAATGCCCGCCCACCGCCCATTTGATTTGTTGGGAGTCATGAGTCCCGCCAATCAACGCAGGAGGCTGAATGCACTGGAAGTATTGCACTTCCTCTTACTAAAAGCATTTGCTAGTTAGAGCTGCTTCAGTTATCGCGCATCATTATTTTAAGTCATGCCAATTAATAAATACAAACCATTTTAAAGCATCAAGTACTCACATGCTCTCAAAAGACGAGTTTCTGGCAGTACACTGAGGCAATGCATGCGCACATGGGACACTGCCGCCACTCAAACTGCTCGCAACACTGCTCGCAACGCAATAATGTTCAGACACACACATTATAATGCCCGTCTTGAGTGTACACGTAAGCACAGTTGGTTGTCTTCAGTGAGTAAATGTGAAGAGCATCTGTAATAAGTGTTATTCCTTTATGTCCTCCTAACACGCTGCCACATCTTTTTTATTACTGCGGAGAAAGACTTGAATACTCCGGTAATTCATGATTCAAAACTGGTCTACTTTTATTTGTGTTTACTGATTATCTAAATGTTTTGCTTTTGTAAAAGAATGAAAATATAGGCTGTGCTTTCAGCCGTCTCTATTCGCGTATATCTTTCTGAAACGCATCATTAAAACAGATTTAAACTCTGCGAATATTCATTATAGAAAAGGAAAGCATATGTCTAAAGAAAGTTTGAAGTGTCTACTTTTAAATGAACCAATTAATAGTGCAGGTGCAGTTTCTCCTGCAAACCGCAACATTCTTTATCAAATATGATGATTTTACTGCGTTTGGCCGATGTCACGCTGTCCATGAAAGAGCAACTGCATCAAGTGGAGTGTCTTTCTTACAACTATTGTTTGTATATTTCCTTACTTTTTACCATGGTGTTACTATAGTAAAGGTGTAGTAACCATTTTTAATTTTTACTCCAGACATGTATTCGGTTCAAAATATCAGTTATTGGTCTACTTGACCTTTAAAAAATCGACATCAGCCCTGAAAAATCTATATCAGTCGACCTCTACACACGTGCATTAGTTCCTTATAACACCCCCCAACGTCTGTTTTCAAGGATAGTTGAACAGTTTATAAATGTCATCCAATTTCAGACTAATCTACTCATTTGCAGGGTAGGTTACTATACTATTCTGTAAATACTCAAGATTAACATGATTTATCCAGAAACTGTCTTTGTTATGTCCACTTTAAAGCCAGTAACTGACAAGTGATGAACACAGAAATTTGTTTTTTCTCTCTGTTATAGCAGTTAACATTATAATGAGTTGTCTGAAAGCAAACCATTGCACGATTACGTTACCTGTTTGCTCCAGGTTGTGAGTGGTTTTCGCTTACATTCACCTCAGAATGACTAGCGTCAGTGTAGTATTTCAGGCACACACTCACTGAATATACACTTTGCTCCTCATCATGCTGTCCAGCAGGAACACAACCTCACACACAGACTGCATCTAGTTAGGTCTGTCTACCCTCAAGCCTGTGCAATATATAATTCAGCCTGTTTGATGGGAGGGTGCTGGGAAGCCCATCGAGAAGCTCTCTCACTGGGAAAGGAAGTTGTTCACAAGTCCCGTAAGATGATTTTTTTACCCAGTGTACTACTTTGATGCCAGGTTAGGGACTTGGGAACGGGGGATGGGTTTTTTTCTGAGAAGGTTTAGATGACTAGTTTGGTGGAGAAAAGTCAAACGATTTTATCAGATCACATTTTGTGTCATAAAAACTCTGCTGCAGAGATGGAAAGACCAATCATCTTAAAAGGTTTATTTTATAAACATTTAAATGGTATTTGCATCTCATTTTACCAATTACTGTAAATTTGTCTCAAGGTGTGACGGCAAAAATGAAGAAAAAAACGAAATCTCTCTTATAGTATCTAAATATCTGAATATAGTAATTATTAAAATAAAATTATATATTTTGTTTGTTTTCAAAATTGTGGATGTCACACCAAAGGAAACATGTACAGTATATTTGCCAACAACCCTTATCATTATTAAATTGATAGTGCTGACTTTACATTCTGATTCAGAGGTTATTACGATATCTCAGATGTAAACTACATGTGCTTGGTGAAGAATTTACATTTATGCATTTGGCAGACGCAACTTGCATTACATTATCCTATACATTTTTGTTTCCAAGTGTGTGCAATCCCCTTGGATCGAACCCACGACCTTGGCGTTGTTATTGCCATGCTCTTACCAATGAGCTACAGGAAAGCTTTATTAAAAGAAATGCTTAATTCGATTCTTATGAAATTCATTATTTCATAATTATGGAAATCACTGTAACACAGGGGCTTTTAAACCTCAGTGCAAAATAATCCATGAAAATGGTCTGTTAAAGAGTTTTAGAGTTTTAAAACACTCTACAAATACACCCTCATATGTAGATATGTTTGCATTTGTGATGGTGCTTCTGTCACAGTCAGTCATGTTTGGCCTGTGAGAACTTGCCATATGCTGCCGTCTGAATGCATACCAAAAGCTTTCTATGGAGGCGCTCTCTGATGTGTCAGCACTGTTTGACTCCTGTTTTGTGTGCTGGTTTGTCCTCTTTAATTAATGTCACTGAGGGGCTGTAACTTGTCATAATGGTTGTTTGAGAAAGCTCTTAACAGGAACCCTGAAACATCCAAAATGTTGCAAACCTCTGCAACAATCATGATGATCAAAGTTACTTCCTAAATGTTATTCTCTGTCATGCTTTAATCTCATCCGGAAGCAAAGCATGTACTTCTCCACACTTATGTGAATGTAAACAAGCCAGGCACTGCTTGTTTCTCATAGGCAGGGCCAGCGCTACCTATAGGCAGAGCAGGCAGTTGCCTAGGGCCTAAGGCTTGGAGGTGGGGCCTCAATAACTGTAACGTGTCTCCAACTTCGATTCACATAACATCAAACTGCGCGAGTCGCACAAGGCATGTACCCGCATATCTCTTTTACCGTCTTTGGTGTTGTTTGTCATCCCAAAATAATATTTTTACGCATTTTAGAAACGCTTGCCCGTTTAAACTTTCTATCCATTTCTCACTCGAAGTGTGCACAGGCGCCAGTTCTCTTACACCACAAGGCTAGTAGCAAGTTCTCTATCGTGTCTTTTTGCGCGTCTTAAATACTGTGAAATACTAGGTTATGTCAAAAACACATGAAAACAGTCCATTGTGTCTTAAATGAAAGTCGGATCTATATCACAATACAGTATCTCCGCTATGGTCATGCATTGATCACACTGTCTACTCACAGATAACAACCGGCTGCATTACATTACCCCTTACGTAAAGACTAAAAACTTTTGTGGTCAATGTTAATTAAACAACAACAAAATCATGAACTGGTCTTGTCTAAAGAAGTTTTGTATCTTTAAATCAGTGTGTTTATTTAATTCACAGTGTTTAATTTCTACATTATTCACTTTCTTCGTTAAACAGGACGGTTAAATAGACCCACTGTACCTTATAGTAAAATCAAATGGTGAAAATACATTTTGTTAACCCCTACTTTGGCCTATATAGTCGTGTCATTCTTTCTTTCTTTTGAAGTGGAGTTGGAACATACCTACCCTGTACACTTGTCCACCAGCCAAGACATGCAGCAAAAAACTAAACGTATATTCCAAGCGAATAAACTTTTTTCTGCAGCTGACTGATTTTTAAGTCATTAAAATTGTGCTTGTTCCCCATTTTAAATATATACAGTACAGTAGGCTAAACTCATCCAAAAGAGTGGAAAAGTAATGGCTGTGTAAAATGATTGCAAAAAACTTTAATCCTGACTGCCCTTTGGAGCAATTTCAAATTGAATGTAAGTTGAGACAAACTGACTGTTTTTAATGCAGTAAAAACCTTGAAATGTTACGGCTGTTTAAGTCTTTTTGAACCTGAATGATAAACTTATCTATTCAGAATGTGAAGCTGTGGCTAACCATACCTGTTATAAAACTCAAAGAGCTGTTATTGTCATTAAGTGTTTCTCTGGTTTTTAAATCTTCAACGTTTTATCCAGCTGGCGTCCTAATAAGAAAATAAAAGAGATTATTTATATGCCACCATCACCTCTCTGCAATATATTTTTTTGTCCGTAGACTAGTGGATTTTATAGAAGCCACAGTGAACCCATTGTGAAATATTATGAAGATTTATGTCAATGAATGTTTGGCTGTATGTGAACTGTTGATGTGTCTCATTTTAAAGTGCAGTTACTTTAAATGTAGCTGTTATAATAAATATAGCCCCAGGGTTCCTCTTTCCACCTACTTTGATCTGTCTTTGTATTCCATCATGAAGTGCATTTTAAATAGTCGATTTTCTTGCACCTCCTTCCCATCAGCTCTGTGTGTGCTGGCATGTGCATAAAAACAGGATTAAAAAACAGACCAACGCTACAGACGTGCTAGAACATTTCCAGCTGTTGTTTGCTGCCTTTTTCACAGACAAAAAGTATGTGCTTTAGACAGTTCTTCTGTGCCTGGTGGGGTTTGCTTCATGTATTTGATTTGTGTGGTATCTGCCCCAGGCTTTACAACATGCATATACTGCATTGGAAAGATCTCTGGAGAGATTGATGGAAAGACTGGATTCCAGATGTACATTCAAGAACTTTTATAAATTAGGGATTGCACCGATATGTAGAATTTGGCCGAAAACTATTACTGATAATTCTTTAACATTGGAAGCCGATAACAAATATATCGGCAGAAATACAGTATCTAAATCGTGTAAAATTTCCTTAAGACTGAAACAAGAGGCGAAAAGTGGACAACTGCTTTCATTTAAAAACATTCACTACAGAAAACAAGGTAACAATTTGTTCTCTTTTACCCTCTGAAAATCATATACCAAGCATACTTTACACCAGTTAAGGATTCTTTAACCTTCAAACTTTTCTGTTATATTTTTTATTTAATAAACAAATTATAGATGTTCTTCCAGAGCAACCCAGAAAAATAATAGCCACGTGTCTGATAGGGCTGTAGTCAACCAAAGAAATGCTTAGTCGACCAAAGTCCTGTCCTGCGCAGCGATCAGTCGACTAAAAAAAAAAAAAAAAAAAAAAAAAGACGCGATGTTTTGCATTTTGATTGAACATTTATTAAACAATCGTCATAGAACATTTATAAAACAACAACGAAAAGACATCAATAATACATAAAACTATAATAATAATACAATTCTTTGAAAATTAAGTGATTTATTGAAGTGAAACAATCCTAATAATAACAGGCTATATAGTATGAAGGCATGCAGGTTTATTTTCGTTTTGTTACATTATTTAGGCTATTTTCAAACGAGTCAAGTGTACAAATAAACACAAAAACATAAGAAAACACAATCTGAGTCAGGATAATAAAGCCGTTAAGGCTACTTACATATCTGCAGGTCTAGTCCACCTTTTTTATGTTGTGGGCCAAAAACACTAACATGTCCACATTCTTGGGTAAAAGACAGCTCCTCGACTTGTTAACAATAAACCCTGCTTTGGAAAATATGCGCTCTGCAGGAGTGGAGGTTGCAGGGATGCAGAGCAGGCGTTTGGCTGCCCGAGCAAGTCGTGGATATCTCTCCTCATTATTTTTCCACCACGCAAGTGGCCCAGCAGTGTCCACTTTACTTCTGTCCTGAAGATAATCTTTCATTTCGTCGCAAGAGGATCTTTGTGCGCTTGGCTCATCAGGGTCATCCTCTGCACCATGTCCACAAAGAAGCATTGCTATCTCCTTCTCTTTTGCCGTTTTCTGTTTTTTTCCCAACGGGTCCTCATCATCCCCTGTCTGCTCTGCGCTGTCTCCTGAGAGGCTTGAACTTTGTGCAAGTTTTACGACTTCAGAATAGGCCTCATCCCGTTTCTCATCATTAAGAAAAGGTAGCTGTTTGAAGCGCGGGTCCAGTACTGCAGCTAAAATGTACAGGCTGCTTGTCGTCACAACTCGGTCTTTGAGTTTCCATCGACTATCTATTTCCTGCACAAGCTTAAGTTTCATCTTCTTCTTTGTTGGACTATCGTTATCTGTGATGGCAAGATGACATTTTTTTAGATTCTCAAGCATTGGGAAGGCCGCAGACAGGGATGTGTTAGTCTCCTCCGACAACAGCTCGGTCAGTGTAATAAAGGGCTTAAGAACGTCTGTGATGTCTTCAGCCATATTCCACTGCTCTGTTTTCATGTCCAAAGTGCTGCTGTCACTCCTCTTGGTGTAATTGGGGTCCGATAAAACGGCGGTGATGGGCCAGCGCTGCTCCAACAGTCGCTCCAACATAAAGCAGGTGGAATTCCACCGGGTGGCCACATCCTGGATGAGTTCGTGCTCAGGAACTTTTTGCTGCACCTGTTTCTCTTTGAGACCCGTTTTTGCTTTGTGTCCCTTTTTGAAGTGCCCAACAAGACGGCGCGCCGCAGCCACCGTGCGCGACACCGGGTCTTCTTTTAAGGCAGCATTTACGCACAGCTGCAGGGTGTGGCCTGCACACCTAACCAACTCCACATCTGGCCACAGACCGGATCCTTTCAGTAATTCCACCGAAAGTACCATGTTGGCAGCGTTGTCCGTTACCACTGACACCCGCTTCTCTGGTGGAATGTGGTACGTGTCCGCGACTTGAGTGAGTCGCGCAGCGACATTTTCTCCCGTGTGCGCTTCATCCATCTGCTTTGTTTCTAACACAACGCTATTCATTTTCCAGTCCGCATCGATAAAATGGGCCGTGACTGTCATGTATGCCTCCATTCTAAGCGAAGACCACAAATCAGTTGTGAAGCTTACAGCCTCGGCGGATTGGAGGAACTGGTTTACATTTACTTTAAGTCCATCAAACCGCGAACGTAGCGCACGCATGACAGTCTCCCGTGCTGGCACAGTATATCTTGGCTCGACGATTTTAAACATGTTCTTAAAGCCCTCTCCTTCCACTGTGTTGACTGGCCTCATATCTTGGGCGATGTAATGTACAATCCCCTTAGTGATGTCCTCCTTTCTCTTCGCTGACAGAGGATGGACCAACTCCAGTTTCGTCTGGGTGCTTCCTGACGCCTGTGGCATGGCCTGTGGATGTGCCTAGTACATAACCAATAAAATATATAAATTATATAAAGTTTAAGACATTAGCCATAGCAAGCTGTCTGACACGTGTATTTCTCGCTTACCGCTTTTAGGTGATAGGCCATATTGGTCGTTGAGCTATGGTAAGTTAGCTTTTGGCCGCATAGCTTGCACTCCACAGTCTTGTCATCTTGTTTTGTAAAATGCAGCCAGACAAAAGATTTAGATTTCTTGGACATTTTGTCCACTAAAGCCAAAACAACTAGCGTTCTAACTGAATGAATACAGCAAAACTACCTATTCCTTACTGAGCGCGAAGCAGCAGTGCAGCCATGCAGCCACACGTGGTTCCCGAGTGTTCAACGCGGTGCACTAAACTGTGGCGCTGTTACAAAATAGCCGAAATTAAAGTTAAAAAAAAAAAAAAAAAAAAAAAAAAAGGGCAACTGGTCGACCAATGAGAATGTCAGTCGACCAAGACGGCATCGACCGATTAGTCGACTAAACGACTAAAGTTGACAGCCCTAGTGTCTGACAGGTCTCAAGGTAGAAAGCATTCAGACAGCAATCTGATTCACACAAAATGCTTTTGTTCCTATGATTTACACATTCATGAATACTGTATCTACATACTGTACAGTAAGTGAATGACCACGACAGAAAGACTGTACTGTACTGTATTTTAAATGTGAGCAGCGTTTAACCAGAGGAAATTTATTAGCAAAAATATATTGGCCTAAATTGTGTTATCGGCCAATACCGATAACATTAAAAATGACCATTTATCGGCAGATACCGATATGACAGATCATTTATCATGCATCCCTACTATAAATGTACAAAGAAATCTTACCGCTTGGACTGTTCCCTTGTCCAGTGGTTCTCAACTGATGTGTTGTAGCCTGCAAGTATGTTGTGATCTGCACATTGCTATGTCCATCGTCTCTCCAAACTTTGATAGACTGAGAATATTGAAGCAATAAGTGTTCTATTGATTTGCACATTAGCTCTGAAATATGTTTATGCACTTTAAATGACTTCATTTTTCAAATTCCGAAGTCTTCATAAAGGAGCTTTTGAGGGTCGCCAAACAAAATAATGTAAGAATCACTTTTGTAGTCTCATTCTCATTCTCCTACTCCGATTTATTTTTGTTTCCATTAAATTTTTGTTTTTGGTGGCACGATTAATACAAAAAAAGACGACAAAACATAACAGGAAAGTGCATAATGTTTTAAAGGTCCAGTGTTTGAGTTTTTGGATGATCTGTTGACAAAAATGCAATATCATATTCATAACTATATCTTCAGAGGTATATAGAGACCTTACATAATGAAGAGTTATTTTTTGATTACCTTAGAAATAGATCAGTCTGTCTATAGATACTGGTTCCTTGCATGGAATTCGCCATGTGTCAGCCGTCGTTTTGCTAGGAAATGAAGGAGTGGAGTGAGCCGTTGGCTGCAATTCACAACCTCGCCGCTAGATTTTACTGACTGATCATTTAAATAAGGACAAAACATAAAGATAAAACAGAATCATAATACTGTTAAAAAAAGATTTTAAAAAGTTGTTACTTTTAAAATGCCTTAGGTTCTGTATTTTACAATTGGTTTATATTTGCCAAATTTTGCACAGCATGAAGTTCTGCATGAAGGGTCTTAATTGACCCTTCGGAAGCAGTTTGATTGACAAGCGACTTGACCAATCATAACACCGATATTATATGCCCCGTGACTAACTGTCATTTTGTCCGACAAACAAACCAGTCTTGTCATACCTGGCGTAGTTGAGCTTTGGTGATTAATATGAAAAATTTGCTTTTTAATTATTTTAGTAGTAAACCGAGAGATATAAACTCAGCAATGGATGTTAATGGATGTTCACACTGTAACAATAAACTATAAAGAAGTTATAACTTTTAAAAATCATTCCAAATGAAGGAGAATAGCGGCGTTCACATCACAACAACTATACAAATACAGATATGAGACACAATGTTGTTGAAATCATTTTTGTACGAATGACAAACAGGAGTGTTCGGGAGGTGATGTTTTAAGGCAGAATATAATACCTATTGATACAGCGGGGAAAATAAGTATTTGACACATCAGCATTTTTATCAGTAAGGGGATTTCTAAGTGGGCTGTTGAGACAATTTCCACCAGATGTAGCCATCAAGCCAAATATTGAATTCATACAAAGAAATCAGAACATTTAAGTATAGAAGTTGAGTCATAATAAATAAAGTGAAATGACACAGGGAATAAGTATTGAACACACCTTATTTAATACTTTGTAGAAAAGCCTTTGTTGGTGATTACAGCTCTAGACGCCTCTTGTATGGAGAGACCATTCGTCTGCATTGCTCAGGAGTGATTCTGGCCCATTCTTCCACACAAATGGTCTTTAAATCTTGAAGATTCCTTGGGCCTCTTGTCTTAACTTTGATCTTCAGTTCTGTCCAAAGATTTTCTATGGGATTTAGGTCAGGTGATTGACTGGGCCATTCAAGCAGCTTGATTTTCTTTATTTGAAACCACTTCATTGTGTCCTTGGCCTTGTGTTTGGGATCATTGTGTCATTTTCAGCTTTCTGTTAGATTGCAACAGATTTTTATCCAGAATGTCTCGGTACATTTCTCCATTCATCCTGCCTTCAATAATATGAAGTCTGCCAGTACCCCTTGCTGAAAAGCAAACCATGATGCTTCCACCCCCAAACTTAACTGTTGGTATGGTGTTCTTGGGGTGGTGTTCAGTGCCATTTATTCTCCAAACATGGTGTGTAGATTTTGAAGTTCAATTTTGCTTTCATCTGACCATACTATAGTCTCCCAATAATCCACAGGTTTGTCCAAATGCTCTTTCGCAAACTCTAACCCAGCCTCAACATGCTTTTTGTTCAGCAATGGAGTCTTGCGTGGTGAGTGTGCATGGATGCCATGGCGGTTCAGTGCATTGTTTATAGTTTTCTTTGAAAAAACCGTACCTGCTGATGCAAGGTCTTCCTGAAGTTCTGCCCGAGTGGTTCTTGGCTCTTGGAGAACTCTCCTGATTATTCTTTCCTGTGTGACTTCTAGGTAATGAGAAGCCTTTATAGGCCATCAATTAGGACTAAAGCAGCTGATGTCAATTTGTACTGATGGGGGCAGGGTTTCTCTCTCAATACTGACAGATTTCAGGTGATCTCCTGGCTTCGTATGCCTTGTTTTGCACCTTGTTATCTTCATGTGTTCAATACTTATTCCCTGTGTCATTTCACTTTATTTATTATGACTCAACTTGTATACTTAAATGTTCAGATTTCTTTGTATGAATTCAATGTTTGGCTTGATAGCTACATCTGGTGGAAATTTTGTGTCAATAGCCCACTTAGAAATCCCCTTACTGATAAAAATGCTGATGTGGCAAATACGTATTTTCCCCGCTGTATATTACGTACACATTACATGTATGAGCAAGCTGTCAAGATATGTTTGGCATCCCTGTGATGTGATGAGCTCACCTTCAGCCTTCAGAGAGCCGCGTTTGCAGTGACATTTGTTGTATTTAACACAAATAAAGATTAAGACTCTGATGGACTGTACTGTACTGTGCTGAACTAATTTTTAAAAGTTTACTGTCGTTTTCACAAAGACGACTGCCGAAGTTACTCTTTCTCTCTAAAATTGTCATAATATTTACTCCGGAATTTGTAGTAAACACAATAAACCACATTTAGGTTAGCTATACATCCATTTGTGTGACAGTAATAGTAATATCGTGCTAGTTTAGAATTATGGTAATGTTATTGGTCTGCTGTTGGCGTGGACGCAAATAAAGTTACTTTATCAAATAAAGTTAATTATTGTTACAGTTCTCTCAAATTCTTAATGTATCCCTCGAATGCATATTGCAGACATTTCTGTCTGAAATCAGTATGTAATTTTTCAAGAATTTCTTCACTATTTCCCCAGGGAGTGCACCGGGCATAGCAACAGGAACAAAGGGGGCAGGGTTTTGCGAAGGGTCAAAGGATGTTCAGAGAATTATTGACCCAACATCTAATTTCCATAAAGGACAATCAGTTCAATCAATGTATCTAATATTTTCTGCCGTATTCTTCAGATTCTTCGACAGTGGTAATTTTGTATGGCACAGGAAGCTCTGGGGAATTTATCCTTATGCAAGATAAAGGATTCCAGTGGACCTGATGTTGAGACCTTGATAATTACAGTTATGTGAGCTTGTTATATGATTATGCTTTCCGGGATCTAGATCTTTTCAGGAAGATTATGAGTCTCTCTCTCTCGCTCTCACCATCTTTCTATCTCCTTTTGATTTCCCCCGACTGTGACTTGTCTCTTCTCACAGTGTATGAATTATAAATCCTGATATGAAAGCGAGGCCTTTGATTAGCAAATAATGTCTTGCGCTTGTGCAAAGTTGAGATATAGATGAATAATCCTCCTTCTCTTTTTATCCCCTTCTCTTCCTGAAGCTATTTCCTACTGCAATCCATTTTGTCCTTGCCCTCATATCACACTCTTAGAGATGCTGTGATGTCGCCTAGGCTTTTGAAGCACTCTTTGCTCAAAGTCTTATGATTTCGAGCATCAGCTGATAAATATTCCATGTGACTTTCCTTCGGCAAACAAGGTGCAGAGAATGCGGGCCTTACCTTTTCTTTGACAGCTGGAAGGTGTCCACCAGCTATCAGAACTGACACGGGGGTTACAAGTTATTAGATGCACCTGTGCCTTTATGTGTTTATATGTCTGTAATAGGCAGAAGGCTGCCATGATTAGCAGCCTGCCTTGGTTGGTGGGTTGAGTGTGGACCTGCACAGTGAATAATCAAACATGTGGCCCAGCAGTCAGACGCAAACCCACATACGCCTGGCCAAACATCTGCTGGCGTGTTTGCATGATGCCATGATTCCGTTTGACAGAGCACTGCTTCATCCTTAAAATAATTTAGCCTTACTGTGGCTCTTTAATGTGTCTGGGATCAAGGCTGTCTGTGCATCAGGAGAGGCCCCCAGCCTTGGATTGAAAAGGAATTTGCTGTTTTTTTTTATTTGCAGATTGCTTTTATGCTGGTGTGTCTCTGAAGAATCCCATCTGTCCAAGGCTAGTTTGCACCAATTCGGAAATTTTTTAAATTTAGCAATAGTGGTTATGTCTGGGAGAAAGCCAAGAGAGATCCCTTCAGGGTTGCTATTTGAATGGACTTGTGTACATAGCAAAAGCTTTCAGGAGAACGCCTTGGGTCTTCAGTCGAGAGTGAGATTTCAGAAAAGGTCTCTTTTAATATGTGAATTGCTTTGAACCTTTGCTTAACCCGGCCGTGTGACATTTGTATAAGATGTGAACAAAACAGACGGGAAAATAAATGTTGATGCATGGTTTCCTTGTAGATGCCTGATTTACCATTGCTAGCACCAACAGTGATGAGATGAGAAGAGTGTTTCGCACAACTGCTATGTTTGAGAGAGTGGTGGATGAATGAAAGGGGGAGAAGGTGCGAGGAAGAGAGAGAGAGCTGCTGAAAATCATGAGATATCTTTAGGTGGAGACACTCAGCAGGGAAGCAGTCGTAAAGCAGCTGCTGAGGTGTCACAGTCCTTCGATCCAGATCGAGGATGGAGATGATGAGAGCCAGCTCTGTAAAACTGTGAAGAGAGACTGAGAATCCCACGGAGACCGCACAGAGATTGTGGGAGAATGTATGCAAAACCTGTCCTAGAGAGAGAATTTTACAGGAGTTCGCTATATCCCTGAGAGGCTGTGACAGGCCCCAAACATCCTCCCTGCTAATACACTCAAACTCTCTACTTGTCTTTGGTCCCATAATCCACTGTGACGGTGAGGGTTGCATTTCCACCACCATTTAAGGACCACAAAAATGTGCTGGGGCCCTGGATGTGTGTCCAAAGGGGTCAAACAAAGAGGTCTTTATCCTTTTTACTACACTTGGTGGTGTTTTTGTAGCTTTTGTCTTGCTCACAATATTGTTTCTCATAGACGCGGGGCTGCAAAAAATAAAGGAGGGTCTGTTTTTCTGTTTTGTATTTGTTCTCAATGCTTTCACACTCTGCCCAGTCAGATATTAAGACGCCTTTGTCCATCCTCACAGGAATTTAATCTAGCAGCCTGCTTTAAGTAAAGAAGGGGATTCTTTCAAGTGCAGTTCTGACAACTGACCATACTTTATCAAGTGCTCCTCTCAATGTCTTTCAGCTTCTCTTCCTTTATCTTGCTCTCACCTGAAGCTGAAAAGCCTCCGTTACTGATCAGGAGTTGAAGTGTGAGATGATTTTCTCTAAATGTGTTCAAGTAATCTCTTTTAATGCAGGGCTCCAGACTATGACTAAATCCAGGTCATCATTGTTTGCTGTGACGGATTTCTTGAGCTCGAGGACGAACGATTTGATATATGAGACATTTAATACGAAACTAACCACAGAGGAGTTTGGGAAACGTAATTTATCTATTGATTGAGACTGCGCTATATCATTTCAAATCCGTTCACAGCAAGAACGAATGACAGGTGAATGCTTTTGTTAAGTTTTATTGGATGTTATATTTACATGTGTTGTATGAATATGAGGAAAAGTTTCCTAAATACACAATAAAATCATCGTAAGAATGTAACAACACTAGACCTTTCATTTTGCTTTAATGGGTAACACTGTCAAAAAGTATATATTAAATTCTTTAAAAAACACAATTTCTGTTAGTTCAAATGAATTCCGATCCCGCTCTCTCTATTAAGCACTAATCAATGACAAAGCTTCTCTGTAGACTCTGCCTCTTTTAAAATAAGCAGAACCAAATCGTTCATCAAGATTGAGTAAGTGTTGTTTATTGCAGGGTGCAAGATAGAAGTCTTAATTCATAGTAATAATACATTGCTAAAAAATTTTAAGCACCTTCTCAAACTGTTTTCTCTAGCATGCTTTTTGTTTCTTTGTTGGAAGACATGCTATTAGTCAATTGGTCATAATCGAAGTGAAAACAAAAATAAAAATCTCTCACATTACACAGCCTGCTGCTAATAAGTTATATTATAAGCCGTCTTATATTTAGCTTTAAGCCTTTTTCTATTTTAAAGGACAGTAGAAAGCCTGACAGGAAAGTAGATGCTCTTGTGGGCGAATGCGTTTAAACAGCCACCAGGTTTTGGTACCCATATATACATGTGATTACTGTTAGCCATCCTTCAGAGTTCCAAAACGTTACTCGCATTCTCAAGTAGCATCATATTTAATCAACAAAAACTATATAAGGCTAGATTAAGAACGAAGGATAAAAAGAATTTAAGTCTTTAAAAAAAGGCAGCAGGAGAACATCATAGTGTTATACCACAAGAGGCAGCGTTGTGTGTTCCACAACGATGCTTAGCTGCTCACAGATGCACCTGCCTGTTAATCGGCCAAATTTGTGGCAAAATAGTTTCAATTTCATAAAAAAATCCCTCATAATCATCATCAATCGGTGAATTTGCCCACCAAGGACTTTTGTCTTCGGATGTATCTTTGCTCACAAAAGCAGTTTTGTATTGTCTGGTCTGATTAGAGTGTGAGAGCTGATCGAGTCTGTGATGGTATGTTGAGAGATAATGCAGCAGGAAGAGGAGTGAGTTTGTTTTTTCCTGCCTCTACACAGGGAAAAATTAAATTGCCTCACTAATGTGTATTGTTAGAAAGCAACTTTTACCTTTTCAGTATCTCTTTTCTTTTGAACTCCCCTTCGCTTCCTTAAAACCCCCTCGGTTCCAGTCGACCTTCATTTGAGATTTGTTTCAACCTAATTGGATTTGTTTTTTAATTGTCTCACTTTGTAAGCTTGAGTGTGTGCGTGCAGAAGTGTGATAGTGGCCGTGTTTAGTAAAACTTCAGTCCATATGGACATTCCAGTGAAAGAAAGGCAGTTCCCATGAGGGAACTGCCATGTAAAGAAAGTTTCTCTCTCCTCTCGCCCCCTCATCTATCGGTCTGTCTCTAAGAGGACGTTTACACGATGCCGATTTAAAAGGAAAACGGAAAACTATGCGTTTTGGTTTCCCGTTTACACGACAATGCCGTTTTTTTATTTTTATTGTTGATTAATCGGTAGATCATTTTTTCGATTAGTTGACTAATGTACCGATTAATCTCGTGCTTGTTGTTGTTCTACTATATTAATTATTTTGTAAACTTTCCAGTAAAATAATAAGTACAGCTTCTACCGTTAGTATTTTAAACTTTAAAAGTTTTATTAAATCACTTTCTAAAAACACTTCAATTTAATTCAGTTTATTCAAACATAGATACTGCCAAACAGTGCAAAAAAATTCCTGAAAGGCAAGATATAGTTTAAAGACGTTACTTCAAATATATATATCCTGCCTAATACACTGCAAAATATCCTGAGAGACAACATGTAGTTAACCCCCCTGGCAGAAGTAAAATCAAACATAAATAATGCCCAACAAGAACAGTGCACAAAAATATTGGGGGACTGTGTCACAAATTTTAAGTAACTTCACAAAGTTCTAGTTACATTTCAAAAAGGGTAGTGCATGACAACAATAATAGTATTTATGTATTTTATTATGAAATGTAGTAACCGAGAAAGCATGACAAATGTAAAATGTATACAGTGAAGGTCTAACAAGGAAACGTGTTGTTTACTATCTGTTATCAATTTCCATGGATTTAAGATTTACATCTGACTAATGTTGAAGTTTACTGCCACTGTAGGTAACTTACATTAGCACCATTAGCTATTAACATTAGCATTATTATATGGGAAGCCAAACGATCCAAAAGTGGGACGAGACCGGAGGGTTTTAGTGCTCGCGCCGCGCTGACATGTCATCTGCGCGAATCAATGGACCCAGCGGACGTGTTTCCTAGCGCCACCATATTATTACCATATGTGCTAGCCGATATCTTCAGCTCTAGGGTGACGTCTATTATGAGTCATTGACCGTAACAAAGGGTCATCGGAGAGTCACAGGATGTTATCTCTTGAGGTGCTCTTGCATCGCTGCCGTGGTATGCCATTATTTTGTTACAGAGTGAACAAATCACTGTTTTGTCCTAACTCTGTTTGAAGTTTTCTCACACTTAAACATATTAAATAAAACCAGACCACGATCATGTTATCTTGTCATTTGCACTATGCCCGGGAGCAGAATCCGCCATTACTCCAAATAACATAAATCATGTGACGTCGATGACGTCGACGCGTCGTTGCAGCCAAATGTAAATTGTTTTAACAAAAGTGAATGATAAATTGGTAATTCGGCACGATCGTGGGTTCGATCTCAGGGGATTGCATATAATTAGAAACAAATACATAGGATAATGCAATATAAGTCATTTGGATAAAAGCATCTGCCAAATGCGTAAATGTAAATGTAGTTTTTGCGTGTACATGAACCGGTGGCTTAAAGGGATAGTTCACCCAAAATTGAAAATTACAGTGGGTACGGAAATTATTCAGACCCCCTTAAATTTTTCACTCTTTGTTATATTGCAGCCATTTTTCTCAGAAAAACACAGAATTGTTGACATTTTTGCAGATTTATTAAAAAAGAAAACCTGAAATATCACATGGTCCTAAGTATTCAGACCCTTTGCTGTGACACTCATATATTTAACTTGGGTGCTGTCCATTTCTTCTGATTATTAGTGAGCCGGTTCTACACCTTCATTTGAGTCCAGCTGTGTTTGATTATACTGATTGGACTTGATTAGGAAAGCCACACACCTGTCTATATAAGACCTTACAGCTCACAGTGCATGTCAGAGCAAATGAGAATTATGAGGTCAAAGGAACTTCCTTAAGAGCTCAGAAACAGAATTGTGGCAATGCACAGATCTGGCCAAGGTTTCAAAAACATTTCTGCTGCACTTAAGGTTCCTAAGAGCACAGTGGGCTCCATAATCCTTAAATGTAATACGTTTGGGATGACCAGAACCCTTCATAGAGCTGGCCACCTGGCCAAACTGAGCTATCGAAAAGAGCCTTGGTGAGAGAGGTAAAGAAGAACCCAAAGATCACTGTGGCTGAGCTCCAGAGATGCAGTCGGGAGATGGGAGAAAGTTGTAGAAAGTCAACCATCACTGCACCAGTCGGGGCTTTATGGCAGAGAAGCCCCACGGAAGCCTCTCCTAAGTGCAAGACACATGAAAGCCCGCATGGAGTTTGCTAAAAAACACCTGAAGGACTCCAAAGATGGTGAGAAATAAGATTCTCTGGTCGGATGAGACCAAGATAGAACTTTTTGGCCTTAATTCCAAGCGGTATCTGTGAAGAAAACCAGGCACTGCTCATCACCTGTCCAATACAGTCCCAACAGTGAAGCATGGTGGTGGCAGCATCATGCTGTGGGGGTGTTTTTCAGCTGCAGGGACAGGACGACTGGTTGCAATCGAGGGAAAGATGAATGCGGCCAAGTACAGGGAAAACCTTCTCCAGTGTGCTCAAGACCTCAGACTGGGCCGAATGTTCACCTTACAACAAGAGAATGACCCTAAGCACACAGCTAAAATAACAAAGGAGTGGTTTCACGACAACTCTGTGACTGTTTTTGAATGGCCCAGCCAGAGCACTGACTTAACCCAATTGATCATCTCTGTAGAGACCTGAAAATGGCTGTCCATCAATGTTTACCATCCAACCTGACAGAACTGGAGAGGATCTGCAAGGAGGAATGGCAGAGGATCCCCAAATCCAGGTGTGAAAAACTTGTTGCATCTTTCCCAAAAAGACTCATGGCTGTATTAGATCAAAAGGGTGCTTCTACTAAATACCGAGCAAAGGGTCTGAATACTTAGGACCATGTGATATTTAAGTTTGTCTTTTTTAATAAATCTTCAAAAATGTCAACAATTCTGTGTTTTTCTGTCAATGTGGGGTGCCGTTTGACATTAATGAGAAAACAAAATGAACTTAAATGATTTTAGCAAATGGCTGTAATATAAAAAAAGAGTGGAAAATTTAGAGGGAGCTGAATACTTTCCGTACCCACTGTATGTAATCATTTAGTCACCCTCTTGTCAAATTTGAACCCATATGGCTTTCTTTCTTCTGCAGAACCATAAGTAGATATTTTGAAGAATGTTGATAACCGATGGTGGCAGCCATTGACTTCTATTGTATGGACACAAAACATAGCAAGCAATAATAGCAAGTGAATGGCTGCCATCGCTGTTCGGTCGACAACATTTCAAAATATCTTCATTTTGTGTTCTGTGGAAGAAAGAAACTTATACAGGTTTCACACGACAAGAGGGTGAGTAAATGATGACAGAATTCACTTTAACTCCCAGAAATCATCTTTAACGAATCTCACAACTTTTACATTGACAGCTGAGTTATGAGATGTTACCTATTAATGCAGATAACTCCTAGGACTTGATTTATGTTTGACACACTTCATAGATCGATAGAATTGATGGCAGAATGTTCAGTCGTGACTCGGCAAGTCGTTCAATCTGTCATGTAGTGGACTGACACAGTTTTAGGGTTTGGGATCCTTCCTGACAGTAAAAAACTTGAGTTTGCTTAAATTTGATGTCTTTAAGGGGTGATTCACATTTTACAAATAGGGAGCGATACAATTATGACGCTCATTCGGTGCTTCGTATTTTTCTAGGCATGTCGGCTTAGCATCAAGATAAAAATATTTAAACTTTTCAGATTGCGTTTTTAGACGTGAAATGTGAATCGCACACAAGTCTGTTGTGTCCTGTTTTAAAATTGTCCGGCTAGTTTGCCCCAACTAAACCAGTAATATCTAGACTAACTAGCAGTTTGTGCCTGTCAATAGTGCTTCTGTGCAGTTTAGTTTATATTTACACATTATTTTATCCCAAATAACATGTGCACTATTCAAGCTATATAGCTATAGTAACTAGTAGTAAATATTTAGTTGTGACTAGTTATGTATGTTAAAGAACTGCAAGTAAAATTAACTGGTGTTAAAAATGTTGTGGTAAAAAATCAGGTTTTGCTTGTTCTTAAAGTAATCTGCATACAGGTGCATCTGGTAATATCTGGCATAATTTCCTCATGTTTGTCCAGTGGGATTGAAGAACACAAGTGTCACTCATAAGAATTGCTTTGTGGAGCCAAGGTAAATATAATTATTTTTACAAATGGCAATGTAAAATATTTGCCTTGTGGAGGCAATCCAAGATTGCGGTGCGGTTGGACTCAGCGGCTACTCCGGGACCTACAGACAGTGCTTTTATGTCTGTCAATCTCGTGTCCTCCTTTTCAAACGGTCTTACTTAGCTGCTAAATCATCAGGCAAACACTCGAAAACACACATATGATCGACAGAACCTTCTGGATAAATCGACAGTGGGTACAAACATCAGCTCTCGCCGGTGACTACTGAGAAGCCATGAGGACTCTGCTGCTGAAGCCAGACCCTGAGACCGCGGCCTCGCCCACTGACGGATCCCGCACAAAGTGGCAACGCAAGCGGTGTGAGAGGGGACAGAAACGTGCCAAGCGTGGAGCAACCCGACAAGGCCGGGTGTCTCATTTATAATGCATATATTTCATCCTTAAAGTGTACGCATGCACAAAAAAAAGTTTTCAGATATATAAAACCTGTACGCCAGAACCTGCGCATAATTCACTTTATATATCTCAGTCAGGGCAAGACTGTGTGTACGTGCATCTCCACCTGATCTCCTTCCTAATATAACCATAATATGGAGCTTACCACTTACTTGAATTATTATGCACCTCACACTGCTTGCTGTCATTTAAGCATTGAAACAGTGGTACGGTGTGCCATTGATTAGTATCACATACAAACAAGCACAACGACAAGCGCATTTCACACAAACATGCAGCTCAACGACAAGCGCATATCATACAAACATGCAGTTCAACGTCAAGCACATTTCACACAAACATGCAGCTCTGTCTAATGCCGTTTCTTAATTTTTCTTAACAAAAGACTGATTTTTTCGTAGCTTTTTTTTGTCTGGTTTGGCAAGTAATATTCTCTCTCACTTGCCCATACCAAACATTCACTTGTCCCGGACAAGCAGACAAGTGTTAAAGGGATACTTTCCTCCCAATTAAAACATTTCCCATGTTGTACTCGCCCTCAAGGCATCCTCACTGGATATGGTTTTCTTCTTGAAGAATAACGCAGTCCCTTGAACTGGAGTAAGCTGGTTTGCACATGGTGTGATGGAAGATTGAGCTTTGGTTAACTTCTCATGGCACATTCGATGTCCGCTGGGTGATTGAAAAAGATAATGTCACACTTGCTGAATCCACAGCCCGCTCGCTCCGAGCTGCTGTGATTTCAGTGAGAAATAAGGCATGAGGTACAAGGATTTTAATAGTAACTGCCGACAATGCCCGCAGACAGCCGCACGTAAATGAGGTGCTCAATATAGCACAGAGTTGCTGAGATGAGACGGTGTCTTTTTTAACCTTATTATGTCATCTAAAAAATACAAAGTGAAAAGCATTTGAATAAGAAATAATTAAAGGGTTTACAGTTGGTTCTACAAATGATTTACAACTGTTGTCTGCATTGTCACTTCAGGGTGTTTCTATGTTTGAGGTTTTGTAGACCTTTCAATAAAAAGAGTAATTACAGTCTTTCAGTTGTTAAACAAGATTCATGTATTGTAAGAACCAGCATTACCAGTGTTTTACTACAGCTATAAATGAAAAAAGTTAAACGTCCGTTTAGCGTATGCTCTCCCCTGGTTTACCTTGCACATTGGCTTTTTTATAGGCCCGCTTGTCTGAATCATCAATTATCCACACTTGTCTAATAATTCCTGCTGTACTATTCTTTTCATACCTCATAATATTGTCACATTGTGACGAATGGGGCCCTTGTCAATGAGGCTTGTATCCCACGGAATGTTATAAACTTGCTAATATCTGATTTAAGCGCTTCGTCAATATCCATTTTTAAAAAAAGATCGATACCCTCTTCGCAGTGTGATTTAGTGCAGTTTTTAATGTAACAAGCCTCTCCTCGGCTGCGGGAAGACTGTTATGGCGGAGATTAATTGTGGGGCGAGAAGCCGCAGTCACTCTCCACACACTGCTGCTGATGGATCGTCACTACATTAATGACTGGGTTGTCGACAAGCCTGTAAATTAATCTAGAGTGCAATTACTAATATGTATTTGTTTCCTCCATCATTTATGGTCTATTTAAAGCCTGTAAGTCAGCGTGCCTTGACGTGAAACTGTACTCGACACTGAGGCCCAGTTGCGCCAAGACAATTTAATTCTCGTGCGACAAATTTTATTCATTGACAACTGCTCAATTAGCATTGGTTACAGATTTTTGTGGCCTGGTGGTTAGAGTGTTGGGCTTGTGATCAGAAGGTTGCCGGTTCGAATCTCAGGGCCAGCAGGTCATGACTGAAATGCCCTTGAGCAAGGCACCTTACCCCTGATTGCTCTACAGTAATGTGCCACTATAAAAAGAAAAACTACTCGCTTTGGATAAAAGCGTCTGCCATATGAATAAATGTAAATGTAATCTGTAGGGCCTGTGTCTCCTCTGGAATCTAGCCTTTGCTGTTAATAATCTGATGTTTTATCAAGGAGAGGCTGAGGTATGGCATCAACCAAATGTCAATGAGCAAACATAGATAACATACGAATGTTTAAACTGAGAAATTTTACACTTCTATCCACTGTATTAGCGCATTTAAAATTGAATGCCCGCTACAGGTCTCCAAAAAAGCAAGCAGTTTTAAAAAGATTCAGCTGGGAGAACATCTAGTGACTAATTAAGTGTTGATATCAGTTCTGTAACATGATTGGCTTTAAAGGGATGGCTTCGAGAAGCAGAGTCTCTCATGACATGACATGAGATGGGCAGAGGCTCTCCAATCTGTGATAGACTGCGTTAAACATTTTTGGAATACTTTAAAAACTGTGTTCCTCAACGTCAAATTGCAAAGGCTTTGCAAATCTCATTATTGGCTCATGTTTATGCAAAGGCTTTGCAAATATTAATATTGGCTCGTGTGATTTGAAATTCCTTTAGTTTTCATTTTATTCCAATTTAAAAAACGCCCCAGCTTTTCCGGAATTTTGGTTGTATATTGTTTCACATTTTTGCTTAATGTTTCCCCTGTTCCCACAGTTCACCTTGACTAATTCCTCTTTTCTGCTTCTGTTTCAGGTATGACGGACTACTCTGAAAAGCAGATCAATAAATGAAACTGTGCAGGGGACCAAAACTATCGCATATAGTGCAATGACGGCGCAGTCAAACATTCTCTAGTGCATGGAGCTGGGTAAGAACAAGAATCAGTCCTGTTTGATACAAACTTTAAAGTGATAGTTCACCATCATTTATTCACCCTCATCTGGTTAAAAATCTAGACTCATTCTTCTGTGGAAGACAGAAAGAATATATTTTGAGAATGTTTGAAAGGTTTTCAGTGTGGCCAGTGTTGTTTGGTTACCAACATTCTTCAAAATACATTATTTTCTGTTCTGACAGGTCACACAGGTTAAAAAATGAGGAAGAATTTTCATTTTGGGGTAAATATTTTCAAAGATAGCAAGCAACTGAGGGTTTCATAATGTGCGTCTTAAATCACCAGCAGAACTTTCTTCTCCCATCAGCTCTTGTGTAGCCCTGTTTAGGCAATATAACCCTAAATCTCTACTGTTTTGTCCACATTTTGTATAAATTAATCATCAATAAAAACTTTATTTACTTACCATGGATCTAAGCTACTGAACAAGCAATTCTGCACAGAGGTAGACTTAGCCACAAGTCGATGGAGAAAATGACATGTATTACTTTGTATTGTCAATGAGTGTAATAAGTGCAGTAGTTAGGCTGGATGGTGTGGTCTGATTGAGCTTATGCCTCATATCTTGTCAAGTCATCCATGCAGGAGACTATAATGAATCTGCTGTCATTTAGAGAGAGCTCTATCCTTTTCTGCCTGCTTCATCTACTTTAGCCTGATCTGAGCTTTATCTTTTATCTCTGATAAAATCACTGGTTGCTGAGTCTCTATGTTTTTGGCCGCTGGTGCATGCGTTTCCACTAACATCAGGTACCATATTGTGGTTAAAACTTCCGGTCGCTTTATCACTGCAAATCACTGTCACTGTCTGGACGCCCTTAAACAGTAGGTACAGTAACTGTGGTGTATTTTCTATAGGGCTGTTTGTGAACTGTTTGGGTCGTGATGGCGCCTTCAAATGGTTTGCTTTTTCATTCATTTGATAAGAAGCATTTAATCCCTGGTTGGCCGTAAAATCGTTAGCTTTTTGGTGATATAACAGCTATAATCCCTGATGAATTGGATGAGGGGTATTAGCTTCAAAGCAATTTCTCCTGACCCACTTGAGAAAGAGATATTCCCGTTTTTTTTCCTAGCTCTCGTTTGAAGGTCCAGAGCGTAATTTTAGGGATGATCTATTGATAGAGATGCAATGTTATATACATAGCGATGTCTTCAGAGGTGTATAAAGAGCTTACACAATAAAGTGTTATGTGTTTATAACTTAAGAATGAGCTATTTCTATCTACATACACCGCGGTTCCCCTTGCATGTAATTCGGCATGTTCTGTCAGCTGTCGTAGTGTTTTGAAAGGGTGGAGGAGGGGTGGAGTGAGCGGTCGGTTGCAATTCGCAACCTTGCTGTTAGATTTCATTGACTTGACCTTTAAATAGGGTATTGATCAGTACATTTTAAATTTTCTCGATGCCTAATAATACGTAGGTCATCTTACATGTCATACAGTTGATTAGTGACAAATATGATGCTGGCAACAACTTACTGCGAGATATATAACATACAGAATACTGTCAGAAAGAAACTAAAATTAAAGATATCTGTGCAAAAATGACCCTGAATTCGCTTTGGTCTCATATTTATTTAATTATGCAATCTCACAAGCTCAATATCATAGTAGTGCTATTTTTGTCCAGAAAACGACGAGTGCACATGTCATGTTGATTTTACACAACAGCTAATTAAATATGAAAAGTGTATAGACAACATTGTCTTAAAATTTTTATCGCTTCACAGCCCTAATGATAAGTAGTGAAAAATGTACCTTCATGCTATCATCCTTACATGTCTGTAATAACCAGGAAATAATATAACAAATTAAAATTCTGTATTTTTTCATCAAGCAAAGTCTGGTGGGTTAGATTTCCAGGAAATGCATAAAAGGTTTACTCCTCATGCATCCAATCCAATTGACTGAAAAATACACATTTGTACATTTATATAATATATTATGCCTTAGCATGGCTCCCCATGGTATTGGATACCCTTCACACAATGTGAAAAGAACGAAACCAAATGAGACATGTGTCACAACACCAATGAGGTGTAAAACAGGTTACCGCTGAACCTGTGTGTACGTCTCTGCGTGTGCACTGTTCTGTCCAACAAATCTATTTAAAAAATGTGAAATCCATTTGCATCGTCTTGTACAGGTGTGCAAATAGTTATTTCTGTGTAGAATATTTTCTTCTGTCTTTCTGCTTTTAACCTTATGGTAGTGATGTTAAATGACAGATGTGTGGATTAAATAGAGCATTACAGCCGGATGAGATATTTCCAACACCTGCTCTTTGATCGCCTTGCTGAAGCCACCTGTCCTGTTGTAAATCGGATCTGTAGCACTACCACATTAAACCCGAAATAAAGTTGTGCTGCACTTGAGCCTCATGCTTGTAATATTACAGTGACAATTAAACAGTAATTTTGTAATCTGACCTCTAGTGATGTTTTTGCACACGTTTTCCATAACTGCCGTTTTGTTGATATGGGAGTTCTCCTGCGCTCCCTTTCTAATGTGAATTGGACTAAATTACATCCAATGCAGTATTATTAGCCTGTCAACAGTGCTTATTATGGACTGCATCTGTTCCATGTGGGGAATCTCTCTGATGGGTTCTAGTAGGCAGAGTAGCACGGTCTGCAATTTCTTTCTCTCTAATGAGATTAATAATGTAATGTTTTCATACAGCAACTGAGGCCATCAGTGTGTTTTCATATTATCCGTTTATTTATTTCATT
Source organism: Barbatula barbatula (assembly GCF_947034865.1). Lineage (NCBI taxonomy): Eukaryota > Metazoa > Chordata > Actinopteri > Cypriniformes > Nemacheilidae > Barbatula > Barbatula barbatula. The sequence goes on along the minus strand of NC_136766.1, from coordinate 18,749,180 downwards.
CATTTCCACTCCTCCTTTAGCTGCCAGGTCTGGTGTGAGTGTAAAGTCAGTTAGCTGTATTTAAAGCTGTCGATTTCCCATGATTCATGCCACACCTGATTATTTGTGGCAGAGGAGTGCAACTGTCAGGAGTTTAGTTAGACCTGACACACCTGAGCTCAAACACATGGTCTGTGTCTCAGTTCTGCCAAGAGGACAGTAGGTGTGTGCTATTTCTTCTGCTGCTGGCAGGTCACACTATGGCTGTTTCTCAATTCCAAGAACGCAAAGAATGGACCTGTATTCTCGTGGATACCAGTCTTGCGAGGCAGCCTCGGAAGAATTAATTTGGACAGATGCTCAGCAGTGACCTTTGGGACTTCAAACGGTTTCTGTACGTGCACAAGGCTGCATTCAATGCATCCTTGATATCGAGAACACATCTTGGTACTTTCATGCGTTCTCTGTTCTCATGTCCTTGAGTCTTGGAACCAGGCTTTGACGGTTATTGATGACGTAGAGCGAGAACACAAGACCGCTGAGGAACGCATATTGAGAAATAGCTTATGTTCTCGAGAAAGGTGTGTTAACACCTAAAGATGACAACACCTGAACCTGACTTATGTATTAAGTTTGTGTGAAATTATTGGATTGTTGTTAGCCCTTAACAAATACAACCTTATTGTAAAGTAAATGCATTAACGAAGACTATCAGTGCAATATAGTTTTCAACATGTTTTAATCCTTGTTAATGTTAGTTAATGTCAAAACAATTAATCATGTTTGTTCATGTACATTAACTAATGTTAACAGTTACACAATTTGATTTTAAAAATGTATTAGTAAATGTTGAAATGAACATGAACTAAGTTTAATAAATGCTGTAGTGTTTATTGTTATTTCATGGTAGTTTGCTTTATAATCGTTAATCAAAATATAACTTCAGCAGAAACATTGGCCGTGTGGATAGATCTTTAAGTATTTATCACACAAAGTTGTTGTATTGTCTGTCGTCTTTTTAGCCAGTGATTTGGTGCAGCTGGTTGCCTGCATGCATGGGCAACTGGCATTTACAATTGCAGCCAGGGGGTGATAAGAGACCTCTATGAAACTGTACCTCGGAGTCTTGTTATTCTTACACAGAACCCTTCTGTGTCTCAATAAAAGCTTAATTTCGTTAATTTGTTTGGCTTGTCATGCACAATGTGACACGTTTGAAGTCTGTGTTTTTTTCTCTCTATTAAAGCGCCTGTCACTTCAAAATGCAGATGGAGACAGTTTAGTCATTATTGACTTTCCTCAAACAGCCCCCAGATTTTCTTGCACTGCCAATCCCTTGTCACCAACCCTTTTATTTTTTAGTTTCACAGTGGATTAAATATACACATTATTAAATACCCTGCGGTAAAATTTGACAGTTTATTTGTTTTACAGTTTTACATTTTCATAAATAGAAAGCCAATAATTAGAGCTTTCATTCTCATTATCCCAATTGATCATGAAAACCGTGACTCGTGCTACTGTCCACAAAAATAAAAAATCCACTCCACAGTCATTCATCAGCGGGCTCCAGCTCTTCGCGGCATTGTCTGGTGTTGTGTGAAGAGCCCATGGCAGCCCTGAGTTGGGAGGACAGGCGTGCGGTCTCGGGAGCAGATCTGTGTGGGTCGTGGTGACAAATAAGCTGAAAGCTTTGTATTCATTGCACCCAGCTCTCCTGTGCCAGCCCTGTACCCCCTTCACTGACAGCCTTTCATGTGTTAACAATACCTTCCACTGTTCCCCAAGCCCAAGGTGCCAGCAGGAGACCGTAGGCTCGGATTGGTGCCACCTAGGACAGGCTGGTATGATGAAATGTGTCAACAGGTAGAGATTTTGTATTGCATTGGCAAATCAAAATGGATCACTATTACATAGTAATATTAAAACACAAAGTCGTGAAGAAGAACTTATTAACAGGCGTGATGTGCATATATCATCTTAGAGTTTTGACTTTCTGTATATTACTCATACCATGACAGATGGTTTTTGTACCACTCCTCCCTGGTGAAATGCGCATTTAGCAGAGCAGTGTGTACTCCTGTGGATATCTTGAACCAGGTAACAGAAAAGAGCAGAATGTGTGGAGAAATCAATAGTGGCCTGCATTAGATGAAAGGGTAGCTCATGAATCAATGTGATGAGGATGCAGACAGGGCATGGTCAGCAGGTCGTCTGGACGACTCCGATCTAGTTTGTATTCTGATGGTAATTTTTTGTGTGGAAATAGATGTGCTTGCATTGAAATTCTGTATATTCAAAAGCACCACATTTAATGATAAATCAACTTTCCTCCATGGAGCTGCTCTCACGTGTATACGGCTGCTGTAGCTATGGGGACGGCACATTGTAAAACCATGTCATCGCTGACTTCTATTACCCACCCTATGCCCTCTCTACGGAAACCCATTTCCTTAAATCTAACATAGTATGATGCTCTCTAGGACGTGGTGTTCTCTTCCTTTAAGTCCGCTTTGCCACTTGTTCAGAGAAGGGATTACATCCTTGTTCCTCCTGTTTTTGGTTTGATCTCTGGATTATACCAAGCTCAGCCATATCTCCTGCATATTAGTGGATTTGAATAGAAATTATCCCTGTAAACAGACACCATGCGCCGTGGTGGCGTGCCTGATCCAGATGCTTTGTCAGAATTCAAATGACGCTTTCCGAGCACGCCCCTGAATCTGAGTAACAGTATGCGAACTCTGTCTCTCTTCCGGCGAAAGCCGAAAAGATCAAATTATTTATAGCCTCTGCAAACAAGATGAGGTGCTTATCTTTCAGATGCCGGCCTGCTCTGCGGGCTCTAAATAGAGGGCGCAGAGAGTGAGTCGTCAAAGGAGAGTCGAGTCAAAATGAAGGGGAGAGAGATTAAAAAGATGGAGTGCAGCGGTGGAGAGGTGGGGATTAAACTGAAGGAGTGGGAGTAGGAACTAGTCTGTTGCCCTGATCTTTCATAGCAGCGTGCTTTTCTGATCTGCAAGGTTAAACTACGCGAAATAACGCTTCAACCTTATATATAATGCAGGTCAGGCCGAAAGTGTGGATGCACTGCTGCCGTTCGTCACGTCTTTTTTGGGGGTAAGGTTGTGAAATGTGAAGTCTGTGGCTCTCATAGTTTGGGTTGATGGATGGAGTCCATTATAAAATTGATGTGTTTTCACTCTCCGCTGGCCTTAGCCTTAGCTTCAGCTTCAAAGTGGTGTGGACTGCTAATGATGGCATCAGCGTGTTTTCCATGCCAAACCCAGCGCAATAATTGGCTGTAGTTGAGAGCTACGCCTTTCTGTTTATTGATTTTTCTTTTTTGCAAGTAAGATGAAGTACCAAAGAGAGATGATGTGATATGAGTGAGAGCCTGCTGATTTGCGTTATGAGCTGCGTTTACAAAGCTAATGTGATTTTCTCTCTGTTGTACAGAAACCACAGGAAGCGAGTGCTATTTAAAGAGAGAATATTGAAGTCTTTTTTTCTAAGCTGTTTATCCCTCATACAAGAGCATTAGACGCTATGTAGATTGCTAGTCACTGCTGCCAAATACAGATGGAGGGGAAATTTTTGCACAATATAGATTACTGCTTCTGAAGCATGGCCTGTTCAACATAAATCTCGATCCATATTTCCACAAGCCCAGCAACTGTCTCTAATATGACAAAGTATGTTTTTAGACGAAAGTCTGAAGACATTCAGAAATGACAGAATAAGAAATAAATGTTTTTGACATTGTTTGCTGTGGTTGCGTTCGGCATTGATGGTTGTTGAGAGGGTCATTTCCCTTAATTTTGGCTTCTAGTACATTAATAAAAACATTGCCATGCTTATAGAATGTTTGTTCAAAGTACACGTGTTTGTGTGTTTTATAGGTAAGCAGCGATGATGCGTTGTCTAGCAGCCCGGGTTCACTACAAAACCCTGATAGTGATCTGCGCCCTCCTCTCCCTGCTCACGGTTCTTCTGTGGAACAAATGCACGAGCGAGAAGGCTCTCCGCTTCCTCCCTCAGCACCCCCAGCCACCTCCCAGCCCTAAAATAGACAGCCATCCACAGCAGCCCCAGCCCCCTGAACCTCCACCTGTGGTGGGCGGAGTACGCTATGAAGAGATTGACTGCCTGATCAATGATGATGTCACCATTAAAGGCCGGCAAGAAGGCACCGAGGTGTACCTGCCCTTCAGCTGGATGGAGAAGTACTTTGAGGTGTACGGGAAGGTGGTACAGTACGACGGCTATGATCGATTCGAGTTTTCGCACAGTTACTCCAAAGTACACGCCCAGAGAGAGCCGTACCACCCCAGTGGAGTCTTTATGTCCTTCGAAGGGTATAACGTGGAGGTGCGGGACAGAGTCAAGTGTATCAGTGGTGTGGAAGGTGAGATGTTTTTTCTCTTTTACTTCTGATTGATCTCATCCGATCATGACTGCTTAGTAGTGTTACTGTGTTAGTGTTCTTTTTCCAGTTACAAATGGTCAGATGGGACACATCCCGCATACACCTCCGGTGACCTCTCTTGTAGTTGTAGGTTCTCAGAATTCATAACATGCATAACTCCGTTATTGTGGCACTCTATGTTGAGATGAAAAGTTGGCTCACCCTTGCATTTTCATATTGAGCTCACCACATACGTGACTTCGAAAGAGGTGTTTAACCGCTCAGAACATGGATGTGCATAATCAGTGAAATACGGTTCAAATTAGGGCTGTCAAATGATTAATCTTGATTAATCTCATCCAAATAAAGTCTGTGTTTACATAAAATGTAAATATGTCTTTGTACTTTGCATATTAATTTTGTATTCATAAAAACATACACATACATTCATATATTTAAGAATAATATAATGTTATATACATTTAGTTTATATATTTTTATAAGTATTGGTCAATATAAATAAATACTGTAAATAAATAATGTAAATATTTCCTATCTATGTTAACGTGTATGTGTTAAAATAATTATGCACAGCACACAGACATGTATTCTGTAAATACAATCTTTTATTTATAGCTTTCCTGTCGCTCAGTGGTTAGAGCATGACGCTAGCAATCCCAGGGAATTGCACACACTCGGATACAATTTATGGTATAATTCGATGTAAATCCCTTTGGTTAGAAGCGTCTGCCAAATGCATAATGCAAATGTTATTCCGGATGCGATTAATCGTGATTGGAAAAGCAAATCATTTATACGATTTTAACTAAAGTTTTTTCATATTTGGCAATACTTGGTGAAGGCTGACAGTTTCTTGAATCTCTTTGTGCTGTTTGATTAGCTTACCCATAACTACTGACCCATTCAAATGTGTCACAATTTTCTTCCTTTCTCATTATCAGGATTCTATTAAATGCATCACAATAAAGCAGCACTCAATTGTTGCATGTTGGTGAGAGTGAGAGGCAAAGTGACCTGCCTCATCTCTAACACAACTTGTTAGTGGCTATTAATAGTCATTTAGTGCAGTCCGAGAGGACTTTCTTGGAAGCCAGGCTCAAGTGATCAACATTCGGCTCTTAGTGAGTAATGTCCCCTCAATGGAGTTTACATTAAGCAAATGAAAGTGGGATTGATTCAACTTCACCACAAGAGCCTATTTGATGACCTTAATCGTACCAGCGAATTATTTTATGGTCATATTCCCACATGTCTTCCATTGAATGTCAATGAGATAAAGGTAAATAGAAGAGAAATTTAAAGTAGTGACCATTTCCATATTTCATTTCCAAGGACAAGCATTTCAAAATAGAATCCATGAAAGGGCACAAGATAATCATTGTGGTCTCAATTGTGTCCTTAAGCTGTCCAGAAACCACGTTTTTATCGGTGTCAGTGATCCATCACTGTGTCTATAGCATGACGGATTTCTTTCAACCGTTTCTTGCATTCTCTATCTCTTCATCGGTCTGTCCATCTCCCTTTCTCTCTCTATTTATCTCTATCGTTTTTCAAGGACAGTCCTTCTGTGGGGTTTAGTGCCCTTGTAGAAGCATTGTGGGGATAGTGAAGTGAACTCTAATCCCAGTAACACTCCAGTTTTTGGATCACCTCCATTTGAGATTGAACCCTTATGCTCTGTGTTAACCGTGACGGTACGGTTTACCATTACCACATATAAGCTATAAAAATGTGATACTCTCCAAAGCGATGAGAGCCTCACCAAGTCCCTTTTGCTGTTTTATATTCTGTTCTTTATGAGCCTTGGTAATGAAGTAATCAGGTCGTAGGATGTATTGAAAATGAGGTTGGTCTGATCAAGACTGCAGTCCAAAAAATAATGCTTTCCAAACCACCACATCATCATTTACTGACTCTGAGATCTTTACAATCATAACTCATTGGAGTGCCTCACAAGATACAAATTCCAAATATTAAATAGAATATAAAAAGATAAAATCCATTGGATGGACTTTAAACAAATCAGATTATTTAAGTGTGCATTGGGTTAACAAAACCAAGTATAAACAAAATCCATTACACATGAGAGTCAATGTAAATAAATGCAGAATTCTTTCCCAGATTTCCTTCACCGCAGAGGTATTGATTGGCATTAAATGGCATTAAACAGCTTTCTACTTATTTCTGGCTGAACACATGAGTGGTTTTCAGATCTCGTTCCATGAGCACATTTCAGTGTGGACATTCAGGTGCCCAGTTTTTTGTGCCACTTCAAAAGAAGCACATTTATACCATAATCCTTTGTGGCAGGTAGAGAAATGGGGTTGTCTATGAATTGCGATAAAATTCTCAATTTTTGTTTTAGAACAAAAGCAAGTTTGTACTATTCTCCCTGCCTTTGTTTCCATTCTCACTTGCTCTGTTACTCCGTACTCGTGTTGATGTGGAGCTGCTCTCTGTTCTGTGAGCTACAAAGAAGCTCTGTTGCATTAATGACCGCGTTGGCTGAAAGAGCCTGTAGGGAATCATATGAGGTTTGAAGCATTGCCTATGATTCTCAACTGGTATCCATAGAATTAGAAGAGAGTGCTGATTCAAAGCACTAGTGAAATATGTAAGACCAGGAATCTTACAGTTTGATGTGATGGTCGTCCGACCTGCGTGCATTCACCTGTGCTGATGATAATCAATGATAATCATGCTATAATCTAACGCCTGGCATTTAATCACACTTTTTAAAGGTTATGTAAATGCCAACGACAGTTAGGAATTTGTTCGTCTCGATGGCTTCAATTTGTCGTGGTATAAAAATATGCTCACCTGTGTTGTTTTAGAGAGGTCGCAGTAGCACACACACAAACACACAAAACAAGGATTCATTCGAGGTTCTCTTCCCCTCATTTTCATTGTGGCCATCAGACAGAGAAAAACAGCATGTTGAGCTCAGAGGTAATAACCCACATGAGCCTGCGGCAGTGTGTTGGAGCAGAGAGCATGTTATCAGACGCAGCAGACAGACTCATCAGTCTCCACGCCGCAGCTGAGGGAGAACGAAAGTAAGATGAGAACGGAGGGTGGCAGGGAATGAGAGCTCCTTTTCCCTCCTCCTTCACTTTGAGGGATGGTGTCTCCTCCAGCAAAGGATCAGAGTGCTTTGAATAGAATCTAGGACAGGAGGCATCTCCACAACGCCCATCTGCCTCCTGATACAGGTCCCACTTAGAGCCAGTAGCTCTTATGCGTGTTTGTGCGTGTGTGCACTGTGAAAATAGGGCGTCAGTCTTATTAGTGCGTTTGTCATTTCTATTGCCTCGTTATGTTTGTGTTTAACCCTGCATGTGGTTTGTTTATGTGTATGTTTGTGGATAGATTCTTTAAAGCCAGCTATAAACTAGCAGCGTGGTCGTTGTGTTTTGCCTGTGGCTTGATTTTTGTCATGTGAGGCTTTAGAATAGATGAGTTGTGGTTAACCCAGTGAGACAAAGAGAAGGGGTAAATGAAAAGCTTACTGACCTTTAACTTAAAGCATTTTTTTTCAGTGTCATCAGCACAGCCTCAGACTTTAGACACCAAGGTAACTGGTGCTAAGTAAAGAATATTTGCTCAAGGGGATCAAAGGGTTTTACTCTCCTTTTGTAGGTCTCTGTTAGAGCCTGGCTGATAGAAGGTTAATGTAGCTTGTTAGTGAGTAATCTTGGTACACTGCTCTTGTTGGAGTTCAACAACTGTGGATAAGCCATAATTTATCTTTCAAAGGGGTGGTCTTAGGTTAGGAATAGTTTGATCTGGGGTTGGTTTGTATCTAGAACGGCATAGTGGTGTTATTTCCCTTCTCAGGTCCCTACAGAAGCATTGTTTGAGTGGTTAGTGATATGCTTAACAAAAATCTTATTAAAACCAGATGAATTCTGTGTTAATGCTGTTGCCTTACTTTGTAACTATAAACAAACTAAAGAGTAATAAATAGGTTTCTTAGTTATTTCTTCATATTACATAACCCACATTATTTAGTTATTAATGCCTTACTTCCAATACGTAAACATCATGTTGATTTCTAGCGCGATTCACAAGTTGATAGTAACACAAAACATGTTCTCCCCAAGAAATTACAAAGAGATGTGTTCAGTTAAGGACAATACATTAATGTGTTAGCCTTAACTGAACACAAAATGTGTTCTTTTTATCTCCACTGTTTTAGAGTGTACATGTGGAGTGCGTCTTGGCTCTTATGGTATTGTTTAAGTGAAAGTTAACTCAAAAATACAAATTCTGTTATTTTATTTACTGAAGAGCTTTCCTGTAGCCCAGTGGTAAGAGCATTGCGTTAACAACGCAAGGTTGTGGGTTTGATCCCAGGGGATTGCAGATAACTATGTATAAATGTATAGAATAATGCAATGTAAGTCTCTCTAGATAAAAGCGTCTGCCAAATGCCTAAATGTAAATGTACTCACCCTCATGTCATTCTAAACCTGTATGAATTTCTCAAGAAGACAAAAGAAAATATTTTGAGGAACGTTAGTAACCAAAAAACATTGGTCCCAATTGATTCCATTGTATAGACACAAAACCACAGAGACATTTCTCAAAATATCTTCTCTTGTGTTCTTCAGAAGAAGGAGAGATGTATAGGTTTTTAACGACAGAAGTTAAAACAAATGATGACAGATTTTTTTGTTACTTTTTGTCTTTAGGTGGGAAAATATTAAATCCCCAATAATGAAGATGGGCCTTTGTACTAGTTTGCCAGTGGCTCTTTAAAATAAAAATGGGTACACTTTACCAATAAATGAAAAAGAAATGATCTCTCCTAATGTCATATTACTCCTTTTCCCCCCAATTTCTGCAGGAGTACCTTTATCCACCCAGTGGGGCCCTCAAGGGTATTTCTATGCCATTCAGATAGCTCAGTATGGCCTGAGTCATTACAGCAAGAACTTGACGGAGCGGCCGCCCCATGTTGAGGTGTATGACACAGCAGAGGAGAGAGACAGCAGGTTTAGCGTGTGGAGCATCCCTAGGGGCTGCTCTCTCACCCGAGTCTACGACAAGACCAGAGCCACATCAGTGCGACAGTTCAGCACTGCAGGTACACTGACAGACATTGAGCTGCATGCCTTCTGTGGCTTTCTGTCACTTGTTTTCCTTCACGTTCTTTGGTTTTAGTATTACTTCTCACTTTTATGAATTCTTCACATACTGTATTTTTTCTTATTTTGTTTCGTTCGAATTTTCTCTCCCTATCCTCACGCAGTCAACACTTTCATCTCATCCCGTGCTTTTGCTGCAGTACTTTACAATCCATGAACCACGGAATGTTATTTCCTTACATTTTGTTGCACCTCAAACAAAATTAATAAAAAAAAACAATATATTGATCCGTGCACTTTTTTGATGACGTAAGACTAACGTAAACGCACCAAGGTTAAACAGAATCAAGTGTGAAACCAAACCATCGCTGCGGGGGCACCAGGAACAATCCCACTCAAGTTCAGACCGCAGCAATCTGTAAATGACCTTATTCAGATTCCCTTCCCCATTTACAATTCTTATTCTCTAATGAAAGTTTAGATTTATGGAATTTGTTTTATAATAAAAGATCCAAAAGTTTAATTATACAAATGTATGTGGACAGCCTTCTTTGATCATATTAACCTAGGGTGTGAATAATTTTGAGCTCAACTGTAATGTGAATGTTAGATTTATAGCATATGCCTTGGTATCTTCGTACCTCAGGATCTTGCATAATAAGGAAGCATTTTGAAGGTTTCAGACACACCCTGCTGCTGCTTATAGCATTGCGCTAATCAATAGCCATTACAATTAGCTAGGCTGTTGTGCTGGCAGGCAGTAATTGGTGTCATCACCCAGAGCATTGATTAGAGCGGCGTCCGCTAGGGCATGCTGGGTCCATGGCTCCAGCAGGACGCCCTCTCCGTCCTCCCACATCAATAGCAGCAATACGGAGTAATCAGGACAGTACAAATCCACTATAGTCCCTGCATTGCCTTAAGTAATGGATTTATGAGTGCATTAAATAGTGATGGGGGCTTGTGCCAAAATGTCCTCTGGTCCCTGTCTTTACTTTCTTTTTATTTGCTTTTGTCCCCTATACCTTCTCTGTCCTTTTTTCTCTCTTGCTATAATTCTGTTGATATTACTTTCTCTCTCTCTGAGTTTTTTCTTGCTCACTCATATTCTTTTGGTTTTTCATAGCTCATTTTTTGCTCTCGTCAAAAGCCAACACGAGCTTGGCCGGATGGGAGATTTGATGCTAACAATGAGAGATGAATGGGATGATGGGATGAATTGTTGAATGTGCGTTTCAATAAAAATAGAGAGAGATTGCTTTGGTTGAGAGTTGTAAAACTGTATCTGCTCACTGCGTGTTCTGTTTTCAGCGTATTCTTAAAGGGAACAAAGGATATAGAGAGATGTATGGCTAAATACGTTGTTATAGCCTTATACTACTAACGTTTGTCGTTAAAAACACATCGAATATTTTCATTACTCATTTTATCCTAAGGAGGCCGCCATGTTCTTTTTCGATGACGTAACATAGTTGCACGCACAGGCAGCCAAACTGAACACAGACACACTAATCAGTTCTGCAGTAAATATAAGGTACTGTAGGATAAAAAGGATATATATAAATAATGCTAAAATAATATAGAAAGATAAAAAATAGATGCTATTTGGTGTATTTTCATACATTTTAATATTACAATAAAACAATACAAAAACATACATATGAATAACCAAAATTATTGATAATTTAATATATACACAATGATTTTGACTTTTTGATGTTGATTATCAACATTAGTAGCCTATTGGCTTGTCTCTCTCAGTCATTAGCTGACAGAAGCTAATATTCACGTGGGCTCTAATACGTAAGGGATAATGTAGAGGCAGTCAGTTGTTATCGCACAAATAAGCCCCGACAGTGTGATCAGGGTCCAGTTGCATAACCTTGGTCGCCAAGTGAAGACAACTAGTCTAGCAATTAGTTAGGACTAATCAGTCTTACTTTTCATGTTTCAATTAGACCAATCTACCTTTGTATGTTATTGACTTAAAGAAGTTATCACCAGTCTTGAATAAAAAATTTGAAGCAGAGCGAAGCAGAGGGTCTTGTATCACACTGAAGGGGCATATTTTGCGATAAGAGCTGGCTGCTTGTACATTATTCTGCTAAATACACGGCTACTTGCCACATGAGAAGAAAGCTGGACATAAAATGTCAATTTGAAATATTTTATTAGCTCCTTTTTATCGAATGCAGACCTTCCGTGAGGAAAAGCCTTTTAGTTTCGGTTTAAAAGTAAGAAATTACGTTCAAACATAACGAACAGGCAAATTTGTTTATTAATTTGTAAATATAAAGTCATATATGTTATTGAAAGACAGCTTTATAATACATTTTTGTGTAATATTAAACTGCCCCTCTCAAAATGATTTGCAGCATCAAGGTTACAGGTTGTTATTAGTTTTGAATGGTTGTTATTGGAAATAACAACACTTGGAATGTGGCGACTGGCCAATCAGAATCAAGCATTTAAATAACCTGTGTAATCAAGAATAAATAACCAAACCGCAAGCATCTTATTATTGTGTTTATCAGTATATTCTCATAATGTATAATGTATACGATAATGGTGGATGATGACTTAAGTAGTCTTAACTGTCTTAAAGATGGTCATTTAAATTATGATTTAATGCATGTTTACCTTGAACAGACACTTACTGAACGTATTCATCTTTTATGGCAGGCAGGCTGGCTGGCTTTTGTCAATAGGACATACCGCCACCTATTGTACTGTCCCTGTGTATTTATATACCTGATCTTATGTTTGACGTCTCATATTTGACTTTTAGATATGGAAAACATGTATGCTTCGAAGTAGCGTTAAGAGAACAGGTTTAGGTTGCAACCATTTCACGTCATTTTTTCAAAGTTTATGAATACTGTGACAGTTACACTGTTTTTAATTTCACATTCATAAAGTCAATGCCATTGTTAATATATTAAGCCACACATATCTCTATACCCAAGGTTCATTTTAAGGCTAAATTTGTTCAACACATCATCTAATGCATTATTTTCACGTTATCGTGCTCTTAGCCAGGCTACCTACACTTGACAGTTTAATTTACCGTGACACGACTAACATTGTTTCTTTCAAACAACCCCTATCATCGCTGTTTGTGTACTTGTGACCGTGTTTGTGCGGCTACTTTATGTGCGTATGTTACTGTAAAAAAAAACAGAGGAGTAGCTTATCTTGCACTTGTCGTAACATTTTCTGTTCTTTTATCTCTAGAAAACTCAGAGGGAATCACACTTCCTCTTGGCAACACAAAAGATTTCATTATCTCTTTTGACCTGAAGTTCACATCTAATGGTAGCATCTCCGTTGTCTTGGAGACCACAGAAAAAGGGCCTCCATTTGTTATCCATTACGTCACAACCACTCAGCTCATTTCATTCAAGGATCGTGACATCACCTATGGAATCGGCCCTCGGGCTGCTTGGACCACGGTCACACGTGACCTCCTCACAGACCTCCGCAAAGGCATTGGGCTGTCCAACACTAAAGCGGTGAAAGCCACCAAGACCATGCCACGCCGTGTTGTCAAGATAGTGTTACATGGCCACGGCTCAATAGACAATATCACAATCTCCACCACTTTACATATGGCTGCGTTTTTTGCTGCCAGTGATTGGCTGGTGCGCAATCAGGACGAGCGTGGTGGTTGGCCCATCATTGTAACGCGTAAACTTGGGGAGGGTTTCCGTGCTCTGGAGCCTGGTTGGTATTCTGCTATGGCACAAGGGCAGGCCATGTCTACCCTGGTGCGCGCCTATCTGATGACAAAAGACGACACTTACCTGAAGTCTGCCCTGCGTGCCACCGGACCTTTCAAACTGCCCTCAGAGCAACACGGGGTCAAAGCTGTTTTTATGAATAAATATGACTGGTACGAGGAGTATCCCACAATTCCCAGCTCTTTTGTCCTGAATGGGTTCATCTATTCCCTCATAGGCCTGTACGACCTGGCCCAAACAGCAGGGGAGAAACTTGGTCGGGATGCCGGCCAGCTGTACAGCAAGGGGATGGAGTCCCTCAAGGTTATGCTTCCCCTGTACGATACGGGGTCGGGCACCATCTATGATCTGCGCCACTTTATGCTGGGCACCGCACCCAACCTGGCTCGCTGGGACTACCATACAACGCACATCAACCAGCTCCAGCTGCTGGGTTCTGTTGACAACTCGCCCATCTTCAGGGACTTCCTCAAGCGCTGGAAAAGCTACCTGAAAGGAGGGAGGGCCAAGCACAACTAAAGCGGAGCACAGAGCCCCTTAAATCTCTTAAGGCTTTCAAATCCTCTTCCTGACTGCCAACGCAAGGGCCAGAGGAGGCCAAGTGTAAGACTGCTAGCCACAGTCCGCAAAGGGGAAAAATGACTGAACAGTCTGGTAGCCCTCTGATGTTCTGTTTGAGACGGTAATTGCAGTGCTTCTTGTGTGTGTGCTGAGGTTTTAATTAGAAACAAACGCAGCTGCTTACAGCATGTGTCTGGATGAGGATGGAGGGCTTTGGTGTTTAATATTTAAAGCTCCAGATCTGCAGGTTTCTGTGAGAAATGTGTCTGCTGAGATTTGCCACATTTAGGCTCGCTTCAGTCGAGAAGAGGCTAGCGCAAACTCAGCTTTCAGAAACTTCTTGCAAAGTAAAGCTCGGAACCTAATTAATCTCCAGACAGACGAAATACACAGTTGAGTGATTGTAGAGAAATCAACATTAGCTGCAATAGATATTTGATAAGATATTGTTAGTTTGTGAGCAGAGGAATGCATATAAGCTACAGGGAAAAAGAGTAGCATCATTAGGTTTTAGAAATCAGTTCGGTTTACTCGGACAAGTTAACATTTGGAGGGACACACGACACCTCATGTTCAACCCACACTCCGATTCACTGTCCGGCCTCCAGTCTCTATAATGCTTCACATTTGTGGGCTGTCACTTATGTTGCCCAGTCTGTACTGTTGGGCACTTGATTGGTGTTGGCAGCAATTATTTGGTATAAGGAGGGATATGCTGGCACCCCACTAGACTGATAAAGCATAGTGTTGAGCAGAACCTTTTTCTTTTATAGAAATTTGAGGAACTTACATTTTTTTTTTGTTGGGTATGATATTCAAACGTCATGGTCATGCACTTTACTTGTGTGGCATGCATGTGTGTGTGGTGAGGATGCCTTTATAGACCTACTTGTGAGGAATAAGCATTTCACTTCTGACATCGATTCAGTATTCTTTATTACCTTAATGAACAGTTTATAAAGGAATTGTTCACTTTGTATGCTGTTTCCAGTGGTTTTGTAGCTATATCCATTATCTTTCTCCCCCCCATTTAATGTATATTTTTACGACTGTTTGTTTTCTAAAGCAACGTCTAACTCTTTGTTAATGTCAAACATAAAATTGGCATAGATGTAATGTGGAATACTTTCTGTTGAATAACTTGTATCTCAGTCAAGAATGCTAAATTATTTCCTTACTGAATACCAATACAATATATCTGGTGTTCAACAAATATCTCCCCACATTAACAGATTCATTAAAACTGCTGAAGTGGCCAAGTCTGTAGGACAAAACATTTTTCTCATGTTTAGAAATGTTTTTGTAATGCTGTTTTAATGTTTCAGAGGATCCAGCCTCTGGGCACCAGCAGTTAAACCTCCACCTGTCTAAAGTCTATTTATCCTAATCTCACCTGACCCCAGAAACAGGTGTGGATATATTTTCCCATTATCTGGCAACCTGCTGCTCAGAATCCTCTCAAACAGATGTTCACATTCTAACGTGGGCATTTGGCTTTAGATTATGTTCAGAAAATAAATGGCAAGCACACCGAGAAGAAAAATATGACATTTCTAAATGTCTGACATCAAAGCTGCTGGTTTGTTGATGTTTGTTTGGCAGAGACAACATTTAGAGGCTGCGCTGTTCTCTTGAGGCATACGTTTGTGTTAACCCATTTTCCCTTGAAAAATCTTTTGTTTTCCCATGAAAATCAGGTTGCTAGTCTCACAGACACTGATCTCACAAATAATACTATGCACATCTCATACTTGTCATTTAATGGATGGATAATGCATTATAAGGGACAATGGTGTTACCATGAGTGAGCCCACGTTTTGTTTATACCAAAGTCTTCACAGTTTTTTTTATCTGAGACTTTTGTTTGTGTATTGTTAAAAATGAAGGACCATAAAGCATGTCGTTTTTTTTTCTTTAAAGTTTGAAAAGATGTGGTTTGAGGATTGTTGTAGGAGTGCTATATATGCCTTCCTCTGAGGAAATGCCTTTTTGATAGCATTTTATTTTTTTGTTCAGTCTAGATTCCTATAATATGGAGTGTGTAGCGAATGGAACAGGGAATTTGTGCAACTGTCTATGGGAATGTGTGCAACTCTTGATGTCGAACTAACGCTCAGTGCAACGTATATGAAAAGGGAAAAGAGAGAGGTGGAACGGCGTTTCTGTTCTTTAAATGCTTGTTTCGACCCAGCCTCCTTTTGAGATGGGCTTCAACAAACCTTATCATTTGCATTCGAGTGAATTCCTTTGAGTTAACAGCATATTAAGCACAACAGTAGTTTATTTTAGTTAATTTATTCTCATCTTTTTTTTAATGGAAACATATTTTGCGCTCTGAACAATGTGCAAAACCTTCCTCTGAAAATAGTTTTGAATTATTACACTGTTGTTGTTGATCTTTTTCTTTAATCTTTTTTCTTTTGTTTACTGCCTTTTACATTCATGGCTTATGAATTGACATGTGAGGCGTGTCTCATGCGTATGCAATAAATGGTTGAACTGGATCGCTGCACACCCAGAGGTTGTACAGACTTCGCAAAGGAAGCACAATGTGCATGTGCGATCGTTTTTATGCAGGAAAAATGTTTATTAAAGTCTTTGTGCTTTAAATTGCTTTTTTAAAGTTGTATAAATAAAGGCATTTCTTTTTCTACATATATTTGTGCACTGTTTTTTTATAAATAAATCAGCAGTCTTCTGTTTAACTTCTGAGGTAATGGGGTGTATTTTTAACTATTTCTATGGCATTGCTCATGTTTGATTAATTTAAGATGTCCTGCTGTTCTGTGTCTGTTCCCATGTGGTCTTTATCTCTCACACACACACGCGCACACACTCCATCTCTCTCACTCTCTCACTTGCTGAGCAGAAATGACCGGAGTGCTCTACACTGCCTGAGGCTGGTGGACTACTGCTTCACCCTTCAAAACATTTATCTCTGACATCACCCTTCACTATTATCCCTGTATTGTTCTTTCCATCGCGGTCACACATATAGACACTAGTATAATAACTAGCTACAGCCCTGGGTCTGTTCTGGTATTTTACTCCATTCTTAATCTTTTGTCCTGTGTCTTGTCTGTCTCTGTAGTCTGTTTGCTATTTTAGGTGGCATTAGCTGAGCTCGTGCCGCTGGTAACCTTAGGGTCCACAGAGCTTATTTTAAAGACTGTCTGATCACATTATCACTTGTTTTAGCCAGATACAGCCAGCTGTCATTTTGCTGTCTGTGGTTTATCTGTAAAGATGTTTTTCAGAGGGCGTTTGTCTTAACTCGCACACTGTAAAAGAAACTTGAAAAATATCCAAACACATTGAAACGAATTACACAAGACATTTAGTCTTTATTATGTGATCCTCATAAAAATAAGTAGCTAAGTGTATGCTTATTTGCCAGTGTGGTAGGAAACATTATCATTTTTGGTTTTCTTTGAATTAGGTTTATTTTGATTTGTTTCTAATTTTGTTTCTTTGTCAGAAAATAAGTTTTGAAGGGATTACTCACCTTTGAGTTATTTCTTCATTCTGATGAACACCGACAAAGATATTTGGAAGAATGTTCATAACCAAACAGTTATTGGATCCCATTGACTACCATAGTAGGAAAAATTACTTTGCAAGAATCTAGGACAGCAAACGGTTCTGGGGCACCTTTGAATACCATTGTAATGATGTCAATGTTAGTCAATGGTGTCCAAAGAACATTCATTCAAATTTATTTCTCTGTGTTCAACCAAACAAAGAAATGTATACAGGTTTTGGAACAACTAGAGAGTGAGTAATTCATGACAGAATTTTTTTAATTTTGGGGTGAACTATCCCGTCAATGTTTTGCCTCTGTGTCAAGAATGTATAGATATTTTAAGTTTTGTAGTTTTTATTTTCAACAAAGTTGTCAGTTTGACTTTAATCTGGAGAGCTTCATTACATTCGCCTCAGGGTTGCGTCCATGATGTCCGCAGCAGTTGTCTACTTTGTTTGTCATTGTAGAAGGACACTGTTAGTGCTATGCCTTTTGTGTCTGACGGATTTGTACACTCTGATGTCATTTCCCATTTATGATCTAATACCTCAGCTATGCAGAGTTCAGCCTTTTCTCATCTGGCACACTCAGAGATGTTTGAGATATTTTACCAGTGGTATTATTTTTCTGACCTGAGCAACAAAGATATCAGTCGAACAGGGATATGAGTGCTGCAGAGAGAGAGGTGGAGTTGACATTGGCATATGGGGTTGCCAGTCTAAGGGGCAAAGGCTGTGCCCTGTGCAACACTGTTCAATTATGTTTGCCTGCAACTGTCTTCTACATCAGCACTGCTGCTGCTGAATTATACATCCAGCAAGGACACACACACACCATCTTACTCCCACATACATTATCTCATGTCTGCCCTCTAGATGACACGCACATAAACAAACACACACACACACACACACACACACACAGTTAATGAAACTGCAAGTCTGTTTGCACTTAATAGAAAAAGCCTGAGGATGAGAGGTCCTGCAGTGAGGAAGACTTTTATTCAATGTCAATAATCACTATTCTGCTCCTATAGTGTCCTTCATTGTGGAATAAATTCAGAGAGAGACAAAAGATTAATTCACCAGAAGAAGAGCGAATCATTTGACAACTGCTAAAACAACAGACAACAAATTCTGCCAATTTAATCAACTTCTAACCAAAACATGAACTTTTTTGTGGTATACTGTAAAGAAGTTCCAAATGTTAATGAAAACTTTATTTTCCCAACAAAATATATTCCTACGTTTTAAGCCATGTTTATTTTAATAAGGAATCATTTCTGAATATAAAATGTGATCAGTGATATGGCTCCATTCTTTAAGCATTTTAAAGGAAAATAAAAAGTTAACAGAGTTCAGAAAGTTTGGGAGATAGTTATATAACAAGCCACAGACGAAAGTTTACTCCTGCCTATAGGCATAGCTTAGGACTTTCCCGCATGAATTGTGTAATAATTATTATCCAAACTTAGAGAGGATCAATTATTGTAGATTAGACAATGCTGCCATCATGGGGTGGTACTTGGCATTTTGTATAAACCACTCTGGCTTCACAAACCATTGTCAACAGCTGTAGACTAGGCCTATATGTACAGTCATGCCCAAAATTTCTCACAGAAAACTATTGCATTAACACATGTTTTGCTATACACATGTTTATACCCTTTGTGTGTATTGGAACAAAACCAAAAAAAGGAGGGATAAAAGCACATTTGACATTATGTACCACAAAACTCCAAAAATGACCTGGACAAAATTGTTGGCACCCTTTCAAAATTGTGGATAAATAAGATTGTTTAATGCATGTGATTCTCCTTTAAACTCACCTGGGGCAAGTAACAGGTGTGGGCAATATAAAAATCTCAGATAAAAAGAAGAGAAGTTGACTTATTATTTGCATTGTGTGTCTGTGTGTGCCACACTAAGCATGGACAACAGAAAGAGGAGAAGAGAACTGTCTGAGGACTTGAGAACCAAAATTGTGGAAAAATATCAACAATCTCAAGGTTACAAGTCCATTTCCAGTGATCTAGATGTTCCTTTGTCCACTGTGCGCAACATTATCAAGAAGTTTGCAACCCATGGCACTGTAGCTAATCTCCCTGGACGAGGACGGAAGAGAAAAATTGATAAAAGGTTGCAACGTAGGATAGTCCGGATGGTGGATAAGCAGCCCCAAACAAGTTCCAAAGAAATTTAAGCTGTCCTGCAGGCTCAGGGTGCATCATTGTTAGCGCGAACTATCCGTCGACATTTAAATGAAATGAAACGCTATGGCAGGAGACACAGGAGGACCCCACTGCTGACACGGAGACATAAAAAAAGCAAGACTACAGTTTGCCAAAATGTACTTGAGTAAGCCAAAATCCTTCTGGGAAAACGTCTTGTGGACAGATAAGACCAAAATAGAGCTTTTTGGTAAAGCACATCATTCTACTGTTTACCGAAAACGGAATGAGGCCTACAAAGAAAAGAACACAGTACCTACAAATAAATATGGTGAAGGTTCAAAGATGTTTTGGGGTTGTTTTGCTGCCTCTGGCACTGGGTGCCTTGACTGTGTGCAAGGCATAATGAAATCTGAGGATTTCCAAAGGATTTTGGGTCGCAATGTAGGGCCCAGTTTCAGAAAGCTGGGTTTGCGTCCGAGATCGTGGGTCTTCCAGCAGGACAATGACCCCAAACATACTTCAAAAAGCAGCCAGAAATGGATGGCAACAAAGCGCTGGAGAGTTCTGAAGTGGCCAGCAATGAGTCCAGATTTAAATCCCATTGAACACCTGTGGAGAGATCTTAAAATTGCTGTTGGGAAAAGGCGCCCTTCCAATATGAGAGACCTGGAGCAGTTTGCAAAGGAAGAGTGGTCCAAAATTCCGGGTGAGAGGTGTAAGAAGTTTATTGATTGTTATAGGAAGCGATTGATTTCAGTTATTTTTTCCAAAGGGTGTGCAACCAAATATTAAGTTAAGGGTGCCAATCATTTTGTCCAGGTCGTTTTTGGAGTTTTTTGTGACATTATGTGAAATAAGCTTTTTTCCCTCCTTGTTTTCGTTTTGTTCCAATACACACAAAGGGAAGAAACATGTGTATAGCAAAACATGTGTTAATGCAATACTTTTCTGTGAGAAAAACCTGATTTTCTGAACATATTTCAGGGGTGCCAACAATTTTGGCCATGACTGTATTTTTCATGTTATTTTCTAATCGTTTTAGAAACCATGCAGTTAAAACCATTTGTTAATTTCTGTTACATATATGACCTATGTATTCCCTTCATTAAAATATTACCATGAATCATTTCAACATGATTTTATTTTCAGCAAATTTAAAATGTGTAAATATTTTTATGAAGATATTTTATACGAACACGGATATGAGTGCTGGAGAGAGAGAGGTGGAGTTGACATTGGCATATGGGGTTGCCAGTCTATGGGGCAAAGGCTGTGCCCTGTGCAACACTGTTCAATTATGTTTGCCTGCAAAAGTCTTTTTTGCTGATATTTTTAATTTGCTGAAAATAATTTTGCTCATAATAAAATTATATAAAGAAATATTGAATGACTTGATACATAAATGTGAGTTTTACAGATTTGATAAAGATATATGAAGAGTTTATTTGCAAAAACGGACAACTCGTCTTTAAAATGTAAATCATGTTGTTTTATTGTATTCTATAAATCAAATTGCAGTTGGGTTGATTTGATTAAGCCTTCTAACAATAAAACACGATAACAACAAGATGACATAACAAAAAACATGATTTTTGAAAAAGTGTTCTTCATTTGTGTGTGTGGGAATGGGGGTCAAGAGTATCAGTATCTGGTGGTGCCACTGGCTGCATTTAACAGCGTTGTCACACCACATTTCCACCAATGTACTGTATTTGCATTTCTGGATAAATCTGTAGGAATGGCCCAAAAAATAAATAATGTGGAATACACTACACAGATTTTACACCGTTTGCCCTGATTTCCAGTCGAGGATGAATCAGCACTGCTGAAAGTCTGAGCTGGATTCCTAGACATCTTTAGTTTTTCTGGGGTGGTTAAAGTGTCTTTAGTGTTCTAAGTTATTATAATGGTGATCTTAACTGCCTAATGTGTAAACTGTTAGTGCCTTTAGGATTGTTCCACAGGAGCATTTACATTAAAGGTTTATGCTTCATTAAACAAGCATGATAAACATTTTTGTTTAAAACTATCCCATAAACAGCTTATCCCACACAGAGAGCGGTAGAGCAAGATCGAAAGAGAGAGAGATACTTGTATGTAGTCATACATGCAATGGATCAAATCCCAACCGCCTTCATCCACACCCTTTATTCATTGCACAACTTAAGCTGCACTGACTGAAACTGACTAACACACTCCACCCTGACCTGTCTGTCCATGTCTGAAGAGCCCAGGAAACTCAGACTGGAGTAATCCCACTTTGCCTTCTTTGCAATGTAATAATACAAAACATTGATCTTTTCCTGGAGGAATGTGTAACCCTTAGTTCGAGTTCAAGATAGCAGATAAACCTGTTTAACATGCTGCAACTGGTATGAGGAAATAATAGCTTCATAGCATGCCTTTAACGTTCAATGTGAATATCTGATTTTTATTATATAATCTGTTTCTCTTTAAACTAAAGAAATATTGCTCTGTTTGTCCTACACACTCAACTTAAAGACCTATTTTAAAGTGAAACTGTCCATTGTCTAAAACAATGTAATGCTGAACCTGTTTGTGTGTGTGTGTGTGTGTGTGTGTGTGTGTGTGTGTATGCTTTCAACAGTAGCTGGTGATTATAGTAGAGATTGATTTCTGTAGGTGTAAGTAAGGGGTGGGGTTAACCAGGCTAGTCACAGAACAGGTGGAGTGAAGTGCTTACTTGTGCATCTGTACCTGGCTGTGCTTGTAGGCAGTCAGGGCAGTTCATCTGGGGAACATGTTCAGCATAATTAAACTACCACGCGTCTTCACTGTCCACCAGGTGCCCAAAGTAAGTTCATTTAACGACAAACGATCATAGCAAATGCATTTACATTTAGTAATTTAGTCATATAGCAGGCGCTTTCATCCAAAGCGATTTACACAGGAGGTAAACAATAGAAGCAATTAGAACAACATAAGGAGAACAAAAAGCATAAGTGCTGTAAAAACTTGTTTAATATAGCCTACCGTCGTATGCAAAGCTAAGGATTTCTTAATATATTAAGGTTATAAGAAATAGAAGTCAGTACTAATTGGTCAGGGGTGACGAAAGAGATGTGTTTTCAGCTGATTCTTAAAGATGGCTACAGAATCTGCTGATCTTGTAGCACCGGGCAGATTCCCCAAATGTGGAGCAGATCCAGAGAAGGTATTAGAGAGTGATTTTTTTCCCTTTTTGGGATGGCACTACAAGACATCGTTCTTGGCAGAGTGTAGGGATCTGGCAGGTACATAGGTCTGTATTAGCAAGTGAAGCTATAGGGGTGCCGAACCAGTGGTGGTCTTGTAGGTATTTTATTTTGGAATAATGTTAGCCACCAACAGTTCTGAAGCACCATTGACTGCCATAGCAGGCAAAATAGCCTGTGGTTTTCTAATGTGGATATTGAAGTCTCCAAGTTCTACCAGAGGACTGTCATCCTCAGTGAAGGATGACAGAAGTGCATCCAACTCCTCCAAGAACTGTCCAAGCTGACCTGAGGGACGATAGATAACAGATAACAAATATAGAAAATGGATGACATAAACTGATGTCTCTTGATGTTAGTCATTTAGGGTGCATACTTGAAGTTGATATATACTGTACAATGTCAGGTACGTTATATCACCTGATTGATATTTTCTTTGTTTACCCTTTAATTATCTTGCAACCTGATGTAAAACAGTTCCACGGTGTGTATACAGAATATTAAGTATATTGTCACCTTTAAAACAAGGTTTTTGTGGTGCAAATTGTTTTTGTCTGTATTTGCTGTTGTAAGGTGGTTACGGTAAATGTGGAGATAGCTCTGCAACTGTTTGCATCTCTTTAATAACTCTTGTCTCATTGCAGGCATTCCACGAGGACAGTATTATATCTGGTTATCGACACCCTCGCAGTTCGGCCACAGACTGTGTGCTCAGTCTCTTTCAGCTCACCAACGAAACCATCAATGTCTGGACACATTTTCTACCAACATGGTACAGTAAAATGTTTGTTTGTACAAACTTTGTCTCTCATATTTGCTTGCTTTCTCTTTCTTTTTATGCATATCTTCACTCTCCTTCTGAAATCTTTTTCGTCCAAATAAAATTTTCAGGAAATTGGAAAAAAATAACTGAACTTTTTCAATGACTGCACACTGTGGTTTCAAAGTTGACACTTAACATAAAGGATGACTAATGATAATGATTTATAGCAAAAAATATGGAGATACAAGGTTTCAAAAGGACAACAGCGATATCCTCCTTTTGCTCTGACATTTACATTAAATATGTTCCTCCTATAACTAACCCATGCATGACAATGCAAGTACTCCACAAGCAATAGGGTGAATAGGCTGAATAATGATAGTAAGAGAAAGAGTGTACCATGTGCAGAGAAGCAAACTGGAACTCGCGTAGGGTTAAACCTAGCTCGGCTGCTCCTGGGAAACTTAACATTGCTGAGGGTCTGCCATCACTTTAAATGAGCTCCTTTTAATGACGTTTGCAGTACTTTATGTAGACTAGAGGTTTTTTGTCAAAATTGTTTTGTATAACAATTATCGCTAAGCTGTAAGTCCTGTCCGAGGTGCATTTTTTAAATTTTGACAGTTTATCGCAAACCATCAGCATTGTGTGCTTTGTCATGGCATCCTTTATTCCAGAGAAAATCCTTCTCAGATCTATGAATGGAACTAAAATATAGTCATTACATAACATGTTTCAACCAAGCGAGGTGTCATTCAGCGCTGGACAACAACCATTTACACTTGTAAACAAGTCAAGCACATACAGTATTTGCATTACTTCCAAACTCCCCAGTTATCTGCACTCATATTTCCATGTGCAGCTCAAATAATACAATGCAGTTTTATGACACCTATTTTTAGCATACCATACCTCAAAGCTAACACATCCTCTGATCGCACACAGTGCTTAAATACACAGTAAATAGAAGGACAGATGTAGGAATCAGTAACTTCACACTACATTAATATTTGGTTATATTTAACTCACTAATGCTCTTAAAAGCAAGAAAGAGTAAATCAAACATGTGAAAGTGTGGCACGACTGAAAAAATATTTTTTAAGCAGAGTTGAAATTGTTCAATTTGAGAAGTTGTGATGCTCTTACGTTAAAGATCTTTAGAATATATCTCCTTTTCAAACCTTAATACTGTCTATTTGTGCTCTACTGTACTGTACTGTATGTCTGTATAGAAACAAGCCTCACCGGTAGGGATTAAACCTAGTAGTTTGTGATTATCTGCTTCATTTCTATGTGCTCTGGTTTGAATTATCCATAGTAACAAACTTTGAGCGGGTCAGGGCAGGTTAAACATTTAGGTAACACTAAGCTTCTGCCTTAACGATAGGTTATGCATGTAGTTGGGAGATAACAATAGACATTACATTCAGAGGGAAATGATAAGTGAAAACAATGTACAATGTATTTCTGAAATCTGATTATTTGATTTAAATGTTGTCCCAGGGTCAACATGATGTTGACCTGAGGACATCAACCACGGGATAGCCACATTCAGAGCATTTATTAATTCTGTTTAATGATCATTTGTACATATGTTATTACAATTTTAATTGTATAAGAATACATGAATGCTTTATAACGAAGGGGTCCACAGGGAGCACATGCTAAAAATTTTATTGTTTATAATTTTTTATACACCAAAAGAAAATTTCATGGAATCATTATTTCACTACAACTATTGTATAAACATTGTTGTTTGTGATCATCACATTTCCCTCTACATCAGGTATTTTCTATGGAAGCTGATGACTGTTTTGTTGATGGAGAATGTGTGGTATGAAGAGTACACATGGCCTCTTCTGGTCTATCTGTTCTCCTGTTGTGTGTACCCATTGGCCTCCAGCTGTGCCCATACCTTCAATACCATGTCTACTCGTGCCCGACATATCTGCTACTTTTTTGACTATGGGGCTCTATCTCTGTACAGTCTTGGTAAGAGAAACACACAAACACACTTTTTTCTTATTTATTTTCAATTTGTATTACCATAGTTGAAATATCATGGTTAAACTGTTGTAACTATAATGACACTATGGTTAATTTGTGGTTCATGTGCTTTGTAATGCAAATACTATAGTTAAACTATGATTACCATTGTAAAAATAATGTACATTTTCATAATGGATTTTATTGAGATATCAGCAGATCACGCAACGCGTGTACTTTTCTGAAAATATGCACACAGGAATTGATAAGAGGAATTAAAATTGTTATCTCAAGTATCCGATTCCTATTCCTTTTGTTTTCCGATCCAATTCCTAGCCTTTCGATTTTGATCCCACATTGGAATTGATTTTCGATTCCAAACCCTACCTAAGACTAAGTTCAAAGTTTAAGGTACAAAGTCCCTTATTAATATGCATGAAACAGATACAGTTAAATTCTTACACGTCTGATGCAAATATAGGTGACATTACACAATCACACACAGTGTTTATAAAAATACTTCATGTAATACAGTAAATGCATTTTAAGATGTTATTTAAAAGTTTTGTTCCTGTTTCATGGACTAGCACGCTTTAATACCTCTTTAATGCACCACACTTCATTCATCCACACCACATTTGCATTCATGTGACTGATTGCATGTTTACAGGTTCAGCGATCAGCTATTCTGCATATGTTATACCTGATGAATGGGTCAATAGCACCTTTCACACATGTTACATCCCCATTGCTGTTTTAAACTCCATACTCTCAACCAGCTTGGCTTGCTACTCAAGGTAATATTCCATTTCATTCTAAACCATGCATTTGTTTTTGTGATACACCACCATACTGATAACAGAAATGCAGGATCCATAAATGTGGGTTACATACTTCGGGTGGAAAAGATTCGCGATTGGGTCAATCTCACGAAACCACTGAAATTGAATTATTTGATTTAAAAAAACATATAATTCCGTAAAACAAAAACAGAGTCAAAATAAACATAACTGTCTACCTTGCACAAAGCATCATTTTAACACAGGAATGGATTATTTATGTATTTTAATGCTTTTTCTGCTGAAATCCTCATTACTGAATCCGTCCCAATTTGTCTGAGTTCATACTATGTTGTAATGTAAACAGAGTGATGTTAGAACATTGTGAAAAAAACAATTAGATGTTCAACTGTTCTTAAATGACAAAAATTACTGAAAAGAATAATTGACAGAATATTCAAATATAACAAGAATGAAGAAATATTGGGAAAAAAAGAAGTGTTGTGCACACACACAAAAATCAATATTTAAATTTTATTTTATGTGAAGAAACACATCTACTAGTACATTTCAAATGTCTAACACAAACGGTCATTCTCATTACCGATACAGGATGTTTTCAGCATTAAAAATCTATACATGAAAAACATGTATCATTTTCTACTAAAATATAATTTATTATTGTCTTGTACGATTACTAAAAACTTTGCTTAGGCATTTTATTTTTGCAAAGCATATTATGGGATTGACAGTTTTAAATGGTTACGGTAATGAAAATGTTAAGGCTTTTTTTGCAAACAAAAATCTTTATTGTGTAAAACTCTCAGTAAAAGTTAATACTTTTTCAAATTAATAGTTTTAAACATGGAGGGAAGGAGACGTTGTGTCAAGACAGATGATAGGTTCTCAAGTTCAAACCCCATTCTGTCTCTACACGTTACAGACGTAACCGAGCCATTTACTACAGTATACAGTTTGTGTAAATAGAGCATGATATAGATGCAGTTATTAATATATTTTGTCAAAAATCTTGATCAATCTCAGATCTCTGAAGGGAATCATTTAGAGTCTCTATAGCCAATCATGTTTCCTTTCTGTCGGTCTCTCAATGTTTTGTCGAGACAGAATGTGGTCCTAATATGAAATGCCATGGAGCTGAGCAGCATCACCGACTCTAGCAGAGCGACATTGACTGGCTCGAGCATGTCACAAGTGAGCGCTACGGCGAATCCTGACCTTCCAGTGGGAAAGGTATGGCGTCAAGAACTTAACAAGGATGAGGGGCTCTTACCATCGGCCGTCACGGCGGTGGCCTTCCTTCTCTAGGGGCAAGATGGCCGCCCAGCACCATAAGGGACACTGGGGAGCGCTACCCCTTTGGCTGAGGGAGCGCGCTATGGAAACCACATCCTTCCACAGTGGGAGGTCCATGTGGAGATGCCATTATGGTTTCACCAGTTAGGAGAGCTCATGGAAAAATGGTTTGCAGGGCCCAACTTAAGGGGTGCTCAACAGGAGCTGGAGGTTCCACCGACGGGAGGTCACTGGTTCACTAACAAGGGAACCGTAGAGTGAGTAAAACATCATACGGCCCTACCCAAGGTTGGGCAATCACAACGTATGGAGCACTGGTGCAGGTAAGGGGGTTCACCTGGAACCAGGCTTGGTAAGGGACCGCTCCGCCCGGCTCTTTCCAGAGAAGTGCTTAGTGATGGACGGAATGCCTATACTTCACCCAAAGGGGGGAAGGACGAAGGCCAGAATAGCGCACTGACTCACCCGAGGGGGAGAAGGCATTTTTTTGCATGCGTACGCCCAGCCGAGTGCTGGCCTCATCTGTTGGTACAGTGCAATACACAATCTGACACCGGCTCCACGCGAAGGTTGTTGCTGGGGAGCAGACGCCACAAGGGACCTCCACGGCTTAAAAGCAGCCGGGTGGGGCAAGATGTGTCTGCTTCTTTACCGCTAAGCACAGCTGTAAGAAATCCTCAACAGTGATGCCAGACAGCCCCTCTCACACATCTGTGCAAGGTTCAGCCAGAGGTGACTCTACACGACCACAAAGTGCTGGCTAGCGCAGTCACCTTTGTCGCCCCGGGGGTCAATGACCATGCAGAGTTTCAACATAAGGCCTGGCTCAGACTTATCCTTGCAGATACCTTGGGTACGTCGACATAGCCTAGCTGCTCCGCTGTTGAGGGAAGTTAAGGTCACGGAGTAACTCTGATGGGAACGCGCCAAGAATGTGAATCTGTGAATACTTGACAGACAAATTAAAAAAAAGTACACCAACCCTCTTCTCTCAACAGGTAGTAACTTTGTATTAGCACCTAATGTACTATTGCTATTTTATGACATATCGCTTATTGCCCCCCCACTTTTTGTAAGTCACTTAAAAGCGTCTGCTAAATTACTAAATGTAAATGAGAAGAGGCATCGCGCTCCGCACCCAGATACCACGCATACAACAGCGAGCGTTGAGGGGAAGGTGGTGCTCACACTGTAGTCTGATAAGGCAGCCCAGGCAAGCATGGCTGACATCTCGAAAAGTCGCTGAGTAAGGCTGCCCACATCGTAAATCCGCCAGTTTTGTCGAGATGAATTTCGCTTGGCATTAAAGAACCTCGCAGGTTCTGAAGAACAAAAAGTAAGTGAATGGTACACGCCATCTTCCTTTTATACCCGTATGTATGGGGCCGAGACTGGCATGCTGATACCATTCACCTTTTCAAGTTCAAGTCAGAGATGATAGATTCTCAAGTTCCATCCGTTCACACAACGTAGAGAGATTGACAGAAAGTGAACTCATGTTATTAGTTTAAAACTACTATTACTACAATCAAAATTGAATGTGATGATTTATGTAAGTGTAATACAAATAGCGCAATGAAAAAGTTCCTGAAATTCATAAAAATTTGTACAGCTCTATGAAATAATTAATCATGTTAAAAATTGCAACAAGGCCACTATAACTGCAAAGCAGCTTTATTGCTGAATATTTCCTCCAATTTCTTTTTTTTCTAAGGCTTGGCTTGCCATTGCTTCACTATGACGTCGACGACAGGTCACATTAAACACAGAATTTAACAGAATCTTCTGACGCTTTCGAATTCTTCAACACACTAAATCTCGCTCTTCTTTTTTCTGCCTCATTCCTCAAATCCGGTCTAACAATCAACCCACATCTGCTACCTGATTTACATAAAACCTCTCAGCTCACTGGAAATGCACAGAAACTGATGTGATCGCTGACATTTGTTAAATTATCACTAGTGAACACAAAAATGTGTTTGCATGTCATTATCTTCCAGATTCTCTGAAAGAGAGAGCTTGAAGTTGAGTAAGGTGTTGCGGGTGCTAGCTTTCGCCTACCCCTACCTGTTTGACAACATACCTCTCTTCTATAGGGTAAGTTTCTGTATGCATTTTTTCAGTGCCTAGGCTGTTAAATATGTTAAAAAACCGTCTGGGAAAAGTACATACATTTTATTTGTTTAATCCGTTTTCATCAAATTTCTTATTTGTTTATCAATGTTGTTACGTCAGAAAAGGAACATTTCTCTTTGGCTATACAGTGCTTTAGGTCTTTGTTTATAGAATTGTTTTTTGTTACCATACACAATGTAATTCGTGTTACTGAAGACTTCGTAAACAGGAATGTGTTTAATTAATGTAATC
The DNA here is from genome assembly GCF_947034865.1 of Barbatula barbatula. NCBI lineage: Eukaryota > Metazoa > Chordata > Actinopteri > Cypriniformes > Nemacheilidae > Barbatula > Barbatula barbatula. The sequence continues at coordinate 18,719,261 of NC_136766.1, read as the reverse complement.
CTTGATCTGTTATTTCTCTCTAGTTAGTTCTGTGTGTAGGCGAGGGCTGCACTGATAATGAGGCAAACTCTGTTCATGTTCAACATACACTATTGGCATTTCTTACTGGCTTCCTGTTTACAACTCATCTACCTGAGAGACTGGCACCTGGACGTTTTGATTATATAGGTGAGTAATGCCAACACTACATAAATACTTGATATTTTGCTCAATGTGTTTTTGACTGTTTCGAAATACAGACATTAATAGAATTATACAGGCTGGTCGGATTTAAATTTAGTCTTAAAGGGATATACTGTAGTACTGTGGCCTTATGTTAGATGCTACTACTCATCACACAATTTAAAAAAAACTAAGAAACCCCATTAAAAAGATAGCAGTCTTTGGTTTCACACACAGCCTATATTGCTAAGCACTTTCATCATGTATATGGCTCTCTTCTGACCCCTACAGGACACAGTCACCAGCTGTTCCACGTGTGTGCAGTCATTGGGACACACTTCCAAATGAAGGCTATAGAAATTGACATGGTGCTAAGACGGTCACAGCTGTTGATCAGTTCCCCAGATATCACCTTACGCAACACAGTTGGAGCTGCTCTGGTTTGTGTCTTCAACAGTCTTGGGATCATCTACTATTTTAGTCTACCTCTGCTCCATAGATCCACACCCCATAAAGACAGCTGCACTGATGAAAAGAAATGCTCTGAATGAATGTAAAACCTAAGTACTTACATTTATTGCAATCTTTCACAAGTATTCCAATTACCAAAGCTATTATTAAATTTATTTAGGACATTTTTAGAGGATAATACACAATAAACTGTAAGTATATTTATTCCAAGGGGGTTTGTAAGTTTACAGAAGCCACACAGCTTGAGATTGTGACCAAAGACTGCATTAGAGTGAATGCATTACTACTCATGTGAGATCAAGTATTGGCACTGACTGTTAGTCTCAAAACAAGTCATTGGGGAGGGAGGTGTTCATCACCATACCATATTTTTTATGATATATTCTCAAATACAGATTCAATCAATATTAGCCAACAGCATTAAACCGCTGAGTAAATCTTTATGGTTAACATTACCTCTCCGTTAAATTGGCACCATATTTTACACAAGAACAACAGAAGAGGTGTGTGGTAGTCGAAATGTTCCATACCATCTGTTCACACCTATTGGTTATGTAACGCAAACCAAAACTATTTGTTATGTCCAGGATTATTTATTAAAAAGATATTTATTACTACAGCTTTCTTCTGACTTAGATTTCCTGTTAAGACGTGACTTTATTTATGAATTAAAAGATCTGAAATTACTTTATGTGTCCTGTACTGCCCTCTTGTGGTAGAAGACACTTTTGGGTAACCCTTTACAAATATGGTTGAAAATATTAAAGGCACAGTCCACCTAAAAATGAAAATTCTGTCATAAATGACTCAGCCTGTATACATTTCTTTGTTTGGTTGAACACAAAGAAAGACATTTGGAACAATGTTAGCAACTGACAGTTCTGAGGCATTGAACTCTCCTCTTTCGCCCCCACTGACTGACACCGAAGTCCCCAGACTTCTACACCCCATAACAGAGTAACACTCCTACCCCCCATCAAGAACCCTACATTCAGCAGGTGACCGACGTCTTGTATTGCCTTCTCATAAGGGCATTAAATCGCTTTCCCGCTCATTCTCCTTCACAACTCCTTCTTGGTGGAACATTCTTCCTAAAGCGGTCCAGTCAACCACATCTCTCACAACCTTCAAAAAACTACTTAAAACCCATCTCTTCTGTGAATACTTGACACTCTTTCTCTCAACAGGTAGTGGTCTAGCTTTTGTTGAAACTAGTAACTCTGTTTTAGCACCTTTTGAATTATTGCTCCTGTATGACATATCGCTTATTGACCCCTGAACGATAAAAGCGTCTACTAAATGACGAAATGTAAATATAAAAATGTTGGCCCATATTGATAGGATAGCATCTTGCAGTTGATGGAGATTTGTGGGATGCACATCCAGGCCACGAAGCTCCCGTTCCACCACATCCCAAAGATGCTCTATTGGGTTGAGATCTGGTGACTGTGGGGGCCATTTTAGTACAGTGAACTCATTGTCATGTTCAAGAAACCAACTTGAAAGGATTCAAGCTTTGTGACATGGTGCATTATCCTGCTGGAAGTGGTAACAAGGCATGATGGATCCATGTTCTCATTCTGTTTACACCAAATTCTGACTCTACCATCTGAATGTCTCAACAGAAATCGAGACTCTTCAGACCAGGCAACATTTTTCCAGTCTTCAACTGTCCAATTTTGGTGAGCTCGTGCAAATTATAGCCTAATTTTCCTATTTGTAGTGGAGATGAGTGGTACCCGGTGGGGTCTTCTGCTGTTGTAGCCCATCCGCCTCAAGGTTGTGCATGTTGTGGCTTCACAAATGCTTTAATGCATACCTCGCTTGTAACGAGTGGATATTTCACTCAAAGTTGCTCTTCTATCAGCTTGAATCAGTCGGCCCATTCTCCTCTGACCTCTAGCATCAACAAGGCATTTTCGCCCACAGGACTGCCGCATACTGGATGTTTTTCCCTTTTCACACCACTCTTTGTAAACCCTAGAAATGGTTGTGCATGAAAATCCCAGTAACTGTGTCATGATTCTGCCGCATCATGTCATGTTTCTCTTGGTTTACTGGCAGGATCATGACAGAATCTCATGTTTTGTGTGGAGAGAGGCAGTTGACTCTCTCCGGTCTCGTCTCTGTTCCCATCCTCTCGTTTCCTCGTTATTGCTTGTTAATTAGTTCATGCCCCTCACCTGTCCCCATCTTGATTATTCCCTTACTTAATGCCCTTGTGTCTTCTGTCTTGTGCTGGTTCATTGTGGTTTGTGTGGTGAGTTCCTGTGTCTTGTTAGTCTAGTCTAGTTTTGATGTTCATCTTTAAAGTTTATTTTAGTCTTGTTTAAGTGTAGTTAGTCTTAGTCCAGTCATGTTATGTATCCATGTTTTGTTATGTTACCCCCACGTGGGTCTTTGTTTTATTATTTATTAAATTATCTGTTAACCCCTTACCCGCTGTCTGCGCTTGGGTCCTCTGTCCGTGTCTCACCCCACGATAATGACAAACTGAGCAGATTGTGAAATACTCAGACCGGCCCGTCTGGCATCAACAACCATGCCACGCTCAAAATTGCTTAAATCACCTTTCTTTCCCATTCTGACATTCAGTTTGGAGTTCAGGAGATTGTCTTGACCAGGAACACACCCCTAAATGCATTGAAGCAACTGCCATGTGATTGGTTGATTAGATAATTGTATTAATCAGAAATTGAACTGGTGTTCCTAATAATCCTTTAGGTGAGTGTATATAACAGGTTAAATTATTCTAGTAAATAATATCTAATAAATGCAGTCTCCTGGTGGTTTATTTAGCATATTTTGCATTAAGTGAATACTTGCCGGAAAAGATGTGTCTTTAATCTAGATTTAAATTGAGCGAGTCTGTATGATCCTCGAATTGTGTCGGGAAGGCTATTCTAGAGTTTAGGTGCTACGTATGAGAAAGCTCGACCCCCTTATATTTCTAATATAACGCCTATATCTTTTACTGTATTTGTTGGAGTAACAGTTCATCCTTCAATTTGTACTTTATAATCCGAAATGATCGGTTTACGTGTCTTTGGTCCGATAAGTAATATTTCTGTTTTATTAGAATTTAAAAGAAGGAAATTACAAGTCATCCAATGTTTTATATCTTCGATGCACTGTGCCAATTTGGATAGCTGGGAGGAATCATCTGGTCTTGATGAGATATATAGCTAAGTATCATCTGCATAGCAGTGGAAGCTAATTCCATGTTTTTTAATAAAGTTTCCAATGGGCAGCATGTATATGGACAATAGCAATGGTCCTAGAACCGATCCCTGAGGTGATCCATGATTTACTTGTGTTAGATTTGATGATTCCCCATTTAAATGGAAAAATGTATGTCTGTCTGATAAGTAAGAGCTGAACCATTGTAGTGCCTGTCCCTCAATACCGGTATAATCGTGCAAGCGATCTAGAAGTATGTTATGGTCTACCGTATCGAACGCAGCACTAAGGTCAAGCAGGACTAGGAGTGAGATGTTCCTTTATCTGATGCTATAAGCAGGTCGTTTGTAATTTTAATTTAGATTAATTGACGAGTTGATAATGTTATAAATGGGCTCAATTGCAACGGGTAGTAACTCTTTTAATAATTTAGTTGGTATGGGGTCTAATAAGCAAGTTGTAGGTTTAGATGTTACAATAAGTTTAATTAAATCTTCCTGTTTTATAGGTGAAAAACACTTATTATTAATATCAATTGTTTTTAGAATTGTTCAAAAACATTTTTGGAACCAAACTCCTCATTTGAAAAGCAAACAGTTCTGGGGTAGCTTTGATTATAGCCTACCATTAATTTTTTTTCTACTATGGTAGTCAATAACGCTCCAGAACTCAAAACATAGGCCTACCTGGCTGTTCCACATTTATTTGACTAACCAATAACTGTCTACAGTATGTCTTCTTGTTGTTCATTCTCTCCCATGCTTACTCCAGCTTTAATCCTCCCAGTAGCATGGCCTCGTAAAATAACAGTACTGTTAATTTCCGGTCGTATAACACTATCGAGTTGTTTTGGATTAGCAATGTAAAGAGGATTTGTCATATCGCTTATATATTTCTTTCTTCTTTTGGTCTTAAAACACCCATATTTGCCAGCCAAAAATCTTTCCTTTCAAATACAGTGTTATACGACTGGAAATGAATCTTCCGACTCCGGCAACCCAACAGCTACCTCCACTGGGCATGCACACTTCAATACTGCATAATTTTTGTGACGCTGACACTAGCCAGAATTCCATTACCCTTCAAAAATCCGCAAATTGAAATAGCACATTGGAAATCACCCAATGGAAACACGTAAATTTCACAAAAACTCCCATGTATCGCAAAACATTTATCACACTCGCATGCAGTGTTTTTCAGGCAATACGATAAAGGCATATTTCGCAAAACTGCAATGGAACCACATTTTGTTGCATTTACAAGTCACGTGGTGTATAAAAAACTAGCTGAAAATGACCATTTGTGGTATGTTTTGGCAGAAAATTTAGAAAGGTGGGATGTAAAGAATTCACATTAAGTAATATCTTATCTGATGGCCCAGATGCAGGAAAACGAGTAAGTACAGAATGGAGATTTATTAGGAACAGTGAGGTAATGTAAAAATGTAAAAGGAAATATAGACATTTCTCTTCACTCATTCATCACAGAAAGGGGCACTATACACTACAGTTTGTTTGCAACCTGCCATAAAATGTACAAAGAAGAAGCTAGAACAGCCAGAATGACTTATCACGAGAAGAATCAAAACACTTTAATCGCATAATATCATGGATGTTAATGGAATTAATGGAATCACAGTCATTCCGTGATATTATTTTAATCAACATTTTGAAACATCGCTTAAATTTTACGCAAATCTGTAATGGAAACTTGGCTACTTACTGTTGTATTGTTATTGTAAGGTTAGGTTAATGGTTGGTGTAGGCATTAGGCTATGCCGAGATTCTGAATTACTTCCGGCCATATCTGTATCCCTTCTTGCGACAACCCAAGGCTTTCACCGGCGCCATTTTGTGCAACTAGCGAATTCCTGACGATGGAATTCCAGGTTTCCATTACTGATTTGTGCAAGATTTACAGGTCCGTAGCCAGCCAGTTGAAAGGGGAGGTTCTTTTTTTCAAAAAGTGGACCTTTTTGCAGTTTTTTCTGCCAAATGAATAAATGTAAATGTAAATGTAATAGTTAATAGTTTAGTGCTACTCAAATTCAAAACATTTTCTTATGCATATTAATTAACCTTTCTCTTTCCCAACCGCTTGGCCATTTTGTCCTCTCTTAAAAAAATTTCTGATGGTTCGCGCGTCAGTTCTATCACAATGGTACTTTATGAATTTAACAAATTATTAGGCTATGTGAGTAACTTAGAGAAGTTTGGGTCTGAAAGCCAATATTCTGACGTTCGCTCACGGCCCTACTAGAGCAAGCTCCTGATTGGTTAACACTGCGCGAATTTTCGCCAAAGTTCAAATTTTTCAACTCGTGCGAATCACGCGAACGCTCAATTCGCGTCATTCGCGCGAATCGCGCCGCAAGTAGGTCATCGCATCTTTGCATTGACTTAACATGTAAATCACTCTCGCTTAACGCAACAATAATCATATTATTTTGAAATAGCAACCCAGAAATTGGTCACAAGCATTGATTAAAACAATGATGACAATAATCACATGAAGAAAACGACTTAAATTCTGGACCTTTGGCAGTGAGGGGGGGGTTCGTTCGAAGCCTACGGGCTTGATTTAGGAGATGTTTTCTAAATGCCGATTAAAGTAATATCGCTGAATGACTGTGTTTCCATTAATTAATGTTATGCAATTAAAGTGTATTTTGATTCTAAATACACTTCATTCTGGCCGTACTTCTTCTTTGTACGTTTTATGACATGTTGCAAACATATTTAGTCGGGCCTGGACTTGGACAAAAAAAGGGCCCTAGCATTTTTACTCAGACCGGCCCACCACAATGGGTCGGACACAACCAACCAGTACACCATCTTTGCGGTCCCTGATATATGCATATCTACTGTTCCATTCCCCCAAAAACCTACAAAGCTGAGAACTAAGTGTCATGGACCAGTGTACCAGTGCAAGTGGACCAGTGTACTCACTCTCTCTTGACTGACTCCCTGGTGATAGACCTACACCTACTTGTGGTGTGATTTGCACAAATTGAGCGTTAGTAAGGGAAGCCAAACAATCCAATAGTGGGATGAGACAGCGGGGTATTACAGAGCTCGCGCCGCGCTGACATGTCATCTGCGCGATTCAATTTCCTATCGCCAACCGATGGGCAGCGTGGCACCAACCAATCCGCTGCACTGACCAATTAAAACATATACAATGTTCATTTGGCGCCACGCTATTATTAACATAAATAGTTGAGGTAAAATGGCTAGGCGCAAAACGTACTACAATAATAAAATAAATTACCTGAACATGAATCCGAAACAACAATGAAGGACTGCGCCTCTGAAGGATTTGATGGACCCAGACATGGCGCCGAACGAGTCTACGTCGTTCTTCAGCCTTCCATAGCACATAATGCGCAGCTATCCTCTCAACTAAATCCATGTCCGCCACTGCCATGCGCCACCTGACAGAAGCCCCTCCATGACGCAAATGAAGCAAGTAAAAGCAAAATGTTCAAGCGTCCAACTAGACGCTAATAGCGCGATTTACTGCGTTTGGTGTGAACACTCTATAAGATAGTGACTGCATCTGACACGAGAAACTGGGGGGGGGTGGAGTCTGTTAAGAGATGATTGGGCCAGCCCAGTGTCAGTATGGAAAATGAACCAATGGGCCGATGTCCCTGCTTTATGGGCCGGTCGTTGGCCGATTAAAAAAATATTATATTATATTATATCGGCCCACCGGGCATTTGCCCGGTATGCCAGATTACCAGTCCAGCACTGTATTTAGTGCATATAGTGCCACCTACCGTGATTGAAAAAATGGTTAAGGCCAATCATAGCACACCATGCTTTCAGAGCGAAGAGCTTTGTAAAAAAATCTGCGCGTTTCAGAGATGACAGAGATGAGATACAAACATGCACGGTATGTGGAAAATACAGCGTTTTTTCAACTTAAATCACATTGCATTACATCTCAAACAAACGATAATATTCGTTTCAGTCGTGTCATATGACCCCTTTAAGTCATTCGTGTGAAGCAGAATGTGAACACACTGAAAGCACTTACATCAGCATTTATGTCCACTACTTAATAGAGGAAGCTGGGGATGATGATTTAAATACACCGGATATTTAGCAACTTTATTGATTCAGTTGTTGTGACAGTAAACCAATGAGCAATTTTGGAGAGTTTTCAATATCTTAACATGATGTCGATTGTGTGCTATTTAAAGATGTGTGGTATCTTTTTGTATTTAAAAGCGAACTGCAAGTGCAAATATCATAAAGCTGCTGTACCATCGGCTGGCCATTAATCTGATCAACTTTACACTAAAGATCACGTGCAGAAGCTGCCTTTTTAAATTTTTTAACATTTCCTCTACGTTTTGTGTATGAGACAGTAGAAGAAATACCTACTTTACATCAAGCAAATCAGATGAGAAATCTAGTCCACAAGATGTGAAGAATGTTTTTATTAAATAGTGTTAGGATTACATGAACTCCATTTTTAACTCTGCAAACTTTTTTAAAAGGTATATGCTTGCTTGTACATTTATTTAATTTATGCAGATAGGCTTCAACAAGTAAAAAGAAGGAAACATGGTCTAATAATTACAGTAAAGTGCACAGTGGATGAGATCTCAGAAAAATGTGTTGCTCCCATTGTCGCCATCATCCTCCATCACGTTGGAAGTTTCATCACCTACACCGACTCTCTCTCGCTCTCGCTCTCTCTCGCTCTCGCTCTCGCTCTCGCTCTCGCTCTCGCTCTCTCTCTCTCTCGCTCTCTCTCTCGCTCTCTCTCGCTCTCTCTCGCTCTCTCTCTCTCATATGTCTTTAGCTCCGCATGCTTGTGTTTTATTTACTCCCCATCTTTTATCACATGGTTTACTGTGCACACACTCTGACTGATGATGTTTGCTCAGCATTCTATGTTTTGTTGGCAGAAGATGAAAAATGTCAAAGCAAATTGTGAATCTCAAACACACAGGCTGACAAAAGCACACATGCTCACACATTTGACAGTATATTGAACTGCCCCGCTGAGAAAGTATCTTTGGTGGAGATTAAATGCTTATTTCTGTACACACTAACATATCTAAAGAGGCATGATGAAACAAGAGCTTGAAATCTTTTCACAAAATACTGTGAATTATTCATACAGTAGTGACATGACTCGTATCATATGAGAGAAACCGCAGTTTAAACCAAATTGATAGGTTAAATAGTTGTATTGACAGTTATCATGGATTGTTTGTAAATGGTAAAACAAAGCAACGTTTTTAATGTCTTTTCATAATTTATTGTGTTTTCATAATATACATAATACCAGCAGGGGGCATCATTGGACTATCTTTGCTTTATGCTGTTGCCTTCCAGTGACCCATCACACACGACAATAAATTACTCTAATATATTATTGTTTAGCATTTCTAAAGCTTTTTCAATTATATTTATGTGATATACATTAAACAAATTTTTTACATCATAAAAGTCCCGTGTAAATGTATTTAAAATGTGTAAATGTTTTCATTTCTCTGTGACTTAATATTCCATTTTCTCCTGTTTCCTAGGCATTTAAGGAATCATAATTCTGCTTTGGAGTCCTTTTTCATAACATGTTGAAACTGACATCCTATCATGTTTGATCAGTTTGTGGAGGGCGTGAACAGGGAAACAGCTGTCAGTCCTTCCTCTGCTCCATAGTCTTGCCGTTCCAAGACCTCCTTGTAATAATATTGACCTTCTCTGTACTGTTTACTCAGCCTACCTTTAAACACAGCACCAGCAAATATCACACCGGCCCTCCGCTGTCAGCAGCGCCCTTTCACTCTTACACTCACTAATTATTGCCTAAATAGCCTCTTATCTCCCTGTGCTGCATGTTTGTGTTAGAGCAGGGCACACACATTTGGGTACTTAAACGTCCACTGAAGCATAGTGATAAATATGACCGATTATTTTGCTTCTGTGTCCGCCAGCTGGATGTTTTGTTTCTCATGTATTTACGGTTTTACAGCTCTAAGACAACAGATAAATGCCTAATAATGTGGTGAAAGATGTTTGAAAACAGCAGTACTACTTAAAAGACATAACGCAGCCTCATTCATTTTATATATATATATATATATATATATATATATATATATATGTATATATATATGTGTTATTATGAATTATTTAGATTTTAATTATTTATCTATTTCTCCTACCCATTTGCCTTATTCTGATCAGTAGCAATCCGTGTCATTTAGTCAATTTACATTCCAGTACACTATAAAATATAGCCTATGTTGGAGGCTGTTGTACAGTGATGTTACAGTAGTCTAGACAATCTGCGACTGTGTGTGTTGATCCAGTTTAGCCCTTAGCTGACTACTCGTATAAAAGTCTGTGACTCAGCCCTGATATCCCCTCACACCCCAAATCCATTCTGTTTCTCCTAATTAAACATTACGTGTTTGTACAGCCGGCATGATGTTTTCTAAGTACACAGCTGGGTTTGGAGCTTTTGTTGGCCTGACTTGCTTCCTGTCTCCTCATTCAGAGACTGCGTCCACCTGTTAAATGGAACACGTCCCATGAGTGATTAACGCTCGGGTTGCGTCGGGTCGACTGTTACGTGGGACGGCATGGGATAGAGAACAGGTGTGTGTAAACAACAGTTACGGAAGTTATTGTAATGTAGTATGATGAGCAAAATATACAGTATATACCAGGGGTATTCAATTAAAGTTCCAAGAGGTCCGGTCTTTATATTTTCTTCCAAACGAAGGTCCGGACAATATGTTTTTTGAAAATAAATAAATATTTAATCAATTTAGCCCAGTTGGATATACTGTTTAAAAGATATGATCATTTATTTCATATTTTGAAATATGTATGTATAGGCTATGTGGGTTTAGGGGAAACCCCTCTTAATAGAAGTCTGATAATTAATATTTGTAAATAAAAAAAACACTGACAATATGCAAACAGCAAATGTAATGTAGCACTTCAAATTCTATATAACAATTAAAGTCATAAACAGAAAACAGAGTTACTAACTAAATTAGCCTTTCCATGCATTTGTCACCTTTTCACTTTCAAACCGGAACTACTTCTATCGTTAAATAATTTCATAAACAATAATTTCTCATAACAAAATGTGAACCTGCTTGTGAAAACCCAGCAAAAGTCCTTCATAAAATCAATCCTGCAGAATATTCTGTGAAAATATAACAATATATTCAATATTGACTGAATATCTTCGTGAAAATCAATGCTTGAAATTAATCTTTGATGCTTGTTATAATAATCAATTAGATTATGAGACGTTAGTCTGCAGGGACGTGCACAGGAATTTTGAGGGGCAGTTGCTCTGACCTGAAAAAGGGCAAAAAAAAAAAACTCACGGGCAATATGAAGGATTTAGAATAACAGGGTCTTTATTAGAATATATATATATAAAGAAGTAAAACACTGAAATACAGCACTCAATCACCTTAACTAGTACTAATAATAACACAGACAAATAAACTTGAGTCATAAACATCCCTACATCAATATCCCTATCAAAATGCCTCCTGAATCCTCCTCTTTTCAGTGGGCATCTTGGCTTCAAACAATACCCAAAATAGTGATAGGATTTAGGCATTTAACCATTTTGAATAAAATAATTAATGTCATTGCTTCCATCATTCATTCTTCTTGCTAAAACGAAACGTGAGAAACTAACTATCAGCAGACATGTAGCTTAGTTTGCCTAATGCCTACCTACCAAAACAATTGTAGCCTAGGCTGCTTGTCTGCAAGCTATCTATCTTATTATTTAGGCTAAACGTGGCAAACTCAGCCTGGATTTATGAAGATTTTAATTCATTTCATAAAACTTGAGGATCGTTCGTTTGTTATACATCACAAACTCACCTTTTCTGACAACGTAATGCTGGCCATTTCCATAACAGCAAAAAGTAGGACACTTTGCAGCATTTAGTGAGGCAAGAATAATTGCATATGACTCTTGTGTACTCGCAACTACAATACAATTTTGTGCATCATATCGATGTTATCATGATACAGTGATTCTGAAACAGTCTACTCTATTCATTGCCATACAAAATATTTGACCTAAGCCTAAGGGAAGATGTACCTGCAGCTCGTCGGTTACACTTGTTTTTCTGTGCTGCCATGTCGCGTCTCTTAACTACAAACGTCCACTTCAAGTGTCTCTACTGCTTTTTGATATGAATTCGTGCTCTTTTGTCCATTCCGGATTAAATGAGGTCTGACGTTTCAGCAAGTTACTGTTATGATGTGACGAAGCTTGCACGTGGACTCCACTTCCACGTCGTGGAGGATTGTTTACGTTTTTAACCAATGATATATCAGGTATTTATTTGACACCTCTTTCAGCCAATCATTTGTTCGACCAGAGATCTTACGGCGTCAGACGCTATGCTGCTGCGTCCCAATAAATGTTCTAAAGCAGGTTTTGTTTAGGCCGATCTAGCACAACTCCAAGAAGGAGGACAAATTAGTGTCCGGTTTGAGGCTGCCCCCGGACACCGGACAGGGGGCTTAAAGTCCGGCCGAAATCCGGACGTATGGCTAGACAACGTTGAGTCGTATCACCCTACAACTGCGACAATCTCCTTCTAGGGCCGCTAATGCAGGCTCAGCTCAGGTGCCGGTAGCGTGCAGCGCTGCAGCCACGTAAACAGAGTTTGCCCTCCCCCTTCCCCTTCTGACTTTTACTTTTGTTGCCCGAATATGGAAGTGAATGAGGCTTTTTTATCTAGACGTATGTAAAATTCTGCATCCATTGTATGATTTATTTATTTATTTTCCACCTCGGAAGGGCAACATGAGTCGAGAAGGGCATATGGGCAGTTGCCCGGGCATACCCCCCTGTGCACGTCCCTGTTAGTCTGGGTTTTCACAGGGTCACGAATGTTTACATGCTGACTAATAATGCTAATGTTAAATGCAGATAATAACACAAATCTGGTTGAAAGGTTGGAGACATATAGCAAACAGTAAACAGACTGACGGATACAAATCCTTGAATATTGCTGCATTTTGTTTACTGTGTCCATTTACTTGCTCTGCGTGTCTGCAATAGTGGTGTTCAAATAAGGGCTAACCCTTTGCTCTTTTTCAAATATGATTAAGGGTGAGCCCTTTGCTCTTTTTTCAAATATGATAACGACATCACTGAACATCACTTTTGGATACTACAACACAGTGAAAACTGAAAAATATGTGTTACCAACCATACATATCTTCTGAAGTAACTTCACAGAAAGTAATGCCCTATGTTTTTAAAACTTCATAAGATATTTGGGCAATGAAGGCATTTTTTAAGTATAAGGATTAGTAGTCTTTGAATTCCAACCATAATTGGTTATGAAGGCCTTTATATGTTATAAGGAACAGTGTGCATAAATTACATATGTTAGACTTAGTATGATGCAACTGAGAGGTGTTTTTTGTGTGCCTAAGTGTGAATGAATATTTGAGAATATCATCTCTGCAGTTGTACCACAAATCATAATGACTTAACTCTCTTTTTCATCTCTGCGCAACAGATGGCAGCACTGACTGCCTTTTCTAAACCCCATCCACAGACAGCTGGGACTGTTTAGTGGGCAGGAAACCACCAAAAGCAGATTATTCTCCATTTATAGCTTCTGCTGTTTCATTAGCAGGCATGTGTTGACCATGGGCCGTTGTGTGCTGTCCTCTGTGTTGATTGCTGGATATTGAATATCCTTGAGGTAATATCATCCAGGCCTCTTTTACTTTCCATAGTCATTTATCTAGTGAGGCAAACCACAAGTCTTATTTTAACTGCCTCTGAAAAGGGTTTGTTTTAAGTGGCTTGTAAAAGAAAATGAAGGAAAAGCATGAAAACTTTGGGGTTTTCGAGGTTAACCATTATGGGCCCAGCCACCAAGTGTACCAATTAGCCAGCAATGCTACCGTCAAAGTGACACGGGGACAGATAAATACTGTGTGAGAGAAATACACAGATATCACAGAGAAGCAAAGTACTATGGGCGATCCAATTAGAAATCTAATTCAGATGAATAACATTATTCTGAAATACATTTGAAATATAAAATATATCGTTGCTGTGCTTCCAAAACCTCGAATGTCCAAATTCACTGATTTTCAGGAAATGGAGAAGCACTGTACTTTTCAAATAATAAAATACTGTTTTGTCAAAGTTGAAACCCAGTGACAAACGTAAAGGGTGATTATTAATATTATTATTTATTGCCAAAAATATAGATATAGGGTTTCAGATAGACAGCAGAAATATATCATAATGCTAAGACTGCTCATATTTATTAACGTTTAAAAACCTTTTTTAGTGACGAAGAACAATATGGTCTCCAAAACTGAGCTCTGACATGATTCCGTCACTTTTAATCCCCAGTCACTGTAGTATTCTATTCATCAAAAGGACAAATACGCAATGGACATGCGTGAGGTTTCATTCTCTGTGGAGAATATTAAACTTATTAAATTAATCTTTGCTTAGTGGTGCATGCTATTGTGCTGGACAGATTTGTGGTGAATGAAGCTGTTAGGCTGTCACTAAGCTGATTTACTAAGGTCATGCACCTAGAATCTCAAAATAAAATGTATGACCTTTTTATTTTAAGGAATTTAAGTGAACATTTATTTTCCATAAAACCTGCTAATATAATTACCAGTACATTTTCCTCCTATGTTACAGACTTTTCCAAAATGTTTCTTAAAAATATCTTCTTTTGTGTTCTGTGGAAAAAAGAAAGTCACACAGGTTAGCCCATTGCATAACAAATTATTTTATATTTTTATAATATGTTTATTTAAACAAAACGCAAAAGTAAGGACTACATTATGTGGGGTTTGACTGATGCTACAGTAAAGGAGAAATAAGATGCCAACAGGTGACTTGTGAACGTGTGTTTTTCCAAAAATTCCAAACCTCAACCTGCACATGTAATCTAACCGCATACATTAACACAGTGCAGTTATTAGGAAAGCACACAGAAGTGTGAGTAGCAGTCAGTATGTGACCAATCTCAGAGCTTATCAAAGGTGCTGACTGATGAATAGAGGGTCTGTGTCCATCACAGTAGCTACTGATGGGAGTTTAAGCTTTCCCTGAGATGAGTATTGAAGCATGTGGTGCAGCGGGAATGTCCAATGAGAGAAGCGGTGTTGAACATAAAAGTCATATCTTTGTAAACAGTCCCTCATGTCAGAAGTGGCATTCAAACATAAGGTCTTCTGCACGTACATACGGCCTGTACAGTGCAAGACCAAATGTGATGCTGGAGGTTGTGCTGGGGTTAGAACTCACTGATCCAGTCCTGGAACTTCATATTGCCAAGAGTATGCCAACAGTATAAACACTTAATCCAGCATGAGATTTTCAGGCCCCAACGGGTCAGCAGTTTAGCTCTTTATTTTCTCTCCAAAATCTTGTTATAAACAAAGTTGGCTTTTAGTTACTCCTGTGAAATTGTTTTATAAGGTACATGCATGATTGAATATTCATTATGTTAAACTAGGCACTCTCTTTGTAGACAAAGCCATATTAGATTTCATTGGCAGGCTGCCTAAACCACATGAGATGGATTATTTTCGTGCAAAAAGTCCCAAACTCCTTAGCAGCTCTTGCCTCCACAATTTATTTGTTTTCGTTCTGATGTAAATGGCGACTTGTTGATATTTTCCTGCCCAGCCTCTCTGCCTCCCCCTGTTTTCTTCCTCCTCTCTCTCTTTTTTGGCATAGGAACACATGTATCTTTTCAGAGAGGGGAAATGTCGAAATTTGCGGTAGGCTTGGGAAAAATAAACAATCACGCCGGTCGGTTCAGCAGCAAAGGTCCAGTGCTCCGTGTCTGGAGGTGGGGGGCAAGAGCTAACAAATTTGTTTTAACCAGAGCCAGTTTCCTTGAAAATATTTATACGTTATTTTTTCTTGTCGCCAAGCAAAATTTACCCTAGGTCTACCTCTAATACCGCTGGCAAAACAAACCCCTGAGCGCTGAAACAGTCTTCCCTTAAAAGACACTTTGAGGACGGCCCTTACCGTGTTTAAAAACATACAAACCTCACTTTTTTTAAGCAGGTGGATATTACAGCTTACAGTCAGATCCACCACAAAACTGAAGCAACCTTGTTGTACTGCCAGGTTAATATATTCTACATCTGTTTCTTATTTAAACTGGCTGCAAACACGTTTGTCGATTTGGTGTTCCAACGCAGCATCCTAACATCTGGGTCCTGGCAGAAGTGCAAGGTCATACTGATTTCAGACCTGCTGCAGTGTGAGGAACACATTCCTCTCTGGACAAAACACAATACATTATTGGACCTTTGAGAGAGCAAAAACAGAACTATTGTGTTTTCTAAATGTAGGGCTGTAAAACATGTAATGCTTCATGTAGATTGTTGTTTTAGGTAAGATGCGAGAGGTTATTTCATACGCTTTGAGTAAAGTCCCTTTTAGATTCCAGTTATTCACAACACTGACTTTGAGCTGGCGGTTAAGCAGACCACACACCACGTCTGAGAGAGAGAGATCACATGACTCGGGGACCAACCGCATTCACAGACCCTCAAAACACGTGGAAGGAGTTGAGGCAGAGAGAAAGCAGAGTACAGCAGTCATCATAAATCTTAAAATATATATCTTAATAGATTTCCTTATGATTTGCAAAATGCCCATTATGCTGTCCGTGAACACATTTAAAGTGATAGTTTACCCAAAAATAGAAATTCTGTCATCATTTAGAGAACAAAAAAGAAGATGTTTTGAAGAATGTTGTTAACTGGCACACATTCACTTGCATTGGTTTGGTGTCCATACAATAGAAGTGAATGGGGGCCGGTGCTGTTCAGTTACCAACTTTTTTCAAAATATCATCTTTTGTGTTCTGTAGAAGAAAATCATACAGATTTAAAATGACAGGAGGGTGAATAAATGATTACAGAATTTTCATTTTTGGGTGAACTATCACTTTAAACACAATATACAAAACAAACGATTTATCTTGTTTTATCTCTTCTATTGAATGAGTACTATTTTTAATGTATTACTTCTTGCGCCTTGATATACATTCAGTTAAATGTGTTTGTGTGCGAGTGCATGTCTGCATAAGTGTGCATCTGACCAAAAATGTATTTGCCTCATTAAGTTTCCATTTGAAAATCACTGAGCACAAATTTGTTTAGAACAGGGTCATACTTCTGTAGGCTACATGCGCATATTTACAGTACCTCATGCTCTCACATAAAAATACCACACACAGTAATAAATGTCACATATAAAGTTTCTGTACATATTAAAGTACGGGGTAGTTACCCAGATTGAATATAGATGTTAAGGTTCCTAGACATTAGTATGTATTAGGCATTGATTTGCTACTGCAGACTTTTATGATGTGGTATTAAATTAAATATACCTGAAGAGAGCCATTTGGTAACATTTTCATTCATCACAATGACCATTGCTTGTGTAGCACAACAATCTTCCTCTAAAGGTCGGCAACCTGGAGCATAAAATAATTTTAGACCATATTTGGATTTCTAATAGCAGACAGTGAGTAGAAAGGCTACTGGAATTTTTGGCATTTTATAGTAACACTTCATCAGAACACAGTGTCAAGGATGAAATATGCTCTTTTCCTGCATAATAGTGTTGTTAAAGATGTCTATCAGCAAAGACTGACTGCTGAAGCTAACCAGCCAAACCTTGCCCCCTTAGGTGTAACAAACGCAGACATTTAGAAAGCAATCAACACACAAGATAATTGTCTTCTGTGCAGCGTAATTAGTCTTGGGAGCAAAAGCTATTCAAGCTTGTTAAGTGATTAAATGAAGTCAGGTAAAGCTCAACTTGTTTCCTCCGAACTAAATACATGAGCACATGTCTTTGAGTAGCAGACAAATTCTAGCAATTATTGGAGTTAAAGCACGTTTCATTTGGAGCCATTAAATTACAGCGTTCAAAATACAATTAAACTTGCTGGCGAAACATCACCTTTCTGCTTGAATTCACAATGTTAATTAGCTACTGTCTGGATTTTTAGAAATGAATTATTGCTTTGCTTTATCTCAGATGTGGGTGAGTGAGTAATACGGGATGGTCACGCGCAAAACGAGGGGACTGGATTTGGCTCGAGAAAAACTGACGCTAAAGAGTTTTCAAGGCTTAGACACACAGTCCAACATATGGCAAGACACGCCATTCTGAATTACAATTTTGGTGTTTATTGGGGTTTCCTGGATGAGCCCATAAGAATAGAATTCTTTATAGAAAGTGATATATCTTCCAGTCCATTTTGTTTGTGGCATTTAATAATTTTTTATTCAGATGGAACTTGTTAATTTTGAGAGTTTTATATCAAGTCTTATTATCTTTGACATGGCCTTACTCAGGCAATATTAAACATTATAATTTCACAGAATGTTCTTTACATAATGTTGGATATGTTTATGTAGAAAACCATAAATCACAAATGTTTACTTTAGCTGGGTGAATCACCATGCCAATCTATTATTGTGGCATAATTTGTTTTCAGATAAATGTTTTTAATATATTCTGCAAGTTTGTTTTTCAGAGCTATGTGATGAGCAAAACTGTAAAAGTGTGGGCATATTTCTACGCCTGCGTGCCAGTGTGGGTTTGAGTGCATTGGGGGGTTTCACAGGTCTGACCTTTGGAGCGGCCAGCTATCATCTATCGTGATCTTAACTTTCAGTGCGAACTCAAACACTCACATGAGAGCAGTCACTGACATTAAAACTCAATTAGGGTCCCACGCACTAAATAATGCAGCAGGAAAGTGCATTACCCGTATGCTCAATGCCCACAGCGAGGTTACATCTCTACATCTCAATGTGTCAAACGCTCCCCTAAAGAAAGTGTATTTGCATACAGTGAGTGAGTAACACATGAGTGTGTAGGAGGACAACACAGAGGAAGCTGTGATCTTTATCAATTATTAGACCATTGTCATTTAGCAAACCGAGATTGTACCCTTCCTACCACTGTACTCAGAGAAAATGTAACCAATCACCTCACTTGTCTTACTGCAAGCTCATGTTTGCGGCCTTGTATCAATAATATGAGTGAAAACATTACTCCCTGACGTTGTAATTGATCTCCTAGCTTACATGCAAAAGGTTTCTATCGACACAGTTTAGATAATAATAGGCTACTTCTATTCAAATAATGAATTATATTATAAATAATTACTGTAATATCTAAATACATTATGTCATTAGTTTGGGTCAAGAAAGTCATGTGATCCACAAATTACATTTACTAAAGTTAATTTGCAGAAGAACAAAGTTTTACATGTATCATGTCATGATGTACTTTTTATGATGTAACATTGTAAGAAAATATTTAAATACTGATGCTTTTAGAACGATAAGTATGTTGGCAAAATATTGTTATGCATGAACCTTTTTGATATATATATATATATATATGTTTAGGTATGATATGAATAGCTATTACTCTTTATAGACAGATGCACGTGCCTGGCCCGAAGTTAAATTTCCGGTCTGTGTTTGTTTATCAGTCTTTTGGGTTGTGGCTAGAAGGGAAGTGATGCAAAATCTCACCATAAAATGACAATGAATTACATTAGCTAAGGGCTACACCTACCCCAACACTAAACCTAACCTTACAATAATAATAGAAATGTAATTAACAAAAAACACATTCTGAACATGACATTCTGATAAATATTACATTCATTCTCATTAGTAGGTGCTCAAGCACTCATCGAACTATTCAGAGAACATATTTTGTTATATGCAGATGTAGTTATGTAGCTAATCTAAGAAAAAAAATGTTTGATAACTAATTCTTTAGTAGATATCCACATCAGTGGGCTTACTTGTCAGATGCCAGGGGCTGTAAATGGTAGTAACCCGGTAGTAACCCAGAGCACATTTTCACAGCAAATAGATTATAGCTGCTCTCCATCTTTTACACAAAGCACCGGCCATGTACAGCTTCAAAATGTGTTAATCTGTCTTTATTTGCTAAGCTGTCCCACCGCGCACCCTGCTCCATGCCAAAGAGTGTTCAGCTTGCTTTAATACCCACACAGCCGTGAAACAAACGATTGTGTTTTTTCTGGCATCAGGGCTTAGCTGATTTCAGTGGATAAACAGTTCTATAGTTTAGGGTTTGTAGTAATTCACTGCACATCAGACTAATGATGTCATGCTTCCTGACATTAAACGTTGTGCAGGACCACGTTGCAGTAACTGTAAAAGATAAAGGTGTTTGATTTTGGTCATTTCCTTTTGTCAAGGTTAGCAGTGCTGCCAAAAATAATTCAAATGAAGGGTTGTATTACTGGCCTTCTGACTGGCATCCTTAGGGGGGAATCATTACAGAGGAAGTGGTGCTGGGTATTGTCTCTCTCTCTCTCTCTCTCTCTCTCTCTTCTCTTTTTCTCTCTCTCTCTTTTCTTTTTCTCTCCCAGGCACATTAAGCTACGGTTATGGTTCAGAGATTGCCAGTATGGACTCTTACTGGCTGTAGTTTTCTGTGTTTCCGTCACATACCACTGATTTTTCTCTCTATCTTTCTTTGGCTCCCTCGGATCTTCCGCCTCTTCCATGGAACCGAGTCCCTACCAGATACATAATTCTTTCTTTATGAATTACAATGGACCGGCATAACAAACACTGAAATCCTCTATGATAAAATAATGTCCAGAACACACATGGACAAGTTTGACATGTGTCGTCTTTTCCGATGTCTTATTCAAGCCAGCCAGCTTAAACTTTTCTGCGAATCCTGGCTGCGTTGGGGCTGCAGTGGCCTTCTCCGGCCAAGTTATGTATTTCATCTGACTCCTCTTTGATGCTCCCCCAGCTACTTTCACACTTACTTAACTGCTCCATAAGTGAGAGCTGGCCCCAGCCTGCACTCCATCCAAAGCCATCTCAGGTTTTATTCGGCTAAATCCTGTGTTACTAGCCCTCCTGTCATTTGGATAATAACTGTTATAGTCTTCCAGAAAATGTAGAAAATGTAACTCAAGCACGTCTTAAGCATTTGGGGAGTTTGTTTGGCTCAAGCATCTGTGCTGGGTGCTTACAGTGTAGTCTGTGCAGTACGTGGATTAAGGAGTTCTTAGAAATCCCCTGCTGATTATGTTTGGAGTGTGTTTGTGCTTTAATAACTGAATAGGTGACAGTTAACTGTGAAAAGGAGCAAATCGTACTATTTCCTATGTGGATCAAGAGGTAAAAAGCTTAAAAATGACCCAATTTATGACTGTTGTACAAGCTGACTGAGCTCAGGTTTGAGTGTGTAAGCGAGATAAGAATGTGCAACAGAAGACGAGACTGAGAGACTGACACTAACTAACAGCATTCACTTCAGGTCAGCTTTGCTCCAAATGTAATGGTCATAACATCACAGCTTGTTCAAGCAACGTTTATGGTTTGTCATGTACATTTTTATGGTTTATTGGTGAAAAAGATTAAATAGTGGATAAATACTCAATTGTCTAGGACATAAAGATAAAACAATATGCATAGTTTGCATTCTTTTCATCTTTTTACACTCGCTTTTGTTATTTTATGTGCACATACTTACGCAGTAAATTTTGTAGGAAAGTCTTAAACTTTTCAAATGGCATGAATTAAGTGCATTTTAACTGGAGGAAACCATTCCAGCAGCATTACCACTGAACATTTAGATTGAACTGAATGCTTTTTATAGTAACTTCAATAAGAACACTTGCCTCAGCTATGACTGGTAATGACCTGAAGCTTTTGCTCTAAAAAAATATTTTTTTCAAATTAAGTTATCAGCAAAAATTAAGGAAATGTGAGTTTCTGCTTTATCCCTGTTTAATGGTGTAATGCACTCAAGCAGGCATGGATTTCAGAACTAGATCTATCCCAGCTTGATTTGAGAACCTTCCAAAGAGAATTTTATGGGCTTCAATGGAAGCAATAAAATCTGACCTTTTGTTCAACAATGTAGAAATGTATTATTTGATTAGTGATCTAGAAATTGGGCAGAATCTTTATTCTTACTCCATTATTATATAAATATATATATAGGCTGATTGGTATTCACACGTACAGTAATTCTTCTTTTTAATTGAATGCTTCAAAATCCCAAAACTCTGTTTATTTCCAGGTTTAAATCTTTTTTCAGTGTGGTTTCATACTTTGGAATTCACATTTAGGAATTTGTGTGTCAAACACATGCTCTCTACCGTCATTGATGCGCAGGTTAGGGGGTCTCCAAACTGGTTTCCAGCCTTAAGAGCTGTTAGCGAGCCATACTTTCCAACATAGAGGGAGTTCTTAGAATCTCTTGCTTTCACTTCTTAAGTATTTGCAGCCATTGAAAGGTATTTCACACTTCATTCAGCCAGCTCTCAGAAATATGACTCTGAAGAGACCTCGGACAGAATTATATCCTTTTGCACAGGAAACTTCTATATAATCATATGTACAAGGTACAGCTATGACTCATTTTGCTATTGTATAGAAATGACTTTAATTACTCCATGGAAACTGTATAGAGAATGAGAAGCTACGAAACGCCGTGTTGAATGTTGCACCAACTTGGGAGGATCGCTGCTAGTGCGTTTATTGCAGTGTTTCGTTTTTCTTGTTTGATTGAGAAATATAACTCTGGTAGGTCGGTCTTGCTGTGTTAAAAACTGCAATAGCATTACATAGAGTCGTTCAGGAAAAGGCCCTGGTTCTTTCACTGTCGATTTTTTTCCATAATATCAAACAAAGCAAGTAAACGGTACATATAAAAAAATAATACCAGTGGATTATGATCCTGCCAAGATGTCGGCGCAACTGCAACATGCAACTTAGGGCGTGACGTCAGCTTCACATTCTCTTTACTCTTACTAGATCATTGTTGACATATTTAATACTGCCCTGTTTTCTTTTTTGTTTCTATGGTAACGTTCATAGTGGTAAATGGATTAATGTGTGGGCTATAAGTTCTTTGAATTCCGAAAACGCACCATGCAACATGATGTATCAAATGTAACATGTGGGGGATGCATAACTACCCCCTGTTGATGATGCTTGTTTTTATGATGTTTTGTCATCACAACGGTCTTGTGGGAGAGCCTTTTAAAATGTTAACTTTTAAAATGTTATTCTGAGTTTTGTTATAGTCAAGTAGTTGCAGTAATGATGTGAGGACAACATTACGGCAATTAATTCATGCCCTACATTTTGTGTGTTTAGGGGCTGTGCTTTTGGCAGAGGGTGCACAGGATGTGTTTGATCACAAGCAGTAGAGCCAGCTGCTGTTTCCAGGAGAGAAGGTAAGACCCTCTCTCCGGCTGGTTGGTGCCCCTCAGTGTGTTTCTCACTTTCTCTCTCGTTCTCCTGTATTCCACTACCTGCCTCACCTCTATCAATACCTACATCAAAGGGCAGGGATGAGGTGGCCAAGTTCTTTGAAGTTGTTTGCACAGCGTTGGGTTTGCAGAGCTAACACCAGGCTGAGAAGACTCCAATAACCCTATTTGCACAGAGCTCTTCATATTTGCCAAATACCTAGTGGATTCTAATGGAGAACAGACGTCACCTTTAACTCTCTATTCTCGTCTTCATAATTTTTCACCCAAGAATCCATAAAGCAATAAATGGGGCCTCTTACTGTGCCAACCTGATGTGTTCTGCCTATGCCTTGTGCTGCCAACACTAACACTGTCCAGCATTTAATTGGCAGAAGCTTGCTGGAAACACTAAAAGGACGAGATGAGTTGTTCAACAGAGACACAAAGAGCACTGCACACTTGTTCCCACCACACATGAATTGGATTAATGTACGGAAATTAATGCAATCACTGTTATTGCCACACTTTTTTGCAAATTTTCATTTGAGCTTTATATGGACTTTTGAAGATGGAAATGTGGACAACTGAGAAAAATCAGTTTGTTAGATACAAAATATTGTGTTCATAAGAAATAACTAGGTGACTTCAAGGAACTGGATCATCAGTCACAGAAAAAGTATTTTTGTAAATTAATCAAGATGGAAAACATAAAAGGGATAGTTCACCCAAAAATGAAAATTCTGTCATTTTCCTGTATGAGTTTCTTTCTTCCACAGAACGTGAAGATATTTTGAAGATTGTTTGTAACTAAACAATGACGATACCCATTCACTAGCATTGGTTTTGTGTCCATACAATAAAAGTGATTGGGTTCTGCCGTTGTCGTCTTTTATGTTATGCGGTAGAAAGAAAGTCATAAAGGTGAGTAAATTATGATAAATTTTCATTTTTGGGTGCACTATCCCTTTAAATGTGCTTTCTCCAGGAGATGGCAGTACTGTCTATCAGAGATGACTATGTCTCTCTCACTCTCCCCACATACACATTGTCTAGTTTATATCCTGAAACGGTTATCACTTTATTAGAAACATTTCACCTACCACACACTATCCTCGCCATCGCTATCCAGTAGCTGATAAGATATTGATTATTGTGTTTGCGCAAATTTATGGCAGCTTCAGTAAAGACTGATACAGTTCCCCATGTTAGCTATTAAAAGCCATAAACTGTTCTCAAGTCTGTGAAAATTCATTTGAACGATATCTACAAGGTTATTCATCCACCCCACCCCCATCGAGGCATTGCACAAGGTAAAGTGATAACCCAAGCCTTTTGAGGTCATACTATAATATTACTGCTGATAGCCGTCATATAGCTAACAATACTAATTTCAACCAAAGATGTCATTTCAGCAGCTGTTCACGTTTAAAATACAAGTGTTGTTGTGCAGAAAATCAGAATGAACACCCTTTGTGACTTCACTTCCTGTTCAACTTGGCCTTAGGCAGGGCTGTTATTCTACTGTAGCTCTAATTCTCATCAAATAGTTTTTTAAATGGCCAAACTCAATAGTGTTTGGCAGCACAGTAAATATTGGCTCAGCACACACAGGGAGACGAGTTACTATGTGTGTTACTGTGTGTTAAGTGAATGTTCCCTGCGAACCCAGCAACAACAACAAAGACGAGTAAAAAAATTGTAGCTCAAATATTCGGCTTGATTCTGCACGATGCGATTCCATGTTTGACAGAGAACAAAGGAAGAACTGTCATCTGTGTGCACTGGTTATTGTTAGTCTTACATTCCTGCTATTATCTATGTTGTGTCAACATGTCCCGACTCATGTTCCGGCAAACTTCACAAGAGATTCCAGTTTTAAGGTCTCTTTGGGTCTTTGGCTTTATATTGAGTGTAGTTTATATATCTTTTACAGGTATTTTGGATTTAATACACACAAATAAATAAAAATGAAAAATATACTGTTACTGTTATAAGTGGTTTTTATATAAAAACTAACGCATTTCACAATGTTATGGGATTAATGTAGCACATGTCTGTCAATCACATGTCCCATTGTGTCACCACCATCACCTTATGTGTCCTTGTCAAATAAACCTAAATTTACAAGTAAGAATTGCCTTTTTATGGCATCTATTTGATAAAACCGACAACAAGACGCATAAAAAAACCTCTCCATCTAGAGAATTATTGGACAAAACTGGACTTTAGTATAGTACTGCCTCGCTCAACAAAGAAAATAATTAAAAACAAGAAAAGATAGCAGCTGTGAAATGTTTGTGGAGATCTTAATCTCTTCTTGTCTAAGGCGCAAAGCAAAGAGTAGACAGACAATGTGTTTAACCCTTTGCTTAACCAACTCTTCAGTGACAATGTTTATCTAAGCCTCAGATGCAGCTGTTGTGAATGTGTTTGGTCTTTTAGGGAAAAGCGCAGAGAGAATGAGAGAGGGAGAGAGAGAGAGAGAGAGAGAGAGAGGGAGGGAGTCAATGTATTTCACAAATAATGTGAAGGATGTTTGTGCTTGGCAAGCAGAAAGATAGAGTTATGGCCATGGGTTCCTACCATTGCTCTGAGTCTGAACTGACAGTACATAAATAAAAACAACAGCCTCCGTCAGGGTAATAGTGAGCTGCTTTTTTGCCGACTTATTTCATCCGAAAGGATTTATACACACATTCATTTACACAGTAACAACCATCACAAAATACTCATTAAGGAACAGTTCCCTATGGACCATACTATGGAAGCAGAAAAGAGACATAATGTTTTGAAATTTAATAGCCAATGAATACTTGAGTTTGAATTATTTTACTTTGGAAACCTTGTATCTGAATTTATTTGTTTCGAATTTACCTCTATGAAATTTAAATATGAAAATTCTTGATTTCCATTTTAAAAACTTGAATTTAATGCTCACAAATTCAGATACAAAACAAAATCAACTTACAGAATTTCAGATAAAATACATTCAGGTTGATCAAATTCGATTGCTCTTATTCAGATCTAAAATTTCAAGTAAATTTTTTTTAAAGAAAACATATGTCTAATTCGACTGCTCAAATTCAGATCGAAAAATTCAAGTTAAATATTCACATGGTAACATCCGGGCTACCCAGGATAGGAAAAACAGTTGAGCCCAGAGCCCGTCTGCAATTGAACCGAACCATTGAACCGAACCAATGAACAGACGTCGGGCGGCCTATCAGAGCACGTCAACCTGACTGTCTGTCATGATCCAAGAAGAGGCAAAGTCACGTATATTAAACCTGTAAAGAAGATGACTTCTAGGGAAAACGAAGGCGCTCCGGTAGTTTGCTGTTTATGTACAATCAGACTCGACAGAACAAAAGTATGTTGTTGCTGATTATTTTTTGGAACACATAACTGTTAGCTATGGTTTGTTGTGTGACTCGTCTCTGTATGTAGGTAAGTCAGCTAGGCAACACGTTATAGCCAGCAGGAAAACTTCTCCGGTTACTTTCGTAACCTCGGTTCCCTGAGAAGCGAGAACGAGACATCTGTATAGGTGTCTGTGGCCTAGTGGTTAGAGCGTTGGACTTGTGATCAGAAATTTGCCGATTCGGATCTCAGTGCCAGCAGGTCATGATTGAAGTGCCATATATGCAACATTCTTGTCCATCACGTGCTTATTTGTACTTTTTTACGTTTTGGTATATAATTCAATTGTTTTTCACTCATGTCTATTCAAAAAATATATAAAAAATAAATTACAACAAAACGAGCAGTTTGCTGATCTTTGTCTTTATTGAACATTACACATTGTTTGGTCTGCTTTGTAACATGACTGCAATTAAAATCTCAGCGCTATGCATACATGACTGCCTCCATATATTATTTAATAATCCCTAAAGTACTTCATTCAGTTCTTTTCTCTCCTTGACAAGTTACAAACGCTGTCTACTGTTGTTAGCCGTTAGCACTAGGTATTAGGAGGGGCTCTGGCATAGATAAGAAACCCTTATTTTAGTTAGATCGAAGGGTCTTTAAGACATCCAACTGGAGAAAGCGTAAAAGCGAACAAAACCCATTGACATCCGTTTAAAAAACTAGCCTGTTGTCTCCTTTGCTGTGTTCCGATGAAGCCAAGGTGATAGCATTAGCCGTTGCGCTTTTGGTTTTGGCGTGGGGGGGGAGCTGAGGAGATTAAGTAGCAAGTCACACAACAGCAGATTCGACTAGGAGCAGGCACGATTCAGATATCTTAAAATATAATTGAGACTAGTCGAAACTGAATTAGAGATATCTTTAAATACTTTGCGTATTTGTGACGCGATAATTTTAGATATCTATGAGGTCATTACAGATATCTAAAATAGAGTTTTGACTAGTCAAAACATATTTACAGATATCTCGAATCATATTTCTTACTAGCGCAATTATAATTGCAGATATCTCTAATTATCAATTTGACTAGTGAAATTACAATTATGACTCGTCGAAATACAATTAAAACTATCTAAAATATATTTTATGGATAGTCAAACCCAAGGTTTTTATGTCAAAACGGCTTGCCATAAGAAGTCATCTTCTTTACAGGTTTAATATACGTGACTTTGCCTCTTCTTGGATCATGACAGACAGTCAGGTTGACGTGCTCTGATAGGCCGCCCGACGTCTGTTCATTGGTTCGGTTCAATGGTTCGGTTCAATTGCAGACGGGCTCTGGGCTCAACTGTTTTTCCTATCCTGGGTAGCCCGGATGTTACCATGTGAATATTTAACTTGAATTTTTCGATCTGAATTTGAGCAGTCGAATTAGACATATGTTTTCTTTGAAAAATATTAACTTGAAATTTTAGATCTGAATAAGAGCAATCGAATTTGATCAACCTGAATGTATTTTATCTGAAATTCTGTAAGTTGATTTTGTTTTGTATCTGAATTTGTGAGCATTAAATTCAAGTTTTTAAAATGGAAATCAAGAATTTTCATATTTAAATTTCATAGAGGTAAATTCGAAACAAATAAATTCAGATACAAGGTTTCCAAAGTAAAATAATTCAAACTCAAGTATTCATTGGCTGTTAAATTTCAAAACATTATGTCTCTTATTTGCTTCCATATTCCCCAACAATAAAAACTCTGTCCGCATTTACTCAACCTTACATAAAATGAGTTCAAAATCTGTATACATTTCTTTGTTTTGATGAACACCAAGAAAGATATTTGGACGAATGTTTGTAACTAAACAGTTATTGGCTACCATTCACTACCATAGTAGGAAAACTACAATGGTAGTCAAAGGTGGCCCAGAACTGTTTGCTTTCATTTTTCAAAATAACTTATTTTGTGTTCAACACAACAAAGACATTTATAAAGAATTTTTTCCTACTATGGTAGTCAATGGTGGCAAAGCACTGTTTGGTTACAAGCATTCTTACAAATATCTTTCTCTGTGTTCATCAGAACAAAGAAATCTATACAGATTTGGAACTCAACTCGGCGAACTGTTCCTTTAATGTTTTGGGTATTTGAGTGCAAAATAAATAGTAATAGAAAACCTATATGAACTAAACTTCTTAGACAGAATGAAAGAGTTATGAAGTCTTCAGCGTGAAGTCAACTGATCCTATTTACTTTTTTGATGAATTTATCTGCTTATATTGTGAATGATTTATCAGGACTTTGTTGAATAGATATTGTTTTGTTTTAAAAAAACGATGTTGCTTTTCTTCTGATGTAACTTCACTGCTGTGGACTGCTGTGGAGCAGCTTAAAAGCTTTTTTTTTTTACAAAATTACCATTCAGATCTAGCTCTATACTGAACTGTTAAATCTACTTTCTCAATCCATTCACACTGTATTATATTCCAGATAGATTAAAACCATTTTCCTCAATTTATCAGTTTCTATATATTCTAAAATTATATTCAGGAGTAAATTACCATTCAACTGGCTTGACTTTAGGAACATAGTCTTTTCACAGCAGGAAGGTGTTTTGTGTATGTGAGTGACACCTTTCAGAACACGGAGCACGGAAAGAGAAGATTCTGTTTTTGTTGGCCTCATTCTCACTCTGCGTTTAAACACCATCTATCCACATTTCCTCCTCCAGCGAAGAGAGGAAGTCATGAAAATGTCAGTGGTTTTACTTGATTAATGAAGATCTGACCAGATTTTTGACATGGTGTTGACAGCACCATGAGCCCAGTGCCGATTTCTTCATTGGACCATTTGATGATGTTCTGAACCTCTTGCTGCCAGTGGCCTGCTCTTTTAATTTTCCAGTTTGGAAGGCTCTGACCGATTCCGACACCCTTGCCTTCAGATTTTGCCAAAAGAAATGCTGACAGTCAGGTGTGAGGGAACCGGCTTGTCAGCTTAGCAGGACTAGCTATGACTGTGATCCTTGCTGATTAAGAAGCATTGGAGAATTGATACGATTTGAGGGGGAAATTGAAGCTATGAGCATGAAATTACCCCTCATTAATCATGTACAGATTCTTAGGGAGGAAAATTGTAAAATAATTCCCATTCCCCCTAATAACTCTGTCCACTGACACAAACTGCCAAAGGAAACCACTACGTAAATGTTTCCGTATTAACTAATTTAGGTATTTTTGACCATGCTGGCTATTGGGAATAACTCCATCAGTTTTGCCTTGTACACTCATTTTTGTGAAAGCCGAATCATTGGAATAGAATGATTACTGGATAAATTACAATGCATACATAATCATAGGTATAGTTTATCATCAGGAAAATATAAAAACATGAAACGGTTCTCTATTATCATGGGAAGAACAATAGCACAGTTTGATTTGTTGCAAGGGGAATTTGTAACTTCTCGGTACAAGCGTAATAGGAGAACGGAAAGCCATCTTGGTAAACTTTTGTTTTGGTAAAATGTTTGTGTATATACTCTATGTATGCATAACCATAGTGGACTCGATTTACACCACATAGGTTCTGATCTAATGATAGAAACATTGGCTTTACCGTGAAATGGCATACAGTATAAAAGGACTTCAGATAACACCCCTCAATGCTTTTAGGACACACAGAACATAAAATATAAATCAGCCACGAGAGAGCAAAGGAAACACGTGACCATTAATTATGCAACAATGACATGCAACGAAAGTAGCATGCAAAGTAGTGCACTGGCAGCCCAACACCACACATAAGATGAGCGAAAGAGAGTGTTTAGTTAAACCACGCTGTTGGCCAGACCATGCATTAGTGATGAGACTGCAGGCCTCATGGACCCTAGGCCAAACTGTCAATCAAAGCTCCCTCACAACCTGCGGGAACCACAGTAGCTGTGTATTCCACAACTTTCTAGAGCATCTGGTAATGCTATTATGAATATATATTGACCTTATTATGGCTACATAACTGTGTGTGAGTGATGGAGGTGTGTGTCGAAGAATGAGCCTGAGGCAGTGAAGCATGCGTTGTAAAAATTTAAGCGCAACTCTCAGCATGTCGTTTACGGAATGTTGCACAAAAGGAAAAAGAACAAAATGATGTGAGGTCAGGTGAGTGACAACAGCAGTGATGAAACATAAATAATGTTTGCGTGGTTTCACAGGCGGGGTTTGGGTTCTTTGAATAGGGGGTGTGTGATTGGCACATTATTTTCTATTGAAAAGACTCACACGTGAATGTAAATGAGGACCAATCGAAGACTATTTTATCTTTGAAGGGGTTTTGAAGCGTTATATTTCTATCTACATAAAGTGAGCTGTTGGTTGCAATTCGCAACTCCACCAATATATGCCGCTACATTACATAGACTGGACCTTTAAAGCCAGCTATAATTATTAGCGATTAATAAGAAAAATTGTAATGTAAATAAATAACATAACATTCAGCAAAACTGTAATTTTTTTACATAGCTAAGTAGTCCCCCAACACACACCATACCTTGCTTTCCGACGTGTGAATGATTGTACTCTTGTAGGCTTATCTCAAGTTTTAAAGTAAACCCGAGACAATTATGCGATGGTGATCATGTGTGTTTTTGAGATGTTAGAACACACAAGCTCATACCTCAAGCTCTGGTACGTGTGTGCGTCTGTCAAGAGAACGGAGCTGACAACCTCAAGAGGTGGCACAGGATAAGGGTGACAGTTTCTTGTTTCAGCCGAGTTAGATTGGTGTCACACAAATCAGTATCAGTAGAATTACTGAGTTGCCAAATGTCGTTCCAACACCTCTTAAATGACATAACGTGATAGGTGGCCTACATACCTGTTCCTCTGAACTTAGCTGGAGGGAAAATAAATAGCGAAATGCGCACATAAAAGAACAGCGTGTATGTGTAAATGGTGTTTGAATAAGTTTTTATTTTTTATGAAGTATAAAATCGAGATTGTCATCTTTTCTCTTTGTTCCAGTTTGTTCCTGTTCCTGTTGCTCTCTTTAGATACTTTGTTTTTGTAGTGTGTTCTCTGGTGGTATGAGATCTTTTCATGTGTGACTACTGCATCATCCCACACCTGTTCTTCTCTCTCGACCCCAGAATGACCTTTGTGTTTCTCAACCGACTTCCCCACCGGTGAGAGGTTCAAATGCTCCTTCAGCTATTTAGCAGCTCTGCAGCTGCTGCGAAAACAAACAGCAGTAGGGCGGCAGGAGCAGGTGCTCAAGGTTGTGATGACCGAAACTCAAAGACGACTGAGAGCAAGCCCAGTGCGGAATGAAAATGCACCCACATGGTGGAACTAAACGCTGGTTTATTTGTACAGTAGCTAAACAACACAGGTCACAGTGTGCATGGAAAGTTGTGGTGATTCGTGTATATCTATATCTAAAAACAATCAAATCTGAGGTATCTCTGAGGATATCCTCTTTTGTAAAAACTTATAATTTACTTATATTTGAATAATTAATTGGTATGTTTTTTTTCAGTGTGTATTAGGCTTTACAGTAATTAATAGGGATGCACCGATACCATTATCAGTATCGGGCCTGATACTAAGCTCATGTACTCATACTCGTTCTCGTAAAAATGCACCATACCAATGACCGATACCTAATGTGACATAATTAAAAAAACTGACAGAAATTTGTTGTGAAATTTGCTTTGAAAGTTTGTGGGGAAAAAATCGGTATTCGTACTCTGCCTTTCATTTTTGTATCTGTGCATCCCTAGTAATGACACGTATTTGTATATCAAAACAAGTCAATATTATGTCTCTCCAGATAAACGTGTGGGTTTTTTTTCTTCTCAGAAATCATCACATCACGCATTAAAGCGTTGCTAGAATGCATCTCTATGACTGACAGGAGTTTTGATTTGATGTGAACCCTGTCAAGAATGTGTACATGTGGGTGTGACACTTTCCAAGCATTCTGACCTTTATCTGGAAAGAAAAGATAACCATCTCCAACTCTTTCCTTGCTTTCATAGTGTTTTGATTACTGTGACTAACTTAGAGCGTCTCTTGTGTGGGTTGGACAGGGCTGCTAAAACACTACAGCATTATCTGAAAGCCAATCAGCAAGCGGTCTGGGCAGGAGAGGAGATATGGGGGCAGTCATATGTCTAATACAACAAACAAACACACCGCATGATGGGACACACTTTGCAGGAAGTGAGTCATGTTCCGAGAATTGCGTTGAAATAGAATTCATCGCTTTTGTGAAAGTGCAGACTTCTTGAAAAACAATAGATGGAGTATTGCAGACTTTGTCGTTTTGTGGTGTAAATGAACAGAAGTTTTATTGTATATAGCACTGTATGTTGCGACATTTAGTGATGAGGAGACACTGTGGTGTTTGCGCAGATCTTAGCTGTTTTGATCTGAGAAGCACCGGGGATGTTGCATAAGTGCAGAAATGTCTGTTTACTGTCGTTCTTATTACTTTCTATTAACAAGAATCTGTGGGCTGCCCGCACCAACCTCAACATTCCACAGCATGATTGTTGTCTTTTCCTCTTCGGCTTTTACCAATGCTAAGATAATGCACCTGCTTTAATGTTGCAACCACTTGAGGTAAGACAGAGATGGTCGACCGCTGAAGGATCATAATGAATTTCAGACAGAAAGCAGAAATGGAGACAAAAATGTGCAAGCACATAACAGTTAAAAAGTAAAATAATTTGTTTACAAAATGCCATTGAAAAGGGTGCACATTGTAATATGAATAACACTTCTGTCAATTGTAGAACAATAACTTTTACAGCTTTTAACAAAGCATTTCATCTTCACTCAAGGGGCAAAGCTTTTATGAAGAAAAAAATATTTATCTCTGGCCAATATTTATCTCTGATCTTATTGAATCGTAATCTTTCAGTAATTTAAAAGCCTTTTAAAGCCTTTCCTTCTGTCGGGAAGCTAACATTTGAGAACTTTCTGAACGAAAAGTTCATGAACTTTCCCTCAGCGTTGCAGCAGTGTGCCCGGTTAAAGTTGCATTTATGTTTTGTACAGCATGTCTCTGTAGTAAAAGTGTGAATGTGCTCGAGTGAGCGTGTGAGTATAAGGTTGCCTGCAATGTGTGTGTGTTTCTCATTAATAACCGTGCAGTCAGTGCTGACACTTGCTGATTGGAGAGCCTGTACAGGAGACGGCAACAAATTCACCCTGACAGCTCGGCTTCTAGTGCTTACAGAAAGCTGCCAAACTACTGTAATTGGAGAAGTGGGTGAACACATATGCAGACTCATCTCTCACTTTCACACACGCACAGGTATAAATTATAACACAAACTATACATTACTTATAAATATTTCATAACACATTACAACCCTACTTACATAGCAGTAGTTATATAACAGATGATTCTATCCAAAGTGACTTATAACCACACTTAGAACACCCATCTCCCACTACAATAACCTGGGTTGAGTGGTGTTCTCAATGGCATTTGGTGACAGCAGCTATCACTTTCTGGATCTGAACTTTAAATGTTGCTCTTTACCAGCTTCTGAGTGTGTTGTACCCTTTGTCTTTATAGTCAGTGTTGTTTTATTGTCACAAGCTTTTGCTGTGATCGCATATCCTTTATGTGGGCTTTTAAATCTAAGGGAAGATTGGATTATTGCTATATGGATAATGTTATGCCAATGAATAAAAGGCGAGATAAAACACTGACCGAGTTTTTGTCAGTCAGTTTACATCAGAGCTTTATAGAGCACATCGTCGCCTGTCAAACTCACAGAAAAATACAAAGTAAGCACTTTCATCCTTCAGTCTTTTACCACTAGACACATCTGCTGTGTTTGAATTGCTAATGTGCTCAGTCTTTTGAGCTGAGGCTCCATCACAATTACAGATTCTGTTGGAAGGGCTGCCAAGCTACACAGCTAGATTCCTTCAAGACACATGGGTTGCTTCTTTAATGCAATCCAAAAAAACATATATGATACACAAGATTCCTCAATCTTCCCAGAGAGGAGATAATAACACTGATGATCTGAAACCGAGATTAAGAGATACAGAGAAATCCCAGGAGCAATTCATAACAAGGAAGTACATTTCTGACTTCATGGGTTCATGTGATATTACACTCTTAAAAATAAACGTGCCTAAAAGATTCTTTACAGCCATGCCATGGAAGAAACCGAACCACCTCTTTCTTACCTTTTTATAATGTGAAGAACCTTTATTCGCCATAAAGAACCTTATGTGAAACAGAAAGGTTCATCGCATGTTAAAGGTCTTTATGGAAACATTTTTATAAAAAAAGATTCCTCTATGGCATCGTGAAGCATCTTTATTTTTAAGAGTGTACCAAGAAAATGCCAAGAATTTTCAGACAGGAGATCAGAAAGAACCAAAGTCTAATGATGCGTCCCAATCTGCATACTATCCGTCCTAAATAGATTTCGAAAGTAGAATAAGTACGACCCGAATCGTAGAATGTTCAAAAGAGCATTCAATATATTCCCGGATGGTCTACTACTTCCGGTAGAAATCAGAAGTGCAGAACTATACTTACAAAACTCTTATGGCTAATATGACCCACAACTCACTGCGAGTAGGCGGAGTATAGTGACGTTAGTATGTCCCAGATGTCCCAATCTACAGATTGTTTTGCTACACACAAATATGCATATACATTACTCATGGCCAATTGAGACGCCAATCTTGTCTTGTTTTTGCAAGAGTCACCCAAGGATGTAACAAAAAATTCATCACTTTGAAAAAGGTGACCAGATGTCCGTTTTGGTGCTGGAGCTGTCCCTGGAAATGTCACTGTTTTAACAGCATCTCCCAAACAACCAGAAATACACTGAAAAAGCCTGATCAACATATCCTGCGGCATACCAGAGTAACCATGTAGTGATCATTTACACCAGCAGACAGGACTGTAAGTTACACTAATTTGTAATTACATTTGTCGCGCCACTTAGCGATGAAGAATGTTAGACCAAACACGAGAAAGTCATCAAGTGATTATCAAATATCAAAAGACTAGAGTCAAAATTTTGGGGTTAAAGGTATTAAGGACTCTTTTTAATTCAAATTAATTCAAATTCAAACTTTTTGTATGTGTTATATAACCGGGTCCCCACCGGGTCCCCCACTAGTGATTCCCACACATGCGTTGGTGAAAGTACGAAAGAAACAAATGTTTTTTTATCTAAGCAATAGCAATTACACTGACAACAATTACATTCGCAGAAAGGACGTCTGTGCTCAAAACATGAGCCTAAAATGCATAATGTAGCTTAATGTAAAGGTCCCTTACCAAAAGCACAAACATAGAAAGTTATTTTTAAAGTTTTAATCACTTGATGTAATGACTGTTTGTAAAAACGAAAATATTAAATGCAATTAGATTTGTTTTTGAATTATTTGTCATATGTTTTCATATTTGTCATATTTTTCTAGTGTTATCGAATTTTGTGTTAAATTTAGGTAAACTTAATTAATTTTCGATCTGCAAACAGTATTATACTATTCTAATTAATTGTAATTAACTCATTTATATATACTCTATGTGCAACAAAAAGGGCAAACAACCTTAGTTTTGAGGGACAAATTGTGATGGATCTAAATGTTCTTTAAACATATTGATCATATACTATTTTAAATGGGCATGTTCTTTTCAATGTCTGTGGTGCTTGTGGGTGTGGGCACACCCTTCAGTTATTTTAGTTTCGTTTTATTTTGTCACAACCCTCCTTTTGAAATAAATAAATTGAATGGCATTCAAATAATACTATTTTGTTTCCTCCCTTCCAACTCCACAATCCTGATTGATCTTTTTCTTAACCTGATGTTGGCACTTGAAAAATGTAAATAAATATAAAAACAGCATCTAAAATTATTACTTACGACTGGCGTTGAATACAAGAAATTTTTATTCAATTTAAAAGAAATGTCGGTGGTGACAGATAAGGACAAAATAAAAACAAACACACATTCACATTTCTCTATCAGTGCCGCTTGTGTTATCCTCAAATGATTTCCACGGTCTGCTTGTCATCCATCGTAACAATGCTCACTAATGACACACCAGGCCACTGACATGGCTTATCAGTTTTACCGGCATACGTTACAGGCCTCGGCGTGTAATCAGGGACGTTTCCTTCTCTCCTTCATCAGATCAAGCAAGAGACATGGCTGTCAACAAAACTGGGAAGCAAGTAAAGACACAGACCCTCATCACTGCTAAACTAGCATGAAACTGCCTTCCGTCATGGATTAGCCAGACAACACTTTTCATTACCTGCCATTCAAAATGCTGAATTAAAGAAGGCAGGGGTCAAAATCGGTGTAGGCTGTTTGTGTGCATGCATGTGTGGAGTCTCAGAGATACCAGGAAAGACAGCCAGTTTATGAACAGAAAAAAATATAATAGAGTTATAGACCAAATTAATAGATTGTATGAATCAGAGTTCTTATCATGTGGTTATTTGTGCTTACAGAGAGGAATTAATTTGTGTCATTGTCTGAAGATGTTTACAAAAGCAGAATCACTGTCTGTTGTTGGTGTGATCTAACAGATCCCACATTACTGGACCGGCTACTTGGAACAAGAGAAATGTTCCAGATAGTCAATAGCATTTAAAGAACAAACCCAGAAATTATTGTTCACATTTGACACACCTTGCTTTTTATTTACGACTGCACCCATACTTTCGACTACTCCCTGCCAAATGTTTTAATTGTTTTATTATTTGTTTGTAATTCTGTTTATTGCTCTACAATGTTTTTGTGGTTTCTGTGTTGTGTCAGGCAGGTTATTGTTTTACATTTTTTAACTAAATCGCACACAACGCATGCCTCACATTATGAAGTGCACACACACTACAACTACACACTTTGATGTATTGTATTAAATGGAAATGTAGGCAGAAAATGAGCAATGAAAGATTTCTTGTCTTCACTTAATGAAGTTCTGTTTTTCTACCTGTCATTTCAACTCAGTTTTTATTCTCCTCATCTCTTATTTCATATCATACAATATATGCTTCTATATATAGAAGAAACAGGAAGTGTAGAAACAGGATAACCAGACCAAGACGAGAGGGCAGAAAATGTTTTAGTGGGTGTTGGGGGGGTCAGCTACTGTATATTCACAGCAGTTCACTTTCATAGAGCGTCAGCTGTCTAGGTTTCTTACAGTCTTTTCATGCTCTCAGACAGGTGATCTATTTGTAGTGCACTAGCTAGAGTCAGGGTATTTAAGATGACTTCTGTGTACTGCATACTGTGCACAAGGCATACAGGCTGAGTAGGTGGCACTCCCAAAAGCATCACTGAAGCCCAGTGGTGCATGTGTTGAATTCAGAGCTGCTTGATTCACTGTTGACCACAGAAATGTCAGCATTTACACGGGGGAATACCACTGTGTGTGGACTTTCATTAATAGCATTAAACTGCACATTTTAGCACATTATTAAGCTTAATATTTAAACTAATGTTTTTTCAAAAAGTATAAATATGAATGTTTGTACCTAAGACCGTAACACGCACAGACCCAGTTCACGCAGTTGGCCCATCTGCCATGTGATGCTTGGTCTCCTCTGCAATCATACCTCGCTGTGGCTTTGCCCAATCTGTCAGACCACAAGCAGAGTGGCAGCAAGCCAGATACCTCCAGCTTATTAACAAACTCAGCGAGCAGTAACCTTCCACATTTCGTTACCAAATGCTTACATCCTGCATTTCCCGCTAGTTTAAGGAACAATGTTCAGTAATTGTGTACTCTTACATTCACAAAATTTAAGATTGCATCCCAATTTTGCAATTATGTGTAGGTGTTATGGTATTTTGGTTAATTATTCGTATTTAAAGGGTATTTGTACCTTTACAACCAAGTGTGGTCTTGTCAGTGGATGTTGTGCTAAATATGGTGACTCAGCATGCTTTAAAGTGTGCCAAGATATGCAAATGGCTGGACTTTGCAGTATCATTGATACCCATAGTTAATAAGATCAGAGTCGTATTACGGTCACATACTGACAAACATGACCCAAAGTAGCTATAATGTTAAAGATGTATAGTATAGAGAGTGCAACAAAGTTATTTGAATAATAGCAAGATAAAGTATTTACAAAATTGTAGAGATTAAAAGAGGAGATAAAAACATGTATTTTCTGTTAAGGAACAAACCTTTTTATCATGGAATCGGCCCAATCTTTTTACTTGCTTGACTACAAAGGCAGTCTCTCCCCAAACTTGCCATTTGTTGAGCCATTGTTGTCATGTTGAACTGCTAAAAACAAACACTGCAATGTTTTGAAAACACCAGTGTTTACACTCTTTGGCAAGTCAACCTACGAATGGCTTTTTACAGTTGTCTTTGCACTGGGACAGTGGAAAATATTTTGACATAAATACAACAACTCACCAATAAATCCAACTGGAGTGTTCAGATGAGGCGAAACTGAGCTGGGGACATTTTTATCATCATGAGTTTACTATATTTACCATTCCACCAGAACCCATGAATTTATGGTTACCTTGAACATACTGCTTTATAAAAGCTATATTGTACATATTATAAAAAACTGAGTTATAACATAATAATGTTTGTTGTTTTTTATTGTTATTAATATTATTATATTCAGTTTAATTTTAAGACTCTATTTAGCAACATGTCGTTTTCTCATAGATTTATGTGCGATGGTTAGTATTTTTAAATATAAGAATCTCCTCACATTCTCATTGTGTGAACAGCTCGTCATGGCATGCTAAGACAGCGATTTACGACACAGCTATTTACGAAGCATTTGCTTTACAATACCATAAACAAGTCAGGCATAATCTTCAGCCCAGAAATGCGTCTTGTACCGTGACCGCTGTGTTTAGAGTATTTCTGTAAATGCTGCTGGGGGGCTCCCTGAGGTTTCAGAAATACACACACCAAGCAAGCCTTGGTTCCATTATCTTAAACCAAACCACAAAACACACTGGAACACAGACTGGGAAACATAAATATAGAGTTCTCCTCTTTTCTGATGTCAAGGCTGGCATTTTTTCATCCTGTTGGGTGTTTTTTCTCTGACAGCTCCTGGCACGATTCCCTTAACCCCAGGGCCTAACCACATTTTAACATTCTCATGTCAAACTTTCTTTCTCTCTCTCACTTCAACTGAAATGTTATGCATATTCTGGGCCAACCAACGGCCAGAGCCAAAAGAGATTTCTTTTGCGAAGAAATACTGACACGTAATGTCGTATTTATTATAGTGATTGTTATTACGCATGCACATTCCACCTCCTCTCCACAACAGTAGGGCAATGTATTTATTATCTGTGGATCATTAGTGGGTGATTAAGAAGAATGTGTTTAATCAGCCCGCGGTGCTCTAATTACATCAGAGCAGTGCATTGTGGGTCTGCTTACCAGTCGCATTTTGGTAATCACCTATGAAAGACAGAGTGAGCCTCGTGGACATGAATGTTGAACATCCTAATCTTGTTAGAAATCACAGAATAATAATACAATCTCAAATATTTATAGACAGCTACAGTACAACTGAAAACTACATTCCCACACAAACTTTATTTATATAGCGCTTTTGACTATTTTCATTGTTACAAAGCAGCTGTAAATGAAACTAATTGACTATCAGCAAAACATTAAAGTTATACAAGTTAAAAAAAGAAGGGAACACACACACAGAATAAAGACATGCACACAGGTTCATGCACATCCACATGCAGAAAACACTACTCCACACACAGAGCACAATGCACGCACCCACGCATCATTATCTCAGACATGCACACATTTAAGGTTAAAGAGAGAAACGCAGGTCAAATATTATACAGACTTTAAATTCCTACATGTATTAATAAATAAATTAATCAGAATGTTACATTTTTTAAGTTATATTAATAAATATGAAACTTTTTAATTCTAAAGGTGATGTCAGATGCCCCCGGTCAGGCAAACAGTGGAAAACAGTACGCAAACGGTGGCGAGGAATCCAAAAATAAACAGAAATAATGCTTTACTTAAGCACAGCAGAATTTTATACAAACCACATATCTGTAGACATTCATGCTGGTTATATTTGGTTCCAAAATGAGATATCTCGGTTTAAAAGAAAAAAATCTAAAATCATGTTTATTTTATTGTGCATTCCAATTAATATCAATCAAACTGCAGTTGGTTTGTTTTGATTTAAGCCATTATAACTACACAAATACAGCTAGCTACCTTACACAATAAAACAATAAAATCATGATAAAGAAACATGATTTTTTTTAAACTCTGAGTTACTGTATCTCATTTTGCTTTGAAGGCTTTGCTTCGACATTCTATGATTTACTACCTGAGGAAAAACAGGTTTGTAATTATCGTAATTGAGCTTTGAGAATGGTATAAACATTACCACACATATCATTAAAAGATGCCTGTGGTAAAAAGCTGCTTGTCTGGTGTAGCAAAGTTCAAGAAAGGAAAGAGGCGGGAACCGGAGAACATAAAACTAGACTTTTAAAATAAATAAACAACAAAACTAAAATAAAACACAATACATAAAGTCCAGGCCTGGTCCTCTCTCGCCCTTCGCTGTTGTCGCTCCTCTCTTATGCATGACAGATGCAAGACCGGTGCACGCGCAGCTGACGGTCATTAGCACTCACATCACCGGCCTCACGCAGTTCCCTCACAGCTCTCGTCCCGCCCTGCTCACCACATCTGGTATCAGGTTTGACTTGAGTTTGCTTTGAATTTGGTCACTCCAGTCTGTGTCAGTTGATAATATCACATTGAATAATGAAATTTTTTAAACAAGCTGTTCAGACAAATGCTTATGTACACATAAACACAGAAGTCTAATATTAGATGGCAGGCTGTTCCACCTCTTTGGTGCTACCACTGCAAAAGCCTGGTCACCCCTTCACTTGCACCTGGTCCTCGGGACACATAAAACCCCTTGTTCTGAAGTTCTTTAAGAACTAGGTGGCTTGTAGACCTGAAGAAGCTCAGATAGATGGGGCAGGGCTAGTCCATTTAGACATTTATAGACAAAAACTAAAAGTTTAAAATCTATTCTAGCTTGGATTGGTAACCAATTTAAAGAAGCCAGTACATGAGAAATGTGGTCGTACTTCCGGGTCCCCACCCACATCACCAACTCCAATTCGAAAGGAAAGATCTGAACCATGGATGTCTGTCACTTTCTCCAGGCGCAAAACTAGGATATCATGATCAATTGTATCAAAAGCTTCAGTGAGATCTAAAAGCATTAGAAAAACTGAGTGACCAGAATAATTTTATAAGAAGGTCCAAAAAACTCTGTAATTGATTCAGAACAATCTTCTCAAAAACCTTGGGTGCCAAAAAAAACTAAAAATG
Organism: Barbatula barbatula; assembly: GCF_947034865.1. NCBI lineage: Eukaryota > Metazoa > Chordata > Actinopteri > Cypriniformes > Nemacheilidae > Barbatula > Barbatula barbatula. The sequence goes on along the minus strand of NC_136766.1, from coordinate 18,677,365 downwards.
TGTGTGTCCTGAAGTGATATAAGCATCTGGAATACAGAGGAAATGGCAACTTTGAAATCGGTTGGAAAATCGACACAACAGACAATCTAAATTTGTCTTTTTTAGGAGAGGTTGGACCACAGCTTGTTTCAGGGGTAAGGGCACACTGCCAGTCACGATACTACTGTTAATAATAAATAAGACACTAGGGCCAATAGGATGAGAGAAATTGGTTCAAAATGTGTAAATAAAGCAGAGCACAGAGAAGGTGTTAACAACTCACGGTTATGGTTCAGAATCTCGTATCAAATTGCTGCGATTTTATTAATAAAAAAAATTCAAAACATTTTCACATAGCTGAAAGGACTCATTAAACCAATCACAAGGGGGATTATTACTGAATTTATAGTGCTAAATAAAATCCTGGGCTTGTGGTGATTTCGAAGAAGTACAGCAGAAAGAAATTTCTTTTTTTCAACTTTAACTGAATTTTGATCAACCGAAAGAGAGTCCTTAAAAATCTCTAATCTCTTTTTTGGTATTTTTAAACCATAGATTCAAATAATCTGTATGAAATGTGCATTGTGTTTGGAGGCCATTGTGTTTGAATGGTTAAAAATGGAAATCCTCAATATTTTGAAGTGGACATTCCCCCATTTCCAGCCCTGTAAATACTTAACGTAATTCATTTGTATTAAGAAGAATAACTTAATAACTCATCTTTACCTAATCTGGCACTCTCAGAGTTTTCAATGAGTGAAATTCATAAATCAATAAGTAACCTCAGATTGCAGCCAAAAGCACCTCATTCAGCCTCTCTCTTTCCTTTCATTAAACGGACAGGTGCTCGGGGCGGCCGTAACATTAGCCCTGCAACCCAATCAGCTGCTAAGCTATTACCATACCAGCCACTGTGAAGAAGACACATTTGCTAATTCCTTTGCATGTCATCCGAATGTCAGCTGATGTCACTGCTCGGCAGTCTCAGCATGTCGGAATGCCCTTCTCTCCCAGGAAACATTAAAGTGGCAGTCCGGAAGATTGGCTTCTTTGTCGCCATCTCAGTTTGTAATTGCTACTGCAAGTGACGTGCGGAGGTAGTTTCTTTACGGGAGTTGTTATTTGTCACTGCTCAACTGACCGGATGAGTCTGATGTTTTAAGTCGTATGTCACTTGTGTACAGGCCTTGTGACAGTGAACCAATCACTGTACATCTGTAGCACGTAATAAACATAACAGATAACAATGCAGTTATATAAAACGAAACAAATAAGAACATAAACAGACCCAAGTAGCCTAAAACTGCCGTTTTGGCCATTGTATTTCTCATCGAAACTCCCGTAACGTGAACCGGACGGAAGATTCTACACCACACAACTATATATACTGTACATAAACTATATGCAAAGCCTTACCATCTTGTCCGGGAAATAAGTCTGTAAATTTGAGTAAAATCACAGGCTTCGCTTATCACATGTGAGTGCGTCACATGAACTACAGATGTGTGGAGGTAATTTCTAAATCACACAAGATCCCCAGATAATACTAATCCCGTGCAAAAAGGGCTTAAATTACATTTATCAAAAAGAACTTAACAAAGAGAGAAAGAACAACCAATGAAACTGCGTACCCGTCTGTAACACTTAGAGTGCGCTATGGTTTTTGTGTTATCTATTGAAATATTCCGGTCGAGGCAGGATGGCTGCCTCCCTAGAGGGAGCGGGGCCACTGTCCCCCAGAGGCCACAGCTTGAGTACGTCCGCCCGAGGGGGAGGAGCAGGGGCGGAAGAGCCAAGGGGGGCCACCGCCTGCCAGAGGCCGGAGCCTGCATCCGTCCGCCCGAGGGGGAGGACCAGGGGACGGGTCCCGCTACTGTCTCCCTACTAGGGATGCACCGATACCACTTTTTAAGGATCGAGTACGGATACTTTTTCCCTGGTACTCGCCGATACCGATGCTATTTTTTTTTTGTTTGTGGCAATTTTCTAAGAACAACACAATGAGACTAATGAACATACCAGCATCTTTATGTTTAACAACTTCAACTCATATTATGAAAAAATAAATCAATCTTATGTGCTTATCAAAACTTTTAAAGCCAAAATTCACAGTGTCCAATAACCTCCAAAGGGCAAAACCAAGGACATAAGCATGCAGATTGGCATGCGTGGGTCGTCATCATTGATTTTGAAATCTTTCCACACTGCTAAGCGCGAATGAAGCGTTAAGAGAGAGTGATTTACATGTTAAGTCAATGCAAAGACGCGATAGACCTACTTGCGGTGCGATTCACGCGAATGAGGCGGCGAAAATTAGCGCCGCGTTAATCAACCAGGCGCCTGCTGTAGTAGTGATGTGATTATGACATAGCGAGCAGAGGCAGAAATCTGAAACAACGATGAAGGACTGCGCCTCTGAAGGATCTGATGGACCCAGACACGGCGCCGAACGAGTCTACGTCTATCTTCAGCCTTCCATAAAACATAATGCGCAGCTACCTGCTCAACAAAATCCATGTCCGCCATTTCGCAACAAGACTGGAGCCGCCTGTCAGAAGCCCCTCCCATGACGCGAATTTCACGAATAGTGTGATTTAGGTGTGAACACTCTATGACATTGTGTCTGCTACGGCAGGTGTCTCTGTGTGCACTGGAACGTTCTGTCAATTACGTCACGTGAGGTATCGGTCTTTGGTATCGGGGAATTTTTACGAGTACGAGTACATGAGCTTGATATCGGGCCCGGTGCATCCCTACTCCCTACCAGAGGAGCTAGCCCAGACAGCAAGCCAACTTTGAATAAACATTGTTTTTCCATCTGAATCATCATTATGGTTGATGTTGAAATTTCAATGCAAAATAAATGTTGAATCACCATTAGGCCTACCATATTGATGAAAACCTGACGTTATTAATGTTGATGCCAACAATATTGGAACAACATTGATCTATAGTTATCTGTATGATTGATTAAGCATTGATATTTGGTTTACCGGGCGATCGGTGAATGTGTGGAAAAGTCATTGATTTAAACGACGCTGTTGTCAAAGAGTCATCAACATATAGTTGACCGGGAAATATGATTGAAAATCCATCTATTTTTGGTTGACCGGGAGATCAACAACAACGTAGGCCTACTGCACCGGACACAGCTCATTTCTGGACCTTGGCACAAGCGTACAAGTAAGCTTGCTTAATGTTCGATATGAATTAATTGTACCAAATCAAAAACATGATGGTTAATGAAGTAACCGACGCAGTGCTGCAGTCACTGAAATAGATTTTTGTTTTACCAATGTGTCAAAATCTGCCAAAAGTACTTGATCTCTTCTAGGTTACAAAGTTAGCAAAACCTCATTAGTCCAGTCTTTTTTTGTGACAGCTAGCTCAAAATACATGTCCGTACCCATTACTAGTGTCGTGAAATCTATATTAACACAGCACCGCTATTTCTTCTCACCGCCGGAGAGCACCGGCGGAACCAACACTAGCTAGTGCGCGCTACCCACAGCAGTGACCGCGGTGGGCCAGAATTACACAAAAGACATTTTAATCCTCGAGCAGGGCTGCGATGTTTTACACAACTCCATGTGTTTGTTTTCAGAAATGATAACAGTCGTTTTATACTAGTGCTTATGCTATATCACGATTTTTGATAATCTTCTGCACCTTTCCTGAGCGCGGGGAAGCACGCGCACAGCGCCTGACAACCAGGCCTGGCGTCAAGGGGGAGCATAATGCTGCGTTCCAGGCAACCTGTAACCCGTGTTTTTCCAACCTTATACCCGTGAAAGTGCACTGGAACGGCAGTCAAATCCGTGACTTCCCACCCGTGAACACGTACTATTGATGTACTCCCAGTTACGAGTTGTAAAAACACGAGTTACAGGTTGCCTGGAACGCTGCATTAGCCCCACATACTTCATTTAGAAACAATTAAAATGCCTTGTTAAATTTTAAAGACATAGCCTTATTATTAGCCTGTTTTTGCAGTGAGATTTATGCATATTCCTCCATGCACCCAGTGTGTGTAGCGTGTGTGTATTTGACTTTATGTGTAGGCTACTGTGTTCTTGCCATGTTCTGCTCCCAATCCTTGACGACAGCTTGATTGAACAAATCATTGACTAAATCATAGCATACTTTTACTTGTATTCTAGATGCCTTGACTCAACGTCTTACAACGGCAAACACCTATGACTTCGCTCAAGCAGTACAGAAGTGGCTGCGCTACGCCCCAGACCGAGCTGGAGGAGCTGGAAGACAGACGCAGCAGGAGTTTTAGCACGTTAAAAAAAGAAATAAGAAATAATACAATAAAAATTATTGTTATTAATATTATATTAAAATTACAGACCTTCAGATTAAACCTGTGGTATATTAAAACACCATTGAAGTTTTGTTGATATGCTGGGATTTCAACATTGTTTCAATATCCATTGTAATCGAAATACCATTGAAATTCTGTTGATCTCTAGGTATGATTTAAACGTTGTTTCATTTAAATTTAGAGAGCAACATGATGAAGAATCAACATCAGAGTTCGACGTTGATTCAATGAATTTATCATTGACAGCGGGATGTTGATTTAACATAGTTTCAATTACTATTTCCTATCTGGGAGGGGTCGCGAGGTCTAGCACTCAGGGCCACCGCAAGGCATTGCGAAGGAGAGTACCCAGGCTGGTTGAGGACGGAGGGGGGGGGAGCAAGCACAGTCTCGGGGTACCGAGGGTCGATGGGGGTATGTAGTGAGGTAGGCGGGACGAGAGCTGGGATTCTAGGCCGGTGCGTGAGTGATTACGAGCGTCAGCTGTCTCGTATCACGGAAGAGATTGGGAGCATAAGAGGATGAGCGACGAGACCGTCAGTGAGAGAGGACCAGGCCTGGACTTTATGTTGTGGTTTGTGTGTGTCTATTTATGTTTTTATTTATTAATTAAAAGTTGTTTTCTGTTCGCCGGTTCCCACCTCCTTCCATTTATTGAACTGTGTTACAGGCACATAGACGAACGACACCAAATAAGGATATCCGGAAAAGTCGACGCAAAATGGGAAAATTACAAACCATTATTACAAGCTTTTGTGGTGAATCCAGCAAGGGTAGTGAGACATTTTTAAACACCGTTCTTACATGTACTTGCTCAATAATTGGTTTTAGTAAATTTTTACTCAAAATAACTTTACTCAAAAGACCTTGCAGTCACTCAAAATAACTGCAAGGTGCTGCTTGCACCTTGCAGTGAGATCAGGCGCTGCATGTTTCCACTATCCATTTCCTACATGTTAACAGGCCTCGGTCTTGTTTTAGAGAGCTTTTAAAGCACACAACATGATGCACAACAGAGTGACATTGCGGTTAATGTGTGATTAAAATAGATGGTATTGAAGCAACTCATAGTTTCTTATAAAAAAAGCGTTTACAACATGCATTTTTAGAAATTCAAATTAAAGTGTTTGACGTTACTTTCTTACATATGTATGTGTGTGCGTGTGTGCGTGCGTGTGTGTGTGTTCTTTTTCCTTCAGTAGTACTGTGTCATAGCGGGGGGCTGCAGATTCTGGCAGTGTGTATTTCTTTCCAGACAGCTGTAGCGGTGTAATTAAGATCTCTCTGGATGTGACAGCATGAACCAGAGACATAAAACTCTCTCTCACACACATACGCACGCACACATACACCACACACCCTCCCTCCAAAATCAGCAGTTTTTTCCCTTTGCTCACATAGGCCATTCTTTGTATGTGCGAGAGAGAGAATGAGATCAGTGGAGGGTGGATTGGAGGGAGGGAGGGCTGACAGGTGTATTTATAGCATGCCAACGCATTAAATTGATAGATGTCACCTTGCTGCTGTAGTCCTGAGGGCACCGCACAAACCTCCTGCACACTAACAAGCTGCAAAGTGTGAGAGAGGAAAATAAAGACTGTAAGATAGATAAAGAGACAGAGACGAAAGAAAGAAAAAAACACGAAGCGCTGCCGGCAGTTAAATGAACAAACAGTGAGAAGAGGAGAAAACGAGAGGGGTTCTCAGTTTCACCTGCCTGACTGCTTGTGCTTCGCACTAATTAAAACACATTCGCAGCTCCCAGAGCTCCTTTGTTTCCAGAAATAACGTCACTTTAACAACCAGACGATCAGCCACCCATTGATGTGTCCTGCCTGTGCCGCAGGGCTGTGAGGGTTGGCTACTGCCTGAGAAAGTGTGGAGGTCATCGCCGCTTGCATGTTTGGTGTGAGTGCTCTCTCGTGTCACATCCCTCCACAGTATTACAGAACACATTATCCCGTAAACACATTAGAGAATTTCTGTGTGCGTGTTGAGCCTGTGGTGTTGGAGCTGCTGAAATAAAAGGCTGTTAGAATGATTGTGTTGACATTGCTTTAATTCAGCGTGACACCTGACCGGAGTCTCCTGAGGCCAGCATGGTCCAGTCAGGGTATTGGGTGTCAGTGCCGATGAGCTCTCTCAAAATACACTTAGGCTAAATTAGAGGGTTGGGAGCGGGGGTGATGTCCTAAGCCCGGCTGTATATGTCAAACCCTGAACTGTCATTTCTACACCTAGAACCCTCACTAGTTTACACTTATACATATCCATAGCAGCCAGGAATATGTGTCCTGAATGTTAGATCAGCGAGTAAGTAGTGTCATTGATAAGTTATTATCTTCAATAGCACTACACTACAATTGGATGTTCGGTTGTTTTTTCTTTGATGTTAACGTGTTGCCATGTTTGTTCATAGCTATGATGTTCAAGTCTATCTGTGTCTCTGTGTGTGTTAGTGGGTCTGATTTTGCCTTCATTTCGGCCACATAGTAAAACCTGAAAAGACAGCCCATAGAAAGAAAATAGCGGATATACGCTTACTAAATAGTGTTCTAAAGAAACTCTAAAATGTAACGTACCATAGCGGGATAGGTTTAGTTATCATGACCCCGGTATTGAAACAATAGACATCAAAGGAAAGTCCCTGACGTGATAAGAAGTGTGTGTACACAAGGTTAGCTATTTTTATGAGTTCCCTTATTAAAATAGTGATATCACAACAACCAACTTTTTATTGTGTGTGAGAGAGAGACGGAGATGGAACAGTATGTCCCTAGATGGCATAGCACCACTGTCCTTATATCCACTGGGAGGTGGGGGAAGGAAAGAGAGAGAGAGAGAGAGAGAGAGAGAGAGGGGGGGGGGTTATAGGGAAGGGGCAGACAGAGAGGATACACTATCTCTATGCTGACATGTGTCACCAGCCTCAGCTGCTTCTGGTCCTCTGCTGTCAGGGACTGAGAGAGAGAGAGAGAGAGAGAGAGACATAGAAACACAGAGATAGGAGATCGGAGAGACATAACAAATACTACAACTGGGCAAATTTCCCATTTCATGAACATGCGTTTGTCCGACCAATACCTTTTCCACTAATCACCCTCTGTTCCGTTATTCTTCCTCTGTCCTTCAATGCCACCCAGCATGCCTGTCGTCTCCCCCAGTCCCAACAGAGTCCACAACACCCAGTGTCACAAAACTGCTGCTTCTGCACTCCAATCACATGTCAGATGGACAAGTGCTACACAAGCACACACTGAGACACCATTGACACAATGACATATATTATACAAACTGCATATTAAGTAACCATCACCTTAAATCTAACCATAACAAAAAATAATTTGGCATTTTTTCATTTTTAAATAAGGATTTGTTTAATTTGTTTAATAATCAGTATGAATTATTATGAATCATTGGTGCATACACACACACTCTGTCTCACTCTATGAAATATGCATTAACTAGTCCTACTTATCTGATCGGAGATCTGTTTGATTCTTGAGAATACCTTAATAGATGGAATAGAATAGCGTTATAATATTTAATACTTATTTTAATGGATACCTGATATGGTTCATTTGGCATTAGATCAAGCTCGTTGCTTAAATTGCTGGGGAATTGGAAAATAGGTATGAATGGGACCTCTCCCTCCTGGGCCATACCTACACCATAGTTTAGTACATAGGACATTAGTCACAGGGCCCATGCTGCTCCGCTGATGACGGCCCAGGTTAAGATTCATGATTAAAGGTAACCATACTCCAATGAAGTGACGAATGCAAGGACTTTGTATTAAACAAACAAGTAAATAAGGTTGGAGCGTCTCTTGTGTAATGAAGTGTCACACAGCTCCTTTTAGCTCAGCAGTGTTATTCTTTCTGGACAATGAGCACCTTACCATGAAATTGGAGAAATGCTAATGTCCTGTTAATAATGCCCCCCTATAAATACCCCACCAGAATGTTCTCCTCGTCGCAACCCTCTCTTTAACAAGCACACAAACAGTCATAAGCAAACATAGAACACAGTCCTGGCCGGTATCCTGAGCTCAGTGTGTAACTGGTCTTGGAGAGTGTGTCCTTCCTCTCTCCATCAGAATGGCCAGTAGCATGCCGGGACTTGGCCAGTGGCAATCATAGTTCCCAGAAATGTGCTTACGTCGTGGCCCCTCACGAAAAAGCATCTGGCATGGACACACGCACACAGACACGTTCACACTGAGGGTCATGTTTGTCTCGGGTGTGAAAATAAGATCCTCTGCCTTTGTAAATGCCTTTTAGCAGCAGGACAGCTTAAAGCTTTCCAACTATGCCAGGACCTCTCAGCCTAAACCCCCTCATTAGCAACAGGGGATCTCATATTTGCAACCCAGTTTAACACCTGCTAGATTTACACTTAGTAGGCTGCCACCTCGCCAGTTCCTAGCTGGGTCACCTCTTAAGACCTCTTTGTTTTCAATTTGCGTGTGGTTTTATGTATGGTAAACTGTCCACTAGGGGTGTAACAATACATCGATATGGATAAAATTTTGACCGATACGATGCCACATGTAAAATATCAATAGCCTTATTTTGACACTTTCCACCTGTGGACTTTTCCACATCCCTTAATACCCAACCATATTTGAATGATAAAAAACAAGTAAATTAAATAAGTTATAATAAAAAAAAAGAGCTGTACTCTCTGCTTTCAATTGTTGGGGATGTGTCCTGTCAGCTCTAAAACCACCACCGCTCACCTCTATTTGAGTCCCCAGCGTATGTAAAGAGTTTTACGGGAGAATCTGAATTCAAACACGTGAACCACTGATGCTAAAGTGCTCTAGTGTTGGGGAGAAGCCATGCATGCTCAGTGGCTCCAGTGCATCATGGAGACATGGTTTCAAAAATCCACTTGAGTGGTCTAACTCAACAATTTTGTAGTACATAGTTCATAGTCTTTATAAAGTGTTAAGGAACACATTTCTAACATTTATAATGTGTTTAGAAGCAATTCTTGGAATGACTTTGAAAGGAGAAACTCTTGTTATTTCTGCAGTGTACTTTCTCTAGTAATTTCTGTCAGGAGGTCATATTGTATAATACTGTAGTCATGTGTCTGTGCAGGACGTGCAGTAGGGAATGTACAGTCTTGTTTTATCAATGAGTCAACAAATTACGTTCAGCAAAGAATTTATTATTCCTTTCTCAGTCTATTGAGATAAGCTTAAGCTGATATGATAAGCACAGTAGACTATCCACTAAAACGTATCCACCTTTTTCATGACGTCTCCGTTTTGTTACTATGGTAGAGGACATTTCTGTTAATGGTTGAAAATAAAGTTTCTCAAATAATTTTTTGCTGTTAAAGGCTGTCACAACAGCCACAGAAAGCTCAGAAAACATTACGAACGAGTGTTACCACGTGACACAACAAGAGCGTAAAGTAAATAACATTAAAAGACAGCTCGGTCTTAGCTCTGACTACTGCATACTGCCCCTCTCAAAAACACAACAACATATTGTTTACTTCGTTATTTACGTTATTGTTATTGCATAGTACATCACTATTGAAGCATACATCCAGGACTAAGTGACATTATAATAATTTATTAATTATTTAGTTTAATATTATAGTAGCGCTGTATTCAAACAAACATATTCACATTGGATGAAAGGAAATAAACACTTTTTAAAAGTATTTTGTATGTAATGTATGTATTTAAGTTTATGTTTGGCCAAGTCAGCATTGTAGCTCTACACACAGACACGTTCAACAACAGCAGCTGTATCGCTACATGACATACCAGAACCAGTCACACTGAAGCCTCCAGATGTCTAATAAACTGCGTTATTTTATAAAAGATCCGATGCAATGTGATCAGGTTTATTTTATATCTGATGTGGGTATCAAAATCTTTCCGTTAGATTGTGACTCCCCTGTTAAGAACACTGCACTCAGCAGCTCCGCTTTATATATAAAGCTCTTGGCTGTCTACAAACATAAGGCGATATATCAAATGTGCCTGCTGGCTGGAGTTTAATATCATCATCCCAGTAGATGTCACTGTCCAACTTCTTATGGTGAGAAACAACTTATATTTTTACGGTCTAGGTTAAAAACTCATGCCTCTGCAGAACCTGTGAAATAATTTAGACACTGCTCTTTGACATTATGCTGTTTTAAATGACATACAAGTATTATAACGTCCGTTTAAAAGCTTTCAAGCCAACTTTGTAACTAATGGGATCAAGCTGCGAACCGGAAGTCTTAAGCATCCGCCCTACACACATATGCAAGGCGTAATGGGTTATTTAGCCCATCGTGAAAAAGGTGGATAGTTAAAGAGTTTTCTTAATCTGTGTTTTGTTGTAACGTATCTAAATACAATTTTGTTTAAATTGAATTACATTTCAATTAAAGCTACATTACAGAACTACAGAACTTTGATCTCTCTCTATTAACATCTGTGTTTTAAATTTAAATTGCTGAAGTTGTCAGTGGCTTTCCCAGTGCTGTTCTGCACAGATGAATTTGTGAACCGTTTACTGACAGTTGTATTGTGTTTAAAAAACTACACGTGACCCTTCGAGATTCACCGATCACACTTTTAGTTTTATTGTAGTGCAACTTCAAGTGAACCTTAAAAAGTTCAATGGTGTGCCATTCTGTGGTTTGAAAACAGATAGAACACTGTACACGTTTAAGATGAATAATGAGAGTGTTTCAACACAGGAATTATAAGAGATTTAAAAAAGGTGTTGAAAATAAGAGGAAGCATGATTCACACACACACACACACACACACCAGAGCTTGGCAAGAGACTCAGCCTTTAGAGACTGTCCTTCCTCCTGCATCTCTTTATCCCTATGGCAGGATGCTTTCAGACACAACGGGAGGGGGGGTGTTGGGGTTAAGGAGGAGGTCTGCTGACAGCACAGATACACACTGATGTACAAACGCATGCACGCACATACACACAATAATCCTCTGTCAGAGCAAAACAATGCTCCAGTGAGTGGCTTGGCCCGGGCTGCCTGGCATCCTCTCTTTCTCTCGCATCCTCAGTTCCTGGGCTGATCCGTGCCAGCTCTCCTGATTATTCATGCCAAATGCAGAAAGAGAAAGAGAAAGCGAGAGAGGCTATGTGGAGGAGATTGAAAGTGTCTTCAGTTATTCAGGTAAACAGAGAGAACAGTCAACCAGGGCAGGACGTGAAAACATTCCATCGGAAAGCTGCATAGTCATTTATGAAACAGACGACAGAGAAAACTAAAGGTATTAAATTATGATTATTATATGCAGAGGACTCTGTGTGATTCCATTAAATATTTTGAACGGTCTGATTGACAGACAAATTATATGGCACTCAAACATGTGTTTTTGACAGACAAATTATATGGCACTCAAACATGTGTTTTTGAAAAGTTAAAATGCTCACACTAGCTCCATGGCTTGAGGTAGAAAATCCGGAATCCTATAAAAGCCCTGGAGGTTTAATACTTCTATCTTTTATTTCTCTCTGTCTGTCTCCTCTTATTGCTCCGCTACCCCAGGCCAAAATGCTCATTTGTGATTACATAAGTCATCATCTAGCAATCATTTTTCCTAAATTAATTCCAGGCTATCTGCAGATCACTGTCCCCTCATGCTTTGCTCTGCCCATCTCTCTCTGTCTCTCCTCCTCATCTAGAGAGCTGCAGACATGTAATATGAAAGGGAGAGAGAACAATGAACTTGGAATGAAAAAAACAGATGCTGTGGCCCCACAATAATAAAATATTTATTTGACCTTTCAAATCAGAAAAGAGGTTCTGAAGGATATGCATTTAAGACGTGTGAGTGAGCATGAGTGAGGAGGAGAAGAGAGAAAATCACAGATTTGGAGAGACAGCCACTTAGAGGCCAATCAGATTACAGCTGTTATTTGTTTTAAAATGGTGTAGTTTGTGTATTGTCTGTTTTCAATGACTGCCTGATGTCCCCTCAGAATTCATCACAGCTATTACAAATCTATTAGATTTGTCATTGCTGTTTCATCTCAAACTTTAGCTTCATTTCTGCCAGCAAATCATTGGAACAGCATTATTGCAAAGTATTAAAATCTGTATCTGGTTTATCTTGAATTGAAAAGCTTGCTCAAGGCTGTAATAAATGAATAATGTTTTTCAAGGCATCACTGCGGTATAGTTTAATCGATCACATCTGTAAATTGGTCATTATTAACATAACATCTATCGATTATGTGACAAAGGAATGTTCTCACCCGGGGCCGTGGCTTGATTTAATAAGCAAAAAGCTTTATGGCCCTCAGCCTGACAGGTCTAAACAACGACCCCCCCAGAACCACACCACCTCTTAACAAGTAATAAAATAAATAACTAATAAACAAATAACTAATTAATAATTGGGCATCAATGACTGGTTATCCCCAGCCCCACTTTAACCATCTTAAGAATATGTCCTTCAATCATTAAAAAGTGATATGTCAAATCAAGTCAGTTTAATTTATATAGCGATTTTAAAGGTCCGGTTGAACGCACAGTTTCTGCCAATCTCATATAAATTTTGAGCACCTATAGAGTAGTATTGCATATTCGTATCTTCAAAATTTTTTTTAATTGATCGGGCAAATTCTTTCGCCTTGCCATGGTGGTGCTTTTCCGGGAGAATTGCCCAATAAGGGACTAAGAAAAGTTATGTAATGGTTTTTCATGTTCGAAAAAACTTTCAGAAACCTATACGAACCTCGGGGAAGTGTATTGATTACAGAGAACATACAATGTTATATGCAAAACTTGTTTTTTAACAAGTTGACCATGTTAAGCATAAGAAGCCAGCACGTGTAACATTGTAAAGAAGTCAGAATGCATGAAACAGCGTTAAATCACCACTTTAACAATTTTCATTGTTGCAAAGCAACTTTACATTATAATACAAATATTTATGGTAATAGCTGGATCAATAAAATAAAATAAAGACTGTTTACGGTATTAAAATGTGTGGAATTATTGCTAGATTTTCTTTATGCAATGTGCACTGATGACATTTAACTGAAATAAATAAAATTTTGGATTGAAGAATATTATTATCACTCCTGGAAACTTAAAACTTACAATATACCAAAACAATTTGCAATGATACCATAACATGCAAATAGAATGTATATGTTAAAGTTAACTGCACAAGTAAAAAATATAAACCCCAAGAAGCAAAATCAGAGAGTAAGCCAGCGGTAAGGAATTTATAGAACTCCACTATAAATGTATATATTAGTGTGGAGAGAAAACCTTGGGAGGGACCACACTCAACCAGGAGGGCCAGTTCTCCTCTGGCATATTAATGTGACACTGCTGCAACAACACAGAAAACGAATAGTGTAGGCGGTGAAATTCTTTTGAAAAGTGAAAAGATAACTTGTGAGAATAGACGAAAATAAATGTGGAAGTAATCGATATTTCTAGCATAACTTCATTGACTAGTGGCAAGTGTTGAGAACTTTTTCAACAAATCTATTCACGGTAATAAACATTTTAGCTACACGCAGAAATGCTAAGCCATGTTCTCACAACACCTGAGCAGGCCGACCCCCACATAATCACATTTGTGACACGCAGCCTACTTCATACCCTGCTGAGCAGATTTTCCGCTGCCTATAATCAGCAGAAGCACAAATGAATGACCCTGCAGCCCTTTATTAGTACCCATTAGCTATGCTCACTGCATCATTAGTGCTCAACAGCCATTCATGTCACAGGTGTGACACATCAATTATTGTTGATGACAACGAGAGAGAATCCACATAATTCAACTCGATGTTGTAGTAAATGTCAGCCGGTGTCAGTGTGTGTTTGTTTCCCCCTCTGCTGATCAAGATGCCCTACAGTAGCAATCTGTCATGTCTGCCCTTTATTACTGTGTGTGTATGTGTGTGTTTTATACTTGCATAACTGTCTTCATGTGATAATTCACACACTGTCTGTTTCTAAAATCTGTACTCTCACACATTTTTGTACTATTGTTTTGTAACTCCTCACAGATTTACTAACACACACACTCACACAGACATTGTAAATATTAAAAGCAGGGTGGACAGTGGAGGGTTGTGTCTCTTCAGGGAAGGTGACAGAATGTTTGAGCGTATGTGAGACCTGCCTCAGTCTGACACTTGATCTAAATGCCCCTGAGACACAGGCTCATATATACATGCTCAAAGAGGAATGACTGCAATAGATATCAGGTGGTTATAGAGCAGAGGCTTCATGTGCAATGCCAAACTCAGAATTATGACGCATAAAGCATGCCTATTAAATGTCCATCTGATATCATAACAAAAAGAACGAGCAACAAATACTGAATAGGTGGATATAAATATAATTTTAGTGTAATGACTAATGAGTGATTACAGAAAGCACTGCATAAATACAATATCACCATGAATTATATGATATGATATATATGATATCTGATTCTTAAAGATGGGGTAAAATTCTATGTCTTGCATTCTAACTTCTTTACACTGTTTAACGTGCTGGCTTTTCAAGCTTTACATGGTCAACTTGTAAAAAACGAGTTGGACGTATGACGTAGTATTTCTGTGCTTGATACACTCTCCCAGCACTCCAACTTGTTTCGGAAAGTTTTTTTATAAGTTTCGTAACAGGGATCCTATTCCTTTTATTGGGCAATTCTCCCAGAAAAGCATGCCCACAGCAAGGCGAAAGAAAGAGACTGTCCGCGCACCAACTGACGAGCGATAGAAAGACCTGCTGATCAAGATTTGCTGTGCTGCATCAAGATTGGCAGTGCTGTGGGCCTGCAGCTCGTTACTCTTGCGACAGTGAGAGAAGTAAAGGTGTTTGTTTGTTCACGGCATTTCAGTGATAGATGTTATATAAACGGCGGATATAACGCTGGACTTGCAGATCGTTTGAAACTGGTACGTTCCCAGTGCTAAGATGCCGGACATGTAAGTGACACAAAGTCATATGTCTGTGTTTTGTTGGCAATCGGCACAAATGTGCATAATGTAAACAACACCAAGGGTTAATGTGATGAGGCATCCCCCTGCCTGCTTCCAGCAGCTCGACTTTTTCCGGAAATAATCGTACAGCTATATTTCTCTTTTATAAATTTAATCAAACTAAATACTCTTTCAAAGATACGACGTATGCAAAATTATTGAATAGGTACTCAAGATTAATATGAGATTGGCAGTTACCCGATCTTTAAAATTGAAGACTTTTTAGCATTGCTTTTAGAGTATCCAGCAGAGGGCAATCACTTTAATCTCACAGCAATCTGGTTTGTTGCACATGTCATTGACATTTTTTATTATTATATACTAATATATAATTATGTATAATATATAATTATATATAACTCCTTCATACTGTTGATGTTATCGAAGTATAAAATTTGGCCAATTTATGAGTGTTTAAGACTATTGAGGACCACCTAAAATGGCACGTCGGCAAACACACTCCCTACCCCTTTTAAATTTACACCTCAAAAACTATTTTGCATATTTAGATTGTTAAGCTATTTTCCTTGTTGAGACTGTTGACTGGTATCTAGAATGTAGGTGATTTCAGGTTGTACTATCCATGAGGGGACATTTGGCTCCTACAATGTAGACAAAACCTGACCTGCGCACTGTGTTTCTTTCTCTCTGGAACAGTCCCTTGGGGACAGCAGACAGATTTGACCTTTCGTGCCCTTACGTCTGTTATTACGGCAGTGATGACCTCACAGATGTCACTCAGTCTGTCGCTCGGGCCAACCTGCCGAAAGGAGGTCACAACCAGTGCTGACCCTGTCACTATCACTTTGCACACAAAGCCTCACGCACACGCTCACACAAACTCTCTTTTCACGACGTGGTGTGTATAGTAACAATGTGTGTTGATAGTGTGTACCCAGTGCTTTTTGGACTTTTTTATGAAGTGGTGTATGTGTGTGTGCAAGCATCAGTGAACAGTCAATTTTTTTTCATTTCTACAGGCATAGCTGCTTTGATTGCCATCTCGCTGCCAATGTGTGAAAACTGCTAATGAGAGCGAGGGAGAGAGAGAAGGAGAGAAAGAAAAGGTGGCAGAACATAAACGGTTTACTGTTGCCAGACACCCACACATCACCCAGCCATGCTCTGTCTTTCTCTTTGTTTGTCTCTTGTCTTTCTTACACTTTGCATTTTGCAATTATGTGTTGGAGGGGAGAAAAAGAGCGGAGAGACCAAGTAAAGCGGCAGAAAGGAAACGGGCAAAAAGTTGCAGGAAAAATAAATAGACAAATCAGTATTTAAAAACAAGAAACAGAAGGGCAGCATGCTTTTATTAATTATATACTGTTTAACTCATTCTTTAATAAGAGGTATAGATGCTCTGGCTACATTTAATAATGTATTATGCAGATAAAAAGAGCAATTATGATATGTCATTCTAATCATAGACATACATTAGGAAATACAGAAATGTATGTGTCTATGTCCAATTATATCTGGCTGCTACTGCCTTTAATTTGCAATGCTTGACCAGCCATGATAGCCGGACCACAATCATGCCTACAATGCATTTAAAAACCCACCCACACACTCATATACAGTGACAAGTTAAATGACTAAATGTTTGATGAATGGCTAAACGAGTTAAAGCTGAGGCATGTAATTAACTGCAAAATTAATTACATAGATTTTTTTCCACATGTTAACCGAAACAACCAATCACAGTCGGTCAGCCAAACAGATTATCCCACCTCAAACTCAGACCAACAAATCAAGCAAATCAATGTTTTGATAGTATCACAGAGCCCAAGATTAACTTGCAAATGGCTTACATATTAGTTGTCCCTAAATAATAAGCTGGGGTTGAACATTATTAAAATATCAAGTAAATCACCTGAGAATTACCAAAAAACGAATACTATTTTATTCAGCTGGACCTGAATAAACCAGAAACTCCTATATTTACCACTTTTCTCCCTGTACTAGCTCATTCTCTCTCTTTCACCGGCTCAGTCCAGCTCTGCTTTAACCCTACGGGTCACGTCTTTACAGAGCAGCCTGTAATGATGTTTAATATTAGGCTATTTGCTCCCCCATCAGTCCTCTATGATTTCTCTGATCCATTAGCTTTGGTTTTCAGGGCTCCTGCAGCTAAACACATTTTCTCCTCTCTCACTCTGGATCCCACACGAGAATTCGTCTCTGTGCCCTGGAGCTAATGTATTTAATTCAATCACAGCAATCCATACCAGGACCTTGTTCCTTTCAGCCTCTCTGGAGGGAGAGAAAGAGATGAAGGGAAGGACAGAAAGAGAGAAAGAGGTGAACGGGCAAATAAACAACCTGAACCCCCCTCCTACGTGCATGCACGCATACACATACACACACACACACACACACACACACACACACACAGACACACTCCCCTCCGATCTTTGGGGGAAGGTCTGTCGAGCCTTGATAAGAACAACCGTGCAACCACCTACTCGCCAGGGCAACACAAACACACACACGCTCAATCACACTCTCAGGCAGCCAGTAGTGACAAGTGTACGAAAGCCTAATCTGTAAACCAATGAAATGTCAGATGGGAAAGTAGCAGGGAAAGAGATGGAGCAAGTATAACAAGGCGTAGAGAAAGAGAGAGCAGCAGTCATGTTGGCTGTCCTTCCTCTGTCAGCCGGAGGGGAACTGCAGCAGCAGCTGTAAAAGTTTCACAACACATCTGTGTCTGCTTCCTCTTTTTTGTGCCTCATTTTTTCAAGGCCGCTTTGCCGATGTCTAGAGAAGGAGGGGGAACAATCCCCTCCACCAAACTGCCACCACATAACCCATACCCCCCCTGTCTCCCTCCACTCTCGACTCTTGTTTTTGCTGCTCTAGTACTCATCAGACTCAGTCACTTGTGCAATGTGTTTTTATGAATTAATAAACGGCACTTTAGAGGCCCGAGGCAAAAGGGGGGTGTAGGAGGGGAGCAGGCAGTCGTTGTCAGCTTAATGAGCACCATGGGGACATTTTTCTCTCCCTAACACACACACACACAATACTCTACATCACTGTCACCAGCATGCAGAGCCTGGCCGCAGAGCGCCAGATGACTATCATTACCCAGATAAATACATCTGCCCTCAGCTATGCCCCCTCTCACTAACACACCCCTCTCCATCCATCTCTCGCTCTCTTTCTCCCCAACATTCCTATCTGTCGCCTCTCAATCACACCATCTTACCGTACCCCTCTCTCTCTCCGTCCGCCACACCTCTTCACTCTATCCTTCTCTATGTGACTTTGGCTCGGGTGTCCCCAAAGGCCATCTCTTTAAAACCGGTTCATTGATTAACAGCCTGCCATGATCATTGATTGAGCCAGTTTGGGTCCCAGCTGCACCCTGAGACTTTCTCGCTCTCTGTGTAGCTAATGATGCTTGTGATGTATGAAACATTGTCTCCCTGTGCAGTGAGACTTCACCCACAAAACAAGTCGTATGAACAATTTCCATACATATATTCACCTCTATTGCGTACCGCTGTCGCCGATGCGAGCCTGTTATTAGGTCCTCTCCAGCACATCATTGCTGGAGCGATATGAGGGGACAGTGGAAAAAAATACATTTCATTTGCCAAATTGGGCCTGAAACAGCCCTCCGTCTCAACTGAGAGGGGATGGTAAATGGTCTCATTAGAGTAGTGTGGGCTTTCTCCAGACCATAATCACTGCCATGACAACCGTTTCCTTAGAAACTGGACTGGTCGCCAGGCAGCAGCACATGCTCCTTCTGTAGTGTTGACCTGGGTGAAACGACCTGGAGCCAGAGCGAGAAAGAGAGAGAGAGAGAGAGAGAGAGGTTTATTTAGTAAAAAGTTAAATATTTCGAACACTTTTATTGTTAACGCGGCAATTATTATTAATTTAAAAAAAGTGTTTTTGTAAATGTTTATGTATTGCTAATGCTACTACTGCTTCAGCAATGTAAAGTGTTTAGCCATGCCAATAAACCTAATTGATTCTGAAACTATAAGCTAAATTCAGGGATAAACAGCGGGAAATAAAACGTACCTTTTTATTCCTTTCTTCTCCACTCCCTCCCACCCAGCTCTTCCACCTCTGACAATATGCAATTTCCAATTCAACAGTGTCTCACTCACTTGCGGTGCTTTTCAAAGACTACATCTCACTAGCTCTCTCTGTAGACACTCAAGCTGAAGGATTACAATTTAGCGGTGTAATAAAGGATTGCCTTGATAGATGCAAGCTATTGCACGCCCACTGAAGTGGGAGAGTGAGCATGAGAGAGAGACAGAAGAAGCGCACAATAAAAAAAATCTACAATCCTGAGAATGATGCATGTCAAAAATCAAACATTGTTCTGCTAGATAAAGCAATTCACGTTCATTACATAGCACCTAATGTAGCAACCAGAAAAAAACACATTACCCGCCGCTTCGCAAAAGCGAGAATGTGAATGAGGAGTTTATTTCGTCTGGTGCGTATTGAGAGCTGACCTAGCTGGCTCTGTAATGAGGGATGTGGGATTAAAATGTGCTAGCCTCTGTCTGAAGTGCTCCTGTGCTTATTCTAATGGAAGCTGTTGGCTCACAGCAGCACCACTTGACTGCTCCAATAGTCATTCTGTCATAATAAAACACTTAACATCAGACCCTGCATACTCTTTCTCTTGAGTGCCACCATGCTGTATCTCTCTCTCTATCAGTGTCACTCTCATTCACTACTTCAGGCTGATTCTCTCTGTCTTGTTCATTAGTGTTCTTCTTTACAAACCTCTTTTTCCTTTTCTCGTTTTGCTCTTTCACGCTATGAGCTGATTTACGGTTGAAATATTTCTGCCTAAAATGCTGGTAATTCCAGTAGATAGTGTATAGAGTATACGTGTAAATACAATGGCAAAGTCAGTGATACAAATCACGTAAATCACATATGAGTGCTATAAAATATGTGGTGTTACATCGAAATGAAAGGCATTTTCTGATATAAAAAAATCATAAAACATGGCTATAGTACTTCCTGGTGTCAATGCAACACGTACAAATAAAAAATGTCATAGCTCCCACTGTCTCACAACCACACACAAACAAACACAACTGCTTAAATAGCATGTCTTTTCACTGTGGGATGGGATAATTGTTTATCATCTTGTCAGTCACCCACTCAAAGTTAAGCAGTGATCTGCTCTCTTGTCGGGTTTAACCAGACGCACAGATCACAGAGAGTTGACAGTTATGGCATCTGGCCCAGCAGGGTCAGGCCAGGGGCATTTTGCCCATATCATAATCTCTTTAGAGGGATAACCATGCTGATCTGGATTGGTCTGGTATAAATATTGTATCATTCAGCTACAGCTTAGAAATAGATGGGGGTGATTACAGGTGTCGAGACAAAGTGGAATTATTTAGACAGAATTTAGACAAAATGTAAGCATTATGAGCATTATTTTGATTGCAGACTTTGTTGACAGCTTTTATGTAACGCGAAAGCAGAAGACTCGGGCAAGTCTCCATTTGCCTCTAATCGCATTTACCATCCTAAAAGAAATAATGAAGATGAATATCCTTTGTGATTTTTCTTTCCTTAGGCCAATAAAAAAAATCAGTTCTCCCACAACATTTCTGCTTTACCCTAGTCTCCCTGCTGGCATCTTATGAACCCATTGTAAGCTTCTATTTCTTTCATCCCGAGATGGTGGCACATTACGAAGCCTCGATGCTCTTGCCCTTACCTCATTCCTGCTCTGCTTTTATTGTGCTCTTAATTGTGGTAAGGTGCTCCTCACCGGAGCATAATCGTTTGGCTGTCCCAATGGTGCAGTTAAAAAGCCCCTTACCTGCTGTAAGTGTGCGTTTAGTGCAGCGGCTTTAAATATGGCTGTCTGACGGCAGCTGCTCCTGATTTAATAGCTTTGGCGAAGGTGGTAGGAGAGGGACTCAGAGACCCATAGTAATCAGTGTCTCTGAAACTCGAGCGGTTATTTAAAAATCAATGGATCGTCATTAGACCTCAGCCCCCTCATTCTCTGACTGCACATATATTGATCTGCTCGTACGCTTACTGGTTATCGATCAGGCCGGTAATTTGCAGATAAGTGTATGTGATGCATGGAGGGAGGGACGCTGGGGTGAAGGATCCAGACACCTTTTTTTGGCCTCTGCGGTTATGGCAAGAATCAGCTAAGGATGACAGAAGGAGCCAGGGGAAGGTGGGTTTGGATACATAAGAAGAATGCAGAATTCACGAGTTCGACTCACATATAATAACTACAGATCGGGGAAGGATATTATGCATATTTGGCGTGGCGTCCCGGGAAGAGGGCTCCGAGCTCGGTGGTTACTCTGAACTCGGAGCACCCGCCCCTTGTCCGGGGAGAGGGCCCCTGGGTTCGGTGTGTGCCCGGACTCAGGTCGTTCCCCCCTGTTATGCTGCTGTAAAATAGGCTGATGGTGAGGAGTTGGGGTGGATGAGGGGTGCTGTGAAAATGTAGGAGAAAGTGGGAAGGCGTCTTGTCTATTTGTAGGGGTTTTTGCCTGGCTAAAAGATGATTGGTGAAAATGGTTATAAGAAGCCAAGCGGGTTATTTATCCGATTGTGAGATTGGCCACGGAAAGCCAGCCGGGTTAATTATCTGAATGGTGAGATTGGTCATAGCAAGCCAGCCAGGTTAGTTATCTGCACGTACTCCTCCTTAACTTTGTTAATAAAACATCATATCGTAGTCACAGATATGTGTGTAGTAAACAATTAGCTTCAGATAAGAACTGTACTATTCTTTCATGAGATGAGGTATGGATTGTTCTATAGGTAGTAACTTACTAACTGTATGAAATGAGGGAAACTATGTTAATTGGGCAATTATAAGAACCAACTCACTGCTTTACAGTTTCATCTCCTTTCTGAAATAGAAATGGCACAATAACATTTAAAATTAAATTGTAGGTAACTGTAGCATTATAGTATATAAAATAGAATTCCTCAGTGGAGCAGGTCTACATGCAATAATATGCAAAATAGTCATTTGAAGCAATAACCAGATGGAAAAAGCAGAATACATACAGTAATTAATGCACGTTATGAACTGTACTGTATGTGGGCAGTTGACAGACTAGTATGCAAATCTGTCCTATGATGTGACGTCAAAAAATTTGAATAACAATAAAGATAAAACTCTCTTATGCTATATTATATGATAAAATACATATTAATAATATAAAACAATGTGATATTAACAGTTTGTTTTTAAAATGTTGCCATGTCACACCATAGGACACATGTACAGTATATTTGTCAACTACCCATGTACAATTGTATATCACTTCATTACATAAATAACATCTATTGATAATGCTAAAGGAGACAAGGGTAATATAAATGTAATGATGGTGAGTTTTCTATTGGATTACTGACTTTATTATATAATATAATCTATCAAGGTCAGGCATGATCATCCATCACTGAAAAATCAATCATCAAAATAACTGATAATCAATGGAAAATGCCAGGGGAGCGTGTGGTGCAAAGAATGAACATCAGCTAGAATGTATCCCTTCTACACAGGAGCACGATGGGATACAGAGTGTCAGACGTAAACACACTCACAACAGGCACTGCATTCACAGGCATTTCCATTGTTAACATCAGAACAATTAAAGATTAAACTGCCTCTCCCTCCCTTGTTGTTGGTTTGTGTTGTTTGAAGAGTGTCTTCTTTGTCCTCCACTGAAGCAGAGAAGGTTAAGTGCACTGTGCCACATCCCTAGAAAAACAAGGGACGAGGGCATTTACTACCAGAGTCATTCACTCTGAACTACTGGCCCAGTTATGGAGAATAAATTCAGTGGTGGGAGGTCTAAATGGTAAGAAGTGAGGAGAGAGACAGATAAAGAGATAAACACTGAGAGCTTTTAGATATAATTGTTCAGTTTTGGGTGCCTGTAAAAGCTTAGCAACATAAGAGCACTTGTTATGCTAATAAACTGTTTTAAATATTGAACTGGGGGACAGAGCGAGAACAGACAAAAGAGCTTGTAACCAAACCACTCACACAATAAACCTGTTCCCTCTCTCTTTCTGTGCTCCATGTTCACATTGTATTAGTCAAAGAGGGATGGAGCCAACATGCCCACATCAAAGTCAGGTTAACCATTATAAAAACACACTATGGGCTACATTAACATAAATTAAGTTTGTGTCCAGATGCTTGGGGGCAGGTTGATGGATTGGCATTTTCACACACACCCTGTTTAAGCGCACACACACATACAAACGCACCAAAATAGCCACATCCGGTGGCTTTATATGTGGTGTGTGTACAGGGAAGACAAGGTCCATTTATAATGCAAGTAAGTAAGTGTGTTGTGTTTAACCAAAGTACTTAAAGACAAATGGATTTAAATGCTCCAGCTATTAAAATCCCACCCGGGTTTTTCCAGTAACTCTGTTGACTAGATGCGCCATGTACCAGCCCCCTGCCTCCTCTACTGCTTTACATTGATTCAGTACCCACCCCATCATACCCTATTTAATGACAGGGTCCCTGCTGGGCTTTTGTGGCTCCATCCACAGACTTGCTTCAAACTGCCAACCCGGCTACTCAGACCCCCACAGGCAGCCCACCTAAACCCTCCGCCCCATGCCAAGCCTCTCGGGGCCCATTCAGCTGATGGAGGAGTCCTACGGTGACCCTTTCACAGGGACCATTATCAGGGCTCGTAATGGCTGCTGGGCACTGAGACACGCTGCCTCAGAAATGCTACAGCTCTTTCAGTCCGCTTCTGGCTGGACATGGTGAATGTGGTGGGTAATGATGGTTAGAGAGACGTGCAGGGAGAGACTCTGTTTTCTGGCGTAGTTGCAAACACGTCTGTTTACAGACTGTGAGATGTAGAGAGCGATGTGTTTAAAGAGGACACATTATTTTATTAACAAATGAGGGTGGGTTTTTAGCTCTAACTGCCTAACCGATGGTCAGATTAGCCATGGGAAATCACACTCTCTGATTGGTAGACTTCCAACTGACGGAATGGAGTTCTGCTTTTCCACAATGACCATAAATCATCACTCATGGCCATTGTGTGGGCAGGCAAATCAGTGCGGCAGTCTGGGATTTGCATTGGTGTGTAGTGCGGCGAAAGAGAGTTACACTCTAACACGCCGCATGCAGCCATAATGTGCAAATGAGGCGACCCTGGCACCTGCTGCACATTTGCATGGATTCAGGGAGGGTACAGACTGCAAATAGGGAACCGGACTGAAGAATAGTGTTGACTTTATTGTTTCAGTAAGCTCTGATAATAGAGATCAGGCCAAGGCTCTTATGAGGAACTATGGGAATTCCTGTTTCCATGGAAATACATGCATAAATAATATGCTGCACTATGTGTTTTATCTGTGTACTATCCAGCTAGTGCCATAATGAAACCTAGTCTCATGCAAAATATTACAAAGCACAATCAAACTAAAGTGTTTTTGCATATTCAAAATCAAATTCAAATACATAAACATTGCAGCAGCAGGGATAAATAAGCTTGATCAGTAATGATGGATGAGAGCGCCTTTGAAAATAATATCAAACGGATCAGGCACATTAAAGATCAGAAACTGTCATTGGAAAATAATGACACTAATTTGGAAGGATGTGCAAGCTTCTCTCTCATTTATATGCAATTCATGAAACCCCTCAAAGGATTAAAAAAATGAAAGAGTTAGAAGAGGTATTTCTCTGAGATCAAGGAGCTAACAGCTCTTTATAATGTAGCTACTTTGATCATCTTGTCAGTCATTTCAATCAGAAAATTGTAGAAATCTGTTACCTTGGGCACAAAATAAAACCCACGCATGTCTACAGCATATAGTGGGAGGGAACTCCTCTTTTTTACAATGTGTTTTATGTGTTTAGAGGAAGCATCAGTCAATAACACAAGTAAAGAGTATAGTATGTGTGCTTATGGATTAGACGTTGAAAGATTTTGTTGGGCTGAATGCAAAGCTAATGTCACGTCTGTCATAGTTTGCATGCATTTGCACATACACTTGCAAAGGGAGAGAGAGAGAGAAAGATAGCAAACGAGATGGAGAGAAAACACACACATATTACACACACCAGCGAAATTTGCAAAACACAATCCAGCAAAGCTAATACACAGAATGGGCTAGGGGGATAAGCAATTTCTGCTTCGCCCCGCAATGAGTTTGCATAATAAGTCATTAGTTAGAATAATACAGCGCATTCAGAGAATAATACAGTCTTTGTGTTTGGAGCTCTAAGAGAGTGCTAAAATATTTAAATAAGGGAAAAATGAATCTGTGAATATTCAGCCTCCAAAGCTGTGGGTGTTGAATGCTAATCTCTCTCTCTTTTTTCTCTCTCTCTCTGTCTCTTTTGCTCCTGCAAGCAATGAGTTTAACACATAGCGATGTTTATTCCTCATAAAACTGGGGCACATTTTCCATGCGTGGGCATTTACATATTATTTACATTTGCTGTAACCTGTCTCACTCTTCTCATTCTCTAATGCTGTCCGACAGACTGTGAAAGGTGTTTTTTATGCGTTGTGTAGGGTAATATGTGTTTGGCACTGAGTGTGGATTGTGCAACAGATTCCCCAGGCATCATATGTGTAGGAGTATGTGAGAGCAGACATGTTTAAAATAGAAAGTTGTGTATATATTACTATCCATTATTTATGATTTCACTTGCCTGCTGTGGGTGTAAATATAACATAATGCTCAGATACAGTGAGGCTAGTCAGCATGCTGCAGACATACGGACTGAGCTGTGAGTCATACAAATATCCAATAATCCACAAATACTCTCAGTCAGAGACTGTGTGTTTCTCTTGTCCGGAACACCATCAATCACGGCTGACTCATTCATATGTGGGGCTACTTATCAGAGTAAAGGAATTTGTTTGTTTGTGTGTCCTGGAGGCTGGATGAGGGTTTGAGATAACTCTGTAACTTTGGCATGTGCTGATATGTGGAGCTGGTTTACTACTTAACATTAACCAATCAAAAAAAGCATTTGGAAAAATCCATGCATGCATGCCTTACATCCATGAACATCTACACCTTTATATGCATGCAGTTGTGACTTAGAAAGGCACATTGGAAATTATAATGGCTTTCTGCTGTCTATAATAGTCTCTAGCTGCCTCCGGGTTTATCCTTCATAATGCAAGTAAAAAGTAATAAATACATAAGGTTAATACATAGTACTAAATTCAGAAAAAAATGCTTATCAAACATTAAAGACATATAGTTTTTAAGTTTGCAGGTGTGTAGTTTTGAACATCTCTAATGTTATTTATGATCTCTATTCTACAAGGCACCTAACACCTAATTTACATACTCCATTTAGTCAAAGAACCACTTTTTGGGTACCTTAAGTGTTACGTCTAAATACAACAGACCAACAGTTCTCTAGCATTTTTTTTACTTCAACCTGACAGCTTCTCAGCTACTTTCAATGAGCACAACTCAGAATTTCAATGAATGTAGAATGTCAGCCTCATATGTTTTGCCTACTCTTTTTATAAAATTTGCATTTTCATATGAAAACCTTCATAAGTATTGTTAATACTTACCGATGTACTACATATAACACTTTCAGGTAGGGATGCACCGATATGTAAACTTTGGCTGATAACTAATAATTATTTAGTATTTGAAGCCGATAACCAAAATATGAATATCTAAATATTAATCTAAAATTTCCTAAGACTGAAACAAAAAGGCAAAAAGTGGACAGCTGCTTTTATTTGAAAACATTCACTGCAGAAAACAAGGTATCCGTTAGTTCTCTTTTGTCCCCTGAAACCATGTACCAAGCCTACTTTACACCAGTTAACTATTCTTTAACCTTCAAGCTTTTCTGGTATATTTGTTATGTAATAAATAAATTCTTCCAGAGGAACCCAGAAAACATTTCTTAATAGACACATGTCTAACAGGTCTCAAGACAGAAAGCATTCAGACAGCAGTCTGATCCACACAAAATGCTTTTGTTCCTATAATTTACACATTCATAAATACTGTATCTACATCAACAATGTTTTGCTAATATCAGTAATTGAATGATCATGACAAAAAGACAGTACTGTAATGGATTTTAAATGTGAGCAGTGTGCAGCTAAAGTAGTTTAACCAGAGGAAATGATTTATGATTTATCGGCTATAATATATTGGCCTAAATATCGGCCAATACCGATATGGTAGATTATTTATCGTATATCCTTACTTTCAGGCTTACTATCTGGAAAGTGTGCTTCATTAGACAGGGGGAAATTTCTCTCGTCTGAATGATCCTACTGTATACATACACACACAAAAACCAAGGTGCTTCATGATGCCATGAAAAAAGAATCCAAGTTCCATTCGAACCTTTAACATAAAAAGGTAGGAAATAAGATTCTTTAAAGAACCTTTGGCTGAATGGTTCATTGTTGAACCAAAAATGTTTCTTCAATGGCATTGCATTGAAGAACCTTTATTTTAGTCTAGTTTATATAAGACAACATTCACAATTACATAAGTAAGGGATCATGTACAGCCAGCTAGTTGTTGTTGCAAATAAAGTTCATTTGTATCAAATGTGGACATTCTGTGTCCAAAACACAAAGTTCAAACAAAAGAAACATGCAATTTGGTTTAATCGTTCTCATAAATATTATCTCATATATGTCATTGATTAGGTATATTGTATGTAATATTAGCTGCGCCAGTCAACTAGACTCTCACCACCCAGATGAGGGGTGTGCTATTAGTCATGAGCAGATGTTAACATAACTTTAAATGTCACAACTAGCCAATTAAGTATTTAAGATTGCTGCGTAATAATCACAAGTAAAAGTGACACTAAAACTACACCTCTGTTCTGATAAGCTTACAGACCTCAATGCACCTGCTAAAGACATGCTATTGACAGTGATGCAGACACACAGAATATAGTGTATTCTCTGTAATGTGCCAGTGTTGGCTGCAGTCAGAAAATCTGAAATTTAAGTGAATTTGTGCTTAAAACAAGCAAAAATATCTGCCAGTGGAGTAAGAAAAATAATCTTAAATGGAGTGACTAGGAAAAAGTAGACCTTAATTCAAGATTATTTTTCTTACCTCATTGGCAGATTTTTGTTGCTTATTTTAAGCACAAATTCACTGAGATTTCATATTATTTTACTAAAAACAAGACTGCATCAAGAAAATGCATTAAATTGTAAGAAAGTCATTTTTTGCAGTGTATGCGTGGTGCATGTCTGTATCTGCCCATAACGGGTGGAGTTATTGGTTATCAAAGTGATGCTGTCAATGACGTTCAACAACACATATGACAACACAGAACACAACACAGAACTGGTCCTCTATGCACACTCACTTCAACTAATAACTGCTGGCTATTTTGCATCACTAATAGGTTGTGCTCCATCTCTCTTTTTCTTTCTCTTTCCAGCTAGAGATTTATTTTAGCCTGTTCTTGACTATTTAAACCCAGCATTTAAGGGTGAGGGATTTAATACCATGTATCAAATAAATCATCGTAAACACTGCTCTAATTAAGCTTAATTAAAGCAATGTAATGGATGCATAATCACTGTGGATACGGGCCCAAAGGAAGGAGATGAAGCATTTCAGCTCTCACCCACACACACACGCACACACACACACACACACACACACACACACACACACACACACACACACTAACAATCACTTACTCTTCGAATACAGCCACTTCCATCAATCACAGTGCTATCCAAAGCCATGCCAGTCCTTCATTAAGCAGAGGAAGAGCCTCATAATTAAGATAATGCAATAATCTAATAGAGTCATTCCCTCTGTCTCTCTCAGTATAGTGCACCTTGGAGGCACCTCTCAATCTCCATAAAATACAGACGATTGATAAATCAGTTTCCCATAGCTGCTGTAATACACTTTGAATATTCATAGTCTTTTTAGAATTTGAATCAAAGTCAGTGATGAGTACGGCCTGAGTATCAGCTAGGCAGAACAGACACACACACACACACACACATGCACACACACCTAAGAAAATGCATAATTAATGTGTAGCTCGTGCTAGTTGGCCACAGCTGGCTAAAGCCAATGTGTGAGCGTGAAATGCGTGTGTCCTGGCTTCAGGGTGTTGGATGTGCTTGCTGGACACATGGCAGGTCCAGATGTTCTGGTTTCGTATGTGCATAGCTCATCAAATACTCGATGTCTGTGCCACCCTTGGGCCCCTGCCAACCCAGACACCACTCAGGACTTCTTTCTGCCATCTGCCGTGTCCCAATGCATTATGGGGTTGCTGTGTGTGTTTTGTGATGTCACAATAAGCTGGTATATACTGTAGGATGATGAGCTGGTTCCCTTCCAACACGGTAAAGACCTCCTAGCCTCATATGCCCCACAAACAGTACATCTATTTCATGCAGGTTTTTTATTTGTGTTAAAAAAATGTATTCCACTTCCGTCCAGTGAAAACCCCTGCAGGCTAAATCCAGACAGTTTACACATGAGCTGTCATTCATATTAAGTGCCTGTCAATACTGTATTTGCCAGCATACACGCATCCACACGAGCACACATCCTTGAGGCACTAGGTGTCCAAACCGAAGGGACCTGAGGCAGATCTGGCACAGAGTGATGATGCGTCTCCAGTGACTGCCTGCCATTTTGTTTTGCTTCACTAAGCATGTCCCAGGTCTTCAGTCAGTCACAATAGTCAGCACTGGTATATGGCAACCTGTCAGAGATGCTAATACTCTCCCTCCATCTTTCTGTCTCTCTCTTGCTCCATTTCAATTTACGTTTTCAGTTCGATTCAGCTAAATATGATGAAGCTTTAGTAAAGGATTTAAACATTCAAATGTTGTGGTCCCGTCTGACTGATGTGTTCAATTATTATAGATTTTTAATTTACAAGCTGAAAAAATAAAATAATGTTTTTATACAAGTTTTATACAAATCTGTTTTTATACAAGTTTTCTTAACACATACATCATAAATTCAAATCAGCCATAGATTAGGGTGTCATATAAGAAAGTGTTTTTACATAGGAAAGAATGACAAACAAAAGCAGAGTACATCTCTGTAATGTTGTGGTGAGCTTGAGAAAGAGAGAGAGAGAGAGAGAGAGAGAGAGAGAGAGAGAGAGAGAGAGAGAGAGATATTTGATTAGACAACTTACCGTTTGTGTGTAAATATGACAAGCCAGATAGCAAAGATAATTGATTTAATGTTAAATCAATGTTATACTGGTTATTCTCAACATGGATGGGACAATTTATGTGGAAATGTATTGATGAACTATTCAGACAGAAATATTTAGCTTGTGTTTCATAAAGAGTTTAATATCCACATAGTTATGGAGAGATCATTTGGACTACAGATCAGCTTTCCTCAAGCTACACATTTGTTTGAACATGAAAAAGATAAGTATTGAAATTAGTCATTACTGAAAGTGATAGTAAGAACTCTCTGTCTCATCAGGTGTAATGTCCATGAATGTTCACGCACACACATAAACACATATAGATTATTTACTGGTGTTGTACGCAAGCAAAGTTCCACATATAAATGATTAATTTGCCCATAAAACATAATCCCTCTGTAATCAGTACTCTCAGACTCCTCACACACACACTTTATACACCACATCTGAGTAACAGAGAGACGGACAAACACTATGAATTATTTATCCACACAAGAGTAGCACAGATAAAAATAAATCGTTTATATGTTTTATTTTCCTCCGTCAGCTGAGCTATAAATTCCGGCAACTTCCACATGTGCTGGAGATGCATTATGTGTACTGTTCACCCAATTATTATTTGTTCGCCCTCATGTCATTCATATCTGTATATGAATCCTTCTGTGGAGCACAAAGATGTTTTAAGAAATGTCTTGAGTGAAAACATTTTGGTAAATGTGTGAGCCAATATGGTTTGGATATACAGTACCATTGTTCTTCAAAATATCTTCTTTTGTGTTCTGGAATGACATGAGGGTGAGTAAATGATGAAAGATACATTTTTGGTCGAATTGAACCTTTAATGTTCACAAGCACATCATCCAAACAGACGTTGATGTCTTTTCGACAACACATAACACTGTAGTGGACACATTCTGTGGATTACATGAAACAATGTGCATAACGGTGGTGTTAAATTAGACATAGCCCATTTCCCCATAACAACCTGGCCCACATGACCCATAACACAGTAAATGCCAAATCCACTACTTTTCCGTTTCATTTAACAATGCGCTCTTTCTCTCTCTCTCTCTCTCTCTCTCTCTCTCACACACACACACACACACACACACACATAAATGTTACCCCACCTTGTACACACAATGTTAAAACTCAAGGCAAAGCATCCTTGGTTGAAAAAACATCTTAGTTCAGTGAAGGGTGAAGTACATGCTGTTTTTAATGTACTGTAAAATATTAATGTGATTTTTATGTCGAGCATGCTACTATTTCATGCATGCTAAGCTGAAACCAGCGACCCTATTAAAATTCAAGTCTTAATTGCAATATGGGAAACCACAGAGAAGATCTCAGCTCCGCGTATTAAGGGTTGTGGGTAAACAGGAGGGCCAAAGGACTGCTTATCTCCTCATAAAAAAAAACGAGAGATTGGATGTGTCTTGTTACAGTGATGTCTGCTAACAATGTCAGTGAGCCGAACACACATATTTTATTCATGGTCCTTATGCAGGGCACACATACACGCTTTTTTGTGGCTGCTGTCTGTAAAACCTGGGACAGCCTGCAGCTTGTTTGTTGGATTGGATGAGGCGGACACTTGATAGGGGCTTTGAACATCAATCAGCGTTTATCTTTCCCATCCACAGGCAGTTCTCAACTTCTGCTGATAAGGAGTCAAAGTTGAAGCTGATCAGAGAGAAGGCATTAGCATGAAACTAAAGACGGTCTGAGCTCTTTGCGATCATAATCGTGAAACGAGAGAAGTTTTCTTGAGCTTGAAAGCTTTGAATGGGATTTATGCATTATGTGCAATGTAACACATCAAATTTATCTTCATTATATATGGGCACAGATGTCTTTTTTCTGTTATGATTTTCCATTGGATTTTACTGGACTGCCGTGATTATATTACCTATCCTCTATCATTAACTTAATATTCACATAAAACCTTTTTGCATTTTTACATTTTAATGAATACATTATTTAGTTAAATTGCTTTATAATAGGAGTAATTATAGCCTACCTCAGTAGTTTTAATTATAATAGCAGCAGTTTATCTCGTGGGAACCAATGGCTGGTCCTTATAATGCGGATGATTTCAACATTTAATATACTTATTTTAACTGAACCTGGTAAAGATTTTTTGACCGATTCATGTTCCAAGTACCCCTAGGACAATGTTTTCATGTTGTTTCCCCTTATAGGGTACAGGGCTCTGCACTCATGGTTACAATAGATTATCAGAGGAAACTACATTTTGATTGTTCCTTAAAGCATAGGGTAGAGAGCACAAGCTCCACACACACACATACAAACAGACACATACACAGAGATAAGCTCTGTCATTGACTACTATTAATCCTGCCTGATTTGCATTGTCAGAGCGCCTGTGTTTGAACAATGCTGTTGTTTCCTTGTTTGCTAATTTAGGAACAAACATTTGCCAGTGCAGCAAACAAGCTCTCCCAGGATGTGTTATTAATAGGCTAATTAAGCCAGCGGTAATGAGCAGGATTACAGCTAATTATGACAAGATTTGTTTTGGCGTTCCGTCTGGGAAGAAGCAGTGGAGTGTATATATCTACCTGGGAGTTCATTACTGCAATCACCATGCACCTGAGTGCACACAGTACACTGCCGGGAGGGGGCTGAGAGCTGTGTGAACTCAGGTAAAGGAGGATAATGGGAAAGTAAGCATGAATGTTATTCTGTGTGTGTATATATATATATATATATATAATATATGTGTGTGGCAGTTGTGGCCTAATGGTTTGAGAGTCAGACTTGTGACCAGAAGGTTGCCTGTTTGATTCTCAGAGCCAGCGGGTGGCACTACAGTGATGGCTGCCCACTGCTCCGGGTGTACGTGTGTACACGACTTGCATTTCGGGTTATCTGGCAAAAATATCACTTTCATATTCAGTGTGTGAGTGTTTGTGGTGTAATTGCTAAATGTATTGATCGAAAGTGCAAATAAACATGCTGTTTAACTGTCTCAGCTAAAACTTTGTGTAAATGTAACATTTTATCATTCTGTGTTTGGTTATAATATAAAAATGTATTTAATATTTAATTGAAATGAATAGTTTTTGTGTATTACTTGAATGCAATTAAATTAAAACTACTCAAAAGTTTTTGATTTTTTTTGCCCTAGTCTACCGTTTGTGCATAATGTTTATATTATTGCTGCTGAAACGTCTATAAAATGTTTTTAAAAACGACTCTCTAAACATACTCCCTAAACATATTGAATATATTGAAATACAGTATGATTTAAAACTTTACACCCTCTCACAAAAACATATCGCATTTCTGTAGTTTAGGATCAGACATCTAAGATGGTATACGGTATTTACAGAGAGAGAGGGCATAATGAAGTAGACTGTATAGATTTCTGAGAGGATTTATAGTTTGAATACCTCATTTCTATACGGGATATCTGGCTAAGAAAAATCTGTTTGGAGAGAGCGAGAAGGACGCCCAGCAACAAGCCACACAACATTTTTAATGATTACAATGCCCTTGATACATTTTTTATCAATATTCTATTATTTGATCCATATCTATTCATATGATCTTTTTTCAAAAGTGTTTGTATGCTTATTTTTTACTTAAATTTTCCTTTTGAACCCTGTCTCTGTTTTATCACTTGATTTACTTATTGTATATTTTATGTTGTATTGTCTGTGTAGTTTTGGTAGTTCTAATAGATACTCAATACACTTGGGAAATACTGTAAAGGCTGAATTTCCTACCAATTTCGATTGTTTTCTCCTACCCCTAAAATAAACTCTTACTCAAATCTGATTGCATTATTGCTTCCTTTAAAAGTAAAGATCTAAATCAATTGTTGACATGCTCCCTTTGTTTATAGATCATGTTTTAAACATGTGGCCCTGAATTCTATTCAAACCTAAATGGAGACTAAGCTTACTATTATATATTATTGTCTAACCATCATTGTGACTCTTACAATAAAAACAATCTAAATACTAATATTTAGAGGTAAATCAAGACATTTTTTGAACATATTCTCTTTTAAGGATGTTCATAAGTTTTTCTAAACTCATCAGACTTTTGGGGGAACTTTTAAGTATAGGTAATTTTTCATGCACTTTGTTCAACAAAAAGAAAAAAATACAGCGATCTTATTTTTGGCAGAACTTGGACAACAATCTTCCAAATAAAACCTCTTTTCTTCTTCTCAACGTGTGTTCATGAAGATTAGGCCACTGTAATCTTACAGGGTTTAATAAGCGTTAACACTGAGAGAGAGTGAGAGAGCTAAAACAGAGAAATGGAACACGGCTACACCACTTCAACAGATGACTTTAATCCTGTTTGTTAAATTATTAAGAAATTTAGGATCAGGAATAGCGAGTCAAGGATTTAAGCGATTTGTGGATTTTTTTGCGGAATTATTTGATGAAATTGGATTGTAGTGGAGCTTTGTAAGTGTGTGACAGTAGACATGCAGGGTTGGGATAAATCGCTTGAGAAATGGAGCGCAGTAGACAGGATCAGACCCAGACATTTATTTGATCCAAATGCATGAAGTATTAAAGGGAATAATTCACTCTTTCTCTATGAGAGGCAGATTTTAGCCCTCCATAACACTGACAGCTTATTAAAAAAAGAACCAAAAATATCAATAGCCATATCTGGCGTCAGTGTTGATAACCGCAGATAACCCGGACACATACGAGACTGACGTTAGAAATGTAAATCCAAAAAAATGTAAATGAAAGAAAATGATAATGTAAATGCATCAGAGTGTGGAGACTCTTTGAATAGTCTTGCTGCTGATCATAGGAGCACGGAGTAATTATTTGGGACTTTATATCTCATTGACACACACTTTGCAACAATGACTGAGGCAATTTGTAACCCCAGAATAATCTTCAAAAGGTTCTTTGTGGTGTCTTTTAGGAGATAGTTAGAGGTTGAGATTTGTGAAGATTAGAGCGAATTAGAATTAGCTGGGTGGTTTGGGCTGGGTGGATTCGTCGGCTCTCTGGGACCTCAATACCACCGATAACTTCTACTTAGCTGTTTGCTAAGAGGATTGAACGTGCTTATCCAAGTCCAAGACATACCATGTGAATCACATCCCCAAACAGATTACTCTACACAGATTAGGATGAAAGCAACCAATTTTACCATGTCTTGCATAATTCTGATATATGCACTAAGAAAAATCACAACTAGCAGATGATGTCCACATAAATTTGTACGTAATAAAGCTGAGCAGTAAGGGGCCTCTAGAATAAAAAAATATGTGTGAACGGATCACTTTCTGTTTTTCTGTGGCAGATTTAACACTTGTTGTCAGATCAAATTTTCTATTAATTTAAATGTGTGTGTTGTGTGGGTTGAGCTGTGAAAGAAAACCATCATGCTTAATATCTCAATATATGGAAAAGATCTTTCTGACCAAGCAGCACTATAAACTTGGCCGTGAGACGAAGTCAAGGGTGTAAATAGTGTGTTTACAAAGCAGTACTAAAAACAGGACTGGCATCCTTATCAACCGATATTTCGTGTACAAATGTGTGGGGTACTGTAATTATCTGTTGTCCCTATAGTCGTCTCACACCTCCCCTCCCCTTGCACCTGCAGGGTGTGTTCAAATAAAGTGAGAAAGAGAGAAAGAAAAAGGTGCGAGACAGGTGTGTTCCATTGTCTGTCTTGAGCGTTTGGAACTGTGGCACCCAGGGAGTTCCCAGCATGTGCACTGGCTTATATGCACACACATACCCACAATGCACCTGGTCACCTAACACCCCGCCCAACACATAGCTTCACTGAGAGATAAAATTTGTTTTTTTACTCGTGAATGTGGAGAAACACAAAAGGGAGACAAAGAGAGGAGTAAAAGTAGGTGTCAGATAGGCATGCTATAGGTCATTGACATCCTCAAAGGTATTACGTCTGACTCACACTCACTGGCATTCTGGGACTGTAGGAGCAGGTGCGTGTGTATTGCGTGCTTTATGAGTGTTTGTGTGACCACCCAGAGCAGATGGCAAGAGCAATAACTGACAAATCCTGAGAGGGAACTGAAAGCACATAATAATTATACCTGTGTTTTCTGCCACAAACATGCCAATTAATCCCAGCAACACCTTTCCAACACACACTTCTGTATGTCTGACACTGAGACCATGTACACAAGGATATACTAAAACAACACGCTATTTTGAACAAAGGGCCATTGTTTACACCCAGGGTGACTCATAATAATATGTCTCTCCTTTCTCCTTGCTGCCTATCACTCTTTCACTCTCTATAAGGTTTCCAGGGGGTAAAGGCAAGGATGTAGCTGTGGATCTAAACCAATGGAATGGTTGTTAAAACAAGAAGTGCACTTACTGGACCCTCTGGTCTGGAGGTACATTCAGATTCAACTAACAGCAAAGTTTGTGTCAAACAGTTTCTGTTTTAAGTTTTAAGCAGTCAGTCTTGAATTATTGAATTCAAACAGATATCAAGCAGCGTAAAGACATTTGAAGGTATTCCATGATTACAGAATAGCTTGGTTATGAATGCAGACAGATGCTGTAAAATGTTAAATAAAATCCATGTTCTTTTAAAAAGCATCAGCTTAAAAAATAATGCAAGTGGTTATTATTATAACCTTTCTTTTACCAGGAAAGAAGCACGTTGAGATTAAGAATCTCTTTTACAAGAGCTATGACATGCGAGCAACACAGCTCTTTTGAGCCTCCGAAAGGATTAAAGAGAGACACAGGAAATGACATCGGTTCCTCTACTAATGTATCAGGAAAGTGTCATGGTCAGAATAAAAAATCATGCAAATCAAATTTGTGGCCGTAAGGTTTATGTCGGTTTTGTCCTTATTACACAAGGGATTTTATGAGATTGTATATCTTCTAGAGCAGGGGTTCCCAAAGAAGGGGTCTGGACCCCCGAGGGGTGGATGATTTCCAAAAATATTTTTTTATTATTAGGCGAATTTAATCAATAAGTGTAACAAAACATAAAAATTGTAGTTAAGTTAAAAGGAAAACCATGCAAATAAAAAGCCATCAGCCTTTGGAATTTGCTCCCCCTCAATCGTGACCCCTGAGATGATTACGTCACATTAACAACTGCATTAGGTTAGGTGCAGCCACGTTAAACATTCCCATATGTGCACGCAGATAATTTTTCAGGCTTTAAGTTTAGGTCATTTTAAATTGTCGAAATGAAATGTTGGTTAATATCAACCAAAGACAACTCAGGGAGGTTGTCTGTGGAGGAGGGTGGAGAAGTGCCGCAGACAGAAATGCATGTTCATGGTTTATGTATAATAACACGTAAAATAATGAGTAAATAACCATAAAGTCATATTATGTTAGACTATGTTCTTTCTTTTTGTCATTATGCGTGTGTTTGGATAGCCTTATAAGTGCATGTACACAGTTGCGAGTAATGCTTGTATACATTAGCCACCTCCAAGGATAGTGGGGGTCTCAAGTCCCTGGCACTGTTATTTTGGGAGTCGCAGGCTCAAAGGTTTGA
Organism: Barbatula barbatula; assembly: GCF_947034865.1. Lineage (NCBI taxonomy): Eukaryota > Metazoa > Chordata > Actinopteri > Cypriniformes > Nemacheilidae > Barbatula > Barbatula barbatula. Next base: position 18,639,327 of record NC_136766.1, on the reverse strand, counting down.
GAACCCCTGTTATAGAGTGACTAACTAGGGGCAAATCACTAAGGTATGCTTTCCTTCACACGACTTGGCTATTAAGAGAAATCTAATGCCTTGAACATTTTATCTGTTATTTCTTCCTTCTGTGGTCATTTGATTACAAATACTGGACAAAACAGAATATAAATGACATTAAATTGAATCAAGTAACATGCATGTTATGAGTAGCTACTCAGATGAAAAATATTACAGGATAAGAATCACCGGGATAAGAATCCCTGACCACTGCACTATAATCTTTAAACCATGTATGTGGTGACGTTACAATGCAAAAATAAATAAATAAAAAGTCCTATCACAATCTCTTTTACGTTACCCAAGAAAAAAATGACTACTGCAGTATGTATGACACATTATTTTCCAAAGTTACACGTACAGTCACATCTACCCACCGGTTTCTAACCGCGAACTCCTTAATCCCTCTAAATAATTACATCTGCACTTAGGCACGCAGACACACACTTAACCAGAAACAATCAGATTATACTACCCTTCATTCACCCAATGTTTTCCGTTGATTCCTCATCAAGCCGAGCAGCTTAAGTGTATAAAGACACACCAAAGCAGAAGAGTCACAGCTCCCACCCGACGGAATACGAAAACAGTGGAGAAAACTTTTTTAACCACTGAATTATTTTTTTTAATTATATATATATACAGTATATAACAAACTGAATGAGAAAATCTTTGACCCAAAAAGCCTTGTTCTCAGTGGATTTCAAATGTCTTCTCAGATGAATTGTCAGAGATTTAGGCTAGCATGAGGCAAAATACTACCTGTAATACTGTCTGATCTGTAAGAATAGCTTCCCACTGCCTAATCAGCCTGAGGCCTGTGCTGTCTGTCCGCCTGGGTGCCTTGCCTTTGTTGCTCCCTGAATAGATGCTAAATATCCTCCAAATCTCCTTCCTGGCTCTGGTTGAGCTCTCGGGAGCCAGTCTATTCACATGCTAATGCAGATAGGCTTGATTCCTTAATCACAATCCTGCTCAAATCCAGGAACAAGGAGATGTAATAGGGAACCATTTCCTCATTGTTATGTCATTTTTTTCAGATCCGTAATTCTCTTACCTTCTCGGTTTGCAATGAATTACAAAGCAGGGGGGCTGAAAAAGTTGGAGTCTATGACGTGTCGTGCTTTATTGTAGTGGTGGATGCTTAGTGGCAGCCACTCTCTGCGTCAATTCAGTGGAGGATTTGATTGGTTTCTGTTGACGAGCTCTGTTAATTTCCTCTCCCGCCTCATTAAGCTCTAACTGCCAATTAATGTCTTTTGTTCCCAGTAATGGCTGCCTCCCAAACAGAGCTACACACACACATACATGCACAGGCTTACACAACAAAAGGGAGCGAAGTACCAGTGGTGCACTCCTACAGAAGAGAGAGAGAAAGACAGAGAGAGAGAACGAGAGAGAGAACGAGAGAGAGAAAGAGAGAGAGAGAGAGAGAGAGAGAGAGAGAGAGTCTTTGATTAATTGGGAGCTCAGTGGAACAGCAGGCAGACAGGATCTCTCATTAGCTCCTCTCCAAACTCCACCAGCTCTCAGACACCACTCATCGCCCCTTAGGACATGAGGTCACAGTCTCTTACGATAACAGTTGGACAGACTAACAACGCCCCAATTGCAAAGATCGCAACAACAATAGTAACTTCATAAAGTTATACACACACACTTTTGGAATACAAAATGTGGGATCGTATAGCTCAGCGTTTCTCAAAGTGTGGGGCAGGCCCCACTGGTGGGGAATAGAGTCATGACATGTGGGTGCGACAAACGGTAGGATTATTCATTCCTTTATTTAATGACCATACACTCAAACTAAAGCAACGACACATTTAAATGTAAGCCTTACATAAAACAACATCAGACTGTGAAGAAAATGTCACATGGAACCATAGTAGCTGCACAGACACAGGTCTTCTTTAAACAGTTATAAAGTCAGGCGCAATCTGCCTGTACTCTTTATATAGCGCGACCTGCACAGTTATAAAGTCAGGCTAGACTGATCTGTATAGTGCGTGGGTTTCATGCTTCTTAGCCTTGTTCATATTTGTTTATAACGCGCAGAGAGGGTCAAGTGACGAAAGTCACATGGAATGAAAAGAAAACTGGAAATTCAGAACCAGCAGATAAAACCAAGACAGACCGTTGACAAAGGTTATTACCATTTTGATGGGGCGATTGGGGACAGGTGGGGCTCCGAACCCTTCCCTACATCCAAATTGGGGAATGGCTGAAAAAGTTTGAGAAACACTGGTGTAGCTAAAGACACTTTCAAGGCAACTAACATTTTCGGTGCTCCCAGTAGTCTGGAGAATAGTTGTGTGCCATACCACTCATCTCTGCTCTGAGAAATCCTTGACTACTGTCTCATTATTAGCAAAAAAATGTGCCTTTTGTGTGTCTGAAGCATGGAACATTGTCCCTGAGCGAGTTCGGGAGGCACTTTATCCTTCGGTCCATTAAGAAAGAATGGCTGTTTTTGTTCCGGCCAGGCAGTAGAGACAGATACTGCAATAGAGACCGAGTCCGGAGAGTGCTTCTATAGGGGCTTTTACGGGAAAATATGATTATGTTGTGATTCGGTTTTCAAAGAGCTCCATCTGAAAGGTTTTTGAACCTTCCATTTTCAAAAATGACCTTAATGAACTTTGGTCAGATCGCCATCATCAACTTTTCATTTGAGTCTGGGAGGGAGAGCAGGAGAGGCAGATTTCGAGAGAGATCAAAAGAGAGAGAGACAGTTCATGCATTTCTCAAAGCATTTGTATGGACCTCAAAGAAAAGAGGCAGTGACTGTGCTCTCATCTAAAACATGCAACATTGTTAAAATAAATACTAGAAATGCACCATACCGTCCAATAATCGGTATGGATTGATAAAAGCAATTTTTCACATTATCGGCTAATGGTCGAAAGTTGAAAAACAGCCGATGATCAGAGCCTATAAATCCTGTCAGTCAAAAGAGAACAGATAAATGTAAAGAACTTGTGCTCTGTACATTGAAACATCACCAGTTTGACGTAAGCTTTATTGTAGCTCAATGGTTAGGGCATGGTGCTAGCAATGCCAAGGTCATGGGTTTCGATCCCAGGGATTGCACATACATTGCATTATATTATACATTTGTATCAGAGTAAGTCGCTTTGTATAAAAGTGTCTGCCAAATGCATAAATGAAAGGTCCATGTGAAATAATATCATCAGAAAAAATAGAAATATTAATTTAATCGGTCTGAATCTGAAATATCACTCTGAATAATTTGTCATCAGAATTGATGGAGAAATTAAGTATCAGTATCTCTAAAAAATACCACATATTATCTAGACTTTCATATGAGTTGAGAGGGTCGACAGGTCAGTGACAGGGCTAAAACCGAAACAAGTTAGATTTACCAACATGTACCAACGGAATATGCCAACTGAAAAACATATGGCAACAAATATGCTTTGACACCATATGTGTCACCACAGCTCCACACTAGCCTCATTTGATGCTACCGGAGACATTAACAAGGCAGAAGAGAGTGAAGCTTCAACTTCCTGTCACTGAGCAGCTGTTGCTGTGTTTACATGTCATACTGCTGTATCATTAAAACCCCTCTAAAGCTCTCCACAGAGATACTTAATGTGTGTGTGAGAAAGAGAGAGAGAGAGAGAGAGAGAGAGAGAGAGAGAGAGAACAAGCTTTAAGCAGATGTAGAGCAGGTTTACTCCAGAAGAAAACCTCACATAAGCAGTGAAACAAAAGAAATATATGTAAAATGGTCGTGTGTATGAGTATCGCCTACAGAATGCTCTTACGAATGAGTAAAGAATTGACGCTAGCAGCTAATATCAAAACAAATCCAGCGCAAAAATGATCTTCCATTCACCGTCCCCACCACTGATCACTGGATTACACTGATGAAATGAGACAGACAATATGCCCAACATGGCGGCAGATCAGTTGTCCTGCTGCGCCAGAGACTGACAGAACCCGCTTGCAGTCATCTGCCAACCCATAGAAGACATGCAGACAGGCGCTGGCGCAGGTCCTGCGTTCTGACCACTGCAGCTCGCTATCATTTAACACACATGCAAAAACACACCACTAGCATTAGCGATACTGCAAAATGATAACTGAACAGACACCAGAAGAGCTGCCCACATCTTACTTTCTGTTACTTGTGCTATCTGGTTGTTTTTACATAGATAGTATACAAAACCTTTAATATACATACATTATATAAAAGACTGTCAATATATTTGAATAATGTACACTGTGGTCATAATGTTATTGGAAATTAATATTGTTGTGTGATAAAACCAATATTAATCTATATAACATCCATTTCCAATGTTTACGTCAATATCCGGTTTGTGCTTATCTCTCTACTCTTATAAAAACTGTAGCTTCTCTAACACAATTTTGTTTATGAAATCCAGTGGGGAGATTAAGATTAGAAAAGCAATTAAGTAATGCTTATAAAGATTTGAATACATGGTAAATGAGAGACTTTGTGGTGCATAAGAAATCGGTGCTCTGTGTGAAAACTTAAAGACGTGGAGAAAATACAAACCAAAGACATCAATAAATATGTGTAAGAGATTATATTTTCCTGTTGGTTGTCAGCTGTCCCATATTTACGAGAACACAATTCAGAAAAACCAAAGTGTGCTGGAACTATAGGCCTGTATTCATTGCATTATGAATAAAATGTGCGTTATTTGGAAGAAAGTCGAGGTGGTGTGTGACTGACTTTAGCCCACTAATTGAATTTGCGTCATGGGAGGGGCTTCTGCAGCTCGCTAAATCATAATCATTTCTTCCAAATAACGCACATCTTCGGCGAATACCTGACAGACAAATAAAAAAATTAAAAAAACGTACATTAACACTCTTCTCTCAACAGGTAGTGGTCTGTCTTTTGTTGAAACTAACTTTGTATAAGCACCTATTGTACTATTGCTCTTTGTACGACATATGCTATCGCTTATTGCTCCTCGAACTCTTTGTAAGTCACTTTGGATAAAAGCGTCTGCTAAATGACTAAATGTTAATGTAAATAATCACGGCACTACTGCCCTGTTCGCCCGTGCCTAAAACCGCTACTCTGCATAAGCTAAAGTGCTGGAGCCACGAAAACGAGTTCATGCCCTGACAGACAAATTTCAGATTTAAATTAGAAGACTAGCTATTATCCAAACATTTGGCCTCCATTTGCATACTCACCTGACAGCACATGACAAACACATATAAGAATATCTTGCTCAAAGAAAATTGTCAAAAGCTGAAAAGCACTACGTTCAACTATTATTTATTATTTTTTCCTTTGCTGACTATTGTCTTTTCTTCCCATATTTTTCTCTCAGGGCCTGTCTACAACCGGTGTAACAGTGCGTTTTTTGCGATCTGATCAAATCTACTTAGGTGTGGCACATAAACGTGGTTTTTACGTGGTTCACACCTGGTCATAACATGCATTTCAAATTTATTAGGCATTTCAAACACACGTCCTGTGACCACTTGTGTTCAGATTTCAAAGGGAGGATCTCTGATTTAATCGCTAAACATAACGGTAACCTGACGGTAAGTGGGTTCTGATTCTTATTCGGCTCACAAAAGAAAACAATGGCCGTGTTGCTTGTGAAAAGTATTTTAGGATAGTTCACCCCAAAACAAAAAATCTGTCATAATGTACTCACCCTCTTGACCATTCAAACCTGTATGACTTTCTTTCCTCCGCAGAACACAAAAGACGATATATTAAAGAAAGTTGGTATCCGACAAGAGGGTGAGTAAATGATGACAGAAATTTCATTTTTGAGGGAACTTTCACTTAAATGCATTACTAAATTCTATTAAATCATTTTGCTGGTAAATAATCTAGATTGTAAGAAAAACCCATTCATGTGTCTTCGTGAAATACATGACCTGTGACACAACAATATGTGTCACAGGTCATATAATGAAAGACTGGGTTAGCTGATAGCAAAATCCAAAATCCTGTATGACAGCCACAGGGACACACACAAATATCACCATCTGCTCCTGTGTGCACAGTTAGGACCAATGTGCGAACATATTAGCATTGTGTAATGTGTGTGTGTTGGTGGGTCAGCTCAGTCACAGCAGTGTTTGGGGATAGAGGCCGTGTTACAAAAAATATCAGATTAGGAAAAAGGCTTAGGGTGTCAAGAGGTATGAATAACAACCAGCCCCATCTGTTCACTCAATATCATTATCATCAGCTCTCTAATTATTCTCATTACGACTATTTATTTAGTCACAGCAGTGTCACACGGCAGCATCATTCAGAAGAGCACAAGCACAGCAGGAAAGTCAGCTCAGATCAATCAATGTTAATGAAACTATGTAACTAGGTTTCCATGTTATGAAACTGGGAGTCATAGACACACCGTACAAACCCGCAAAGAAGACAATGGTGAAAATAACGAACTGAAATATAAAAATATTGCCGTCTAAGAATTTGAAAGCAGTTCAAGGCAGTGCGTTGACAGCCGCCTTCAGTGGGACCCATAACCCCAGGAAATCATTAGCGGTAAGAACCCATTTCAGCTGTGCTCCGTCTGATTGAGGAGCTAAAAGAGAACTTCATAATCATGCTAAATTAAAGGTCCTTTAGATTTAATCTCACCCTTTCCAATCTCTTAATTACTTATTTGTCCCAATTATTTGCTTTACTGAGCCCATTAAAGGCCTTTTTCACCTCCAAATTAACCAGCAGCAGCTGTAATCATGTCAGTGTGAGGCCCTCTTCATTAGAGCACACGCGCAGGCGCACACACGCCGATATACCAGGGGAACGTGTCAGACAAAAAACTTGCACACTTCTGATGATAAGCAGCAATAAAGTCGCTCGGCATCTTCAGGTGATGTTTCAGGGAGGAACCCAACTGTGCCGAGATCCTCCGTAGCTGTCACGTCGCCCTACACGACAACACTCATCACAGAATATGAATCATCATCCGATACTCATGTCCCGCTCTTTGTGTGATGTATCACTGCATATGTAATGTAATTTATGTGCAAATAAAACATTTCCTCGAACAGGCACCTTCCCAGCATGGCGCAAATCTCTCATCTGCTGTGAATCATGCTGAAGATCTTCTCCACTCTCTCTCTGCCAAAACAGGATATTAGCAATTAAAACAGCGTCGGTGCGTCATAATTTTTTCAACACCATAAAATGCTAGATGATGACGATGGAGGTTTATCGTTGTAATAATAAGTATATGTGTTTCATTTGTGTAAATGATGCATCATTAGGGATTATAGAAATGGTTGTTTAAACGCTGTTGTTTAAAAAAATCTGAGAATCGAAGATCAATGCCATAGTGCAGTTAAAACTTTAAAAGCATACAAGGATTAAGTAGAAACCTCATCACCCAATTTCATCAGTTCCTCTGTGTAAAACACTTGCTAAATGAACTCAGTAGAGGCATTGTAGAATTAGACCTCTAATGATCTTTTCCCATAATCAGGTGAGATTGTACACTTTATACATAAAGATAGATTGAAAGTCACTGAGCATTTTGAACATACCTGATGATTAACATTGAAATTAATTGTATCTTCTAGTCAGTGTATTTAGAGCACCACGATGGGATACAAGTTTATCAGGGAGCTGTACGGTTACTTAATCCATTTTTGAATTGAAATGAAACATAAACATACAGTAGATGATGCAAGTATTACTAAACTGTAATGTATATAATGTATAGACCATTTTACCAGAACAACATTAAATGAAGCACATGCAAGTATTAGATTTTATAACTCTACACAAATGTTACAACAAAAAACAACCACGAGAAAGTTTAGAACTTAATAAAAATGTTAGAAAGCAACTTTAAGTCTTTGTCCTTGTAAAACCTTGGATGTCCAAATTTGCTGTTTTTCAGGAAATTAAAAGATATTTGTTAGATATTTGCAAAAGTGACAAACATAAAGGGTGACTAATAATAATAAAACAATTTATTTACATTACAAAAAATGTAAATGACAAAATATGGAGATACAAGGTTTTAGAAAGACAGCAGAGATATGTAATGTAAATAACGCAAAAAAACTGGAACATTAAGTGCTTCTGGAACAGTGTTGTTTATAGCTGTTTTTTAAAATAGTCTATAATCAAAAAAAGATGACACCTGTGTTGATTATTTAAACTGTATAAGGGCAAACCATGAATTCATGTAAACTGAGGTGACTATAGAATAATCAAAACCCAAAATATTGACAGTGTCTCCCTAAAGAAGAAAATGAAAATGTTCATCATATATATTCATATTTCATTTATTCATTACCATTTACAAATATAGGAATTCAATTCTTGTATTTTCTTGCCCAAGAAAATCACTTTTGTAAAAAAATGGTTTCGTACTAGTTCATTAGCATAGTTTTGTAATAGGCTCCACTTATTTTGTGCTGTTATTGACATATAACTATAGACTTCATTTTCACCTTTGGCATACATACAAAACATAATACAATTCTACAGTGCAGCACAGACACCCTCTAAGCCCTCTAACCTGATTGGTCAATCAGCCTTCCAACAATAAGTAAAAAAGCACGAGAAGAATAAAAATTAGTGGTATGTATAAAAGCAATATCACGTATGCATTTCTGCTCTTGTACTGAATATCAGTTTTGATTACATGTGGCTACATCAACAACAATAATGCTTGGTAATTTACATTTCTTCTTATATAACAGTAAGTTCGGGCTCTCCAATCTTATTGGACGAGAGCCATTCTATGAGTGCTGATACAGGATCAGAACATCACAACCTCGCGACACAGGCGAATCACTGCGGTACGGCTTAAATCAAGCTTTAACTTAACATTTACCTCCAGCTGCAAGTCAGCAAGAAACTGCTTAAGCACACACTGAACTGCCCTCTCAATGCCTATAATGAGAGGGATAAAACTAATCTTCTCACACTGACTCCTGTAAACTCGGGCTTTCTCCTTCGGTCTTCTTAAGCCCCATAAGAAAGATTCCCAAGCATGCTCGTGACGCAGGAGGAGAGACAGAAGCAGAGGATGAGTGAGGTTACGGTTTCATCTGGCTCAGTAAGCCTGTACTAATTTGAGGCCCAAGTGGAGAGGCCACTTGTATCCAGGCCTGATGAAAGCTCTTCAGAGGAGAGAAAAAAAGTGGAGGATTGTATCAAATCGCTGGTCCCTCTCATAGAGAAGCTCTTCTGTATCTGCCTCTCTTGTGCTCTTGACAGAGCCTCCTCTCTCTCTTCAGCAGTGCCAGTCAACACGATAGCCCTTTAATCTCCACCTATTCAGCTGCTCCCTTATTAAGACCCAAACTAAAAAACTAAAAAGAAAACAAAAACACACCTTGTCTATGTACAGCGTCTTCACATCGGAGAGAAATGAAATGAAAGAGACGAGAGCCTGCGGGAAAATCAGCGTGTTGGGATTTGGAGTGTGTCTCTACTTCTTCATTCTCAGAAGCACTTCTTCTGAGGACAACAACAAACTCTGAGCTGCCTCTAAGAAAGGTGCGTTTCTTTTGGCAGCGAGACTGCAGGAAGAAACAGAACAAGGACGAGAAGGTCACAAGTACTAGAAGGTAGAGCTTGAAGAGAAAAGGATTCACTGAAATTGAATTAGCTCTGGTATCGATGTTCTAAAAAGGGGTCTGTAGGCAGGGCGGGTAATGCAGACACCTGACTCTGCTAAGCAGGGAAATGGAGGGGGTCAGTCTGTTAACATTTGCACTGAGGCAGACAATAGAAATCTGGGGAGATTAGTGCAAATCAATAAATCTCATTTAATCTTTTCACCGCTATGGTAATGCAAAAAGCTCACGGCTCATTTAACAGGCTGGTACATCAATCCAGAGCTGAATCATGAAATCTGCTGCAGACGATTCTCCCGCAGCAGTACATTCTTCTTGGGGTATTCAGATTAAGCTTTCACATCAGCAGTAAACCCACACACTGTACACATGCCATGGTGAAAGTTTGTTGAAAAGCTGCCTGTGAGTGAAACAAATTTCTTTTCTTGACCCCTGTAAATTCAGAGCTTTTCTGGTATTGCTATTGGACGCAGCTTTTATCTTTTATTTTAAGTGATTCCTAACACACTACAAAAAAAATCAGTGTTTGTACGATAGAAGTGCACGGGTACCGCACCACTGTTGTTTGATTACCAACATTCTTTGTGTTCTGCAGCAGAAAGTCATATAGGTTTTAAATAAAAGGGTGAGTAAATAATGAATTTTCTTTTTTTGGTGAATCATGCATGCTTTAAGAACCATATGCATGATGTAGTTGTGTATTTATGACTAAATAATTAACACTGTTTAAAGACCATCATACAATTACCCAGAAGCTATTGTGTAAAGGCATTTATAGCCATTTCATATAGAAATGAATGCTTCTTGGAAGTTCAACTCCTGTTTGGACTTTTTTGCATCTCCATCAACAGAATGCAGGAGCAGTTGAGAGAGACATGCCTAGATCACATCCTACATAACACCAGCTCAACCACCAGAATAAATCAATCAACACAAACACCCCAACCAATAATCCAGCTGAGGAAATCAAAAGGGTGTGTTGTGGTGCCGCCAGCTCTGGTTGGGAGACCGCAAGGCGTATATGAGTCAGATGGCTCTGCGGTTATAAGAGACTGCCAAGAAAGCAGAAACCGTCTCTCTCTCTCTCTCACACACACAAATAACTTCATGTCTTGACTCTTCCAGAAGCTTAACCCAAAATGGGAAGATCTACCTGACATCTCCGGTGTTCAACTACTAATCTCTATACTAACAAACATCAAAATTTACTCATCCACACATTCAGCGAGTGCACGAGACATTTTTATACAAAAACAGTTTATTGAATTATTAACAACTGTACATGATCAGTGCGGACAGTTTGCTACATACTTTGGTGTGAAGTTGAGAGGATGTGAAAGGCAGGTGGATCAGGATTTGTATTAATTTTAAAATGAACTGTAACGGGTTCTTCAGCTGCTCCATGAGGCAGATATCTGCAGGTCCCACTCAAATAGCCACATTTTATGTGATCAGGTTAAAAATTGACTTTCTTCTGCCTCATGCACGTGATTTCACACTGTGCCTTCACAATCACCAAAGTCAAGTGGAGGCCAAGAATATATTCATCAGAAAACTAGCTCAACGTACAGAAACAAATCCTGAGTTGACCCGCTCATGAAAAAGGTTTACATAAATCTGCGACAAAGCCCAAAAACAAGGCTGCAGGCTCATTAGGGCGGGGCTTTTCACAGCAGAATTAAGCTGTCAGTCATCGGGGTGAGTCATTTCCCGTTTGATCAGCAGCAAACTATAGCAGGGCCACTTACGGGAGAAGCTGGCAAGTTACTCATCGCAGCATACAATACATGCAAAATCTGCATGTTACAATCACACTTCTTTCTCAGAGTTCCTCGTTCCAACAAGACGCCACACAAGGGCACAGACAAGTAGTAAAGTTAGCTATCCTCCGAGTTTATATCCCTTTCAATTTACAAACGACTCTCACTCTCTTCTGGGCTGTTTTCTTGCAGCAATCCATTTGTTCTGACCTCCGCAGGACGTGATCCCATTTCCATGAACAGCACATAGACTCTAAACCAAAATGTATCGCTAAAAAATGAAGACAAAGTCTCTTAAAATGATTCTGAAACTGTGGTTTTCCCACAAGAGTTGGCCATTGTTAGCAAATAGCCAGCCCAGAGAGTGTGCTTACAAAATTGAAAAGAAAAAAAAAAGTGTCCTAACCTACATTCGTCAAGCATTAAGGACATGAGGACAAAGAAACCCATCACAAGTATATCAGGACATGGAAATATATATAATTATATACATTTATAAAACGTCTTTATTACTCCATATATACACTTTTTAACAAATTGTCCAAGGAGCAGGAGGCTAAAATTGAAGCACTGCTTCATATTACATCACAGATCGTTCTCTTTGTGTTAAAAGGAGAAAAGATAAAAGAAAAAAATACTACAGAAGGAATAGGCACACACAATCCCATGAGCACACTGAAATAAAAGGCATGACAATATTAACTATATTAGTGCTGTCAGGGAGTCCTTGGGATAGTTTTTCCAGTTTGATCAGTAGAGGACTGCTCCATTGCTGTAAGAGTCCAGGTGGACTTAAAAAACATCTTGTACTGATCCTGAGTGGACCAATGTACGTCCAACCTGGGTTCCTACTGTCGATATCTTTCAGAAAAAGGTGAAGGAGTGACCTATTGTATTCCATTCAAAGTCAGGACTGAACAATAACTCCATTCACAGGTTGTTGACACCACAATCAGAGGTGTGCATTTAGTAGATCACTTCATACACAGTGGCCTTCTTGTCTCCAGATCCTGTCACAATGTATTTATCATCAGCCGAGATGTCACAGCTCAAGACGGATGACGACTCTTTCGACTGCGGAGGGAGCGACAGGGAAATTACATCATAAACTACAAAGTAACTTGTCAACATCAATGTCTTATAAACATTAACTCAAACATCTAAACATCTCAAGAGTTACACAAAGACCTGCCTGATAGAGTATGTGAGTGGTGCAGACGGGGAGATAGTTTGCAACATACAAGTAGTACACACATATAAAGTTATTCTACAGCTTGAAAATGGAAAACCTAGTATGGCTTTGGGGAGATTTAATTAAAAGTTGAAAGCGGAAATGGGAAGACATAACAGCATTATGATGATGCATTATTTTGATTATAGATCATAAAAAGGTAGTCGATTGTAGCATGTTTAACAAAATGGCAGCTGTGCAGAATATTGCATTAAACAAATTTCAGCTCAGCTGCGTCTCGCCAACTAAAATGAAAGCCATCTCTCAAAGACTGCACCACAACATTACCCTTGAAAACCTGCATAATCCCTGTTATTCTGCCTGTCTGTAGCCTTTCACAGCACCTCTGTAGCAAGATGGAACAAGATATTGATTGACATACCTGGAAAATGCTGGCACCATAGGGAGTCCTCCAGGCATTCAAGAGATTGTCCTTCCCAGTGCTCACAAACCATTTACCTTTAGGAAATGGAACAAACACACGTGCACTAATGGGTACAGAGTCAAGGTTGATCTAAATGACATGATTCACTACAGCACGGCTTATTTGGAAGCAGAGAGAGCCATTATGGGTGGTGGGGGGTCGTGGAACAAAGTGCAAACAAGCTGTGCTAAAAATGGAAAACCAAGAACGTTTTTCCATGTCAAGTTGAACATTTCTCAAGATGTCTGCACTTCACACGAGCTAACAGTGTCTTACCACAGTAGGCAAATTTGAGGGAGAGGACGCAGCTCTCGTGCAGGTGCAGCTGGTACTTGTCTGGCTTGGTGTGATGAAGCACCTCTACATTACTGCTCTCCATTCCCACAGCCAACCACTCGCCCGTTGGACAGTAGCCCAGAGAGAAGATCTGAATCAGAGGAAAGCACAGACAAAAAACCCATCTTAGAACTTCACATTTTATTTTTGCTAAAATGTTTTTCAGTGTTGTGGCTGGTTGCAAGGTCTTAGTAAAAACAATGAAGCCTTTGCAAGAAACAACCATTTTTTTTTTAATTCCATTTATTACAGCTGATGGGCATACTTTTACACTAACAAAGTACTATCATGTAGCCACAGCAGCAGGTTAAAAGAATTCCCAGCATATAAGTCTATATATGTATGACAATCACCTGTGAAGTGAAGTCATGCTGCTGGAGCTGTCGTCCCTCTCTCAGATCCCAAGATCGAACAGTGTTGTCCAGACCACCTGTCCACAGTTTGGTGCCATCGTGGGAAATATCTATACAACTTGCCCCATCTGTGTGTCCCTGGAACTGCCTACAAGCGTAAACACAGATTGCCATTTGTTAATGCATTTACATATACAAAGAGATCCTATTTCACAGAGTTTTCTCAGGTCTGCTTTCTACCTGACAAGGGTTTGGTTATGAAGGTCCCAGACAGCAATATTTCCGTCGCTGCAGCAGGAGAAGCAGACCTTGGCATCAGGGCTGATCGCCAAAGCATAGCAGGCCGGAGCCGAAGAGGTGAGCTCGGCTTTGATACGAGGCGTTTGAGAGGCCAGATCCCATATGGTAAGAGTGCTGGCTTCTCCTCCGACAATCAGAGTCCGGCCGTCAGGAAGCAGCTTACAGGAACGGATGTAGTTATCCCTGTTCTAAAAACAGAGAAAGAGGTATTTTAGACAAAGAGCCAGGGCAACAAGCATATAACTAGCTGTGCAGGTATCAAATGTAACATTTAAATGTTATTTCCTAAGAACTATTCCACTATTATATTCGTTACGGTAGAATATTTACTATTTTACATGCAAGCTCTCAACAATCAGTCTAAAGAGGCGAACCAATCAAAACGACACGGCTGAAAAGCAGCCATTCAGCTCTCTGTTATTTGCTCTGGCTCTCTAAATCTTGTCTAACCTGTGTTTATGAAGGTTAATCGAGTAGGAGCGGTGACCGATAAGAGGGCTCAGAGCGGTAAGTGGGGAGGGAAAAGCTTTTAAGGGTTTTTAGTTGCAGCAACGGGATGATGCACATTTTCAAATTAGCAAGAGAATTCTGGATCTGTTCCTGAGGGAGATCAATAACTGCAGGCTTTCAGACAAATTAAATCACTTTGTAATGGCTGAATAACAGCTCATCAAATACACAGAGCTTTTTGCACTATGGAGCGAAAGAAGGGACATCAAAATAAACCGTAACAGAAAGGGGAAGGAGCGGGAAGCCATGGTATCCTTTCCTGGAGTAACTACACATTGCATGTAGAATGATTCTTAAGTGTGTGGGAAAATTTAAATGTGGCAAAAAAGATATTTAAACAAAATAAATTAAGAAAGCACTTTAGATTGATTTTACCAGACAATCGAGTTGCGACACAGGACTCTTGCTGCCTGGCTGACTGATGTCCCAGATCTTCACACAGCCCTTGCCACCGGTGTAGACGTGCCGCGTGGGGTTGCTGATGGTTACAGCGCACACCACCTCGCCATGGCTGAGCGTGTTGATCTGGCGGGCGTGACGAGGTATGCCTGGTCCAATCAGAGCATCTGGAGGAAAAGGTACTGGTTGCATTTGGCCGTCCGCGCTAACATGGAAGGAGTAGGCCCTATTTATCAGAACATACAAAAGTTTAGTTTCACTATCAAAGAATAGTTTTTTTTAAGTTACATATAGTTTAATAACAGCACTCACGGTTTCCCTCCAGGTATAGAGGTCAGACTTCCTGGCATACCAGGAGCACGCATGTGAGGATGAGGATCAAAGCCCGCCTGCAAAACACAGAAGGGTACATCTTGGCATAAAAGACAAAAGCTTCTGAGGGCCCTCGAACTGGAACCAAAAACTGATTTGATGTTTTAATCCCTCTTATATCAGCTTGAGTATAATATTCTTTAATATTTTAGCTAAGCGCTTGTTCACTAATGCTTTATCTCTCCCCTCAAGCTTTTATTAGAGACCCCCAGACAACTGTGCTTCTTACCATGCCTACAGCGCCGACACAAAGATGAAGAACAAACACCATACAAATGCAAAAGTAATATTTAACCAGAATGCTATCCTAACACAGAATGCATGCATGCGTTATGAAGCGGTCCAAGGCCATGTTAGATGATTTAAAGACCGAGGAGGGTGGGGAAATGTGCACATGCAAGACACCAGAGAAGGAAAGAAACGCAATAATGTATATCTGTAGGAAAGTTTACATAAACACTGAACATAAAACATGAATCTTACCATAGGTGAGCGTCCATAGGCGGCTGCAGCAGCAGCTGCGGCCGACATCTGAGAGGAGATGTGTAGTCCTGGATAAACCCCTGGACTGGTCAATGAGCCATTCATCTCTGGGTGGTGCCCCATCATGGCGAACGGAGCCCCATATGGTGCCGCGATTGACAATGGTGTACGCAGTGCAGGTGCTGCTGGGAAGGTGTAGAGAAGATGTTGAAAAGCCACGACTGCACAAACACACCACTAGACAGGGATGCAAGCTCATCGGGGGGAAAAATGGTGACAATGAAACGAGACACCCCAACTTTATATATACACAGTCATAGTTTATAAACAGTTATATACAATACAATATACAACACTATTACCATTATTAGAATTTGTATTTCATATTATTCAGTGCACATAACCAGAATACTCCATGTTCTGCTTAAAGTGTCTTGGATAGACAACCACATGAAGAGTTTATTTGCAAAACCAGATAACATTTATTTTATCAATTTCCATTAATTGTGTTTTTTGTTATTATTATTAAACAATCCAACTGTATAAATTATATTACTTGGAATGCACAATACATTTTTTTTTTTAAAAGAGTTCATGAAAATTAACAAAAACAGAGTTCACATTTACTTCAAGGTGCTCTGTTCACACAACAGCTTAGTCACAGCTCTAGCCTAAATATGAATGAACTGTCAAACTCATGCTATTTGCACAGCATGCCTGCAACCATAGTGACAGATTAAAAAAAAAAGAGGTTGCATTGTAACAACAACATTAGGTGTGATCCTCTCTGCAATGTTGTACTAAAAACCAAACGCGGCTTCGCCGTAAATGTGGTGATCGCAGTCGTCACAGTGTGTTAACGCATATTATGTTTCTTGGGTCTCCTCAGTTCCTTTCAAGGCATATAAACGAGCGCTCCTTTACCTGTTGCTTAGTGACGGTTGTGTGGAAGTACGTCAGAAATGCACAGTCGAATTGCTGCGTTATTCGACTACATCTAATATTGATTCATGAATGGAGTATGTGCGCTAACTCTGCGCAGCATTCAAAACATACCCCCACAAACTGGCTAGTGATTTGACATCGTTACCACAACATTTGGACATGATTCTCATAATTTAATTCAACCCTTGTGAATTAAGGGTGCCAACCCTTAATTTCATGATGTAAACGGCAAACGCACAATGTGTGCATACATCCTTACCCAGTGCTTCCATGCCGGGGGGCTTGCCAGGTATGGGCCTGAGCCCAGGGGTGTTGCTGGTTCCTGGGGTGGGAGCATCGTTGCGTGGGGTGGGGGTGTTGGACTTCAAACCTGGGGTGGAAGACTTGTCGTTCTGTGAGATGAAGAGACGGAGATGGAATTAACAGCGCTAAAACTACATACCACAAATGCTCAAATCCACAGAGCTCCCTCGCACTAATCCAGTCAAACACTGGCAGCTCATTATAGCTTAGGAGGATAAAGCTAAACTTCAGACCGAACCTTTCCAGAGACCTCATCCTCTCACTCATCTTTAATCACTCTGACTTCTCTTTTCGTCTCCTCTCTACTAAGGCTTGCTCAGCGCATTGAGATATTCGCCAGGCTAGGAACTAAGCTGCTGTTTGTCAGACAGTAACTGATGTATTCATGTTACGCTTCAACTGACATCTATTCCCCGCTATAAAGCTGCTGAGGAAGGGGTTCTGCAAATGTTTGTGACTTTATACCACAAACACGTATGCAATACTCATGCTGGTCTTACGTGTGGGTGGTCCTTCACTTTAGATGAGGGGGTGCTGCCAGAGGAGGCCACGGAGGCGGGGCTGTTGGGCGCATCTTTCTTCAGTGATCTGGCCTTATCGAGTCCGTTCTCAGGAGGGGAGTGAGACGGGCTGACCCTTGGGGTGGCCGGATCCTACAGATCCCAAGAGATATGTCAGTCATACACAATATTAATGTATTGTGTATTTTTTTTAAATAAATGCGAAGGACACATTTCTTACCTCATTAGACACGTCCACAACTAGGTCGTCACTTTTGTCACCATCACTGTCCTAAAACACAGAAATAAAGACTTGATTGATAGAAGGGATATAATATATTTTGTTTTCAACAGAACAAAAATAAGTAGTTTATCCTACTAAGGTAGTCAATGGTGGTCAAGAACGGTTTGGTTCAAAGCATTCTTCCAAATATCTTTCCCAGGGCCCTATCATACATCCGCAATCCGGCACAAAGCGCGTGTATTTTGCTAGTTTCAGCCCAACGCAGTTATAATTTTCACTTTCTGCGCCACATTATTTAAATAGCAATGCACTTGCGCTCATTTGTCTGAAAACAAGGTGTGTTCAGGCGCACTGCTGGTGCTCTGCTATTTTGAGGCAGCTAAAATCAACTAGCTAGAATAGCTATTGACCGACTGAAACCTGATCCAAAGTCAATGGCGCAATATTTTTAGTTATTTAAAGAGCGCATTAATAATATGCGCCTATAGGCAGGTGCACAATGCACACACATTCTGCTTCTTGTAAACACAGGACAGGCAGCAGCACTCCAACATTTTTAAATGTGAACAATTAAAAGATAAAAATGTAAAGGATCATTATTGTGTGCATAAATATAAGTATCTGCATAGTCCCGTAGAGGGTCTGCTCGTGAGCGAGATTGTTTCCTTCTGGAGAAGCGTTCAGTCTTACCTCTTGCAAACTCCGCCATGATAATAGCGAATGTGCCACGGTGCAAGTGCATTTGGCTTTTAAAGGGAATGGGAGATGACTCTTATTGGTTGATTTCATGTAACACCCAATGACTGATTAGGAGAATAGGTACAACTCTTTTGGATCATGCCCCTGTGCATCCACCATTTTTTCGCTATTAAATTAGCATAAGTGGATTCAGAAACGCCTTTGTGCTTTAGACCATACACTTAAGAGTAAATGAAGACAGAATTTACATTTTTGGGTGAACCATCCCTTTAAGATGTAAAATAGGAGCTTACATATCGACTCATGTTGTCTTTCTCCTCCACTCTGCGTTTTTTTGAGTCCAAACTGTAGTCGGATGAACTTCTGTGTTTCTCACTGGTCCTCAGGCTGTCTGATGGTGATACTGAATTATTCTGCGAAGACAAATATAAAACAAGTTGATCAGCACAATTCACAAAAAAGAAATTCAACCTTGCCCCTGCTGACAACACAATTCTTAACGTCCCCTAGAAAACGGTGTTACATTTAAATACTACTAATGCTTTTCCATTCGCTTTTAATAATGCATCCATCACAAATAAAAAATATTTGTTTATACTTCATAGTGGAGGAGAATATTCCTGACTAGTTTATTTAGCATAACAAACACGAGTTTAGATTATTTGCCGTAGACCGCCAACTCTGCTCACGATGGCCTGAACTCTCAACAGCGCAAATACAAATATCAGAGGCGACACGGGGCCACTTGCGGCTTTGAGTAAGCTGCGTGTGTAAATTCCTCCTTGTACAAAGTAAACACTGAGTGGCGAGAGGGTTAAGCCCCAGGCCCTGTTAGATCACCCAGATCTCCCTGGCATGAAGGAGGGAGAGCTTGAGCCTGCCAAGCAAGCAAGCCCAGGCCCCGGCCCCATGAAGCAGGCCAGCTGAGCAAACTATCCCCGAAGAGCAAGGCCTCTAAACAAGCCTGACCACACTACACTTCAAACAGTCTGGCCTAACCTCACAGCCCTGGGCAACCTGCACACAGCACAAATGGGCCAAACTGGAGTGCAGGGTCACGAGAAAACTGATCTCCCTGCAGCCTAGAGAGAATAACACATGGAAGCGCAAACACCGGATCAGAATAAACATCCCTGCACCCCTAGAGTTAACCAAGCCAGACGATAGCTTGTTTTTTTACCCTCCCGCAAACACCCAAGTAAAACACAGTGAACAGCCACCCTTTTCTCTACGACTAGTCGGCCTGAACAGATGCCGTTGCGGTCTCGGAGAGTGTGTATGTCCTTTTCTCTTCGGCCCTCCGCCAAGACCACTTACTGCCTTTATTGTACTTGGTGGGTTTTCACCGCAAAAAGGAGGGAAAGCCTGTACTTTGAGTGAGAGAGCGTGTAAAGGTACAGCGTGGAAAGACACAGCAACACGGACAGGCAGGTCATGAAAGCAGATAGGGAGACAGTAATGAGGAGCAAAACAGGAAGGGAGAAGCTACAGCCATTCGCCCAGTATGCATTTAGAGTGGCATTAGCCGACTTGCACACCATCTTTGCTGGTTGGGCAGACGGGCATCAACTCCGGTCCAGACAGTGTGAAACTCCCAGGGCATGAGCTCAGTGCCAAGCCGACACTCTTTACTCTTTCTGAATGAATAGAGGTTTGTAAGTCAGAGAAAGAAAGACAGTTGAATAGAGGATGGTGGTGCATGGGCCAAAGGAAGTGAACTCCAGGCAGAAGGAACTATGCGATCCTGAAGGAATCATAAAGGAATCCCAGCCGCTTAAACCTCTCTGACAAATGCTTGTACAACAATCTCAGTGTTGCCCATGTCAGCACTAGGCAGTCCACTTAAGTCTCTTTTTCCTCCCTTTCGCTAATCCAAAAGTAATAAATAGACCTAGACTGCTATGTCAGCACTACAGAGGAGAATGTGTTTGTCTCAGCCGCTCTGCAGTGGGTTTAATAGGCTGACCTTTTAAGACGGGCTTAATGTGACTCAATAAGCAAAGTCAGAGCAGTGCTATCAGATGACCCGTGACAACAGGAAGTCCTGGCGGGCAGAGAGCAGGATGGCCGCTGCTGCACTAAGCGCTAATCAGCAGCAGAGTCTGATTTCTGCAGGCATGACTGATCCCATTCACACTGCTGCCCATTCAACACACACACACACAAAGTCCATTGCCAAGTCAAATCTTTCTGCATATCTAGTTTAACAGGCAAAATAGGCCAACCCAGCATTTGGGAGACAGAAGCTTTAAGTGGTTATATGAAAAGCACAAATAAACACAGCGAGAGATATGCACAGAGGGACAGACAGAGATATAGACACAATGAGCCAAAAAAAAGAGTGAAAGATCAGTTAACAAAATAGGAGGGGGAACACTGTTGGAGGGAAGGAGATAACATTGAATGAGTCAGGTTTATCTGAGCCAGGAGCTGCAGACATGAAGAGTGGGTAAAGAAGAAATCCTTTTAGATAAGAAAAGTCAAAGTCTTTTTTAATTGTGATGAAATTATAGCACGCTAATCCGTGGCCTGCGTTTTTGTGCATTTTTTACCTGGATTAAAAGTAGGATTATACACCAGGCACCCTTCTCTTTTCATTATTTTTTTAAAGGCTTAACCTGCTCTAATTCCACCCGCTCCACTCTCCTCACGCCGTTAACGCGCCACTGCATTCTCTCTTCATCAAATGTCACGACTTAGGAGACAAAGTCAAACATACACGGAATCAGAAACTAGCAGAACTTACCGTGCTTGATTCCCGTTCTTTATCCAAGGGAGAACGACGATGTAGATGGAAGAACAGAGAAAGAAAAACAAGTCAGAATTTACATCAATTTTCCTTCCAAGGCATTTGCATACGGTTTTCTGTGACCATACAAATTAGCTCTGATATACCCCAAGCTTTAGGACATACAAGTGTCTATGTGTGTCTGTTACCTCTGTGCTCCAGGTCATGGTGGTTCTTCTCATCCTTGACGGGCAGATGTGCCTGGCTACCCAGAGCCCCGAGAGCCAGCAGACCGGACCCCGAGCCAGTGACTGGAGGGATGCCGGGGGGCTGCAGCCCTGAGGGGTGAGGGGGCAGCTGGACCGGGGGTCCGTGGGCAGCATGGGAAAGGTGCTGAGCCTGAAGCTGCTGCTGCTGTCAACACATACATTTACATCAATTGGGTCAGATGGAAAAGGCACAAAGACAGCAAACAGTGAATAAAGGTGCTTGGTTAAGCCCCTCCCTCGTAGGCTGCGCAGAAAGGAAGTAACGTTAGCGAACGAACACCTCCATTAGTGGCTGGATCAAAACAGGACACTCTTCACAAGCACATGTTCTCCTTGAGCTCAGAGGGAACAGCTTACTCAGACACACACTACTGAATTCTAATCATATGCAATGCCCTTTAAAACTACATGCAACTTTCTGTTATGATAGAGACAAAAACTCATTTAAACAGGCTTAATGTATAACACAAATCTTACACAATCAAAAGGCAACACAAAAACTTAGATTTTCTGGTATAGTAAACTTGTTCAATGTGTTAGTATGCACACACACACACACACACTCCACACCAGATTAGTGCAGTAGTTCAATGAATGGTATTCTCTGCAGGTTAGCTCACAACCCAAAACATTAATGTCTGGAATGAGTTCTTGCACAGCTCAACACCCTGCAAACAGCAAACCAAACGCTTATGCTATTGTTAAAGTAATAGTTAGTAACGGTGTCAAAGCACTGGCTGTTTATTACTAAGAGTGGAACATGTTAAATGAGGTATGGTGAAGTTGGGGTGTGTGCATATGACAAAGAGAGAGAGAGAGAAATAAAGTTTGGTAAATGTGTGTTTCCCAGGTGCACTTTGTGATTTTAATCTTGTTCGAATCAAAAACGGCCGTTTCTCTTGCACAGCCGCCATAAAAAAACTTTTAACCAAATTACCTACCATTTTCTTGCAAACTGGCACAGATTAAAGAATCCTACCATAAGAACATCTGTGATTGCAGGATATTATTTGTTAACCAAACTTCTGCTGTTATTTTAAACTGTCGAATACCGTAACTAAAGTTTCTCCGCGTGCTGCCTGGTACACCATAATGGATTTAAACCTTTTCGGCAACTTTCTGGTTAAAATAACAGATGGTGGTTCAAGGGCTACTGGCATCTCAACAGATGAAAACTGGTGGGCGAAACTGATTAGAGTTACTGATGTAATAGAAGTGCCAGCTATAAGCCTTCCCTTAAAACTCACTCTACAAAGTCAAGCAATCGTCAATGCTTGTTATATTATTACTATTATGTCTGTGTTGACTATATTTAATTGCAGGACATATTCCACAAATCTTGTTACGGTTCACTTCAGCAGTTCTTATATGAGCCCAATTCAACTCCTACCAGTAAACAGACATTTCTTGACACCAAGTGACTAAAGGAAGCACAATGCACCATGTACACCCAGAAAAACACGGAAAAGCATTGGGATGTAAATAATGTTAGGCTCTCGGTTTAATTTAGAAACTCAAAAACAACAACACATACACACACACACACACACACACAGACAGAGGCTAGATTTAGCACTGACCATCAGAGCAGGATATACAGAATGAGGTTGCTGCCGGTGGGAGAAAAGAAAGGAGCGCGTCATTACACACTCACTCATTTCTGAATAACACATCACTATTTTACAAATACACACAGACATATGAATGCAAAGCAACTCTAAGGACATTTAAATGTGTGTTTCTGACATTAACACCTTTAACCTACCTAGACTGATGTCTTTATTTCCAATAACTCTTTAGCTAATAATATAGCAGTGGAGAATATAAATGGGTAAATATTGCTTTTTTATTTTTCTGAGAGATGTTTCGAGTCAGATCGAGGTCAGTTCTGCTGCTGGTGTGATATCGGACATGCAAATGGTGAGAAAGAGTATGCAAAGTGAATCTGGTGCACTGTGTCAGAACACAGACGAAACCAGCAGCAAACCACCACCACCACTGTTTAACATGAAACAAATGCACTACCAACTTGTCAAAAAACGAGGAGGACGCAAGACTTATTATTAGTGCTCGATACACTCCCCCGCATTCGTATAGGTTCGGAAAGTTTTTTTTCGAACATGAAAATCCGTTTAGGCCCTTATTGGACAATTTTCCGAGAGAAGCATGTGGCACACCCACACATCACAAAAGGAGAGTGGGAGAAGGAGCATGCGCACACATCACTTTCACTGTGTGAGATATCAGCTGTGTTTGTTTGTTCACTACAATTGAGGTGATGAATGTTATTTAAACAGCAGATTTAATGCTGGATTTGGAGATGGTTTGAAACTTATAGATGGAGCGGTCCCAGCGCTAAAAGATGCCGGACATGAATCTCATTTGGTAAGTAAAACAGAGTCATATGTTTGTGTTTTGTTGGGAATAGGTGTGCAAGTGCTTTAGTTCCGCCTCCCCCCCTCACACATCGTATGTTTTCAGAAATAGTCGTACAGGTGAATCGGTCTTTTACAAGTGGTTAGCCAAGACAGATAACCTTTAACACCAATTTAACATGCACCTCAACTATGTCTCGTGAAGTTTAAAGCAATGAACATTCTGTCACTCTTTTGTCATTTTAAACATGTATGACTTTCTTCTGCAGAACACAAAAGAAGAAATTTTGAAGAATGTTGTTAACCAGCAACCATACACTTGCATTGGTTTTCCGAACATCCATTAGAAGTGGATGGGTACCACCATTGTCCAGTACCAACCTTCTTCAAAATATCTTCTTTTGCATTCTGCAGAAGAAAAGGAAGACATATAGGTTTGAAATGACAAGGGGGTGAGTAAATGATGATTTTTGGGGTTTAAGCAAGAAATGGGTCTCAGTGGTCAACTAGTGGTCCAACAACAATTATTCGACTAGCAAGTACATAGATTTTAACAGATCTGATTATAAACACCGAACAAATTTCTTGCTTGGATTTGTTAGTAGTCAAAGTATTAACCTCAGCTCTCTGCAAGTATCTGTGTAATACATCTTTTGAGAGCATATTTTTTAATAAATTTTTTATTTGTTAATAAGTCATGTGTGTGTTTTTTGTCTTGGCACAACTACAGCATGATTAACATAAGTAGTGAACTTCAGCAATTTATAACCAAAGCCACAGACATGCAAAGCCCTACCGCCGTGACAAGTCAGTCGTACCGCAAACCAAAAGCTTTAATGGATGTCACTCTCCTCATAACCCATTTATTTGCCTCTGCCCTTCCCTATGGATATCACTCCCTCTAACAATGATTCTCCTTCAATAATCCTTCCTCTCCTCCTCCATCCTGCTTATTCTCCTCTCCCTCTCTCCCTCTCTCTCACTCTGTGCCAAATGCTGCTGGCTCCTGATTAACAGTGAATCTTTAATGACCCCCCCCCCTCTCCTCTCTCTCGCTCTCTCTCTCTCTCTGTCTGTCTCTCTCTCTCTCTACCAGGGCACACAGATTGATCTCCTGCCATCTCACCAGCCAACAAATAAACGCTTGCTTTTTTCAGCTTGCGTGTGTGTGTGTTAATGCCTGCAACAGTGGGAAGTGTCCGTCTCACTACATCTATTTATCAAAGATCATGATGACCAGTGACAGTAACACTACTAAGTGTGTGTATGCGGGAGCAAAAGCAACAAAGCCTGCTCCTCCCCCTTCCCCCACTTCTTGCCAAGCCGCTCTGCTGAATGGCTTGCTGTTTAATGATGGAGCCCCGTCAACAGTTGCATTCAGCCGGATTGGAGGAAGCAATTACCTTGAAAACAGGGGTCAGAGTCTTGGCTCATTTGCCTTAATTGAATTCCAATATCTGGCTCCCTGACCCAGCTCCCAGCTACACTCACAACCTCCTGCAGAAGACGCACTGTTCTTCCATTTTGTCAGACTGGTAAACTCCTCAGGTAAAAATGTCTGCTTTATATCTGGATTATAGCCACTAAAAAAAAAAAAGATCGCTCTCCTAGAAAGTCAAGGCGTTGACGCATTTAATTGTTTGTGTTGCCGGAGCTGGTGGGAAACTCCTTCAACACAAACTCTTAAAACATTTAACATGGCTAATCACAGACAACCCTGACAGAATTAGACTTCTCCCTTTGTGTGATCAAAACAACGGCTTAACTCTACAAGCCTAAACACATCTCTCTCCACAAGTCTCTGTGACAAACACACACACACACAAACACTGCACGCATAAATGAACTCAAATGATCCGAGCAGCACTTACTGAGAAGACAAACAATGGCATAAAAGCAAATATAATGGTTTAACAATATCACATAACAATTACAAAAGTAAAATAAGACCGTGAAGGGCATGGGGCAAATCTGCAACCGGAGAGTGATGGGTCTGATCGACAATCCTGATCTACTCCCAGAACATGGACGAACAGCTCTGGCCATCATGTATTCGCCCATTTAAGAGCTCATGAGGTGATTGATAGGGGTCTGAATGAGTTAAAGCAAACTAACGTATCACCTTTGACCCGTAACCTGCCTGTGTGTGTATGCCAGGTTTCACTATGAATCCAATCGCTATTTATGTATGCATAATTTATGTATAAAAGCATTAGTACACTGGGATGTGTGTGTGCAGGTTTGTCCCTTGCCCTGGTCAAATGAAGGAGAAAGAGGGGTATACACACGGTGAGAGGCAGATTGGGAAGTCCACGTACCCCGATGATGGCATTCAACTCTGTCATTGTCACCTGCTTAGCACGCTCAACAGCCTGTGCAACCTGCTGTTGGTGCTGGAGGGAAAGGCAGAGAGAGATCAATACACATGAGCTAGCAAGCAAGGTTACATGGGGCTAGTGAGGTTACTGAAGGCTAATGGAGGTCATTTGCAACTCAAATCGCTTAAAAATACAACAACAGCTGCCTGAACAACAAACCTTTTTGAAAGTTTGTGAAATTAAGTGGTCAATATTTACCTCTTGTGACAAGAAAGGCATGATTTGAGCAAGAATCGCATTTAGCCGTTTGGCAATCTCGGTCTGGAAGAGAAAGAGAGACAAACACAAAGCGTGGTTATTAAATCGCTAATCAATCCAATGTATTTAAATCCTGATAGCTTGAGTTTATACACGCCAAAGTTACTTTCACTTTGTTGAACGTTCTAATCAAGCCTCTGTGCTTCCGAATGAGGCATGATGGGATACCTCCAGAACTCTTGATTAATGAAGTAAAAACTTGACGCATCTGCTTTTATGGATGTTGCCATGTGTCTGATTCCATGCATAATGAACGAGAAACTCCAAGCTCCGATATGGCATGAAACTCATAGCCAGACCCTGCTCCAGGACACTAGTACTGAAACAGATCCCGCCAAATTCACAGCACTGCCAGGCCAAGATGGGCAAAAGCCTGCGGTGCCCATCTGGCCAAGAGATGGGATGGGGGGAGGGTGTCTGGCCTCAACCCCACCACCCCCTCATTACCCAGACAGATTATTTCATTAAGATGCTGAAATATGCTGATGCTGATTCGGTACTGAGAGATTAACGATGGCAATACTGAGCAATTACCATTTTTCCCCATGCTCCCATTCCAGCAGCACAAGGGGAGAGGAACCAGAGCCCTACAGCAATATTCAGAATGACTTTTATTGATATGGAGAGACAGACAGGGTAATCAGCCAACATGCTCTGGGTTCTCCTGCATTACTCATGGCTATCTGAAGACCCAAGAGCTATATTTCATCATGAGCTATGCTAACGGTTCAGAATGAAAAGGCACAAAGGGAAAGGAGAGAGCAGGCAAAAGCAAGAGTGAGAGTAAGGAGGAGGGGAGAGGGAGAGAATGACAGCGAAAGAGGAAAAGGAAGTATGGGGCGGTGAACAAATTGATTATAGGTTGGAGCAGATGGCCCAGCAGGTGAGGGAGGAGAGAAATTTCTCTTTCTTTCACCACAAGCCACATTCCGTTCACTTTTTGGCAGCGTGACCCCTGTGCCTCTGGGAGGGTGCTGACCCCAGCACTCTGATGGATTCGGTCTCTCTTTAGAACAGGGTGAGCGTGGATGTGTTTTGACCTGTGATGAACTGTCTCTAGGGACGTGAACAAAAGATCTAAGCCCTCTCCACACCCCTCCAGAGTCACTGAGCTATTAATGCTTTTTCAGCACATCCTTGGTACACACATACACACCTTCGCAAAACAAACTCTATAATCTGTCAGAATCTAACCAAACAATAAATATTCTCAAGTACACAAGCATAAAAACACTGCCCACATACACAAACACACGCCGAGGTTTTCACATCAACCCCCTCCCCTGTGCTTTCATTCCTGTATGCAATGTTGAGGTTGCCACGGCAACCGGCCCGCCCCACTCTCCCTTAGATCATTATGTAAATTGGAGCTCTGCTTGACCATAACAGGCAGTAAAATCATATTACGCGCACAGGGGAAGGTCATTAAATTGAATTTTCGGCCTGTCGATCAGATCAACACAGCAAATTAATGTGGGATGAAAGGGGGCAGCTAGGGGAGGGGGAGTAATGGCTCCTCTTTCATGGGTGAGTTGAAATGTATGTGAGGGAAGAATGGGAAACACCACCAGGGTTTTTTGGCTCGGGCTAAAGAGGAGATATCACGCAGTGATTATCAGAAATGGCTGTTCAGTTTCACTGGTCCACTGCTTAATGGCGCACGCAAGTCGAACCATTGTACGCTGAAGAGCTGTGAACATCTGCTTCAGCAAACGGCTTCCTGTTGTGTGGTTTCTTAATGTAAAACAATTTACATTAGAAAGTCCCTTTACGCAAGAATACTATTACACACCCCTAAAACACAAAACATGGGTGAGTCTCATTAAACCCGTCATGACATTCAGGTCATAAATAGGAAACAAAAGAAATATTTTATAAAAAGGATGTTCATTCAAACTAAAAGCAAAACATCTGCATTAGGCTAATGTAAATTTAGAGGGAAATGTACTTTATTGATAACGTCACGACAGGCAGAATGACATGATGCAAAAATCCTAATGGCCCTTAAAACAGGCTTCATTTATTTTACGCAAAATATGCTACTTCCCAATTTCTCTGCGTGTTTTCGTGATATTCGACTACCCACCCGCACCACACCACACCCCAAGCCACAAGAGAACTTAAATCGGTATCACGTCACACAAACTAAACTACAAAATACACAAACCTCAGCCTAAACCACTGCGTCGTGTGTTCTTTGGAAGAAAACGGGAAGTGTTGTCCTGCTAGTGCTAAGTTCCAGAGGCGTGCCGTAAGCTACCAGAATTGCTCCCACACACACTGATAAAAAACAGGGAATGAAAACAAGGCCCTTGAGCAGAGAGAGAGAGGCTTCTGCTCAGCTTCACAATCCCAGGTGCTTAGTGCTGTCAAGCAGCGTGTGAAGAGCTCTCACACACAGCCCTGTCAATGGCACGCCAGAAGCCATTTACCTGTTGCTGTGGGTACGAGCTGAGTGTAGGGAGACACTGATGAGGATTAAATATGTCGCGAAACAATTGCACACTGAAGAAGAGTCACACGCTGACAAATGAAGACACAAGCAGCCTGCTGCACTCTCTCTGTGACTCAATGAACAATTACAGCCTTGATGAGTTAGTTTGTATAGTTAAACTTGCATGTTTACTAAAACTTCTATGTACCACAAAAACGCGTGCCCTAAAGAATCCACACAGATATGTTTTAATGACAGATGACGCTATCTGCAGAGATTAGATGCGTACAAAACTAAAGCACCCTGTGGCATTCACGCATCCGCCTGACACAGGCTCCTCTAAACCTTGGCTCGCCTCAGGCTGAAAGGCTGCATTGAGCAGCAGTCGTCTGTACAGGGTGTCTCTGTCTTCCCCATGCTGGTTATGCACGGCAAATCCTGTTGGAATCGTTTAGTGATGTTTGTGTCTCTCTGTGCATTCATCTGCTGAGGCAGGACACAAAGGGCACAGACATGACCACCACATGGTTCAGTAAACAGAGGCGAGAGACAGATGTGACTCAACCACACACACACACACAGACACACACACACACACACTCTTCCTACAGTAACTATTATTGCATTTCCAACACAATAACACTGAAGCTACAGTGCAGCAAACAGTTTAAAATGTCCTCACATTAATACTGTACTGTGTTTTTGAGCCGTAAAGCACAAACCTTTATTCAGCATACAGCAAATTTGATGGTATCGAATAGACCATACACCACGCAGGAGAATATATTGCAACCCTGCCTGCATTCTTCGATTCAAGCAGCTCATAACTGTCTCTTAGGAATTCACCTGCCAGCCATAATGCGGGCGCATTTTGTCACCACTAGACATCTCACTTGCATGTACACAAACACTTCTAAAGAGACTGCAGTGTGCTCAGAGTCAGTTTGCTTTGGCTCAGAATCAAATCGACCATCATCACCTTGGCAAACAATTCCTGGAATCCTGAATAAATTATTCATCTGAACAAGCCCCCTCCCTGCCGCCTGTCTCTACCTCCAGCTCTCTCGCTCTCTCTCACCCTCTAAGGCCACAGACTGAGCTGCACTTAATGAATCTGGCTTAGTGTGCACACACAAAGCACTGACCAAATACAGCCACGCTGATGACAACACACACACATTAGTTCTGCATTCATTCAGAGACGTGCACTTGAGGACAAAATGAGGAAGAAAATGAAGACAGGCAAGAGACAGAGGGAACTGTGTTAGACACAGAGGAACAGCAGATCAGGGGCACTGAGACTCAGTAATTAAAGGGCTATATTGACAAGCACAGCCGTCTACTTCCTCCCCCCGCAGCGACCCCTCCCTCCAGGCAACCATACATTCACCGTCCTGCCCCGAGGCTCTAACAGACCACGGGATTAGCACCCCTCCCTCACGCCCTGATCGCACCATTCCAAACTCGCGCGAGCATGCCTGTTTACACAAAACAGTTACTTAACAGTTTTCTGAATATGGTGGATCCTAGAAATTGGCGAATGACAAATATGGCACCTAAATGCATCAGTCTCCCTTCCCTTTCTAGCCGAAAGCACTCCGTGAAGGGCAGAGCATGCATGTTATCAGACTGCTGTCATCGCTAACAGCAGAGAGAGCAGGGAGTCTGTGCTCCGATGAATAATTCATGCCTCCGAGACCACTCAGTCAGAGCTCTATTGATAAACAAAAGAGGCTCTGCAAAAAAAAAGCCAGTCGATTAACCTGTTTGTGCAAAGCCCCTGCACCTACCCTTCCCTCCCTTTTAATTTTCCCTGCCTTTCGCACAGCTGGAGATAAGTGTCTGACAGAACCTTTCAGAAAATGCTATGTCTGTGTGAGAGAGAGAGAGAGAGAGAGAGAGAGAGAGAGCAAGAGAGAGAGACATGTGGCCCAGACATGCACACACACTTGCAGTGGCTGATGGATCGCACATGCTGTTCCAATTCACCACCCTCACACTGATACCATTAACCTTGTGAGGCCTCGGGGTGAGAACCATAAAGGGCCTCTTCAAACTGAGCCCTGTTCATATGACTATACATCATATCGCTGCTAATGACACAGAGAGCCAGAGAAATAAAGAAGAAATGGGGGTGGATGTTGGTCGGTCTTTGTTTAAAAATGCATAAATTCCATAACCTCAAATTGTTACCAAAACAATCTATTAGTTGCGGTGGAAACCTGTTTTTTGGGCCGACGACACTAAGAGGAGCTTGTGCTGCACACCATTCACACCGGTTACTAAAGAGCATGAATAATACTTCCTGCTGAAAGCAGCTAACCTAATGAGATTTATCTGACCTGGCCTCTTGCATCTTGCTTGCTTGCTTGCTTTTCCTTTCATGTTCAGTTCTGTTATACTTAATATACATTTTTTGGCCTTGTTCTTGTATTTTGGGGACAGTATAGAGATGACAGGAAATGCAGTAGCAGCAAAAAATGTCACAACACCAAGTTTAAACCCAAACACCAGTGAGCGCCACGACTCAACATTTCAGAGCATGCACACTAACCACGTCTCAGACCACTTTATTCCATTATATCTCACTTGTTGTATGATTAGTTTATTGCTACTCAAATTCTTATCTGATATTTTTGTGCATTACATTTTTTGATAAGAAATAATAGGTAGTCAAAACCTTCAAAGAATGCACAATAAAATAAATATGGTGTCACATACCTGTTTATGCATTTCAATGTTCAGCCCATAGGACATCTCGTAGTACTGCAGAAGAAAATGTGAAATGCATTTAGCACAAAAGCAACAACATAGTTTACAGCAGTCAATAGCATTATCTCAGACCTCAATTATCAATCTCCTACTTTGTTTTTCAGCTAAATTTCCTGGAGTATGCACACAGAAAAAGTGTAAACAAAGCAAACACTCAGATATGTTCTGACTACAGAAGTACTACAATCATGTTTAAGAATTTCTCAGGCAACATTTATTCAGCACATTACTATTCATGGAAGCGGTAAACATATAGCCGTTAAAAGATAACATCCAAATTATACAAATGATTGTACCGTCCCTATATCTTTCCTTTTCTATACCCTCCTTCAACAATCCACACCTCTTTTTTAAACTATAAACAATTCGTTTTGCGGGGAAGACTACCCTCTTGGGTATCTGTGTTTTCTACACAACATTCAGACTATTGCTATCCACAAACTACTGCAAACATTACATTTTCCTAACATCAGGAAGGCAAGCCTTTTTCTCAGAGCATATCTGTGTATTTCACTTGGTTTATCTGGTAGTAACCTTTACCACTCAGCATTCCTCCGAAAAATAATATTTAACAAAGGTGCCGGCATGTTGAGTCAGTACCTACTGCATGTTCAAATAAGATAAGAGACAGACGAGCCGAGTTAACATTGTTCAACCTGTACGCTGTTACATCATATCCTGATTAAATTTCAGTTTCCACTCACTGGACTTCCTAAAAGAGCAATTCCGCATGCACACTAATACTGGTGCAGTTCCTGAATTGCACATGAAGGTCAATATTGAATGAGACTGCAATCAGCATGAAGGCTGATAATCTTTCAGCTCCATAAGGATCTCATGTAATTCAAGAAAAAACTATGTCATTCTCATTGGATAAAATGCATTGTTCTGTTTACTTTGTAATTGGCTTAAGTCACTCTTCAGAACTCTGTGGCTCTTTCATTATTGCTTTATTCTGTGACATCCTAAAATGGTATTGGTTAAAGAAATCTAAACCGGATTAGTGCACGGCTTTGATGTGTCTCATGTTGGATCTATAACTTTAAAGTGAGGTTAAACACTGAGGTCATTCTCTCATGTGATTCAGGACACATTAAGCATTGCAGGTCAGTGCGCATTCAGAACAACCAATAACACCTTGCCCATAACACCCCTCCAGGCATTTAACAACAAATAAAACCTTCCACATAATCAACACTGACCCTGCGGTTTAGTCAACACACACAATATTACATCAAAAATAGGGGTAATAGTAGAAACTAAACATTAACTCCCATAGCTAGATGGTGCTCTATTGATGTGTTCAGGGAATATAAAAAAAGCAGAAGTCATGGTCTTACCATGACATAGTGTCGCTGCATCTCAGTCTTCTCATTGGCCAGTTTGTCATACTCGACTTTGAGACTGTAAGGAAGATAACATATCAGACTCATCAAAAGCGTTTTCATCGATCTTGAAAGTCAATTTACAATACTTGCTTTTTGGTTGTCAAATACACAATAGACTTACTGACACGCATGACAAATTAAGATTATCAAACCAATTCCTGAAGTAAAACAGGGTGTGAAATGCATGCACAAACATAAGCGGTATTTACCTATGGTACTGAGCTTGAAGAAACTGGAATTCATCCTTAATCCTGTCACAAGACTCTGCGACTGTGAATTTAAAACCTGGCTGACCAGGCTGGTGAGGTGCCTAAAAAAGAATACATATAATTGTTGTGAACTACTACAAGAGGGCCAAAAAAGAACATGACATTGCAATACACTTCCACACCAATCAGTGTTGTTTGTTTTTACTGTGTCACTTCACAAGCGTTACTACACACACTGCCTTCTTTTACAGCAGTCCCCCGGTCTCAGGTTTTACTTTCACCGTGTTTCTGAACATGCCATGGGTACAACCGCTGGTGTCAATAACACATTTCATGCTTCCTGATTTTCAGGGAAATTGTATTTCATCGGAGCTGAATTGCGGTTTGACAGAAGTGCCCGGGCGTTCCCTCTAGCTGTGCCTGCCGGTGGTTTGGAGACTCTGGTGGTAACCGCCTCCATCACTCAGCGGCGGTCGGCGTGACACAGACGGGTCACTGCGTCTAAACAGCCCCAGAGAAAAACTGCAAGCTGATATCCCCTCCTTCCCCTTCTCTCGCAAACGCTCAATGCGCCTCTGTGATGTCTTTATCATACGATTACTTGACTTCGAAATAGGACCAACCGCCTCTCGAGGACAAAAACAACAGGCATAACATATTTCGAAAGTACGTACATTCAGACACCGCGCGAAAGAAGCATTACGCAATAAGAAAGTACAAATCACTAGCACAGCGTAGATAGATGATACAACGTGAAACGCGTTACTC
This sequence comes from Barbatula barbatula, assembly GCF_947034865.1. NCBI lineage: Eukaryota > Metazoa > Chordata > Actinopteri > Cypriniformes > Nemacheilidae > Barbatula > Barbatula barbatula. The sequence goes on along the minus strand of NC_136766.1, from coordinate 18,605,250 downwards.
ACCGGATGCCGGCCCTGCGGATACATCTTGAATGTATCCCTTCTGATGTGGAGATCCAGGGGATGTGGCGCTCTTCAGTAATCCGAGCTCGTCCGTCACCCCTCCCTGCGCGCACGGACACAAAGCCCAGTCCGTCCGCCGGATCCACGCGAGTTTCCCCTACTTCTTAACCGCTAGATCCTTCACGCAGCCGAGGAACGAGACAAAAACCCAGCTCGTTGGTTCATTATCTCCAATAAGAGTCAAACGTTCAGCTGCGCTTGTGCTGTAAACACAGAATAGTAGCGTAGAGCCAGTCACACATTAGCTTCTTGTTATCTGCGCCGTGAGATGTGACTAACAAGCTGCTTGCGAGACTTCTTGCAATAACAAGATTACCTGAATGTTATTTGTTTGCCATTTAACCCGACATGATAACCGAATAACGCCATAGACGCGAGATAAGACACGAAGACAACATATTCCCTATGAACTCGGCGCGATTCTTAAATAAATGAAAGAAGTATTTATTCCGTTCGGAAATATTGACACTACATCACGTAGAGCCTCAAAGTAACGTATAAACTAATGTTTTACTAGCTATGAAACAGGAACAATGTAGATTTCAAGTGGATTCTTTTAAAAAGTTATCTTCCGCGTTACCTTTTGTCGCCATAAAATCCTCAGCGCGACGATAAATACAGCAGTAATCCCTTGCACGGAGCAATTGTTAGTCCTCCACTCGTGACTTTATACGAGCGGTATTAGGCGCTGGTTGGAGTCGGTTGCTGCCTGGGCTACGTACAATCCCAACCCTAGAAGAGCAGCGCCTACAATCACGCACAACACATCGTTCCCGGGCTAATAATCGTCAAACCTCGTGCCTCGATTGCTCAAAATCCGTAGAAATCCTGTTGTCGGTTAGTTCGCCCAAACCCTATTTCTTTGTTTTAAAGGTTTGATGGTGAAAAGTTTGGCCGCTCACAAACGCTCTGCCCAGCACCTCCGACACTCGCTGTACCACACACAGACTGCCCACTAACACGCGGGCTCAACTACCGCGAGAACAACCAAACGCGGCCAATCAAAGCTCCAATAGGAGTTTACCGCAACGGACCAATCAAGATTGGAATCCCACGTGGGTCACGTCTTTCGTGCGCGTGCTGATTGGACAATAAAAACGTGACCTCATGTTCGCCATTTTGGCTTTAAATGGGTTTCTTTCACCCCCAAGACAAACAACTTACATGAGCGGCAACTGTTCGAAGTAGCTATATGGTACCAGCTCAAATCTTAGGAGATGGGAGTGCAATTAAAGTAGTGCAATTAAAGAAATACACTGTGATGATTTATTCGCTTATGTATTCTGTATGACGCGAAAATAAAGTCGCGCGAATGCACAGGAGTTGAAAGATGAAGCAAATGTGATCGTATTGTAGAGCGAAAATGCGTGAAATACGTTTCTGGTTTAGAAACATGTCGGGAACGTAACCGGCTGACTGACGTGAGCCCACGATTTCCTAAACAGTTCCCTCCAGGAAGTCCATCTTTGATTGCCCTGTTACACGAGAACCCTTACTGCCGGTGTAAAGTTATGCTCCCGTTTTTGAATGTAACTCAAATTAACAGCATAATCTGTGAAATCAGCCCTCATTACTTGATTCACGCTGTCTGCTCAGCAACACCCTCCATACCCGCGTCTGAGGCTCTGAGCCCGGAAAAAAACAACCTATCGTGTGTTGCTCAGACCCACGTGGGGTGCAGCTCCTTGTTGTGCGCCCTCTGGCCAATCAGAGCACTGGCGAACATCTGATTGGCTCAGAGCTCCACGGGTTGTCAGTTCGAGACCTAAGTTGTCAATCAACCCCACGAGGGGTAGAGCGCTGACAAATGCCTGTGCCTCTCAGCCTCCCGCCTGCGAATAGTGCTTGGAATGGCTGCTTAATTAGCTTCGAATGGCTTTTCCTTCCAGCTCAAACAATCTGTCACTACCATGTGGTAAAAAGAGCTCTGCGTAAAACAAAAGAGGGAAAAGCTAGTAGGGGCTAAATATCAGTTAGATTTTTCCCCATGTATGCAAGTCGCATTACCACAAAACAAAACATTTATTCATATCAAAAGGCTGGTGCTTCGGTGCCAGCTGTTTCTAGCTTTATTTGTGTTCGGTGTAATACGATATGCGTAATCATTATATGTGCTCATTTTTATTAATTCATTATTTATTAATGCTCAACAAACTATTACTTATTTAATGTGGCTTAAAAAAAGTAGTGTAATGTGGCTTAAAAAAAGTAGTGTACGCTTAAATGTAATGGAAAATTGGAGCAATCACAATACCCTTGACTAATTGGAGACTTTTCCGATGTTTGTGCTCCAATGGACTTCAGGGTCATTTCACTACAAAGATCAGGGAAGAGCCTAACCATTGTTAGATTAAACTGTAAACTTTCAACCATCTTGGTCGGAAAGAGCTATCGGTTGGAATACATGTCTGGAGTGGAACCAGGAATGGAGGCGCAGAGTCATAATATGACCAATTATTGGTATTGCCTTTCAATAATTACATAATTGTCAGTGTAACTGTAATAATTACTTTTTTGATTATTTTGGAAGAAGAGAAAGTAAAATTTTCAAATTCGAAATTAATGACATTCATTTGTGAATATAAACTATACGTCCAATGCAGTATAATACATTAAAAATAAACTACACTGTGTGTATGTGTGAGTCGTGAGATTTCAACCTACAAACACCAGCTAGCATAGTCCTGTCAAGTCTATTTTAATGAACATATAACGGCTGAAGATGATTATTGCATGAGCTATAAAAACATAAATATTTGTCGTCTTCCTGCAACCGATTTAATTTCAGTACGGGTTATTTGTTGATGTATAACAACCACTAGAGGATTTAACAGATTTTAACCTTAATTTTGGAGAGGAAACACAATGATTTCGTATCCCAGCTCCTTTTCATTCACACCTCTGTTTTGACAAACACGCTTTATATTTGCATGTTAATGTAGCTGCAAATGATAGCTGGTAGGATTATCCCCAGTATGTGAGAAATGCTTCTTTCTCAGTTTCTCTCTGACTCGTTTTTTTCATCCATGCATCTCTCTCTCTCTCTCTCTCTCTCTCTCTCTCTCTCTCTTCTTTGCTTGATTTCCCTGGTAGTGGAGCAGAAAACTAGGTCCGACTTTGCATGGCGTGCCTGCATTGTGGGGCGCCTCTGTCTCTGGATTACTGACATGCTTTCATACGTGGGCTTGGGTTCTGAAAAGAGAGACATTCCTATTTACAATAGCGTCAGTGTGCAGCGCTAGGCTGTATCTGAAAGACTTGTCAGGCTGTAATCAATGCAAACAGGATGAAAGGCCTTATCAAAAGAGACAAATGCAGACATGAGCACTGTCGCCAAATGAAAACAAGAGTAGGAAAGATGGAAGCTTTGGCAGTTGGCCCCTGTTGTATGTGAAGTGTGTGAGAGAGAAACTGAGCCAATGAGTACTTCTAATTCTAATTATTTTATATTAACAAGCAACATCTTTAGATCACAACGTAGAGGCCACAACGTATGCTAGCTCACAAACCGTATATATGCTATAGGGTTTGTAGATGCTGATTTTCAAGTAAAGGATGATATACATTTATATAAAAGGACACTGGGCTTGTGGATCTGTGAGCGTTAATCCAACACTTCTGTCTGGGAACCACTAGGGATGATGGGTAAAGAAACGCTTCTCTTTAGAGATTTCTCCTCACAATCCAATCTGCATCTGCACTGTTGGATTCACTATAATGAAGAAATGGATTCCACACTGAAACCTGTGGCACATAAGTCTCTTGAGAATTCAGCTGGCTGTCATTGTGTGTGTGCATGTGTGTGTTTGCGTGCGTGTATATGCACAGCTGCCTATATGTGTGTGTGTTTGGAGGGGTGTTGCGGTTTATAAGCCTGTTTTGGACACAGCTGCCTATCACCGCTATTTGAATAGCCCTGGGGTAAGCCACAGGGAGAAGGGGCATGAGAGTTCTCTTACAAAAAAACTTGGCATTAATACTTTTACTGAGTTTTTCCCATGTTGTTTCAAAAAATCAATAGCTGTGTCCACTCACAGGTTCAGAGACAAGTTAAGTACACATTTAAAGAGAATTTGGATTTTCCAAGGCTTAAAACGTTTATGGGGCCTCCTTGTTTATGTTATGCTCTCAATAAAAGAGAACCAGAACATTTATGATCCGAGAGAGTCTGAAGTTTCCTTGGTCATTAAAGAACAGAATATTGTTGGTTCCCCTGGCGTAGTTCTCACAACTTACATTAGCTAAGATTGTTGTAACGGCCCATGTGAATTGCTAACAATAAATTATTGCTATGTGTTTACGCATTTACATTCTTAATGCAGCACATGTCTCTTGTGCATTTTCACACTTCACAAGAAACACCAAAAGAAAAAACAGGAGAGACCAGGGTTCTTCAGGGGTGTGCTGTTATTTTTGGTGAATGAGACACAAGTGGATGGGGCTTTAAAAGCAGGTCAACAAAGTGGCCAGGTGCTGCAAGCGGAGTGTGAAAGCTTGGGGGATGAAAAGTCAAGCACCTCCTCAACACCGCCAGTTGTAGTGCCAACCGAGCTATCATCTGACAGAGAGAACAGTGGATGAGAGGAAATACAGCTGACTCTACACCTACATAAACACACACTCACAAACACCCACACACATACTTGTACATGCTTACTTTGCTGTAGAGTGGGTCTGTTGAACACCCGCTTCCATAGTACCTCTCATAAAAAGGGACCTTTTTAAAAAGCTTTTCACAACTGTTTAATAACCATCTTCGATATTTTATTATAAAAAAGACAATTATAGAAAATTTGACACACAACATCTTGTTTCTCTTCCTTTGTAGGCCTGTTGTCTCAGAGCAATTATACAAATCACATACACTCAAAATGTCCCTGGGGACATAGTATTGTATAAAATTTCATGTAACGTTTCCCCTGTTCTGTAACACACACACCTGTTTAAAATGCAGTATTGTGGAAGGCCCAGTGTGAGACAAAGCTTGTCACCTCCAGATCAAATCCTGAGGGTCTCATTAGCATGACATCTTTGATCAGATTAAGCATATCCCATCTTCCCATGACCACTGTGCAACAACATGAACATTTTGTGGAAATCTAAGCTTAAAATGCTTTTTCTAATGAAGTAATGTTGTACTGTAATTTTATTTCATGCTGAAGGTTCATATGTATTTTTTCGTTATTGTTGGCCGGTATGATAAAATGAGGTTTATAAGAAGTCGAATTGGGATAAGTGACAAAATACCACAATTCATCTTTTTGTCCCTTACGTGCAAAAATACCACCAAATTATCTGGTAGGATATCGAGCATCTTTTTCTCCCTTACGTGCAAACATACACAAAAAATACAGCCAAAAGTGTCTGTAGTAACCGTCACATCCTTGACCTGAAACTCTTGTAGGCATCTATCATGCTTGTAACATCTGCAAAACATCCACTCTCTCTCTCTTTCACTCTCTTTTTCTGTTGACTTAACATAGTGCTGCTACCTTGTTATCAGTCTCTCCCTGTAGTCCACTTAGCAAAGGGCTGGGGAGCTGCCCAATGTCCATCTTGGTCCATCAACTCACGAGTGACTTCTCTGCCACTGCAGCTCTTGCTCTTTATCTATCCCTCATATAGCAACATTTCAGAGGCTCTTGGAAAAACTCCATCACTGTGTAGCCAATCATATAGAGAAACTCAGATAAGGTTAAGTGCTCTTTGATGATATTATAGAGTGAGCTGACACTTGTGCAGAGGTAGAGAGCCCATTGTCACGGCCCACAACACCCTGATCACATTTCTGCAGGGACATAATTCAGAAACTCAGAAGAGCGAAGTTAAAGGAATAGTTTACCTAAACATGGTCCCATAGTTTTTATTCCTATATGGCAAGTCAATAGGGACCATTTTTTGTGTGAACTATTCCTTTAAAAAAGTAGATCTATGTAAGTTTAAAAAAGGAACGTTTTGTTGTTACTTATGTTATACATTGTTATACAGGTTCAAACAAAGATGCATGTAATTAAAGATTTTGTAAGTACAAACCCCCCAAATACACAGTTCTTTTTGTCTTTTTCAGATTGTCTTTTTGTCTGCAATGGAAGGTTTTCTTTCTAAAAAACTCACCTAAAACATGGATGTGATCTTTCCCTCTATAACAGCCTGTTCCGAAAACGACCTTGAACTCAGAGTGAACGCTTTAAAGAAACAAGTTCTGCCTTCCTGAACTAATCTATAATGAACACAGGTGGAAAAGGAAGCAGGCACACTGTATCTAATGCTCAGGTCTTAAGAGGTTTTGTCCCCTTCTTGCGAGGTGATGGTGTTTCTGGGAATACAAAACCCTGTCTCTGTAATTCTCCGTCAATGCTGCTTCTTTATTCAACTCACGCAAATCTCCACATTTCCCTTTCTCTTTCCATCTCTCTCAGCGGAAAGCTTTTAAATCCGTGTACGATCCACCGGTGGTACTAAAATGTGATGAGAATGCCATAACCTGTTGCTTTTAGTGATTACCTTCCATTTGCATTATTTATGAAGTAAAATCCATTCAGTTGCTTTTTAAAGCATTATGTTAACAAGAGGGAAGAGTCACAGTGGCCACGGTTCTCAACCACAATAAAGAATTGATCTGAGCAGGATGGGCTGCTTTTAACCTTCATTTTAAAGGCTCCATTAATGCACTTGCAAAGTGGCACTCCCAGCATGCATTGGTGTTAATGGCGCTGTGACAGAGGCCTGGGCGGACAGACTGGAATGTGCGTCACTGACAGCCTAGAACCTACAGGGTGTGAAATCTCTCTCTCGCTCCCTCGTTCAGACACACAAGCTGAATACACATACTCGCACACCCACAAACAAATAACTTGACAGCATGAGGTGGAATGACTGGTTGCCATCACAAGCAGAGAGAACTGGAATTGGTTTCAAAGTTTAATTCAGGGCACCAAATCCCACAAACCGTTGAAACAAGTATAGATAAACATCACAGGCATTGCATGTAAACCACATGGATTAGCGTCCACGAACAGCACCCTTGTTTTTTATTAAAAGGAGGATGAATATCACATTAGGGCGTTGCTGGTGTCATCACAAAATGCGTATTTGCTAGTCAGGCTCAATCAAGAGGGCATGAGAACAAAGACAAAGAGATTACAGCCATGAAATAAGATTATTTACATTAACACAACACCGCTGATGTAAGAACTGACGCACATTGACGTCTGAGTATCATTTTAGGATTCAAGCTTGCATTCGATTTCTATAAAAGCATTCTTTACATCTGAATGGCTGTATAACATGAACTTGAATAAAAAAGTTGACAAAACACTCTTATCCCTTACTACATCTTTTTGCTTTAATATATATGGTGTTTAGTCCATTCAGTGAGGCACGGAGCTTTGACTGATCCTGTGTCTGCAAATGTGAAAACTAGAGTATCCACAGGGATGGAGCGAAACAATTAAAGAGCGTCTGTCAGAGTCAAGCACCCCCTCTCAGCCTTTTTTCCCATTAATTGGGATGTAGGGAGGCTGAGGGCGGGCGGGTTCAAGAGGCTCCGTGTGAATGACAGACCCACTCAGGGGCCTCTTCAGAAGCCATCCAGAGCAGATGAGTTTCTGACAAAACGTGATCAACAGCATACGGTAACAGCTGAGAGGCTTCAGCACATACACCCGAGCATTTTCATTCACCATCTCTGTCGAGTTGCTGCAGTCTGCCATTGCTGTTTGTTTGTTCAGTGGTGAGAAGGTAATGAATGTTATATGGTCTCGATAAGAGTACAAGTTTAGAACTAGGGTTTCTGATTGATAGTTCAGGCGACCGAACAATTTAGTTTTTTTTTAGCTAATTATCAGACTATTTAGTCTCAAGCTATAATATTTGTTGGAACTTTCTAACAGATAAGCTGCTTTTCCACCGGATTTCAGGAACAAGTGCTTTTCCACCTTTGCGCCGAACCATTCTAAGCACAGTTGAAACGGTTACAGTTATGTTTCCACGTGAGTGTGGTTCGACAAGTTACGATTACAAACTTTTCTCGGCTTGGACTTTTCGGCACGGTTGTCTAACTCTGCTATTGAATGCACGCAAAGGGGTTATAACTCAGTCTCTTGTGTTACCAAGGCAATGCGTGACACTTTGGGGTTGCATTCTTAATATTTCCTTTATCAGCCCTGCGGTGGAAAATGAAAACATATACGTACTGGCATGTACATACGGCTGGCATGGGTCGGCACGAAGTGGAGCGATTAAGCAACAAGAACGATTCAGCGCGATGGTGGCAAAGCACTCAAAGTTCCGGAACGAGTAAAGAGGGCTGTCGTTTGTGAATTACGCTTTCCCTCATGACATTTTCCTGATCGCATTCTCACCGGCATTAAGACCACTCGGGTGATGTAAGCCAGTCAGCAGTGCTGCATTTAAAAACATAAAAAACTGAAGGACGCTGTGATCGGAGTTGTGTTTTTGTTGTCTGTGGAGGGTTTTGTGATAACTGGCATGTCATGAAGACATATCAGTAGGCCTACATTGTGATGGAAAAAACAAAAGGTGTAATAAGAAACGGAAAGTGCTACAGACAGAGAAAAAACACCACACGTGGACAGTTTAAAACAATGTTCTGTCTAATGTGTTCAGCCAGTCAACACTTTATTATTGAGTTAGATCCTGCTATGGAGAAAGAGCTAATTGGTTCCACCAAAATGGCGTTCCTAAACTAAAATTCTGTCCACAATGTTTTTCGGGACTTAGCATGTCTCTCTCGCTTGATACAAACACACAGTCTCTAGTCATTTCTTGACACTCTTTGTGTTTAGCACACTTTCTGAAAACAGCGGAGAGAAGAGACAGGAGCAGGCGGGCATGCCATGACAATACACACTACTGTCTTTTCCTGTTGAACACAAAAGCTATCTGTCACTGCAGGCTCCTTCTGACTCACTCCTACTAGAGATGCTAATTTCATGACCTTCCCGGAAAATGAAAGAAAAAATATGCTTTCACCCTGGTCCTCACTGCAACTTAAATCCCCCCTCCAGGCGAAATTGACTTCACACAAGTACTTCCATGCTTGTTGAATGACACAGGGCCTCTAAAAATATCTCCTTCACCAGCAGTAGATTGCTGCTGAGCTCTATTTCCTGTCAGAAAACACTTGAATAGAGGGTGAGATGAGGGAAGGATGGAGAGAGAGAGAGGTAGAGGTAGAGAGAGTATGCAGGTTTCCATTACAGATTTACCCAAAATTTAAGCGATGTTGTCAAAATGTTGATTAAAACAATATCGCGGAATGACTGCATTTCCATTAAACGATGTTATGCGATTAAAGTGTATTTTGATTCTTCTCGCAAAAAGATGATTGAGATTGCAAACTAACTTTAATACATTGTGCCACCTACTGTGATGAAAATTTACATGTTTCCATTATGCGTATTTTCAATGCGCTATTTCAATTTGCGCATTTTGAAGGGTAATGGAAACCTGACTTGAGAGAGAGAGAGAGATGGAAGTAAAGATCTGACACATAAAAAAAACAAGAAATGCTTCAAACACAGAGATATCAAAAAGCACTGAGCAGGGGTTCCAATACACATCAAACAAGCTCCAGGCTCCCTCATATAATGCATACATTCACATCCACAAACACTTTTACGCATCTAATAAACAGAAACACACACCTCACAAACAAAGTTAACAATCAGGAAATAATTTAGTCTCGTACACAAACACACACACAAAAGGAACGTGGGAGCAGCCAGTTACTCTAATTAGCACTGATTAACAGATTACCTCCTGGTGGACCATGAGCTCTGCTGGGGTCAGCTCAGCTGTTTCTTCCAGACTAAAACATCGCCAAACCATAAAACCTCATAATCATCTTTCAATGATCCCACGCACAAGAGAGAGAAAGCCATTAGCCAAATCAATAGCGGTTTATGCACTACGTGCATGTGTGTGTGTATCGCTTTCCAGAGAAGATTAAAAATTGACTTTCTATTAATTCTCTAATGACCAGTCTCCAACAGTGCCGCAGTTCAATGCAGCAGTCACTAAATTGTGACTACATACACCTCACAAGCGTTTTAGCTTAATTCTGTCATATTTATTTACTCTTAACAAAAAACAAAAAGCATCGTTCATGGACAGTTTTTTTTTTTGTTACTCCTGTAAACAACACATTTTCCCTAAGTGGTCAATTATAGCAATTTCTGTCATCTTTTCCTGATACTGTAAATATGGATTTCTTTGTGAACTTGGGCAAAACTCCCAAAGAACTTTATGGACTCCCCCAACCCATTGTTCAGAAGTGGCCCTTTTCCCTTCTGTCTAAACCCATCTGTTTCTCCTGTCCAAAATCTTTGCCTATACTTTCCAAAAACAAGTGAGCACCTGTCATTTAAATGCAGTGAGACAGTGCCCAGAGGGGTTTATCATGCGGCGTGCCACGTGAGGCCTGTGCCAGTGAGCATATTTAAATGGATAGCAGTTAAGTTTGAGCCGAGGTTATGCTTTGGATCACAAATGGATATTCACCTTGTAACAAGCAAATTTAAATACTTATTCATATCTCATACTCTAAACTGTAAAACATTTCACAGGACAACATGTTTAGAAATCACTAAAATCTGCATTCCAGACTCCACGTGATAGATATTTTACAGTGGAGTTAATGCTGCTGATTATTTTGCTTTCTTTTTAATGGTATCCCATATTTTATTTTATTATCGTACATTCATGTCTTTTAAAAACCTAATTCCTTTCATGTTAATATGATGTGTGTGACATGTCAATGTGCATCTGCCTTTTGAGTAGAATGGAGGAAGGTTGGAGGGCAGCAAAGACCTTTTCAATTGTTGAATAGTTCTGTCTTGTCTATTATTTTGTTTTTGTGGATGGCTATTTCAGTGGCTGTTACTGTACTACTACAGCGACATACTGTGGAATTACTACGATTATTTATCTGGCAAGTACTTTCTTCTCCTGTGAGAGTGCTCAGTCTGACACCCCTTTCATCCTTATGTTCCACACTGCTCCTTTATCCTTCCATTCATCTTTACACGTTTGAATTTCAAACCCTCTTTTTACTAAATCTGTCAGGATTATAGATTGTGTTCGGTTAATTCTGGTATTTGGGTAGTTGGTTGCATTACGGTTTTATGTTGTTCCCTTTCTGTCGGTCTCTCGACGTTGTGTCGAAGCCGACAGATGGGGTTCGCCCTTGAGAACCAATCATCTCTGACTATTTTGAAAAGGCCAATGAAATTGGCGAATGAAATTTGCATGCCGGGCTCCGCCCCCGGATATCCGGGTATAAAAGGGGAGCCGGCGTGCTCATTCATTCACCTTTTGTGCTTCGGAGCCTTCGCATCTGATGACATTCTTCGAATTGCCGGTTTCTACGACGCGGTGCAGCGGAGATTCCCCTGGGCGTCCTGGCAGTTCCTGAGGTATTTTTCTAAAAGAGCAATTTCCTCAGCGTGGCATTGCCCGCTGATCTCTTGGGTGCAGTACACTCATCGAGGACGGGGACGGACACGGTGGTTGCCGCAAGTGTTCGGGGGTCCGATCGCTGTGGCAGCCTCGTGGATTCGTCCTGCCCGCACGGCGCGCGGATGGCTATTCAGACGTTGCGTCACTGCGCGCGGATGGCTAGTCAGACGTTGCGTCACTGCGGGCGGACGGCTATTCAGACGTTGCGTCACGTTGGCTACGTTCTGTCAAGAGCAAGCCACCACCTCGTTTGCTTCCCGTTCTGTGACCGCAGCGGCTACGGCCCTGCCGTCAGCGGCGGCGAGCAGCGAGGGTGATGTGGGGATTATCGTGAGCGTTAATCCGTCAGCCGGTCGGCTCGCGGACCGCTCGCGCCCCGTCTCGCTTGTTTAGCAGGTCCCCAAGGATGGTCCTAAGCCATCTTATTCCTCAGCCACGCGCTCGGACACGAGCCGTGGAGATGAGGTGTCTCTTGCAACATCGGAGCGCGACCTGCTGGCATCAGACTCTGGCGATTCCCTGAAGCTCCCTCCCTCGGGAGGTCGAGCACAGGTGAGAGCAGACGTCAAGATGTCAGCCATGCTCGCTCGGACCGCCGTGAGCGTCGGGTTGCGGTGCAGCCCTGGTGCTCGCGGCTGGGTACTCGCACATTGGGCCCGGCTCAAGTGCCAAGTTTTACCGAGCTGCATAAGGAGTTCAGTAAGACCTGGAGCGTCCCTTTCGGCGCGCTTCCGTCTAGCTGACTCTATCGCCCTCTCTTCCCTCGGGGCGGGGAGGCAGCTAGGGACTATGTCAATGCACCCTGGGTGGAGCATGCAGTCGCGGGTATCCGCAGACGGCGGCCACCTGGGGGGCTTGACCTAGACTCACCGTCCAGGGCATGTAAGGTCTCAACATCTCTGGTGTTGAGGCTGGCAGTGCCGTGGACCAAGCTGCCTCCACTCTTACGCATGGCCTTCCTGCAGGCCAGGGCGCTAAAGAGAGCCCCACGGGGTAAGACCGACCCAAGTAGTGCCGCCGCCGACTGGCCCTCCGGGGACCGCGGTGGCAGCGCAGGCTGGGTCGGACGATGTCCACATCAGTGGCCCGGAAAGATGCCTCGGACCCAATCTTGCGCAGGGGGGCGATGTCGAGAAAGGCCACTTTCCCGACTCCCCTCTCGCAAGGTCGGCTGATTGGTGGCGCTGTCAAGGACTGCTCCAGCAGCCTTTTGACAGTGTAGAAACAGACCGGCCTGCTGTGACCCGGCCGCCTTTCGGCCGTCGAGGTCTCGCACGTGGTCTGCCCCCAGCAGCCCTGGCCTTCTCCAGCGTCGACTCCGGTTCTGGTGCCCCCGCAGGTGGCCCCCCGGAGGAAGACGTTGAGAGGAGGACCACCTAGAGAGATTGAACCATCGGGCCCGACCCAGCCTGGGTTGCTGGATGGTCGGACTGGGGCGGTCCCTGCCGCGTCCCAAACACCTTCTGGGCCCCTTCGGGGGCCTAGTGCCCGCCTTCTCACAAGGAGAGGTCTCTCTCTGGGTCCCACTTGCAGCCGCTCTCACCCTCTGAAAGATGGTGTTCGGCAACTCGACGTTGCGTCGTGGCGGCACGCAATGACGAGTATAAAGCAGCCCTCAGCACTCTCGCTTCGACGGTGCGTCGAGCTGCGCCATCGCCTGGCAGGTGATTTAGCGGAGCCGTTCCCCCCGGGGAGAACAGCACTGCTAGTCATTGAACCAACCCCCGCGGGTTGATGAAGTAGATCGCAGCCCCCCCTGTGAGGTCTCTGGGTGCTTGGTTAGCATTTCAAACCATCACGGTGGCTGGGAGTGTGGTCCGTCTCGGCATTCGATCCAGCTCGCCAGACCTCCGCCGGACTTCAGGCATCCTCTTACCTCAGCAGAGGCAGGGATGTTCCTGTGCTCCAGGCCGGGGCTGCCACCCCTCTGGCGAAGGCGATCGAACCGTCCCCTCGGCCGAGATGTCCAGTGGCTTCGACAGCCGCACTTCATCATCCCCAAAACCAGGGGTCGCTGCATACCTTGAGCAGCACCTTGCAAGGGTGCCGTTCGGGAGGCGCAGAAGCGCGTCCTGGTGTCTGTCAGACGCCAGGAGTGGTTCATGACAACTGACCGCATACTCTCATGTACAGTTTCCCTCGGCACTGTCGAGGGGCTGGCATGTCAGTAACGGGTCAGCCGGGAAAAAGAGAGCAGCTCTCCCTGGCGCGGAGCTCCCCCTTTTCCTGGTAGAGAACTCAACACTGTCTCCATGACGGTGTGCTCGCTCACGAGCACGCACAGTCAGTGCTGAGCTGCTTGAACTTTCAGGCAGCAGCCAGCGGTCCCCTGAAATCAGTTTCAGAGGCTCCTGGGCATGGTGTCCTCGGGGGTGGCCTGTCCCCCTCGGGTTGACGCACATGGGACCGCGACAGCACTGACTACAGAGATGAGTTCCCTGGAGAGCGTGGCGCACTGGCAGTAGGCGTATCGTCATTACGCCTGCTGCCGTCGCATCCTAACCCCGAGCAGGTCTTGAGGCCGGTCGTGGAACGACAGACGCCTCCCTACGGGGTGCGGGTGCGGTGTGCAATGGGCGCGCAGTGTCGGGTCGCTGGACGGGCCCCCGCCTGCGTCGGCAGATCACTGCCTTCAAGTTGCTAGCTGTCCTGCTTGCACTGATGAGGCTCCGGCCTCTCGTGCAGAGCCAGCATACTGGCCCGGACAGCACGACCGGCGTAGCGTACTAAACCTCAGGGTGGCACTCGCTCGCTGCAGTCATCGCAACTCGCCCAAAACGCCTCCTCCCGTGGAGACAGCAGGTGGCAAAGCCCCTGCAGGTCACAGGCCCACCGGGTGTCCTGAACCAGACAGCCAAGCGCTCTCTCGTCAGTTGACACCCCGTGGGAAGTGATGACTCCACCCCTGCGGGCTGGCCTGGGTGTGGTTTGGGCGGGCACAGGGGGACCTGTCGCCTCCCTGAACACCACCCAGTACCGCTGGGCATTCCTTGGACGAGGACCCCCTCGACACGGAGGCCCTAGCGCGCAGCCTCCAGTGGAGACAGCAGGTGGCAAAGCCCCTGCAGGTCACATAACCACCGGGTGTCCTGAACCAGACAGCCAAGCGCTCTCTCATCAGTTGACACCTCGTGCGAAGTGACGACTCCACCACTGCGGCCGGCTTGGGTGTGGTTTGGGCGGGCACAGGTGGACCTGTTGCCTCCCTGAACACCCCCCAGTGCCGCTGGGCACTCCCTGGTCGAGGCTCCCCCCTCGACACGGAGGCCCTAGCGCGCAGCTGGCCGCGGGACAAGCGGAACTACGCTTCCCCCCAGTGAGCTTCATTGCGCAGGTCCTGTGCAAGGTCTGGGAAGGGAGTATCAAGTGCTGCTAGTTGCGCCTTACGGGCCCAACTACACTTGGTCCTCGGAGCTAATACTCCTGACGACAACTCCCCCTGGCCAAATCCCCTGGCGAAGGGCCTACTCGCAGGGGATGGACACGTTGTGGCGTTCGAGCCGGACCTCTGGGTCTGGCTCCTGGATGGGACGAGGAGTTCCTGGATGACCTACCCCCCTCAGTGGTGGAGACTGTCACTCAGGCAAGGGCCATGCCCACAAGGCTGGATGCCTTTAAGTGGCGCCCCTTCTCGTCCTGGTGCTCTTCTCGAGGAGAAGACCCGCGGAATTGCTCGCTCAGGAACGTGCTGTCCTATTGCAGGAGAGGCTGGGGAGTAATCTCCCCTTCCACATTGGAACGTGGGTACCCGCTGTCGCGGCTATCACGTACCAGTTGCTGGTGAGCCTCTGGGGCGGCATGACCTGATTATTAGGTTCCTCTAGGGCGCGAGGGGCTAACGCCTCGTCCGCGCCCCGTACCCTCTTGGGACCTTAAGGTGGACCTGTGGGTCCCCTTTTTTTCGGGCCCTGCCGAGAGCCCCTTCCTCGTTCTGCGAGGGGGGTTGGCTCTCCTGCTGGGGCTCGAGTCCATCCAGAGGGTGAGGCACCTGCAAGCATTCCGTGTCCACCGATTGCCAAATTTCAGGCCCGGTGACTCTCACGTGATCCTGAGACCCCGGCCGACTTACGTGCCCAAAGTTCCGCCGCCCCCCTTTGGGACTAGGTGGTGAACTTGCAGGCGCTCCCACACCGGGAGAAAGACCCAACCTGTACGTGGGGTGTCCAGTAAGCGCATTGCGCCTCTACTCGAACCACACTGAGGGCTTCAAGGCCCTGAGCAGCTCTTGTCTGTTATGGAGGTCAGCAAAGGGAGTGCTGTATCCGAGGAGAGTTGTAGCGCTGGGTCGCACACGCCGTCACTACGGCGTGCCGATCCTAGCCCGTGCCCATTTGAGTGACGGTACACTCCGCTCGGGGTGTGACCTCCTCGTGGGCATCGGCTTAGTGCGCCTCTCTGGCAGACATTTGTAGAGCTGCGGGTTGGGCTACGCTATACCTCGCAGAGGCTTGCAACCTCCGTGGGGAGTCGGCAGCTCGAGTCTTGCCAGCAGGTGAGACCAGCAGTCGTGGGGCGTACGCCTGCGCATAGCGCCATTCCCCTTCTGAGGTGGACCAGTGCGCTATGGGCTGCCTCCCTTCTTTCCCCAAGGGTGAAGAATAGGCAGTCCGTCCATCCATCAATAGCACTCAGGGCGGCGGGCTCGGCGGAGCAGCCCTGCAGCCTATGGCCGGGTATCAAGCTGAGTTATTACATATAGCTCTAACCGGACCTAGTGCCCCACACGTAGTAACCCCCCACTAGGGTGGTTCCGTCTGAGATGTCGTCATGAGATGGTTCCCCGCGTGGCAACCCATGACCTCCCCAGGTGGACATCCACCTTGCGGCATTCCGCACATACCTCCCATGAGTTCTCCCCTATTTGGTGAGACCATGTTGGTGTCTCCACTGTATTCCCACCTAGGGTGGGAAGTGGTCTCCGTAGCGCACGTCCTCATTGAAGGAACAGCGCTTACCCAGTAGCCCTACGACTGGATGGCCCTCGCCAATGGGGCCGTCTGAGTTGGCAGAGGGCAGGGGCTACTCATCTTTGCCAAAAGCTCTGGGAGCCCCTGCCTGCCCACTGGAAGGTTACAAATTTCGCGATAGCGCTCACGTGTGGCTCGCCCAGGCCGGTCAACGTCGCTTCGCTAGAGATTGTGACGCGGCTAGTGCTGTGGCGTTTTCCATAGGAACCCCATCTGTCGGCTTCGACACAACGTCGAGAGACCGACAGAAAGGGAACGTCTCGGTTACGTATGTAACCTCTGTTCCCTGATGGAGGGAACAAGACGTTGTGTCCTTCTTGCCACGACAATAGCCGTCCGCTGCAGCAGTCACGAGATGCTCTCAGGCTCCTCAGCACAAAAGGTGAATGAATGAGCACGCCGGCTCCCCTTTTATACCCGGATATCCGGGGGCGGAGCCCGGCATGCAAATTTCATTCGCCAATTTCATTGGCCTTTTCAAAATAGTCAGAGATGATTGGTTCTCAAGGGCGAACCCCATCTGTCGGCTTCGACACAACGTCTTGTTCCCTCCATCAGGGAACAGAGGTTACATACGTAACCGAGACGTTTCTTATGTATGTTATTCTGATAAATCTGGAGATTCCCAGCAATACCATCATAAGTGCCTGGTAGAAATTCATTCAGGAGCATCTGGATATATTTTGTTTAATAAATCTTTCCACAGCTGAGGAGCCATTAGAAAGGATATGATGTTATGACTGTATAACCAATACTTGCATCATTCCCATCCACAGTGAAATGTATTTCTATTTATACTGAAACAACATGACAACACAAAAACAAGATCCATGTATTAGGAATTTATATAAGAAGGGTGTGTAATATTATTGTGTCGTTCAAAATTGACAAAATCCCTTTGGGAAATATTACAGGAAAGAATAATCAGGGACTCTTTTGTTTATGCATGACAGTGATCTCTTGCTTGTAGGGGTACTCCGTTGCCAAGACTGCACTACTCACACAGTGAAGTTCCTTATAGGCTCAGAGCAGGTGTTGCTCTGGTAACATAGGTGTCTAGGGCCTTGACAGCTGTGGCGCATGAGGCAAGAATAAGTAAAATGAAGTGCTAGCTGGAGTCTAAATAAATTACAGAGATCAATAACTGCTGCAATGTTCATTCATTGTATCATACAGTTTTTTTATATTCACAGACACAAACCTGTAAACTAACATCTACAACCCTTCACCATCATGGTCATGAAATATCCTTCTCGTGTCTTCTGTTTTGATCAGACTTTCCTGAGGGAGACCGAAAACACATTTTCAGCTCTGATGAACAATCAACCATGGGGTGCAGAGATGCTCTTCCTTGCCACTCTCTCTCATTTTCTCTCCACCCCATGTTCGGACATTCCAGTAAATCTTTACTGCCCTGGTAGTGTGCCGCTTGCTCCCCAAGCCTTCTTTTCTTTGTACAGAATTTATTTTTTCCACCGTTGCTAGCTTCCTGTGGATTACTACAGACAGATTGTATATGCTCAGCAAAGGACAGTGAGTCCACTTCAGTGCCGGCACTAATGAGCTATCTGGCCCACTGACGGGGCAACCACACACCCGTGTCAAAGTCGCTCAGTGACCCTCACTAATTGGGAACTGGCAGTGAAAAGCTCCCTTTGCCCGAAAGGGGTGGAGAAAATACCTGAACATGCAACGGGCAGAATAAGTAGGCATTGCTTAATAATAGCATATTAACTGAAATGAAATCCTTTCTGCTGTACAACGTCATTTTTTATGTTGTTCCGAAAGTAAAAAAGCTGTGATGCTAAGAGCAAAATCACAAAAGGCTGCAGCATTTAAATGTTTCTATTCTTATTGGTTTCATCTTCTCTTATGAGGACACTTCAGTACCCACATGTTCCACTCACCCCCAAAGCCACAAAGAAGACGCTCATCTCAGGCAGGAAGTGGCTGCTGATGAAGAGTTTTTTTAGTGGCATAAGAGAGGCAGAACGTAGGAAGTGCGTCACAGAACAGACGAGCAGAAAGTGTCTCTGAACGCCGCAGACTGACCACATTCTAGAACGTCTATCTGTGACGGCACATCTGTACATCACACAGGAACATAAACAGGTCATGCGCTTCCTTGCATTCAGCGCTCACAAACCCTGCAATTATCACGAGTTCACATTATGAAAAAGTGAAGGATTAACAAAAGGGTAATGACTTGGCCTGATATGTATATAAAAAAATCATCATGTATTTAGACTATAAAGGGAAAGACAGAATGAACGTGATGAATAATGCTTTTGTTTTTTCAGTTGTGGGTGCAGCAGTTGATAAAAGCAACACCACAGGTCGATCTGCAACTCATTAGGAAGTGTCTGAGAGTAGTAATGACAGCGTTCATAAACTCCCACTATTCCGCAAAAGGAAAGGAAGACAGAGAAACATAAACGGATGAAAAGGGACAGCGGTGAAGGCAGTAATTAATGTCACGCTCAGTAGTCCAAGCAAGCTGAGAACCAGACGCGAGTTAGAATGTCGAGTCTGTTACACATTTCTACACACTCACACATCTAACTGCATTTCAACATCAAAGTCACTTTTATGTATTGTGCATCAAATTCATGTTTTTATATAGTTTTAGCCTAATGCGAGGGTCAGGTCAACAAAGCAAAGTCTTCTCACCGAACTGTATACTTTACTTACAGACGTGTGTCAGAGAAGCAGGCAAGATCCTGTAGATCTGGGTGAGCAAATATTAAAGGGTCCAATGAAGACACTTCAGTAATCATCCAACATCTTTAAAAGCTTCATTAGCCACACACAGAACACAAGATACTGTACCTGTAGCAAAGCAGAGCTCCCAGGCCCTGCACTCTAGGCCCACCCAAGTGTGTGTCGTTCGAGGCCTACAGCAGCGTTGTGCACCAGGGCCTATGAAATGAAAGCCTTTGATGAGAGAAGAGTGAAGCAATGGTGCATTGCACAGGCGCCGTCAAACTCTTTACTGTGTGTGTGTGTGCCAAAACCGCTGCACTACAGCACGCTGTAATTTGCTCACCACCGATGCCATCATCAGTTCTTCTGCCACCGTCCACGTGGGCTGCACCCTCTCTCATACCCAGGCACGCACATGGGTAGTTTCTAAACTGCAGCTTCTGACAGACAGCAAAATAGTGATCCAGGTGCTTGTCATGTACAAGGGCTGTGATCGTGGCTCAGAGATGAGGTTTCATTTCTGCCATGACCTCTCAGGATAAACTAGAAAAGCCACTTAACTCTGGGGCTCAGCTGCCAAACCTCAAGAGAGTAAGTGAGAGAGTCAAAGTGAGAAGGACAAATACAGACACTGAAAAAGAGAAACAGGAAGCGGTTACTTGACTACAGTAAAAGCAGTGTGGTTGTGTGTTGCGTTACACTGTCATCTCGCACAGAAACTCATAGTTGACAGTTTGAAGAGCGTCCAACTCATATTTAAAGACTTTCTAGAGATTGTAATATTCACAAAAGGCAACATTTCTTCAGTCCAGTATAAAAAATTACCTTGACAAACTCTTGAACCATCGAAAGCTGAACAATTTTAGCCTCTGGCTGCCAGCAATTAGCAATGTACCCCAAGTATCCTCACACCTTGTGTGAAGATATTGACATTTCATACTTTATGCCTTTTGCCTAATCTTTACACAACATTTTTTTTAAAACAATGCCTCCATGTAAACTGTGAAAACGCAAATATGTAGAAATGGAGACGTCATGTGCATTACATGTTCAATCTATAGCCATATGCAAGTATACCTAGAACAAACATGGCGGCCTACAGGACTTTGTGTTCGTGCTACTCATCATACTTATTAGCTTTATGTTACTCCAGCAAAGAGTAGATTTACAAGACCCCTAGGATTGGTGGAGACACATTATTTACAAATGCTGAATTCTAAACACACAAATACACTAACAAAGAGTAACTGACAAAGGGACTTTTGGGTTAAACCTGGACATGCGTATGTGCACAACTGCATAGTGTTTCTTTCGCCAACTACTGGCCTGGCATGCATAAAACAACCTTTACCTTTTTCCTGCATATCCGTCTAAACTTGTCTTGTGAACGTAAGACTTTTCAAAAATGCAAACGGAAATCTGTTACGTATTTTACTACATCGTTGTCATGGACACTTACTCTAAATGGCTCAGCTCCTGTGTTTCCACCAACAACAGATGACTCTCAGTGACAAGCCTGAATACCTCTAGGGTCTTCTCTTCCTCTTTAGCAATGAAGGAGTTTATGAGAGTAAGAGCAAACATCTGGCCTGTCCCTTTACTGATCGTCACAGAGAAGTTCATGGTGGATCACTAGGGGTGCAGCGAGTGGACTGAAAGACCAGACTCTCGCATCAATAGAAATCCCTGCTCACATATTAAACTGTACAGCTCTTTTGCACAACCTCATCCACAACCACCCTGCAGACTGACCTTAACTTCCCTCACTAAACTGCTTTATTCTTGCACTGGTCGGTCTGACAAGTTAGCCAAACAACTCCATTTAAGGCAGACAAAAGTCCCATTGACTTACATTGAAAGAAGGACCTTAGTCATATCACAGGACCATACTATTTGACAAACATCGGATTGCACACCAGTACCCTAGAACAGGGGTTCCCAAACCATTCAGCCCGCGACCACCAAAATAACAGTGTCAGTGACTCGAGGTGGTTAAAGTATACAAACATAGCGCCCAAACACGCACATGCACCTATACTACCCATACGCACACAATGACAACACAAAAGAGCACAGTCTAACATAGTATTATTTGACAGTTATTTACTCATTATTTCACTTGTTTTAATGCATGGACAAATTTAGATTAGAGTGCTGATGGATGTGCCTCTTTTCATAACTGGGGACGATGGCCAGATCAGATAAGTCTGTGTTTTTGTTAAATTACTTAATAATAAGTCACAGAAGGTAACAAAGCAGCTCTTACCCTTTTAGAAGCAGCTGTCATTATGTTTTATGAATATTTCAGTATTTCTACATGTTTTTGTTTGCATGTAGGCTACTAAATCATAGTTGTACTAAAACGGTAGAAATGACTTTGACTGTATGACAGCTATGTTGTCGCTATTCTATCATGACAAAATCAAGCAAATTATTTTGACCTTTAAAAAGCTAGTGCAGTTGTAGTTGTGTTATTTTGAAGCCTTTAAATAATAATTGTAATTTGCATTTGATTGTGACACTTATCAGCTGTTTCCTAAAGGCGGGGTGTCCTATTTCCTAATTACTTTGGTTAGACAACATCGGGCCGAGTACCAAAACAACCTTGTAGCCAATCAGCAGTAAGGTGCACAGTGCACAGGACGGACATTAGTCAAGCCGAGCGCTGACGAAAGCGAAAGATGGGATTAGTTGTGCTATGTTTTGGTGATGTGGACATCAACAACGGCTAAGAGAAATCGGACACCCCGCCTTTAAATATCAGTTATTTCTAAATAGTTCAACTCCAACATATGCGATCCCCTGTACCTTCATTTTACATTTCCATTAAAACGTAATATGATATCAACACAACCCCATCCTGCTTCTTTTCGTTTTCATTTTAAATATATTTCTGTGGTTTAGGTAATCTGATGTGATTATTAAAAGTTTTAATCAATTGAAATATATTACAAAACACAATATTTTAATGTAAAGTATAAGACGTTTGTACAATAGGGTAAATCAATACACAGGCAGTGCTCCAAGACTACATTTAACTACATATAACAACATAGCTAATGTTGTTATTGTGACGTAATCACCCCAGGGGTTCATGATCGAGGGGAAATTAGAAATTCTTATGGCTGATGGCTTGTTATTTACCTGGTTATATCTTTAACTTAACCAATATTTTTATATTTTGTTACACTTATTGATTACATACTACTGTATATATCTAATAATTAAAAAATATATTTCTGGAAATCATCTTGCGACCCCGCCCTCGCGGCCCTGCATCCCCCACTTTGGGAACCCCTGCCCTAGAACACTTTAACAAGTGTAAATACTACCATTTGTATAATATGTAAAAATCCAGTTATAATTACTGTCTTATAATTGGAGTCCAGTTTATTGTGGTGTGTGTGAGAGAAGGGGTGGGGTTGGCAAGTTCTGCTGTAGCTTCCAGTGGTGAGAAATACCATATTAGCCCAGAACAATGGAAATGTGAATCATACACATAAGATCACCTCTCAATGTGTGGTAAAGATGTGCCATATGCAGAAACATGATGGCACAATGGCTGCTCTATCTTCATCTCACATGATTTATGCCCTCATTTTATTCTATCTCCTTCTACATTGGTTTAAGTTTTATATAAGAAGTGGACCCCACATTTTTCATCTCTCTCTCACTCTTCCCCAGAGGCTTTAATGCATTGATGAGTGTAGGCTGAGTGGGCAGCAAGCAATAGAGCTTATGTGGCCTTCTAACAAAAAAAACACAAGCTCCGGATGAGCTTTCACCTCCAGCAACCTCATCTATCAATCTCAATGAGAAGAAAGCGATGGCACCTCTCAGCAGTTTATGTATAAGAGCAGGTGCTCACACACGCACACATTTGGGTTTCAATGTGGTCTGCATTATGTACAATAAAGACTTGCATTTAATAACCAAACAAAATGAAGACACATTAGTGGGTGACAAACCATGCCTGAATTGCTAGAAAATGCATACATTATTAGCCTTTTTTCTGCCCATTTATCCCACAGTGACAATACTCTTGTACTAATCGTACAAGACTGTACAATGCTGCGTTTTCAGCACGAATTTTAAATAGCAACACCAAAACTAGACAATGATCAATGCACACAAACTATGTTTAAAACATTCCTCAATGAAACAGAAAAGTCAGAATGGCTACTGACTTCAACATGAACAAATAAATATATTTAAAACTGAGAGAGAAAGAGAGAAAGAAAGAAAGGGAAAGGGAGGAAATAGCTACTGAGTCCAAGAGCATTGCGCTGTGAGACTGTAAATCACCAGATTATAGCTTTTATGAGTACCGCTCGCATGAAAATAATTGCTAATGTTCATAGAGTAACCAATGGAAATCGAGGTAATGGAGCGGTTTATAAATTCTGATTGCTTAACATGGAAAAATTCCAGCCCATCTACTTTGTTATTTACAGCCTATAATAAAAATACTTAAAACTGCACAATAAGAGCATGGCTGTTACGATCAATAAAATAATCTGCCAAAGTGTAGTTTCTGTACTGTTATTTTTAGTAATGCAGCAAAATAATCTGCCTTCAAGCTCTACATACAGTCAAACAACAGCGTCTGAAAAAACACTGAGAGAGAAAAAGATAAAAGAGGGGATTTAACACCGCTTTAATTAGGAAATACTTTAATGATAAGGAGGGCCAAGAAGGGGTTAAACAACTTATTCGTGCAGAATGCATGAATGGCTTGTGCATATGCGTATGTAACTTTATAAATTAATATCACAAAATGGTTGTTGTTAGAACAACTTACAGTCTTCCTACTGGCCTAGCTGGTTTGCATCAATACTTTAGTGTGCACAAACACACACACACACACACACACACACACACACACACACACACACACACACACACACACACACACACACTCATCTCATAGATTATGATGTTCATAACAAGCTTTTCTCTGTCTCAACATGTGTTATTGCCCACACAGATAACACATTGCCTTTCACTCTGAGGTAGAAACACCTCCTCAGTATTTAAATATATGTGGGGTTAAGACGAGAGAAGCACAAACATAGTAATGTCAGTGTGATGTGGAGGACGTGTTTGTGTGTGAGATGGTGGGAGGGAGAAACAGAAAAAGGGAAGTGGGATCATTAGAGCTGTGTATGTGTGTGTGTGAATGTAAGAGAGAAAAACAAAGGAAGAAACACAAATGAAGGTGATGTATCAAAGCGTGTGTACGGTTCAGACCAGATATGAGAACTGACGGTAATGGATGTTTAAATTTTTTTGCTGTCTTATGCTATTTTACTCTGTCAACACCGTGGGCGTAACAACTAAAACATTTTTCAAGATAAAACAATATTTTTTACAGCACTGTATTGGTCTAATTTACAATTGACATGCCTTTTAAAGGTGTTGATAATTTATTCAGTCAATCAGTAATAGGCCTTTTTATATTTTGTTGTATTTGGCGGTTGAGAATGCAATATGCATATTTTTGTAGTTCTCTCTTTTGCGCATGCACAATGTACAATCTAAACTATTTTCATCTACCACACAGGAAGACAAAGGTTTAAAAAAAAGGTCAAAATGTGCAAAGCAGAACACTCCCACATAATGTCACAGGAAAAAAGATGCATTTCTAGCCATCATCCCCTCATTGTGCCATTCCAGGTGAACCATTTCTATTTGAATCAGTGTTATTTCCTTTGAAGGAGGATGAGGTATATCAGTAGTTGGCAGACCTTTAACTGTACTACATGCTGTTACTGTGTAAAAAAAAGCATGTGTGGGCTGACATCACACACATACGTGCACACATGACATTTTCACATCAAACAATACAGCCTTCCTCTCCCTACAGACTACACACCATACATTTCAATTCACTTCTCCTTCTCTCACTAGACAAGTGATGTGTCTGCTAATGTGTGGCTGTGACCTATCTTCCTCCCCTGTCCTTATTTCTTACTTTTTTGTTGATTCTATCTTTTGTTGTTTTTTTTATGCTCGTCTCTTTTCATTGCGTGTGAACTTTGCTCGTTCTGGTGTGGGATTAACTGCCCCAGAGAAGAAATGTATGAGATAGTGTGTTCACCAAACCTCAGACTGCGATAAGGTGTCTGAAAGCGTGAGACACAGTGTTTATTTGTGGTTTATGCCTATATGGTATAAAGCACGTTACCAGTTTTTGTAGTAAAACTAGCACAAGATTAACAAACAAACAAATAGAAAAGTACAAGGTGTGGTGGAAGGTACAGGACGTATATTTTTTGCTTTCAAACTTTTCAGAACAGAACAACAAATGCAGTGACACTGGTGACAACAAGTGCGAAATCCAATTTCACACCTACTCATAGACAAGTGTACAGAACCGTAAACCTATGTTGAGGAAACACTCACACACTTTCAGAAAAAAGAGTTATAAGTCAATAGATCAACCTATAATAACTTTTATTTTATTAATGAGTTATTTTACTCTGGAAAAAATCAAAGATGAAGAGCAAAGCTATTATACAGAATGAGAGTAAATGTGTTTGCTCCCAGTTGCTATGACAACACAGAGCGGCAAATAATTTTGTGTGTACAAGTCAAAGGCAACAGGGGAAGAAACAAAGAACCGAGAACAACTCCAACAACACATGCTGCTTTGAGGTAGAACATCAATATTTCAAGCAGCTGGTATCACAGAGTGAACGGAAAACTAACAGTAATGACATCGAACCACCACACAGTTTACAAATCAAGCTGCCAACACATTTCTGATTGTTAAAATCAGCATTTCATCATTCTGATGCCACTGAAAAACTACAGACACCAAAGTGCACGTGTGTGAAAAGAATCATGAATTAGGTGAATTATAAAAGATTCCGGTTATGAGTTAAGTGTGGTAAACTCTGAGCGTGTATCAAAGCATAAAGTGTGTTGCAGAGAGAAAAAGAGAGAGAAACGTCTTGCAGAGGAAAGAGCATGTGGTTTCTGGTCTGTGAGGTTTCACAAGAGCAAACGTCTCCCTTGCTCACTCAGCACTTATAGATCATTGCACCAAACCACAGCTGAACCCGTGAGATAACCTTCACGCATGCACATGCACACACTCTGGAGCAGAAAAACAACTTTCAAAATAAACTTGTGGCTAAACCATGGTTCATGACAAGACGATAATTTGTGTGAAGTGAAGAGTGAGAACTCGTATTTTTGTTTTTTTGACCGAGATAGGTGCGCTTGCGCTTAAATGTGTTTGTGCGTGTCTGTGGTGAAAGTGAGATACTTCTGCAAGGGGAACTGGTTTTGTTAGCCTCATTATTTTTGCCGACACAATGATTCTAACAACCACATCTCCTTTCTGAGGAGCCCTTTACAGAACAACAACTCTCTAGCGCTGACACAAAAGGACAGTATGAAAAAAAAATCTCACAGCTTCTGCAATGATGCAGAATGTGTATTTTTATGCAAAAGACAATTGAAAAGCCTAAAATATGGCCCTGAACTATTTGAGGATAGTAGATAGAGATTGTGGTGGCAAATAAATATGCTGAATATGTGAATGATGTCAGATTCTTTGGTTGATGTGATTCTAAAAATGATCAAAGTTTACAAATTATCCGCCCAGATGAACTATATGATCATACTGCAAATACCTAACCTGGAAATGTGGCTACGTTCATACTGCAAATAGTCATCTTTAGGATTAGCTTCACAGTAACTCGCAACCGATCAAATTGGATTTGTGTTTTCAGGCAATATAGTGATTTTTGGGTTGCTAGGCATCAGCAGCGACCTCACCGAGGATGTAAGTATGCAGGGACCTGACAGAAAACTAATATATTGCCTTGCTTTTCAACACCATGGCATTTAACCAGACCTGCTCACGATACAGAAAAATATTTGAAAAACGCATACGCTGCTTTATTACTTGAACTGTTAAAGCAGTCAATGGTATAAGTATATAGTCATGAAAATCTGATGACCACAGCATTTGTTCTTAAATGATTTTGGCAAATAGCCTAACCCACTATGGCTTTGAATGACCTGAAAATTACCAAAAAAACTCATCATGTCATGTCAAAGAACAGCTAAAGGGTCCTCTGCGAATTACTGAACACCGCTGAAAATTGTTCATGAATTGGATATTTCTTCTCAGTTTGATGAGTTTAACATACAGCATAAGATTAGAATTAATATCTTCTTTTGTGTCTGCAGAAGAAAGAATGTCATTCAGGTTTAAAAGAACAAGAGGGGGAGAAAATGACAGAATTTTCATTTTGGGGTGAACTATCACTTTGCAATCTATTAACTGATGAATTTAACAACCCCTAGGGTCAGACATGACTTTACTATTAACAGAAAAAGATGTGGTAAAGGTTATGGTTAAGGAAGTATTATAATAATTTTACAGCTCTCTGGTTTTGTTCACACAGGTTCAAATTCCATTTTCATTGGCTAAAATTGTTGTCAAAGGTTAATCGCAGACTGCTGCCAAACACTCTACTTCCTAAGCATGTGTTTGACTTCTAGTCATTTGCTAAGGGTGAAAAAAAAGCTTGCAAATTCTTCCTAATTTATGACTACTGCTAAAACACATTTTGTTTCTTAATCCACTCATGCACATTTATTGCTGACATTGTAATAAAACGCCATGTCTCTATACCTCTGATGAAAGCATTTGTTTTATGTTCGCTCTTGTCTGCCTATGTGTTTTACAAATGAGTCCTGACTCACAGCTGATGTAAAAGCAGGAAAGAGAATGTTACAGACACATGAAAAATTGAAACAAGCCTTCAACCATTCCCAAATGAAATCTGTTGTAGACTGGAGGCAAGGGAGCCGGATATCTATTGTGAGGAGGCGGAACCGGGTAGTGAGCCCAGAGTGGTTGTTTCTCCCTGGGGTTGACATTCACACCTGCAGGGGCCTCAGCTGTGAGCTCCATCATGCTGCTGTAGCCTAATCTCCTTAATCCCAAATTATCCCAGCAGCCATCCACTCACTCCATCCACGCTTAAATCCCCCCTAATCCCACCAACTCCACACTCACTCAGACAGCTGCAGACACACAGCTATCCTTATCACCAGCGGGGTCTGTGTGTTTGTGTGTCACTAGTTACTTTGATCCCTTGTGTTATCCAATAGCATGCTTCTAAAATCCAGACATTCAGGGTAGTGATCAGACTCAGGATCTTTAATTTGATGGATGTTCTGATCTAATTTTAAGGTCCAGTGTATGAAATTTAGCGGCATCTAGCGGAGAGGTTAGGAACAGCAACCAACGGCTTACTCCACCCCTCCTGTTTGAAGCCCTACGGTGGCTGACACAGGAATAAGATGGCGTCTTGTTTTCGCTTCTTTGCCGAAGGAGATACATCTGTACGAAACGCAGTTTGTCCGTTTAGGGCTACTGTAGAAATAACATGGTGAATTCCATGTTAGGTGACCCGCAGTGCATGTAGATAGAAATACCTAATTCGAAGGTAATAAAAACATAACACTTCATTATGTAAGGCCTTTATGCACCTCTGAAGACATAGTTGTGTATATTATTATGCATTTCTGTCAATAGATCCTCTAAAAAACTTCACATTGAACCTTTAATAAATGAGATGATAATGAACACTGAGGTAAGAAAAACTTAGCGCATAATCAATAGTCTCAGGGAGGGTGTAAAATATGAAGCTTATTGATTTAATGAACCACTAGATTTAAATGATCCAGTATGTTGTACCATGAGGAGTGTTTGGCTTGTCACGTCTAATAAGGCCATGATAGAGTGTGTATTGATAATGTGTTTAACATGTCACTGTTAATGAAGTGTGTGAGCATATATGAACTTATCTGTCTCAAACAACACAAGATCAATTGTTCTCTCTCTGCTTCTGTGGATTTTGTCTTTTTATTCTGCTGCACCTCTCGTCACCTTGTCCTTTCCTCTTATTCCTCGTTACTGTCTGTTGAGTTTTCTACAGGAATCAAGCTGACAGAAAGAAAGGAGCGAGAGAGATCATTGCCAATTTGTATTGAAATTAGCAGGACCGATCTAGGTGGTCTTCACCTTATTCATTTTGTCCATCTCTTTCTCCTGAGAATGACAATTCATTACGCTTGAGCACATTGACGTTCACTATAAAACTCACGCAAAAGTTTCTCATTACAGCACTTTTTCCCTTTTCTCTTGCCAAAATGTAGTATTTTACCTATAAGCTTTATTGCATTGATTGTAATGTTGTATACAAAACTTAACTATATCCCTACACTGAACTCTAAGTGTATTCATTTTTCAAATGCAAACTTGTTTCGTCATTGAAACTGTCCTTTTTGTACCCCTGCTGTTTATTTGTCATTATCATTATCACATACTGGTTGACGAGAAAAACACTCTTGGTAATGACGTGATTAATTACTAAAGTGACCTAGTGTGCATTGGAGAATCACAGGTGCATAATGAGACAGGTGCTGTTTATTCATAACGTGATAACACACAACAATAACAGGTGGTATTGTCCTCAAAGGGTTTGTGTCATAATGGAGCCATTTTTAACCAAGAACCTTGATCACCAAGAACTTGCCGTGTTTTTCAAGCTATAATGTCTCAATGTGCAGTGTTTGAATTGAGTTTGCGCCAGATGCTTTTTTCCTAATAAATAGTGCATTAGACATTTATTTTTTTATTTTCAGTTTAGAACAAGTATTCTTTGGGAATTTAACCCATGGCTGCTGCTAGTGCAATGCCAGAGGTGCTGTACCAGATGAACTTCACAAACAATGTTCAGCTTTCATGGCCTTGTAGTTTAACCATTATAAAACAAATCTATGCTTGCTTCACATTCTCTTACCATATCATCATTGTTGTCGGTTATCGAAGCCAGATTGTCAAGTTCCCCAATCAGGATACTTCACTTAAAATTCTGCTCTCCCCGGTTAGCTCCGAATGTAGCACATGTGCTTAAATAAAATATAAGATTGCCTAAACTTAGAAGAAAGATCACCACAGTAACATCTAGCTTGTGCGTGTGTGAGCACATTTAACTTATTTAAGAGAACCTATGAGGAAAAACTAGTATGGCCTCTACGACTCCAAAAGCACAACAGAGAGCTGATGGCATGTAGTGGCTCTCGGATCAAGCTGCGTGTGCTTGCCGTACAGTTTATTGGGGCACAGTAATAGCACTATCCTGTCATTCAGAAGTGCTGTTCTGGGGATTTAAGATGATGCTTTGCAGGTCCAGTAAACTAATATTTGGTGAAAATGTTCTGTGTGTTGGTTAAGAATTTGAATCCATCACTTTGATGTCACATATCTAAACAGATGCATACATGATTTAACACATTTCATGCATAAATATCAATGGTTAATAAGCTATTAATAGGCCCCACCTGTAGCACATATAGAAATAATATAGAATATTCCAGGTTTGTTAATAATTTCGTCCATAAAAGGGATATTTTTCTGAAGTCCATCATGCTCCTTTACCACACCTTTAATGGATAATTCACCCAAAAATGAAATGATGATCCTCACATCATTCCAAGCTTGTATGCCTTTCTTCTGCAAACCACAAAAGATCTTTACAAAACAACACTGGCACCCATTGACTCCCATTGTATGGACGCAAATCCACGGAGACATTTCTCAAAATATGTTCCACAAAAATAAAAAGTTGTAAACCAGTTTTGAATAACATATGGGTAAATAAATGATCACATAATTGTAATATTTTGAGGAACTACCTCTCTTTAAGAGTACGGACAACATACATAGAGTGGCCGAATTGAAAGCAGGTTCTTTTCTAGCCTTTATTTTCCAGTCTCAGACATGAAAGAGTCTATTTCTTGTCTATGTCCCTGTGTGACTAAACTACACAACTAGGTAGACAGCTGTGTTTAGAATAATATCATCATTCTGCCTAGCAGCTCCACTCCATGAGAAATGTACACCTATGAGACAGCTGAGCCATGACATTACGAATAGAAAGAGAAAGAGTCACATACTGTCTGAAATAAAACAGTGAGAGAGTAGGGATGCACATGATGGGGAGAGGGCATCTGTATTGTCAGTGAAAATGTCACTGACCTACAGTCCAAAAGTTTTAGTTTTTTTTTAAGTTTAATTTTTGTTTTTAGGAAATGTGTATTGCCCCAGAATAAAATGACCTGAGGCCAGCATTGCAGTCTCTTTAACTATTTGAGATTAGCTCAAAGGTTAACTGTATCTGATCCCATTACAGCACTCAGACACATATCCTCCCCTCCAGAGCCGGAAAACATAAACGTGGATGGATAACTCAGCAGTTCAGCCAGATTGATCTATAATTACAGATGGGTGCAAATGCCAGACCGAGCTGATCTCCCCTCTGTCCTCTCTGTAATTAAGATTAGAAATTATACCAATCACTGCAGTTTAAAACCTCTGATCTGACCGAGTGCCAGGGGCATCTGCTCATCAGTGTTATCTTTAACTCTAATCCAGAGGCTCATTATTGAGCCTTACTAAATAATACGGCCATTGGTTGTCTATTTGCTTGGCAGATCCGTCCATTGGTGTGCTACTTTCATTTTCAGCAGCCAGATGTTAATGATTAAAGGGAAAATATTGACACGTTATATTAAATTAGGCAAACACTGCAACCAAACCACGGTAAACAAGAGAGGACTCATTGAGTTTTATGAGTCGTTATAATGTTTGCGCAATTTAGCAATGCTGTGCTGCATGTCACGTTAGAGCAAGAGTTATTCATTAAAGGGGACGGCCTGTTTTCGGTTTCACAAAGCATCAGCACTCTTAAAAAGGTCACGCTTTAGGTGCTTCACAAATGAATAACTTTTATGGGACGCTGTAGCGAGCGGCAGGATATGAATGTGTTGTGCACACAGCACATTAGTAGAGATGCAAAGAGAGTTTGATTAAGGGGTGAATTTGCTGCTCCCTAATGAGCGGTAATGAGAATTACAACAACGTTTTGGAAAACTACCTCAAAGGGCAATGAGCTTATTTGGCAAGTCCAACGCACACATCAGTCAAATTAATATTAAAAGAGTCTTGCATAATTGTCATTTTATCTTTATAAACTCAACTTGCACAGACCTGAGGAGACACCTTTTTTGTCACAATCAAGTTATGTAACATTATGTCTTGCATCACTGAAGTAAAATAAATATGCTTTACCCAGCGTGTACTTCACATGTTGTGTTGAACTAAATATTTTAGACTTATATCTCAAAACATGTTTAATGCATTACCTTAGCTCAGGTAGTATACTACACCCAAAAGCGCTCTTTGTAGGCCCATGGAGCATTTTCATAAAATGACCAAAATGTTTTCAAATGTCAGTGGGCCTGTTACATTCATACTATCTGTCTATTGCTAAAAAAATACATAGTATTGAATAACATAACCTGACATCTCCTGAAACTGAGCTAGAACACATATGTACTTGTTTCCCAAGAGGTCTGTGAAACTGGAAGATTTACAGTGATGTGAACCAGGAGGAGGATCTGTCACTGCAGATGCTACAAACATATTGACATTAAAAAACACTAACGTGAACACTCTTCTTAACACACTGACTACAACACACAATGTTCAAACCACAGTTTTGTTTAGGCATTATTTAGATTTAAAATAATCACATAAACTGCTTGATGCTATGTGGATATAAAATGACGTTAAAGCAATTGAACATATTTTATCCCAAGGTTTTTGTTCGAGTTGTCATCTGAGATTTAAACCCAAACATTTAACATTATCATGTTTTTAACAACACAAATCTGAGGTGAAATGCCATAAAACACAAAGATTTATTTAATATTTATTTTCAACAATAAATGTAACTTTGAAAAATTGCTTTATTACAGTATAAACAGATGATGGAGTACTATATCATGAAATTCTGCCTCATTAACTTTCCAATAGGAAATAAATTAAAGCTCGATTTTGCTTACTCACTTGACCAGTTGTGTTCCAAATGTTCACTGATGCTTTTCATGTGGTCTGCCTGAGTGGAGAATAGTGATGAACACAATGATTTATATGAAGTCATATGATGGTTGCAAAAATTATTTTGCCAAAAAGCATGGCATTTTGAAGAACACGTTTTGGTAAGGATGCAAACTGTCTAAACCTCAAGCCTTGGTAGATTTTCTTTTCTCAAATTCTCAAAGAAATAAAACAAACAGCAGCATACTTACTGTACACAAACAGATTACGGTTCATTCAATAGTAAAGTGGAAACGTGTAAGACGATGTGATTGCCCTGCTTATATGTGAATTAATTGAATAAGCCATTTACATTGCAGATACAAGAGCAGTTCCCATATAAATTGTGTGTTGATTTCAAAGCTATGTTTTAACTGTGCGGCAGCGCCTGTGCACTTCAACCACACAGACTTGAGTAAGCTGTAAAGCTCTGACTGCAGGCCATTCTCTTAATTGTTCTGCCTATTATGTTTTTGAACAAGACCTTGAAGATTAGTTGAAGTTAATATTTTATAGCCAACGTTCTGCAAACTCTGGCCAACTCTTGATTTAATGAGTTGAGACAAGAAACCACAGACTTGCTAACAGTAGCTACTGGCTGAAAAGCGTTAAAGAAAGCTACATCAGCAACATGCTGCCAATTTAGAAATTGAGGAGGTGAGAAGCAGACACAAAGAGTGTGTGTGCATGTGTGTGAGAGAGTAATGTGTAACAAGAAATGAGCAAGCAATAATAATCTTTGTGGTCAATGAGGATGTACTGCTCAATTTTGACACTTACATTTGATCTAAAGCTAAGTCAGATGTACAACGGTGACGAAGTATCCCTAGCAGTGTTATCCTCTTAGATTTTCAATTAGCTGACTACACAACCCTCTTCCACAAACTGAGCACACATACAAATTATGTATGCCATTATGACTGATCACCATTTGTATTACCATAGCTAAACTATGGTTACTAGTAAAACATTGTTCATTTTTGTAAGAGAGCATGGGCCTATTCTTGCTGAGCCAGACCTTCAGGAATTTTGGCCACTTTCATTGGCCATGGCCACCCAAGAGGCCATATGATAGAAGAAGCAACCAATCACTTTAAGTTTTGTGCTGCCTCATGTTTAGAGGCATGGAAATGTCCCCACAGTGGTGTACATTCACAAAGTTCAAAAGTTAACAGCAACAACAATTGTTTATGAGTTTATGCCGTGAATCTTACATACTTTGAAGAATTTAGTCATTAGTCAATCATGATGAATTCTGACAATTAAAGAATGCAACATTCTCGTCTCCTGGAGATCCTGTGGAATTCAACCAATCAGATGACAACTTTGAACCTGTTAAAGTGTTCAGTAAAGTGTGCCTTGTGTATCAGACGTTCAGCCAATGGTCCATGAGGCTGAGACTAGCATATGCCTACAACTTGACCAAAAGCTTATTTACATTTTTTCTTACAAGGGCATCTTTGTTTTTCCTGTGATGTTATAACAACTTTTTGTTTGAGTTTTACACCTTGTCCTGAACAGAGGCAACATTAAGGGGCTAATTCACAAATGTCAACATTCTAAATTCTCATTAACATTGACCCAACAAACACCAACAGGTGTTTCCACACAGATCCAACAAACAGGTTCATTGGTGTTTGATCCTGTTTTCTGAAGAAGAATCTGTCACGCATCACAGCTAGTTAGGACATGGTGTTAGCCTCGACTATCTCAGTTTACCGCAAAATATTCAATCAGTTATATTCATCTTATCATCACTGATTTTGACTTATTCTGATTTATTAGTCCATAAGGGCAAAATCCCAGCTGTACCAATCACCCGAGCTGTCATTCACACGGTGCCTTCTATTTTTCTCAGAGATGATCTAAGTGCTCACACTTCACCTTGATTAGTCCACATCGCTGTAATTCAACTTAATATATTTTAATGGTTGATGGCATTTGCTTGGAGAGCAGCATCAACAAGTGTGTAATTATCTCCCTAATTAAGCTGCCAAAACACACGCACTGGCAGAGCACCTCTGAAACAGTGAGTGCTCTGTTCATTAGCATCTCTGTAAGCGCATTAATCATCTAACAGGCAATTAGCAAGCCGTTACCATTCATGCCGTCTATGTAAATATATTCCTGGGTTAATTTTTCCCTTTGATAATAAAGAAAAAATTATGAAAATTGGCTCTGTGACCATATAAATTATTGGTGTTGTTAAATGCGTTCAACAATAGTATTTGTGGAGTTAAGCACAAATGTGAGCTATGAAAAAATCAGCGGGGAAACATTTAACCTGACAGTCATTGGCTGACCTTTGAGGTCCCTTATGAGCTGTAGTTATGGTCTCCACAAGGCTTCTGTTGGAGAGCTTAATTCCAGCGTGAAGCCACAAATGATAGACAGTCTTAAGCTATTTACAGCCATTCTGTACCTCTGACATTAGGAATAAAAATACAAACACTGGCCTATAACAACATGGCATAATGAATCACGACATTAGGCTACAAAGCTACCGCTCCATTAGTAAATCAAAGTCCTGCCCAGAGCTGACAGCTCGGTCCCATCTTGTTCCTCTTGGAGGAAGGTAAATTGAGTGTGAATAGGATTTTCCACTAGATTCAAACCAAATTTCGGCGTGAACAAAAAAATAGCACATAGATCATAAAATGTGTGCAGCCTCAGCCAGAAAATCTGGTACTTTTGGTCTGTGTTGTTAATGTGATGTAGTCTCTGAGAGGATACTATGTCAACCATTCCAGCAGTCTGTGGTTGAGGGCTCTGGGACGGTACAGTTTTAGGGGATTGCATTTCGACTAACAAATTGCTTGTATTTTCATGCCATCATGCTGTTATCATATTTGTATTAGCATTAAGTGCAGCAGTGTAGTATCATCAGTGTGACAGAAAAGAGACAAACTAGCCCATAACTCTTTGGTTTTAAATGAAAAAAAATATTTAACACACCGAGGCCTGTTGACAGACACAGGGGCGGCCCATTTATCAGAGGCTCTTCCAATGTTTCACAGAGTTAACTGCCTTGAAACGCTGACAGACATGCACGCAAACACACTTCCACTCCACAAGGCCTTCGGTTTGGATGAGAACGGGAAGTCACCCACCAGATGGTTTAGCTATCTACCTCTTCCCAAATGGCTGAAAACTCTTTCCCACTCGACTCTGGCAAAAAGAACGGCCACCATGTGCGTCCTAATCAACAGCAATACAAGAGGCTTGTATATCTAAATATGTGCGCCTGCACTGAGCTTTATACGGCCCAGATGTGCCCTCTCCCCCTAACTGAGGTGATGTATGGAGACTTGGCTTTACAGAGACACTATGAGGACTTTAGAGCAAAGCTGATCTGAAAACCAGCCCACATCTGAAACTTCCAACGCTGCTTGCCAGACCTACTTAACTTCTTACTTGCGTTTCCAAAAACTCCAATGTGGGGCCTTGAGAGTATAACCATACACGGGCCTGCCAAGGAAGAACATTATAGCATTGAAGTATTGAAAACACCAAATAAGCATTCGTCTTAATATCATACCCATCTGACGTGACTTTTTTTATGGAAGAAAAATCGATGGGTTGATAGATGCGGAGTCTTCAGGTTACGTTTATTTTCACGTCATCCTCCAGGCTGCTGTTAAGAGCAGTCGATGACTGAGGCTCTTTCAATTACAGCCAGTTTCTCTCCTCGCTAATTACTGCCACTTGTGTTGATTTCTTCTCAAAAGGGCCATAATTTCTCTCCTCCTCAACCCTCCACTGCCACCCAATCAATTAACATGAGTAATACCAGGGCTATTAGAGGCCCGCGCGCTGCCTCAGGAGGAAGTTTTGCCATCAGCAGGACGAATGATTGCTTAATATAGCCGACAGACTCAGAGGAAAGCTTACCACAGTACAATCCACAAGAATCAATAGCAGCAGTCAGCCTATATTGTTTCAAACGAGGGGAGTGAAGCTACGACAAAAGCGTTCGATAGGTGTGTCTGGGCCTCCGAGACGCTGAGTAGGCATCGAGCTCTGGTGGCATTGGGGAGATATTACTCTCTCTCTGCACCCTGTTCAATAGCTCAATAGATCTTTGATGCCGGACACATGCGTACAGCAGAAGGAAGCAGATCTTTGTGAGGCTTTAGGGGCGAAGACTAACACACTGTGCTGTTGATTCTGTGTGTTCTGTTTATTTGGAAAAAACTAGGCAGCAGGCTGGTGGGACGGGTGCTTTTAAACTGTCGCTTTATCAACAATCAATAGACGTAGTGTTGTTTTTATCACAATTAAAACAAGTAGACTTTGATGACAGTTTAAAGGTGGCTTCGACTTCCTCTGTTTGTTTAGCCAGTGTTGAACTATGCCCATGTTTACCTTTAAAGCTCTTGCTATTTGGCTGAGTACACAGAACCGCTGGATCAGGACCATGTGACCTCCTTTTGTTTCTGGTATCAAGTTGCTGTTATCTACGCCACTGCAGAGAGGATTTAAGGAGAAAGAGATCATTTAAAACAACAGCAGTAGATCTGTGGGACCGTATAGTGACATTTTTCCAATTCTGTAGGGTATTAAGAAATAGACAATAAACTTTCAGATAGACCGTCCATTAGGAACAGATTTCACAGATTATTTTGTAAATAGGACATTTTTGTTGTTCATCTTTGAAATTCTGAGAAAAATAATTGATAGAAGACTGTTTAACTTTTTTTACGTTTCTATATAAGAATGTGACAAAGTCCTTGGAATTTATGGATATATTATCAGCATATCATAAAGTATGTGGGCCACAAGGATTCAAGTTAAAAGCTAAAAACAGAGTAAAAAATGGACAGTTCACTTAAGAAAAAATATTCTGTCATCTTTTAGTCTCTCACGTGTCATTTATACTCTTTGTTCTGTGGAACACAAAAAAATATATTTTGAGAATTGTCTCTGTGGTTTTATGTCCAAACTATAAAAATCAATTATCAACATTCTTCAAAATATCTTCTTTTGTGTTCTGCAATAAAAATTCCTACAGGAAGACCCTGGACAGGGTCTACTGCCACTTCTCTCATGAGTGCCGTTGGCTCGAGTCCTCTCCCCCGGGCTTACGAGGCCGGTGTCGCCTGGTGGTTTACTGGACTGCTCTCTCAATAAAGTTCTGAGATTTAACCCACAATTGAATCTCCGAATCCAATGTTTCCTCCACAGTCACGACAGAACATGATAATAACTAGAATTAATTAATGCAAGACATTACATCAAAGTAACATAAGGTATGAAGAGCCATATGGATGCCTGGTTTACGAGCTTAAATGTGAGCTTGTTACCCAATTACTATCCCAAAATAGCAACCATTATATTTACATTCTTATACATATAACATGCTATGTTTATTATTTTTAAATAACAAATATGTCATCTCTGTCGCCTTAATTTAATTATCCAAGCGGTGTTCCTGGCCTGCTATAATAATTGCAATGAGCAGATTTATTTTGTAGTTTGCCGCAGGAGTGATCTTGATGTCACACCCACTGAACACTCATCAGCTTACACTTATCACCTCACGGCCTAAAGCTTTTCAAAAAACCAAAGCAGCTAACACATAACAAAAGTAACGCCATGTTTGCTTGATCTGCCACACCTCACCTTGCCAGTGCTCTTTCCACTGAAATCATCTACTGAGATTTGCATCGAACATTAAGATTCCACTCGTATCTCTGGATGTCTACACTCCTTGTAGGGTCGGAGAAATCAAAGCGGTGTAGATCAGACGAATATCAGAGCCCGACTCATGGATTAGTGCCCATGGGGTGCTGGCACTAATTAAAAAAGAAGTGAGAAAACGTCTCCCACCGGCTCCGGGTGGACGCTGCGCGAATGATTAGCTCCAGGTGATCGATACAACCCATCAGCCCATCACAGGTGAGCTTCTCCTGGGAGCTGAATCGAGCAGACAAGGCTCATCTGGATTCTAAATAAAAACAAGTGTGCTTGGCAGAGAGGAAGGATAAATGATTGCATTTTTTGGGGGGGAGAAATGGAATGAATGGATTAAATTTAAAGCCATAGTGGAAAAAAGAATAGAGAAGCCCTGACATGGGGCGTTCCGACTGATCAGCTTGAGTGGTGCTGTAAATAGGCCTTACACAGCCTGGCGGGTCTGATGTTTCTGTTTGTAGATGCGGCACGAGCATCAGTGGAAAGCTCAAATAGAATCCATTAGAGCTGCTTCCTGTGGAAATATTATAGACAGGCTCTTCAGTGATGGAGTTAGGCAGCTTAGTTTAACCCTCATGGGAATGTCTCAAGAATTTGTTCCAGTCATGTAATACAACACCAGTTTCAAACAATTCAAACATATCTATAACCAAAACAAGATTTACTGGATCTTGTTGAGGACATTTGACTTCTTGAAAGCAAGGATCGTTGTGTAGCTATGCAATGTCCACAATATGTGACCCTGTCTGACAAATCCCAACACAATCTCACGAAAAAACGTAACTGCTTTGCAAGGTCATTTTGGCCAATCAGGTCTGTGGCTATAAGGTACATAATGTGATATAATGGCCAAAGGCACTTTTTAATTTAAAAAAGTATGAATTGTAAGGACTGAAATTACCCCTCACACTAGGCTACACGTTAAATCTTTTTGATTGCAGTGCACAGGGGCTGCAGGTTACCGTGGAAACACGTAAGAGTTGAGATGCCCCCCTGCTGTTAACAGCATGGATCTTCAGAGCAGACAACGAGGCAGGTAATTTTCCCCGGCACCCTGGAGCGCCTATCATCTCTCTTTACTACCTCCTACAGGACTCGATACAAACCTGTGTTCCTTCCCAAACACTGAAAACTCATGCATTACACCTGCAGTCCCATGCGTGGCAACGTGCTCATTAGCTAACAGTTTTTACAGAGAGATACACGAGCGGAGTTAATATGTCAAAAAAAGGATGTTAGCAAAAACACCAGTCTATTCCAGCCAGTGCTAAAAGTGTTTCCAGAGACATCAGCCTTAATTTGCCTCTAAATAATTGATTTGCTATCGTTCAGGTCCCACTGGAGCCCATCACTTTGCTCAGTAGAGCTGCATACACTGAAGATTAGCCTTTCAGATGTGCCTAACATCCTGGTTCATGGACATCTCACACACACACAAAGAAGTGCACGTTCATACGCATGAACACAGCAAACACAGACGCTTTCTCTTTTCATAGCTCCCCTTCAGAAATAACCTTCAACTAACCTTTAAACAATACTGAATAATTTAGATCTCATTTTCATATCAATGCAGGAGTCAAGCCAGGCAATGATCTTTTATCTGTACATTTCTCTGTCAGACCAAAGCATAATAAAGTTTTCCCTAGTGGGACCTCTGAGAGAAAGGAAGAAAACGAAGAGGAAGAAAGCATCGTGAGCTACTCTGTTGTCTTAAGACATTAATGATTGATGAATAATGTTATAATACCTCTCAAATCTTTTGTGAATCACACACACTTGGAACAGAGAGTGAGTGAAACCTGACAAGAAAAATATTCAGTTAGGCCTGTATACACGTATATATACTGTATGCCTATCACACTTAATAGACACCCACAAGCCAACCCAAAAGGATTATTGTAAAAACCGTTTGTAACTGACATTGATGTAGAGAGGAACTGTACAATTACCTTGATGTTCTGTTCATTTCTGCCTGATATTTAGACTAATAATAAATGCATACTTCATTAAATAAGTATTTAAGCTGTCATTTCAATATCCTATTACAGTTCACCCAAAATGTATACATTCTGTCTTCAT
The DNA here is from genome assembly GCF_947034865.1 of Barbatula barbatula. Taxonomy (NCBI): domain Eukaryota; kingdom Metazoa; phylum Chordata; class Actinopteri; order Cypriniformes; family Nemacheilidae; genus Barbatula; species Barbatula barbatula. The sequence goes on along the minus strand of NC_136766.1, from coordinate 18,564,292 downwards.
TTACATACCATCAAGTTGTTCCACCTTTCTTTGTTCTGATGAACACAGAGAGAGATGCTTGCAACAAAACAGTTCTTATAGCCACCATTGACTACCATAGTAGGACATTTTTCTTTGTAAATGTCTTTGTTCTGTTGAACATAATATACTGAAATTGACTACCACTGTCATTTTTGCTATATGGTAGTCAATGGGGTCCAAGAACTGTTTGGTTACACAAGCATTCTTTCAAATATCCTGACAGATTTGAATCAACTCTTATGTAAATAAAGACTTTTTTGAGGTGAACTGTCTCTTTAAAGCTCATTTTCATACAGAATTCTTGAAGGTACAATCACAAAAACAACATGTAAGGGTCAGAGGGTGAGAAGTGGTCACTCAAAATAAATGTTTGACTGTTGAAACAGTGACGCATGCCCACAGGCAAGATGGAAGTTGGATTGTTCAGACATTTGAACAGCAATGGTGATTCAGTGCTCATTTTCACATGGGGCTCCCCCAGCTGAGCTCTCTCAGGCATGAATGGATTGGCTGCTCTGTTCAGGTTAGAAAGAGCCAAAAGAAGAGTGTGTAATAACAGTGTGATACACTACAATCAGGTTTTAAATGAACTTTCTGGTGGGTAAATTGAGAAAATGTACTGAGAAAATGAGAAAATGCTTCTCATTAACACATGGAGGCTGTGTGGTTGTTTCCATGGAAAAGGGCTTGTTTTCTGTTTTCTCTTGTTTATTTGCAGTAGATTCCAGGTCATGGTGTCAGAGACAGCCATTAGCCAATCTCTCAGCGGAACACCACCTGTCACAAAAATGTCAAGGCTCACTGTGTTTTTGGCCATCTAACGTTCATTTAACGTTCAACGGCAGGAATAACATACCTGTGGTGGCATCTTGTCATCTTCAGAATGACTGACACTGGTTTTGCACGTTGTTATTAAAAGTTGTCGTTAATTATATCAATTACATATACATATATATAAAAATATATATATATATATATATTTAATCCTACAGTTGATTATATGAAATTTACGACAATTTTGCATGGAGATCAACATCACGATTGAGTTACTGGAAACATCCTCATTTATGAAGTGGAAATTTTTAAAACCATATGGTCTCTGGTTTGACTGGAATACGACGGGTACTCCATTGAGGTTTTGCTTCATCTACTCCACGATGCAATACCATTAATAAAAAAAGTAATAACATAGCCGTTCCTAACCGTAGAGTGTGTTGTGCATTCACAGCAGTAAAGGCCTTGTTAATTACAAAAATGCACATGCATACATGCACAGGGGAACACAACCAATAACACACACACACCGCCCCTGGAAAAAGTATAGGCCTTACTAGAAAAGCATAAATATCATTATGGGGCATTGTGGGTAATTAATTCTCATGAATAAGGGAATATGGTTTTATATAAAAGAAAAAAGGGCTGGCTGGTATGACTGCTAGCTCCCTGCTGAGAGATACTAACCTCAGCCTGGCATTTTCTTGCGATAACAACACAATATCTCTCTCTAATTATGGAAATTGGGTCCAACATTAGCATAGGCAGAGTGGAGTTGCTAAAGACGGTCTGCCAGCAAAAAACAGTTGAAAGTGGCCAGTAATTGTTTCTTCAAAGAGCAAATAAAAGACATAAAAATATATTTATCTTATTATCTAATCCATCAGTGTGGAATTATTGAATACCTTTTTGTAAACAGCATAATGTTGCCATCGCAAGCAGATACTTAATGCGGAAATAGGCCCATTGCACATGTAACCTAATCTACACAACCACATTACCATCATGTAACTTCAAGTAACTTCAAGTAACTTCCATCATGATGTGATTATAAACAAAGTTGATAGTAGAGGTTCCAACTCATGCTGTTTCAGCAAGTAAAGATTACTATTGTAAAGTGCGGTGGAGGCATTCTGTTGTAGCGCAAAGATAAATGACTGCAGTGTTTATCAGGCCTGTAGACCACACACATTCACACATGTCTCTCGACACACACACACTGACTATAAAGGCTGGGAAACGTAAAGAATGATAAACAGATCATCAAATATATTGCCTAAACACATGGAGGAAGAGACAGAGTTTGGTGAACAAAACAAAATGACCGAGGGGGAAATGAGAATGGATGAGAGCAAAGAATTGAGGGGGGAGCAAAGGACACAGAAATATATAAATGCACTTACAAATGCCTAAACACACACACGGATTCATAAAGATACTGGAGAGTCCCCTGAGACATCCATTACTTTATAACCAAGGCTCTTTCATTCCCCTAATAACGGCTGTATTATCAGAATTCCTGCAGTGCGGTGAGTTGTTAGAAGTCTCGCCAGCTCAGTTAAAGCTCTCTTTCCTTCTCCCTGACTAGCAGGAAAAAGAACACAACGTTCTTTGGATCTGTATACAACAACCGCACGCCTCTACATGTCTAATGATACGCATTAAAGCCCTTGACACCTCGCTTTCCATCTCCCATCCCCCTATTATTACAGGTAAAGTAATGAGCAATGGGAAATTCATTTATTTCTCTCGCTGTATCTCCGTTGCTGCAGGCAGTCAGGGAGGGTTAGCAGTTCACTAATGTGTTCATAATTTAAATGGCAATGCTGTCTGTTGGCAGAGCGTGCCATGAATTATGCAACAAGACGTCTCCGTCTTCAAGCAGACAAATAGAACAGCCTCGTACCTCTGCAAAACAAACAGTATTCCAATCAAAACGCCACTATTCATTAGCTAATTAGAGAACTCAAACAAGTGCGAGCTTGTGACAGATAAAGAAACAGCACTAACAATTTTCTTATTAAGCCATCTTAATTAGAAAGCTATCATTAGCGGGTGTTAATTACAAAAGAGCATTCAAACAAATCTGAATATTACTTTTCAGTTAAGCAAATGATTCTGACTCTCACTGTAACCGACGACTGCCGATCTTCATCTTGCTCGACGTGAAGCTTGTATCATGTACAGCACTGAGAAAAAAGCGAAGCGGAAGGCATTTGTCATGAAGAGACTCTGATTTTGAAAACGTTCATGTCATGTCAAGCGAAAAAGGAATCATTATTAATGAATGAACGGAAGATAAAAAAGAAAAGATTTCCCTCAAATCTTTCAGTGTTGTTTGAATCTTTAATGCAAATGGAATTTCAAATGAGCTGACGCTTTCTTCAGGGACCTCTACTGTTTTCCACCAGCCTCGATTAAAATGCATTTCACCAATGATTTATAAATTTCATTAATAGCTCTGCATTGAGTGAACAGAGAGGCAGAGACAGCAAGCACGCTCTTTCGCTCTCTTTCTCTCTCTTTCCCTGTCTAATGTCTCCCATTCTCCTCCCAAAGTATTACTACTGTCTCCCATCTCCAATTTAATATTCCATTTTCCTCGCACGTTATAGAAAATCTAGTCATCCCCGTTTCCCTTATGTCAAAATCAGAGTGATTTTATAATTGGGCTCTGGCTCATTGTTATTCAAAACCCGGTAGAGCCAATTAGCTTTAGCCTTTCTGACCTGCTCATGCTTTGCAGGAGCACTAACTAAAGACTCTAAGTGAGGAAGCTGCAACTGAAGACTCATCTTCCCCCTTTCTGATTAATAATCCTGTCACAGTCATCTCACGCTCTGAAAAGAAAAGCCTGGTTAAGGCCCAGCCATTCTCTATCGCTACCTTTTCTCTTTATGCCGTACTATTAATCTTTAATGGTGTCCGGGTCATTCACTCCCTTTTGTCTTGTCAGATAAATGTAGTGTTAACAAGATAATGAGCTTTCTGGAGTACTGTGGATTGGATGATATCCAGCTTTTTTAGATCTAAAACCTTTCTCTCATTCAGTGTATTATACCCTCATTTGATCTCAAGGCTGAGGCTCAACACAGGGAAATACTTTTTTGTAATTCACCGACATCAAACACAGTGCCACAAGTTCTGATTTCATGACATGCCTCTTTCCTATTTATTACATTAAAATGAGACTTTCTGTGCTGTTGCTCGTCATCGTACGCCTACATGTTTGTCTAGCTTTATGGTTTTCTTTATCTCACAGGAAAAGAAGAGGGGAATGTAAAAGCAATATGTTGCAAGAACGGGAAATGAGGGACTTGATCCTTCCTGTTTTCAAAAGGGGGCTTTTCTTCTCATGTGCAGGATATTACGATGAGGGGAATGTGGCTGCAGGAAAGATAGAGATGTTAAAAGAATCTCCCTCATGTGCACGCAAGGTCTCTGGTGTTTTCTTTCACTGACTGTTTCACACATTTGTCCGTTATATACAGTATAAGAAATATTTATCCACGCAAACTCTCCGTTTCCCTCTCCGAAGTTGCCCTCAGGACACCCAGGAATGGGGGCCAGTCTAATTGTCTCCCCTGCCTGGGCCGGTCACCCAGAGACTTCCTACACGTACTATTACATTAAATCTGTTATCCAACCAGCCGCAGTGCGCCACGGGGGCAGTTTTAAACGCATCCACTATTTCCGCATACACACAGACTCACTGCAGCTTCTTAAAAACCACAAACACAGCCAAACTGCCTGACCCAAATCAATCAGTACAACCAGACCAAACGCTGTTCTGAAAATTTATATAACCGCATCGATTTCCTGGGACATTAGCGGCCAACGGGGTACGAGGTGCCGTCCACAAGAAAACCTCTGGCCAGGACTGCAAGTGTAATGTTAACTGCTGTGTCACAAGACTAGAAGAGGTTTGTGTGGTCTTGCGAAAAGGAAATGGTGCTCTTGCTTTGAGGGTGGTTACTGCGGCCTGCACTCTCAGTGCTGACCACGGGCCAGCGAAAAGAGAAGTTTAGGAGCGGTGGAAAAAAAGTGAAGGGTGAGAATGCAATGGTGAGAGGATAAGTGAGAAGTGAGGAAGAGAAAATCATGCTAATGGTGGAGAGAAGCAGGAAATGCGAGAGAAAATAAACGTCTGTGGTCGGCCTGAAGTTTAGGGAAGGGCAGAGTTTGTGGCTGTGGGCTGTTGTGGACGACACCCTCGGACAAAGTTCTCAGAGAGCTGAAGCATGTGTCATGTTAGCATGCCGCTGACTCACGTAGAAGTATTGGACATGAAAACAACGATGGAGAGTTCCAACTCAGGACTGAACTTCTCTAAAAACCTTAGATGTCACGAAGAACCTTTCATGAGAAGAATTGGAATATGGAGCACTGTGATATTTGGTTAACATGTAAATTTTTTCATTGTGCACTGCACAGAGACTTCATTTCCTTCGTGCTAGATGTTAAACTGGACTCCCACTTGCCTTTCAATGAAACTCACCGTCCCAAGAGCCCCACCATAAATACTTCATGCCAAATGACATAAAACTCTTTGAAGTTGAGATTTTCTACATCGCCAACGGTCTCCAGAGTGCTGTTCTGTGTCCATGCTGTCTGAAGCTCCATGTAGCATTAGGGATCATCTGGACGGACTCCTGACTTGTTATCTGCTGCCTGTCTTCACACCTGCCTGGTGGGCTGCTCTGAGGACAGAGAACATGGACAAAATGAAATATATGCAGCTTGACAGCGTAGCTGCTGTCAGAACTATAGAGAGAGCCAAGGATGACAAGAGATGGAAGATCATCTTGTATAAACTTTGTGAAAGCTTAACCTCAATACAGTGGTTGTTTTCGGATTCTGCACTTTTAATCGAACAAATTAAGACATTGACAGAATTTTATGATTAAATCCTAATTTTATGATTAAGCAAAACCTGATTCTCATGATCGTAATTAAAATAAAAGCCAAAAATTACATACACATTTATACAATATAAATTAACGGTCCACTGTTTCTAATTGAATGTATATAATTATTAGGGCTGTTGTGTATAAAAAAATTAAACTGAATATGCACAGTGCATAGACATACTGTATATTAAGTAAACAAGCTTTTATTCTCGGTGCGCTTAATTGCTTGACAGCCCTAATAATTATCCAACATAATGTTTAAATAAATGTGTCTAATTTATTATTCTAGCTGCACTTGCAAATGGGGCTATTGCAAAAAAAGAACATATTAATGTAAATTCCATTGCCTTCTACAATTCATCACTACAATTATTAAGGCACAGATTATTATTTTATTTATTTATTATTATTATTATTCCTCTTTTCAGCCAGATGACCCCCCCAACCATCTCAGCCTGTGTCTCTGAACAATTTCACTCTCAGGCAGTCTCTCCCTTGCTTACTCCAGCTTTATTCCTCCTAGTAGTGTGATCTTGTAAACGATTTAGCGTGTTGACAAAATGTTAATATTGCTTTGGATAAAAGCGTTAATAAACATAAAAGTAAATGTAAAGTACAAATTCAATTCAGTTCACATTTACGGTCTTTGTGCACCACTTTTTAAAATACAAAAAGGTGATTCTGTACGGTTTTAAAATAGTAAAGTGCAAAATGCTTTTATTGTCCAAATATAAATTGTCCATCAGCGTTGATTTCAAAAAGGTATAAAATTAATATGTAATAGTTATGCTAACCTCTGGAAACCTAAGGAAAAAATGTATCTCATAGTAGGCGCAACATTTTCCTCTGTGCTTTCTTGGTTGTTTCATTTGTTGATGTAGTGTCATGTATAGTTAAGCTGATACATTTCTGGGATCAGTTCATCTGCATTTGTTTGTTGAAATGCTCCCATATCTTTCTTTTGGATTATTGGATCTTCTGGTTCTTCAAACAAAGAGTAATGGCGATGGTTGGCAACCTAGTCTTGTTCCTCAGTAAAGCATAAAGTGTTTTGATGTTATTCCATTAGTAATGACAACTACTTTAGGTGAGAACTAAATCGATTTGATCCATTGTATCAAAATTGACTCATACCAACAAACAGCATCAGTGGAAGTACAGCATTTATAGATGACAGCCAATGATATCTACTAGTAGTAATGCTTTATGCTAGTATATACACAGTATTATGTGTATGCATGGAAACAACTACATTCGACCAAATGTGCAGTACAAAATAGAACACGGTGCAATAAATTCCAACAAAACAACACTCTTTTCTTTCATTTTAAGAACTGTCTGCCACAAACCATGCTTAAATCATTTCCACAGGAACCACAAAAACCACACCACTGTGCACCCCTAGGAATGGATAACTTTATATGTATTTTTCAAGCCATTTCATAATTTTAAGGAATGTAAACTATGCCATTTCACCAAAAAAAATTAAATCTGTCCAATACTGAACAAGGCAGAAATGTAGTCTGTGGTATGCAATAACGTCAAAGAGCAACTAATTGAACAATGAAATCCCAAACACTTGACCCTGTTTGTCCCCCTCGAGAAAGAAAGTGGTCAGGTGGGGTCGGGATCTAAGAACCACCTGGGATCCATTAAGATCTCCATTATAACTGGGCTTCCATTTCTTTCCCAGCCTGCAAAGTCTCTGAAGTGTGAGAGAGAGCTGAGATTGCATGGCTGCCAAAGCTGTTAACCTGCAGGCGTTTGTAATGTAGAGCGGGAGTTGCTTTATTAGCGGAGTGAAATAATCTCTAGCAAAGTGTTCGAGATGATGACAGACCCAGATTTATGAACCCTATTAAAGCCCAAGTATTGTGGCTGCTCCAGCATGCATAATGAAAACTAATAAGATGTGGGACTCACTGCCAATGTAGATTTTGATCTCAGAACATCTGAAAGACCAGAATAATTTATGCTTCGCTCTCCGCTGAGGGGCTAACAAGCCTTCTGATAACTTGTTTGGCTCTGTGTTGTGAGGAATGATGACGATTCAGGTAAACCTTTGCCTCAGGAATAATATGTGTTGGAAATCCCATCCCAAAAAGTGCACATCAAACGGTGTGTATTGAGAACTAAAAGGTCTGCTTGGTCACTCCACAGATGCCTTCTGAAAACAGAGAAACGTAATATGATTTAGATGTAATTTGTATTAACATTTATTCACAAAACGTTTGCTAACACTGGGAAAATTATTGATGCAAATTCTGACTTACTAGGTATTTAGCACTGCTTTTTTCGGTTTACTTGACATTGAACTGTTGTGTTCAAACAGCTAAATAACTCCCTTGTACACAAATGTTTAAATTAACGTCTCCATTTCTGGTGAGCCCTAGTAAATACTTTGGCATTTACCAGTTTTTTCCACCCAAAAATAAGTGTTAATATGAACACGTCACCTCATTCTGTTTGGTTTGTCAGGCTAAAAAAAAACTGTACCAGCATTGTATGCTCAGATGCCTCCAATCCCACCATATCCCCCTGTTGACCATTTACAATCATTTTAGCAGATGTTACAGCAGGTGAGGCTGGGTAAATATATTCACAGAGACATTATAATGCGAGCTGGCATGCTATCGGCAATCAAGAAAGGGGAAGCGTTTCCATGACACACCGGTGCATTCGGTAGATCAGCTGCCAACGTCTCAACCAATGAAAATGAAGCATTAAATCACACAAATATTTGATGATAGACCATTTCACCTGTGTAAACAGCGATACAGGGCCAGAATATTCACTGCAGAGGGAGGTTGAGCTCAAAGCCTGTACCCCTCCACAGACAGAGAGATTTATATCCAAGTATCTTCAAGGCATTCTTTACATACGAGCCAACTGCAAATTAATAGTCATCGGGGTGGGTATGTCACGTTGTCTCAATAACTAGATCATTGCTTACAAAACTGCCTCCAAAATGTTTTGGTGCATCCAAAAGAAAAAAGCTAAATTAAATTATGGAAAATAACTGAGTTTCTTTCCAAGCAAAGCATTATAGAATGATGAGGTCGAAGAAGAAAAGAGATCCCACTAGGCTCCCCAAAATACACCATAGAACATACATAATAAAGTAGCGTGCCAGAGAGAGGGAGATAGAGAGAGAGAAGACTAGGTGAAAAGGTTATGGGGAAAGCAAAAAACTGAGGTTTTTTGCAATGGTCTCTGCAGAAGGCAAATATTCTAATATCTAAAATTATCTAAGTCCAACATGCATTCAAGAATTATCTTTCTGTCCCATGCGATAAAATGTCCCATAAAATGCATGAGAACCCATTTTACAATATTTATTACATAACTAGTAAGACCGTGCAAGCCATTTGACTAAAACATAATGTAGGTCTGTCCTCTGGAGGATGGGAGTGTAATTGCACCATACCACAGCCTCAATAAAAGCCACATTAACTCCTCAAGGGAGTGCCTTACAATGCCTATATAAAAACTAGAGGACCATTCTGAACTCTAATTCACTCTAAGCCTGCTCTGCTATTACCGCCCCAGGCAGTGATTCGGCGAGCTTGCTACCAAAGACACACGCATGTCTTGACCATTTAGCCCTCAGAAGCTAATGAGGCATTAGAAAGAGAATATTTAATGGTCTGCGCTGGCATGGAAATTAAGGGCAAACGGGGGAGCAGGCACAATGTCGTGTTAAGTGAATACAACAAGGAAGAGTTCAGAGTCTGTTAGACAAGTTATGAACAACTAGATAAAAAAACATGTAATAAACTATATACACACAAAATGTTTGTTGTTTTAGGCCTCAAAAAACACAATTTAGTAGAAAACAAGAATTACACTGAAAATGAAAATTGCGATGTCATCATTTTTCACATCACGCATCATATCTCTCAGTGACTTGACCAACCAATTCACCATTGACTTACTCTGCGTAAGTTTTTTCTGGGTATAAATGCCGAATACATTTTTCCTTTTATTTGAGGAAGCGGGTATGAACGGTAGAAACCGGCTCTCTGAAATCATGAAAGGCTGGACTGGCACAGCAGTGCTACAAAGACCCATATATATATATATATATATATCGGATCTAAGCTACTGAGAAGCCACAGGATTCAACAACCTGAGACCCAGGAAATCAGGAAAATGGTCTTCACAGAATTCTCATTATGATGCAATGCAGAGGTTAGGAAGCAATCAAAGGCATTCTGCACAAGCAATCACAGCAACACAAACCTGCAAAAGCTACAGATGAAAGAGGTTAGAGATTAGAGAGATTTAAAGGCTATTCAAAGGCATTAATCCAATACCTTGCCTTATGAGGAGAGGGAGGAAAGCAATTTAATTAACGTCCAGGATAGGCATGTTACACTTTCACTGACACTAAACATCAAACAACTCCATCCTTGATTAAACACATTCAGATAATGAAATTCTGCTCAAATGTTGTATCACATTGCATTACTTTTTTTTTAAAAGGATGTTTTTAACAGTCCAAGTAAACAGCTCTTAAATATAACTGAATAAATAACTGAATAAGTCGCAATGATTAAGAGAATATATTTACTTTCTTGTTAAAATCAACTAAACCTTCTCTCTTCAAAGATGTGGGCTAGATTGTCCATTTTACTCAACACTACAATAAAACCCCTGTGTAGCATTCAAAGCACATGGTATTCATTTAGCTCTCCTATTTCTCCCAAAGTGTACAACAAGGGTTTGTTAAAGCTTACCAAACATGGCAGAATTTCAAGGAAAGAAACGAACGCAGATGTAATTTTCCACTTTACAGCCTGTTTATGTATTGTGAATTCCTTCCTAGGAAAAGGAGGCTTTCATGTCTTAATTGGATTGTGTGACTGCGGCTTTGTCTAACAAATGCACATTTTCAAGGCTAATGATCGACAGTCACAGCCCTCTGTATTTGCCTAAAGCGCTCTGACTGAGTCTAATGAGAAATGAAAAAACTAATACCATATGTTCTGTTAGCAGGACACTATTGCGGAACATTAAAGTGTCTCCATCACCTGCAGAGCCATATCTTCACCCTGCTGCTGGCTTCCAGCAGGAAAAATTATTTGACAGACGTAAACACGTGAGAGCTGGGTGCAAAGTAAACTGGCATGGCTATACTGTAATATACAATATTCAAGTATTAACGTTGGTTCACCCAAGAATTAAAAGTCTGTATCCATTCACTCACCCTCAGGTTGTTCCAATCCTGTGTGTTTATTCTGTTCAACACTAAGATATTTAGAAGAATGTCAGTAACCAGATCTCATCCCCTATTTACTGCCATAGAAGGGAAAATAAATACTACAGGGAGTCAATGGGGGATGAGATCTGTTTGGTGAGTAAATGACAACATTATTTTTATTTTTGGGCGAATTATCCCTTTTAAGAGTCATGATGTCAGTTTAATAACTTTAATAATCATCAACTACAATGAAACAATAAAACGGCAGACTAGCAGAAATTGCTAATAGCAACACAATCTTGTTATTGAATGTTCAAAAATGTTCTAGAATCAGAGTACAGAAACCCCACATAAAAACCAATCCAGCGTCTTTCCAACATAACAGCCTGATGTCACAAATTTTAAGGTCCTTACCGCAAAGGCGAAAAGGAAAAGCATCACGCTCTCCTCACCTTTCCCCCCAATTTACCTCTTAACAAGCCTATAAAGTAAGCCACAAGCCCTCCGTGCTCAGAAAAGAAAGCAGACAAACCAAAGCAATCTCTACATAATATTGAAAAAGCACATGGGTTACAGCATCCTTTCCAAGCAGCCAACCATCAATTCCGCAGCCCTATTCTGTTAAACCGCGGACACAGCCCCATGTGTCAGCCCTGAGCAGACATGTGAAATGCAGCTGATTTTCCATTCAGTCCTGGAGATTATTAAGAACTGGATCCCCACATGTTTCTTGTTGAGACGCGAGCGGAAAAGGGGGGGGAAGAGAGTCGAAATGAGTTGATACACAAGGCATTAGCGGTTAACCAAGAGCTAATGAGGGAAAAAGAACAACAATGAGCTCAGATGAAACCATTTAAATGTGCGGTTTCAAGTTTCAAGCTCTGGAATACAAACGTCTCCCTTCACTCACGCTTTAAAAGTCAACAATATCATTTTTTTACCTCCATGATCTAATGGAACTCACCCATCGCCCCTCTTATTCACATGAAGAGTTTTACTTATAGAGATACTTAAAGGTTGTTAATAAAGACGAACTGGAGGATAACAGCTGCAATGTATAGAAACCCAAGCACGGCCTTTCCACGTACATAAAAAACGATCTACTGATGGAAGGTGCTGTGGCCTGGCTCTAGTAGCGGGACTCTCTCATGGCCAGCCAATAAATCCTACAAAATAAAAGCTCTCTCTAATTTTCTTCAGTCATCTTTCCTTCGTCCCAGGTGTTAGATGATGGATGATGAGGTCAGGGAGGCAAGGATCACATGGCAGGGATCAGAGCGGAGCCGGGCAGGGGACATGTTGAAGCTATCGAGCCGAAATCAGCCCCATGTGTACTCCAGAGCCCAGTTATCCTATAAATGAACTTTATTGAGGCAACAAAGTGCTGAGACCTCTGCAAAAACATTAAAGGGGTGAACGAAGGTGACCAGAGGGGGGGCTGCCTAATGAGAGACGATGGGGTTTTCCATGCCGTTTTCCCCCCAAAGGTTACCGAAAGCACAATGCGGAAAAGATGAGTGACGGAACCACAGAGGAGAATAAAAAGCAGGACGGACAGAGAGAGAGGAAGAGAGAGCAACACAGAGCAAATGGTTTGTATGACACGTGGCGGATGCTGCGGTCAAGGCGAGCGTAAAGAGCGTGAATCATGACACACAGACAACTGAGTGAACAAGTAACCACATTAAAGCGGTCTGAACCACCTACCAGGGGGCAGCTGAATGGCGGGGTTACACTGTGATCCTTATGGACATGATTAATGTTGGGGGTGATGTGAGGATGTCTGGTTCTGCTTATAGTCCTGGAAATGAGATTAAAGGGAACGCTCCAAACAGATTGAATTGTATTTGCCATAATTGCTGAGAACAGCCTATGCAGGGCAGGTCACAAATAACGGTCTCGTCTGACAAAAAAAACAAATAAAAGGTTAAGAGGGAAGGCGGGAGAGAGTCAGACTAGAAAGTTGTGTTTGATTCAAGTAACGAATATCAAATAAACACATGTGAGAATGGGAAAGTGTGGGGGTCGATATATAACATGAAGGCGATTGAGACAAAAAAAGAGGTTATTGATTTTACGAGAATCTTGCATTATTTCTTTTAACCTTTAAAAACCTTTGTGGGAAGAAAAATATGGCCTTTGTGTTTGTAAATCTCATTTTGCTTAAAATGCATCTATGAGGTAAACACTAAAGTACAAATCAATGTAAACCACATGAAGGAAAGAGTTCTTATTTTTCATCTGATTGGATTTCAAGTAACAACATGTGCATTCACTTCAATGTAAGTGAGAGGGTCTGGAAAGGCCCGCCAAGAGGCAAGGTTCACTTCATGGTACATACACTTCTGGGATTAATCTTTTTTCAACATCCATTTAGTCTAAAAGAGGACATTTTATTGATGTTAAAGGGTTGTAAAACAAAAAGATGAAAGGACAGAAATATCCATGAAGGAAAACACAAACTAACTGATAAACATAAGAGCAAAGTTAGAATGTAATTTTCATAAATAATGAAACGGTCACAATTTGTTGTCCCAGACATAGAAAACCAATCAGTTAATCCCAAATCAAAATCAATACTGGCAAAGCCATGTGTCTGGAAGTTCAGCAATTGTTAAATCTGAGAATATCTAAAAGGGAAAAAATACTAGTACCGTGTGAATAATAATTCTACGAAAGATGAAATGAAAACAAAAACAGATCTACAAAAATATAAAGTATGTGAGTCAATAGTTACAGAATGTTCTGAAAACCTGAACATATTCTATTGTGTCATTCTACTCCAGTCCTGCTGAATTTTGTTAGTTACCACATGTTCAATAATCAATAGTAGTACAAAGTCATGAAAAATCGGATATTATCACATTTGAAGGCATCAAGAGTTTTAAATGAATCACATTCTCCCACACAACGCCACACATTAAACTTGGCCTGCCAAGTCACACCACTAGATGGCAATATCAGCCAGGATACAGAACGATGAGAGCTAGTCTTCAGTGTTAAATGTTTTGCCCTTTAAATAGAAAGAAAATTCAGCAGTTTCCTTTGTGATTTTTGTTGCCACTGCAGAAGTAAAGCAATAACAAACTTCAAAGGGAAATCACTCTACTCAACACAGACCCCACTGACTCAAATACATCTCACACATTTTAAACACACCATGCGGTGTCTGGCCATGGGTCCAAACAAAACTGTGTTAGAACACGAGGTGTAGGTAAGTGAAAGAAAGGAGCAATTGTATGATGATCTTCCATTGGCACTATGGACCCTTAGAATTATGGGACCATCCCCCAAACAGCTGTGGCCAAATTATATTAAGTTATGTAACTGCTGAATGCACTCTTGTACTCATGTGCATGGTTACATCCATCTAATATAAAGTCTTTAATTATTATTATTATTATTATTATGCAGAGACTTTGGGATGTTAATTTAATAACTATGCGAAAAATGTCCTACCACTTCATAATACTTATTTGGCCCAAAACTGCCTGTGTACTCAACGGTCCACTAAAGCCAAGAACAAATAGTTCTGCCAAAAATGTATCTTTGGTCTTTTAACCAGCCTTATCCTCTGTCAAACCCATATGACTTTTAATATTTTTAAAGATAATATAGCAGGTTGTTTAAACCACTTTTGAGACATTTATGATGAATCACTCACTATGATCATATAGAAAGCGTGGCCAGAATATATTTCTGCTATTAGAAAAGAAATGTGCGTTCCACAGAAAAGGCAATCATATGGGTTTGAAACAACAAGGCAAGGCACTGATAATAGTTTTTTGTTTTTGGCTAAACTATTCCTTTAAAACTACAGTCTCTATAGTGTTCTGAGATCAGCGGCCACTAAAAAGTCCAAGTAAAAATGGTCAACAAAGAACAGCATGTCAAAATCTGTCAAAATTCAGATTAGGCTACAATACAGGTGAAATTGGAGGTAGGGGAATGCTCTTCCTCAGAAGACTGTAGCTGGGTTATTTCCAACATGAAGTTAAGTGATAAATTAGTTTCCATCCCTGAATGTGCAGTTTACACCTACCGTACACAGGTGTCTGTTAGCCACTTCTACAAAATATAAGAAGTATTATTTAAACTCACAGTCAGAAGCTTCAGATCACTCTACAGTATGTCAATAGCAGACATATGTACTCTAATATGTGTGATTAAATTAACACCGAGAAATCCACTGCACTGTGTTAACCAGTTTACCCAAATCAAAAGCGTTATGAATTGTTTGTCTTTGAAAACGTTTAGATGCACAGAATACTGGAACATTTGGAGTGTCCTGAATTCGGTTCAGAGTGTGTCTTGTGACTGAAAACGGAACAGGAAGTGACTGTGTGAAGGATGAATTCAACTCCGGGTAGTCTTATTGCATTGAGTTCAACACACAAATCCCTGTCTCATACGGATGATCTGCAGTAAGGCAGCCTGGACATCTTCATCCATGTGACCCTGAAAAACAAGTGACAAGTGTTGAGTCTGGATAAACATTACTTAAGAATTCATAATACAGTACAGATCATAGCCTTTTAAATGGCTAAGTGAATACAATTATTTTCATTACATGTCGTCATTTTTAATAAACAACTTTGACATAAAAGCAAAATGGAAACTTTCACTGCATCAAAACAAAAACTCAGACATTTATTCAACACATTAGTGCTCACTTACCTGAGCTGCACTGAGAAGATGAGTTCGATAAATTGAAACCACTTCTCTGTGTTGCCTCTCAGCAATCTGTTAAGAAGAAAAGGAAAATGTATTTTTATAAATTACCTGAAAGATCTGACTGGAATATTCAGTATGTGTAAACAAAAACTGCACCTTCAAACAAACCACATACTAAAAATGTGTGTAAAAAACCCATCAAAGGTCTTTTTGGTGATTTACATACATAATGTAAAGACCGCACGGTGAAAATATAACTATAATAATAATCTGTAATATTGACAGAGTAAGGTCAAGGCAAAGATTTAAATCATAGTAAAAAAAATGCTTTAATCATGAGAACAAGCATAGTTTGTTTTAGATTATGTGACTTTAGCCTGGTTTTCACAGACTGGGTCACAAATGTCTAAGTAAAAGAGTGGTACAGGTGTTCTTAGTTTTTCTTACATATAATCTGCATGTACACTCATAACATTTTGATGATGTTATAGTTTATTTACTTCGGCTATAGAAGTCATATTTAGTAAAATGTGGCAAGACAGTAGTCTGCTTTAACCCTGCATGCTAGCAAAGTGTATCCCTTATATTTTGGAAATGTCAGATGATCAGATTTTGAAAACCAAGTTTAAAAACAGGGAAAGGCATTAAGAACACAATAAATTTGCTTATAACCTTTGACCACTAGGAGGCGCTGTGACCAAATTTCAATTTTGTTGAGGCTGTATACGAGTACCATTTGATCCTTTTGTCAGGAGTGTCTCAAATGTACCAAATTTCGTTAGTTCAAAAAAAGTAAGTTACAAGAAAATGCCATATAGCACACAGGAAGTATGGTGGAATATGACAAATTTGGTATCAAATTTCTCGTCTCTAGTAAAAAGTATTTGGGAAACAATTTACATATTAAATATTTTTAAATTAGTGACGCCCCCAGTGGCCGATTAACATTTGATATGCTTTGACTCTGGTCTCGTTTCATTCCTTGAGTCATGCAATCTCGTGACGCAAGATGAAATATATCAAAAGTTATAAGCAAGAATAGGTATTTTATATCTTATTTCCAGTAGGTGGAGCTGTGCAGAAACTTGATGTGTCACCTCACGTCTAGTCCATGATGACAAACCAAGTTTCATAACGATACATGGAAGTTTGTCGACCACACAGCCTTAGAACATTTTTGATTGGCCAATCTGTTCTCGACTGACGTGTCAACAAAAAGTGTGGAAAAATGTTTTTAATAACTTTTGCCAGCACTGTCTCTACATCAGGGTTCTCCAATCCTGCTCCTGGTGAATTACCGTCCTGCAGACTGCAGCTCCAACCTTGTTACAACACACCTGTTTGTAATTATCAAGCAACCATGAACACCTTGAAAAGAAGGTCCAGGTGTGTGATTGGGGTTGAGAGCTGAAATGTTCAGGGCGGTAGCTCACCAGCAACAGGGTTGGAGACCCCTTTGGCCATTTGTACCATATTTGGTAACTTTTTACCATGCGGTTCTATGGGCTGCCAATGGTAGAATAATAATAAATATTAGAATGCAACTAATGGGGCTTGAACCCTAAAAAGACAACTATTTAATTCAGTATAACAAAGTGTTTGAGGACACTACAGTAAGTAGGATTACAAGAAAAAAAAGCATATTATTGGCAGAGATTATAGCCTGAGGGGTGAAGAAATCAACCACTGAACTCATTCTGTATCCCAGCTTCTTACATTTCTTATCTATAGAAAAGAACCGCCTAGAATCCATTTTCTATGCATGTAAAGCATTGTGGGCACCTATAAACATCCGCTGGTATGGGCCTGAGCTACTTACAGCCAGCTGCTGCTGGAGGGTCTTGACCTGGGCTTGGAGAGTGTCGATGTGTTGGGTCTGTCTTTTGTTGGGCGTGTTGCCAGCATAAGCCAGCTGGGATAAGCCGTTCAGAGCCTGCTTCAGCCTTTCAACATCTGCCAGCAGCTCTTTGATCTGAAACCCAAAACACATCGCTTTTAAATCAGACAAAACATTTAACGAAAAACCTCTTCCGAACGATATTGAACAAACAACCGTACCCTTTTGTCTTTAAGCTCGGTCTGCTCTGATGACATCTGAATCCTCTTCTGGAGTTCTCTGATAGTGCCCATTGATTCTTCGTATTTTTCCTTCAGCTCCCCAATCTCCTTCTCAATAGCGGCGCTCTTCACCTGCAGGGCCTCAGTTTCCACTCTCGCACTCTTCTCACTGTCCCTGGCCTGGGTCATTTCACTGTACAGATCATCATATTGCTCATCCAGCCCTGACAGCCTATCATCGAGCTCACGGACCTCTTCCTCCAGCCTGTGTTTTTCAGCACTAAGGTCCTTCACCTGCTCTTCGTGGCTGCGGAGGTCATCCAGGGCATGCGTGGCTCTGAGGAGCTCCGTCTGTAAAGTGGCTACGTCCTCCGCCCTCTGTGCGCTGGTTTCCTCCTCCTCCCGCAACGTTAAGCGAAGCGCATTGACCTCATGCTCCAGAGCCTCCTTAGCCTGGTTGTATTGGCCCTTCAGGATTTCGTCACAGCTGTGACACTGGAGCTGTTGTTCAAGCTCTCGTACACGCTGGACTTCCAGCCTGCGAGCTTCATGTAAACCCTCGCACTCCTGTAGTGCCTCCTGCAGGCTCTTACCCAGAGAGCTCTGCATTGCCTCAAACTGCTCCAGATGGACATACTCACTGTGCAGTCTTTTTTGGAGGCTTGTGATATCGATGTTACACAAAGCATTTTGTTCTTCCAGTTCTGCCCGCTGGATCGTAACCTCTTTATATTGCTGCTCCAACTCCACCAGCTTCAGACTAAGCTCCTCTACTTGGTCCTTGTAACGATTCTCCACTTCTATGTGCTTCTCGGTGGACACAAGTCCTGTGTGAAGTTTCTGTTGCAGAGATGCCATCTCATCTTTCAATTTCTCATTCTCCTGCCTCTGTGATTCTCCTTTGGTCTTTTCATTGTTGTACATCTCCTCTATCTTGGCAAGTTTATCGGTCAAGTCCTTCAAAGCAGTGTTGAAGTTCATCTCTTTTTCCTCCATGACGGTCAATGGCACAAACTTGGATTGAAAAGCTTCCTGAATGGTATCCAACTCTTTCTTTTGTGCTTCGATTTCTTCATGGAGTTTTGATGCACTCTCTTGGGCAGACTGATACTTTGAGTGGGCATCTTTAGCTCTAGCCTCTGCTTCCGATAAAGCATCGGTTATTTTGCTTTTGAACACCTCGTGTTTCACAAGGCTGATATACTCTTTATCTATCATTGCTTGTACATTCTCAAACTCCTCTTTCAACATGGCGTTTCTTTCTTTCACCTTCCGCATCTCCTCGTCTCGAACTCCGCATTCTTCCTCTAACAATCCCATTTTAATACTTGCTTTCTCCAAAGAATCACTCAACTCTGCCCGCACTCTCTCATACTCAGCCTTTGTGACAAACTCCGTGTCGAAGCTCTCCTTCAGCGATGTGTTTTGAGCAGTCACAAGCTCAAGTTCATTCACCTTCTCTTGGTATTGATCACAAATGTTTTTAAGTTCATTCTCCAATTCTGTGTTACGATCCAACAGCGCAGCAGTCTCACTCTCATACTGTTCGCAATGGATGTGTGTGCTCCTCAGTTCAGAAATGTCCTCACAGAGAGACGATTTCTCCTTCTGCAGCTTCCGCAGTTGCTCCTCAAACCGGTTGCTCTTCTCTGTCTCTTCTGTTAACCTGACCTTCAACTCATCCACAGCAAGACTCATAGACCTCTTCACCTCCTCATGGTTTTCCAAAGTCACAAATTTGGTATTCAGATTGTCGGTGAAAACCTGCAACTCCTCTCGGAGCAGTTCTCTTTCATCCTCACCTTCCTCCAATTCACAGATTAATGACTGACACTTCGTAGTGACATCAGCGAGTTTGTTCTTCAGGGCTGAGCTTTGCTCCTCCAGAGAAGAGCAGACTCTCTCATGCTCCTGCAGTGAGACGGTACTGCGGTCGTCCATTGCCCGGTGGAGCACTGCCACTTCCTCTAGTACACGGTCGTAATCTTCTCTTAGCTCTGCCAATTGCAGTTCTTTCTCATCCACCGCATTGGTGAGGAGGTTCTTCATGTTGTCAAATTTCTCTCCTGGAACCATTGAGGTCACCCTGGCCTCTGCCGTTTTCACATGACTCTCCATCTTTAAGAGAGTCTCTTCCATGTCCTTACGTTCTTCTTGCATTGTGTTCAACTCTGCGGTCAGCCTCTCGACCTCCACAGACAGTAGCCCTTCACTTTTTTTATATTCCTCTAAGGCTTTCTCGCACTGCTTCAGATGATTTCTGACCCGTCCTACCTCGGCAGAAGCTCCCTCATACTTAGCCTTGACCTCATTAAGCTGTGCTTTGAGGTCATCGACAGCTTGGTTATTAAAATGTTCCTTTACCGCCACCACATGAGCCTGAAGCTGCTTGACTTTCGCTTCGGAGTCTAGCATCCTTTTCTGCACTTCCTCCATTGCTTCCTCCAGTTCACGTACCTGTTGGTCTGACTCGCGCTTGATGGTCTCGCACTTTCTTGTCAGTTCCTCACACTCTTGAGACTTGCATCCTAGAGCCTTCTGGAAGCAGCCCACCTCCTGTAGTGAAGCTTCATGCTGTCTGCAAACACAATCAAGTTCCTGTCGAAGCATCTCTGTGTCCTCAGCTACTGGTCGAGACAGTTCCAAGGGTCGAGCTATTGATCGAGAAGGCACTGCCTGCAAGATCTGAAGTCAAAACAAGCATAAGAAATTAACTATTTTATATTGTAGCACTTCTCACAAAGCAAAAAACCTATATATATTTATGTATTCAATCTTTAACCAAAATCTTTTCAGGTAAGGCTAACTTACAAGGAGAGCTAGAATTGTTTCTTTCTATAGGGTCATACTAGGGCTAAACAATTTTGAAGGCAACTTTATCTAGGACACATTCCAAGTAAGAGATCTGATAAAAACATTTGTAGGTGTATTTTTCAGCCTCTTAAGTGCACGGTGACCTCTCACCCAGGTGATAGAGATGTCTCTGCTGCTAATGTGACAACAAAATTGCATCTACCACATTTGCCCAAAAGCTGATCCTAAAAATAGTGTGTCCCCTAAGAGATTAAAGCTAATAAATCATAAACCCCTCTGACACTGTAGGCTACAGAGCTTCTGGAATGAAATGAGAGCGCAACTTATCTGGTCACCACTGCCTCTCCTAAGCTTAACACAGCTGACGCAGCCTGCTTGCTCACTGTATTGGTCAAAATCAGCAAATAAAAAAAATCTACAATGACGACACACATGGCTATGTCTGCCCAGGATTATTTCACACACAATTAAACAATTTCAAATAAATTCTCAGTTTTTACATTGAGCATTTGCAGTAGTATTCTATGCTATTATTGATTTACATAAACATATATGTGCCTTAATTTACACACAGTGAAAACTTGAATGCAACAACCTTCAGGTCAAAGTTTGATTTTAAAATCACATAACATTAGTTGATAGTTTCGGCTGCTTGCAATATGCCCAACAAGGTCTCTCAGCCGTGACAATCTCCACAATATGGCACGGCCTCATTTCGAACTTTGAAAGATTCGCATCACGTTTGGATGGAAACTCTGCTAAAATGGCCTTATTGTTGGAGTCTCTTGACTACCCCAACTCCCCAATTCACAGATTTAGGAGACAATTTTAGTGATAAATGCTTTCTAAAATTCTTCAAGCAAAAACACTAAAATTATGCCTGACACAGCCATTTTTAGTGTTTCTCCAAAATAATCAAGTTAGTAGCTACTTTTAGCCTTAATATGTTAGGTGAAGATAAGTTCAGTTATCCACAGAGACTCACAAATAATACATATTTAAGCAGATTAAATGACAACTATACCTGAGCAGAATCCAAACTGTGTGACTGTCGAACAAGTAGATTTTCTTTTCCTACAGGTAAAAAAATAAATGCACCCATATAAAACAAGAAGTCATACATATATAAAACAACTTTTCCATAACCTTTGGAGAACAACGTTACACTTATTATATTAAAGTACTTAAAATTACAGGTCATATGTAAACCCAAATTAATAGCAGACAAATTCATCTCGAAGAGATAAAATCACCTTTGATCACAGATTGGCCAGGGTAATCCCCCTGTAAAACAGAAACATAACAATTTATTTAGGATTTTATCAGAAACTAATTTAATCACTAATTGTTGGATGTGAAGTTAATGAGCAGCGGGGTTAATGATGTGCGTGTTAATAGATTTACCACTAACCAAATGAGTCCGCTGCTGGACTCTCACAGTCTCTGCGGCGCGAGTTCCTTCCTCTTTCTCTTTCCCAGAAAGTAAAAGCTTCAGTTGTTCTTTCTGGTGGATAAAACAAGGATATAGATTCCTATTCAACAACTAACAGTCAACCATTAAAAAAAAAATAATCCATCAGTGCAATGATTGTTATGTGAAAAAATATATAAAACGAAGAAATAAAATGAGATTAAATTTACCTCTTTATTAATGTCCTCCAATGTTGACTTTTCCTGATAAACAGAAATACCCGGGTTACAAACAAATAGGAATTGTGTGTGTGTGTGTGTGTGTGTGTGTGCACACAGGCACTTACCTGGCTTAGCTGCCGCTGAAGCGTGCTCACTTTATCGCGCAGTGTCCTCTGCTCCTGATGAAACTTCTTTAGGGTCTCCTGCTGGCTCTCATTCTTTTTCTCCAGATCCTAGAAAACACACAGTTATATAGTGATGAAGCATGAACAGAGGCCACTGACAAAACCTTTATCAAGTATTACAAAGTATCATAAAGTCTGCCAACCCTGCCCAGACAAACTTTATCTTCCATACAGTATGTTTATTGAAATTCTCTAAGAAGATATTTCAGCACATTAAGTTTTTATTTGTCTGATCAGATGAACCTCATAACTGACTACAAACAGTTAGGAAGCCTCAGTCAGTTGTTACAACACCATCATTATTCATTGTTTTTGAGTGAATGACTGTAAATGAATATACTGGGTAAAGAACTCACTTGTATAATCTTCTCACGATTAGAGTTTTCAGAGACCATTTCTGCTCCAGTCGACAACTGAAAACACCATTAGATAAAATTACCTTCTGATAACATTTAGAGTTTGTGTTTATAGCTATTACAACAAGTGGTAAAGATTGACCATACAATCCATCAACATTTTGGAACAAAACATTTAAGTCACGTATATAATTTTTGATGTCATGCTGACAGCCTGTCAACACTTATGTCAACTTACCCAAAACAGTCGCTCTTACTCAAAGCGCATTTTTCTTTTAACATATACTTTAAAACAATTCCAGGTTATTACCATGCAGATCTTTTTACACTAGGTGGCAGTAGCACAGAAATGTTTCAGCCCTGTAGTAGCTCACACAGCACAGTCAGGGAACCGACATTGAGGGCAGAACGGAGAGGTGATAAGGTAATACAATAAATTAACCAGAAATACCCCTTTATCTCTCAATCAATATGCTGAATGCGCAGTTAGCGAGATGAAGAACAGAGCTTTGAAATGACATCACCCTCCCTTTTTGTTAAATTGCATAATTCAAACGAAAAAGAATCACATTTGTATGATTTCAGCCTAACAGCACTGGACAGCTTCATTGAATTTACAAAGAGAAAATGACATAACCCTGCTTTTCTCTGTGTTGTATGTGTAATGCCCTAATGTATCAGTCCTTTGAGGCAGGACACGTAATATACTTGTAATTTATAATCCACACCAAAGGCTTTCTTTTAAAGTAAATATGAAAGTACAATGGAAGAACACATTTAATGAAAGCGTAATAATAAATAATAAAAACAAAGATGTTGTGTTACCTGTCTCTTTCTATGTTCCTTCTTGGCAGCCTCTTTTGCTATGAATACAAATAAATTATTATTATGATTTTCTCAGGAGCAATGAATATTCAGCTCTTAGTGTTCAGGGCTTTGATCTCTAAACTCCAATTATATACGGCTTGTCACTTCAGACATTCACATGCAAAATAAAAACCTTTATTTAAAACATAACAAAAAGGAAATTAATGTGTTGATTTATTTTAACTCTCCTGTAGCCCAACAGATGCAGGGTGAACAACAGCAAGATAATGTGTATGATTCCCGTGGGAATGCACGTGTGTACTGATAAAATGTAAAGCCTTGATTTAGATAAACGCATCTATGAAATTAAAGTGCAATGCGCTTTATAGATTTGTATGGCATTTGAGAGATGGCACAAAAAATATATGAAATGATGCATATATGTCTGAGCAGTATTGTAGACTTTATCCATAAAAAATTTGTTAAATCATTATTATTAAAATGATGTGTGTTCTGTTGAAGTGAGACACTTCTAATGGGTATCCACAGATTATGTCATGCTGGCAAGAACACAATGGTTACTGGGGTCCTACCTTTTGTGGCACTGTCCAGGTAACTCTTTACAAGAGAGACCAGCTCCTGGTTTTTGCCAAGTCTTGTATAGTGATAACTGTCATGGCTGAAACAGTCCACAGCGGTGACATCTGCACCGTTTTTCAACAAAACTTCCACAGCATCCTTACAACCATATTCGCAACCCAGAATCAATGCTGTCCTGTGCAAACATGAAGTACACGTTTCATTATGACGGGCAATAATGATACACTCAATAAGACATCCACAGTAAACTCTAAACTTTTAGACAATCTGCATTATAACAAGTAAATAAAGACCAAATAGTGAGGAATATGAATGTGATATTCACTTATTCTGTTTGTCTCTGACTAAAATGTCACTTCCTCGGTCAAGCAGCAGCTGACATATGTGTGGATGACACATCTGGGTGGCAAGCACCAATGGGGTTCGACCATCCTACAAAACAGCGTTACACACCAGTCTTAACTTGAGGCACAGGTTCATGATGAATGAAACAATTCTCCAGTAAATGTTTTTAAGCATCTACTTATTTTTGTATGTATTGTATATTTTTCCACATCTTAAAATAGTAAACTATGGACTAATACGGTTGACGCTATAGAAATGATGTTATAAAACCCATCCAAAATCAAAATGTTATTGTCACTTTCTGTTAGACCTAAAAAAGTTACTATTGCTAAATCATACTCTTGGCATTGTTTCAGCCAGCTTCTTAAAGAGATGTCTTATTAGCTTCAAGCCATTCATTTAAAAATATTTGTAAATAAAATTATAGTTTTCTAATTAAAAAACACTTTTGTAGAGAATATATTAACACAGTAATATTATATTTCATTTCAAACATTTAAACGATTTACATTTAGATTAAAATATGCTAATGTTTATATAAATTCAAATAAAACAAAACATAAATTGTGAAAAATCTGCACTCACAAAGTCACTGGCATTGACTGATGCCCCACTATCACAGAGGAGCTTCAAACTGGAGGAGCAGCCGGCCATAACTGAAGACAGACAAACAATCTTTTTTATAATTCCCATGTATCTGAATTAGATTCGGTAGATTCAACTGATATCATCTTAAAAAATAAATAAAATTCTCCACTAGGTAAGTGCAAGAGATTTAAATCTTACATGAAAGCCTACTGAGGCAAAAGGAAAATTACTCTACATCTTATTGATTACAACTGCAGCTGCCTCAAAGGATCCCACTCAAGCGTTCAATTATCATAAACTCCCCTTCATCATTACTCATTGAAGGAGGAAGTAAAAACAAAGACAAGAGAAGGTAAAGCGATGAGAACATAAGAGGGAGAAAGTAGGAAACCAGAAACTAAGGTGAAAATAGCAAACTTAAGTGTGTTCAATGGTATAAAAGCTTTTGTTTACCAGCATCGTGCAGAGCGGTTCTTCCCTGCAGGTCCACATTCCCCACTGGGCAGTTGTGCTGAAACACAAAACACTGTCACACACACACACACTCAAGACATTCACTGACTTCACGGCCAATAAGCTTCAAAAGGCCAGAGGACGGGAAACTAGAATGCCATCGGGGATAACTGCTTTTGAACCGTTAAACAGATTAAAAAAAGTGGACAACAGACCAAAACAACACAGATATTTGAAGTTGGAGAATCAACTCCAACTAGAGAGTTTAAGAAGTGAAACAAGGTCAAGCAACAGAGAGTGTTGCTATGATACGGTCTTTGATGTCTTCGTTTTCCAGTGCTCCTATTTCTAAAATCTCTTTCAGTCTCATCTTCTCTCCGTCCTACTTTCTCGACCATCCTTTCTGCTTTTTACTTTCGCCCTGACATCCTAGTCACTATAAAAACCCCTTTTGCTCTAGCAACGGCCTCCAAAACCAGCATCAGGGTCACATGGCGGTGTTGGCTAACTGCGTCCTGGGTAACTCTATCCAACGTGCTGCAGGAGCCAGGCTCAAATTGCACATGATGATGGCATAGAGATTTAGATGGCAGGTTACAGTGCGGGCAGCCTGTCAACACTGCAGACACCCAGCAAACGCTCTCATTTAGCAACTCACTCTATGCTATCTGCACAGCGGTACAGTCAGGACATTGGCGGAGAATTGCGGCTGATTATGCATTATATGAGACCGACGACAGTGTTAGACGAACTATAACTTCAATGTCAACAAAAAGTATAAATAAAATTAGGCACAACTTTTGTCTATTTAATTCCATCCAATTACGCACTGAACTCTTTAGTTTAAGTGATTAA
Source organism: Barbatula barbatula (assembly GCF_947034865.1). NCBI lineage: Eukaryota > Metazoa > Chordata > Actinopteri > Cypriniformes > Nemacheilidae > Barbatula > Barbatula barbatula. Next base: position 18,538,017 of record NC_136766.1, on the reverse strand, counting down.
CAAGCAAGTCACGGTGACAAATACTGTGACTTTTCTTAAAGCAATCTACACAAGCAAGTGATAAGAATAATTTCCCATCTCAATAATCTGAAGCATCAACAAAAGACGTATCCTCCCCTGAAATGTGTTGTGGATTAGCTCATAAAACATGAAATAAATTAGAAAAATGCTAAGCAAGCTTTGTCAGAATTATCCTCTCTGATCTACAACGTAAGGTTCGCAAAATAACAGTAGATATTAACTTCATTTATTGTAGTTGTAGTAAAATGAGCCAGCAGCCATGTCAACAATGAAATAAAAACAAAGACTTAAAAAAATTATGTATTTTTTATTATTATTTAATTCAAAATAAGACTTAATATTGATTTATCATGACTCAAAACTGCAAGCTAATAATGATTTCCAAGCTAAGCTGCTGGACTTCGCAGTAGACGACAGTAGTTTTTCAACACGAAAACTCAGGAGCATCATGCCCTTTTATGCGTCAAACTGAGGCAAATGTTACGAATTGTAGTTTTAAATTCCTCTCATCTAACTGTTCTCAGAAAATCCATTACACAGAAATTGATTGACAAAAATATCAGTTTTTTGCCCAAAACACAACAACACAGAGTACCAATTTACTTCTACAGAAAAAGCACATTGACAGCACAAACATAGTTCTCTCTCACCCCTCTTTGTCACTGTAAAAGTGTGTAAAAATAAGTTTTACCTGGAGTAGTTTCTGCACACACAGTGACTGTCCATTTCTGGCTGCCAGGTGTAAAGCATTTTTCCCTACAGGAAAACAAATCCGTGACAGTTATTAGAGGAAAGGTGGACCGATCTAGATGTTTTTGAGACTATAAGATAAAGAGTCTTAACACTATGCACCCACACAGTACCACTTGACATAATTCAAGCTCATAGTCCGTTAGTTTAATGGTCAGGAGAATTGTTGTTCATGGCTTTAAAGGTTTGTCAATACAAACCAATTTTGGCCTCAGTAGTAAATTGCAACTAAGCTTTTACAAACTAAATACATTTTATCACTTTAGTGTATCCAAAAAAAATCAAACCCACAATTTTAACAATGTCAGCACTATGCTTCACCAGTTGGGCTACAGGAATACTCATGTATAGCAGAATTCCCACCTGTGCCATCCGTGGCTGTGACATCCACACCGTGATTAAGAATGAGATTAAGGCAGTCAATGTGTCCTCTAGTTGCAGCAAGATGGAACCTACAAGGAGAAAAAAAACATAGGTGAATGAAAGTTTAAAGTTGTGGAATGATGCCTGAACTATGTGAACTATGCCTGCTTTGGAGAACAAAAACACTATTCAACTCATCATAGACTCATCAAATGTCATAACTTATGCATTCTGCAAACACCACACATTACATAACCATATTTCCGGTCATCCTGGTACTGTTGGTCAGGTGTCAGTATTTACAATTGCTTTGGAAGCAAGGCAATGTTGAAATGAATCCATTTGCATGAATCACCGTGAATCTTAATTTGCATGAGAGCTTTGATAAATCAATACCATGAGCCTCAAGGGTGAGAATACAACTTTCCTTGGAGACATGGTGTGACTGATGAGCTAAAGTTCATCCGTGTTTGGGAAGCATTATTTGAGACTGTGTTGATGGCGAGACGACAAACAGGTAGAGGCTTGTGGATTAGTGACACACATGATTTAAAAGAACCCCCACTAAACGATGCATGAGACACCAGACTAGTGTTAGGTTTATCAAAGTCGTTGTTGTTGTTGTTAGGATTTTGAACTAGAGGGTGTGTAAATTATCCAGTGAGAAAACAAAGCCACCCCATTTCCGAAAGTCCAGTGTGAGATACATTCTGAAACGTTTCTCATTTATACAACAGTTCTATAGCTGTAGAACAGCCTTTTCATAAACTATCAAAAACGCATTGCTGCACTACTTTAAATTACCCTACGTGGACAAAAGATTCTTTCAAAATATTATCAAAAAGCAAAACGCAATTCTAGAGAAAACAAAAGGGAGCCACAGCTCATTGCATTTTCAGGCAATTTCCTCCTAACTTGATTTAAAAACAGAGCATATACATTTTTAGATATAGGGACACAAAAAACAACACGGTTGATGTTGTAATGGTAAATAACCCCTGGTGATTTGGAGACTGAAATGCTCAGATGGTTATCAAGACCCAGACATGTCATTCTAGCTTGGCTCCAACTCCTTGACTGACTCGTATATCTGCGGCTCCAAGATATATTATGTATTTTTAGAGGGGGGGTGGAGAGGTGGGGTGTGTGTGTGGGGCCCTTTTAAATGGAAAACAAAATATCTGCATGCTGTACAGGTCCTCCACCATATCACAACCGCAAAATTTATTTGAACATCTGATAAGTGTTAAATACAATTAGCCAAAATACTTTATATGCTTGATGCTATTTTAATGCCAGTGAGTCTGAGCTAGAAAAATCTTGTGTGCACAAATCTATAACCCAGCAAGTGGGTGTGTTGATGTATTAGGCAGGAAGAAGGTTACAGAGCAGAAAGCCTTCAAGGTTTCCTGCGAGTGAACCATCTATTAGTAAGTACCCTCAGGATAGTGTCCCACAACTACTGGATTACACCATAAAAGCCCTGCGGCCAGCCCTGCCTGTGAGCTATTCTGACTGGTGGGAGAAATAACAGGCCAGAGATGTAGTCTACATGTGGGGTCTTGCTATATATGAACAAGATTTCCACAAATCCAGTCAACATATGCTTTTGTGTGTTTGTGTACTGACTTGAGTCTGCACAGAAAGGCAACAAACGCTTGTGTTCTGGTCATTTGGCAGCCATTAGTGTGTTTCATATATCAGGGTGGTGTTTATTAATTGAGCTCTGTTACACTATGACACCAACTGGGCGACTCGGACGGCGGTGAATGCACTTGATTTGGTACGGAGAAATTCTAGCACCTTATTACAACTCAAGCTCTTACCCTGCCGGTCGGAGAAGAAGAATCTCACACGATGACAAAAATACCCCAAGGGGAATCTTGTGTACTCAAACGGGCAGTGAAACAAAGCTGTGGTTAAATCAGGCTGAAATGCGCCCATTTATGCCATACATGCACACCGTCACAGCAGTAAAAATGCAAGGGATGAATGGAGGATAACTTTGAGGATAAAGCGGAAAAGACCATTGAAGCCACCGGTGTTGAAGTCTAATGCGTGACCATGTAATAAAACATCACTACAATCAGTTATATAAAACGATTTAAAGATTCACCTCTGATCCCTTAAAATTATTTATTTTGCGTTCAGGCCAATATAAAAATGCCTCAGCTGAGGCTTCCTAGAATGTGAGGTTTTAAAATAAGTCTAAGTAGCAGTTAACATCTTCGAGAAAAACTTCCAGATCCTAAATGTAGTCATCGTACACAAACAATCATTCAGTAGATCCAGTTTAGGACTGTTCTGGATTCTTCTGGTTTGCTGTGAATATTGGTGTGTGTTAAGAAAACATGTTGTGGCCCCAACCACTTAACTAAATTCATCCGAAACCGGACACAAACACAAGTCAAGGAGTAAAACTTCTGTATCAAAATCTCTCAAATGCATCAAAACAGCCCTCATCCTAAAACATGAAGCAACCAGTCTGCTCTACAAAGCTTTGTGTTATAGTGAATGAAAGAATGTTTGCATAATATAAAGGCCCAATGTGCATTAAAGGAATAGTTCACCCAAATGGTAGTCAATGGTGGCCAAGAACTGTTTGGTGACAAGCATTCTTCCAAATATCTTTCTCTGTGCTCATAAGAACTAAAAGATTTATTACAATTTTAAACAACTCGCAGAAATAATGACAGAATTTAGGTGAAATGTCCCTTCCATGAAGAATGTTTTTTTAAATGAAATTGTAACACTCCATTGTGTGTGTGTGTAAGATGGAGAACGTACGCAGAACGCCCCTCTACATCAAGTTTGGTAGGGATGATGCCCTTCTTGCCGAGCACTGCTGCAACCTTGTCCACCTCCCTTCTCTCCACTGCCTTCATCAGCCGGTCATCATACTTATTCCAGTCGGTGTTCTAAAAGAAAGAGAGACAGGTAAAGATTGTCACACCCAACACGCATAGTGTTTACAGACAGCGTCATTCTATAGGAAAGAGACAGATGGACACACCCAGCATTCATAACATCAACACACAAAGACATCGATGTCACTTTAATAAAGGTGCTGAGAATTCTCTCATTGTGTTTGGCTATGCTGATGAGCAGGGTGGTGATTCAAAGCATTAGAAGTTGAATGAAGGAATATGAACCAGGTTAGCCATATAGCATGTATTCAAATATTTAACAGGAATGAATAGCTTAAAGTCAGTGTTAAACTAACAACCTGATTAATCTAAAGAGCATTTAATCAAATTAATAGAAATCTCCCCTATAATGTACATTACCTAGATACACTTTGACACAAACAATGGGCATTAACAAAAGCATAACAGTTCAAGCTGTTGAAGACCTTCAAGCTCCAAAAATCTCAGACAAAAGTTAACTCTCCATTCTTGCATTCTTAGAGAAAGTCCCGCTCCCCAACAGAGCAAGTTCAAAACACACACAGTCTATTTCTCTCTAGCTGTTGCAAGACAAAAACATCTCAAAGTAGAGCAAAGTTCAACCGGAGAATCTCTTGATACCTACAAAGTACATGGACGTGCATTTGAGCCATCGACTCATCTTGGTGGTCCTCTTGCAGTGGTCTGGAGAAGTACAAAATTAAGTTATCTTTGCCTATCCAGCAAAACGAAGGAACACTCAACCAGCGAGTGCGAGAGTCTGAGTGTGGTCTTCAGTGGAGTCCCCCTCTCCAGCAGGCAGCCTGCACCTTACAGGGGGACGAGAAACCCGCAGTCTCTCCTCGATGCTTCATCTCGGCATGGGATGCACACAAACACGCAAGGAGAGCCGCTGTAGCGCAGGGACCAGCCCTGGGACAGCAGCTCCGCCTCTGAGGGAGAGTCAATCTCTGCCCCTCTCAGTCCTCCGTTCAAAAAGAAAGCAGTACGCCTCGGTCTTCTCAAACTATGCAGCTTATGCAGCTCTCTCTTTCTGCTTCTAGCTTCTTTGCTCCTCTATGAAAAATGGCAATGTCGTCCAACCTCTGGCTGTAAATATGTGAGCCCTTCCAGGTCTAAAATATCCCTGTAAACAGCACGCAGACAAGCAGCTCAGCCTGGTTACCTCTTTATTTTTTGACCTTTCTCCAATGACTGATTGGGGTAGAACTGCTAATAATATCCCATCCTAGCATATTTGCTCCATGAGTAACAGTTACGCTGACAAAGAAAAACAAGGCCAGCCAAATGAGAGGAACGTCAATGTAGTCTGACCCCCCACCCCAGCGACACCCGCAAATAAAACTTGAAACTGTAATCTCTGCAAGATTCAAGTCTCCAGACCAGGTCATCGGCCGATGTCTGAGGAGGCGGTTTAAGTCAAAGCATCGGTCTTCTCACCGGGAGGGGTCAGAGCCGACGGAGGCACTCCACGGTGGTGAGATTAGGTGGCGGCTTTAACATACGTCCGTCTGGTGTATGGGCTACGTGGAACGTCATTTACAACACCCCCCACCACAGTCTCAGCATCTTGAAGATAAACACTGCGCATAAAGTCTATTCCTAAAAGGAAGACGTCAGTTTTTAATATGGTAGGTGAGAGGTCTGAAGGAGATCAAAAGACAGCAGGAACGCATTCGATTTTCACACCAGCGCCAGTGGGGGAGTTCAGTTACCCATTAATATGCCCCTCTACCCCCACCGCAGTCTGTGGCGTTGATACACCAGCATACATGCGGGAATATCCACACGTATAACATGTCATATGAGGGGGGCGTATGCAGGGTATGCACTCTCCAACCTGCTATGTCCCATAGAAACAAAGAAGCTGAAATGAACACATATAGGATCTAGTTCCTTAAAAAAAGCACAATAGTGTGTGCGTGTGTAGGGCTATTTCAGTCTTTTGTTTTGTCTTTAGCGGAGGACATAAAATTTCAACTGGGAGGTGTTTATAGCCCATTCACTCAGTTACATCTTTTTAACATCACACACACTACTTAATAGTTTCATTTTTTAAAACATAAAATGAGATCAAACAGGATTCAGGATCAGAATATGTACTGTAAATGAAACCGTAAATGCAGAAGTGGAGATGGCGATTTTTGAGTCTTGCTTTGGATTTTAGGGCTGGCCGGTATGCAAAGTTCTAATGGTGTGCTCACACCAAATGCGAAGCATTGCATTCCTTGCTCTTTCTTACTTTCTTAGTTCATTACATTTCCACGAGTGACACAAAAAACATTGTGCGGTAGTGACTTCATTTGTCAAGCAGTAGGTTTCAATAAGTTTTGCAGACTAATTTTATTAACGTCAATGCGGTCTACCCGCCACACCAACGATACACCCAATTAAAACTTTGCCGCAAACACGTCGCCTGCCGCAAATTCACATCTTTACATTGACTTTGTATGTAATTTACTTGCTTAATTTGCATTTGGTGTGCACACAGCATACCTTAGAAAACAGTATCAGCCCAATCATAAAATAAACAAAATTGTTAGATACTTTTTAGCATTTGCATTTTAGTTACAAATAAAAACTTAAGTCTTGGCTATGTAATAATACATAAATGCAACTTCCACTTGTTTTCTGGAATGTGGGAACAGGTCTGTTTGTTTTTTATAACAGGGTGTGTTTGTGGTCTATGACCATCTATGACTTCTACACGAACATGCAACGTTTTCTGTGAAGGGTTTTCATGTGCATCAGGTAAAAGTAATGATGGCCGATGGGGTATAAAGTGATAAGCTCTCTGGTCAGACAATGTATCTAGGTTAGATCTTGGCTGCCGGGCAGTCTGGGTGACTATGTGCTATAACTCATGTCAACACCTTGTAAAAATGAAACCCTACCCCATCCCATGTCTCACCTCCCTCCCACCGACACACAAAAAAGTCTTGCCTGGCAACAGCAAACTAATGGCGACGCATAGGCCAATAAATCTCAACATATGGAAGACAGCTACAGAGTCCAAATATATTAAGATAACACGTGAGAGAGCTTTGGGTAAAGGTAAGATGGTATTTTGGATGTGACAAAGAGAAATCAAGTACGTGTCTGTGCTGAAACGGTTTTCCAAACTTCGACTGCCAGCTCAAGGCCACGATGACAGCAATCAATTACGAACAACATAAAATGCAAGACCAAATCTCTCAAATCCATAGCAGTTCACACAAAAGGCCTGCTTCACTCTGTCACAGTACATTTATAATCGGCTTTACAGATTTTCTACCAATATTTTTCCATTATTCACATAGAAAATCTTTATTCCACCTAAGCAGCGACATGCCATCCACACATCAACAGGTCTGATTTAGTACCACAGCAGACGAATGAGTAGCTGCTGAGAATCCCACCCCCCCTCCGAGAGGAGCAGAGAGCTGTCATGCTTGATTTAGAAAGATCCGGAGGCATATGTAACCTTCTGATGCAACATAGGGTGGGATGTGCTGACAGTGGGGGGTATAAAGAGTAGAGATAGATATTCTTGGAGTTCACGCTGGATATCCAATCACCAATTCTACATCAAACAAAAAACATCACCTCACAGCTTGAGTTGACACCCAAAAAAAATCTTGAGTCACATTTTGTGCGATATTGCTTACATTCACTAACCATTTCAGAAACTCTTTTCATGAAAAATACCAAACAATTTATGTTTGGTCAAACAATTTATGTAAAAAGTCAATTCATCACAGCAACGGACATTGCTCTCTCCTATGTGAAACATTTAACTAAAGTGAACTTGTCATTCTATATTCATAGTAGTTTACATACTATTCATTTTTGCTATTGTAAAGGGACGTTCACACTATGGATGATAACTATAAAATTAAGTTTTAAAAATCGTTGTTAATTTAGAAGAATAGTGGGGGTTAACGTAACAACCATAATGGTAAGGATACAGAGAACGATTTCGTTGGGATCGCTTTTTGAACTATTTGTTTCAGCTGATGAACGATAAACATACCGTTAAACAGTCTCCGGCGGACCTCTAATGTTTTTTTATCGATGATTGTGAGACACAGATTTCAAAATTAAAGATTTCAAAATTTTTAAAACATTTACAGGGTTCATTTTTAATACAATTTGGTCACACCCTTTTTACAGACACGATAATAACCTTGCACAATGTCTTTTAAAATAGACTGCTTCATATTTGCACTAACACTTGCAAGCCCATTACATCCAAAATAAATACAAAGAAACTTTTTAGAAGTTTCTAAAACTATTTAGTTTTATATTCAAGTAATATATTTGCTATGCAATGATCTGACACAAATATAACCGGTCACTTTTCACAATCCTCCTTTATTGCCCTCTTTGCAAAAAGCTGTATTTGTAAGTTGTACCACATAAAATGAATTACAATTAGCTAGCTCAAAACTCAAAAGTACCTCAAAACTAAATTAAATAATTATTTATTAAATAAATAAATCATTATACATGTATTTTGCTACACATCGTCATAAATAAACCTGAAATACTAAATCTTAGCAAACAGTTCGAAGCCACCTTTGACAACCCTTAAAAGATTTTCTACTGTGGTGGTCAATGATGTCCCAGAACTAAAAATTGCTAACATTCTTCCAAATATCTTCCTTTGTGTTCAGTAGAACAAAGAAATGTATACAGGTTTGAAACAACTTGAGGGTGAGTAAATGATGACAGAATTTTCATTGTTGAGTGAAATATCCTTTAAGTTTAAGGACTGAAATCTGTTAAACCAAAAAACACGTATCAACTGATCTCAGCAAGTGTGTTGGTATGCTTAAGGGCTGTGAGGGACTGCAAGACGTTTTGTCTATATGTACACTGGCTAAACTGAGGCAGCCATTGGCCACCATCTGAAAGACACTCATTATCATGACTGACAAGGCGCAATGCACAACGGAATGAGAGCATATCCATTTCTCACACATTATCTAATCTTCATTTAGAATAATAGCTTTGACCCCACCAGTTAACATCAATTACCAGTAATGGCAATATAACACGACAAATCAACAATATAAAAAGTAGAAAATAAACTAAAGTGAATGGCTAGTGAAACAAAAAAGAATATCCGTTGTTTTACAAACATATCCTTTGACATTTTAAAAAATAGTAGTTGGGGCATTTTTAAGCACTATTATTGGAAAGTAACAGACATACACTTTAGCCATCAACACATGTCCAGCTGTTTGATCATGACCTGCAGATCTGACCTCTGACCCGGCGGTCAGACCATTTCCCTGCTATTTTCCTCTACTTCCGACAGCCGGGTAAAGAGTGAGATCAGATTTCTGCTGACAGTATATCTCATTCTTTTGCAAACGTGCACTGCTTCTTCATCTGCAAATCTTACTATCAGCCAGGGACAACATGGATATATTACTTTAGTGACATCATTAAGGTCTCCATTCCGATTATCATTAAGCGTTACTGCATTCTCTTATAAATATTGTGACTAACCAGCCTTCAAAAAGGGGGTCGTGTCTGAGAGCAGAGTGCTCATTAATCAGACAACACTCGAAAATATAAACAGATATGAAGCAATCGGCATTCCAGTGCTTGTGTTTGCATAATGTGTGAGCACTTGGCATAAGTTCAAGAAAAACACGCCAGAGGGCAAGATGCTTTCCTTAATAAGAATAAAACAAACAACAGCAGAACACAAACAAACAACCCTTCTCATTGCTAGCCATCTCTTAAACCTGCAAACTAATATCATGTCTTTGATGTTGAGATACATATAACTCCATTGCAGCGGGGTCACTGTGCTCAGACAGGGTGAAAAGCACGAGATAAACATTAAACCACAGTGAAGTCAGAGGCCTTATTCATCATTCCTTTAGCAGGGGAAAGATTAGGAGAGTGTGAAAGAGAGACCCCAACAAGCATGAATGGACTGTGGGTGGCATAGCACAGCTCAGTGGATTCTAGACAGGGAGTCATGACTTCTGAGATCATCCTCTGCTGCCCGGCGCCAGAGAGTCCAACCTTTTTTATCAAAGCTGAGGTATCTTTATTCCAGAGGTATCTTTATTCCAGAGCAGAGTCCTATCACCGCTCTGATGAATGAGAAGCATAAATTCCAGACTGAATAACTCCCGCTATAACAAAGTACGGCCCTTCCCATGTGTAAAGAGACAAAATAAGGTCACAAGCCTTACGTTTTATGCAACTCAGAAGTGAGCCTATTTCGACTGTAAGGCCAATAAAAATTAAGGCATTCTGTAAAATCTGGAGAATATAGTGCTTGACACCGCTAAACCTGAAGTTATAAATATGTAATGTTTTTTCTGGATTCGGGTGCATAGCAGAACACAGCAGAGCATGACAGACAGTACAAATTCACCTGTAGTAACACTGGAGCCCCCTAATGGCCTGACTGAGATAAAAACTGTTCCTGCGATTCCAAACAAAAACACAAACCAATGCCCAAATGTCCTTTTATATGAATATCCCATTTACCAAAACCAATTATTTTATGCAATACTCACAGCATTACAGCAATTCATAAGGGTGCGTATTTCATAACAATATTTGCATAACTCATTGCCCCAGGGAAAATCCCATAGGTAAAAAAGGAAGAAGAATATTTCATCGGGCCAAAATTGCATTGGCATCATAGCAACATCAACAAAAACAACACACAGCAAAAACTCTGATGAGAAGACAGTAAATGAGGCACAAAAGCTGATTAACAAATAGCTGAGTGTGTGTGTGTGTGTGTGGTATGTGAGGAGGAGGGGGTGCGAGGAGGAGTGTTTGTAGAAAAGGTAATGATACAAGCCCCAACCTGCCATTCTCAGTCTTGCGGGATGGTTGCTAGGTTTCAGCTGGCACAGTCACATGTAATGTCAGCAATGTGAAGTTATTCCTTTCGTTTCTCCCCCTTTCCAAACATGCACACTCAAACCTATTTCTTACGAAGTGCCTCCCACAATAAAAAAAAAAGACAGATTTATAAGAGTAAACATTTAAAGGGGAGGTGCCACAGTGTTTCAAGCATTCCAACTTCTTTACTATGTTAAACGTGCTGGTTTCTCATGCTAGACATGGTCAACTTGTCATAAAACGTATAGTATCAACAGCAAAGTTATTGTTACAGTGGTTCAGCAATGCATTGCAGCTTGTGTATGCGGATGTCAGCAGGACCAGAGCCACAACACAAAACTCACAAGCTGCTGTTTTGAGACCCAGTTAAATCGTCCAAAAACTTAAGCACACACAGGGTTTTTACTGTTCAGTAAAATGTACTTTGTCAAATTTGACTTGTTCACAGAAAACAATTTATTCAAATAAAATGAAGACCCTAATTACACCCAGATTCACTTAATAGGACTAGGTGTTATAATCACACGATTTCAGCACAGTTGAAATCAATGCGTAACATCGTCAGTTGTGCACCTCAGCCTCATTGTTTGTTTCGGTCCTTTATCACAAGACACCCTCAGCCAAGGGAGGCCCACTGCAGGTTGACCAGGCCTGGATCTGTGTGTTGCATTGTGGCAAGGGCATCTGGCAGCCCATGTTGTGTCCATCCGCCTCAACCAATCGACCTGGCAGCCTTCTGGTCACGAGTCCAACTATCTAGCCATTAGGCCACGACTGCCTACCCGTATGGTACAACTTTACAACACCTTAGCAAAATCAACGAAACCATATGCGCCAACCAATTGGCAAAATCTGTAATAGGCCCACTGGCATAGTTAATGAATGCTCAGTGACCCCGGTCTCCTATGGCATAACATTACAAATTACACAACATCATTTTATTACGTGTTCATTTGGCAGCCCATATGTATTCTTCCGTTTCAACCACAGCCAGTGGCTGTTTCTCCCAGCAACAGTGGCAAGTTCCATACATGTTTTTCACCTCCCGAATAAAGGGTTGTCTTTTTAGCAAGTTAGCCTGGGCATCTGGTGGGATGGCATTTGCTGCCACTCTCTTGGTCTCTACTGCTGCAGCCAAGCACTTTAGTACTTGATTGTGGTGCCATGTGTATCTGGTGCCAAGTGTTGCCCAATAGGACATTTCCCACTCCTTATGCATGGCAGAGGGAGCAGTCAAGAATATTAATTAGTAGATATAAGGAGCTCTATACCACATAACTGGTCACCTCATGGTGGCTGACTGGATTGCAAACCACAATCCAAATTCCTATTCAACACTCTGTTGCTGGACACTTTCCCCTTGGAGAATAAGTTGAAGGTTAATAACATTACTGCAAAAGGCAAGGCAGTTTCATAAAGTTATATAATCAATGAGCTTTACTGTACATATTTAAGTAATTTAGGAAATTGTAGCTTGCTTTACAAAAGCATTTGTAACCCATTAAAAACACATTGGTTTTTGTGTGATGCTGCTAGGAATCAGTCCACGTCAAATAACCATTAGAAATGTTCTTGACTATAATAAAATCTCGGGATATGCATTTTTACATAAGACTTTATGTAAAATTTACATAGGACAAATTCATTAATATTAGTAGCAGTAAAATTTATATTTTCATGTTTCAAGTTGATGAAATTAGCATTACTTAATGTTTTTTGACGAACAAATATGAATTTACAAAGCACAACAGTAATAAAGGAATTCTTGGAATAGATTTTTATACTTACGAAAAATATGAATATTCAAATTGCATTTTCAATTTTCGAATAATTATTGCAGATCGAATATTCGAACATTAGTGCACATCCATAATAATATACGTTTGAAAGTAGCATTGTCAGAAAATTATAATCACTATAAAGAATTGGTAATCTGCATCTTTTGCTATTTATTAAAGTGATACTTCACCCAAAAATGAAAATTCTGTCATAATTTACTCACTTTCGAGTTGTTCCTAATGTGTATACATTTCTTTGCTCTGATGAACACAGAGAAAGATATTTGGAATAATGCTTATAACTCAACAGATCTCAGCAACCCTAGACAAAGGTTTCTGCATGAAAGACTGAAGCAGCCGCCTGCCAAGTACATTCCACAAGATCAATATTCAATAAGTATTCACTTCAGCTCCTGGGCTGTCCAAAAGGAACTGTCAGTGGTGTTGTACTATTACCAGTAGGATTAAGGTTTCATTCACAAAAATTACCCAAGTATTAATTTTAAAATAAATGTTTCTCATACAGTAGTTGTAAGGTTAAGTGAAACGGAAACAATGGATGAGAAAAATAAATGAAGTGACTCGGAGCCGATGGCCCTGTGGTTAGTGCTCCGACATACCGCGCTGTTGCGCTCCGGGCGACCCGAGTTTGAATCCCGGCTCGAGGTCCTTTCTCAATCCCACCCACTTCACTTCCTGTCCTGTCTAAAAAAATATATAAGCTGTCCAAATAAAGGCTAAAACGCCCCAAAATTAATCTTTTAAAAAAATTAAACGAGAACTGTAGTATCATGTCTAGACCCCGAATCCACTCAGAAAGAAACGAGGCCACACTAGAGAGATGCAGAAAGACTAAAGGAAATGTAGCACATCTCTCGAATGGACTTCTGTCCTCCGGCTATTCCAGTGACAAAGTCATGCATCAATGTAACAAGAGCGTGTTTTTGTATGCGTTTGTGAGAACATGTGTACAAGACGAGTGTGGGCAAGCACAGGAGTATGGCCCAACTACATAACGGCAGAAAAAAGCACTTCTGTTTTTAAAACATTAAAGTCCTCATTTGAAGCACACACAAAAATCTAAGCCTTCTGAAAACAGTTTTGCTGTGATTTCCAAGGCACATGTAATGCACATATAAGCATCCTTAAAGCGCCACGAAACACTGTTAACAACTAAATAAATGTTGTTTAGAGTTGCACATCATAGAAAACAATGTTAGCAACTAAGTTATTACAATAGAGAAAACAAGTTAATTTTGAGCTAGCAAACTGTGTTTTAGTCGGGAATGCTTTTAGGAATGAAGTCAATTGGACTTTTGGACTCGCTCATGAAAGCAGTCTGTGTCAGAAATGCCATACCATGACCTGAGGACTTTTTCATCTCTTGAAATGCGGTAACTGTCATATTTTAACTTCCAAAAACGACAGTGAGGTTGACTGTAGCTGAAAAGAGAGGGGGGGTTTCATCATGACCCTTTAAGACAAACCTAATAAGGATTAATCCACAACATTATTGTAATTGCACATATTTTTGTGTCCACACACCTGAAGATGAGCCCATCTCTTTTCCTTTTCCAGAAAAGGGGTTGTTTTAATCATGTAAGATGATCGAAGCCTCCTCTGAACCACATCCAAATCAAATAAAAGAGAGGGGCAGTATAAGATAGAAGACGACACAGTTCCTAACCCAGTATACCAGTCAAAATTAAGGGGGTTACACTGAAGGGGTTAAGAGATAAAACACGCCAGATGTTACACTGTTTACGCCAATCATACAACTGGTAACATCTGGTATCAGCACATTCCTCCTTTCATGACCAAACTCTGGATGACTTCAGCAAAAATGAAATGAGGAAACGAGGAAAAGCAAAAAAAAATCTGTAAACTACCAAAACCTTTTTGCTGATAAGTTAAAGATTAAATTGCCTGCATTCATCACTGATTAATACCACCAAAGAGAGGTCACCTGAAATTACAAAAGATTTTAGCGACTGACAGGTCATGGGTTTGATCCCTGGGATTGCACATACTCCGATACAATGCATACTATAAAGCAATGTAAGTCGATTTGGTTAAAAGCCCCTGCCAAATGCATAAATGTTATGTAAATGCAGATACACCTCTTTTGTTATTACAAAGAAGAGCACTTTATAAGACCCATTCTCTCAACCTGAACTTCTTACCATGGTTGTTAGTTAAATAATTTATACTTTCAGTTAAAATGATATAAGAAAACGGAGTGCTTTAGAAGCATGTTGAGTGTTTAAACCATTTATATATTTGTTGATTTTAAGGCACCGTCGATTCTTTATAATTACACAACATCACAAGCAGGTAATGCACTTGATCATCAACCTGATTTTCTCTTCTACCTGAATGAGATTTGACTTTCCAAAAACTTTAGTCATGAAGTACACCTCCCCCTTCATTAGAGTCAGCAAACTGGTTCAGTCGAAACACTGCAAAATGGTATTAATGTAAACTTTGTGGTGTTTTGATGACAGTGTTCTGGGTTCCAACCTTATGAGCTGTTCATTTAAGCCTGAGGGGTTTCAACTACAACACATTCCCATTCCCTGTAATCCCCAGCCATTCATCCATCCTAGGATAACCTTCAATCCACACTGGCAGTTTCCCACCATACTGGGGGCCAAGCTCAACACGGTTAAGCTTTCCGAGAGACTCAATGGGCGCTACAGACAGAGACACACAGCGCAGCTTTCAGACAAACACAGCAGGCACAAACACTAATACACCATGTTTATACACAATAGTTCTCCCAAGAAACGACTCGAGGGAAAATACAAAATTTATTTTTATGAAATTGTCATATGTTATGTAGGAGGATGTATTGTTTAATTCCACTAAAAAACGTTTTCCTGTTGGTTAAATAATACTGTTAGTAGTAAATAAACAATTTCAAAATGTTGAGGTTCTTCGCAAAGTTAAATAACAGTCAATAATATTCTAAACTGGGTTTTTTCATTAAGGCTATACTTCAGTCAAAGACAAACTGAACTGCAGAATAACCCATTACAAGTAACCAGCCACGGTTAAGGAAGTCAATAAAAAGAACCCATGTGAACTGTGACCCCACTACTGACATTTAACACGGCACATTAATGTAACAAATTTGTTCTTGAATTTAAAACATAGGCTGGTTGGGACAGATGATTAAACAACTAGGGACGGCCCAGGCTGTGTTGCAACAATGAGGAAAAATTGTGTACGGCTGCAAAAAATATAAACTAGACTTCCTTTATATAATGATATTTTACGTTTGACCGGTTTCCTTGTCCCAAAATCAATTTCAGTTGTCTGTGGTCAACACAAGCACAAACATTTTCACGTTTTATTCTTCAACATAAAACACGACAGACAGTGTCAAGAACACTAAACCTTTCCAAAACATTGGATGGAGATTCATCCACATTGTAGACAATCCTTGGATATGTTTATACAGAAGTTAACTGCACCTTTATGCATTTTACAGTTAGCCTGCATTGCTTGTTGGTACCAAATCAACAATTACTGTCAAAGAACAAAGAATCGTAATCTGGTAATTTGTAATGCAAACAAGACCATGACAGAGCTTCAGTCTATGCTTCAGTCATCTGACCAAGCAGCTCTATCGATTCCCAATCAAAACCTCTATGGGTTAAAAGTTTAAAGGGTAACCCAAAAATGAATGTAGGAAAACAAACAGTTCTGGGGCACTTTTGACTACCATTTATTATGTTCCTACTATGGCAGTCAATGGTCCTTCAGAACAGTTGGGTGCTAAATTATTTCAAAATCTCTCTCCATGTGTTCAACCGAACAAATAAATGTATACATGTTTGGAATAACTAGAGGGTGAGTAATTCATGACAGAATTTTCATTTTTGGGTGGAGTATCCCTTTAAGGTTGTTAGCTCACTGACATGTACTGAAAACAGAAGCTGTTCACTGCAGTGAGTAGTGGTGGGACATTGTGCATTTATTTAATGGAGGCCTCAGCCATGCCTCAAACTTCAGACAGCAAACCCCACTGTTTTCAAACTACCACACTCTTAAAGACAAACATAAGTACAAAACAAACGTGGCAGTTCAATACATTAACAAAATAAACAACATTTTTACCTCATAATGCCCAAGTATTGTAAAGACAACCTTTTTTCTTCAATACGGTATAGGATGTCTAAAATTAGATAACTAAAACAGGAGACAACAACTACTGAGAAGAATCTACAGACAAATCCAGCACAAAGAATCTGCAAATCACAAAAAGAGAGGGCGTGCACCCATGGTCCTTTGTGTGCTGTTAAATCACAGGGAAACAAGTGACTGGCTCTGTGAGTGTAGAAATGTACAAAAACACAAGTCAGAACATAGTTAACACTGAAAAAAGACCAGATGATTCTCCTTTACGTGACATCAAATGTCTGAGTAGCCATGACATCATTTCCTTGCACACCGAGATCCCTTCATCGAAACAAAACCCTTGAAAAGGGTTCAATAACTAACCCCCATGCAGCCTACTATGCTATGTGCCAGGCTCTTTGACATGGAAATGAAAAGGGGGTGGAATGCAAGCATCTGTTGCCGTCAGCAGTCTCTGAATTAACGCGAAGTTTGCGTGATTTCTGATTTCATATTCGACTTATACTAAAGGAGAGCGGCCAACAGCTTCAGAAACTCACAAAACGTGATTTAAGCGATGAATAGAAAAACAGCGCAGGCCCCCCATTCAAAACCATCCAAAAATGATTGTACAAAACACAACGGAGAGATGCAGGTTGAATTACACCTCAACAAAGATCGACAGACATAGTCATTCAAGTAATAGTCAATACAAATCCGGCCTCACCGTGGATGTGATACAGAAGTGTCAAAAGATTTGACTTATTGATCCGAAACTCAACACAAATGACTCGTTAATTGTATCGTAACGAAAATACGATGTTATTATACCGCGATTACACTACGCGATTTCGCTTTATGAGCTTCCGTGTGAAAAAACAAGTAAATCTGTTGTAAATTCGTAACTTACGGTGATGGTAACTTCATGCTTTTTCAGTCGGTACTTCAAACTCTTCATGTTTACTCTTTAGGCGTAAAAATAAACAGTAGCGTGCAGAAACTAGTTGAATATGTTGGACCAACGGTGACGTTTTACGGTTTCGCTTGATTACACAAAATCAACTTTTAACGTCTGACAACACACTGAGTTTTTCACCTGACGCGAACACCACCAGGCTTATCTGGACCCTTTGTCTGACTGACAAAGTCGTAACCCAATCGTTTTTAGGGATATCAGAATATATCGCGTTTAGACCAATCAAACGTTAGAGGGGGAGGAACTTCCTCACGGTCCCAGCAGCGTTTGAAATTGCGACAGGGAACAACAGGAGATGCTGTTGCGCGATGACGCGATCCTTACCTGGAAAAGGGCTGGACTTTGTCGATTGTGGACGTTTGGAAGTTAGTGTGAAATGTTTACTTGAAATAAACACCTGCAAAGTGGGCGGCGCAGTACAATTCGGGAATGAACATGCAGATGTAGGAAATAAGGAACCAGGAAACTGGTTTATTTTCAACATCAGAAAAAAAAGAAATCGGTGCTACGCCTTTATTAATTGTTACAACAGCAAACTGTTTGGCTGTCACGACTTTCTTTTCTTAAGAATTTTCCTTGGATGTATTTGGTTATTCACATGCCACTCAGGGGATCTGTTGCCCTCTTCTGGCCCTGATATGAACACATGAAACGGATAAATGAGCGTACTGTAGGTGCACGTCAGGTTACAATAAAAAACATTGCATTTATATATTATAGGAGGACTTAAATACATTTATATAAAAGTTGTCGTTTCTATAAACATGAAAGGACAATCTGTCACATCCGAAATAAAATCATACAAAAATGTCCCTTTCTATACCTGGTTGCCGTAGGAATTTGGTTACCATTGATTTTGCTGATAACCTGTCCTGTACAGAAAGTGAATGCGAGTTATTCATAGGAAGAATTGACAGTCAGTGATGGTGATATAACCGGAAATTTAACTCTCACTACCAGATTTGGTTTCCAGGCTCAGTACAGAGAAATTAGTCTAAAAATTGATATATATATGACGGTAAAAAAAGGTTTTACCTCTAAAATTGTCCTATTATACAGTTAGTTAGTAATAATCCACAGATTATTCAGAGATGAAAATAATTAAACATTTGACAATAAGGATACTGCCGGTCCTGGAAACGCAATACTGAGTCCCAGCAGAAGCACCATGACCCGTGTTGTTGTGATCATGTGTGACAAGATCCTTTATTTTCTATTTATGAATATGGTTGCACTGTTGCATTTTAGTCTGTGAAATGACCAAAGCAAAAATCAATATTAAAAGTAAAGCAACGCATAGTGAGCAGTGAAGATTATGTGGTCCACAAATGTTCGCCCGTCAGGATGGCATAACATTTTTTAACGCTCCTGGAAGCAACTTGTGACCTTCGACTGATGGTGAGATCTTTGGGGAGACTGTTCTTAGGTGGTTGGAAGGGTATTTCAGACTTATTTTAGTGTGATGAGACAGATACCAAGTTTTATGTGTCAGGGAAAGATATAGGGATCCCTAAAATCATAAGAGAGAAAATTGAGGGGGAGGAATGCGATACACTGTACAGTTAATTATTGTCAACAAAGCATGAATACCAAAATGCGGCTCATTCCACAGCAGCAGCTATGGGAGAAGCAAATCTGGCTTGTCATTTTTATGCTGGTGAAGTATAAATGGGTTTTCTTGGCTAATATGGAATCAGGCAAATCAGATGGCACCCTTCCACCGCATAATTTGTTGATATCAGAAAAGTAATAAGCATCAGAGAGCTGAAGTCAGGAGCTGAAGGATTTTTATTCTTTCCATGAGCCAGTCAGTGTTAGGAGTTGGGTGCATGGCGTACATTATACCTCATAGCATAGCTTTAGAAATCCCAAAGGTTTATTGGATTAAATTTGGAGGGAGCACATACTGAATGGATAGTAAATTGCTTGATACAAAAACATTGTTAAATCCTCATTATTCTTGATATTGTGGAGGCTTAAAGCGAATTAATTTTTTTTATTAATTTGCTTATTTTTATCATTCTCATTGGGTTTTGAAAGCTCATTAAAAAATTATTTATTATTATTTACTGCAAAATAGTAGCTGCAAAGATGTAATAGTTTTAAACTAGACATTATACACTTGGAGACTTTTTGATAGTTTCAGATAGAAACACACTTACTGATCAAATCTGCAGATTGGCACAGACTTGCTGCGACATGTCCAGACTGAAAATCTGGGCAAAATCTGACAAACGTCTTGTATGTTTTGTGTATTATATTGTGTATTTTAGCCTTAAGAGAATAAAAACACATTTCAAAGTGTGTGACATGTCATTCTTATGTAGCTCATAATAAAGACACACTGATATAATGGTGTGCATTAGGAGGTGACTTTAATAACCTAGCTTCACTTAGTAGTAATAGGAAACCCTGTCCCCACAGGAAGTCCTGTTAACAGTGGGGATTCTATTAGAGCACACACAGCGAGATATCAAAGTGAGTTTTCTAATATTGATAAACATCCATAAGCAAAGTGGATTTTTTACATACACAGGCACAGCAATAAAAATTTAAACACACATACACAGAAGATCACAATATATCAAGAACATAACTTCTAGGCTGGGTATCATTTAGAAAGCTCCTGTATGTGTACAGAGCACCCAGTGCACTGATCTGTCTTTTTTATATTTTCAAATTACCTGCAAATGTTTTTATGTACAGTAATTTAAAGGAGTAGTTCACATTCTGTCTTTATTTACACGACCTCTTGTCATTTAAAACCCGTATGACGTTCTTTCTTCTGCGGAACACAAAATATATTTTGAAAAATGTTGGTAGCAAAACAGCACAGCTCAAGAAATAAAGTCATACAGGTTTGAAATGACAAGGGGGTGAGTAAATGATGACAGAATTTCCATATGGAAGGTGAACTACTCCTTTAAAGCAACCAACATTTACAAGACATTAAGCATTATCACCAGTTCTGAACCCAACCACCCCTTTTGTGGATAATTAACTGGACGATGCTGCCGAGCTGTCATATCTATAAGATACTGAAATACATTTGGATGTGTGCAAACTGACTGATATGGCCCTGCAGTCAAAATGAAACGGTACTAACTAGGCTGATGTATTTTTATTTACAGAGCTCTGATGAGAATGGAGGTATCTTGGATAACTGCACGGTAAGATGCCACAACATTTGCACTTGTTGTGGTTTTATCATACTGCGTTAGCCCAAAATAAATCAATGAACTATCTCAGCACTCAGCAAATGTGTAAATACTGTGTAACAATGTGGAAATGTGTTTTACAAAAACAACACTTTCAATTTAACACTGTGACATAGACATTCAACGCAATAAAAACAATACTGTGCAGTCCTATACCTATTCATACAGTAATAGCCTAGGGTACCGTTCTTTTCTTTTACTGTCTCTGTTGACATAACATTTTTGCAACATGAGAAATAAATGATTTGTTCTTGGATAGCAATGGTTGCATTGGCACCAAAAAGCAAGTGCAGCATAGCGCGCGTCGCTCAGACCCGCAGAAACATCTCCTTCAGTTTGTTCCTAAACTCTCTGCGCATGAGGCAGTAAATAAGTGGGTTTAAACAACTGTTTGCATGTGCTAAGCACACCGTCACCGGAAACACATAGGTGTGAACGATATAATAAGACTTATCCCAGTACACTACGTTGAATTTGACCAGCACGCCCCAAAACGTAATTGCATGATTGGGCATCCAGCAGAGAAAAAACGATAAAACCACGATAGTGATGGACTTTGTAACTTGCGTTCTTCGCTTTGAATTGTTCTTCATGCTGCGCTGTCGGATGAGCCTCAGCAGCATCAGGTAACTCATTGATACTATTGCCATGGGTATAATAAACGCGATCAATATGTTTTGCAAATGATAGACTGCCAACCAATACTACACATGTGTAGTTCGGGGAATCTCAATAAACAAAGTTTCTCGCCGGGCACGTTAGTGACAGTCGAGAAGATGGATGTCGGCGCGGTGGCTACGGTGGCCAGAGACCAGAGGATGACAGCTATGGCGTTCCAAAGGGTCCAAAAAAATGACTAACCAGCACACACACGTCTCACTGAACGTCTAACTCCGCGTCTTAACTTTTTTTAAATTCGGCTATTTATTGCATTGAATTCAAGACGCAGACGAGACGTTGACGTGACGTAGACGTCACGTAAATCACGTGTAGCAGTGAAGCGTCCAGTTAGGCGTCACGTGTCATTCACGCGTAGCAGTGAAGTCATTTGTTTTCATTTTTGCCAACACGTATTGTAACACGCTACTATACACGGCTTAATGCAGTGTGTTAAGCGTCACTTTGTTAACTTTCACTTCACTCATTCCTCTCAATGAACGTGACGTCTGCGTCTGTCCTAGAAACTAACGATAATTTGTTGTTTTCTTGACATTCTGTTAATTGTGTTACACACTGGTAAGGACCAGCTGTCAATCTTAGTTTATGCAGTTTGTAATGCTTTGTGTTAAGTGTTCGTGAAATACATTTAACTCCAAAACCGTGTGATATCATTATATGTTTGGCATGTGTTTATATTGTTCTGATGCGATCGATTATTGCTGCGTTTCCGATATAATTCACTATAACAAATACACACCACGTTGAAATGTGGTGACCACTGCTGTGTACAGTTATTAGTGCTTTATAAATAAATAAACGCTTGCATTTATTTGATCTGTGTTTCACTTTATTTCCAGTAGGTTGCATAAATGCAACATTAAATGGTTTGCCAAGCCATATATTTTTTATGTTAAATAATAATAATGTGTGTGTGGGTGTGTGTATTTGCAAGGTTTTACTTATTTACTGGAGAATGTCATATTATTGTTTTTGTTTTATTTTTTACTTATTTGTGATGCCAAGAAAATTCTGGCAGGATAAATAAAAAACTGAAGCAGCAGATTTCCTCCAAATCTGCTAAAACAGAAATAAATATAACACAATATTCTTATTCAGGGATTTTAAAGTCCAGAACATCTTCAAATCTACTGTGTTCTACATTGTTTTCAACCATAATTGAATCCAAAACAAATGCAAAGGCTGCTTTTGCCATCTGATAAAATGACAAAACGGTGCAAGTCATTGAACAATTCAAAGCTCTCATTTCACGCTTACTTTCAGTTAATAACTGTTTAAAGGTATGTCAATATAAAAACATAAAATTGGTTGTAGCCTATGTTCAGTGAGACGCAAACGTCACGTTCGGCAGACCAACGACTCAAGCAACAGACGCAGACGTCACGTTCGGCAGACGCAGACGTCACGTTCGGCAGACGCAGACGTCACGTTCAGTGAGACGTGTGTGTGCTGGTTAGTCATTTTTTTGGACCCTTTGGAACGCCATAGACAGCGACCTATGGCGTAGAAAGAAGATACTGGCGTACATGTTCATCACAGTCACAGAGAGTACGATCTTACACATGGCATCTCCAAACGGCCAGCTGAAGTCCAGCGCTGTGTCCACGGCCCAGAACGGCAAAGTGAGCACGAACTGAAAGTCCGTCACGGCCATATTGAGGATGAAGAAGTTGATTTTGGATTTGCTTCTTTGTTGTTTAACGCGAATAAAGAAAAAGACCAACAGGTTCCCGATCAGACCTACGGCGCACACCACAGAGTAGGTGATGGAGATTATGCACCGCAGCACTGGGCTCCCATCGGCAGTCACGTCGATGTCTTCCAAGCTTTTGAAGCGCAACTGATTCCTGATCGATCTGTTGATCACGCAGCTTTGATTACGGTCTCCCATCATACCCAACCACTTCACAACTTCATCGCCCGTGGTGAATAAGCCATATAGGCTTAAAGATGAATGTGTACCTTTCTCTATTCAGAAAGTTTATTATTGAAGTTTTTTATCGATGCTTTTGTGCCTAAAGATCGCTCATATCAAAACAATAACGATTCGTACGCATCCTGTATAAACGCAATGAGCATAAGGCGACGCGCTCTAAGAATTTATATCAGGCGCTTTTTAAAGTCCCCGCCCATCCACTCAGCGATTCGTCGTTCCGTTTGACTATTTAGGCTGAGGAAAGATTTATTAACGTCGAGTTTTAGGATATAAAAGCATTTTCATCACAAAATACCGGAAGTAATGTGTGTAAAGGTAGTTCAAATAAATTTCTGGATAAAAAGATCTATTTAGCACATAGCCAACATGTAACTTGTAATAACCAATTAGTTTGAAGAACATCTTCACCAAGTAGTTACATGAATATACAGTATTCTTAGGTACATATTATTCCTTCAAATTACGCAGTTTAGAGCGCGGTTTCAAGACAGCAAGGTGGATTTTTACATTTTGGTAAGCGACTGCCACCTACTGTTCAATAAGTGACATAAAAAATGTATGAAGGGATGCTACATCATAACCACCACTTTAAAGATTTAGCGTTTCAACAAGTGTTTAATTTTTCAACAAGAGTAAAATTGGATAAAGACAGAGACAAAGATGTGAACGTGGATTCAAATTTAAGACTGTCCATTTAGAGAGAAAGTTTAAGAGCAAATGAGTTGTGTGAATGGTAATATTGACGGGTTTAATACTGTAATTTGATGAATGTATGATGAATGGCTACATTTTTTTTTTTTAGTTTGATTTAAGTTAAAGTTCTTGCAAAAATATCACTAACCTGAAGATAATTACCATATTCAAGAGTTTACAAGCATTTGCTGGTGGGAGTTGCTATTGTTAAGTGTGTGTTTTATTATTTATAGCTACAACCTGAGAAGTTCTGAATTAAGATGAAGCATAAAATAAGGATATATTCCATATCAAATATTTCATTTTAACTGTGAATCAAAAAGGTGTCTTTTGGCTGTTATTACCCACAAAATATGAACAACCACATGTGTAGTTCCCAAATCTTCACCTTTCCACCAACTGTTTTCTACTTGAACTTTACCTTTGAGCAGATGTTTTTAAATACACAAGACAAATATTCAACACCATTAAAAGGGAGTCAAAACTGTAATGTTAGACATTCTACATTTTGTTACACATCATGCCTCTAACATAACTGGAAGTAAAACAATATGTAACTCTAAAATAAAAAAAAAGAAGGCCACCATGAACTCGATGCATTTATTACATCTAAATGTATCTACATAAACATGTAACATTCAATAGGTAAACAAATTCTTTCAATGCATGTAATAAATATTTTTTTTCACTTAGTACTTTATACAAACTGACATTGGTCTACTGTACAATGTTTTCCACGTCTTAAAAATCTTCTTTCCTCTCTCTCTCTCTCTCTCTCTCTCTCTCTCTCTCTCTCATAAAACATGCCACAGACACAGGGTGGATGAAATTTAAGGCAGTGAGGATAGATGTCAGCTTACAGAAATGGAAAAGAGAACTGGACACAAAGTCCACTTGTAGCACAGTTCTGCGTAAAAAAAACACTCTTAAAAATAAAGGTGCTTAAAAGGTTCTTCACAGAGAGGCCACAGAAGAACCCTTTTTGGTTCCACAAAGAACCATTCAGTCAAAGATTCTTTAAAGGCCCATCACTTTATTACTTTTTTCTAATCTGAAGAAAAAAAATTCGCCACAAAGAACCTTTTGTGAAACAGAATAACCTTTTGATTCCATAAAGAACCTTTAACATCATTCTATAGCATCAAAGAACCATTTGAAGCCCCCTTTTTTTTAGAGTGCCAAATCAATTATATTTGTTTTGATGTTGCAGATTCCACTTCAATGCACACCACTAGAACATCATAAACAAAAACATGCGCACACACATTCATACACACAGATAACCTTTCCTTTATTCAACAATGCCAATTAATGAAAACTATTATACGTTCTTTAATGTAATTGAACCTAGACTGTTACATGGTAACCATGGCGACAAACCCTGTCAATCACATAATGTCATATCCAACTTATACATATAAGGACGAGAACAGTCCATCTTAACATTTACCATTTAAAATAGAGGCGTCAATTAACACTGTTAGGGACCAAACAATAACGGTCAGTTTGGTCACAGGAATTTTGCAGCATCTGTATTTTGTCTCCCTCGCTGCTTTCTTGTTAATGACTTGACCAATTACATTTCAAACCAGTGGCAAGAGACAATCAACTGATATACACGCTAACACTTTCAGACGGAAAACTAGTTTGAGAGGAGGTTTAGAGGGGAATGGAAAAAGAGACTTATCAGCCCATCAAACAATACAAAACGTGACGGCAAGATTTAGTCACAAGCAATTATCCCCATCACAAACCTAATTAGATTTTGAGAGGATGTCAGGTCAGCACGTGGACCTTGAGAGCGCCACAGCAACTTAGTGCTACACACACACACACACACACACACACACACACACAAACAGACGAACGCTAGCTTGTTTCACAAAAAACAGAAATAAAAAGATATGTCTAGTAAAACTCTTTCGTTTTTTCCCAACACATTACTTCATTTTCAACATACTACATCTTCCTTCCAAAATTTCTCAAATACTTCATTTTTTGAGGAAAAGGTTGACAAACGACCTCTATTAACCTCTAGCAGCACATGATAGACATATCCAACCTTGGCTATAGTCAGATTTGTTGTTTACAAACACTGAATCCGTGAAACGGGAGACCTTTACGTGGGGGCCAAGACCCAGTCTTTCACACACAAAACACAAACAAGGCACACGTGACAGAACAGTAGAAGAAATAGTGGCTTTAGGACCTCCTGCTCAGAGACAATACACACAGTACCAAAGAACAAACTACTATGGAATGGAATATGAAATGGGATCGGAGAATAATATGAACTCTAATGATGATGATGAAAGTACAGACACTTGAGACAGACCCTAGTCACCATATCTTCAAACATCTTTCAGCAAGTTCAGAATACATGCCAACACCTCACTATCTAAGCCACTGCTGAACAATCCCATGAAAAAATGTTGTACTGGGGAACGAATGAAAGAAGAGAAGGAACAATCAAGCATAGCCACAAAGAAAGAGTAAATGCTTACATACATGGAGTACGTTTAAGTTCACTGAACTCACAAGTTCTCACTCTAAAAACGTCAACACTAAACAGTGTCCTTTTGGCATAGAGCAAGACAAATATGAACAATGTGGATGCAAATGTTTTTACAAGCTTTAAAGTCATGAATTACATATCACGTATGAATAATGAGGTCAGATATTGGCAATCCGTGACGATGCTTTTACTTCCAGTTGGTAGCTTGACGGCGAAGGGATGCTTCTTAACAGTTCATCTACCTCATGTAACTTAAAAGCACTACATACTAGATAATCCTTCATGTTTAGAAGAAACACACAGTCATCAACAATGGAGGTTCAACATGGTGTGGACTGGCAAAGACACGTCAAGTTTTGCTGAGACAAAAAAGTCCCAAGAATCATGGTGGCGCTCCACCATCACAGCCATTGTGCCCTGTGGAATCAGACATTATATAGAATACAGAATATGATGGGGATATAAAAAGTTTTCATTGTACGTCAAAGAGCTGTGAAGAAAAAACTTCTTCAGTTTCCAAAGGAGATAAAACTCGAAGTAACTTAGCAAGCGAGAAAAAACCTCTTTCAAGTGTACATATACATTAGATAGCTAGACAGATAGACGTATATACAAAAGTGAAACAAAAAATATATTTGTTCTCTGTACACGGCAACGATCATCATCGTTTACAAAAACACCCTTCAGTCATCCTGTATGTCCTGTTTTTTCCACTGTTTGGAAATCTGTTTAGTCTGTTTCTCGTGTGAGGGTCTGGTCCCGATGTCAGTCTAATGAAATCACGTCTGGGATGGGGCCATAAATAGCAGACGTGGGACCTGATTCAGAGGTGGGAAGTGGGGCGGGTGGGTGTCCCAAGCTTTCCCGCAGGCTGCTGGAGGAGACCAGGCTGCCCGTGCTACTACCATTGACGTTGATAGGAGGAAGGGTACTGCTGACTGGCGTTGAGGGAGGGTCCAGGAAGAGCTGAGATGACCCGTAGGGCAGAAAACGACTCAGGAGGAGGTCGTGATCTTCAGATGCTGATGCAGCCGCAGCCATTACCATGTTGTAGTGCTGGAAGATGCGAGGCAAATTGTTTGATACATATAACAATCGGTTTTGATAGTTAATAACAGCGGAATGAGAAGTATATGTGTTACCTGATGATTCTCTCCTTGTAAAAAAGGAAAAAAGTTGAGATCTGTAAAATGTAAGAGATTAATTAGCACCACTGTTTGAGATTAAATGAGCAAATTTTCACTTCAAATGTGTCATTGTGTACCTGACAGCTCAGTGGGCGTGGGGTAGTAGTGGCGGTAGTCCTGAATTAAGGGGGGAGGTGGAGGAATGTAATTAGTGTCCACTTGTGGCATGCTGGGAGTTCGACTCACAGGAGAGGCTTGTCTGTGGAGATTCAGCACTCTAAAAGCACAAACAAATATCATAATATAGACAAAGGACTGACTGTAAGAAATATAATTTTCAAATTTTTAGGAATAAAATGGAAACAAACTCAGGAAATGAGAATTATTAAATTCCTAAAATAATAATTTACCCTTTATCGATCTGAGGAGACATGCTGGACAGTGAAGGACAGCTTCTCTTCGGTGGGGGTTCTTCCTCCTCCTCATCTTCAGATGAGCTGTCAAGAGTCAAATCGATCACCTCTACCTTTTTACCTCCACCTCCACTGTTACCGTTTGTTTGAGGGTTCTGCTCCAGCACCGCTGTGCGAGATCCCCCTGAGCAAACATCAAAACATACTTTTTAAGAAAAATTCTGGTCAGTAGTATTGCAAGTCTAGTGATTTATAAATAAGTTAATTAAGAAACTGCCTTTAAAGCCACAGTTTGTAAAATCTGCCGCTAGAGGGCACACATTCAAAACAACAACAATATCGTAGCTTGATGATTCTGTAATGGAGTGTGAAACTTGAAATCTGTTGTCTTCAACTCCACCACTGATGGCCATCAATCAGACGGGAACGAGAAATCATGTTAAACATGTTTCGACGTCAGTAAAGCCGGTGACAAAGGGTAATGCGGATATGACGCCATTGACAGGCGACTGCCAGGCCCCGTGTCACTGTTTAAAATTGCGATTTTCTCACAATTTACAAGTAGTTGGAAACATTTGAGATATTGTAAGTACTCAACTGAAAAAAATATATAACACTGGCCTAGTAGTTTTTGGATATTTTACTGCAAAATTGTTACAAACTGTACCTTTAAAGTAAACCTCCATGTTCAAGTGTTGTCAACCTGAAACAGCAGGGGGCAGCAGAAAACTGTTTCAGGTTGTATTTTCAATATATATAACCACGTGTTATTTGTAATTACAACCAAGATTATTAACTATCATTAGTCCCTGACATTCAGAATCGTATGTTAATGTAATAGCTCCCCTTTCCCCTGGTATTAATATCCTTCTTAAAGTGATAGTTCACCCAAATTTTTTATTCTGTCATCATTTACTCACCCTCTTATCATTTCAAACCCGTATGACTTTATTTCTTTCACAGAACACAAAAGATGATATTATGAAGAATGTTGTTAACTGAACAACAGCGGTACCCATTCACTTCTATTGTACAGACACAAGACAATGTAAGTTAATTGGGTAACGCTGTTGTTCGGTTACAACATTCTTCAAAATATATTTTGTGTTCTGCAGAAGAAAGAAAGTCATGACAAGAGGGTGAGTAAATGATTACAGAATATTCATTTGGGAGTGAATTATCCCTTTAAGTAGAAGATATGTAGAGATAGTCAGCAGTAAATTTTAATTACCATCCATGCCATTGTATGATGCAGACACCTCCTGCACTTCCCTTTTCGACCTCATGGGCGCCCAGCAGCCATCCTCCTTGAACTGAATTTCATCACAATCTAAACAGCTGTTCAGAATCTCCATAAACAACCTGAAGAACACAGGAGTGCAGGGATAAAAATGAGTCCAAACAGAAGAAAAAGCTAAAGGAGGACGGAGAGAGAAACATTTTTATAAAAAAAAGTTGAAATTGGAGAAGAGGATTCTAGTCACTGATCAGACAATTTCATGCAAATGTCAAATTGATAAAGAAAACTGTATATTTATTTTGTTTATATTTGCTTTTCAATATCAAAGGAAAAAAACGTTATGTCGTACCTAATATAATCAATAAACCATTTTCAGAAAGAACACTGACAAAATGCAGCCACAATAACCTGTACTGGTCATATTTATCAGTCACTGTGTTATAAATCAGTATACAGTTAAAACAGAGTAGGGTAATAGAATGAATTTGTAGTTTGTTTGAGTGTTTTGCATTCATGTTACACATACCCATCAATGATGAGGTGTTCATATGGTGCTTTTTTGTCACAAACAGGACAAACCCATGTGGGTTTCTTTTCATTCATCTGGATGTAGAGCGTGGCATCGAAACATTGCAAGTGTGAACATGTCAACGCCCGACATGGAATCATCAGCCGCATCTTCCCCAGCTGTGTAATACAAGCAGAAATGAAGACAATCATGAGGAAAAGATTCATAAGAACTCACTCACACACACACACAGATATATAGGCAAACCACAAAACACCCTGCATGGAAATTCTTAGGCCCCCCCCACACACACATGTAGAACAAACCCATCCCGCATGGAACAAAACCCATGAGCGCACTAGCAACAGATGTGGTCTTGGAGACAGACCACAGAACGAAAAGGAACAAGTACAAACCTAGGAAAAAACTCATGGCAATATACAAGTGATATTAAACAGTGTAATTGTTTGAGACAGAGGGATGAATCATAGCAAAAACAAAAGTTATAAGAAATTAAACTCCCTGGATATGAATTTTTCTGGAGTTTTAAATTATAAACATGGGCATTTGCTCTTTGTGATCTCTAAAGCAGCCTCATTAAAGAATTAAAAAGATGCTTTACTGTATTATATTTTACCTTGCAATACTGTATTCAGGTTCTTATGTTATGAATTTAGATTTTTGTAAAATGTCTGAAATGTCACAGCCCAAGGTCAACAAAATGCATTGTTTCTATTTCATCAAAGCACCAAACAAGATAAAGATATGATGTATTTGTGTGTGTTTGAAGTGATCTGATAAATAAGATGCTTACCGGACATAATAATGATACTCTTAAACTGGTGGTCGCTATTTCACTGTCAGGGTCTGCTGTTAACTTTTCCTTTACTGCAGGACATGATCAAAAACATGTTACCACACTTGCAACACACTACACACAAAATACTTTTACAACTGTACTGTTAAGACAACTGGAGAAGTGTGGATGAACTGGCTGTGATTCAGTCAAGCTCAATTTCCTTGGCTCAGTTATACAATACAGCAGCACCCATGTAATTGTCACAGTACAACGCTTATGTAATTGTTTAAATATGTTCATGACAAAGATTATCAAAGGACAAACATCCACTGAAATAACAATTTATAGTCAACTAACAATAATAAAACATCAGTAAAACACTAATAATTAACATTACATAATGTGAATAATGTTAGTTAGAATTTGGTCGCTCTGCTTCAGGCTGGTTAGCTTGTACATTTAGACATTTGGCAGACGCTTTTATCCAAAGCGACTTACATTGCATTATCCTACACATTTATACATAGGTATCTGCAATCCCCTGGGATCAATCCCACAACCTTGCGTTGTTAACGCAATGCTCTAACCACTGAGCTACAGGAAAGCGCTGTAAGCATGTTTACAACAGGGGCGTTGGGGCATTCTTTCAGCATTAACAAGCCTCCTCAGACAGTTTATAGCTTGCTGTATAAAATCTAAAAAATAAAATGGAGAGTTTGAAGGGCAGAATAAAACAGAGAAAAATCAGCAGAAAGCACAACTGAGATGCTGCATATGTCAGTGATTATGAGTCTGATCGAGACTAAAAGTCAGTCACACTGTGGAATATACAGTGGGCTACAAGATTACTAATTCTGAGAGAGCAGCACCGCAAATATACTACTATTAGTTTTTTTACTCACTGAGTGCTCTGGAGTGATCTGGGTTTCTGATGCCTTTGGCTCGAAGCCTCTGCAGCAGAACTGTAGATGACAGCTGTTTGACCAGGTAGACTGCCATAGAGTAACTCTGAAAAAAAAACACATTTCTACACATTTCAAACTCCAATCTGATACTGAATAACATACTCATGAAACGTCATGTACATGTGTCAGTAATATATATGTTATAGATGTTGTATATATCATAACCATCTGATATTCAGTATGGTATGTTGCTGCATTAACCATAGATTCGCAATGACAGGATATTCCAGTACCCCAGTTTCCAAAATAAAGATCACAGAAGCTTAAGTTGGGACATAATAAAAAATTCTCCACCAAACAGGAGTAAAAAAATTGGTCATTTCCCAAAGACAATGCAAACTACTTATTCATGTTTAGACAAGTTGTATGATAAGAAAGGATGTCATACCTGTTGTTAAATGTAATTGCATCGATGTTTTATAAGTGAGAAAACAAGTTAGGAATAAATGGACATGGACTTGAGAAATATAACCCGTTATTTCTGCTTAGCCTTTTTTTACACATAAACAACAGCAGGTGTTTAATTGTCCAGTACAAAAGACCATTCCATGGTCAACTGTATTTCCTGCATATATCAAAAGCTAATTCACAATATCCTTCATCATTATAATCTTCACATTTAACTTTATAATTATCTTAATTCATTTAATTAAATTATTGCCCTACCCTTCCAATTTCGAAGGTCCAGGACACTACAATGGTGTTGCCGACTGTTGTGACCAGTCTGAGCAGTGAGGTAATATTGATGGGTCTGCTGGGCCTCTTTGGTTCCACGCCATTTTTGGTAGGAGGGAGATATCCCTAATGAGAAACAATAAGAAAAGTCCATGAAAATGCAGCCAACCGAAATATTTGAAGGAATACTAAAACATGCATATTTTTTTTAAAGGTCTGTATAGTACCATGAGTTATAAAAAAAATCACCAGGATTTAATTATTCATAAAGTATTCATTGTCATTTGTGTTTGGCAGGTCCCAATGATTTGGCAAATTTAGCAGTCGGGGCATTAAAAATTATTTTAATATACAAAACTGTAATAATTGAATATTTGCTTCCAGTACATGTCTTTAACGCAACACAAGTAAAATCTACATCCAAATAAAAATCTACATCTAAATAATGTTTCCAAGGGTAAAAACATAGAAAAGTTTTGCAAACATTATAAATGGACCTCTGAGAACATGTTAAATGAAATGGCCATGACACCAATATATTACTTGTGTTAAATAAACAATAAGGTCTAATGATTTTAATAAATAGTAGGGTACTTTCAACACAGAAACATTTTATTGTTGGCTTGTTAAATGTTGAGTAGTGTTCCATAAAAAGAACAAGGGTGATTAAAACAAACACAGATTTTGCATCCCCATTTCATATGTCCACCACATGCTACTGTATTATGTGTCTCAGTGATAAACAGATGAACAGATATAGCTGTACTTACTGGGAGATTACATGGTTTTCCGTTAACTTTAACACAAAGATTAGGGGGAAAGTGGTCCTCCTGGGGGCAGCTTGTCTCTGATAGACAAAACCTGTGCATATTTAAAACAGTTAGGAGGCTACTTCTCTTCAACCCTTTGTCTTTTTTTATTTATGGAATATTCAAAACTTGTTAGTGAATAGTTTGGCTCACAGTTTATTGGAACAGTAATATCTTACCGTAACTGTACTTGCACTGTAAAGTCACATTTGGTCCCCGATATGTCCCTGCAAAAAAGATAAAGCCAAAAAACATTTAGATTTTACTTAAACGCACACAAGCAGTGTCTTATGGGAACTCCTATTTTATCTACATTTACATTTAGTCATTTAGCAGACGCTTTTATCTAAAGCAACTTACAAAGTAGGGGAAAGCAATAGAAGCAATTTGTGCAACAAAACAACAACAACAATGCATAGGTGCAGTAAAACTGGTCTCAGTTAGCCTACCACAGTATACGAAGCTTTTTGGGGGGGTTGGAAAGTAGAGGAAGTAGAAGACTGTACTAATGGGTCAGATGATATCTACAATATGCTTTTCTACAAGAAGAAAATGTTACAAAATAAAATGACTCACATCGAGCTGCTGACTTGTTGGACCTGCTGTGGCGTCAGTGCAAAGGCAAAACACGTTTCCTGAAACCTCTGGTTGTTATCTGAAGCTGCGGAGACAGAGAAAGCTAAATTTATGCAAAACTGACTATTACAGCCCACAGTACCACACAAATACATGAGATGCTCAAAAAGTTAATCACACATTTTTAAAGTAAGGTTTTCCAGCATTCTCACTAGACAGGCAAATTTCTTATCAACATTATTGCATCCATATGTGAGAGGATAACAATCACAGCTCAAAGAGTAATGGTACATTCGTTTTTCCCCACTCTGATCCATATCCAGCCTAGATAACATCAATATTCATAGAAAACACACATTTCTGGAAATATTATCTCAAGCACTCATTTTGTCGCGGAAAGGAGATGCTCATGCTGCTTTTCATTAAGTTTCTAAGGCTCAGAGGCAATAAACAACGCGTTGGTAACTGGTGTAGCTGCAGACGGCAATCTGGAAGAGTTGCCGCAACAGTCATGACGTACTGTATGTTTAAAAACTACAGATTGTGTGAACACTATAACTGACTGAAACATATGACATTACTACCAGATTCAGCCTTCAACACGTCATTCAAAACTCTCCTTTTATAGGGATAGTTCACCTAAAAAACAATTTACTTATACACTGTGTAAATTTAGTTTATCTGCTGAACACAAAATAATATATTTTGAAGAATGTTTGTAACCAAATAGTTCTGGGCACTGTTGACTTTAACAGTAGGGAAACAAACTACTATTGTAGTCAATAGTGCCCCTGAACTATTTAAATTTTTCACATTCTTCAAAATATCTTTCTTTGTGTTCAACTGAACAAATAATTTTACACAGTGTTAGAACAACTTGAGTAAAAAATGACAGAAATTTCATTTAGTAACACTCAGTTGTTGATTTTCAGTAAGATTGTTACGGCTGAATGCAAATTGCAATGCCAGGACCTGCCTAAAATAAGAAGCTAGGCCAACCTCAAGTGTATTTATAGCTTTTGCAACAAAAAAGTATGTCCTGAAATGCACTGGTAACTGAGTGTACTATATCAAAACGTTTTGCACTTTAATTTGTACGCTTAAATTTTTAAGGACAAACTCATTTAGGCAAACCGAGATGAATGAGAAGCATACTTGTCCATTTATATACCATGTGCATTCTTAAAAGGAGCAATGTGGGGTTTTTAGGAGGATCTATTGACAGAAATGCAATAGAATATTTAAAAAAAATTCTTCAGAGGTGTATAGAAATGTTCATTATGTTATGAACCGTTATGTTTGTATTACCTTAGAATAAGCTTTTTCTTTCCACATACATTGAATTCACCATGTTGCACATCCATGTTTTGTCTCCCTCTACCCTGCAGTACGTAGTCCGGTTGTCCCGGGTCCTAACGCGTCTCTGCTGGAAAGTCTTTATAATATTAACCTTTGTCCTAGCTCCTGCCAGACCTTTACTGTCGTCAGGTATGAACGGACATGAGCAGAGGGGTGAACGGAGGACTGAGAGATTGGTTGCAAACTCACCGCTAGTGGCCGCTATAAATCCCACTCTAGACCTTTAAAGGTGTGTGATTTTTGAGAGCATATATTGACAAAATACATTGCATAACGAAGAGTTATGTTTGTATTACATCAGAATGAGAAATTTATATCTACATACACCATGGTCCCCCTGTTTCTACAGTAGATTGTGACAATTTTGGCCCCTTGCCCCCAAATAAAATTTGTCGAGCCGCAAAATATATGTTACATGTATTTAAGGTAGAAGTTACCCATTTAAAGTACAATACAATACAGTGCGATTTAGATGTTAACAATTTATACATTTTTGTCCCTGGCAATTAGTGGGAGTGCTGCAATAGAAGAGTAGCATCGCAGTTAGACTTCAGCTTTTTTCTGTGAATTTTCTGTTTTGGCTTTTGTTTTTGCAGTATTTGATGAACAGCCACAAGAGACCGCCAGACTCTCCACACACGGACATCATTTACATAATGAGAAGCACGCTAGCCAGACAGGATTTAAACTATGCCGGCTTAAGACCTAAAGGTTTGGTTTAAAGACGAAAAACCTACCCAGCAGAATGTTTTCTCACTATTCCATTTCTAACACACGCATACAGTGTTCGGCGCTGTCTCATATCTGTCAAAGCAGAAATAAGACCCCTGCTCACTGTATGTTTTTTCTATCATCTCCGTTTGCGCTCATATGTACATTGCATGCACTTATTTCGTATATTGGAATGAAATATCTCAAAAAGCAAACACATTTAACCAGCCAGGGTGTATGGCTGGGTAAATGTGTATGCATTTTCAGATATTACTTGAATCAGGACAGAAGTGGTCAAAATAGACGGATTACAGCAGCAGGTGTAAACAGGTAAGGGCCTCTTTCGTCCACTTTTCGTCCAGGGCGGCAGGGAGCCGCAGCAGGGGGGCAGAAGAGCCACAATTGGCCGAACCCAGCCCTAAACGGACAAACTGCTCTACAGAGCGTCTCTCGTATAACTCCTTCGGCAAAGAAGCAAAAATCTTACACTGTGTCTACACCGAACATGACAGGCGCGTGATAATGGGTTCTAATGCGTTTCTAATCTTTTGTTTAGACACCTGTTGCGTCCAGTGTAGACACTGTTAGTTCTGTGTCAGTCACTGTTGTACTTCGGGGTAAAGTGAGCTGTTGGATGGCATTCTCAAACCCGACAGCTAGATGCCACTACATTTTATACACTGGCCCTTTAAATATAGATAAAGAACTGGATCCTAAATCTTAATAAGAACTTAAATATCATCCACACGCACCCAACAGAGCCACATTTCTCCACACCACTCATTTAAGAGCAGAGGTTCACATTTTCAAGCAATGGAAAACTAACAAGCCACATATACACTCACACTTCATTTCTCTCTTGATCTCTCCTGGTCTTTCATCAGTTATAACAATAGACAAACAGATGCAAATCCCAGCTTTTTATTGAAAAAATGTTTTCGTTATGTATAGATCTTCAGTGTTGTCTGTAATATTAGCTATTTCCTTTTTCCACACTTGCTGCATGTTCTCCCCCTCCTCACTGCATTCATTCTCAATTCACTTTATTTTCTCCATTACCATCATGTCATTTCATTTCTTTTAGACGTACAATACATCATCCTGAATGACAGGTCTATTGACTTTCCACGGTTTCATCAGCATAAAGCAAAAAAGGCAGAAAGAACGTGTGTGTGTGTGTGTGTGTGTTCCTGTGAACATGAGTGCGGAATCAGTGTGTCTGAGGCCACATTACGAAGCTAATTAGTTTCCATTTAACTCTGAATATTGACCATGGCTGAGCTGATGAGAGGCCAAACAGGTGCCGCTCCACACACGCCTACCCGCTCTCACACGTTGCACCTTCCTCTGGGTCTTTCTGTTCGGCTTTGCTTTTATTCAGCCTGTCTCTCGTTCTCTCCTGCACCTTCATCAAATCTCACGCTTTCCTTAACATAAAACAGCAGGGGTGCAATTAGACCTGGACAATCGACTCGACGACACATAATTAGCCTGATCTCCATTCTCACAATCAA